>NC_087549.1:107196901-108446901 GCF_036250125.1 Pseudopipra pipra
ATAGAAATCACAGTTGGTCCAGAGTACAGTGTGGCGGTTTTTATGTATAAACTCTTAAAGGCATCGCAGCTGGTGAGAATTTCTTTATGGAGGTATAGGTTTGAGAATGTTCACAAGTCAAATATAGGTGTCTCTAAACAGCAGACATTACACATATGTGTGTTGTTCCTGAGTCAGAAATCATCCGTGCATCCAATTTACTTTTGAAACCCTGCCCAGGCTTACTACGTGCTGTTACATATATCTACCACATCTTAAGAAAATCTAGTTTCAGTGACTTTCTTGTTACTTTTCTTAAGCTTTCTGGAGCTGCTCACCAAGGTTACCTTTATTTCCTGAAACTAGCATGAAGAAAAAAGTAGAGTAAAAGCTTGTAGAGGTACTAGAATAGATGTTCTTCCTCACAGTTAAATTTTCCTGAGTTGAAGGGTGTTCATTCTGCTGCAGTGGGAATGAGGCAACATTTCCACAGAGCTACAGCAGTTTTCAGTGCTGAGATTATGCTATGCCCTAACGGCTTGGATTAAATCAATTAGGTGGCAAGACAGACTTTGCATTCAGGTTGGAAATAACGCATTTATATAGCCAATGCTAAATTACTTCCTAAATTTTTTTACTGGAAAACCCTGGGTTTGGAGTTAATACAAACTCTGTATTGGTCTGCTTGGAAGAGGAGGAGTGCCCTTGTATAACTTTTATTTCCTGCATGAGGTAGGAAAACAACTTCTGAGACCTTCATAGGCATACAAAATTAAGCAGATCTACAAAAGATGAGATATTTAACCCAACTACCATGTGGAAGTTAAAGTCCCAAAGCACAGGCTATGTTTTTGGGGTTTCCTTCACAAACTGCTAACTTCTTTATCCAGACCACTTTCTTCATGAGCTACAACTTTTTTATATATTAGGAAAAAAAAGTCTTGAAGAGAAACACTATAATGAGGTAATGCTCATGTACCAAATGTTAAAAGGCTGACGCAGCCTGTTCTTTAACTGCTGGGGAGGGGAGGAGGGAGAACATGGAAAAAAAGGAGGGGTGGGGGAAAGGTGTTTTTAAGATTATTTTACTTCTCATTCTTTTGCTCTGACCCTGTTAGTAATAAATTCAGTAAATATCGCCAATTTCAGTCTGTTTTGCCTGTGATGGTGATAAGTAAGTGACCTCTCCCAGCTCTTATATCAATTCCTGAATCCTTTGCTGCTTTTTTCTCTCCTCTGTCCAGTTGCAGAGGGGAGTGAGAGGGTAGCTGTAGTGGGTACCTGGCATCCAGCCAGGGACAGCCCACTACAATGTTATTGGCTTTCTTTTTCTGCGTCAGCCATAAGTAGACCATGGATCTGATAGCAGTGGAAGAACTTTCAGATCTTTTGTACTTTTCTGAAAAACAGAAAGGAAGTATGTAAAATGGTAGAAAATTTCATTTCTTGAAATCAAAAATAACTGTTATGGTTTAGAAAGTGCCAAATTGAAGAAAGTGATTCATGCTGCTACAGGTGCAGATCTCTGTCACACAGACTGTTGCTGGTGGGATAATTCTATGCAGTAAAACTGATTTGATAAAAAAAGAAACAGCATAAAATAAACAAACAATTTTCTGTAAGGGCTTATTGTGACACACCAGCTTGTGTGCTCTCAAAGTGAGACATCAGATGACTCCAAAACCAGGCAGTTAGCTTCTGGGTGGCAGTCTGAGTCTACTACAGGTTACAGTTGTGGAGGTTTGAGGGGCAATTAGTTTTGCCCATAAATGGTGATTAACTTAGTTGAATTGACAGCTTGCTTTCAGAGAATGACCTACCACCTGACAGTCGTAGGTACATTCCCCTAATTTGCCCCGAAGACAACATGAGTGGTAACCCTAAAAGGGTTAAAAATCCTAAAGGAAGTTACTGAAGTTACTAATACATAAACCTTTGCACAATTTGTACCATAAGAGAGTCTTATGCATGTTAACATGGAACGTATAGAAAATGTACAGATGCAAAAGAACTGAGATAATTTAGTGATTTAGAAGTCTTTATAAATATGGACATTAATCCTTCCAAATAATATGGCTATCACCTCTGGGACTTGGTTTCCTAGAGCAAGAAAAATCAGGGATGTATGCTGGGTACATCCTTTCTAGCTATGATATATGCCCACCCATGAACACAACAGATTAGTGAGATATGTCTTCCCATAGCTCAAGTAGTCCTCATGGAAGAAACTGGTATCTCTGATTGGGATCATACCTAGACCAGCTGAAAACAGACTAGTAGTCTGCTCTCTGGCGGTATCAAATACACTGATTAACCAGATTCACGTACAGTTTTCTATTAGTAGCCCTCTACTTAAAGAGAGATAGAGAAGGCTGGTCTTTGCAATGGGATCTGGAAAGTATTGGAAAGTGAAGAAAGATTGACTTGAAACACATTCCTGTATATTGAAGAGCAAAACCCAAGATATCAGGTAACAAAGATGGATGGAGGTTCATATAAGTATGTTTAATCAAAGTTGACTGGTACAGGTGCAGCAGTGGTTTCTATTTTATCAGATCTAAAGATCTCCAGAGTTCCATTTAAGAACCTCCAGAATAGTTAACACAGCTGGAGTGAACTCAGACCTCTCTATATTTTAGGGATCTTCAACTAGTAAGACCTTGTTGCATATTCCTGTTTTGACTGGGAGAACTTCATCTGCAGAGACAATCTGAACAGGTATATGTGAAAAGCTTTAGCATGGTTGTGAATCCCAGCAGGACAGAAACAACAGAGGATCAAACAATTTCATCATCTTGTTATATTGAGATGAGCACCAAAATATGCTTGAGGTAAGGATTAGGGTTTTAGAGAATACCAGACCTGAAAATATGATGGGAAATTACATGAATACTTGAATTGTGATGTAGTCCAAGCAGAATAGGCTGTTACATTCCAGTCATGGAACAGGCTAATATCTCCACAGCTGTAATTGTAGTATATGAAGTACTGTTCCTTGCTAAGGTTGGAGTGGAAATTAACACAGTAAAAGAGGCACTAAAAACTTTGCTGGAGACTAACTGAGGTATGTTTTTATGGATATAATGAATAAAATAATCAAGCAGTTTGAGCACAATTTGGCTACTTTAAGTTTGTTTTGGTTTAGTATTTAAATTCCCTACTAATTGGCACTATATGCTCATTTAAAAGAAAAAGTAGGATAATAGGTAGTTTGTAAACAGAAAGAGCACACAAGGCAGAGGCAGTTGAAGAGGGGAAACTGAGAAGGCTACATCTAAACAAAATTTTGTTAACTTCTGAGTCTAAAGAGTGTGCCAAAGGAGTTTAAAGTTTTTCAAGCTGTATTCGTTTAAGCTTCTGTAGGAAAAAGATTACACTGATTTCTCTTTATTGACTCTTTCAGATTCTAATCCAATCCATGCAAGTGAAAAAGACTATATATTTGTAAACAATTTTTTGTATATCTGTTCTAAGTTAATAAAATTATTAGGGGCAGAAAACAGGTCTTGGTAAAATGCTTTCAATCATCACATCATTTAGCCAACTGTAGATTTCAAAAATACACCTCAGTCCTCAGAGGACTGCTGGTTAGAAATGGTGAATACTGGTGTGACATTCAGAAACATTTTAAATGTTGGATCCCATTTCAGATGTCAATTTAACATCCAAGGGTTTATGCTGGTTCAACTTGTTTAGTGAATACCAAGTCCTTCTGCATATAACAGTGCTGCACAGGCCAGCAGTAGTCAAGCTTTCACTTGGCACAGGCCACTTTATTTGCTAAGGACTTTGAGGGATAAATGCTATGTATCTCCTCAGTATATGACAGAAGCATGAGACAAACCACAAGTGTTCATTTCTGTCATATACTCCTGTGGATGGGAAAATGAAGTCAGGGAGTTGGTCATGTAATGAGTGCTCATACGTCAAACAGGGCAGTGACTGGGACAGAGAGTAATAGCCACTTGTGAGCAGAAACAGGAAGTTTTTATGTGGCTAGAGATGTATTTTTATCTATAGAAGAAGGATCCTGCTGGCAGAGGATGATACAGAGCAAGCCTGTGGCTGTATGACTCATTGTATTTGTGAGCTGCAGCTTGGGTTTCTCCCGGGGCTTCCAGTATGTTGTATGCTAGAGGATCAAAAATCACTTCTAAGTCATCTCAAAAACAGATTTTCCTCTGCTGCCATGGTTTCCTTCCTGTGTCCCTGCTGTACTCAGTGCATGTGTACACTTCATGTGCATAGGAGGTGTTCCTGGTTGCAAGGATGGCTGCTGCACACAACCCAAGTGCCAAACACTCTTCCAGTCCTACAGGCTCACCACAGAGTGAGAGAAGATGCAGATACAGATCTATACTTCAAGAAGGACTGTGTGTACAAGATCTGCTAAGGGCGAGGAGCAAACCTAATAATTTTCAAAAAATGCAAGCAGGATGTTTGCAAGGCCTTGATGGTTTGTTGCAGTGGTTTCCTTGAGTACTGTGGTGAACTAGCCCTAGCCCAAGTGCACCACATGGCCTCATTGACTTTTCTGTCATTAGGACTTGTGAGGCCAGTGGGGTTGGAATGTCTACCCAGGTGTTGGAAATCCCAGATTCTCCATCATGACTTTGCTAGAAGGGTGGCAGTGTTCCACAGAGTGTTCACCACACTCTTGCCCAAGCTGTGCCTCAGAGCTTATCACTTCATGGCTGCACAGCCAAAGAAGTGACCTGCTCCTCCCATGAATTGCACTGATTGGTCACCACCTTCTCATGCCTCTTCTTTTTTACCTGACTCTGCATCCATACACAGCAAATGTAAATTTTTGTGGCATAGACAGCTATACCAGCAGCATCTTTGACCTACTTTTGATTAAATTTGACAAGAGTTTAATTTAGGAGGACCTAGAAACATCCAATACTGGAGTCTCATATGATGTGGTAATAATGTAAACCCTGTATACCACATTTTAAAAAGGCAAAATTATTTTTTTCACTGGAAAGCAGCATATCCTTGGTCAAAACTTAGTGAAGATACATTGTGAAAGCTGTAGCATAATATAAATGTAGTGTTCCAAATCTACAGGGGAAGGTTGCGTATGAAATTTGTATATACGAGTGCACAGTCAGAATGCAAACCTACAGGAAGGAAGCCATATTATTTTTTCAACATTTGAACTTAATTCAGAAAATCAGCCTTGAATTTTCTACATTTTTCAGTTATGTTCTTCTTTTCTGTTGCTGATTTCTGGCTTTCCTTCCCTCAACCTTGTCCTTCAATGGAATTGAAATACAAATTACTGCTTTAGTGAAATCATTTGTCCTGCAGGTTTTACAAGTGTGTTCTTTGAAATGAGTAGAGAAGTCGAATATATAACACTATAAAATATCTGCTACAACATTGTGTCTTGCAAATACGAAGGATTAACTTGCCAACAAATGCCACAAACCCTAAAAAAAGAAATAATGTGGAATTTCATAATGTACCATCAATATGCATATGCTTTTAAGAACAAACATCCTGGAAAATATGGATTCTTATTTCAAACTATATGCATTGCATATCATATGACAAAAGTAATTATCTTGAACTCCCTATTGTATAAATTAGATAGAATCTTTTGCAACCCATTAGAACTAATATGATTAGTGCCACTTGTAAACTTCTATGTTGAATCCATCAAACAATTCTGAATAATCAAGATTTAGAATGTCATCAACAGATGACGTAACTAAACCACTTAAATGAGCTTGCTATGTCTTAGAATCAAGGTAGATATGTTTTGATTACCTGTTGCCATAACAATTGCCAGTGTTGTTAAAGATACCTGGAGCTTCATGAAGCAACTCAGCAGAGGTATCTTTTGAGGACAGTTTTATGGGTATGGTACTTATTAGCACCGCAAGTTCATCACAAAGTTCATCTGTATCACCATTAAAACCTCATAAAGGCTTGCTTGGAAAACATATCCTTGGTTCTGAAATGTCATGTAGAAATTCTAGAAGCATCAGATTCATTAAGCTGTGTATGAGCTAAGCAGAGTGGTGTCAAGCACAGCAAGAAAGCTTTTGCAGCTAGAATATCAGTTGCCTGATATTCTTTTCCTTTAAATGATAAATTTATGTCTTTGGTATATATTCAGACCTGCCTGAGCTCCTCAAAATACATTCAAGCCAATCTGAGATTTTATTCACTGTTTGAACACTGTTTCAAAATGTTCTTGCAACTCTGGGAATTAGTTCCCATCTATAATTGAATACAGCATGGAAGCAAACTCCTTTACTGTGTCATAACATGCGTCTTGCACTGATTTTTGTAAGGGCACTGCACCAGCTCAAAAGTAGTAAGACTGATTTGTCATCAACAATCTGGAGTAAAACAAGAATTCCCTTTGAGTTAGGGATCTCTTGAAGATCCTGCCAAACATGATCAGCTTCCACGCTCCTCATGTGTGTCCAGTGCTGGCCTCCCTGAGGCATAAGTGTGGGAGATAAGACTTTTCCACTGTGGAGAACAAATAGGAAAGCAAGAATATATTATCCATACAGAAATAAAGCAGAAAATTATAGAAGGACAGAGAGACAGACTTAGTCCTGCTCATTTTCCAGTTAAAAAATCCTTTCTTCTGTTCTGCTGCCTTCACTTACTGCATAGCAAGAATGAGAGTGCTTTACAAGGTCTGTTTTACATGGACAAATACTTGACTGATTTCAGACATTTCACTGTCTTTGTGTTTTCAACTACTAATTGTTTCTCTTAGTTCTATGTGAGCATCCTTGCATGTTTACACTAATACTCTATATATGTTCTCATGCATTAAGCTCTCAGATTTAACAATAAGTTGTACACCCAAAAGATCCATTTCTACAAACAGGAAAGTTTACCTGGTGCTCCATGAAATAAAATGTGGTGACTTTTTAAATACTATATTATATCAAAAAGTTCTTCTTGTGCCAAAATTGAAGTACATGCTGATTTGGGCCATGCGGGATGGTGAAGTCAGACAGGCTTTGTCAGATCCTGAACTACTTCTGTGTGCTAACCCAGTGGTCTTGGGGCAGTTCCAGGTCCTTTAAATGAGTACTGATGAGTGGAATATGGATGGTGCACCTCAAAATGACATGATAGTGGAGAGCCAAGCCAAACACAGAAGTAAACCAAGACACAAGGCAAAGAGTTTTGCAAGAAAGTTCTTTTCTGGTTCTATATTTCCATTAAAGCAAAATTTGATTTGTGAAAATGAATTAATGTGGGGCCTGCATAAACATCTCAACACAATTACCTGACAGGAACAGCACCTGTGAACTTTGCACTGCTGTATCTCTAAAATGATGACTTACAGTCCGGTGAGTCCTTCCCCAGCACTGGGCAGCCTGGCTTTGTGAGTTTTTCGTCCATGGGGTGGAAGGCGAGGACATTAATTCTACATATGCCACCCAGAACATTGAAAATTTCTAAACAAAAATTTAATAACATTTAAAAAAATAAAAGGATAAAATGAGATACTTCGGCTCTTGCTGGCCCAGTTCATCCTGCCCAATGTTTGTACTCTTTTGATTTTTTTTTTTAATTGTAAGAGTTCAAAACAGTAAGTTAAGGGGGTTATGTGATGTGGTTAATGGCAGAGTCCAGTGGTTATGAATGATTTTGTAAATTTTAAAAATTTGATATAATGTATCCTGAGCTGCCTTTAAATCATGTTAGTACCTCAGCAGAACTGGATCCTGAAGGGAAACATAAATGCTGGAGGACTGGAGTGAGGAAATGGTGACAGCTCACAGAATGGTAGCAAGTTTGTACTAAAATTTCACACTTACTTTCTCCTGCTGTTCTGAAGTGATAGACATGTGATATCACAGAAACACCCAAGCAGCAGCGCAGTTATCAGTGTTTCTCCATTCCTGCAGCCATATTCTTTCTTTAGAGATGTTTTGTGCTCAAAATAAGAACCAACTGGAAAAAAGGAAGGAATAAACTGTTAAGTATTTTTAGTTTGCAAATCTAGGTGAATTCTTCAGATACACCTCAGGCATTTTCTTAACGAAACTTTATTACTTGGTATTTAATTAAGATACACTTTGAAATAATCTCCTTATTGATAATTTCTCTTGGATTTTTGTGTTCCATGATGCTTCCTTCTGTCATACTCGTATTTTCCTACAAGAGTCGGAATTTTGCATATAGCACAATTAACACAACAATTGTACAAGGGGTTAGAGTTGTTAAATGCAAAACTAGCCTGCCTGCAAGTTGCTGCTAGACTGTAGTGTTGATATTTACTGCCGTACTGTCCAGTGACAAATTGGTAGATTTTCTAGTGGAGTAATGGGATTTTTTGGAGTTTCAGTTTTACCATAATCTTAACTTCCAAATTTACTGAACTGAATGAGGTGTCCTGAGCTTACTCCCCAGAGCTAAGTGCAGCACGGAAACCTGTAATGGCAGCAGAAAACCAGCAAGTGGCATTAACTGCATTGGGAGAAACTGTGAGAGGGTGAGCTGACAGGCAGCAGCTCTAACTGGTAAAGAGCATACCTCAAAAACGCACAAGTCCTGTGTGATGATGCAACAGTGGTTTCATACATACTTGTGGATGCAACTCCCTTCTGTGGCAAGATTGAAATTACCTTTAATAGTAAGACTTGAGGAAATTAATATTATTTTTTCTGTATGCTAAGGAAATCTATGTATTTATCTTTCAGATTAGAATAGAGTGACTTCAAGAATAACTATAGAACCAAAATAAAATAATGAAGCATAGCTCTGTGTCAGCCCATATATTACTCATTCTTCCCTTTTCTGTCACAGAAAAAGCTTCTTTTCAAATATTTAAAAAGATGTCAGAGTGGCAGTCTCTGTTTTTGTGGAGGAAACATGTCTTCTTCCTTTCTGCCTTTTTTCCCCCAGGTCTGCGTGTATGTTGAATTTTGCTTTTCTCACTTCTTGATTCTCTTTCTCTTTTGAGTTTGGACTGTATTTTTATCATTCCTTCATGTGTTTCAGGTTCCAGAAACCATGCTCTTGTGGATTTCAAGCGGGATAGTTTTGACTACTGTATGCATACTTTTGTCTTCTGAAGTTTTTTTTTCAATCAAAGAATAAGTTATAGCTGAAAGACAGTTTGCTTTTTAAAGAAAATTGATCTGTAGACTGTGTTTAACTGTACATTCTGGTTTGCCTTTAAATCTTTATTCGTGACTCATTGAAATGCTTCTTTTACTAGTAACTACTTTCTGCTTAACCAGGCTTTCTGTCATCGATCATGTTGTCTGTTCAGCCAGAAGGGAAAAATGTAAAGAATGATAATATTACACTACCACTGATGTGCATTTTCAGAGCTTTAATGGGATAAAAGTGTCAGCACTGATGCACTTCAACATCATCTATTGCAGCAATACTGAGAAGTGGAGGAAGAAGACAGCTGAGTTAGCTGACATTTATGTATGTATCTTATGCATGATCAGCTTAGCATTTGCTCCCAGTTGAAAGCAAATGTCTATAAAGGAGAGGATTATGTAAAGTGAAGATTACTACTCCAAACACACCACTTATTAATGTAAAATTATGAATGGAGGACTACCTTTCTGTGAGAAAGGAAAGATAGACTCATGCAGACATGAGAATTCACTGTGTACTTTTCTAGCTGATTAACTTATCATTTTGAAGGAGAGATGGGGCAGGGAAAAAATAAATTCTTAAAGCATTTAATGAAGTAGCTCAATTACAGCTCACCTCAGATTCTCATCTCCTTGGTTTTGCTGTTTGCATTTATTTTTAAATATAGTGATGTTGGTAGCGGATTGATTTCCAGCATACCCTGCTTCTGCCAACTTGATATGTGTTATGATTAATGATTAATATTAAAGAACCTGAGACTAAACTACATCTCTCCAGCAGCTTCACTGTTATGTGAATAGTACCAGTTATGAATTCTTCGTAGCTCCCTTCAAAGAGCTCAGCTAATCTGGATCATTTATCAGGATTGCACTGCCTGGTGTGGTTCACTTACTGTAAACATTTCCAAAAGAATATAAAAAGGTATAATGAGGCCATGAATATTAAATTATAAGGCACTGGAATTAGATGCATTAGGCAATTTACAATAATTTGTGTAATATGAAGGGCAGAAACCTTGAATGTTTGATCTGGGAGTGTCAGTCCTCTCAGTTTGGTTGTTAAAGTCAAGTATGGATGGAGATTGGGGTAGGCAAAATATTTCCCTTATATTTCCAGAGGTCCATGTATTCTTTTCATATTGAGTTCCAGGAGTATTGACAGAATAAGGCAAATATCTGGACTTCCTGAGTTGTGATAATGACAGATTGGTGAGTTCAGATTTTAATGGTCCTATTTATCTTAAACACCTATTTTTGAAAGGGTTGGACTGTCTGCTGAAAGTACCCACCTCTTCAAGATAGCTTAAACTACACAGATATCTTTTGGGTGGCCACAGAAGCAGTGAGTGACTTTGTGACAAACGGGAAGTTTAAATAGTGGAAAAACAGGGAGAGATAACACAAACCACAGAGTGATTCACTACAGCCAAATGGAAAAAAGATTTCACAACCTTCTCTAATCTTTTTTTAAAAACACTCTGTTAAATGTTAAGCACTGATACTCTTTTTCAGAGTGTGCTTTTCAGACAGTAGATTACTTGCCATGATTGGTTTACAGTAGCTCCACTAATATGAGGGATGCTCTCAATTCTGGGTGGGTTTTTTGTGTTGTGTTTGTCTGAGGAAGCACACAACTGGCTGTGCAGGGTGGCAAGAGGCAATCTGTTCAGAGGCCATCTCAGCTGATGGTGAAGAACCTGACAGACCCTCTTTAAGAGGGAAAGGTTGTAAGTATAGCAACTATGCAGACAAGTTTAAGAATGTCACTTGGTGGTTAGGCTACTTCTGAGGAAGAAACACATATGAAAGCGTGTAAGAGGCTTTCTGAGAAGCTGACAAGTGGGCAGATGCAACTGAGCACAGTGAAGGAGAAAGGGAAGACAGTGCTGATGAGTAATCCCACTTGAATCCCACTTGAGTCTTTCATGGCACCAAAACCAACAGAAAATATCATGATACCACCAAGTACCAGAGTTCTGTTAAACAAGTTTGAAAATAATTATGTCAAAAAGGCTTCTAATGGTGGCACATTTTGATTATGGTATCAAACATACAACATTCTGCACAATAAAACTAGTGTGCCACTTAGTATGACAAAGCTGAAGACCTTTTTTTTTGTGATATTACAGGAAAAGCTACTTGGTAAAACAGAAGCAAGTCAAGTTAAAAGAAAGAAAGTTTCCAGTTGCTACCTTTCTCAACCTAGCTACCTTTTTAAATAAAAAAACAGGTGTCATCAGGTACTTAAAGGCAGTTGCATGCTGGACTACAGATAAATCCAGAAACGTTACGCACAACCTGCTCTAGATTTGCTGCAGGGCAGCACTTATTTCTTCACCTATGAAATTATTGCTAGCTTTCCTCCTTATCAGTGAATCAAATTGTGCTTGCACTTCTACATTACTTCCAACTGAGTTTATACTGACAGAAGTGAAATGTTTTAAAAAATAGCTGTGAGATTCTACTTTCCATCAATATTACCAAACTGCTCATACTTTCTGTGGCCAAACTTTGTTTCAGCATCTGATTGATTCAGCCAATCTTCAACCAAAAGTTCATTGGGTGGATTTTTTCTTTGATTGTCAGAAGTTGCTTCAAAGTAGATGCAAAGTCAGCTTCTGACATACCAACATGGTAACAGTTTTAGAGTCAGAGACAAGCTATGTTCCTCTTAGAGACCTGGTGCAGTTTTGCTGCTTTTGATCAATTTTCACCCATACAACAGCACCTTTATTTTCATGTGCAAAGTGAGGGCACACATTTGAGAAGCTTGTAGTACAATCAGCATGTTCCACAGCACAGACCCTATAGTTCAAAAAAACCTCGTGATGTTGTTTCTGCTGCTGTTACCAGCCACGTGTGACAGAACGTGCGAGGAAATCTTGCTTTTTCCAGTCTCGGTAGTTCAACCAACAGCCTTGATAGTCTCGACATTCCTTGCACTCACCACTGCCTGTAGTTTCAATACACAGTCACCTGAGGCTGATGCCAGTCCTGTTTTGCTTGGCACCTGGAGATTACAATATGAAACACTATCGGTCCAAAGCAAGAGGTTCACCCACAAATGGCCCCAAAACTCTTCTAAAAAAACCCTCTTTGTATGTGGTCCTGGAGATTATTGTTGATGCGGTCTGCTCACATAATCTACACCAGTTTAGGATGTTTAAAAATGCTACCTGGGTTGCACACATCCTGACCAGCATCACTTCTTTCCCTGTCACAAGTAAGTAATCAACCATCACTGCTACAGGTAGGTCCATAGCTGCTGGCTACTATATGTGAAAACACGAAAAGAAGCTAAAGTCAAAGACTGACAGGGTTGCTGTGTGAAACTCTGGGGTTTCAGGTCCCAGTGAGAATTCGCTGGTAGGCAGTTCTGTGTAGCTCTCAGAAAGTTCTGAAATCATTCTTTCTCTGCAATGAAAATTGGGATTTTGTTCTTGTCAGTAAACTGTATCAGTGTCTTGGGAGTCAGTGAGATAAACTGTGTTAATCCTTTGTGCCACTTAGTCTTTACTGACACCAGCACATTTATCATGCAGACCTGCTGATCACTTCCTTCCTGATGCAGAGGACATGAGTTCCAGTACATCCAGTTTGCACCTATGTTTTAGCCGCAGTGAAACGGTCTTACAAAATGTCTATTTTCCCTGAACATTCAGTGGGGAGAGGTATGTACATTGGAATATCATGGGTAAAACTTCACCTCAGTACAGGCACTGGTGAAGTAATTTAATAACATTTAATGCCTTACTTCTTTCTAGATATATGCATTGTTTCTGAGACATACCAACTTCACATGTAGAGGATCTCTACTGGCTCCTGGCATTTTGATGGACAGGAAGAGGAGCTCTATGCATTAGACAGGAAAAATAAAGTGCATCAGAATAGGACACGGATCATTACTGGTCCCTTCTTCCTATTGCTGGAACAGAACAGTCATGCAGCCGGAATTGCTCAGGCTTTGGTTCATACTGAACCAGTCTGGAGCTGTGCAAGGCACAACAGTGTGGAACAAGTGCTGCCCATAACCATACCTAATATTAGTTTTCTTCAGTATCATTTAGAAGCAAACTACTCTTGTAATGCTGTTACACAACACAAGAGAGTTTGGCAAGAGAAAAGGGGGAGTTCTCTACAAATCTGATGGACAGGGATAAGTAGTGTTAATCCAGTAAAGAAGTCTGCACTGTTAGTTCCATTAAGTGTCCTGAAAAATCTTTTTTGTGTGCATTTCCATGATGGCCATTGGTTTATCTGAGGACATGTAGTAGCGTAGTCCCTTTAAGAGTAATGAATCACAGAGTGACAGGACATTCTTATGGTTTTGTGTTGTGGAACAATTACATCTGTTTGGAGGTTAATGAGTTCTTTCCTCTGCAAGTTTATACAGGTTTCGAGAGGCATTCCCCAGAGCAGCTAACAGGGTCATTTAATGATTGCAAACTGAGTGCTTGAGTCACTGTCAGGTCTATTTGAGATATTCTACCAGGATCTCTTCTAAATCTGTGTAGAAAGGCTTTCTCAGGTTACCAGATGGATTAATGGTATATTTCAACTGCTTGAAGTCTTACCATATTTTTTAATATGCATTCACATCATTATTTTTCTGACTGGCTAGCATCCATCTCATTTAACTCTATGAAAGTGTGTTTTGTTGGTTCTGCTAGCTGATTATACATTCATATTCCCACTGCCCTCCACAGGAACAAGTGCCCAGCCAAGTACCACTGGCCAGCTGGCAGCACTTCATGAAATACTCCTACTGCAAGGACATTACTCATCAGGAAACAAAGGCTGGGGTTTACCCTTAGCACTGAGGAATGGTAGATATTCTCTTCTTATTTTGGAGGAAGAGTTGATGATCCAAAACTTGCTGGATTGCAGTTTTGTGTAGATTTTATAGGTGGGAAGTCCTGTGGACTCTCTTCTAGCTTATAAACTTATAAACATTCAGCAAAAGACATCAGGCTCTAGCTTAGCTACCTGTGTGCTAGAAGGGTGTTTCTAAAGTCCAAGGGTCATGGCTTTACAGACTGATGACTAGCAGAACCCACACCTGTTCAGTGTTTAGGTCAGACAATGTCCAAGGCCCTTACTCCTCTCTGGCTTCTCACTTTGTTCCTGTACCACAGTCCCCCAGGCAGAGGTATCCCAGGAACATCACTGCACTCCATGTCTGGATTACAAAGTGACACTGCTAGCTGCGGTGGAAGTGCCTCCATGCCACTTCAGCTGTAGCCTTCTCTAATGGCAGCTGCTCAGGGAAATATCAGCACAAGGAGACAGCCTGACATCAGCACAGGCTGACAGCCTGTTACCCATGGGCAGAAAAACTAGGATGCTTTGATCAGAATCCCATTGGCTCATGCAGTGTGGGTGTGCAGGAATAGAGGTGAGCAGAGAGCTTTTTCCCAGGAGCTATTTCATGAGGAGCTCACCACTGCAGAAGTAGGTGAAGAGGATGTATTGCTTTCATATTAGATTATTATTCTCTCTGATCAGACAAGGTCTGATTAAACAGATTTTATTCTGTCTGATAATGAGAGAAAAGCATTTCTTTTTAATTGAATTCCTTTTCAAGCTCTGTGCACACTGGTAAGAGAAAAATTCTAGAACAAAACTAATAGAATTTGATATCATTATACTTAATATATTAAGCATATATATTCTGATTTGGGGTGATTTCAGAAGTCAATTCGTTCTCTGCAAGTGTGATTCACGGTTTTGGTCTATTAAGACTCTCCTAAAAATGTCTTTAATATCTCCCTAGCATTTCATCTTTCAGCCACCTCTGTTTGTCAGACAGCAATGGTTGTTTATCTTTGAACGATCATATTTTGTTACTTTTTGTTACCTTACTTCAGAGACATCTTCTTGAGCCGCCTCTTTTGTTTCTTTGTCTTTTTACCTATTTCTCTCTTGTTCTCTCTAAACTTCTTTGTCATTTTAAATAATAAATAAGCAAATGGTTATAAGTTACAGCATTTTCTTCTTTTTCCATTCTCCCTTGCATTGTTTCATTTTGACTTATAATGGACTGAGTTTTGTAATTGAGCTGTTTCTCTTTTATAAAACACAAGATTTTATTGTTGTTGTAGTCTCCATTTTGCAGACCTCTAAGAGTTCCTTCCTCTATGTGGTTCTAATCTTGCTCTAGTGCTTCTCATGCAGATACTGCTGTTGTGAGATTACTTCCCAAGTCAGACTGTGCTGTCAGAGGAAGCCACCATCAAGACTGTTCAGATATTTCAACAAAAAGCCCCTGCTTTGCCACAAAAATTGTCTTGTGAGTCAGTGGGCTGTGTCCATTCCATGCATGCGATATGGGTCTTAGTACTAATCTTTTGGGTTGAGGTGGTTGCATGGTGGGAACCTTCTTAAACTGCAGATGCCACATCTGTAGTTGGACACCAGGTTGTGTAAGAGTTTTTGTTACCCAAATAAGATTTAAAGCTGTTCAAATCTTCTGGAAAGTGATCATAGTCACACTATAACTTTGGTTTAAGGCAGTGGTTCTCAAACCTTATAATCTCTAGCCTCCTCATGACAGAACTTGGCTGGCAACAAGTCAAATAATTCAAGCATTAGGATATTCATTACCAGACTAGCTCAAGTCTAGAAACCTGAAAAAATTACATTGAATTTTATTGTGCTTGGTAAGTTAGTTTTCCCACCCACAAACATAAAACCAGTATTTCACCAAACAGATGAAAAGAAAACACACAACAAGGAGATACACCACGTGACATCTCATACCTTAAAGGGAGTAAGAGCTACTTACAAATACATTCAGGTATTGCTGAAGAGCCACACACTAAATCCATGGTTTCAACTGGGATAGAGTTAACTTGCTCCTTAATAGCTAGTCCCATGCTGTGTGTTGAATTCAGGGTGAAAATAATGTTGATAACACGCTGATGTTTCAGTTGTTGCTGAGCAGTGCTAACTCTGAGCCAAGGACTTTTCAGTGTCTCATGCTCTGCTGGTGAGGAGGTGTATAAGACACCAGGAAGGAGCATGGCCAGGACAGCTGACCTGAACTGGCCAAATGGATATTCCATACCATAGACTATCGTATTCAGTTTGTACATAAACTGGGGGAAGTTGGGCAGAAGCCCTCTGATTGCTGCTGGGGAATAGGCTGTGTATTTGTGCATTGCTTGTTTTTCTTAGGTGTTATTACTCTCTCTCTCTCTTTCTCCTTTTCATTACAATTATCATTTTATTATCATCATTAGTATCATTAGTACTATTATTATACTTTATTTTAATTATTAAACTGCTCTTATTCCGCAAGTTTTGCCTTTTTTCTAAGTCTCCTCTCCATCCCACTGAGGAGGGGAGCAGAGTGGGGTGAGTGAGCTGTGTTGTACTTAGGTGCCAGCTGGGGCTAATCCACACCCACGGTAACTCATAAATTGTGACCATCTGTTGTAGCACAAAAGGTGGAACATAAGTTGTATAGGGATATTTTGTTCATCAGCCTAAAATTTTAGAAAGTTTTAACGAATCCAGTAGTAATTTCTGCTGCTGTTACTCTTATCAGGGAGTTAGAAGGTAAAATTTCAAGGGAAGGCAAAAGTTTGAGATACAAAAGACTTGGTTTTCAAGTGCCATTTGTCTGAAAATATATTTCTCCTTTGAAGAGTTCTATGGGTTAGGGGAAAAGATTACTAGCAGTTAGGAAAAATGCCTTTTTACAAATAGGAATGTTTTTAGGGTAACTGTAGAGGGAAGCAGTAGAGCTAAAGCAGGAGAGTGCCTGGTGACTTATGTTGCACAGTCTTGTTTATGGGACAGGTGCCACTGGCCTCTGCCCTGACATTTTGTGCTTTCACAGCAGAGCCAGAGGACAGTGAGAGAGACACTAGGAGAAGTAGATGAGTCATCTTGGTGTTCCTCATTGCAGAAAAGCATCTCTCTGAATTTGTTTCTTCATTGGCTCCGCAATACACACGCAGTCACCTGCTTAGGTTAAGCTTTAGGAAAGGAGAGTGCTATGATAATGCCGGGGAGAAAAGAAAATGTGAAGCTTGTGAAAATTCCCCTTTATTTACAGCCTTTTTTTCCAGTGGGAACTCTTTTCACCTGCTGGTTTTCATATTGCAACGTTTTAGAGGGGGTTTCCACAGATAGAGAATATGAAAATGAAAGAGGAAGAATCCGCTACAGGAAGTGGATTTATTTAAAAATATGGCTGAAGAATTATCACATTTTTGAGTAAACTGTACTGGCATGCTAATGTAAGACATGTCACTGAGTTTGATACTTCTGCCAAGCAGAGTATGAAATGACAGCAGCATGTATTTTTATGCTATTGTTTAATATCATATAAAGGTTCTACCTTTTCATGGTGTTTCTATTTTTTAAAATTTTCTTTCTCAATAGATTAACACAATTTATTTCTAGGGATTTTTAGAACTTATACTGTGTTTATGCAATGGTACTATGTTTTGGATAGTACAAATCAACCTTTTCAAGTATTCAAGAAAAATCACTAATGAAAGAATTATCATGCAAGTCAAATGTCTTCTAGTCTGTCTCTTGCAGCCTTCTTTCCTTCAAAACATTCATCATCTCTCTCCTTCCTTGCCAGGACTTAAAAGTAGGCAGCTACTTTCTTGTTAGCACTAAGGCACTGAGAACCCCCAACATATCTTTCCTTGGCAGAGAGAAAATTACTTCATCTGGAGGCCAATTTCTCCTCAT
Source organism: Pseudopipra pipra (assembly GCF_036250125.1). Classification (NCBI taxonomy): domain Eukaryota; kingdom Metazoa; phylum Chordata; class Aves; order Passeriformes; family Pipridae; genus Pseudopipra; species Pseudopipra pipra. Next base: position 107,214,694 of record NC_087549.1, read on the forward strand.
CTGCTGCGTGCAAGTCCGATGCTTCACTAGTGACATTCACCAGCTTGTGTGTTTCTACAGGTACCTCTTTGGTCCTGTGTTGTTTTCCATAAATGATCATAAATGATCTCCCACTACTTGTAGTGGGAGAGCCCCTCCAAGCAGGGGTGCCGTCTCAGTCCCAAGCGGGTCTGAAGCAGGGAGAGACAGCTAAGAAGCACAAGGAAGAAAGACCAGGGTGTCAAGGAATCGATTTCACTGAGTGCACTTTTTGGAAAGAAGTTCCTGAGATTCGCTGGGAGCATATTAGGTAAATCAAAAAATAAATCCTCTCAAGAGTTCAGGTAGAAGCTGCGGAGTCTAAAGATTCAGAAATGGAGTTGCTCAATGCACATGACTTTGTGTGTCACACTTTTTCTCTTTCCTTCCTAGAACTCCAAAGAGTTTGTATTCTCTAACTGTTCAACACAAGAAATCTTACTACAACTGAGGAAGAGCTGAAGCAGCTCACCGCAGCTCCTTGTCTTGCCTGTTGTTCTGTTGAGTTTATGACAAGCAGTAGATGACCATAAGCAATAACACTCACCATGACTGCATTGAAAAATTATATTTTTTGCTATTAACTTGCCATTACACCACACAGTTTCAGTGATGCAGCTCTTTCATTGGCAGTTTCCTCCTGAGTGATGGCTTTTGCTCTTTGATTGTCAGCCTGGTCACAAAACTCTCAGCTGATGAACAAGATGTCTCTACAATTTATGTCACACCCTTTGAGTGACAATGCCTGGTCTTGACTCACCATGGATTTAATATGTGGCTCCTCATCGACGGCTGAAAATAATACAGTAAAAAGGACATGAAGAAATTGTAGGGGGGTTTTTTTGATGGTCATTTGTAGATTTTTTTAATTTTCATTATTTTTTTCATGATTTTTCTGGGTTCAGTTCTGTCTGGTATTTATTCTCTGTATAACAATCATTGCTACAAATGCTGCCCTCCTGCAGCTTTTCTGCAATGTTTTCATCCATGTGCTTACAGATAAACTAATTTTCAATTTCTTTCATAAGTTTAGCCACATGTGGTTCTGCTCTGTATGCCAGATAGCTGCTCTGTAGCTCACGGTGGCACTCAAAACCCCAGACTGGAGAGTATATGAGAAAAGGCAGGGATGTAGTATGTTTTTGTGTTTAGAATTGCCACAGGAAAAGTAAAGTGTTAGTTTATTAGAATTGCTGTTCAGAACAGGGACAGCGTGATGCACATGAATCCTAGACTTGGGGACCAATCTCTTTGTGGCAGGGTATCTGGATAGTCAATAGAAGAGGTTCAGGCTCAAACAGTGAAAATACAAGACAGATGACACCTTTAACTCTGAATTCTGGGCAGAATACATGAAGTGAAGATCATGGAGACAAAGTTGGTCTGTCTGTATCCCACACACACTCCAAGTGTTCTATCCCCACACTTGACTCTTCTGGTGAACTCTTACAGGTCACTTTCTTTAGTTCACACTTCTTAACTGCAAAGGCGATTGAGCTTCAGATATTGCAGACAGGAAAAGGGGATTTGTAAATTGTAATGATCTTCCTACTATGTATGAGTTGGGCAGCCTGATCCATCTGAAGCAAATAGCATTACTTGGTCATCCTTTCTTTTTCCCCACCAGTATCTGTTAGTGCTCAGAATGTCATTGCTTGAGTGGAGAAGAAAAAAAAGGGAGTGGGAGTGTGCCTTTGTTTCCTCCTAATGCATCTGTTCTGCTTGCTTGCATTGCCCATCTGACAGCATTGTCAGTATGACCTTTCTCTATAAGCAGGCACAAGAAACAGAAGCAAATAGAGATTTTGTTTAAAGCATTGATTTTCCAGATTCTAGGAAGTATGCATTAAGAAAGGTATGCCTCTTGTGCATCACCCTTACCACTGCAGAAAAGGGTATGCCCATGTTACACAGAAACAGGCCACCTATAATAGCACTGTAGCTGTGACAGCAGTGAGCACACTCATTTTCGACGGTAAGAATCCTCTTGCTCGACCTAAAGCTTTCCTTTATGAAACTAAGTTAGGAAGTCAGGATACAAATAGGATTTTGGTTTTGGTTTGCTTGCCTTCTGTTTATGTAGAACTTCATGCAGAGAACAATGACAGAAGATATATTTAGTAGTTTGATTTTCTTTGCTCCAGGATGTCTAGGGATTTTCCCAGTGTTCATTTGATAATATTAAAAATGAATGGGATGACTAAATGGCTTATAATCCTACATATTCATTTAACATGAAAGCAATTATTAATGTGTATCATTATCTCCAGAATTACTTGGATCCTGTTAATGGCATTCAAACCAACCGTTTTCAACTGTTTTCCAGGGGATATGTCATTACATAATTCATAGCAAGAACAGTACTCTACAATCTGAGTTTAATACTATTGTCCTTTTGGAATTTATTTCTCAGACCGTCCTTCTGAAGAGTGATAATTTTCTATGTTAACCAGTTTTTAGAGTGTTTCCAGATCTCAGTGGGGGACTGGGTATTGAATAGAGTTTATCACTTTAATATGAGTCTTACATGTAACAATACTGAGATCAGTGCTCAATCCATTATCCTCTGAATTAGGAGGACCACAGTGAGACCAGTGAGTGGTTTGACCTCACATGGCTGAGTCACTGAGTCAGAGAGAAAATGGTCAAGTGTAAAAAAAAGAAAAAGAAAAAAAAGAAAAAGGAGTTTAGATTAAAATGCAGGAAAGAGAAATCAGTGGTGAAGGCAAAGAAGCAGAGAGGATTGTGGTTCATGGGTAGGGTTAAAGAAAGCAACTGGAAGAAGAAGTGATGATGATCAGGATGGTACAGCAAGCACTAGAATGAAGTTCTACCTGAAGCTTTGGTGCAAAATATCTTGCAATTTTTATTAACTATAAGAAGAAGTTGAAGCTGGACTTCACTTTCCATACAATTGTTGCAATGGTTAATAATAGAGGTTGGGTGGCTGTGGGTGCAAGGAAGAAGTACCACAGATACAAATTTCAGCTACATCCAATCTTCTGGCAAAGGAAAGTGGTGGTTGATGGGCTGGGCCTGGCCAGCAGCTGAGCACTCACACTACTGCTCCCCCTGTCCCTCCACCCCCAGCAGGATGAGGGAAAGAATATGAAGAACAAAATCAAAATTCAGGAGCTGAGCTGCAGACAGTTTAATAGGTGAAGGGAAGAGAAAAAAAACCCAAACAAATAACAGGCCAGAAATCACTTATTATCTCCCACAAGTAGATTGATGTCCAGTCAGTCTCTGAGTAAGTCATCAAAGAATTCAATCCCCTTCCATCTTCTTCTGCTCACTTCACTTTACATTGCCAAGCACAACATCATATGATATAGAGTATCCCTATGTCCACTTCAGATAAGTTGCCCCATCTGTGTTCTCTCCCATTGACTTGTCTAGCCCCAGCCTATTCACTGTGGGGCAGAGTGGGAAAGAGAGAAAGCCTTGATGCTGTGCAAGTTTACTCCATCCCAGCCAGACTTAGTGCCATGTGCAGTTCTGTAGTACTCAAGCAAGGCAAGCAGAGCAGGTCCAATGCCAGCCAGCAGCCAGTGGTTAACAGACAGCTGTGATGGGCAACACAGCTTCAGCATCATTCCAGGAAGTCAAGTCAGTGTGTCAGGATTATTTCAACAAGGTACACAGCCAGGCACAGGTAAGAAACTTCAGGCAATAGCCAAGGGCAAAGCCATCAAGCCATGATTTGTTGCCATTGGCTGAGGACATGCATGTAATTTCTCTTTTTCTCTCCCAAACTTGCACACTGTTATGGTGGACTGATAGATTACCAGCAGACTGACAAGCAATGTCAGATGATTGATCTTGACCAGGTAAGTCACCTTGGAATCACTGGTCAGTGAGAAGAGGCAGTGACACAGAACACTTCTTCAAGGGACAGATTTTTTATTTAGCCACAGGAGTACAGTAAGGGAAAAACAATGTACTTATTGCACCATCCACAGCTTTGCCACTTTTTCTAAATGCTTTGGTAGATCCAACTTTAAAACCTCTTTGCACTTCATCTCTGTTGTACTGTATCATACGTCTAGCTGCCACCTTTGAAAATCATGGGCTGATCAAACTAGTTTATGAACAGGAGTGAACCTGGTAATATTAGAGGAAGCCATAAGGGCAGGATATTCAGAAGACTTCAGATGACCTGCTGCTGGACCCTGGACAGCTCACACCTTTTAAAAGAGGTAGAAAGGATCCTGAAACCATCACGAGTTTTCAACAAAGATTTTTATGGAAATGTCAAGGCAAAACCAATTATTCAGGATCAACAGAATAAATGTAAGCTCTTGCATTCAAAGAAATGTCATCAATCTGATATATCAGTAGCATTACTATATAAGTGTATTTTATAAACCTCCCAAATCAATATTTAAGCTATGTGAATCCAGGGGTCATAGCACTTTCAGTATCAAAGATTGCCAGACTAAAAATTATGGCAACTTATGGGGATGTGAAGGAGGAAGCATACCCTTGTGTGACTCCTAGGAGTCTGGGGTGGGAGAAATCTGTTCTCAAGCTGCTGGGATGCAGCAAATGACAATGGGGCCTTTGGCAGAAGGGTTAGAGACCTTCTGCACTGAGCAGAGCAGAAGAATGAATCATTAAAAAGAACCTTTAAATCATGAAGACAAAACAGAGATTCCCAGAACGGGTGTAATTCCCAAAGAATATAATTTGCCTAATGGAGAAAATGTATACTCTAGCACAAGTTTGTGTACACAGATGAATATACATTGAACAGATTAAACATTATTCAGTAAGTTTATTCTGGTTCTGTTTTGTTACATGTGTAAGTGGAAAAATATGGCATCTGATAATAAATCAACAGGCAGCTGAAAGTTTCTGAAGGCTGATAAAATATTTCCTTCTCCTAGACAGTGTCTGATCCTTCAGTAGAGGACCAGACCCCTCAATTTAAATTCCAGATCCAGTTATGGAACCACAGAAACTTGTATTTCTTTGGCTACAATGGACTTAAGGGATAACAGCCACAAATCCAGTCATGATGGAAGGGTGACATAAGGCAGTTTTGAATCCTGTGGCCTGTTCTGCTCTCACTCACTCTAAATACATAATTATTATAACTCAGTGAGCTGCTTGTGGTTTTTGAATGAAGCAACTAAAGGTGAAGTTGTGATAAGTTTTCATATAATTTCATTAAATTTACACTTCATATAATTTAAGAAAAAAAAGATTATGCCAAGATATGCTACTACTCTGTTTAAAGTTGGATTAGTGTGTGGGGGTTAGATTAGTGGATTGAGAATTTAGGTTAGGTAAAGTGGATTAAGAACTGCCTGAATGGCAGATCCCAGAGGGTCATAGTCAGTACAAGAGCGACATGGAGCTCCTGCAGCGGGTCCAGCAAGTGGCTACGAAGATGAGCATCTCTACTCCTCTGCTGAAGCATCTCAACATCTCTCATGAAAAAGGCTGAGACAGTTGCCTGTTCAACCCCAAGAAGAGACAACTGAGTGGGGCCCTCATCACCATTTCTAAGTATCCGAAGGCAGAGTGTCAAGAGGATGGAGCCAGGCTCTTTTTGGTGGTGCCAAGCAATAGACAAGAGGTATCAGGAAGAAACTGATGCACAGGAAGCTTCACCTGAATATGAGCAAGAACTTTATTGTGTGGATGACCGAGCACTGCAACAGATTGCCCAGAGAGGTTGTGGAGTCTCTGTCACTGGAGATATTCAAGAACCTTCTGGACGCAATCCTGTACAATGTACTCTTGGATGACCCTGCTTGAGCAGAGAGGTTGGACCAAATGACTCACTATGGTCCCTTCCAACCTTACCAGTTCTGTGAATACTTCTCATTTTAGTAGATTTAATGTCCTTGCTATCTAAAAATCACTAATATAAATGTCCTGTAAAGGAATTTATTTATTCCATCTCTTCTCTTCAGTATCATAATTGACAGAAGAAGTTGTTACACCTTCAGAGTAGACAACTTATTGATCACAGTAGGTTGTTGTTACTGAGACACTTTGAGGAAAAAATACAAAGGAATGGATACTTTTGCTGTCATTGCTAGAGAAGGGCAGCTGAGGAAGATCTTAATGAAGCTTCAGGGCATGACGTCGGACAAAGTCTAGAGTAAGACTTGTGTTTGCCTTCAAGAGAGAAGATAAAAACCAGTAGCTTGTGCAAGCTACACAGTTTTATTTCTGCCAAGAGCCAGTATTGACACACTGCAACCGGATTTCCTGGTAGTTCACAGTTTAATGGGCTATCCCTGCTATGAAGCACAACATGTCCAAGCAGCACATTGTTGTTAAAGCTAAAAAAATTTCATTATATGTGACTAGTTTATGGTCTTTATCAAGGTGGTAGTTTTGGATATAATATACTCTGAATACATGATGAGGCATAAAGCAGACTAATGTTACCAAGATGAAGAAGAAACTCTTTGCCTGAGCCCTGAATTCCACATGAGAGTTAATGTCAGGCCAGTATTTCACAGCCAGTCTACAGATCACCATCAGCTGGATTATGGTGAGCGCAGCACAAACTGCCACCAAAATCCCAATCAAGCAGTAGTTTGCTATCACCATGTGAGGCTCTTGTATCTCCCTGTGGAACTGAAAGCATTTGGAGGGGTGATATATCTTAGAGGTGCCATACTACGAGAGAAGAACAGGTGTGATGATCAGTGCTCCCACCAGCCAGACAGCGCCCACCCAGGTTGTAGTGTAGCACTTCCTAAACTCGAGCCGGAAGAGGCGGATTATGATGATAGCCATGTAAAACACAAACGTGAGGTACATGTGGAGGTAGATGAGGGCACTCGCCAGCCTGCAGGCAAACCACCCGAATTTCCACTGCTGCAAAATGTAATAGCTGAGGCGAAAGGGGATGCTGAGTACCATAAAGGTGTGCAGCACCAGGAGGTTGATGATGATAATGGCCATCACGGATTGTGATCTCCTTTGAAACAACTGATGGGACATCATGATGATCCCAAGGATGCCACCAGCCAAGTTGATTATGTACAGGATTATGAGAACTGTGCAGAGCTTCTCTGAGGTGTCCAGAAGTGTGTCATTGGAGGAATGATTCTGCTGGGTTATGCTGCTGTTAGGCATTCTCCTAAACTCTTCTTTTGAAGGTTACTGAAAATGAAAAATAGAAGTGACACATTTTCTTTGTTACTTCCTTTATCGCTAACTATGGAATGTCACAGTTTCATGAAGAGATACTGTACTGAATTGTATTTGAAATTATGTCATACCATGTAGTATACATCCTTATAACTGTTGTCATACTGCATATGACAGCAATAACCCATGCCTCAGTGTTAAAAACACATTTTACATAATTATGAATGAGATTTTGATTTACTAAACTGCATTCTAGGATTTTTTTTTCAGTTATTTACCTCTACATTCAACCACTTTAACAAACCAAGACACTGCCTGTGTGCAAATTGTGCAAGTTTAATCTGCACTCATGTTATAAAGCTAAAATGGAAGATGAGAAAATACTGAAACATGAAGAGGTTGTACCTATCATGTGTACATGCTCTATGACAAAACCTGAGCCATCTTTTTAGCAGATTGGTGGTTGGGTGCTGAACATCCTTATGGTAGTAACTGTTTCTAGATACACAGAGCAAATTGAAAATAAAGATCTGCAGATGAAAATTCAATTGCTTCTTGCTTCAGCTCCAAATATTTTTGCTACAGAGTTTTACCTGAGCTACTCGACCATAAAAAGTGATAAAAGCTAGAAGTTAATTTAAGAATGATCTTCTGAGAGATATAATACTTTTGGCCCTTGTTGAAGATAGTCACAAAAAGCTACATTCTTATTTAGATTTAAGGCAAAATGTGGACTGTTCAGTTGTTTGGGCTTGCATACAGATTTTTGTACAAGTACATGGGGAGAGCACGCAAGGTAGATACATCCTTTGCTAATGAAATCTGTCCTTATCTTAAAGAGAGTTTTGAAAGAACAAAGTAAGAGTTGAATAATCATCTCTTAAAAAAGCAACATCTCTCTCTGATTCCTTTGAAGTTCAAAATCAGTACACTTGTTTTAATAGGCAATTCTTAATTCTGTTGCACTCGTCTGTAAAGTGATAGACTGAAACTGCAGAACATTTTCAGAGAAGCTTCTTATTTATGAAGCATCAGGCAAAGCATCTTTAGAAGGCCAAGACTGATATAAATCTTTCTGTTTACTTCCCTTTAAAATGTATGACCTTAGAAGCATTTAAATGTTTAAAATTCATACCCACCTAATAGTCCAGAGACGCACAGGAGAAATTTGCTTTCCCAGAAACTTTGCTATAACAAAAGTTTTACAAGGAAATTAATTTTCCAATGTATATTGCTAATATTTCAAAGTGGCTTTAAGAAGGTACAATCTTTTTGTTGTTCCAAACATCATAGTTATGGCTTAATGCCTACATTTTATATCACTTAGAAATAGATTACATTTTTTTCACCATTTATAGAAATAAAATATTTGAATTTTACCTTATAATCTCTTATTTTTGTGACTTCACCCTTTGCCATTTCACACAGCCGTAGCATATGTCGTAACCAGTGTGAAAAAAGAGCCTTTGGTATTAGTGTTTGACCGAGAACGAATGGCTGAGGGTTTTCTCAGCCCACATACAGGAAGGAACAAGCCTTTCCTCTTACTTCACTGTGATAGTAATCTCATACGTTCAAGATCTAATGTTCTTTCGATCATGCAGAGAGAAATGCTGAAAAGCTGCTGAGCTGTCAGAGACCATTGTTGTGCTTGGACCCATACAGACCCATAGAGGTAGTCAGGACCACTGCCCACAATTTGGTCAGTCTCAAAGCTCAGATGGGCAGTGAGCCCATACAACTACCACAAGTTACTGCATTTTGCTACTTAACAAGTAAGAAGTGCCACTGATCAAGAGAAGAAATATACAGCCAAGCAAAGGACGTTTTCCTTATGCATGCACCTATCCCTCTAAGCTTGTTTTATGTTTAATAATTAAGCTAAGTGTGCTGGAATAACAAAGTGTTTAGCACAGTTAACAGAAGATTTCACTCTAACATGTTATTAGATCTTCTAGAATTCAGAGATTACTCACTGTTTAAATACTGTAAGTAAAAAAACCTGCAGACATATATGGAAAGCAACTTCAGAGTTTCTGCTGGTAATAAAAGACATAAAAATGCCAGTGGACCTTGAAAATTATGCCTGAACCACCGACATGAATGCTGACCCCAAACTATATCATTAGTATAAGGTAGCTCACTAAAAATGAAAGCTTTGAGTGAGGTCTCTTCTAGAGACATTAAAAAGCAGTTTCTTCACTAGAAATTAAACAGAAAAATGTTAGTACAGTTTATTTTTCAACTACGATTGGGGAAAAAAAAAAGTAGACTTCAGTGAGAGTCATCACTACTCAAATGGGATAGGCAACACATATGGTTTTGTGAGCAATAACATAAAACCAATTCCAGCAGGGCTGAACTAATATTGATCCTGCCATCATGAAATCCTCTTCTGCTGTGGATGAGAGGATGATTCTCTCTGAGAGGCTCCTTTTGTATTAATTACAGTGTTAGGAAGAACAAGATGTGAAAGAGAAGTAAAGAGATACAAAGACAAAATAAAAAGAAAAGGGTCAGTAAGAGAAACAGGAAGGGCTGTGAGGGTGAGAATGAATGTACAAACAGCAGCCTGTGGTCTGTGAGATAGCCTCTGGATAAACTCTGAAAGCTTTGAGAGAACAGTTATCATTTTATCTAGACTAGGATTCAGAACAGAAGGGGTGCCCATTTTGGATGCTCCATATACTTGTGGGCTTGCGGTAAAAGAACTGTGCAAATGTTCCATCAGAGCACTAAAGGAGAACAGCTGCATGATTAATGGTACTCACCAGGTGTGGTCCCAGCATCACTTAATCCCACATAATGACAGGCTGCTGCCTGACATTGTAGCGATGGTGGTTGGATGGCAAAACAATCCACCAGTTCTGCAGAAACGCACAGGAAGGTAGCAAACAGCCTGGGTGTCAGGCACGGCAGGTTTCCCTGGGTTAGAATGGTCATGAAACCACACCCACAGCCTCTGGGTGAAGCAGGGAAATGCCTGCTACCTTGTGCTCTGAGCACAGGACTTGAAGTGATCCACAAAACTTGAAACACCAAGTAATAATCAAGAGGAGACTTGAAGAAATGGCATTCCTCAAATGGTCACAAATGCCGGCACTCCAGACAGAGTCAAATCAGACTCTGAAACTGAGAGCTCTGAGCACTCTCTTACCTTGATGAGTCCAGTCTGAGCTCTTTGGATGTAAAATGAGGCCAGAACCCAGCAAAGATGTTGCATAGATAATTCTCTTGTCTCCTTGGGGATAGTGCTGTTGGCTGGCACCAAAACTGCTGGAGGCCAGAAACTGAACTTCTCAGTGTTTTCATACCTCTGAGTCGCTTTCATCTTGAAACATTTCTTGAAGCTTGTATGTTGAATTTGCTCAGTGTGCTAACCTTTCATCTTCAGGTTCTTCGATTAAATTAAAAGAAAAAAAAAACACTCAAAACTCAACTCAGCCCTGTAAAGTAGGTTTCAGTTTAGTTTGTTATTTGAGTACAAAAGGAAATTGAGTCACATCAATCTGTTCAAATGAACAATGAGCTCTAGTGTTGGCTTCTTACTTAGATAGGACATAGCTTGCCTTGACCATTGAGAGAAGAGGAACAAGGCCTGTTGGATGTTTAGAGATGGGATGAGTCTCTATGGAAGTGCCGCTGTCAGTGCCCATGCGTCGGTGTATCAGAGTTCCTTTAAGCAGGGCTAAATTCACAGTAGAACTCTAACTTCTTCATTTCATTTTTACATGACTTCCTCTGCCTCCTGTGTCAGTTTACAAAACTGATATGTTTTCTGGTCAGTATAACAGCAATCAAGGTTTCACATATGAGCTCAAGAGCTCCTTTCTATCTAGGGACAACCATAAAACTCTGCTGCCTTGTGGTACTGGATAGATTTTCAGTTTTAGCTACTTCCAACTTAGGGTCATAACTGCTAATTATTTAAATGATTCATTAATATTAACCCTCTATTGCTACCTACCTATAAGAACTGAGCTATAAACAACAGTAAATTAGGGAATACGTGTGTTATACTTTTACATACTGCTTTTTCTGTGATTACAAATGCAATCACAGTTCTTGCTGTCTCACTCCCACCCTGTTAGATATGAATAACAGGTATCGAACAGTGAGAAAATCATACTTCATGGTTAGGAAACCTGCAGGATAATCCATTTAATTTGCCAATCCCACCCACCTATGCATCATGAAGAATTTACTAACTTCAGCCTGTAAACGGTCAACAAGGTTAGCAGAAGATTTTTGATTCTTGGGCTAATCTTCTAATTACTTGGTTGCAGATTTACTGAGAGGTTTCTCAGGCTTTGTCAGGATGGAAGAGCTATCTGGCTTCTCTGTGTATTATAAAGAGTAATATATTCTTGCCTTAGTCATGCCTATTTAATATGCCTCAAAAGTAGACATTATGCTTTATATAAATAGAAGTAATATATCATGGACTTCTGTGGAGAAATTTGGTGGAGTATATCACAGGCAGGCTATGATTTACCTTTTGAAACAAAACTGTTATTTATTGGGTTTGGTGCAAGGAAAAGAGATTTATTAACATAAATTCAGGAACTTGTCATTTTTCTCCTGTGCTGGAACATACCAGTTGAGTAATAAATTAGAAGATTCATGAAATAGTTTTGTCCTACTATTTGGTCTAGTTGCCCTCCAACACCTGTAGTGGCAATAAAGTTTCTGCTGCTTTAGTTTATTCAAAAAAAATTGAGAATGCTGGCTATAAAGTACCATTGTATTCGGGAACAGCTGCAGAGAACCACATGTGAGTCAAGGATCTGGCTCTGACAGCATAAACTTTTCCTGGTCCCAAACACTTTCCTTTCTGCTTGCCCATGCTGTCACTCATTGTCTTTGTCAAACTTACTTCCCTTTGTTTTCAGCCTCACAGCCTTTCTCAGAAGTCTGAATTTCAAGGGATAGCCCCACACAATACTACTTTACCTCATTTCTCTAGTTCTGTTTGATAAATAAGGTGACAGACACAGAATCTGAATTCTTCTTTCCTGATACTAATACACAGAATCAACAAGCTTTTCAGTAATTAGATCCCTGAAACTAATTTTTGCTTGACTCAAAGTTGGGCAAGGCTTAATCTTTATTAAACCAAAAAGCAATTAGGAAGAAACTACATAAACCAATTAACTCATGCAGGAAAGCATGATGGCAGTTTTCAGTGAGTTACAGGAAGCATGGAGGGTGCCCAAAACACACAAGTGGTGCTTTCAGGTGGGGTGGAGAGGTTGATTTTGGGATTTTTCTCTCCCTCTACTCCACTCTGGTGAGAACCCATCTGGAATACAGCAGCCAGTTCTGGGGCCCCAATATAAGAAGGATGTGAATGTGCTGGACCAAGTCCAGAATAGGCCACAAAATGATCAGAGATCTGAAGCATCTCTCCTATGAAAACACATTGAGAGTGTTGAGTTGTTCATCCTGGAGAAGAGAAGGTTCCAGGGAGACCTTTGAGAATCTTCCAGTACATAAAGGGGTCCTAAAGGAAAGATGGAGAGGGACTTTTCACAAGGACATGTTGTAAGAGGATAAAGGGTAATGGTTTAAAACTGAAAGAGGAGAGATTTAGATTAGCTATGAGGAAGAAATTCTTTACTGTAAGAGTAGTGAGGCACTGGCATAGGTTGCCCAGAGAAGTTGTGGATGCCCCATCCCTCATAGTATTTAAGGCCAGGCTGGATGGGTCTATGACTAACCTGGTCTAGTGAAATGAGTCCCTGCCCATAGATGATATTTGAGGTCTCTTCCAACCCAAGACATTCTATGGTTGGTTTCTGAATTTGAGTTGTTTTTCCAAATTCCCATCGATCTTACACTCTGCCAGATCTTACAACTGTGTGTTTGTGGCCATCTCTCAGAAAAATGAGCTTTATCTTTACTGAGGCAAGTTTCCCATTTTTCTAGAAGAAAAGCAAATGCTCATGTTCTGAATGGAGTTGCAGAAAGAGAACTGGAAGACAGGAATGAGGACACTGAATATAAAAAAAAGTTTGCATTTGTCAGTAAATTACTTTATAATTTGATGAGTCTGGTGTCTAGAGGCCTGTCACCCCAGTTTCATCAAAACACACATCCCAAATAGTGCAGTTACTAAAAAAACAAGGCAAAAGAGGATTTTGAACTACTGAGAACTTGAAGTATCCTATATCAGCTCTGCAGGACTGAAACCCATGAGTGAATCAGAAAAAAAATGCATTAACATTTATCCTTATGGTTGTTGAGTGGGAATCATATGAATAGTGTGAATTCTGAGATACAAAAGAAATTAAATATCAGTATGAAATAGAATACCTTGAGCACCTTCAATAAATAGTGGTAATATTTCATTCTGTTCTCAGTGGTGGAAAATAGACTGGTTGTGAAACAAGATTTTTTAGTTCCTGTCACTAAATAGAGAACTGAATACAAAATCCAGGGTGCAGGCTACCAGACATTTCTGATTTAATTTCCTGTGGGATATCCAAAGATGCCTAGAGAAACAAAAGTGAGCTTGAAATTTGAACTAATTTTGGCTAGTGGATGCCACCACTGGCATCTCTGGAAGAACATATAGGGTCAAGGTTTGGAAAACCTCCAGTGGGGCAATCCCACAAGCAGAGGAAACTCCAAAGCCGAGGCCATTTGTGCAGTGGACTAAGTGCTGTATTTACAAAAACTGACCCTCTCACCTTCAGAGTGCCTTGTCCATAGCATGGTCACCACTGCAGAAGAAAATAGAGCAGAGAAAAAGGAAGTTCTACAATACTCAATGATAGAAGTGGCTTAAAGCATTGTGCAGGCAAGAATAATGTGACGGGATTTAAAAAGAGATGCTAATCATGTATTTAAAGTATACCTCCTCCCTGCCCTGCCTTGAAAAAGGTTCTGTTGACTCCGTCAACAATGCCAGTTAGCAGCCAGGAATGAACCTATGTGCTGGCAACTCCATTGCCCATGGTAAGACAAGGGCTTCCAGCAGACTTGTACATTTCTCAGAGCAGAGTCGTCATTTTGTATTCTAATCACAAATGTCAATGGTGTCATCAGATCTGGAAACTCAATGGTTTAGTGAAAGACTGACAAAGTTAAAAAAAATAGCATCTCCACCAGGGTCTCTCTCTAGGCTTTGGGTTTATTTTGGAAGCAAAGCACCCAGTTCCTCCTCTTTTCATGAGGAGGTTGCAGACCTCTTCAATGAAACAGTGATTACCCTGGCTTCTCTGACTTACATCTGGGCTAACATGTCTGCTCCTTCTAATCTTATAATATTGATAAGTAGCAACCACAGGGTCCTTACAGAAGGGTATTCCTTTACAGGAAACAATAAATATCCTTTAAGAAAAAAGACATTTAAAGCAATAAAGCAGACTCTACGCTTATTTAGATCTTACCCAGGTTTGCTGTTTGCTGAAATGTGAGGAACCATTACTTGAGAGAATCATAGAATCAGAAAAGGGTATGGGTTGGCAGGGATCATCTAGTTCCAAACCACCCCCCCCATGAACACGGATACCACTCACTCAGGGCCCAATCCAACCTGTCCCAAAGCAACTCATAAAGGCTTTTTGCTCATTATATTGGATAATATCTATAACATTGTATATATTGTACATATTATTAAATAATCGAGCCACATTCAGCATTTGGAAAATAAAATAACAATGTAATTTCTGATGCCTTTTTTGATAATTGGGAAATCTCTGTGCTTCCACTATACATAGTGTTTACAGGAATGAAATGAAACAAATGCCATGCTATATGTCTGTTTATACCTCATACTCTCAACATATGGCAAAGAGAATATGTATAACATATCAAAATGTTCGCATACTAAAATGATCATGATTTTAAGTATCATCAAACTGTCTACATAGATTTATTAAATAGCTTTTACTGTTTCTTTGTTTTCTCAGTTCAAGGACTTGAGGAATTACTGTAATTGTAGGAACATTTCTGCCCTAGAACATAGATGGGCCATGGAGCCAGTTAACATATTTTAAGCTAACTCTATGAAAAAGAAATATGTGATAGGTTGCAAATGAACTGTTTAGCAGAGTCCTGTTGGACTTATCTTTCTGTTACAACAAAAATAGATTGTAGAACAAAAGAATAGGATGGAGTGGAATATTTAAAATGATTAATTTAATTGCTGTTCAACCACCAGTAGTTCTTAGAAATGAAGGATGGGGAAAGCCTTTGTTAATGCAGATGACAGAGGAAATTGGTTATCTCTATGAGCAACGTGAGGTTACTTTATAAAATCTTTTGCTCAACCAAAGTAATTTTTGAATGACTGAAACTCAAATGAGTACAGGCTTGAAACTTGAATATTTTAATGCATCAATTGTGAACTGAAGAGAGACATGGAGAGTGGGAGACAATAACAACAACCTGCCACTCCTAATATTGTCCCACTCTAAGCAATCTGTCAGCTTCAGAGATATAGGATAGGGCTACCTTTAAGAGCATAAGAGGATCTTTAGGGTTCAGCAGTTACTTTTCTATGAGGATAGAAGCAGCCCTTCTTTGGATGCTTTTTCTTCACTTTATGTGGGAGTGGGCAGGGGCTACGGTGTGGCCAAAGTTTTTGAGTGCCAAAAAGCCTCTCCTGTCTACTTCTGACTGAAAGTCTCTGAGCAAGTGTGATGGAGCAGAGGTTAGGAACTTACTTCTCTTCATCTAAAAATTAGGTAGAGGAACAGCTCCAGATCCTAAGATAACATTAAATCCATGCAATCTAGCACAAATATTTCACTTGCTAGTGATGTACTCCTTTTCCAAAGAGCAGAGGGAAAGAATGAGGCCTAGGCAGGAAGAGGAGAGACTGCTGGAAGCACTGTAGCTCTTGTGTCCAACACAAGAGGAGGAATTAAACACCCAAGGCATTTAGAAATTGAGGGAAATGCTCAGCCCCAGGGCAAAGCCTAGAAAAGAGGATAGAAAAGTGCTTAGAATTGGATGACACAGGTGAGAAATACTCAAAAATTTCAAAAAGGAAAAAGTAAGTCAAAATGAAGTTGAATAGCAGGGCTAGGAAAAGTTGAGTTGCTCTTGTTCAGTTGAAGCAAGTGGAAGGAGAACTTTGCCTTTTTCAGGCAGGTGCAGCAGGAGCAGGACTTGATAGAACCCACGCTGGGCTATTACATGTCTGAAAAGGCATCTGTGGTACTTCTCATATAGAGAGATTCATTCATAGGATAAGTATACATTCCAGAAATAAATAAAAGGAGAAGCTGATATTTCTTTAATCATAGCTGGTAGGCTACTAACATCCATGTTAACTTGCCCAACTAATCTCCTATTGGGCAGTGACAGTGTTGTCAGATGTCTGTGTGTACAGACCTCCAGGACCTCAGGGGGTACAAACCTTTCTGTAGGGAAATGCAGTTGTCTGGACTGTGACATAATCAAAAGGTCCTTAAGTCTTTGCTCAGCTCTTATTTCAAATACCTGTGAGAAAAAAGTGATTACACTGCACAGAGTGTCATAGAACTAGGTGAAGCCAGCTCAGATTTTATACATTATAATACTTTTAGATAAGTTTCCTGTAAACCTTTGAGACAAATAGAAGCCAAAAAATCAGCACAGGAAGTTCTCTGCCTTATCTACTATTTCTTTCTCACTTGGAGGTCCATTCTGTGTTCATATGAAAGCCTTCAGGGTAGTACTGGCCTTAGCATCCTATGGCTGCCTTCCAAGGATAAAGGGGCAGGCAACTGTTTCCCCAGGGTTATCACTGCCCCATACAATGGATTTGCTGTGCAAAATGTTTCACCTCATGCAGCACCCACTTGTGTGAGGAGGTTTTCCATGCTCCAAGTATCACACTCAATTACCTACTCCTACCGCATACAACATCCCTTCAGCAGCTATTTACTCGCTATGAGAAATAAGTTCAGGGGGAAGATTTTCTTTTCAAGAGGGTCATATCTTTCCTCTAGGGAAATTCTGATCTCCTTGGAGATTTATTTTACTTAAAACTGAGAGAGAGAAAAAGCTGCCTTAAATATGATTAATAATTTGATCTTAAGCGTAGATGAAAATCAGGGAGGAAGTTTACCTACATGTGTTTCAATTGCACATTTTCAATGTACAAAATAGCAGAATAATTGTAGTAGAAACAAGCATCTCTAAAAACATTATATCTAGCTGTAAACCCGAAGGCCTAATTAATCTAAAAATTCAAAATTTTGTTCCTTTGCAACAGAAGATGCAAACTCTCAAAAATAAATCCAGGGATTATGTTCTCAGTTCAAAGGAGGACAGTGAAAGGGCCAACTAATTATCTCACTTCTTACTTCTTTTTCTTTCTCACTTAGCATGGTTTTAGACAAGATTGTCAAAGCATTGTTAGCCAGCATCAACTAGTTGCTGCCTATGAGAAGGTAAAAATTTATTGATTTAAAAGTTCTTTATTAGATCCTCCTAAAATTTAAAAATCCTCCTGATTAAAAAATGAATAAATAACAGGCTTTTCCTGTTTGAGCCTTAGGGATTTTTTTGCTGTACATGTTCAAATTTAAAAATTTGAATAAAAATAAGATTGTATCAAAATCCAATTTTATTTTCTAAACTAAAGCTCTTTGGTGCAACCTGAAGCACCAGTTTAAGGAATTTTATAGCCTTTCAACTATTTCTTTAAAAGTGTGGTTTAAATTCTTTCTGGCAGCTAAGCTAAGCCCTCACTCATTTTCCCCAAAGGGATGGGGGAAAGAACTGGAAGAGCAAAAAAGAGAAGAAAACTTTTGGGTCAAGATAAAGACAGTTTAATAAGGGGGGGGGGAGCAGGGAGGGAACAAAGAGAAACATAAGTTAACCAATGCAAAAGGGATCATCCCTCACCACCACAAACCAATGCCCTACTAGTCTTTTGGAAAAGTTCTCCCTTCCCAGTTTTACTGCTGAGTGTGATGTGATGGTATGGTCTTTGGTCAGTTCAGGTCAGGTGTCCCAGCTGCATCCCTTCCCCTCCTCTTGCCCACCCTCAGCCCACTATCTAGAGGGTCAAACTGGTAAAACAGAGAAGGTGTTGGTGCTACATCACTATGGCTCAGCAAGAGCTAAACCACTGGTGTGTTATCAATACTGTTTTGCCACTAATCTAAAACACAGCACCATATGGGCAGATATAGAGAAAAATTACTCCATCCCAACCAGAGCCAGTACAGAAAAAAAAAAAAATCACGATTGTGAAGAAAATGGTTGAAGTATTCTGAAAATGTAAAAAAAATATTAATAATTTCAAAATGAAATATTTTGTTTGGAAAAATTAAAAAAGAAATATTAACAAATCCATTTCTGGAATATGGATTAATCCAGGAAAAAAATCTCCCTATGGTGCAATTTTCATCTGAATGAACCAGTAATAAGGACCATATTACTTCATATTTTTTCTAAAAACATTTGCCTCTACTAGCAAAAATATCACGATTTGTAGAAGAAAGCAGGGACAGAGTAAGTTGTAAAGGGTTTGGTCACTGGAAGATGGGGCATATCAGGTGAGTGAGAGCTTCAGATGTGAGAGTCAAACATGGCACTGAAAGAGTCCCGAAGAGGAGCTGCCAGAAATAACTGGCAGTCAGTTAAAAATAAAGCTCCTCAGTGCTAGATCTGATAACCTTCAACATCCTCACCATGAGCTGTGTGACTGGACAGAGCTTTGTGTATAACATTGAGCGGGAGGGAGCAGTAACGAGCTGGAGGCCAGGGCTGCTGTTCAGAGGGACCTCAGCAGGCTGGGGGAATGGTGGTCAGTCTCTCCTCTGCTGTAATTTAGTTAATTGTGCCTTGGGGCAGACAGCTGTCTGGCTGTTGGTAAAACGTGCTTTGTAAATGAGAGAGCAGATAAGATTACGGAACCCCATATATGTTGTTTGTCAGATCACTTTTTAAGTGCTAAGGGCTTTGGGTACAACCAATAAAGTTTGGATCACAAACACTCAGGGGAAGCAGAGGGGCAGGCACTGATCTCTTCTCGCTAGTAACCAGCAATAAGACGCGAGGAAAAGGCATAAAGCTGTGTCAGGGAAGGTTAGGGTGGATTTACCCCGAGGGTGGTCAGGCACTGGAACAGGCTCCCCATGGGAGTGGTCATGGCCCCAAGCCTGTCAGAGCTCAGAAAGTGTTTGGACAGTGTTCTGGGGCGCGTGGTGTAATCCTTGCGTTGTCCTGTGCAGGGCCAGGAGTTGGATTTTGATGACCCCTGTGGGTCCTTTCCAGCTCAGGATATTTTGTGATTCTGTGATTTTCATAACAATTTGAGAGTGATGTAGCTGTGGGTCAGGAGGCCCAGAGGAGGTGTTTGGATTCTACATCCTTAAAGATTTTCAAAACACAACCACACACAGTCCTGGGCAGCCTCATCTAACTTTGAGTTTAGCCATGCTTCGAGCAGGGGTAGGATGAGATGATCTAGAGAGATATCTTACTATCTATTTCTGAATGTGATTTTAACTCATCTTAATACCACAGAGGCAAATCTTTCTTCCACGTCTTAGCTTCATGTTCATAGCTTTGTGAAGGTTCAAGTTATTAAATTTGGTTACTAAATATAGTAACTAACTTGAAGCAATTACTAATGTGGAACATTTAATAACACAAATTTAAGTTATCATTTGCTCCTACACACATCCTGACCTCCAGAACAAGATTTTGTCCTTGCTATTATTTTATCAGCTCAATACTTTGCTGTTATAGCAGAAATACCCCTTGACATTAAATTACATGAAACCACCTTGGTCCAACATAATTATTACTTTTGTCATTTTTACTTCACCAGTAACTGTAGTGGTTTCACACTCCTACACATTTTTGCAAAAGGTGTTGTTATGGTGATGCATTTCACATGCTGTATTTCTTCAGATGTCTCTACTACCACTCTTTTGTGTCCCTTGTGTAGCTAAATATGCTCACGAGTGACTAGTTTGGGGTATTTAACCAAAGAATAGTTGAAATTTTTCTTGCAGATTCTTTTTTGTCTCACAGCTTGGCTTTACTTATTTCTCTGAGAACTAACTGCTTGCTCTCTAATGTTTTTCTCTTATTCTTGAAATTTTGAGCTTCGTGTTCTTCACATTCATTGGGGTGTTAAGTTTGCTGGTGGTGTTTGCCATCCTTGTTTGCTGTCCACACCCTACTGCTGCATTACAAAGAGCTCTAACTCCTCAGAAGCATCAGAGAAGGCTCAGCCTTTCAAAAATTCTTAGTCCACTGAACATTAATACCACTCAGCAAAAGAGGTATCAGCTCAGATTTGCAGTCTCCCACTTTCATGTGTGATTATTTTTCACTATTTTATTTGTGACGCGGTTTCCACGTTGGTTATTGTTGAGACAAAGTAAAGTGCATGAAAAGTGTGCAACAACCCTTCAGTAGCCCTGAAAGGAGCATATTCTTGAATATCAGAGAAGTGCTACAGTAAATTGCCTCTTTATTTATTACAATAGTGCATACAGAGGAGATAACAGCAGAGCTAACAAGTCTCTGCATATATATGGGTTACATTTGTAATGAGAAACAACTCCACTAATTAACTCTGCTCCCTAATGAGGTTAAATTCCTTCACTAAAAGACATTTATAATAAAGTCAATACAAACACAAAGTATATCAGTTTCTAACTCCTTCATTATGGCAAGGAGACATAAAAAATATCATGTTTCTATATTGTCATGGAACAGTAAGCACTGACAGGGAGGAGGGGGAGCTTAGTGTTGGTAAGCTGAGGTTGTTCCAGTTTCCACAAAAACCTCAATGGTTTCCTTCCCTCATCCCTTCTTTACCTTCATACATGTAGACTGGTAAATCAGTGAACCATTATTTCTCATTTTTAAGTTAATATTTGGAAAAAACTTGATACATAAACTTGCATATGTAAATTCATTAAAAACAATGTAAGCTCAAATTGTAAGCTTGAGTAGAAGATATCAAACAGCATGTTTTTCCATTGAGCTCACAATTATTTTCATGAATGAGTCAATGGTGACGAGGTCTGCTGACACTTTGATTTTGTCATTAAGTAGTGGATGATATCCAAAGGAAGAGAGGTTGAGGTGAGCCTGCACCTGGGATGGGTTCCAAGCAGAGCTGAGTACTGTGCACATTTTATTTCCAAGTGGTGAGCTGAATTCTTAGCAAACTTCATAAAGCATATTCCCACAGATCAATCCCATGCATTATTGTCTGTCATCCACTCTATGAGCATCTCCATAATACGCTGTTTAGATGCTTCACTAGTTCTTTCCTTTGAGAGTGTCCTGGTTTTCCATGTTCCAAGCTGAGCCAAGATCACAAATACTTCAGTTCTTGCATGACTTGAGTAATGAATTATGTTCCTTCATGACCCTGCAATACAATAGGGTCTTCAAAAGTGAGAAAGATGTCAAAAAGCTGTAGAGCTACCTCAGCTGCTTTTTTTTGAGGATGGAGAACACAAAGTTTGGTGATGCAGTCCTGGTACATCATTATCCACTTCAAGCTGCCTAGGCACATGGACTGCATATTAATAAAGTCAATTTGCCCTTGTGTTATGTTCCTTGTTCAGAGTAGACCAGTCAGCAAACCATCCCAAGTAGTGCCTTCTCTTTTCTTGGCACACTACACAGAAGGTTTTTGAAGTGCTCAACAGCAGCTCTGGTGATGTCTGCATAGTTAAATGACAAGTGTTTCATGGCACAGTTGTGGCCACCATGGCCAGCAGTCGTGTACTTTCATGATTATAACATATATATCCTCGATGCACACACAAGGGAGAATTTTCTTACATTTACCTTCTGTTAATCAGCTTCTCAGAGTCTCCATAAATAGAATTTTATATCTGAAATGAGGGAAATAGCAAGTAGTTTATTAGAAATAATTCTGTGTATGTAAATGGGCAAAGTAGTGATATACACACTTAGACTTAAAAAACCCAGAAAGAGTAGGTTCTCCATGCTTACTTTCTAAGTAAGTAGTATTCAGACATGAGATTCTGTTTTGTTTTCTTTACTCCAGCAATAGTTGCATAATACTCTCTCTTTGGGATCATGTACTTGGAGTGTTTCTTGTTTTTTTTGTACAGTTCTTCTCTAAATTCTCTAAAGTTCTTCTCTTTAAGTTGAAAGTCCTGACACATCTTCAGGAATGATTACTTAGCAAGTGGAGAAATCTGATTCAGCTGCCTCTGTTTATGTACAACTGTTCTTGTACCAATTTCTGACGTATACTACAGTCGTATTTTGAAACCAGTCATTTTGTAAAATGACTAAAATCTTCAAACATTTCTCGAAAAGACTTCCAATTATTTTGCAAAATGACAGAAAATGATAGGCAAGTATTTTGTAAAATATCTAATATCTAGCTTTTCGAACTTGTTGGTTTAAAAGATAACAGAAAGAGCTTGGGGTTTTTTATTTCCCAAATTGTTCAACATTCCACAGGATATTACAGAGCACTCTATATACTATATTTGCTAAAATAAGGACTGTTGTGATGTGAAGTTTACTTTGTAAAATTTGCAGCTGTTTCTCATTTTTTGTTCCATTGGATTGACATTTGAAACATGTGACCTTCCCCACTAGAACAATAGTGGCAATAGGTGACATTTTGTGAAATGCAAGTAAAGGATGCAGTCCAGTAGTGTAATAAAATGCCCACTATTTTCTGAAATACCTAAATGCAGTCATTTCATGCAGCTGAAACTGTCATTTCATGAAGGAACTGCAAGTTACTAATCTTCTATTTTTTTTTAATTGACCACTTTCACAGATTAATCATAATATATACATATTGTCTGCTGGTTTGGTTTAAAATTCTGAAGGCCAGTTTACTGCAGAGATAGTTTTATTCTTGCAAGATGAATTTAGCTTACAAACTGTTTTTCACAACATGAAACTTTGTGATGTTATTTCTAGAGTATGAACACATTTCATGTCTTGACCAGATTCTCATTCAGGTGCTTCTTCTGTAGTAGAGGACAGGAACTGCAGTTTATCTCCGTATACAAGCAATTTGTACAAATTTATGTTTTTCTGCATGCAGCTTCCCGACTGATGAGACTTTCCTCTCCAAGGTTATGATTCAATGTTGTCCTCCACATAATTCCCCATTCATGTCGATACAGTCTGTTCTTTCTTATTTTCTCTCATGCTTTTGTAGTCACCTGACTAGTGAAGTCTCTGTGAGGTCTCACATCTGCTGAGGAAATGCACTGGGAAGACAAAGCCCTATGGGCAATTCCTACACATCTTTGTTAGAGATTATGGTGCCATCACTCCACTAGTGTATGCCTTCCCCTCTCAGTCATTGGCAGGTTGCTGTGTTTCTCTGTGCTGCAGACCTCTAAAACAGAGGAGAGGCTGTGAGCTCTTTTCCATTAGTCTCCTTCCCTTAGCATGCATCCACTGTTGAGCACAAATCAGTCGTGCTTCCCACAAGTTCAGATGAAGCATCTGAGGATGCTATTAAATTTCTGTGCTAAGATGTGTCTTGCCTCTACTGTTGACATTGGGCATGTGTCCTTTCCTGACCATGACCCTGCTATGGATGGGTTTCCCTGTGGATTTGATAACTGAGTTCCCAGTTGGTTGTCTGTTACCCTTCTCAGCAATAGTTCTGGCACCATTTCCATTAGCAAGATCCGAGTCTGGTGGGCCTACTTGTCTGAAGTTCAACAAAGTCAAATGCAGGGTCCTGTACCCGGGGAAAAAAACCCCATGCACCAGCATAGGCTGAGGGCTGACATGACACAAAACAGCTCTGTGGAGAAGGAGCTGGGTGTCCTGGTGGACAACAAGCTGTCCATGAGCCAGCAGTGTGCCCCTGTGGCCAAGAAGGCCAGTGGTATCCTGGTGTGCATTAGGAAGAGCAGTGCCAGCAGGTCAAGAGATCTTTCCCCTCTACTCAGCCCTAGTGAGGCCACATCTGGAGTGTTGTGTCCAGTTCCGAGCTCCTCAGTACAAGAGAGACATGGAGCTCCTGGAGTGGAGGAGCCCTCCAGCAAGTGGCTACGAAGATGAGCATCTCTACTCCTCTGCTGGAGCATCTCAACATCTCTCATGAAAAAGGCTGAGAGAGTTGCCTGTTCAACCCCAAGAAGAGACAACTGAGTGGGGCCCTCATCACCATTTCTAAGTATTTGAAGGCAGAGTGTCAAGAGGATAGAGCCAGGCTCTTTTTGGTGGTGCCAAGCAATAGACAAGAGGTATCAGGAAGAAACTGATGCACAGGACGTTTCACCTGAATATGAGCAAGTGGATGACCAAGCACTGCAATGGATTGCCCAGAGAGGTTGCTCCAGAGTCTCTGTCACTGGAGATATTCAAGAACCTTCTGGACACGATCTTGTGCAATGTGCTCTAGGATGACCGTGGTCCCTTTCAAACTTACCCATTCTGCGATTCTATGATTCTGAGCCCCAGTTGTACATGGGTGGCACACAATTCATTGAGGGCACAGCTACCAGGGCTGACAAGCAAAACCAGCCAGACAGTCCCAAACTGGAAGCATTTCTGGGAGTGAGGGAAGTTACTGGTTAGGGGTGAAAGCAGCCAGCTGACCTGTCTGCTACCTCACCAGAAAAAAGAGGTACACATTACTTATAGCTAGCCTTCAGGGAATGGACACTGTATATTACCTTTATTGGTTTTTCTCTATCCAGTAAAAATTTGGTTTAGTAGGCAGCTGTTTGCAAGTGGGGAAAATTACCTCACTGAGCACCAGAAAGTTTAGTTTGATTTTCTGAAATTTCTCTCTAGGAAGTCCAGCTGGTGTTTTATTAATGACCCCTTGACTTTTGAAACCAGCCCTTGCTTGCAATCGAGTCCTAGCTGTAGGGTTTACTTATAGGGAAAATGCACACAAAGTCCCATTTCTATGAAAACCACAGAAATGAATGACTTTATGGCTCACAAATGTCCAATTCTACAACTCTGTTCAGGAGGTTTCTGTTCAGGAACTGCTGCCTCTGCTGCCTTCAGGGGTTGTCATGCCCATCTCTGCATCCCTGAAGAAAGCATCAAGTGCCTGAAACCTCAGAAATTCATTTCTTGGCCTGTAGCTGTGGAGGTCCTTTCTTCCTCAGCCAGTACCCTTAGTCTAAGGCACCCTGGTTCTTGGTAATACATGGAAATGGAAATGTCACATGACATAGACCTGTGGAAAACTGTGTGGAAAGAAAAGATCTGATAAATGCCTCAAATCAGCATTGCTGCAAAAAGAGGTCTTGCTGTATTTAACCTTGCCTTGAACTGATTTTCCATTGCTCCCTGGTGAGCTAGAGAGGGAACTGATGCAGCTGAATGTGGGAACCCAAACCCAGCTTTCAGCAAAGGAAAACAAGGGCTGACAAAAACCTCGTGATCTGAAGGAGCTGGACCCTTCTCACAAGACCTGTTAAAGTTCTACCTCATGGATCAAGCTTGGCTCCAGCAGAAATCAGAAAGGACTTTTGAGATGATTGTATCAAACCATGTCTAAACCCCTGTAATCCCTCTGTCCCCCATGTAATCCTACTAGAAGAAAAATTAACTATTTGGAAATTGCAGTAAAAATTTGTGTAACTCCCCAATTAACATAGGTTGTCCCCTTCATTAACATACAGCCCCAGATGCCTTTAAAATAGTGTTCTCGTGTTCAATAAACTATTCCAGTTTCCCCATACTGGGATCGTGTCTAGCTTTTATTTTTCAGACCGCCACTGCTGAAAAACATTCATCAGACAAATACCAGCCCTACGGAAACAGTGATGCAAGGGTGCGAATAAGGAGTGTCTGAGGGCAAGTTTGCTCATATCACTGAGACTGACACTTTTTGGCAAGTCTAAGGATTCAATAAGCAGTGTAAGATGAAGGCCAGAGGCGCAGTCCATATAACCTTGCTGCTGTGCGGCATAAACATGCTAATATTCTGCTCTACTATCCTCATCCCCTGTCACATTCTTCAGGTTCTATCCCCTCTATGTCCTTCTGTAATACAGGTTTTGTGTTATAACGTGGTTGTTTTCCAGCCCAGAACTATTCTCCGTGACCCAGTCAGAAAAATCAGGGTCTTCTTCAAGGCTGAGGTGCCTCTGACCTAGTAGGTGATGGCAATGGAAATTCCCCTTCCTCTATAGATTGTCTCCCACATCTCAACAGTTTCCCATCACTGCCTCTGCCATCCCTGGTCACAAGAGCCATTTGGCTATGTTTTGGGTGCTGCTCTGGCTTTGACTACACTTTCATTTTCAGGAGTTATTCAGACTCTTCTCCTCTCTGGCATTGCATGGCGGCACCTCCACCTCTCTTCAGACATCCCAGGGAAAGCATTCAAGGATGATGCCTGGGAGGGTGGGAGAGATCAAGAAACTGGTGAAAGGCAAAGCAGGGGGAGGCTGGAGGGAGCAGCAACTTGTTCTCCTTTCAAGTCCTGTCAGCACTCTTGCTGGAAGCATCACCTTTGTCACCATCTGGCAGGTCAATTCCTGCCAGAGTTAACAGAGATTTCAGTCTCTCAGGGTGGACGCGGGCTTTCTCTGCCAGACACTTACTGTCATAAAGCAAGGCAAGTGGCAGATGTGAAGTTTGCATAGACAGTCCCATAAAAGCATGACTTGGTGCTGGATAATATCACCACTTAAATCATGAAATTACAATCACTAATCTGCTTGTTATCATGCTGAGTTAGTATTAACATCATTAGCATCAATTTTTATTTGGGGAAAAAAAGGCACTAGTATTTTTTGTGATGTTATGGTGCAGACCATTGATAATGTGTGCATTTTTACAAGAATTAAGCAACTTTTGCTTTTACCACATAGATAAACAAGATTAGTTGGGCTGCTTTGAAATTCAGATACAAAATATTTTCAATTTACATGTATTTTTACAGGAAAGACTTGCTTTATTTTTTCAGCACATAGTCATTTTGTTTGTTAACAACTTTATTATGATAGAAGGGTTATAATATATTGTTACAAAGCTATGCAGTGCTTACAGAACACATGCAAGGCATTTTCTTTAACCAATCATGTTGCTATAGGAAGAAACAAAAATGTTGTGCCATGTTCCATCCTCTCCCTCCTCAAGGAGAAAATGATGTGTTTGTGTAGCTTTAAAATATATCTAGATATGAGCAGTTTATTGCTTTCTTAATGACACACCATTAACTAGTAGTGAACTACACATTGAACTTGTCTCCTTCCATGTTGTGAAAGTCCCTTGTAGTTCCCAGACTATCCTTGAATCTGGCTGGTAGTTGACTTCCTCTTTGCCGTGATCCTTTGGGAGCAAATGCTGTCTCAGATAGATTTTTCCCAGATCCACACACACTGCAATTTCCTTCTTAGCAGATGATGTGATCCAGGCTGTTTGCTGAGGGTGAGCCATGCGAGAAGCCCGACATCTCAGCTGTGGTATGAACTTCAGTGATTTCCAACTTTTGATGTTGTATAGCATGACTCATACTCTGACCTGAAAATACCTTTTTATGATCGAACATCCTGAGAGATATAAAGGAGAAGGAAGACAGGGAAGAAAGACTATAGAAGAGATGGGATACTATAAAGTAACCATCTTGGTGGGACCAAAACCAATGAGCATAGCTGTGATATCGCACGGGTACAGCAAGATCAACCAACTGTTGTTTGATTGCTGTCTCGTGTGCAAGAGATGTTGAAGGTGAAGCAGAAAGGAAAGGAAAAATTCACAAGTATGAAAAGGTGGACTTCAACAGCATTATAAGGAGAGACTGTCACTGGAAATTTATCAGCTGGCAACCTCTAATTCAACAAATTAAGTTAATATCCCACTGACTCTAGATGAAAAAATGTGGACTTATGCAGATGGCAAGAAAGATATATTAGCAATTGATGCCTTGGATTATGCAAGTCAGAGATTTATATTCTTTTTTGGGGATAGGTGGAAAGCAGCTGAGCTATGAAAGCCTGAATGTCTTTCACAGAATTATTTTGCTGAATTTTTTGTCTTTTCTAGTAGAATTCAATTCTGTCTTCAGAGACAGCAGCTGACTATGCCTCACTGAGATATAATAAGCTTTTTAGCTACACTAGTTCTATTAGCTTTTTCCATTCCTCCAATCCAAGCAAAAACATTTTCATTCCTTCTCCCAGTAGAGTACAAAATTTATAGAGTTGATTTCAAGCTAAAGATACTGTGAGTAATTAGTTATAAACTTCAGAATTGCACAAAATCAACATAAGATTTTAAAAAAAGCATTGTTACCTTGGATACCTAAAATATTTGACATTTTAAGACAAGAAACTGTGTCTGAATGATCTAAATAAAATTATCCTCACTGTAAAATATTTTTTAAAATTGAATAATTCTATAAAGATTAATACATAATAATAAGGCTTTTGTTTGAACTTGCACTGTTTGTTTCAGTAGCAATATGTAATTTTTGTTAGACAACAAAACTCTTTTCTGATACAGAGATACCCTCTCCAAAAGATGATTTTGAAAAAAGTATTTTAAGAAATAACTATTTATTGCTGGTTTGGTTTTAAATAGTTTGTTTAATTGTTAATTCACTTAGAAAGTTCTGTTTGTCTTTACAGCAAAGGAACAGACCTGCTCAGGAGGAACTATAGTTTCCTGATATTTTATGAGAGCTTGTGGAGAATACATATGAGATGAGTGGTAAAATTTTATAGGTCTTTAAGTTTCAAAAATCTGTACATTAGTCTGTAAAAACCTGCTTTTCTATTTGTGTTTCTGCACTGCAAATTCTCAGATCTTCTCCCAGTGCCTTTGACTTCACAAACCTTAATGTAGAAATAAAAAAAAAAGACAGAAGAGCTCAGGATCTTTCTTCACTCTTCTCCAGATCCATTCACAACTCACTGTGTAGCACCATGAGGAAATCCCTGAGGTCACCTTCCAGTGCCGGCTGAGACACCGGAGGCAGTTTGGCACATTACTTCAGGGAGCCGGTGTGCAGAGCCCTCTGTGAGTGTGTTGCACTGTTTCCAGGGCCCACTCTGACTTACTGTTTGTCATGCCTGTCCATCACCATCCTTTCCCAGGTCCAAGTCCACACATGCCGCAGGAGGCTGACACTAGCAGCAATGCAACCTGCTGCTGAGCATCCCTACCTTTTGCTTGAACAAGCGGCTTCCACTCAGCACAAATGACAGCAGGTCCAGACAGCTCAGGGCAGTCAGGCTCAAAAAAACCTCATTGTAGCTTTCTAACTGGCCAAAATCCCTAATATGTTGTACGTAGTAGGCCCTAAAGAGGTGATAGGGAAGGAAGCAAATTATGATAACCCAGATGAAAATCAAGTTTTTCACCTGGGCCCAGAACTCTTGGTGTGACCAGAAAGAGGTGGAAAGTTTTCTTGCCACTTTTACCAGGATAAAAATCTGCAGGCATAAGAGAACACAAGAAATGCAGGCAACAGCTACAATTAGGATGTAGTTTAGGGCTTTCACGCTCTCCCGTTGTAGTTCTTTGTGGAACTTGAAGCACGTTGTATCATTGTATGAGCCTGAGTGTCCGTACCGGAAGTGAAAAACGGGCACCACAAAGATGATGACGATGACCCACACGGCAGCACTTGCCGCAACTGCGTGCAGCTTCCTATAAAACTCTACTTTGTCCTTCCATTGAAAGAAGATCAGCCACCGGATCACCAGCGTGATCACATAAAATAGGAAGGTCAGGTACATGTGGATGTGCACCATTGCACTCACCATTTTGCAAAATGGCATCTTGAATACCCACTTCTTGTTGACATAATAGTGGATGCGGAAGGGCATCGTGAAGAGGAGGAGGCTATGCACAACAACCAGGTTAATGATGGCAGTAGTGGTCACAGACAGAGTGTTCATACTGAACAGCACAAATGACATTGTGATGGACCCAATTCCACCTCCAACAAAGGCAACTGAGTAGACAGTAATCAGTATGGTATTCATGGTGCTGGTGTGAATGAAGGCTGAGGAGGAGTCACTGCTGTTCCCAGTCTCTTCAGTCATGTTCCTGAAGTCTTCCTTGTACATATTCTAGAAATGAAAGAATACAGAAAGACTAAGATAAAGTAGGAATGAGAGGGCCTATCTAAAAAGCTAGTAGCACTTTCGACCTGGCTCTTCCCCAAGGAATAATCGTGAAATCTCACAGATGGCACCAGCACTGTAACAGTACAGTAGCTGTAACCAGTAGTTTTATCCAAACATCCTTCAGCCTAGAGGAAAATGGAAAAGAAGGTTGGGCAGAGAAGCTGCTCAGTCCTCAAGACATTGCTAGCCATACCCTTAAAAACAACCATGAGTCAATAATATGTGGGAAGAAAAGATCCTTAGAGAAATTACATGATTGTGGTAGGTTAGTGCTGTTGTTAGTTCTCCTCTATTCTGAGCATCTGCATGCTTTTACAGTGAAGATCAGAGATCTTGTTTGAATTCTGCTACTCATTCATCAATTTGTTTATTTGCAACACAAATCTGTCCTTCACAGAGCCAGATAACAACCATATGTTGCTCAATCAAAGCTACAAATTTTGTTTGTTACCAAGAGCTAAGCTTTTCACACACTCCTTCTTTGTGGACAGTTTATCTGAGCAAGGGATTGAACACCATGGACACCCAGACTCCATGAAGATCCTGCTCAGATCCTGCCAGACCAATTAGCGTGGGCAGTGCTCTCCTGGTGCTCAGGGCCATTCCACATCTTACATGTAGTTACCTGGTGTTATGAAATGGGCTGCTGGAAAACATTGGGAAAGGACACCCCAGGTAAGTGTAAATCAGCCTGCCTGGCCTGAGCAGAAGCTAGATACAAGTTAATAGCAAATTTAATAAGTATGCTACATGTTTTTAATATATTACTCTTTCAAAGAGAGATTACATATCACTCTTATAATTCTAAATGCAGCTTCTCGTAGGATTTTTAAGTACTACAAGATCATAGGGGGGGGTGAAAAGTTTAGGTAGGGTGTTATCCTGAAGCATATTTGCATGTATGTAGATGTCCAGAGGATGTGCACACTACAGTCACAGAAAAGAAGCAGGGAAAACTGAACAGTGCTGGGCTCTGTACTATCCCAGTTATAGTGCTACTGATATCTGAACTATAATTTAAAACTGACTCTGGTATGTCATCCATTTCACCAGTGAATCCCACAACACAAGAGAGGGTCTTCTCCCAACTGAGTTTTTGTGATATTTCATTTAATACTTCAATGTTTTAGCTTCAGAAAGTAGTTCCTCAGTCTCTTTGTAAGACTGATGTTTCAGCTTACTTTCTTTTTTTTTTTTAGGTAGCACATACTGCCAAATTTGGGAGAAGACAAAAGTTTTTAGCAGTCCTCTGTTTTTATGGAAAAGACAAGATGCCTATACAGTTTCATAAACTGGTTTTTCTCATAGTGGGGAATGAATATCTGTCATGCACCTCAGATTTTTTTGTTGTTTCTTGGCAATATTCCTAAGCACTCACCTTTACAGTAATCAAGATCTGTTCAGACTTTGAAAAGTTGGTTATTCTCTAGCTATCCCAATGCATCTAAGACTCCAGATGCTTTATTATAACCAATATAAATATAACAGCCATATCTCAAATTGATATGCTGCTTGTTGGCATTACTGACATTTTCTGTTTGATCCTGATTTCAGAGTTACATGGACAACTAATTCCAGTGCATTAGGAGAAGTATAATGGGTTGCAAGGAAAGAACTTTTTCTCAAAGTCAAGGTAGATTGGCACACTGCAGCTCTTGCATCAGAAATGGTGCAAGTTCCTTCCAGTTCTGTTCTCATTTCTGAGACATTGCATTTCAGCCTCACAATCATGCAAGTCAGGAGGGATTAGCAATAGCTCTTCATCAGTTTCTCCAAGTTGTTAGGCTTTAATTTGAAAAGATGTCTCCAAAAAGTGACATTATCACACTGTTATGAGTTAAAATGCATATTTAAAGTTAACAAGTTTTAAAAGCTCCACAGCCCTAAAGGCAATATGCTGGAAGTGTGGGTTAATGTGAGCAGCCCCAGAAGCAGGCTGCACTTGGAGAGGAAGAACCCCTAATGGTCACTCTTTGGATCCCGACAGTGAAACCTGAACTGAAGGCAGTAAGAACAGATAAGCAGAAGTCAGATAACTGATATCTTCATCAGATGTTCTGATTAAGGGAACAGCAAGAGACCTATTTCTCTCTGCAAATAAGAAACTGAAACACTGAAATGAAGGTTTCTGCAGAATTTTGTGGTCATCGTTAAATCTCCACGCTGTAACATTGTGCAGGAAATGTAATTTTAATTAATCTTCAAAAAAAAGGCTACTGGCAGCTATGATAAAAGATTATCAGCTCCTCAAGACTGCAGGCATCCCACTGAAATATCATTGTGTGATGAATAGAGAGTATAGCATGACACAGGGTATGTTTCACAGAGGAAATGCTGCTTTCTGGTGAAATGAGGTTTCCTATTGTAATGACATTCATGAAGCTATAACCTACTGACCTGAAATGTAACTAACAAGTCCTTTTGCCAGAATTTAGCAAGAGGCACATGGAATGAGAATTAATGTGGGTCTTACAAGACTGATTGGTCATATGACATAAGGCTATATACTGAACCTCATTACAAACATGAGCTATAGAAGTCTCCAAAAGCTGCAAAATATCTCCAGCAGAGGAAGAACAACAGAAGAGACCAACGAGAGTGTCATCAAGTTAAGAACTGGTCTCTTCCCATGTTGCTTAACCCTTTGTCAGTGTCAGCTTGTGTAAGTTCTTGCTGGCTGTAACAGTACTTCAGTACTTGCCTCAGTACTGAATCCAGCTTGCTTAAAACGACTTTTTTAAGTAATCTGATCATTATCTTACATTTTATAGAGGGGTTGTACCCTGGTCAAAGAGTTACAGTTCATTCTCATTCCTTCTTGCCTTCTCCCCACACACCACTGCCCCAAACAATGTCTGAAGCACCAAGGAGCTCCTTCAGGAGGGTACTTTGCAGCTTTGTCTCAGCCAGGCTGATTCCCCTCATGCATGCTAATTTTAGCTATTGACATCTGTAAGAAGACAAGGAGCATGGAAAGGGCTTGCACATCCAAAGGCAAAGAGTTTCTTCTCAAGGAGCTGTTCTTGTTTCTGTGCCTACCTACCCCCTCTAGCAACTGCCAGTTCAGTGATATCATTCAGGTCTTGGAGCAAGGTTTGGTTTTCCTCTGTGTTGAGTCTCATCACTTGGCTAAAATTCTGCTGGACTTGTGCCTTGAACAGCCATGTGGCAATGGTGGGCACCACTTCAATTTGAGTGCCATAGCAGTTGCTGGTGCTAAAGGCTTGAGGACAATTGCAAAAATATCTCTGTTTTAGTCTGACAAAAGAGGTAGGTTACCAAGAGGCCAGAGAGTGGGTTCTTTCAAAAATATGGTCAAAATAAAGATTCTTGTGCATTCAAGATTTGACAGTTGTTGGTGTGGATAAGGTCACCACACTCATTTCTTGTAACTGTCTGTGCAGCACAGTCTGTAAGACTAACCTGGACTGCTTTCTTCAGGCCAGAACAAGTCATAATGCTCAATCCCTGGCAGTGTTCAAGGACAGGCTGCATGGGACTTTGAACAACCTGGTCGAGTGAAAGGTGTCCCTTCCCATAGCAGAACAGTTGGAACGAAATGATCTTTAAGGTCTCTTTCATCCCAAACCATTGTGTGACTCTATGATTTATGAAAACAATTTGACCTCTGTAAAATCTTCCAAGTAAAAAATATTCATTCCAACGTTCAGGAATTTGTTTCTCTTATCTTACTGTTATTTATACTACTATTTAAAAAAAAAAAAAAAAGAAAGAAAGAAAGAGAAAAAAAGATTAACCATCTTTCTTACAGAATTTGTACAACTTCAGCTTCCAGGCATTTTGTGTGCTTCTGATTCTCTCTTCAGATTTAAAAACCTTTTGTCAAATTTTTACTTCCCCTATTTACTTCCCCTATAGATACCTGGAGATAAATAGAGGTAAGGGACAGAAGATATTTATCATCTCTTGATTTCAGTCATACCTGTGGCTCATCACTGCACTGCCATTATGTTCTTATTTGGTTCTTAGATGAACGACTTTGCAATGGTAAAATGCATGTTGCTTGCTTGCATCTGACTTAGCAATCCAGATCACCCTGTCACTGGTTTGCTCCATTCATTGCACGTCATTTTCCCAACCTGATCCATGAGTCACCATTACATTACATCAACATTATATCAACTTGCTGAAAAAAACCCCCATTTGTCAGAAATGATGACACTTACAATCTCTGCCAAAGCTCTAATCTGTATAACAAGTGTTTGCAAAATTTATCCCCCCATACACATCTGCTGAGAGACTGGCAGGCTTCACACAGATTTTCATGTGTTCTGACAATTGGGTTCTGCAGAAGAAGCATTTGAAGCCTGCATGCACCCAACTGAGAAGTTTCATTTGAATTTGGAGGGGAAAAAAGTTCAATTCAAATGAAAGATTTCTATTTTTGACAGACTTAATAAATTTGAAACATGAATCTTTCTCAGAACTGACATTTCTGCACTGAACTAGACTAGCCTGAAGAAAGTGCAAAATACAAATATTTTTTAACGAAAGTCTGTTTAAAATCTGCATTTGTTTCACAGATATCCTCATTTAGTCTCAGAGATGCTTTCTGTTGAGGGCATTATAATTGCATTTCAATTTGCTCTAATTCCATGCTGTGTTATGGTAATGCAGGCCATGCCACTAAAATAATTGCAGAATTCCTTTCATTTCAAAACGACACACACCTGAAGTTTGAAGTATTGAATCTGCTTAGTGGAAAACACTAAAAATACAAAAGATATGAAATATCAAGTGCATGTTTACATTTAGACGTTGACTTTTTGCGAACAACTTCTAGTGATTCCTCTAACTCATTCTGTCCCTCATTGACTGATATCTTGCAGGCTGTGTTAATATTATACTGATATTTTGTAGTTTAAATTCAGTCTATTGAAGAGCAAAGGGGATGGAAAAACATGTTGGATTAGTAATCTTTCATTGGAGATTTTCACTATTTTTACATAAAAAAATAGAAACCATGAAATCTTCCTAAAAATCATCATTTACCTTCCTAGCTTTATCTTAACAGAGATGACAAACCCTTTTGGTCTTTACAGAGACTGGGT
This sequence comes from Pseudopipra pipra, assembly GCF_036250125.1. NCBI lineage: Eukaryota > Metazoa > Chordata > Aves > Passeriformes > Pipridae > Pseudopipra > Pseudopipra pipra. The sequence continues at coordinate 107,249,942 of NC_087549.1, forward strand.
GATATCAAACACACACAAAAAGATGGGTGAAAACAAAATGCATTGCATGAAGAAAACAAAATTTTAGAAGGCAGTGTAGAACTACAGGGTAGCAATATGAAAAAAAAATGCAGCAATGTTTTTCTGTACTAGGAAACTACAAAATACAAAGAGAAAACAGTCGTGCAGAAAAGATTTAAAATGTGTTCAAAATAAAGCAAACAGACAATTGAATATTTTTTCCCCTTAAGTCGCGAACATTCTTTTAAAAGCTTTGCAAACCAAGGCTTTTGTTCACTCTGTGTATACTTACAGATTAGAGTTTCTCTCCACTCTTCTAGTGTTGTTTACTTAGATCTTCATTTTATGTAAGCTCTAAGAACAAAAAGCAAAAGAACTGATATTTGAAAGAGTCATTGCCTTACTTCCTTCTTTGAGCCTGTGACAAAACATTAACCTTGAGGCTCAACAGTGTGAGGGCAGGGCTGCCCATGAGTACACAACCTTGAGAAGATTTTTAGTTGCATCACCAGACCCCTTAACTTGCAGCTACTTCTTAGCCATAAGAGATCTTCAAAGCCTCCCATTTCCAAACAGTCACATTCTACTTCCAGCTAAAATGATAAAGCATACACACAGATGTGAGCCCCACAAGTTACAAAGATACTTGTTTGGAAAAACTATTCCCCAGAGTCGAGGGGACGATTTGAAAGACTGTTTTGAGAAAACGGGGTAGGACAAGAGCAAAATATGATCTAGGTTGTAACTGACTTAAGTGTGGGTTTGGATGTGGTTAGAGACACCAAAGTGTAAAATAAAGCTCATCCTGCAGCCCAGCACTATGTCTCAGTCCTGCTTTCTGCCAAGATTTTAGCTCAGTATCTGGATCTTGGTGTCTGGTGCCATCATTATACCTGTACAGTGCTAAGCAAAGGAAACTATCCACTTTATTAAAAAAAGATTAACCGCGCCAGTATCAAAGGCTCATCAGTAGCGATGGTTGTTGTGTGTGGTGTGTGTGGTAAAAGATGTCTTACTGCAAGACTGAGTCTCTGTGAGGAGTCTGTGCAAGGTGAGTTTTGCCCTCCTGAAGGCTTAATGCATTTCTGTCAGAACACACCACTATAATTGTTTTGAAAGCAATGGTGTTGACAGACAACCTTTACATATATTCTTACACAAGAACATTTTAACTGACTGCATCCTGTTGCTTCACATCTGGTTAAAAAAACACAAGGGAAGTACTGTTCTGTGGCACTTCACAACAGACTGGTGTGTGATGGACATTGTCTTTTTGCATTTTGCAATTTTAACAGTGTATGACAGTTAAAAAACTGTTTAGATAATATTAAAAAGTGACCATAATAATAATGTTTAGCTCTTACCAAGTACCCTTCTGCAGCTAATCTCAAAGTTCTGCTAAAAGGCATTACATACTACTCTCCCTGTTCTAAAGCTAAAAAGCTGGAAACTCTGTGGCAAACACAGATCTATAGCTGAGATATCCTTAAATGAAGACCTATGCCTTCTCAAGTTAGTCATGTTGTCTTGGCTTCTTCTAGATCTTGTTCTAGAATGAATACATCCCAACTATTAGTGGAAAGAAAGCTAAGGTATCTTAAAGACCTTCAAGTAGTATCTGTATGTAGGTTTTTAAGTTATGGAGTATTTTTGATACATATAAGAAGTTAATATATCAGTAAATATAAATTAAAACATAAATTAATATGTCTAATATTGATATTTATTGTTTATATAATAAAATATAATAATTACTTAACATAGAAGTTATATAATTTTGTTGATAAATAACTATGTTGTTTTTCCAAGCAGCCATCATAAGTAGAGTTTTCCAGATTGACTTCTTTCTATGTGTTTGCAATTGGCAAATCTTCAATCCTTTAATCCATGATTAAACCAGAGTATGGTCTGGGACAGGCACCCTCATTATTGTTGTTGTTCTTTATTTTTGTAGTTAATGTCAAGTTCTAGATAGGTTTAGAATGCTTGATATACATGATTGCAATTCATTTTCCCTGCTAAATTGATGGAATTTTGCAACTGCATGTATAATGGATTCCAGAGTGGTATATTTAGATTTTCAACAGCAATATACTGAGCTGGTGGAAGAATGTGATCATTTTAGAGCATCACCAGTTGCATTTAAACACTGATGCTAGAAATGCATGTATTTTGTAAGTTTTGAGTCATTGCTGATGGTTTTAGCAATACCCTAAAAATCCAGAAGAGTGATAGTGTGTTTTCACAGTACCATTGTATCATCTGGATTAGACCATCACTGAGTTTGAACTTGCATTATAGCAACAGTTTCATGGGCCAAGGTTGTTTAACCCAAGTCTGGGCCAGATTTCAAGGACTACTTGTCCTGAGGTCTGATTATCATCGAGGTACCTTTACTCTGGATTATGTGAAAAGTCCTTGAGAAAAGAGAACTGTCTCCTTTATGCTCAGGCATAATACATGATGTTGTGATTTTTCAGCTATTCCAAACTTGGAGTTGCACACAGAATAACCATGGCAACACAGATGTTTTGGTTTTCTACATTTATTGTGCTAGGACTCAAGGATTTGGAGTGTTAATTCATAAGGGGACTGTACAGGGTGGTAGGATGTATGCAGGTGTGGTGGTTGGCTCCCCTGTAAAACTCCTCCTCTCCTTCACTTATGTAGGTGACAGACAGCAAAAAATAACATCCACCTGAATACCTTAAATTCACTGTGTGTATCCTGACTCTTAGTTAGCTGTGGATAAAGCTTGAGTGTTGGTCTTGAAAACACTGAACTGATGTGGAAAACTGAGAATCCAGGAGAGCATCTTCCACTATATTTTGTGCTCCTTACAAAAAGCCCAAATCTGTTCAGAAGCCCTCCTAGTACCAGCTATGGGCCTGGTCCTAGTATGTAAGAGTGGCCAATCAGTTATTAAGTTGCAATTGTGACACGTTATTTGCAATTTATTATTAAGTAGTAGATCAGCTGATAATATGAAGAACTGAAAGGCAGTCTGTAATTAGAGTAACTTTTAGCTGTTATCAACAAAATCATATTTTTTACTCATATTTCTAGCATACCTTACTATTTCGAGCACTTGAATGGAAATATATTAATTATCTACAAAAGGAAAAACATTCAGTGTCAATACCAACCAAAAACATTTTGCAGATAATAGTTTTTTTTTAATGTCTCTATCTGGGTTCTGAAGCAGTTGTGATTTGTGGTTGTCACCCAGGCAGTGCAAGGTGTCCTATGAATGAAAAATACTGCCTGTGACACATCTGAAAGAACATTTTGGAAAAGTACAGCAAGGAAAATGTGACTTGCAATTCCTTGTTTCACGCACCTTTGCACAGCAGAGTTATAAATTCACACTTCTCTGAAAAGTGAAAATACATCTGGTGACCTCCTCCTAGTTTCTTTTTCTAATTTAGGGGGAAAACCACTTACTTTGTAAGTTACTGTCCCTGGGCATTATTACTCAAAATAAATTTGCTTAAAAGTACCTGAGGCAAAATGTTGTGGAGAAAGTCTGTTTCCCCTTCAGTCTATTTCACTACCTTTTCCTCCTGTGGAAATGTCAGAATTGCACCTCATTTCATGTTGAAGTATAGCATATCAATAAAACCACCTCAAATTTCTATTAAGGTCCTACCAGAATCCAGGTCTTTCAACAGAAAAGTGCTGAAAACTACCCAAAACCTAAATCCACATCAAAATCCTATGTATTTCCTCTTTGGTCATGTGTGCAGGAGGGATCCCAGACCTCGAAAGCAGCTGTTTTAACACTAATAGCACTAGTAATTTGCCCAGTTGTCCCCATACCTCCTTTTTTTTTTTCTATGGGATCTGCTTTAGCTTCAATGTTTGTCATTGTGGACAGGAGGAGGAATCAGAACTCAATATAAAAGGTGTCTGTTCAGACTAAATGGACCTTTTTGAGTAGCTAGCTGTCTTACTTATACTAACAACTGCACATTTCTAGCAGTATATCACCAACTCGAGTGTTACCTTGTTCTACAGGATTTTACTAGTTTATACCCGTTGCAAGCCAGTAGGTTTTTCAGGGGATATGCCTTTCATTAGGAATCCAGCACAGCAATTCACTCATTATGGAAGCTTTTTCTCACCAGGGTGAAAAAAAATGTAAGGGGAGCTGATTGACAAGGAGATGCATTAAGGATGCTATAAGGATGACATCAGACTGCAGAGAATGAAATTATATATGTGGCACCATGCTGATTCTATATGCATATATGCCTTTCCAAAAAGAAAAAATCCTTTCCTTCACCTTGAAAAGACAGTGCTTATCCTAAAATTTGTTTGAACTCCATACTAGCCTCTCACTAATTGCCTGCTGAGGTAGGCAGAGTGTTGTAAGAAAGAGTGTATTTTATAAAAAGATTACAGCGCAAGTCTATTGCTATTCACTCTCAAAATATTTACTGCAGTTCCTAATAATGTTTTATTTTCAGATTGTTTATTTCATTTGCTTTCTGATAGAGGAGGTAATGCAAACTGTCATCAGATGCATGGAAAAAATCATTTTACTAATGATCATCTTCATGCTGAATATACTCATACAGATATTTATGAAATTTAGTATGCTAAATAGTGTTGTCTGTGTTAGCAGAGGAGCAAACCTCCCTGCATTAATCTAAGTGTCTGCCTCAGAGCAGCACAAAAAGGAAAGGTTGATGCCAGTACTGATCAATTGATAATGAAGATGCTTTCCTACCTTAGCATAAGCACAATAAAAAATACATGACTTTGCTACTACAGGTGGGTTAGAGAGGAATTCAGGGTTCCTCCTATCTCTATCAGAAATGAGTTTACTGAAAGGGAATTTTTCCACACTGCATTCATAAAGTACACTGGTTTGCAAGAGCCTTTCCTGATCACATGGCTAAAGACTGCATAATGGAGTGAGGTTCTGTATGCACACAAGTACTCTGTTACATCGAATTGTTTGGGCTGAAATGGTTCGTTTTGCTATTACATCTGGAGGTTTCTATTCTGAGCAAAAGACAACCTTTTGTGTTAAAGTAAGGTCTTCAGTGCATTTGCCAAAGTGTGAAACCAGTTGTGTTTGCAATAAGCTCATTACTAATGAATATTTTAAGACTTTTGCCTCAAGTTCAGCTGAAATATTTAAGGATGCAGCTACACACTCCAGCCAGCAGCAATTGTAGAAACACCTATGGTAAATGCTATGTTCTGGGCTGTGGGAAGAATACCTACACCTACCCTTTGTTCCACCATCCTCCTAATGTGTTTTCTCTTAGCTTCTCTCCCCATTTTTCGACACAGGAGTCCACAGAAAATCTTGGGATGTGCTGCTTGTGGACATAACGCCATTTTGCCAGTCCAAATATGCTTATTTGGTTTTGGAGTGTCCTGTGCTGTGGTGTTGTACTGGGTCCCTGTTCTCGATTGGCCTTTTTATAGACCTCTCTATAAGAAACAGAACTGCAAACAATAAACTATCAAATACCATCCCTTTCTAACTTCCTTCTTCTCATTTCATCCAGGTTATTTGATGTTCTGTACATTTTCCTTATCGCTTGAAAGCATAAGTACCCAATATTTTGCATAATTATTCACTATAGCTCTTATGAGCTCTTACAGCTGAAGACAAAGTGATGAGACATGCCTATATGATATTATGAGCCCTGCATGATAGATGCACAGGTAAAAAAAAAAAAAGAAAAAAAGTAAAATCCACGTGGAGTCAGTGAAGCATGGTGAAGACCCAAAAAGCACAAATGCAAGTTGGTACAACAGTGAATAGAGTAGGAAATACCCCGAGCAGACATAAGCCCTGATGCCAAAGCAAAATAGTGGCATGATCTTTAGCTTCTTAGCAGGATTTGTTAGATGGGTTGCAGTAACATACCTCTTTAGCACCATTGCTTCTGGTTCCCAAGTTAGCACATTAAGCACTAATTTGAATACATCTTCACAGAAAAGATAACCCCAAAATAGCTTTTCTCTTGATAGCAGTGATGCTAAGAATTTTGGGAGAATGCAGTTAATGTGTTTAATTGTGCCACTGAAATGGAAATGAGAAGGATCAACTCACTGAGGAGAGATTTCCATTGTTACCTTTCTTTTCTCTCCACACCATCAAGTCAGGATCATCACTGAAAGTGACTGAATGATTTCTACAGCCCTTATGGTGATAGGTATCACCATTTACTGTTAAGTATCTTTAACACAATCTAAAGTGCAGATAAAGTAATGCCTATATTGTATCCAGTCCAGATTTTCCTTATGTCTCTTACTTTGGCTAAAACTCTTTTCCCCTTAATTGAACTTAAGAAGAAAGATTTCACTCTGTTCAGTGAGCTGACAATAAAATAATGAATTCTGTATCAAAAGCTATCTCCACTTAATTTTCAGATTCAGTTACCCCTATCAAATTAGTGGGCATCTGAGCTCGTTCCATTCCCACAGCTAAGATTATCCTCACACGAACTTAATTTCAGCTGTTTAACAGAGATCTCTTCTAGGTTAGGAAGAAGTTCATTAGACCGGTGAGAAGTTCCAGCATCATATTTGCTATGGTTTTTTCTGAGGTATTTTTTCCCTGGACTTTTTTGTTTCAGATTCAGAAGCAGCCTGCACAGGTTTTTTTAGGGGTAAAATGGTAGAAGTCATACAGTCTTTCTGTATGGCACTGGCATTGTGAGCTTGACGTATGTGTGCAATTCAGAAAGCAATGCTCTGTAGAAATATCTAAACTAGCTTTAAATAGGTAGTTAGTGATAAATCTATGCTAGTGTGCCACTCCCTCTAGTCAATTTTATTCCAGTTTTCCAGGCTTAGAGGCTTCATCATTTCAATTATCTCCTCCAAAGCTAGTGTTCATACCTCTGAACAATACTGCTGAAAGTCATGTGCACATCCCAGTCTGTGTTGAATCTTAAAAACATTCAGGTTGGCAGGGACCTCTGAAGATTTTACAGTCAAACCTCCTGTTGAAAGCAGGAATATAGTCTGAGTTATCCAGGGTTGCATCAAGCTGATTCTTTAATATTTCCAGCAGCGGGGATTCTGCCACTCTGAACTTTTCAGTCAGTGTCTGTCTTGGACAAGGAAGACAGAATCTGAACGTGACATCCCAGGTGTGGCCAAACAGGTGGTAAGTGGAGCGGAATAATCACATCCTTGACCTGCTGGCTGTGGTCCTTGACCTGCTGACTTGGCTCTTGATGATGCAGCCTGTGACAAAGTTTCATTTAACTGCTGGTCTGTGTGAGTGTCTGAGAGCCTCAAGGATGGTGTCTAAAAGCACCAATTAAATGCAGACCTGGCAACACTCTGTGAGGGGGGCTTGTGATGCTCAGCATCTGAGCTGATTCTGAAAAATTTACTCATCATGAAAGAGTATCAAAGCCTATGATAAAGCCAGTAGAAGCACAATGGAAAATTCCTTCTTATTTTTGTTTAAAGATTGGTTGTCAAAACCAATAACACTTGTCTTTCTAATTTATATTCTCTTTTAATAAATTAAATTTCAGAAAGAATTAGGAAAGTGTGGATGCTATTGTAAAAGAAACGCAGGGCCCCTTTCTGCAATGCTGACTCCCAAAATACACTTTTAACTACCTTCTGCTTTTCTTCTACTGATTTCACAAAATCTGACATTCACAACTGCTGCAGTGGCCTAAAAACCCTTAACACTCTTGAATTTCATCCTGTCATATTTCCTCCCAGCTTTGCTTTAAGCTTACCTCTCACCAGGAACTGTTAAGCTTCATTCAGATCTGCAGCCTTCTCACTTGAGTTTAATAATATTTCCCTTCTCCTCCCAAAGGTGAGGGGTAGAATATTCCTTTCTGCATGTGAGTCTCCAGTAATTCTGCTGCATACCTTTGCAGCACTTACCTAACTGCTCTCCAGCAGCATAAGAGGAGACTTGCCTCGCTCTGTAAAACTCCTGGACTTTGCAGAGTAGTGCTGCTGGAGGAACTGCAACTGCAGCACAGCTCTATCTGCTTCCTGAAGTGTCACCCATTGTTCGTAAACCACAAACAGCTGACAAACGTGATTGGACCAATTGTTATCATGTCACTTATAAAGTTTATTGATGCAGATGTGTTTGGGGGTGTTATTTATTCTTGTTCTGTTCAATACATGCTAAGTATTTCTAGTTATTGCAAAACGTATCTGCCTACAAGTGGTTATATGTGCAAAAAAGAGGACTAAACAGACTGAAAGTGAATATCACATGTGGGAGTAACGTGTTTGTAGTCATGTCTGTGGAAGTATAGTTACAGATGTTTCACTACCGTGGTGCGAAGGCCACTCGGCCTCTCAGCAGCATTTGCACAGTTGCTTAGATAAAACCTGAGAAGTGAATATACTGATCTGATGGCCCTCTCAGGACCTTTCCTCATGATACAATGGTAAAATATATAGTGGTAGCAACCCTGAGACTGGGCAGCCTGCAAGGCTGAAAGCTTTCTGGTACTCCTGAAATGCTTCTGTCTTGTTATCAAACAGTAGTCTTCCAGAGAGATGCGAGTATCCACTCTGCATGTGCTTTTGTATACTGCAGTCTTTTTAAAAATGAAAAGTATTGCCTCAAACTTTTTACAAACAAAGAGGATAAGGCACATGGAAAGAAGAAAGTTGTGGCAGGGACTTGGTATGAGATATTACCATCCTCTTTATAATGCACTGTTGGCTCTATTCTTAATTGTATCCAATTTGTATATCTGCTATCTGAAATCTGTCAGAGCAACACAGGTACATGCAAAGGTGCTACTATTCCTTCACTCCATTTAATTTCAAAATGTAGTTCTCTATCAGTGGAACAACAGAATAGCTGCTAAACTTGGCCATGCAACAAGTAGCAGAGTAGGACAAACTTATATTTGATTTCAAAATCTTGAAGTTACATTCCCAGGAGCTCCAGCATGAATAATAAGTGTTCAGAATAAGAATGTTCTCTTTCTTTTAAATTAAGGGCATATGCTTGGGGACTTCTAAATCTAAAAGCTCATTAAATGTTCTGTCCGATTCCTATGTTAAGATTCTACAAGATAAAAAGCAATAGTTATAGAAAATACAATACTTTTCCTAGCAACATCTAATTGCTTTTTTCAGGGTTTACTAAGGAAAATGTTGTTCCAATAACTGGCTGAACTTAGAAAATATTCTTGTAAGATTTTAGTGATCTGCAGTAGACATAGTACTACCTTTCATCAAATAAAAATACAGCAATATTTTCCACTATGCCCAAAAGCAAAAATTAAAAACAGTGCTGAATTTGGCTCAACTGTGTAATAGCCTACTAGTCCTATATTATATGCTATGAAGGTAGAGCATAAAAGACTTCAGACAATTTCTTCAAAGTTACTTAGCAAGTCTGCTATTGAATCAGAATTAGACTACTTTTCACCTAATGCTGTGTCTCATGCTTTAACATATAGGCTGTATTTTGCCTTTCAGTAACAATAAGGAAGGCTTCCAGAACAAAATTTCTGACATTGACCTGTGAAATCCGGTAACCTCACTGTTGACTCAAGCAAAAAGTGGCTGTAAGTTTTTAAGAAGCTTCTCATCCTCAGCACTTGCATGAGACTAACTCAGAGAAGTAAAGTTGCACTTTCCCTTGGAATGTAGGTCTATCCATTTTTTTCAAGACTGATCTATTTGCAGAGTCCTAGGATATAGGATACGGGCTTCTGGAAATCATCTGCTCTAACCCATCACTCAAAGCAGGGCCAGCTTATGTCACGTTGCTCAGTGCCTGATCCAGTAGAGTTTGACTATCTAAAAAAATGGAGGTCACATCATGTACAGGCCCTAGTTCCAGTGTCTGACCACACTCATATCGTGAATGTTTTTTTCATAACATCTAACTGGAATTTCCCATGCTGCACCTTAAATCCGTTTCATCTTGTTCCATAGCTATTGACCTCTGACAACCGTGCATGTCCATATTTTTCTACTACCTCTCATGAGGTAGTTGCAGAGAGTGATAAGATCTGCCTGTGAATTTGGTAATGCAGCACAGGATGTGGTTGGCCTTCTTTTTTTTTTTTTTTTATTCTCATTAATGACATAGACAAAGGGACCCTCAGCAAATTTGCAGATGACACCAAGCTGAGTGGTGTGGTTAACACACCTGAAGGATGGTATGCAATCCAGGGGGACCTGGACAAGCTCTAGAAGTGGGCCCACGAGAATCTCTTGAGGATTAAAAAGACCAAGTGCAAGATGCTGCACCTGGGTCTGGGCAACCCCCGGTATCAATTCAGGATGGAGAATGAGCAGATTTAGAGCAGCCCTGCTGAGAAGAACTTGGGGGTGCTGGTGGATGAGAGGCTGGACATGACCTGGCAGTGTGTGCTCACAGCCCAGAAAGCCAGTTGCGTCCTGGGCTGCATCCAAAGCAGTGTGGCCAGCAGGTCAAGGGAGGTGATCTTGCCCCTCTGCTCTGCTCTGGTGAGACCCTGCCTGGAATGCTGCACCCAGCTCTGGGGTTCCCAGCACAGGAAAGACACAGAGCTGTTGGAGCAAGTCCAAAGGGATGTAGCACCTCTCCTGTGAGGAGAGGTTAAGAGAATTTGGTTTGTTCAGCCTGGAAAAGAGAAGGCTTCAGGCTAATCTAGATGCAGCCTTCCAGTACCTGAAGGGAGCCTACAAGAAAGCTGGAGAGGGACTTTTTACAAGAGCATATAGTGACAGGACAAGGGGGAATGGGTTTAAATTGAAAGAGGGTAGATTTAGATTAAATATTAGGAAGAAACTGGTTACTGAGAGAATGGAACAGGTTGCCTGGGGAAGTTGTGGATGCCCCATCCCTAGAAGTGTTTAAGTCCAGGTTGGATGGAGCGCTGAAAAACTTGGTCTAGTGAAGAGTGTCCCTGCCCATGGGCAGAAGTGTTGGAAACAGATGATCCTTAAGGTCCCTTCCATCCCAGGCTATTCTGTGATGCTATGACTATGGTTCCATGATTCTTGGCTTCCAGGTCTCATGTTCAACTTCTCTACCAAGTGCCCGCTGGTTCTTTTCTGCAAACCTGTTTTCTATACAGGCAGTGCCCAGCCCCTACTGTTTCAAGGGCTTATTCTCTCCCAGCTATAGGGCTTTGCATTTGCATTTGCCTTTGCCAACTCTCGAGGTTCCCGTGAGCTATTTTTCCAGCTTCTCCAGGTACTCCTGGATGTCCTTTATCCCATCATCCTCCAACTGACTGAGAGTGTAGTCCATCCCATCAGCCAGGTCATTAATACATCTTAAGTATTTTTGAATTCAATATCAGATGAAAAATGTTGCTAGCAACTGGCTGTCAGTTGAATTTCATATCATATATTCAAACCTCTTGAACCTAGTCAGCCAGCCAATGTTCCACCCAACTTACTGTCATCCACCTAAGCCATATCTCACCCATTCGGCTATAAAAATATCACAGAAATAGTATGGACTATACAATAGTTATACAATAGTGTGGCTACTACACAGTCAAAGGTGTTGCTAAAGTCAAAGTATACAACATCTACTGCTTCCACCTCATCCACAGAGACTGACAGAACATCACAGAAGGCAATCAGGCTGGTCAGGAAGGATTTGCCCTCAGTCAGTCCTTTCTAACTGTTTCAAATTCCCTCATCTTTTATGGCATGTGGCATTGGGCCCTGTGGGATGTGGGCAGTAAATGGTGTTGGTGAGCACTGGTGAATGTGTAGAGAATGCTGTCCTCAGGCATGGAACCTTACCACCATGTCCACTGTTTGCATCACAAAGACTGCTGAACCATGTCCCAAGACTGGATCCCTAAAGGCACAGTCATGTCCATGCTTCTTCCAGAGTAAAACATTCCCTCAGGTAGGCAGTAAAATTTATAGCAGTTAAGCCAACAGCTGTTGCTTATCTGTTTGATTTTGGAAGTAATTTTTTTACCATGGCATGATCACATGCCAGTAAATCACACCAGAAACTAGCCTTCAACTGCCTCCTTAATCTTTAAAGGAAAATTGTCTAATTCATACTATCACTTCCAGAGAAAAGCAAAAGGACTGTACAAAGATTCCCACTAGCTACAAACCCATGAAGAGAGAGAAAAAAGTTTTTGCAAATATGTAGCCACTACAGCATTTAACTTTTGTGGCATTTTTATTTGGTGTCCAGTTATTTTCTCTTCCATGTAAATAGAGTATTACACTGTAGTAGAGTGAGGATTAAGGATAAAGGATAGCAATGGAGCCAAATGGGACAGAGAAAGGGTATGGGGTCAAGTGTGAAGACAACATCACTATCACCAGAAGAACAGACCTGCACCTCCTGACCATCTGTCTGTTTTTCATTCTCTTTTCCTCTCCCTCCCAATCTTATTCTTTCAGATGAGAAATACTTTACTCTTTTTCAGCTCAACAGCAAGCAGAAACATTTGAAGGTCAAAAACACATAAACATGATAAGACATCCTACTAACTCCTAGATGGCTGTAGAAAGTTGTAATCAGAACATCATGAGAGCTGGGAAGTTGCCACGAGTTATTATGGCCTTTCTCTAGCATCCAGAAACTACACATTAATGGACCAGAAGTTCAACCCAATATCTGTTCAATGTACTATGCCACACAACAGGCTGCAAACACCTTTCAATCTCCTATAATTAATGTCTGTGAAGAAAATACTAGCAGCACCAAAGTGCTGCTGGACTCAAATGGCCTAAGTCAGTGAGTCTTCGGCCAAATGTTGATTCCTGCTCTGTGCAGTACAACTCCTCTGTGGGGACTACACCTGCATCTGGTGAAAATGGGAGTTGTAAACATATGTCCTTGGTGTGTTGTTGAGAGCAGATCACAAGATATCTCTTCATTGCTTCTGAGTATCTCTCTCAGCATTGAAGAGGAGGAGAGTGGATAAGACTTTGAGAGACAGAAACAAGAATTGCCTATTGAGACTTTTATCAATCCTGGAATTTTGCGAATGAGGAATACAGGGCAGTCTAGACTGAGGAAGGTTACAAGGAGACTGTGAAGAGTTTAAGTATCGAGATGTTGCCTCAATTTACAAGACAGATGTCTTTAGTAATTTGTACAAATTTTCTCCATGTTCATAGGCCTGACCAGATGTATTCAGTGCACATGGTAGATGCTTCTTTGCATTAACTTTTTTGTATTTTCTTGATTTTTTTCCCTTGGAATCAAAGTTTAGTGATACAGTGATAAATACTCACCTCTGGATCATGTGCAGATTATTTGAACACTGAAAAGACTTTTGAACTTCTTCAGAAAAGCCAATGAATTGTCTTCTTAGAGGAAAAAATGTGAATAATTCCTGTTAGAAAAGAGCTCAGTTGATTTTAGCCAACCTTTACTAGCCCAAAGGGGCATGGATCTGTTTTACAAATATTTCTTGCATCTTTCACAAGACAGAAGAGCAGCATGCAATGGTCGAGAGCAGCTGCTCAAGCCTTGAGTTATCCACCTTGACCATGAATTCTCTGGAGGGTTTATCATAGAAATCATAGAAAGGCTGGAGTTGGAAGGGACCTTAAGGATTAGGAAGTGACCTTTCCCATAGCATGTTTTTTGCTCCAATGTCTTAAGCACAAAATTCACTGCTTCTGCTGTGCATTGTTGTGCAGAGAATGAAATAGAAACCAGCTTTTGCTTCTGCTATTGTGGTGGCCAAGTTTGGGAACAAGTTTGCTCACGGGCAGAGAGAACTGGTTTTGAGGCAACAACAATCTATATTCTGCCGTTTGGGTTTTCCAGTGCAGTTAATCAGCAAAACATGGTCAATGTCTTTGGTCAAGGAGAAGAGGGAAGCAGCTTAGACACACGAAAAATAGATTAGATACTAGAAGCAGTGAAATCACTCAGAACAAGAGATATATCCTGAAATTTTACAGCATGTCAGCTGCTTTCCTGTGGAAGTGTGTGAGTTACATTGGCAAATCAAACTGGAAATGCAAGGAACTCCAAGGTTTTTTCTGTTGGAGTTATCTTCTGACTACCTCCTCTTCCGGAACAAGCACAGAAGTTTCGGTCTACTAGGAGGGTTCCCAGTCTAAGCACTGGGACATGCCCCTGGGAACTGGGTTGAAAAGATAATCCAAGCAAAGCATAAAAATATCCCTTTTATTCCAGTTCAGATGCTGGTATGTGGTTTTCATGGTTGCCAAATCTAGCCTAATAAAAAAAACAAAACAAAAAAACCAACAGGAAAATCAAGTCTTTCCAACTATATGGAAGAGAAGCTGAAGTACTTTAAGCACTGTGACTACTAAAAACAAGATGCAGGCATCCACTGTCTGAGCATTCAAGGCAGACATCCTTCTCTGAGCAAACGGGCTTGGAAATAGTAGAGAATTTTTTTTAAATATCATTGAATAAACAATGAATTTGAACATTGAAAACTCATGATGGATGCAGAGCAGTGATGAACTCAGATGTTTAGGTTTTTTACCCATTCATAGGCAAGAAATTTCTATATAAATGAAATATTAATGACCATTCAGCTGCTCAAATGGGACAGACATCTGTACCACAGAACACTGGAAACCCTTGCCTTTTTCAAGTGAGGCTCTCTGCATCTGGTGACAAAAGATTTCTTCTTCCTCCAGAGGATAGGAGAGCTGTTCAGTGAGGGATTGTGAGCAGCAGCCCAGTACTTTCACAGAGTGAAGTACACGGTCTGTAAAGAGCCTGAAATGTTTCAAAGAAAAGGTAGAAATAATATGTAAAGGAGCACAAGCAGAAGAAAGGAATTAGAAGTTAAGGCATGAAGTCAGGGAAAAGACACCACTGAGACTGCAAAATCAGGTACACAAAAGATAGGGAATGGGGAAATTTGAGCAAAGCAAAGCCAACTGTTGCGTGTCTATTTTTTTCTTAGAGCCAAGTTCCTCAGTTTGGGAGATAGCATTTCTAATTTTCTAAGTGCTGAGAGGATGGATGGAGAGGGAGAGTTATGGTATAACAGCTGCCAGCACGTTGCTAGGGTTGACCAGATCTGCCTGGGTTCCTCAGCCTAAAGACTCTGTCTCCCTTTATTTGCATCAGTCATGCTGTTTTGATGATATTTTTAGGAATGAATGGGATGACCAGGCTGATACTTTCCATTGAGTCAGCTGAACACTAAAGCTAAACATATATCATCTGAGCTATAGCTGCTAAAATTGAAATCGTTATGGATGTTATTGGCAATCAGTATAAGGAAGCGCTTCGGAAGCGTTTTGTACGCTGCTGAGAATCGATCGCTGCCTGACACAACTCACAGTCTGGGGTAGCAGTCAAGGTAAAGCTTCTTCAAGGAAATATCTCTTGCTGTTTTAAATTGAGCTAAGCCAACATTCTCCTAATTTTCTAGGCCTCTTGTCTCACCTCCTACACCATTACTGCTTCAGTGAGTGACCCTCCGTGCTACCCTGCCTGTGGGAAAAGAGTCTTAAGGCTTTGCTCCCACTCCCTCTCTGGTCAAAACATGGCTTCTTCCTGGAAAGCTGGATGTCATTCCCATCTCTAGGGCTTCTCAGAAGTGGATGCAAAGCTGAAACTATCTCATCTTAGGCAACTATTGGTTTTTTTTCTCCCTATTGTTTTACATGCATGTATTCATGTACCTGTACAACACAGCAGTGTCTCGCTTTAGACAGACTTGTTTCATAGCCCATAGCTGAACATAGTTGAATACCAGTTTTAGATGTCTGAACTAAAAATAAACACTCCCTGCTAACACATCACACACCTACACAACTAAAACTGCATACTAATTACCATAACAGCCAGCTTTCTGATTCCCATTTTGCAGTCATGGCCCTGGACTTCCAAAGAAAACTTCAGTGCACTACACTAACCCATCCCTAGAGACTGATGAGGAGATTCAGAATATATCTAAAATGTAAAGAAGCACCAAAACAAACTACACAATTAATCTAAAACAGCAACAGCAAAATCATTCTTCCATTTAAAATTAAATACAGAAATAACATCAGCTCCAATTGGTCAGACATGGACTGCAGCAATAATTTGGTCCAGGTTATTGAATCTCGTACATTAGCATGCAGCACCGTATCTGGCTTTAGCATCTGTAGTTCCTCAGAGACTGTCTCTGAAAAGTGACAGCCTTGCTGGACTGCTCACCACAGACCTCAGTAACAGCATAAAAAATGAAGATGTGAGCAGGCAGCTTACTGTATGAACCACTTCAACAACAGCTGCATCACAGGTTTTGTCCACCACACAGTTTTTGTTGAAAAAGTTGAAAGTTTTGACATTGTAGTCTTCTCCTATAGAAACATGGTTTAATTGATAACTTCATCAGTTTATTTAGGTCAGGATATCTCTGTGCCTAATCTAATACAGTTGTACAGCATAAGATATGATTTGCTGGTCAGCAAGAGCTCTGAGGTGGTTTGTTTCATGAGCCTGCTTGTAGCCTATGCCCATGTGAGAATATATCTGGCTTCACAAGAATGCATCACTTCTAATCAGCACCGTTAGCTCTATGTGCATCACGTTGCAGACAGCATCCTGTCTTTCCTGTTGTTCTCTGGGCGGTTAATCCTTCTGTCACTCAGATTACTTTTTGGTGGGCCTACTGTGATGCATATTAGAAATCTCAGGACTCATGATGTCAAAAAATACTTAGTTATCAGATTCCATTGAGACTGTCTCAAGGGAAGAGAAAAATGCCCTGCTTGGCTTTTAATATATAGTCCATTTGTTTGTTAAAGCACTTAACTTGTTGTCACTGAAATGCTGGCACACTGCATTTTCTGGTCGGAAAAATTTAGTGAGGAGCAAGCCAACATATTTTAACTCTCTGCTGTGTTACTACTGAATGTTGATAGCTTTTTCAAGGCCCCACCTAAATCTGTTTCCCCTTTTGAGGAAAGAAAGTCCAGGGCATGTATTTGTTAGCAGGAGCTTGTAATGGAGTAGTTTATTTGACTGGCACGATATAAGGTCCAATTTTAAAAGCACACAATTAACTTTAAGCACTAATTTTCCCATTCAAGCCGGTCATTATTTCTTTGCCTAAGTGCTTTGTTGAACTGGGTCCTGAATATGAAGCAGCCCTGTGTTACAAAATTAATTGCATCTCTGCCCCAGCAGCTTAGCTGCTTTGCTGACAGAACCAAACAGGGAAATTATATACTCTCTTTGCAATAAGAATTAACAGTACTGCTGATATGACTAGTACCTGAGAGAATGACCATCAGGAGAAAGGAATTTCAAAGCAACCCTGAAAAATAAGCCAAAATCAACAATTTTTACACCTTGCTGGGGTGCATTGTCTGTTCAGGTTCTATGAGCTGCCAAAAGATGAGATCCCTGAGAGCAAAATCCTGCAGGCGAGACCAGGGCTGGGAGCCATGGTGGGATTGAGGGGGCAGTGTGAGGAGCAACCTTACCTGTCCCCCTCAACCCACACTGAACACCACTCACCCTTCTGCCACACTGATGGGGAGAAGCACCCCCTCATTGAGAACAGCGTGGAAATTAAACCTATCTGCACCAAACAAAAGCCACATCTAGGACAGTGCCATTGCAGGGATGGTGGCAGAGCTTTTTCAGTTGATGGCAAAACTGAGTCTTCTTGGAGAAATACAAAGGCAAGAAGCTGAGTAGTGTGTGTTATTTTACACCACCTCGTTGTTTCCGAGGGCCTTGTGGGGTTGGATATGACAGATATATCTGTAACCATGTTTGGAAAAGAATTCTTCTTCCTTGTCAGTCATAGTGCATGCCCCTCTGACTGCACCTGTCACTTTTTACTCAGGTTTTTCTTCATTTCCTTCTTATTTTGCTGTGGTTTTTTTTTTTCTTGTTTGTGTTCAGAGTTAAGCTTTTTGAAGGATGTTTAAGTAATTCTTTGTGGTAGAATGTTGTGAAAATGTAGAAAAGACTTCTGGGATTTTTTTTTGGTCAGTTTTTGCCATGTTTGTCTTCCTCCTTTCTTATAAGGGTGACTTTTGGTGAAAGATGGTGCAGAGACAATGCAAGCATGTCTCAAGGCCCTCTGGCCCTTCACTCCCTTCCCTCCACAGTGCAAATATTTACAGGGTAGTACAGAAGACAAACTTTTGTAAAAATCCAAGGTTGTTTTTCTGCCTGGATGGCAAAATTGAGGAGACTCGAGGTGCATAAAGAAATTTAAATAATGCAAGGTGTGGAATGTCCTTCCAAGGAACAAAATGTGAATGTTTGGATTACTCTGGATTGCTGGGATTATCCTGCATTTTAGAGATGATGTATGAAACCTCACTCTTTGTCCTCATCTTGTTCTCATCTCGTTCAGTAAGAATTTGGTTTATGTCAGAGGTTTCACACTGCCAGACTGAAATACCTACATTTGCTCTGCCACTCTGTCTACACCCCCATCTCTTGTCTCTCACCTTGTAAACACACTTGTTCATTTGAATACACTTGTTCATTTGGAGTGAGCTGGGGGATTTTGTTCTATCCCCAGCTGCACAGCCACCAGTCCTGTCCATAGACTCTCACAGGGCTGCAGGCTGCATCCATGTCAGCAGACAAGTTACAGCGCTCAGAAGGGCAGCTGTCCAAAATCTGTGTCTCAGTTAATATTTGTCGTCCTTGTTGTGAACATCAGAACTTCAACCCCTTTGCTGTATAAATAGGGTGGCAAAGCTATCCATGGGAAATACCTCTGAAAGCTCCTTTCCTGCAGACTGTTTTGTCCTTGAAAGCCTGTGTAAAATTTCAGCAGAGCTTTTTTTGCTTGGGATCAAGGGGGGGGGGGGAAAAACAACTGTGTCGCAGCCTCACCCAGTACTTCCTTCTGCTGAGCAGAGGCTGAATGAGCTGCTGCAGCTTCCTCCCTTGCAGCATCCCTGGGAGCACTGGTATGTAGTCCTGTGCCTCCTGTAACCTCCTAGCTAAACCCTGGATCGGGGCTGTTCTTTCTGGATGAGTCCCTTACACCCTGTATGATGGCCTCAAGCCTATTTATGCCCAAATGTCCTGTCTAAAAAGGGAAATAGAGATAAATTCAGCAGTTACAGTACTAAAATTAAAATTAGACTTACCATGGTTTAAAAACAAGAAAAAGAGCCAAGGGGTTCTGTGTTTCCATTTAGCAGTTTTATGGCAGCCTCTGGTATGAAACAGGTTGTATTGCTCTGTTAGAGCTTGATATAAGTTTTCTACCAGCCTGTCTCAAAATCTGAAAAAATCTGGTATTACAAACATATAAGAGACAACCCACTGTGAGGTCTGTCAGACACAAAGAATCGGGGAGAGCAAATTATATAATCCACCTGAGCATCTCATTCCAGCTCTGCAGGAGATGGGGCATGACACAGTGTTTTGTGTGAAACAACAGATTTTTCTGTGCAATGTTTTTGTAGGAAGATATTGCTTTCAGATGTGACCTCATCTACAGAGTGCAAAGACGGATCTCAGCAAGATGGGTTCCGAACTTCTTGATGAAAATAAGCAGCCCGTGAGTGAAAACCAGCATGTTGAAAGGTGAGTGCTGCTTGAGCAAATTCCCTCTTTACTGTGTCTTCTAGAACAAGCAGAAGGCAAGCTACACTAAATTGTGAGGAGCTGTCAACTCCCTTGAGGGCAGAAAGGCCCTGCAGAGAGACCTCGACAAATTAGAAAGATGGGCAATCACCAACTGTATGAAATTTAACAAGGGCAAGTGCCACATTCTGCACCTTGGACAGGGCAACCCAGGTGGCGGGTATAGACTGGGGAATGAGAGGCTGGAAAGCAGTGCTGGGGAAAAGGACTTGGGGGTCCTGGTAGATGACAAGTTGAATATGAGCCAGCAGTGCCCTGGCAGCCAGGAGGGCCAACCATGTCCTGGGGGGCACCAGGCAAAGCATGGTCAGCCAGTCGAGGCAGGGGATTGTCCCGCTCTTCTCTGCACTGGTGCAACCTCACCCTGAATTTGTGTACAGTTTTGGGTGCCACAATATAAGAAAGATATTAAGCTGTTAGAGAGTGTCCAAAGGAGGGCAACAAAGATGGTAAAGGATCTGGAGAGGAAGCCATATGAAGAGCAGCTGAGGGTACTTGGTCTGTTCAGTCTGGAGAAGAGGAGACTGAGGGGAGACCTCATTACAGTCTTCAACATCCTTACAAGGGGTAGCAGAGGGGCAAGTACTAATCTCTTCACTCTCGTGACCAGTGACAGGAGTTGAGGAAGTGGCATGAAGCTGAGTCAGAGGATGTTTAGGTTGGATATCAGGAGAAGGATTTTCACCCAGAGGGTGGTTGGGCACTGGAACAGGCTCCCCATGGAAGTGGTCACAGCACTAAGCTTGTTCAAGAAGCATTTGGACAATGCTTTCAGGCACATGGTGTGATTCCTGGGGTGTTCTGCACAGGGCCAGGAGCTGGATTCGATGATCTTGATGGGTTCCTTCCAACTCATCATACTCTATGATTTTATGGAAAAATGTTTAGAGTATTTAGCATAATAAGGTTGCAAACTGGACAGTTTTGGTGCCACATGGGTCTGAGCAGAAGTACAGGCACTTCCCAGACTACTCAAAACTCACCATTTTGTAAACTTCCTTTTTCTGGTTAGGCTAAAATAAACATGAGATAAGGTTGTTCCCTATATATCTTGTTGCACCTACTTCTTGGCAAAGTCAGACAATGAAAAAGTACAGAAAAATGCAAATGCAATAAAATATTTTGGAAAGTCTGTCAAAACCATTCATTGGTCAAAAATGGGATTAATTTGGTGTTACATAAAAAATCTTGATTTGATTATTTTATCATCATCTTATGTAACAAGAAAAAGCATGCATGGGGGGAGGAAAGAAATGCAAAAGATATTGTGAAATTTGAATTTCTGTTTTAATGCTATTGCTTCTGCCTTGCCTATTTTCACATAACCAGAATGGTGGCTGACACTCTGATTCTGTAGTTTTCAGATATCACCTGTGCCCTCTGCGACTGAGATGGGACAGAAAGATGTTGAAGGCTTCACTTCTACAACGGGCCAGAAAGAACTGGAGTGTAAGACGGAGGAGGTAGGATGTGGACTTCTAATGGGTCTTCTGAGGTCAAAGACCACCCCAACCGTGTTGTACTGCCTGTAGCTGATTCACGGTGAGAACGTGGGCAAGTAACTTGTACTCCCTTGGTCTCACTGCAGTCAGAAGAATTTTTCTGGGTGATTCAAAATGGCTTTCGCCCTCTGTTTCATGTGCTTTTGGGCAGAGAAGGGGATGGAGCATGCATACAATCACACACAAAAATATTTACCAACAGCATCATGCATACAATCACACACAAATATATTTACCAACAGCATCATGTCAAAAGAAAACTTGTGAGGCCAGGCAATATTCTAATTTAGCTAATTGCAAACCAGAAATTTATGTACATTATGTACTTTTCAAATATTATGAATGTCCTGCCAATTAAAGACAACTGCAAAATAACACCAAATATGTTTTAAATTATTTAAGGACTTACCTTGAAAACAGCCTTCATCTTTCCAGTGTTCGTAAGCTCTTAATGTTTCAGGCATACTTTGAAAATAATGTCCTCGATGGGAAGCAGAAATAAAATTACTGTTTCTGAAAAGGCATCTTTAGAAAATTCTACCTTCTTATTGTCTGTTGACTTCATGACTAGGCCTCATAGGGAAACTTTCTGCCGTCTTGAACCAAAGCACACAGCTCTGAAGAATCAAGAACCCTGTATAAAAAGAATAGAGGAGAAACTGTACTCTCCACTGCATTTTTTCTTCTTAATAACATTTATTTTGATTTTTCATTACATACATTTGATTTTAATTTTCAGACTGCTCTATCCCATGAATATAAACTTCTCAAGCGTCAACAGGTTCCATGTCCAGAGGACATAAATAACTTGAAGGCAAGTGGTCAAATAATAGCATATCCTGGTTCTAATGATTTGATAAAATCTGTAGTATACACACTTTACACATTTTTACTTGATGCCCAGAAATGTCCAGATACCTCTGTTTCTCAAGGATTGATTAACTTGAGCAAGAGCATCTTTTCTGGGGAAGAATGCAGTTGGACAACACACTGCCTGATAATAAAGTCAGAAATAACCTGTGGTAAACAGGATCCTCAATCAGGGATAGCATTTGGTACACTAGGTATATTACATGCTTAAGGGCAAATTCAGTTCCTTATTTAAAAGCTTTGCAGTTTAGACACAAGAACAAGAAGACATGAGATCAGAGTTGCTGCCACTGGTAAATACAAGCAAGAGGACATATTTCCTGTTCAGCTGACCCTTCCACTAATTCCTACATGTAACTGCAGTATGGAATGGATTGGAAGCTGAATTCACGAACGCACACATACACACATAGTTCCTCCACCTTATTTGTAAAACAACCTCAAATAACTGGCAAAGGAAGGATTTATTGGTTGGGGGTTTTTTTGAAAGGAATAAAACCAAACAGCATAATTAACATTAGGAATCCCTATAGGTAGGTATTGAGATACGCAGAACTTACAGCGAGACTTGTATTTGGTCTCCCATCTCACTAAACCCGTGACCACCTTGCATCTCACTCTGTCCACCCTTGCCCACTACTAACCCTTTTTCTGTCACAGGCATGTTTGCAGGAGTCATTGAGAAGGTTAGAGGAAAAGACAAAGGACTTTATAAAGGTATGAACATGGTCTTGTGAAGACAGAAGTAAGCATGATACGTGACGAAAGAGTTTGAAAGTTGATGACAAGATTATTAAAAATATATTGTAAGTTTGGACTTGCCCCAGAGCAATGAAGACCCTGTCAGGGCAGCTCTGTGATGTGCAACTCTGTCCAGACACAGGTGCAGCAAAGATTTTGCTGGTTGTCACTGGCATGACAAAACTCCCCTATCATTGCTATCTCTGAGTGCAAGGATTTCTTGAGAGCAGACTTTTGGATGAGTCACAGTAGCTTCAAGTTTATGGCTTACTGAGTCTTTGAGGTCTCTTCTAATGCCACTCAAGGTGAATCCCAAATTGTTTGGTCCCAAGGCACGCAGTTATCCACAAAGAAATATACATGATCCACCTTTATTTCACATATATCAGCTGGTGACTGACCAATTTTCCACTGTACATTTTCCTAATCTGCTATTTTGTGGACATAACAATGGCTTAAAACCAACAGGCTTTCTTCTCATGTTTTACCACAGGAACAAATACAAGCATGAGGGTAGCTGGCACCTTGGTTTGTCCCTCCAGTGGAAGGTGCCTTGGGTTTGTAAACACACAGCTGCAATTTAAATTAGCCTTCTAGAATTAAAATCTTTCATATTCCATCAATTATCATAAGATTTTAAAAAAGTGTAGCACTAAACAAAATAGACTGTTCTGACTTACAAATTAATATAATTTTCCTGCCTCCCCCCTGGCCTTGACAGGCTTATCATTTCTTTTTGTTCACTACGAATAAAGGAGAGATTTTTTCCAACAAAACAATTAAATGCAAGCACTTATAACAAAGTCTACAGCAAGGTTTTTAAATTATGCATATGTCTGTGATTTCATGCAAAGTTATAGAAAAGCAAAACTTTTATACAGAAGAGGCCTCCATAAACCAGGCCCTCTTGATTTATGAGTCAGCAGAGTCATGGGATCACAGAGTAATTCAGGTAGGAAGGGACCGTGGGGGAATCTTTGGTCTGACCTCCCACTCAAAGCTCGGAGCAGGGTGCTCAGGGCTATATGCAACCAAGCTGTAAAAACTCCAAGAAAGGAGCCTTTCCATCCTCCTGGACACCTGCACAGCCATCCTGTGGCCTTACCATCAGGTACCAGGGGAAGTGTGGTAGCCACATGTGGTCTAACAAGTACTAAGCAGAGGAAGAGAGCTCTTTCCACAACCTACAGACTGTGCTTCTGCCAATAGGGGTGGGCATTGCTGCCAGGGCACACTGGGAGCTCCCGCTCATCTCCTGTCCCACCACCCCCAGGCTTTTCCTGCACTCCCCAACTCCTGAGGATGCTTTTTTGCTCAGGGCATTCTGCGTCCCACAAGTTACTGAGTGTTCTACCCCTTGTTTGTGGTGGTAGAAGAGTCAGGACTCTTGGCTGATGTATGACATCTTGTCCAAGTCCATGACTGCACATGCAATTGCCCCCTGCCATCATCCCCTCAGCATTAGCTTATACAACCATGGCTAAGCAGGGCTGCAGGTGACTCTGCAGCATACATCATGTGATTTAAAAAAATATATTTGCAATATATTTGTTTTTTCACTTAAAATTTACCGAATCACCTCAAATGCAAAACCAAAATTATTTTAGCTTTTTTTTTTTTCACCAGTACTTTGTCCTGTTCTTCAGTTCTCAGACTTAAGGGAGGACTGTTGCAGTTTCCTTCAGATACTGTTCCTCATTTTACTTGCCTTACTTCAACTCACTGCACCCAAACACACACTTATGAGATGGTGAGGTCAATAGAGTGATCCAGAACCCTACTGGTGCCTCAGGCACAGCATCATCAGTCAATCACGAGAGAGGATTGTCCTGCTCTGCTCTGTGCTGGTGCAGCCTCACCTTGAATACTATGTGCAGTTTTGGGTACTACAGTATAGGAAAGATATAAAGCTATGAGAAAGTGTCCAAAGGAGGGCAACAAAGATGGAGAAGGACCTAGAAGGGAAGCCATAGAAGGAGGCTGATGTCTGAGGTCACTTGGCCTGTCCAGGCTGGAAAAGATGAGACTGAGGGGAGACCTCATCTCAGTCTACAGTTTCCTCACGTAGGGAAGCAGAGGGGCAGGTATGAAGCTGTGTCAGAGGAGGTTCTGGCTGGATATTAGGAAAAGGTTTTTCACCCAGAGGGTAGTTGGCCCCTGGAACAGGCTTCCCAGGGAAGTGGTCATAGCACCAAGCCTGCCCGAGTTCAAGAAGCATTTGGACAACACTCTCAGGCACGTGGTGTGAATCTTTGTGAATATTTGGGCTGTCCTCTGCAGGGCCAGGAATTTGACTCAATGATCCTTGCGGGTCTCTTTCAACTCAGAACATTCTATGATTCTGCTACTGATCCCCAGTGAGCTGCCTGTCACACCAGTCTGACATGTAATGCAGGTGCTGCAGAGCACTAGTTCCTGCTGATAATGAAGAAATGCCTCCCCAGTGGTCACAAGCAGCTTGCTTGTGTAGATCCTCTGGGTCTGATAAAATGGTTATAACCACCCTCAAAGCATTTATCTCAGTGTGGATACCATCTTCAGCTTCTGTCTTCTATCCCACTGCCTATTCTTACCAAACAGATAGGAATTTTATTTCAGTAAGATTTTCCTTCACTGCTGATACCAGCCACAACTTCTGGGGCTAGAAAGACTGTCAAACAAATAGTGTGATCACATAATCCCCATTTCCAATAAATGTTTGATGGATAGGAAGTGCTGGTTTGTAGCTTTTTATAAGCTCTTTTTACAGATGACTACTCTTACAAGAGTAGTCTCCTTACACTGAAAATTTAATCAACACTAACTTTAATATAAAAACTTTCCCATTGACAAGTCATATTTGATTTTATTGGTTTTTAGGCAAAAAGCAAAATACTGGAAGGAAGAGAATTAGTCATATCACAGGACAAAGTCTTAGAGGTATGACATTCTATTGCATATCACATTGCATGCTCTTTCTCTGTTCAGACAACCACTATCCTAGAAAAAGTTTTACAAAGGTGTCAAACAGAGAAACAATAGAGTAAAATATAATATAGGTAAGAGTGTGGGGAGTAGGCCTGCCATGAGTCTCAAAAATACAAAAATAATGCAACACTGAGAAGTTTTCAGTTAGAAGTTTTGCAGACCATAGTCTGCAAACCAGCAAGAGTGGTTTTAAAACAAGTAACCTTGTATTATTGGGAACATAAGTCATCCAGAAAGTTACTGCAATATAAAACTAATACCAGGAGGGCAGATTCCTGTAGATTTCTATCAGAGCCAATTTGGGAGAGCAGAATATAATATCTGCAAGGGCAACACTGGTGCTGATCTCATGCTAATAAGCTCTGACTTGACTTTTATTGCACATCAGACTGATGGACTAATACTAAGATTGTTTGCTCTTCTTTTGAACTTTTAAGGGCATGCAGATAAAAATAAAGCACTTATACAAGCAACTCAAGCACCCTGAACTAATTGGGTCGTAAGTATTAGCAATGTCCTCTATTCTGGGTTCCTTTTTTTTATAGTATCCAGAATGTTTCCACATCAGCCATACGTGAAGCACATGCTTCATGATTGTAAATTAATATGGTTTATGCAGCACCAAACAAGCACCTCATATTTATGTAGAACAGCTTCTTTTTCTGTCATATAATCACCCAACCACAGAAATGCAAATGAAATTTAGACTTGGAATGTCTCATCTCATTCTTAACAGATTCCGGAGTAGCTTATCTTTTACTCAGTAGACCAGAATTGTAAGGCATTTCCTGGATATTAATTTCAATACTCTTTCTTAATAACCTATATCAGGTTCGTAGTATTATTTTGCAGAATAACAAGCAAAAGCAGCACCTTGAACAGCAGCAGCATAGCCTGCAGCTTCACACTTATTTTTACAAGCAAGTGTTCCCTTTTCATGGCCAGAGTCCAAGTGACACTGAAAACATGCTCCCCCCTCAACTCACTACTGTACTGTAGTTTCCTTTAAGCAACGAGGTTACATAGGATCTCTGAATTTCAAAACACATCTAAGTACTAAGCCCAGCACTGGGCTTCTCACTCTTACTCTCCTGTTTCTCAACTGCATAGCAATGCAGATATCCTCCAACTTCAGTACACACGAGGGGTTAAGTATTCCTTCTTGCAATCACTTCCAAATTAAGCCTCAAGTATGATGTGCCAGCATAAGTATGAGCCCCTTTTAAAAGCTCCTCTTTCAGTCCTCTGAAGTGGTTTGAGATTCAGTTTTGTGCTCTGTGTTCTGCAGAAGGGAGCTGTGTAACGACATTATGTATGCACTGCATGAACTGTAAGAACTCAGGCTGAAATATAATCTAAAGTTTAAAGCTTGCAATAGTACAGCTATCTGCACACCTGAAGGGCACTACAGATCTATTTTAGTTACTGTAGTGCTTCCATCAGGCAATGTCATCATAGAAGACAATAGCTTGCCACCACGGTAGCACGTTTGATGGGAGAAACCGGGTAATACTAATGCTCTCCTTCAATAAAACAATCTAAATAGCATTCGCTCTAGGCTGTTGGCATGCTTGCTTACTACTGTGTGGCTACTTGAGAATTGCCTAGTTTTGTCTGTTATTAAGACTGGATGAACCCATGAATTCAGTTGTTACATGCGGTAATTCCTATGAAAGTGCATCAAGTAAAAGGGGTTGTCAATCTAAGTGTGTACAAATACATGAGAAGGTACAATATACCACCAGAAGTTTGAGGCTTTCTCTAGATGGTTGTATGTGGGGGTTGTATAGCATAGCAGCACTGAAATGGTCATGACAGAATTTCAAAGGAATTGCAGACTCAGATAGAAGCCTTGGGAGCAGGAAGCAGGTAAAGAGGGGGGAGATAAAAAAGAATACACAAGATAAAAAGCATGTGCTTTGTTGGAGAAGGCAGTTTGAACAGCCTGACAACACAAACTGGCAAAATTCTGATTTTAGCCTATTGAGACAGTGAAGTGATATCAGTGCTTGGACTGGAAATTCATTGTGTGCCTCTCCTTATCCCTGCTGTCGCTCCTGAAGGGTGACTCCATCCTAAGAATCCTTATTGGTTCTCCAGTTCCTAGGTGGTTGCTGGAGACAGACACTTTTTGGAAGCTGACTGTCTGCAGACATCCCCAGACACCATGTTCTTGATGCCTAGTCAAAGCAAAGTAAATAGAAGTTCAAAACAAAACAAAGCTACACCTATTTTTAGAAAGAAGAAACCCAAACATGTTCAGTCTAGAAAGGTCAAATTTAAGATCCAGGGAAATGGGACGGAAGGAGAAATTATATATTTTTTACAAAGTTCCCAAATGAACTTTTTACAAAGTTCCCAAATGAACTTTGCCATCAATCTAGTCTTTACCCCTTATGCTGTTACTGAGTGATACTTTTCAATGCAGTTGTCTATGTACTGGGAAGCAGTAAGAAACTCTTCTCCACAACCAAGGCATCTGTTAGGTTGCAGCACCTCCTCATGCTGTCTTCATTAATGTGCAATGAGCTGTGTTAGTTGCAATCTCTGTTGGTGTTTCTTTTTCTCCACAGCCAAGAAAGAAAGGAGGTCGATGGCTGCCCAAGCTCTCTCATTCAGAAGATAGCCATGGTGAAACTGGTAAAAAAGAACTGCACTGGTCTCCTTACACCTGCACCTGAAGAGCCTCCTCCATCTCTCTTTGTTTCAAGTTGGAAATCTTGTTTCATCAAATGCGACTCCTTTTTGAGTTTTTCAGCCCCAGTGGTTCCTTATATCACTAAGTTCCTATGTCTCAGGCTCACCACTTCCTCTTATTCAGTTTTGTTAGTGTGCAAGCCATTTTAAATTCTTCAATGTTTTTTGTCCTAGAAGTCAGAAAACTTCATTTCAAAATCATTCGTGTCTCTTTTTCCTTCTCTAGACCCAGAAATCAATGACCGACTACCTAAAAATATTCCGTTTCTATCTTGGGTAGGTAAAATATTCTCATTACATGTACACTTGCTTAGTTACACCTTGAGCACCATGGAGATAAGATTATTCTGACTAGTGCTGGAACATCATAGGAGAAACAGTGTAAGGAGAGAGGAGAAATGTGCTGCAAGTGTAGAGCTCTGTGTATGCAAACTTAGTGGTGCAGCAGGTTGAAGTAATCTAAGTGCAAACTCTGTTCTGGCCCTTGGGTACGTTTCCTTAGGAATCTGCTCACCTGTCACCTCTGAAAAAGCATCATTTAAGTGCATACTGGCAAATGTCTCCTTCCCTCTTCCTGAGGAAGAAAGGGAGAAAGGCCTAGAGTGTGAGCACTTGGTTCTCTCCCCCTGAGTGCTCCATTATCAGCCCTCCATCAAAACACTTCTCTGCATACTCCCCTCACCAGATGGATACTGAGGGGTTATTGATGGGCTTTCCCCTGCCTGGACCAAAGTAATGTGGACTTCATAACTGCTGGGGCAGGTGATGCCACTTCTCTATTTTCTTAGTCTTGGCTGAGGGTAGTTTGAAGAAAAGAAGACATTTATGAATGAATTCTTCAGTAAGTCACTTTGTGATCAGGGTACAGCTGCTTTTGAAGGTATTTATAGATTATTTGGTGAAGGTTGTTGGTGTGAGAGTCACCAACTATAGCTCATTTTCTTTGTCACTTTCCACGATCACTAGCAGGACTGTCTCCCAAGACAGTCCTGTGATAGTCTTATAGCACCTTTGTAAAAGGAAAGCAACTTTCAGTTTGCTTCTGTGAGGTAGGAAACTCAGATGGATCTTGCAGACAGTTGTCCAGAAAACAGATCAATTGGTTTTGTCCCTCCTGAGGAGAGATAAGCATTTTTTACTATTACACAACCAAGAACAATTAGCAAGTGCTTATGGCTCTTTTAATTTGGGAAGCTTCATTTTCATTTAAATTCATTCATTTTCATGTCAGGAAGCTGCTCCTGCTAACACAGAGTATTCACCTGTGGGAATAATCTTCCAAAAGGAGCAGGTAAAAGCACTGCAGGGTTTGTCTGCACAAAACAAGGGAGAACTGGTATAGACCAAGAGCACGGCAGGACTCTCAATGAACCCTACACACTCCCTACCTCACTTCAGACAGATTTCTTCCCTACAGGCTTCAGTTGCCCGACTGTAAAATGATGATAGTGTGCATTTTCTCTGCTCTGTGTTCTCAGTATGTGCTCACAGCACAAAAACTTTGGTGGCAAGAGCCATTGTTAAGTGTTAAACACTCGCCAGGAACAGACTCTGTGGTAATATTGCCAGCAACATAAAGGAAGGATTCTGAGTTGACCAGGGCAATAAAACACAAGACTATATGCTCTGATAGTTTTTAATATTAATAGAACTTTTTTACAGTGTCTGTATTTTTTTTTTTTGGTGCATTTGTCCCTCTTGTTGCAGGAAATGTGTGTGGCTGCTTGTCAGACACCTGCTGTGCTGTGGCTGCTCATGCTTAACACTTCTATTGGTTTATAAACACCTACCTGATGCTATCTGGACATATCAGCTACTGGACAGTATCTGCCATCAGCCGTGGACACACTAACCCTAGAAGATTTTGAAGACTCCAGACTGGATTTCTGTAGGGTTACTGTATTGCTTCTGGGAAGACCTGCACTTTAAAATAAAGCATTCATGAATGCTAAAAGCATATGATGATTTCTGTCTTTCCTCTGCAAACTGCATTAACTCCTTAGAGGAAGAAACTAAAGCCCAGGTATCTCAGCAAGAGGGAGTATGCTTAAGTGCATTCAGTTGTTTGCTGTCAGAGGTCTGTCTGAGATGCAAAAATTGCTTCAATGTCCACATTCTGATCTATTCCCGAAATCCCTGAATGTCCTGTCCCCATCATCACAGGCATGAGTTTGAGAAATCTGTAATTAAATCTAAATAGGATCTTCTGTTAATGCACGTTGAAATGACCTCATTATCAGCAGGGCAGTGATAATTGATAGGAGCTGAATCTTTATTTTAAAGAATGCCTCCTGGCAGATTCAAGGCCAGTCAGGTCTGTGGATTAGCCTGTCAGTCGACCACCTTGCTGCCTAATGACAGAAGTCCTGCAAATGGCCTCTCCACTTCTTCTTCTCTCAGGTGGAGAAAAGATGGTTGCTGAAATCAGACCTCAGTGTCCTGAGAGATTATGTTGTCATTTTGGTTCAGATGGAATTGTTTGACAAGTCATTCCAAATTTATGTGGCTGTTTCCCTCTAAACCAGGAAAAGGCATTTAAGGGATGTGGGAGATTATAACTTAGAAACACAATGGCATTGAATACTCATGGTCCCTCTGACGAGGGTCTGGAAGAGATGAAGGAAGACATAGGTTTATGAAACGAGCACACTGCAAAACAGGGCACCTTTCCTGTGTGTAGAAGTATCTCTGACCATTAACACTCTCTAGGAGACCCTTTCTTCACTGTTTCAGACTCTGACTCTTGAGACAGCTTGCTGTTGCCCTAGACTGGTTTAAAAAAATTCCAATGTGTTGAAATTCATCACCTTAGGCAAGTGAATGCATAGCTCCTGTGTTTGCATAACCTGTTCCCCAGCACAACAGTGCCTTACTGAATAAAAGCCTTTCTATTCTGCATCCCACAAAGGACTGAGTGATGTGGATGCAAAAGGTTTGGGTAGACTCACATCTGAAAGCATGAACAAGTTGGAAGAGAAATCTCTTGAAGGTGACTAAATAAGCAAACTGCATTAGGCTGAGGAAATCCTCTGAGCAGAAAATAGGTGGAGGTCAGGACAGTACTCAGGGGAAGTGCCACATATATATATATGTATATCTTTGTCCTATTCTTAATTTTCCCTTTGTGTCTACTTATGGACACCCTTTTTTACATTCTTCATTTTAGACATATTTATCGATCTGGTTCTAAAAAAACTACATTTTCCCCTGACCCCAAAATATTCAGGTCCCAGAGAAGAAAATAAATGGTAGTGTAGGTGTGAGGCAGAGGGACAATAGGATAGCTCGAGAAAAGTGAAAGCCTAGTAGTCAAAACCAAAGTGGTTTGGATCTGCCTAGCCCCACCGTCCTGAAAGGGATGAATAGGCTCTGACTATGGCTTTATGTAATGCGAACAGCCACGAGGGATGGAGTGTCCAACAGGAGCGTCCAAGCCACCCCGTGGAAGAGAAAATAAAACCTCAGAGCCAGCAAAAAGGCAGAAAAAGGCCAGAGCAGGTCCTGCAAGCAGTTGCAATGATGCAGCAGTAGGAACACGTGCCCTGACCCTACTGGGAAGTGCTGCAGAGGCAAGGCTACATGTCAGTCTTATGGGTGCTTTGAGAGGCCCTTTCCTCACCTTTAGGGGTGTCTCTCATTTGCTGCCAAGGGTACATATTTAAGCAGTGGTAGTCTTGTCACAGCTCCTTTTGCTTGATCTTGGAGCATTAGTGTTGACAAGCAAGTCAAGGTGCCCCTCAGGACACCATGTTAGTCAGCAAATGAGCCTGCTGACAGGTTATCTGGCGGTAATGCAGCATTTTCATTTATTATGATGTGTCTAAGCAGATATGCTGATGGCCTCCTGTTTAGACATTCACATCTGTTGTCTGTAGCGGTACCTGCACACCAGTCCTTCCTGGGAAAATGGGCAACAATGATTTATCAGGTCTTGTACAAATGCAGTCCTTGTGCTGGCAGGCAGAGATACTTAGCTATCGCCAGACAGAAGAGGGAAAGTCCAAAGAGGAACAGGAAACATGTTAGTCCTTGATTTCAGTGGCTACTGGTCTAGGCATTTGCATGCATTGTCTGAGTTCCTGGGGAGAGGCTAGAGGCTACAGAAGTTAATGTCAATGATTTCCATATCAAAGGGCTTTCTGAATAAGCACCAGAACAGACATTTCCCTTTTGAGTGTTTCGGGTGCTTTTTTTTTTTCTTGCTTCCAGAGATCAGAAAGAGTAACAGCTTAATCTTTTTAAAGATAAAGCAAAAATCTGGCTCTGGGATGAGGTTCATTACATATCCATAGACAGCCAACCCAAAGGAAGCAAGAAACATCTAGGTTCAGAAAAAGAAGATTGAATAATTTCTGTCATTTTCGTGGAAAAAAAATTGCCTAATGTCTTCTAAAATATCTCATACATCCAGTGTGCATTAATGTATTAGTTAAACCTCAGAGAACTATACTTTAAAGTCTGAGCCACACCATCTGGTTCTCTTTCAGCTCAGTGCCCTAAACATATGGCCAGAGAGAGCATCTTTCTTTTTCCCTTCTCTCCTGTCTCCTTTTTTATTCTGCCTAGCCTCATTACCTTAGATTTCCTTACACTGAATTTATATGTATAAACCATTCGTTTACCTTCTCTCTTAATATAGCTGCATGATTCTGGATATCAGCTAGGCTGAACTGGTAATGCCATATTTCACCTTATCAGAAAAATTATTCACCTTAATGCATTTCTCCTAAATCATGATATATAGGAAAGTCAATTGGTCCTAAGGATGTTCTTTGTGTCACTTTACTACCTCTTTCCTGTCACCAAAGACTGTTTCCATGTCAATTCACTCTTCTGTTTTCAATTCACTCTTCTGTTTTCAAACTCCCATGTACAGAGAAATTGTGGTGATAAGCTAAAGCAGTTGCCTGCTGATAAAAATGTCTTTGAGCAGCCCTTGTATGTTCTACGAATTTTTTAACTAGACAGCTCTTCACTTGAGTGAAACTCCTTGAATAAGACCCTTTTCATGCTGAATGACTTAGAAAGCACTCTAAAGAGCTTTTTTTTTTTTGCTAAGACACCATTAGTTATGTTGGTCTTCAGGTGTGGATCCCTAGTGGGCATATTTTTCTCTCTTATTATACACATTAACATTAGCGAGAAGAAAATATTGCTTTACCCATCCTTGCCTCTAGGCAATCCGACTGCAGTGGTGTTTTTCTGGCTGTGGAAAACTTCTCAAGCTACAAAGAAATAAAACTTAATGAAGGTCTAGCTGTCTGATTTTTGTGGTGGCTGTAGCAAAGAAAATATTGCCAGCACTGTGCAACATGTACTTCCTTTAACCTCTTCCCTGAACTTGTTATTTTCTGCAAGGCTTCACCTAGCAGCAGGCTTGGTTAATACTTTTTCCTCCTTTGAGCCATGCCATCTAGGTTTATGTCCAAATCATGAGGCATCACAGCCACAAGGTATTTTTCCAGTGTAGGTCTGCTGGCCACTGCTCGTGGCTGGTTGTACAGAAACTGCAGGATTAATGTCCACAGAGGCATATTGGAGCAGGGCTACTCCCAGATTATTGTGTTTCTATGTAGAGAAGTTCAGTTCCAAGGAGATAGCCAGGTCCTACATAACCATCTCTCCAGCAGAAACTGAAAGTTTTCAGTTGTCTTTCCTTATGATCCCTGTCTGAGGAAGTTATAAGGGCATTCCATAGCTCACTGTAGCCTTTATTACAATGATTTGTCCAAAATACAGGATGGAATCGAGAAAATTGTTTTTACTTCAAGGGAGCTGCTGTTGTGGTATTTCAATTTTACAGCTAACCAATACAGCCTAGCAAAAATCAACAGTGTGGGGAGAAGCAGATGTGCTGATGTCCTTAACAGGACTTTCTTGATAAAAGGATGTTTAACCTTGACATTACTTATCCAGATGCAGCCAGGTTTCGTAAAATAACAAATGCATCAGTATGTGGTAGATACTCAATGCTTTTATTTGAGTTTCATTGGTGACACAGTCCTATAGCAGAGATTTGGAAGAGAAATAAACCTCTCTTATCTTGGAAAGAAGCTGAAATACAATTGCTCAGTAGGAAGACAATGGTGACAGCCTAGTGTTTTCAGGGATGAGAATAATTTTGCTGTCTTTCACCCGCAGAGTAGGGAAAGCTGAATGCTGCTGGGAAACTATGGACACTACTGCCTAATATGTGCAGACCATTTTGCACACAGTATATCCACTATGTCCAGCATAACAGCCAGGAACATTTTATTGCCCCGGTATGGGAAATGCTGTGTTAAATGCAACTATTACAAATGGTTATTTGAAGGAAAGGTGTCATGGCGCCAACCATGATGTTTAGCTCTGGGCTTTGGCATTATGCTTGGGGTATGTTGAGTGTTTTTCCTAGCTCTGTTGAGTGCCATGGGGAAACTATTCAGTATCTGGCAGATTCAGTTTCATATCTATAAAATTCAGACCCTAATTATTTGTTCTGCTCTGTCTTTTCAAGTGGGCAGGACTTTCAAAATCCAAAATGCACAGGTCTGCAATGAACCACTGTATATTTCGGGAGTACTCAATGAGACTGCACTCAAGCAGTAGGATATGTGTTCCTACAGGTCATTTCAATCCACCAACCACCTAGAAACAGCAAAATCCTTGCCAGGGTCTATCCTCACTCCCTGAGCATCCCAGCAGCTGAGGTTCAAAAAAATGACCAAGGCCATGAAAAATACGGCAGATGGGAAATGCCTTCACTACAGTCAATTTTGAAAATTGCTTGTCTTTCTGTGGCCCCGAAAAATACCTTTCTTTTTTATGTTGAAAAATTATTAACTGTGTTGTGAGTTGCCATGGATGCAGCATTCAGTTTATAGTAGACTGCCTCTTACTGTGAAGGACCTCATTCCCAGCACTCTCCTGGGCTTATAAATATCGAGTAAATTGGCCCACTTTTTTCTCAGAAGTCAGAGGCAAAATTGGCACTAATTTAAAGGTGTGGGCTTAGGCCTATTATATTATGTTACTTTTTTATAGCATTGATCACCTGTGTTCCGGTAGCCTCCTGATTCTACCTAGCAAGTCAGGCTCCCGTTCAGGTTCAAATAAATCTGAAAAACAATAAAAGAAAACACAAAATCTTTCCCTCTAAAAGCCAGCACCTAACCTTTCCCTCTAAAAGCCATTCCCAGGACTGTTTGTCCCTGGGAATGGTTTTGCCTGGGACTCAATGGGAAGTGTTCTCATGAGTACACAGAAAAATGTAGAGAAACTGCCTCTGCATTGCAGCAAGGTATTTGAAGAAACAAAGTGATCTGCATATAGTATGTTGTTTAGCTGCAGTAGTTTTCCAGCCGGCCACAGTGTCAGGAACTAAGTGGATGGCACTGACAGATAAACATTCAAGAATTGCTTGGACTGACTATAGCTGCAATTACTGTAATGAGATGAAATTTGTCTTTGGCCCTCTCATAAGTTATTTGCAAATAAATGGATAGGGATAGGGTCTAAATCTTCAAAGCCAGTTGGCAATATTGCTAAAAAAAGATTATGGAAATTGCCTTATACTGAGTTGTTCATTCTTCTTCTGCTCTAAACCATTATCTTTCTTTTCAGAGGAAGAAGTCTGCAGATCCACAGATGTCAATATAAATAGTTTTTTCTCTACAGTTAAATCTTAAGCATTTCTTCAGTGATTAAAAAAAAAAAAAAGAAAAAAAGGGAAAAAGAGTCTCAACGTTTTAGAGCCACTCTTGAATATGAAGTTGAATTTCCTGGCCTCTGGCACAAATCGTCAGACTTTAATCTTCCTATTTATCCACCTGTTCAATTCAAGCCATGCAAGGACATCTTGGATTGCCATGGAGCATGGGGTCTCACCAGATCAGGACCTTCTCTGTGAGATGCTCTACATCCACAGAGCCTAGGGCAGTTTTCATTCAGGCTTGTTCTTATGTATTTAATAAGGTGTTTTGTGATACTTGCAGTGGTAAAAACCTCCCAACAGACTTCCTCATTTTCTCAAAAACTTTGAAGCTGTCTACAAGTGGTGACCCCTGTCCTGCTCAAGTGACTTTTACAGGCAAAATGAGATGTCTAGAGAACAAGGATAATTTAATGACTTGGTCGAGGTTGCTTTAAATAGTGCTATCCATCATTATTATTAGTTATTCGATGTTGGCAGCTTACTTTACTTGAATGAATAGAAGAAAACATAGAAGAAAATTTCTCCTCCCTTAGGACTTGTTACATCCACCTCACTCACTCCAATGTTTTGATTGAGGGCAGCATAAATAAAGGGAGAATTAAATCCATAGACACCTTCCCTGAATAGGCAAATAACCCAATTTCTAACTGGGCTGGTCAGAAGGATATGTTTTTTGGTTTGCCAGGTTGATTAAACTGGCTCCTACTTCCTCCCTGCTCCCTGCACTCATTTTGCACCCCCAGCCCAGAGGGTGCCTTTGTGTTCCCAAGGCTCAGCCCCAGTCTCAGCTGGCATACAGACTGTAGCTAGGGATGGGACAAAAGTTGAAATGCTCCTGCGTAGCCTGAGAGGATTTGAGACTACAGCACTGGGATGGACTGATACAGCCTCAGGCATTTTTCTCATGTTTATCTAGAAAGGATAAGAGCATGATAACCATCACAGGAATGGATACATTTTGTGCAGGGCCAGCATACATTTCACAAAGGGCCTACAGATGGTAAGGTATAGGTTTGTCTTTCCTCTGCAGCCACCCGTGTTGTGGTCTTGCTTCTTATTTTTGTTCCACTAACATCATTGCTGTCCTGACACTTCCTGTCCTGTCTATGTTTCATCTAAGTGCCAAGAAGTACCTGTGCCCTTTCCCAGTATTTTGGTCCCAGCAGGATGAACTTCACGAGAGTCAGGATGGGAGCACTGGACTCACAGGTTCAATTAGATGCTTTAACCTTTCAGATGCTCCTTATTTTTTTCCCCCTAGACATGATGTCCTTGCAAAGGCATGTTTACTACTGTAAGCCAGTCCTCTGGGACAGAGAGGAAGAGACAGAGAGATGAGTACTTAAGGTGCTCCTTGCTTCTTGGTCTGCTCAGGCAAAAATAAATTATCCTGCAAACTGAGAGCTTTTTGACTGTACTGACTAAAGTTTTTCAATAGTTGTAGAAAATTGGGGGGAGGGGAGGCAAATTCTGGAAGAGAACAGCAACATCAAGCACAAAGGACATTCTGAGGATTAGTGGACTATATTGGACTCAAGGTGATTGGAAATAATGTAGGGCAAGTGCCACTTGATGAAAAATGGCATGGGTTTGACTTTAAATAAGATTTCATAAATCCAGGCTTTGAGAAGTGAGAGAGGAGTAGGAGAATGCATCATCCCAAGCAATTTCAGGGTAGTTTACGTAGTCTGACACTTTATGACAAGCCACCCAGCTCTTCTATTTTTAGTACAACTAGAGATGGGTCTGGAATGTGAGGATTAAAGGTAATACTTCCCAGCGTTTGCAGATCTTCAGATAGAGATTTTTGGCTCGACTGTCAGTAAAGATTTGTAGAGATTGGAAGCAAAAATTTTTCCAAGGTGCAAGTTGCATTGTATTTCAAGGCTTTGGCTCATGAATGTTTTGACAAATCAAGACCAGAAGTATCTGAATTGTGAGAACAACAAAGGAAACAAAGAATTCAGCCTGATGATGGGTTTTCTATTATTCAGTAAAACGTATTATCATGATTGATATCATGATATTATCATGATAGCTACCATATGAAGTTCAGAGTAAAGAAGCTATTAGCAGTACACTGTTATTCTTACTTCATAATTAGGCTATAAAATAGTTACACTTAATTACACTGAAATTTGGCTTTAATAAGTGGTATCAGTTTGTTAAAACACAACTTGATTTTATTTCTGTAAAGGTTTAATTGCTCAAATCCTCATTACTTTTTCTTGTACTTGTATTTGGAAGGAGATTTCAAGTTTCTCAAGCAATATTGATTCTTCCATCAGTAAGCAGCTATCATGGCTGATAGCTATGATTGTTATGTCTATGAAGGGAAAATATCTTATCTGTATAAATGAGAAATCTATACGCAAAGACTGGTTCTGGGGGAAACATGTTTTGCTTCTTTCCTAAAAACTGCACATATGTTTGTTTTCCTGTGGTTTGTATGGGTTTTTGTATTGCTCTGATGGATATTTTTGGCAGCATAAAATAAAGGCTGGTGTTCCTGACATTAAGGCAATTCACATCAGCCAAAGATTTTGCCTAGTGGCATTTTCTGTTCCACTTGCTGTGCCAAGGGGGAACAGCACAAACACTGTCCCCACCAAGTTGGTCATCCTTTCAAGCTTTTCCCAGTCAACCAGATTCATGTTAGCTTCAGAAATCCAGGATGATCTTGCAGCCACTGCAGGGAACAGTACAAGTGCAGGGCAGCAGCTGCTTCTGGAGTCCATGAACCCAAATGACTGGCTTTCCTTCATGTGTTACACTAGAAAAGACGACATTATGGGGCAAGATTATCTTGTGGTATTCTTGAGAAAACAGTCAAAAAAGTGATTGTTCTCTATAAGGCTTTCATTCAGATAAGTCTACAGCCATTTCAAGTAAAACCGAAGATACTCTAACTTTGACATGATTAGATGGTTTCACTTAATAACACTATACCCTTAACAAGCACATGTGTCAGAGTTGCTTATGTTCATGCCCACAAAGTGAAGAATAAGTTCAAATTTATGGAAGTCAATGAGTTGCAAGTTAAACAAATGGATGGAGTGAAATAACAGTTAAAACCAAAAGCAGGGGGAAGCTGATTTGAATTCCATTTTCTGGTTTTGTCTGGGAGTTGCAGAATCTTGTATGTTCATCTGTCTTAAACAGAAGAAATTTAGTTTCCATAGTATTTTGGTTTTTGTTTGTGGTTAATGCAGGGGAGAGGGGGAATAGTTTTGGGTTTAGGTGAAGAATATATTTTTTGGCATACTGTTAGGCACGGGAGACTTCAGTGAGAACTTGCCAGTTAACAACCAATGGACTTGAGTGTCTTTC
This sequence comes from Pseudopipra pipra, assembly GCF_036250125.1. Classification (NCBI taxonomy): domain Eukaryota; kingdom Metazoa; phylum Chordata; class Aves; order Passeriformes; family Pipridae; genus Pseudopipra; species Pseudopipra pipra. Next base: position 107,289,258 of record NC_087549.1, read on the forward strand.
TAGCACACAGAGAAAAGGTAGATGTAAAAAGCCATCTTCTTCAGTGCCATTATTAGACAGTTGAGTTTCCCAGTGAACAAGCAGTACTGAATTCACACTGGGTGCTGTACAGTATGTAAAAAATGCAAATGTTTTTAAAATATTTATTTATTTAATTTTTTATCTTAAGTAAGCTACTTCCGGAGCAGTTCTTCAGCAGTACGCTGGGACTCTCACACGCTTTTCTCACAAGCTGCTTTCCAGCTGAGTAGCCCCTGGGATTCATGAGAAGAAGCCATAATCAGAAGGAGCTGTTTCTTTCTCTGACACTAAGCACAGGCCCTCTTTTACCCTAGGCTACAGTCACCGGTAACACCTCCATCCACCTCAAGGACCCCCCTCCTTGATCTGCCACACTGTCCAGCTACTTACTCACCCCCAGTGTCTCACTTTGATTAGTCCCATTCGAAATTGAATGAGCTTTGCAGGGGATACATCTCCCTGGGGACATCTCCTACAAGGCAGCACAGAAGAATTTGTGTTAGAATTGTCTCCCTGCATTTTGCATTGCCCCAAGGCCACCCCAGCAAAATTCTCATAGATAATCAATAGCTAACTTGAGTTTCATACCATAACAATCTCCCCTTTGGTAAGTAACAGTGCAGCCCTTGTATTCTTACAGACAATTCAACTGGAAGAAAACTCTAGAACCAAAATAGTAATTGTGCCTCAGAGCTACCAGGGTATCATATGGGGCCCAGAGGAGTTGCATGGTCAAGTGGTAAATGACCACGTGGACGGTGCTGTCTGTTCTGAAGGATCTACCTGCTCCCCTGACCTGGAGGCCAGGACCTATTCACTGAAGCAATTGCAGTTAGCAAGGTAGTTTAAACAGTAGGAGACCACATAATCTATCATAACAGTTATTACTGTAATTATTACTAGTTGTTCTCCAGCCAAGGAAAGAGTATTGAACTGATTTCTGTCCTTCAGTATCTATTAGGAAAGGTTTAGCACATTTGACAACAAGGATCTATTCTTTTGCTGTATTTACTAGCCAAAAGATACAGCGAATGCTGATATTTAAAACCAATCTTGTAAAACAACCATGATACGTCCAAATCTAAAGTTTAGGTGTTTTATGTAGCAAGGGTTTGCAATTAGTAGATCTGAATTCTTGAACTGAATCTGCTGTCTTCTTTTGCTGCCCCACATGATGACTCTACTAAAAGTATAAGGCTTGATCAATAAAAGGCAGGAGGGCATATTCCTTGTCACTAAATATAGGAAAGTCCATGCCCTAGCAATCCTGTGGCTGAGGCTTGGCACGCTGAAATAAGTCAGGATAATTCAAGGCTACGGTTCCCTCAGCAACTAGAAACTATATTTCAGTCACAGTGCATGTATACAACGAGACATAAAAGTTAGCATTGCATACTGTGATACGAAATGTTATGCATGCCCAAGGGGCTTTGAGTTATGATTTTTGCAGGAGTTAATTTGGTGTTGTTAGTGGAATGACTCTTTTAAAGATGCAGTCAAGGTAACATTTTACATTTAATTTCTCCATTGCCATTTTCTTTGGTCTTGTCAGCTGTAAGAAAAAATCAATGGTGCATAAATCTCAGCCCATGTAGCTGGGTAGTAACAGTGGAAGATGCACAGTAGGAAGGGCACAGACATGACTGTATCTGCTTCAAACTTCTTGAAGCTTGACAATATGCTGTCTTAAGGATTTCTGTTTCCTTTACAGATGCATAACCTCAATCAGTGGAAAGGAACCAACAGAGAAATATGGTTCAAAATAGAGGCAAGATACTTATTCACCAAATCTAATAACTGTCTTTTTCTGTTGCTGTTTGACCATATACTGGTTCACCTTCAAACAGTTTTCTTCTGGAGCTCTTCACTCTCCAGCAAAATAGTGTCCATACACTAATATAGAAAGAGTCTTCAGGTACTGTTATTCACAATATGGCTTAACAAACTGTTCCCTCTAGGGGTTTCTCTTCGAAAAAAAAAAAAAAAAAGTAAAGACAGAGGGAAGGAATATAGCAAGCATTATAGTCCCATGTTTGGAATGTCATAGACTGATTTCTCACCAAGAAGCAGAACTCTTCCTCTCATTTCCTCCCTCCTTCCCTCTTGACTGTAACTCCAATAGTAAGTAGAATCAGGAAAATCAAGTGCTGTTTGTGAGAATGTGTAGCAGTAGCCTGAGAAATCTTTCTTAATTTAGCCCTTCTGATTAGTTGTTTTATACATGACAGATGCACCCGCACCAGTGACCCAGACAGCACATTTCTCAAAAAAGCAAGTTTCATTAGCACAGACACAGCAGATGTGCTGTGAAATCTAGATGTTGAAAAGCAACTGGGATTTGTTGGTAAAGCTCATGTTTCCAACTGATAGAAGAGGATAGCAAACCTCCCATCACAACTATACAATCCTTCATCTGTGGCTAACCGTAACGGATGGTGTTTTCCATATTGCATTTCATTCACTCAGCCAAACAGCACTGGGTATGAGTTACTTCCAGTAGACCCAATTCTATGCATCCAGTAGCTCAAATGTAGAGATTTTGTAAAACTGAAGATGAAAACCTGGTTTTGTTAACTTCACCAGGGAGAAAATCTCATGGCCTAGTTAAACAGCTGCAGCTATATTTTCACATGTGATTGTAAAGAAGCATGGGGTTTTGTTTCCAAAAAGGAGCAAGTTCACACAGATCTATTGGGAACTGCAAGCACTTGATGTCTTCGGAAAGTAGGTCATTACTATGTTTGTGCTAATTTGAGGTAGCCAAAGCTTCAGCACTGCCCTGATTGCCACAGAAAATACTGTGCAGCTGAAAGGTGGGATATTTGAGAATACAGATTGGGTATCCAATGTTCCAGTCCTGATTACATTGTGCTTTACACTGGATAGTGATGGAAAGAACTGTCTGTGTTTTATTTTTCTGTGAATCTATTTATGCATTCTTGTAACAGAAGTGCCTAAGCATTGCTGCATCCACATTTGAGGACATAATCTTTATTGTGTTTCTTCTCTGGATACTATCACAGCCACAGAGAAGGGAAACATTTGTTTTTGTAATGAGAATTTTATTACTTTTTTGTCCTTCTCCGTGCCTGTCCTAACAAATCATACCCTTTCTATATGAGGTGGCAGACCATAGCTGATGTAGCACTTGCTCTGTGGGTTCACCCTCACCTTTTCTTCTCAGGAGCACCATTTCTCTGCAACCACATCCCTCCTCTGTCAGCCCCTATATGCTCACAGCTTCAGGGATTCCTATTCCCGTCAGCTCCTGTCTGCTCACAGCTTCAGAGACTCCTATTCCACAGCAGAGCCAAGGTAGAGATGTACGAGAAACTCATAAAGTCCAGAAAGAGCAACCCATGTGGTTGACTCAGAGCTTCAAAGTGAGCAGGGGAGGAGAGCAAGGAAGATTTGGAGTATTTAACCATATGGCCATACCCACATGTGTGTGAGATGAAGAAATGCTGCTACAACCTCCTTAACTCTCCGCTTGTTGAAGGTCTGCTCTGGAGCCAGAGGACAAGGTGGGCTCCTGGCAGCTCTGATGGCCTTTTGTCCACCCCAAGTCAGCAGGAAGACCTACACTGTGCTGGTTCAGTCACTTCAAACAGCTCCTTCCCATGTTACAGAAGGAGTACACTGAACATTATGACAAAATAAGGGCTTTTCTCAAGATAACAGAGATGATTTCCCTGTCATGGGGCAAGCACAATCGGCAATGTGAGGAAGCTGCTTGCCTGCCCACTGTGCTCAGTGGAAGCCCAGGTGAGGCACTCAGTAGTCTAAGGGGTGAGGAGGCTGTGCATTATCTGCATCCAGATAGATGAGTTCTGCAAGCCAGCCTCAAAAACACCAAGTGCATGAACCCCAGTCAGAGAATTTGTGCACCTGATTTGCTCATGAGCAGTGATGGAGGAAAGGCCGGGAGCTGGCCGACTGAACAGTTCACATTTGCTGTCAGTGTCTAACGCTGTGCTGTCTGTTTGTGTTTGCTTTAAGTTCATGTAGCGACTATACTGACTGGTAGAACTCTGTGTATTTGCACAGTTTTGGACCGGGAAACGGTTTAGGAACAAACAAATCCAATGCACAGTGGGATTTCATACAGTGGTGGTTTTCCATAGTAAATTACATTTTGCTCATTGAAATTTGAACCAAGAAAAAAATGCTTAACACCAGCTTCATTTATCACTGAATATGCAGCCAAAAGCTGAAAGTAGCCAACCAGCACAAGTTAAAAAATACTGTAACGTATAAAACTGCATATCCCATGTAAGTTACTTGGTGGGAAATATTCCCTCTGAGTCCCTGGAGACATGTAAAACTAGTAGTGGACGACCAGGAGGCTGTGCCAAAAGAAGGATGGGGACCCACAGGAGAAACCCACAACCAGAGCAAAAGAACAATTTACAGGTAGTCAGCTGACAGTACACAATCACAGAAAACAGGAAGGTGCTTTTTAGAAAATCCTAGTACAATGGTCAAATGCTCTCCCTTGTGTATTTCTTTGCCTATTTGCCTATCCACCCATCACTCTGTTTCCAGGTACCTTCCATGTAAAATTGCTGTTCTGCCAGTGGTCTGTAATTCAGAGCTTCAAACCTCAATGACTGGCCACCAGTGGCAGTTCCCTAAATGGGTCAGACAGGTGTAATACAGAAGCAGCTGATTTTGAAGGACCAAAGCAAACATTGTCAGTTCATCCTGGGATTCAGAAGCATTTTGGAAAGGTATGTTGAAATGGAACTGGAGACACTGAGTAGCTTCACACCGTAGCCAGTCACTTCTCCAGAGCCTGTTGCAGGCAGACTGCCAGCAGTCCTGAAGCAAGTTAGGTGAAAGACAGTTGAGTGATCTCTGCTTTCAGCGTGGTTGATAGAGCTGTGGGTGTAAGCCTTGAAGTCAGAGACACTGTTTCTGTCAGGCTTTCTACAACACATAAGAGGAAAGGAGTTCAAGGACATAGGAGACAAAATCATTGAAAGTAACAATATTTGAGAACTCGCTGCAGCAAGAAGAAAACAGAGAGAGTTGTTTGCTGTCATCCCTCATTAAAATGCAAAGCAATGTCTTTGTACACTCTGTAAACATGAATATTTCTTCTTTTCTGCCCGTGATCTTCAAAGAGATATAAAACTTGGGTATATCAGCTTCCAGAGGAGATACAATAAATTTTTTTCCAAGAAACATCAAAAAATTTATCTTCAGCATGTGTCTTTCACAATGCATATATATGTAGCAGTAACTGGGATGCAAAAAGGGAGGGAAATTTAGCTCAAGCATTTATTCTGGCCATTTTGGAGAATACCGTGGCTTAAAAATTGCCTGAATACTCTGCAAAAGAGCCCTAACAACATTCCCCATCATATTCATTCACCATTTAAACCACCAGTAAACATGCAATAAAAGAGTCTGCAGCAGTTATTCCTGCTGTTTTGATATTTCTTTTTGTTCTTCTGTGAAGAAATATGCCAGCAGAAATCATTCCTCCAGGTACACTGCTTGCTCTTACCACTCTGCCTTCAGCAAGTCTAACCTGTAGTTTACAACGGCTGATGTGCATCCCTATCACCAAGAGTCTGGTGCAACACTGCTTTTGCTCTGCTTATCTAATGATGCACCATGTCGGGGCAAGAGGGTCTTCCTTTCCTTTAGTCCCACACCTTTTCTCCCCCTTTGCTCTGGATGCTATACTTCACCCAGTGTAGCACCTTGTGTTTTCCTCCCCATTTGCAGTGATTTAAATGAGAATGTCCCTTGTAAATTCTGAGACCCAGGGACACTCCCACTGATCTTAGAAAGACAGCTAAAAGACTGAGCCCACTTTCGAAAATGTAGTGTCATCTTCTACTTTCAGCACCAGTGACACTATTTAGAAAGAGCATGATATGTGTCTGACCAAGTGGAAGTGGGATGGAGCAAAAATGAGAAATTAATGTAACACATATGGCTTTATTTTCTCTGCAAATCATGTTCAATTTAGGCCATAATGATTTATTCTAAAAGTGCATTTAACTCCAATTTGGTTCTATATAACAGAACAGATGGAGGAAATCCACAAAGCTGTACTTTCCTGCATAAATAAGAATGATTGCATTTATATCCTGATTCTTTTTTCTTTTTCTCCTCCCCATCCATCTTTGGGTATTTGATTTTTACCCTTAAAATAAAATAATTCACAAATAATTTATGGTCTAAATTTATGTGGTGTTATTTGGGGAAGAGGGGTGAGTTCTCAAACTAGCAGGCAGCCATTGCTGTGCAAGAACAACTTTATCATTCTGCTCTCCCCTCTTCTTCCTCTTGTCCTATGTTTGTACACAAATACCATTGTTAACATAGGGCCTACATTGTTTTGAGTTCTACTTGCGGAGAATGCACTGATCAGCAGAGAAAGAGGGATTACATGTATTCCCACAGCTGTGCTGGCACAAGTGGAGATACTGGTGCATCAACATGGGAGCTATCAAAACAAAGGCAAACAAGGCTGTATTGTTTCAGTTTCGTTGAGGAAAACAAGAAAGAGTATTTTCTTTTCCACTCTTGAAAAAGGAGAAAAATAGTAGGACCAGATTTTGTAATATCCACTCAGAGAAATCAGCATCTTAAGAAATTTCTAGGAAAAGAAAAATTTCACCTTGAAAAATTAAGACCAGGCCAAATACCTTAGGGCTTCCTATTGCTTTTCTTTCTGTCTGCCAGGCTTGCTTCCCAGGCACACAGCACCCAGCCAAAGCAGGGGCTGACAGCAATTGCCTGTGCTGCATTGGACGTAGCTGAGGCTGGATTGGCAGCCCAGTGCTCTGAGCCAGAAGCTCGCTCTCGCTCTTTCCAGCAAATAATTTTACAGCCCTGGAAATGACTCTGGACTGGCAAATGACATTATTTTTATGGTCCATTGCCTCATTGCGGCACTTGGCTCCATCAACTTTAGCATAATGCGTCTTTTTATGCACTATTTTACCATCCTGTTATCTCAGCTCCTTATAGAAGCATCCTGCCATACCACTGTCTTCTACCAGGCAGTCAATATGCCTTGAGAGCACTGTGCATTAGCACTGCTTCCCAGGGCTCAGGAGGCCAAAGACTATCATTGCCCAAGGCAGGGCCTCTGCAAGGGCTTTGCCTTCCCCATGCACATTTACACTCCTGCGCAGTAAATATTAGCACTACATTTTTTGGCTAATGCCTGCACTCTTACAAGCTTTACACCACCTCTGGTGGTCCCTCCAGATTTTCCTTCCACCCAGGGCAAAACGTAGGCTTGCTCTGAGAGACTTTGGTTGAACTGGAAATGCGCATAAGAGAAATGTGAGAGTGAGGACAGCTGGATTTGGTAGAGCTGACACTGCTGTTGTTATCTGTAGGGCTCAGGGAGCTGAACTGGAGCTTAGTCTTCTCTTCAGGAGGAGAAGTCTGAAACCCAAAAGAACTTTCCCTAATTTATCTCTCTTCCTTACAGAGACTGTAAGTTCTTGAGAGCATGAACAATATTACAGAGCTGAAAACTGCCTAGCTCACTGGGGACACCTCTTTTGGGGCAACAGTGGACTATATAAACCTCACATGTGTTTTATGTATAACTAGCCCAGTCACATGTTTTGAAAGTTCAATTCAGCTAGCTTTAGATCCCTTTGAAAGTTTGCCACTGAGAACAACAGGAACTCAGAGAAAAAGACAATTGTTTTATGGAACAGAGGGTCTACCTTTGCAAAGTTCTCACCCCTCTGACACTCTTGCTCCTACTCTGGTCCTAAGTCAAAGACTGTATGACAAGAACCCATATTGGTGGTAGCTCATTAGCAATGCTTCCAGAGCTATACCATGCCTTGCCTTGCTGAAAAGATGCATAGCTATGGCTGTTAACTCTTCCCAAAAGCCCATAAGCAAATGAAGTCCAGAAGTCCTTTTTTAGGAGCCCAGGAACTCTTCTTTCTGGGACTTCACCCATTAATCCCAGAGAACCAATACTTTGGAAGTGTAAAGGCGAAAGAAAATCCTGGATGCTTTTTTGAACTAGAAAGATTAATACCACTGAAACCAATAAAGATTCCATTGGATTTACTGATGGCCTAGCCATGGACCGCAGGTCAGGAGGTGAGAGCTTGCTTCAGTGTATTAATTGATCATTTGTTATAATGAGCCTTCTAAGTATTCAGAGGGCTTTCTACACCTTTTACTTGGTATTTTCAGACCTGGCCCAGCTGGCTTTTACCTCCATCTGCTTCTTCAGCATGGCTCGATCTCAGTTTCAATCTACTTCTTTTTCATATCTCTCTTACTGCCTTTTTCTTTCCCTTTCACCGTTCTCCTCATAATTAACCATTTCTGGCTGCTTTCCCTATCCTAATTTCATGAACAGCATGACCTGGCCTGTTCTTGGGTCCCCTTGGGACATCTCTCTTGCTGCCTTGGCCATTGCTAGGCATGTCTTGCTGCTGAGCTTCACAAAGGACCACAAGATGATGGCTTCTGTGCAGTCGAAAACGTCACTTTAGTTCATAAGCTGCAGGTTTCAGACTGTTATGGGAGGTGATAAATACAACCTGGGTACAAACAGACTTCAAAAATGATCTGACAGGAAAATAAAAAAGTTGGTCACCCTAGTCATCAGCTCTTGAGAAAAGAAAATTTGATGGCAGAGTTCACTGTGCACCATGATGGCATTGACATCACCAGGACAAGTCACCAAGAAACAAATGCCCTAGAGCATTTCATTCTGCCATAAAACTGGTCATAGACCAGTTTTTTAGATATATTTATTTAAAAAATCCTCTATTTTTTTAACACCTGTGCAATGCACATATTTTTCATTGTTGTTAATTTCTGTTGTTAATTTCAATTGGTGTTTTTCTTTGTAGGTTCCTGGTCCATAAGGTATCTATTAAAAACTTTTGTGTCTCTGGCCCAACCTCCAGCCCCAGTAGCTTGTTCTTCTTGCCAAGTGATGTGACAGGGGATTGCCCTGGAACTGCTCACCCTAATCCACGGGTAGGACCAGAGGATCTTCTAGGAGACCTCACAGATGAGGAAGCCCTGACATAATTCTTACCTGTCTCACTCCTTCCTCCAGATGATTACAGAGGAAATCAGCACTGTGGTTTGCCCTAATTACCTCCTGGTTTGGGTAGCTGAGGATAGATGATGTACAGGAGGTCCTCAAAGCTAAGAGAATTAAATAAATCTAGCTGTAAAAGTCATATTTTTAAGCCATCAGAAACAAAAGGTTGGTTATCAAACACTTTGCCTTGTGTAGTCTGTGTACACTGCACATGCAGCTGTCCCTGGACTGTGTCTTTGCATATGTTTATAGCCAAGGACTACCAGATTAGGACTGTGATTGTGCCCTGTTCACACAAACCAAACTATCTTTGCCATCTCCAGAGTCCCATTTTGATCCTGCACCCTGGAAAAATTACATGAGTACTTGCAATCCCCTGGGGCAAATATAGCCCAGTGGAGGAGGGAGGACTTTACACCCTTATTCCCAACAGCTGTGGCTGGTAGGATGTTTGTCTCAGAGTTCTAAGTAAGGAAATTTTGAGGGGAACAACACCATATCTTCCTATGAGGCTGATACTCAGAAAATGTATAGCTAAAGGCTAGAAAAGCTAAAGTTCATTACTATTTAGGGAAGGATTTGGGGATTTGGGAGTTGTTGATATTTTAGCCCTTTTTTTTCTCTTGGAAAAAGTAATCTTTGTAAACAATATGGGAAGTACTGAGATAAATTCAGTATTCGAAGTCTTAAATTTGTGAGCTTTTCTTATATGGAATTTGAAATATTAAATGCATTTATTACCGGAAGGATTTAAATAAAAAAAAAAAAAAAGATGTAAGTGTATCTGTCTTGAGTACCAAGGGAATTGCTCTGTGATTTTCTGTCCCTAGTATATTCCATTTGCACCATTCATATTTGTTCATGAACTTTCTTAGCTATCAGAAATGAAAATTGTTAGGAACCCAAGATTCTCGTTTCCTGTCAAACATCTGCATAGACCTTTGTTCAGCTTCAAAGCTTAAGTCGACTGCATTTAATATCTGAATTTGTCTCTGAAGCAGCAGCAACAGCAACTGACAGTAATAAAACCCTACAGGAAATAAACTCAGAGTAGAGCATATGTGAGCCAGGTCTTGGTTAGATCTATCTTAAAAGCCAGGATAAAAGGCAAAGCCAAGAGGACTTTGCATCAGCAGGTTAAAGCGTGGTTGCCAATCGCTTGCTGGAATTAAAGGATCTTAGAGAGCTGCTCTATTCATCCCCCTCACACAGAGACTGCTAGGCTTTAAGTCAGCCAAGGGTCTTATATTTCCAGCTATTTTGGTGCATTCTGAAATTGTTTCTATTCTTAATACTCTGTAGTCATTAAATTACATCCAGCTGTGTCCTGTCACTGACATTTTTTTTGCAAACTGTTTTTAAAATGTAGTGCTTGCAGTTCATAGATGTTTGGTTATCCGAGAGCTGAATGACAAAACAGCGTATAACAGAGCAGAGAGCAACCCATGAGCTCGTCTTGTAGTATTTTACAGTTAATGTGAAATGCAGTCGAAATGTGGAATGGTCTGAACACTGAGGAAAACTGATCATGAAAGGGGTTTAAGGCATAAAGGAAATTAAAGCACAAACTGGCTTTGCTTAAATGAACAGGAGTGATATTTTGATATGTCATTTAACATTTCCCATATGGCTTAAACTAGGCTTGATTTGAAACATTTCAAAACATTTTCCTTGTGTGCAAAACGACCCTTTACAACAAAGGAGAAATTAAAAAACCACCGTAAACCATTTGGCCATTAAAGCCATTTTAATTAAACAATTGAGCTGGCCTGTGAGTCTCCCAGGTGAGGAAGTCTGGGATGCTGCTTTCAAACAGCAGCTGCTGGCAGAGGTATGTTTGCTGTAGGGGAAGGAGAAGAGGTGAGATGAAACCCTCTCCCTCAGATCTATCCATGGACTTCAGAGGAGCTCTCTCAGTTCTGGCCATACAAATCTCCTTCCTTGTATGTGGTACATGACTGCATGAAGGTACATATTTTTTTAAATAACATCTGATGTTGAGGCTGTCAAACTGCTTGTGCACAGAGCTGGGGCTGTTATGCAGGAGCACGATTTTCTAGCAGTTTTCTGTGCTTTTTGAAGGGAGGGGTCAGAAAGGGTATGGAGTGCTTAATATTCAAAACCAGACAGTTGCCTTTGAAAATCAGGAGCCCAAATATGTGAAGATCCTGAAGTCAAGCTATTTCCTTTCTTCTAGACCAAATTTCCGCCAAAAGTTCGGACTGCAGAGTAGTGTTATTTGCTCTGTGTCACTATATGGTTCCCCTGGGAGCCAGAAAGTGTGGCAGAGAGATGTGCACAACATGGACACTGGCTGGCACTTATCAGAAGTAGCTGGTGAGTATAAAGCAGAAATAAGTAAAAAAAGGGGGGAATAAAGCAAGATAAATTTTAAAACAACAAGCAACTGAGATATTTCTGCAAATCAGTAGCAACAGAAAGAAGAATTTAGTACAAAAAGCCATTTGCAACAAGTAAACAAGTAGCTTGCCCTTCTGGCTAAGTGACCTTCATCTGCCTTGCAGGAGAACTGCAGCACTAATTAGCCCCTGAAAATCACCCAGCTTTGCTGAGGAGAGATGCTCCTGAAGGGCAAGGGAATGTGAAGAGAGATGTTCTGCTGTAGGCTTGCCATGATCCACCAGTGCTGTTCAAGGGAGCTGTGGGCTGGCATTTCAAAGGTCCTCTTTCCACTGCTGTGTGCTTGAAATGAAGGTTTTCTATTCAAGGAACAAAAGTAGAGCTAAATCCACCAAGGACAGAAACCCAAGGCGGGGGGGAGAGTTGGATTCTACTACTCTGCAAAGCAAATTGATTTTTTTAATGTGCAGTATAAAATGCTCAGAGGAATGCTGCTACTTTGCCATAAAAATACCGCTCCTACATGGCTTTTGACAAATATTAATATTTGCCTCCATACAGGTGGCAGCAGCAGGTTGACATACTCAGAGCTCTCCCACAGTGGTCATTTCTGCGGGTCTTTTCTGGCTCCAAGGGCAGTTGATTCTATTGCCCAGCACTGCTGAATAACACCTGGCAAGAAACGCTTTAGTTTCCTCCTGGTTTGTTTTTTGGGGGTTTTTTTTGACTTATCTCATACAAAAAAGATATAATCCACTGAAGAGTAGGGAATGCCTTGAATCCCAGTGGGATAGCAAGAAGCACAGATAATTTCTTCTTTTACAAATTGTCTAATTTTCAAGCAACGATTGCTGCCAGCAAATAGACTGAGGCAGTTCAGGCTGGAGAAAAGAAAGACAGTGACTAAGAACTCCTGCATTCCTTATTTCAGCAAAAAACCAAATGAGCATGCCTTTTCTGAAAACAGAAGCTAGGGGAGTAAAAGCAGTGGTTTGTGGTTTTTTAAAAGATTTTTAATGAGGATGAGACTGCAGTTAAGGTCATGACAGTTTCTTCAAGGAGAGTAATAGCCCATGTAATAAACACACAGTTTTAGAAGGAAGAAAAACCTGCAAAATCACAGGATCTTCAAACAAGCAGAATTACAAGGAGAAAAAATACACCCATACGCTTCTAACCATGAAGCATCAGTTCACATAAGTTCTAATGAGTGGTTGAAACAGCAGCTATAAAACAACTGTATTGTACGATAAATTAACTTTACCATGACTGAATCCTTTCCAGTGTCAGAGGCTTCCCTAATGTTGATATTCACCCAGTTTTATTCTTTTGTGAGTCATGACTTGGCATGCTTTCCTCCTCACTCCTCCACAGGCGCAGCAGTAGGAGAAGCATGTTCCTGGCTAAGTGCAGGATGGGCTCAGTGCCAGTGGCAAGCGTGGATCCCTGGCCAGGCTGTGGCCAGAGGACTTCTGCCAGAGGGAATTTTATTAACAGGTGGGGCTCAGTTGGCTGGCCCCAAAGGGCCAATGTCTCACTCCCCTCTTGGCAGGCATAGCCCAAGCTTCCTTGCTTAGAGTGGGGTACTGAAACCAACACATCAGTCTGAACTGGTCACAGGGTATCCCTAAATGGGGCTTCAGTGAGCCTTGCTGTGAATTACTGTACTGATGGAGCTGCTGCTACTTCCCTTGAAATATTATTAGCCCATTACAGAACATGTTTCTGAACAGCATCCTCTCTGACAGGGATGAAAATGCTTTCCTCTGCCCTAATATATTCAGGGTTGTGGAGGATGTGGGATGCTTTTGTAATTTTTTTATTTTTTTTTTAATATGAATGGGCTGCTGTTCTATATATTTTATTGACTCATGTTTGGGTGCAAAAGAATTGGTTTCTGTCTGGGATCAGGGGAATAAGAGAACAAGTATCTGAAATCCCATTAGCCTATGAGAGCATGTTACTGGCAGTCAACAGGCATCATGTGTCTAGATTGTGTACTGCCTGTTTAGGTGGGAATGATGGCTTGGAAGTTAGGAGAAGGGAATTTTTGGGGAGAGCAAAACAGGGGACATACAGCCTCAGTCCAGTCATCATGTGGATGTCAGGCAGATTTGTTGGGCATGAGCCCATGTCTTGAGAATGTTCCAGGGTCGTGGTGCCCTGGAAGGGTTACAGCTTTGCACTTTGTGCTTGCCTTCTGATATTCGTGCTTTCCTTAGCTCTCTTAGCTCGCTGAAGTTGCAGTGTCACAGAGTAATACTTGAAAGAGTAGCAGGAGACAAGATGCTGATGCTGGAGCTTTAAAGTCACAGTTTCTGATATAGGGTGTCAAGTTACAGGACAGCCCCCTCCACAACCATGTAAGGCTGTTCTCGCTTGAATATACTAATATATAAGGACTAGTGATAGGCAGAAATACTTTATGTTCTTCCCTCACATCCATAGATACCCCAAAATCTGCTCCTGCCCTTCCCACAGCAGGAGGAGACAGGTTGCAAGGGCCTCAGTGGTGGGAGGTGGTGCAGCTGGAATTTTGGTGCATCGTGCAGAGCTGTGTGTAGCACAGAGGAAAAGGGCACAAGATTAGTATCTAAGATACCCTCACAGCACTTGGTGATTTTGTGCTTTGTAGTTGGGTACAGCTGACTGAGACAATGCCGACTTTGGAAAAGCCATGTGCATCAGCAACAGTTGTGTCTGTTGATGTTGCTCACCTGTTGGCACAGCCCCTGTGAGCAGCTAGGCTCATTTAGACCCAAGGACAGATAACAAGAAGCAGAAGGTACTGAAAGCAAAGGTGGAACTCCATCATTTGAACTTTTCAGCTGCAATGGCTTTCTGGGAGTATTTAGGGGAACAATACCCTGAGCTGATATTTGAAGCAATGACTAAGTCCACAATGAAAGCAACATCCAAATAAGTAAAAATATTCCTCCTGGGGACACTTTTTATAAATCCAAGATAATCCAGTGTTGGAGACAAGATACAGGACAGCACATGGTTGAATGGGTCTCAGCCAGTGACAGCAGTTCCTGTGTCCCTACAAGAAAGAATAATGTAACTGAGACATAGAGGAAGCTGAGTAGTAGGGACAGACAGCAAAGGCCTCTGGAATTTATTAATGCTTGGTTTAGAGCAAAAAAAATTGCAGTCTTGCACAAATGCAAATAGGAGGTAGACAGCTCAGCATAAGCTGTGGAAAGAATGAAAAGCAGGTAGAGTATTAAATAAGAGATGCAAAATGTTGATAATTTATTATTATGGCTTTAAGGGAAATATATGACTTTTCTGAAGTGATTTTAATGAGCAAGTCAGGAGAGAGAAGTAATTTTGGGAGCACTGCTCATAGATTTGCAATAGGAATCACTAAATTGCACCCACAAAACAAGCCTTAGGCTGCTAATGAAGTTTGTGTGGGTATCAATAAAACATTTAGAAAGAAAGAGCTAATCTGAAAGTGCTGACCCACTCCCAGTACCCCTTGGGATCAGACAGTTGTTCACCTGGGGATAATCTCCTTTGCCCTGTGCAGCAGTTATGTACACCAGGTAAAACCAGGTGTGAGATCCACTATGGCATGGAAAGTGCAGGTCACATCACTTAACACTTGTCAAGCTTTACTCATGTTTATAGAGAAGAAGCTCAAGCCTTGTGTCATCTGCCCATATCCCAACCCCTGGAAACCTAAAGCAGCCATAGGAACTTCTGAGACATCTCTTTCTGGCCAGCTTCGTCCTTTGGTGTGGTCCCCCCATGCTCAGCTTCATCCAGCGAGTCCTGTGTGTCAGGAGCAGTCCAAAGAGAACCTTTAGATCTCCTTTGCAGTTCAGACATTAAGACTCTTGCCCCCTAGGAGAAATGTGTTCTGCTAAGGCTCCTAGATCCCCTAGCACAGCCTTGATGCACTTATTGAGTCTCTGAAATATGTCTCATCGTGTAGGGTGGATGTGCAGCACCAGAGAGTTTCAGAGCTGAGAAGTAAGCTGTTTTTCTGATGGTTTCATATAGCCTCCACAGCCTGAGCAAAACCAGAGACATCTGAAGAATAATATTTTTGCTACACCTTTCTTTTCAGCCTTCCCATCTGTGGTGCCTTTACTGGGCAGAAGATCTGAGCATCTTGAACAACAGCCTGCTTGATCGTTTCTTTGTGGATCCTCCTCATACACCAAGCAGGAAAGACTGCTCACTTTTCTCCAAGGAGCACTTCAGGACATCATACAGACTGTGTTTGTTTCTTCTCAGGGTATGTTGACCTTTTAAAGAAAAGGAATTCAGAATGCAGCTGGGTTGTAAGAACTACTCTGCTTTTCTTCACCACTTCTGCTTGCTAACAACGGCTTGCCTGTTTTTAGATAAACAATAACTTTAAAAAAATAGCAAACATGGGTATGTGTGATTTGTTGCAAAGCATGAATATGCAAGTGGGGGTGCTGTTAATCCTGGGACCACAGGCAGATACTAGATGAATAGTAGCTATAGGCTACTAACAACTGAAATGTGATCCTAGACTCATTCCCCTATTAACAGGCAAATTAGAAAGTCTTTGATAACAAGTAACCAGATGATTCATTATTAAAAGTGAAGGATTTGCAGTTGTGTTTTAGCCATGAGCAAGAACAGACTTGCCTCATAGTGATTCCGATAGGCAGAGGTTTCCTGGAGAAAGATGTCCTGTTCTCCAAGGGCTGTTTTACTCTGGAGAAGATTACATGATAGGCAGAAGATGGTCTTTTATTTGCTACCAGTGTTTTGTCGAAGATAATAGTAATTTTTCAGAGAAAAGCAAATCCTATTGATGACTCTCCCTTCACTAAAAAGCCATGCCAACTCACGGGTTGTTTGTGGACAGGCTCCACCATCTGCATTTGAATCTTCTTTGAGACCTGGAGCTCCAGTCTCCCTTTCAGCTTCAGTGCAATGTTGAGCAAGCAAAGCTATTCTCTTCAGGGACTGCTTCCTTCCAGACTCAGCCCACAGAGACTGAAGGATATCCTTTCCGTGCAGCCTCTGAGGAGCACAGTCAAACAGAGCAGCTTGGCTCAACCATTTGTAGCAAGATAAACACACGGGCTAAGTTTCCCTTTTCTAAGGGCTGTGCACTCTATAGGTATCTGTAGGGCAAACACTCACGCCGACAGCCTGCCACTCAAACTGCAAACAGACTGGCTCTAAAGGTCACCAAGTCAGCTATAGGAAGTGAACCAGAATAAACAGCCTCTTTATCAGGCTTTATTTTCTAGCAGAATGCTCCAGCTTTGCTCTCCAAGGGAAGTTGCCTGCCGTGGGGTGCCTGGGGATTTATCTGGCTGTGGTTCAGCTAACTTACATGCTTGGTCTCCTCTCCCACATCTGCTTCCTCTTCCACCTCACGCTTGGCACCTTCTCCTTCTGGCAGGCGAGCACAGGAGCTCTGTGAGAGCTAGTTTGCTGTTCTCTGGGTTCAGGTAAAGACTGTACTGGTGATGTTTTCCTAGATTGAATTTTCCTCCTGAGAAATTAACCTGTTAAGGTGGCTCACACTTCCATGATCTACTGGGGACCCCCTGCCTGGATTGCTGAATACAGTTCGTCACTGATTTCTATTGGGATTTTTTTGACAAAAGCTAGGTGTGCTATGGTCCTGGGGGGTTGTAATGGGAGTGGGCTGTTATGTTTGCCCCTGCCCCATGGGTGAGGTCAGTGTGGTACTGCTCAGGCCAGCCCTGAGAGCTCAATGACTTGCCTTGTGCAGGGCCATCTGAACAGGAAAGGAAACAGGCCTTTTTCTCACTTCCCACTCACTAAAACAAAGGGTTGTTCACAAGGTCTCATGCTTTTTCCCAAACTCTCTTTCTCCATGGACAACTGCCACAGACCAGCACGTACCGATAGCATCAAAGTTTTCCTTGGACATCCTCCAGAGGATTCAGCTCAGAGGACCACACAATTATTCATACACTGTTTGGGAACTACTTATCTGCCTGAATCCAACTAGACTGTTTTTTTTTCTTTTTTTTCCCTTTGTGTGCTACTGATCTCACAGTTTTCTCAACTACCAGAATGCAATTAGCATTTTTCATCTCTTTAGCAGCTTAATTTTATTCTTTGAACTTCATCTGTACATTAAAAGGCTGAGAGAGTCAGAGTTGTTCAACCTGAAGAAGAGAAGGCTCCAGGGAGACCTTACAGCACCTTTCAATACCTAAAGGGGGCCTACAGGAGAGCTGGAGAGGGACTTTTTATGAGGGCTTGTAGTGAGGGGCCAAGGGGTGATGGTGTTAAACTGAAAGAGGGTAGGTTTAGATTGGATATTGGGAAGAAATTCATTACTGTGAGGATAGTGATGCACTGGAACAGGTTGCCCAGATAAGTTATGACTGCCTCATCCCTGACTATTCAAGACCAGGCTGGACGAGACTTCAAGCAACCTGGTGTAGTGAAAGGTACCCCTGCACGTGGTGGGGGTGTTGGACTAGATGATCTCTGAGGGCCCTTCCATCCCAAACCATTCTGTCATTGGTATACCTGCACGCACCCACACGCATGTACCACTTGTAACAACACCAGCCCCAAGATTAACTCATTTATTCTCTTTTTTTTTTTTTAAGTACACTTAAAGGTTGCATGCTCCTAGGCAAGAAGGGAACATTTAGAGAGGCAAAACCCCAACATGCTGCAGGCATGATCATCCAAACACAGAAAGATTGAACAGAAATACTCAGTGGCTAAACACAGTACTTGAAAAGTAAACTTGGAGACAGCCTTGATATCCAATTGCAACAAACCTCTCCATGGTGCTTCCAAACCTAGAACTTTAGACCCATAAAAAGCTGGAAGAAAAACTGCATGACTGTGGAATGGCTTGCTGGTTAAGCATCTTTGCATGCTGTTTTGCAGGGATTATTATTTGAAACTTGCCTGAAGAACTAATCGTGATGTTGTGGGGACTGTAACGAGGATTTGACCTCTACTGTGTCCCCTTGTGGAGCATCTTTTTGGCCCTATCCCCAAGTTGCTGGTCTGTGATTTCACCCTTTTCTGCATATAATTCAAAGGGCAAACTCTACCAAAAAAACAGAGGGAATTCTGCTTTTCTGCCTGGCCTTAGGCTGTGAGGTAGGAGGCCTTGTTGTCCAATGTTGGCACAACCTGCACTTTCTCATGCTCCAGCTGTTACATAAATGTTTGCATGATTTCTATCACTGCACAATTCTATCCTGCTGGGTTTGCTAGTGGGAGAATGCACTTGTCTTGCAAGATCTTTATTTGACACTTGGGGTATTTACTTTTGGGGGTAAGCTAAAGGTCTGAGAAGTGGTTTGGTAGGCTCATATTTGGCCAAGAGATTCCAAAGCTGCAGGCTGGACCCTCTGTGTACTCACAGTCTGCCCACTAAATGCAAAGCAGCAGTGGCTGCTGGAGGGGACAATCAGTGAGGACAGCATAGTGTTGTAGAATCATGTTGGGACACTGTCACTCTGAGTCTGCAGCAATTCCACAAGGCTATGTGGAATTTCCTTAGGATATTGCTGAAATCTTACTTCAGTATGTGGGAAGGGAAAACAGCCTGGAAGTGGTGCTCCTTCCAAATTTTGAGCTTGCTCCTACCAAGTTTCACTCCTGCTTGGCTTACAATGCATTTAAAAAAAACTATTTTCATGATGTTTAAGACCTCATCGCAACGTAGGCTAAACCAAGTCTGACTGGAGTTAAAAACACAGAATAAATGACTCAGAAAAGCTGCTCATTGGGAAAGGGTTATTTTTATAGACAGCTTGTATAGAAAATATATCTCTTCAAGGAGTACCTCTAGAAAGAGGAAATCAAAAGCAGCATCTTGTGGGGAATATGTGTCCTCTGGTACTGTCCCGGATCAGAGCTCACAGAAGAACAGCTTTACATTCATACAGTCTTAATACATCATAATTTAAGTGTGCCCTGGGATATGACTATCATTGTTTGTGTTTCTGAAAGTATTTGTTGGCAAAATGAAGCATGGGCATCTGACTCCAGCTGTGGGAGCTGCCATCTACTCTCTCTGCCACTGCCTTACTGTGTGGCCTTGGGCAAGTTCTGTAATTACACTGGGACCTTGTTTCCCAGCCCTGAGAGTCATAATAAATGTCCCCCCACTCACACTAGGTTTTCTGTGACACTCAAAGCCAGCCACTAATTCTGCCTTTCTCCTTTGTGCCTTCTTAAGCATTAATTTTGGTGAAGTTGTTCGTTGTGACAAGGGCTTCTCTGGATAAGGGCAGCAGTGAGGTCTGCAGTGAACAACCAGCACTTGGAGAAAGGGAGGGAAAGACACTGTGTTATTACAAACAACTAATTACATTATTATTAAGTTCATTACTGTTTCCTGCTGAAAGGATCAGTATTCAGAGACTAATGTACTCACAAGAAATCGATGGGATACAGGATTTGTATTCATTTCTCTGGGAGCTCAATAGATCCTTAGCTAAGACAGTGAATGGTTTAAAATATTACTTAAATGTAGTTACTGTGCCTGTATAGGAACATAGGTGAAGTGCAGCATGAAATTTTGGGAAAATTTATCTTTTTAATTTATCTAAGGTTTCTCTTTCTCTCAAGTTAAACAATAAAAGCTTACAGCTGCGGTTTTTCCTAACAGGTAATTTTTAGAATATCTTGAATATATGTGCACTTTCCCTCTCTGTTCTGTTGCTTTTTTAGCTTGCAGTGAATGTCTTTCCCAATCATATTCTCACTCTCTCTTGCTCCCCTTTCCCTCCCTTCTTTGACTCTGTAGAAATAAGCTGTTCTAGACAACACCATAGTCTGCAGAGATTGTGACATTTCTTTATTAACACACAGGGATACAGATTAACATTTTGGTTATTTGTCAAAGATTACTCCAGTATTGAATAGTCATTACTATTTCAGCTTCCCTGCAATAGGAACACCAAGTTCTCAAATAAACAGAAGGAAAGCTGCCTAATTTCACTCTAGCACTGGTACATGTCACTACATATTTCTTGTCCTTCCTACTGCAGTTGAATAATTCTCTCTAAGTATGCTCCATACCCCAGTGACTGCCAAGGTATGTTGCTGAGCTGAGTGAGTAGTGCTCCAGTGATGAAAAAATCCAGAACTATAGCAATTTATTACTAAATTAAGGGGACCAGAAGGTGGATTTTTAGAGGTACAGGATCAGTAATAGGTATAACAAGGGAGTTTCTCACTATGGTAAAGCACTACTCCTTCCTCCAATGCATTACATAGTTTTGCCATTTTCTTTTAAAGGAACTGTCCTGGTCATTGCTAAGGGGAAGATGCTGGATACAGGAATGGTATAATCTATTATAACATCTCATTTCATGAGATATCAAAACCCACAGTATCTCTCTGGTGCCTGAGCTCCCCTATGCTAATTTTTGGAATGTGACCACAAACTGACGAACAGTACACATTGGGTAAACTAGTATCACTAGATGAAACTACATTGTTGTGTTGCTCTTTCGCAGTTGATTCTCCCTGGAAAGAAAGTAAATAGAGACAAAATATAGTCTGTTGTATTTTCTTCCTTTTACAGACAGCTGCATAGGATTTCTCGGATCCTCATGACCCATCCTGGAGATTGTAACTGGCATAATGAGACTTGGACAAGCAGCTGGTATAGTAATTTCTGACAGCATTCCTTTAATTGGGACACAGGCAAATAACTTGTTTTTCATCGACTAATAATGTTCAGATATAAAGGAACCTCTAAAAACACAGCAGATCAAAAGATACAGATGATCTTTAAGGCAGAACCATGGATTAGTCTCCCCTAGCCTATCAGCTCTCTGTGATATGAAACCTGCTATTTCTCAACGCTTTTTTGTTTACAGAAGAGACATCATTCTAATCCTCTCAGGATTAAATAAGCAATAGAAAATTTCATACAATTTCCCCAAGTAAGACCTGAAAATAGGTGTTAGGAAGGTGCATTTCTTTCTGTTCCACTCCCTAAGATGATGGATGAGTAATGCCAGTTTGTGCTTTGTTAGTGCATATGTTTGTGTTTGTTCATTTAAAGAAAACAAGACTTAAAATTTTAATGTAAAATAACTTAAAGGGGGAAGAATGGAAAAGTAGATAGCCCTCTGGCTTGGTGCCCAGAGCAAATTGTAACTCGTGTTGAGGACAAACCTCCTGGTCAGCAGCCAGGAACTTCTTATTCGAACAGGTTTATTATCATGCTGGTTCTACAGTGAAAGATGGTATAAAAACAAGAGTTGCCCAGGGACATTGTGTCTTGCTGGAACAAAGCAAGAAAATACTCAAGAGGGCTTCTCATTGTGTAATCCAGCACACTGTAATGCACTGTGCACTCATCCAAGCATCAACAAAGGAAAAAATTCCAGTAGTCATAAATTTGTCGCAGCTCATAGGAGATGTGCAGTGACACCAGACCAAAATCTGCTCCTGTGTGAGGATGAGACATCCAGAAAAATATTCCTCTCTCCCAGTGGAGCAACTCTGGATTTCCATGAGAGCAAACGGACACCAAATTCAGCCTATTGTGTTCTGTTTTGTTCTTGTTTGTTAGACACAAAAGACAACTGCATTGAGATCTGTCTGAGCTGTAGCCCCCAAACGATCTGTTGTGAAGAGCTGCCCTATTCTCAGGACATATGATTGGCACATACAAAAATTACAAACAACTTTTAAAAATGTAGGCGTTGAAAATACATTACCAAACGCATGTTGAGATTATTAAATGAAAAGGTATTTTCATAAATTCTTGCCCTGCTGAAGTCAAGATTTCTATTGGGTTGGTTGGAGCCTGGGTTCCTTCATCCATATTTTAAAGACATCACTGATCATTCTCCAGGAGGAAGACTAAATTTGCCTTTACAAGTGATTCTTGTCCCCTCTAGCTAGCAGAAAATCTGAGTGTAGATTCCGTTTGTGGGTTATGTATGCTCTTAACTAAGGAAATAAATGGAAAAAAGAACAGGGCAGAAATTCCTTCTTACTGCTTAATAAGCAGTTATGATTTCAGAGCCTGCAAAGCTAGTAGTCTTAATTAAATGAGTAATGTTTTTCCGCTATTCCTGGTCTCCTGTAAATTAATTACTAATTGTTTTCAGCAGCACCCATCTGTGATAAGTGTGATTAGGAGATTGAGTCAATTATGAGATCACTCTGAATTTACAGCAAATGCAACAAAAGTGAGGGAGCAGCTGCCTCAAATATGAGGTGAAAAGATTTTGGAGGTACTTCAGGTCCCCAGGTAAGCAGACATACAGCATGAATCCTTGTTTATAAATCACAGTGTATTTAACAGTTGTTTTTCTGTGGTTTGTTTTGCAGAACAAATGAAGCTTGCTTAGGTTCTTTTGTCCCCAGTAACCTTGCTAAAACTCTATAGCCACCTTTGGTCTTTAGGTGCCCTGTTTTCAGATCCTGATTACTTTTCTTGCCTTTACCAGAACTCTTCTCAAGTTTATTTTATTTAAGGTCTACTTTCTGTCTCATACAAAGAGATGACTAAATGTAACACCTCAAAAGAAACTAGTTCTGAACTGCTCATCATCTAGGGAAAATATTCTGAAGGGCTCTTAAGAGCAAACTGTAGAAAGAAATTGGTAACTGTAGAGGTAATATAGCTATGTGCTGTGAAGATAGAGGGTTTGGGAAAATGTATCACTTTCAGAAATTCCAAAAATGTGCTGCTTCTGATTCAATATTGTATGGTTGAGGTGAGAAGTGTGTTCTGTCATTTTTTTGATCCTGAGAAAAGGGTCCAGAAATTGTTCAGTCATAGTTGGGAATAATGCAGTTTCTCTGATCCTAGGGAACTGTCCTTGTGTTCTGTTTTTCTTGCAAGTGTGTACAACATCCCTACATTAGATGGGTCTTTTTTAAGACCTATGGTTGCAGCAGGTAGCCAAGGACCAGCCCCCCAGCTGGAGAAAATCAATTGAGGCCTCTTGATTTTGATGGGTGGCTGCTGAACTACACCACTCCAGTACCCAGCCCCCTTATCCTGGGATGCAACTAATTACAGCAAACAATTAGGTTTCCTCATCTTGCCAGATCTATTCCGTAGTCTATTTTTAGTAGTCCTTCAACAGTAGGTTATCTACACCCTTAAAAATTATCCAGAAGCCCCTTCCTCATACTGATCCTAACAAGCAGTAGTTATTCCTTTTTTCAGTTTCACCATCTGTTTTAATTTGTAAGCTTTTTGGAGGGGCAAAAATAGATCTTTCAACACCTTCATATTTCACAGAGAGCCTCCGGGGTTCCTCCTTTTATTTATGAAGGTCCACCTTGCAATTAATCGAAAGCCTGTAACAAAACATGCTATTAATGGTACTTCACAAAAGAACAAATGTCTAGCAAGTGTTTGCTTAGTCCATCTCTGGTCGGGGGGGGGGGGGGAACCTACCAAAAAAACCCTCAATGATTTCCAAGAACAAGTGGCCACCTTCTCTGCACCAGGCTCTCTGTGTTAATTACAGCACAGCTGGTGTCATTCAGGTTCAGGAGCAATCTGCAGCAAACAGTACATCCAACTGTGTGATGCAAACCAGTGCAAACATTTTCTTCCCACCTTTCTTGAGAGATCTGTATTTTTAACAGACATTATGAGTTCCTTGGTTTGATATTGTGATTATAAAAAGTAAGAAGAGCCAAAAAGCCATTCCCTGGGAAAATACTTTTAAAATGCATCAGCAATTTACTTGTTTCCAAACTACAGCTTGTAATAGGCTTTAGTAACAGCCTAAAAAGGAAAAAAAAAGGACAATTTTGAATGCATGAAACTGGGGTATGGTCTTTAGAACTGTCTGACAATGCTGGGAAACATAGACGTGATCTTTTTTTTGGTGGATCTAATTTTAAAAGACATACCGGGGAGAGAGAGGTTAAAAATGTGTATTTCTGGTTTCTTCTGTTCATGTGTCTGGGGCCTAATTCTAAACTGTATGTGGAATTGATGCCCATGAAGGGACTCTTTGGGTTTTCTGGAAACAAAACAACAAATTTTTGGTTATTCCCAGTTGAGAATGATGGGGAGTGAGGCGATGAAGCTGTGTGTCTGTGTGTATGACACATACACTCCAGTGTAAGCTGCTTTTTTTGTTTTGGTTAGAGCAGATGATTTCCCCAGAGCAGCCTTGGGCAAGATGTCAAGTGAGGCAGTGGGAGGAGATGGTACCCGTGCTGCACAGTGCAGTGGCTCCAGAGAAATGTGATAACAGAAGAAGGGGCTGCCCTGGCCTGGAGAAAAAGCAGGCAGGGCATGAGAGGAGCAAGCATCTACAGGTGCTGCTCATGCTTCCCTTTGCCTAGAGCTCTGCTCCCTCCCTGGGCTCCCAGGCACAGAGAGGAATCGATGATGCAGGGAGCTGAACCCCCAGTAAGCCCCAGGTAGCAGGGATGCAGTGACACAGCATAGGTTTTGAGCTGGCAGGGCAGTTCTCCACAGCACAGGCATCTCAAGGTAGCTGAAGTCCACTTTTTATGCCAGCTGTGGGAATAGCTCAAGAAGAGATACAGGGTGGCCTGAAACCTGGTTGAGTCTGATCTACTGTAAGTCAGAGGAGCTGACCTAGGTTAGGACAGTCCTACGTGCAAGCACTGAAACACAGGTTGCTCCCCCATGGCCAGGAAGGCAGCTGCAATGTTTGCATAGCTTGATATGCAAAAAAAGTCCTCTAAAAGGCATTACCTACTATTTCAGGTAGACACAGCAGTCATGTGAGTGTGCAAGCTGGCAGGAGAACAAACAAACAATGGCCTTTCATAATCTACCAATGCCAGGAAGCATCCCTGACTGGGGTAACTGGTTTGATCTCCTGTAGAAGAACTGTCCAGAGCACTGAATAAACAAGCAGCTGGCAGTGGATTCCCATAGAAGAAAGAATTCACACTGTAATACCCAAATGGCAGTTTGGAGAACTCATAATCACTGAGCACAAAGCTCCTACTGATGCATAGGATGAACGTATTTTATCTGCTGTGTAAAAAGGACTCAGTTGGATTTTGTGTTGTGATGCCTGTATCTTGCTGTTTTATTGATGACTGTCAGTGTCAGAATCCATGAGTTTATGTAATGGGACAGCAGCAAGTCCTGGGAAGGAAGAGCCTGGGAGAAAAACAAAGAAATAAAACTGCCTAGGTCTTGTCAAAACAATTCTTTGATGATGAGAGAGGTGACAAAAGATGGGAGGGAAGGGGGCGACAGAGCTGCTGCCTTTCTGAGATAAAATAAGCCCTCTCACTGTATCATTCTAAAACCACAAAGTCTTGAACAAATGTGGCTACCAAGGAAGAGAGGAAGATGACCTGATGGCTAGTAAAGCAGCAAGATAAATCATTCAGAGGAACATAAAGAAAAACTTAGTGAGATGAACAATGTTTAGAGATGTGTGCATGAGCAAAAGAGAAAACTGCCACTGGCACATCTGGGAATAATGCCACTAAGACAGCAGGCCAATCTACAGCAAAAGAATGAGGTTCATGTATTTTGGGGGACTCCCAAAGTGGATTTAATTTCATTAATTAAGAGATTGCAATGTTTCTTCGGAAATTGTCCTTTTCCGTTCTTCTCCAGCGGTGCCAAGAGAGAAACCCATAGCAGAGGAGAAAAAAAAAAAAAAGCACAGAGATGTGTAAATCATTTCAATGATGAAACAGATCTTAAACATACTGAGAAACAGCTACAGGACAGTTAAGAAATAACTACCAAGCACCAAATACTAGACCAACTTTAAACAGGCTGACTTCACTCCATTCATCTCTTCCATCTGAGGAGATTTCCAGGGGTAAACAGTGGAAGAGCAGGGAATGGCATAGAAGCATTTGCTGGAAGAGAGTTAAATGTATGAAAAGCAGAACATATCAAGGAATTTATGACAGAAAAGCCCAAGCAACATAGTTGGAGTGCTAAAAAAACATACAAAGAGAACTTTTGGACTAAGTATAGATGAACATAATCATGTGGTCCATCAACTTGTCTTTTGTTGTTTTTTAATTTCTGTTATGCTAAAGGAAATGCAATTTAGTTACATCCTCTGTAAATTGATGAGTCTGCATCAAAGATAACAGATTTTGCCTTAAAAAAAGAAAAAGCTGCAATGTCTGAAATATTTTACTAATGATACAGACACAACACGAAGTCAGAGTTAATAATACGATGTAGATGAGAAAACCAGCATCAGGACAAATATGATATGGACAGAGACCTTATGTGATAGCTTGATTCTGGTTAAAATCGCAGCAAAGCAAGTTAGTTTTCTTTTGATGGTCAGTATTTTTTTCAAACAAACAATTGCCTGGCTTCTTACTTGGAGCAATAGGGAAGTAGGTAGGTACAGGGAAAACTTCAGCCACATCAAAATTCTAAATCTAGTGAAGCATTTCAGGCTAAGGCTTGAGCATCCCATGCTTCCAGTGTGACCTGATATTAAAGTGTGGGAACTGCCATCTGAGAAACTTCCTTATGATGATGACAGATCCTACCTGCTACTGAGGAGGCAGGAGAGCATTCATCACAAAGAAACATAGAAGTTAGAAGAATCCAGCTTCCTGCTGAAACAAAGCAGGGAGTCTCCACAGCAGCACTGAGACCTAATGCCTCTCCAACTACATGGCCCAACATTCTAGAGCTGCTTACTTCACACTTCTCATAGAAAGCTCCTCATCTTTTCTCCGCTGAAGTACTCACCAGCCCTTTTAGGCCCCATTTTCCCATGGAAAGGGAAGTAAATAAAAAAGGAGTCAAGTCTGCACATCAGGTCAGCTGCCACCTCCCAGATGCCAGGAAGCATGCCTAACTCAACAGTATAGCAATGACTGAGAGCTGTTCTCAACATGGATTTACCTAACATGCATATATAAGGACAAAAACTGTGGGGGAGAAGGGAAGAAAACCAAACAAAAAACCAAGTCATGTGTAGCATGATCAAGCTTTCTGTAATTTCACCAACTAAAAAGTCTGGAGTGGGGAAATTTCATCTCAGTGCCATTGAAAGCATGTTTGAGAGAGAAAGGTCAGTTATCTCGTTTATGAGCTTTAAAAAAAATAAAACAAAAGCCTGCATCTCTTCCTCTAGCAGGTTCATGACACTCTTTATCAGTGATTGTACTGTACTAATGTCCATGATACTCTTTATCAGTGATTGTACTGTACTAATGTCCATGATACTCTTTATCAGTGATTGTACTGTACTAATGTCCATAGGAGTAACCTGGACTCTACAGTATTGTCCCTTCGAAAGTGCTGTTGTTCTGAACAGTTCTGTGTGGGCAGGCTTGATATGGTTAGCAAGTTCAGCCTTCAAAAACCCTGCTTGCATTTGTTGTATTCTCTCCCTCTGGATTCTTCCATAAAACCACACTGTATATAAGCACGAGACTATGTTTCCTAAGGAATGGATCGTAATTGTTAAGCAAATCAGCAAAAGCTTGTGAGCTGTCTTTTTGCTCTTTTTATACCACACCAATTTTTGCAGCAGAGGATTGCAGTGCTGATTTTAGCATAAATCATTAGTCATTATTTTTTCAGCAAAGACTTTGACAGCTTGCTTTGTGTAGTGTAGTGGAATATTCCACAGGATGACAAAGCAAACATATGTTCGAGGATCTGTGCAAGATGTTAATTGCAACAGGGCATGAACACAGGTGTGGGAACGTGGTACAATGCTTTCAGTAACATACAGAGCATTTCATTCTCCAGAGGTCTTGCACTTAATCTATTTTTGGGAAGATATTCTGTA
The DNA here is from genome assembly GCF_036250125.1 of Pseudopipra pipra. Classification (NCBI taxonomy): domain Eukaryota; kingdom Metazoa; phylum Chordata; class Aves; order Passeriformes; family Pipridae; genus Pseudopipra; species Pseudopipra pipra. Next base: position 107,317,422 of record NC_087549.1, read on the forward strand.
ATACTATCACAGATGGGAAGGAAAAGGGAGATCAGAACTGGCAGTGTTTTATGATATTTTACACAACTTCAAGACAGTGCGGAACTCTGGTTCATAAAGTCAATCAATATTTAAGGTTCTTCTCTTTGAATGCTCACAGCCGGAGCAGAGGTTTTGCCACTCTGTTCCCCCATCTGTACACCAGTTCAAAATGAATCATCTGCACTAGTGGACAGTGAAGACAGTAAGTGCTTCCACAAAATGGCTTTTTTAAAGAAAACCTTTAAAATTAAAGCATAACCATCTGTCGCCCTAAAGCATAGATACACTTTTCACCTTCAGAGAGCTTTCCAGGCATTGACTAATTAGACCTTGGAACCTAAGAGGACCCATTTTTTTTTTCCCAATTAAGACTGAGAAGACAGCAGGGACATCTTGTATCCCTGCAAGGAATTCAGGCTCCCTGTGAGGCATGAGAATTGCAATCCTTTTGTAGTAGTCAATGTTTTCAAACAGTGGGATATAAAGTTGAACACTTCTACCACTATTTATGCACTTGTGACAAATTAAAGGCTTGATTTTTTTTTTCCACAACTGCTGCACATTCAGATGATTCTATTGGCTTATAAATACTAAATGTCCAATTTGAATAGCAGCCGCAGGTGCTCAGGCCTTTTAATACTAATTCATTAAAAAGGGTGTGAATTAGGCACAAAAAAGTAAAGGGTCCATTGATTAGTTAGCTGAAATGGAAAATATTTCCTATGCTCTAAATGTTTTTTAATTTATTTGAGAAATATTTTATTTTTAATAAAAATAAAATATATTTATATATATAAAATAAATATATTTTATAAAAATATTTTAAAAGTTGTTTTTTAATTTTATTTTATTTTATGTGGTATCAAAATGACCTTCTGGTACCACACTTATTTTATTCTGTAATGAATAAAATATTTAGTTTTCTGCATTGGTTTAAAGAATAAGAACTTTAGATAGCTTACCTCTTGAAATGTCATGAGCTTTGCCCTGTTCTGCCATTTAGAAAGCCAAATTAAAAACTTTCACAGTTGTTGTTGACTCAAAACTTCATATTTCAGCAAATAGATCATTCTCTTGTCTCCGGCTTCAGGCTTGGAAACTAAACCCATGACATTCACAGGGTGATGGTAGCTTTCCAAACGAAAACCGTGGATTTCAACTCTGCTGGTTTAGGCTAGGGCATTTGAGGGACTGCAATCTCCAGCCATCTGCCTTGCCCCTTTGCCAGAGATTGCGAGCTCCACAGCAAATAAAATTTGCCACAGAGCTACAGCAGTTCATAAGTTATTGTAAATACCCATTTGAGGTTTATCTTTAAATGCCAGGCTGTGGACCAAGGCCACTGCTTCATGGTCTGTACCAGTCTGACTGACTGAGCCCTACCTGACTCTTGCCCTCTCCTCCCTTATAACTGTCTTTTGGGAAGAAAACCTGCTCCAAAGCCCTGCCAAAGCACAGTCTTGCTTAGATCATAAAAGGCAGGGGAAAAGGGAACACTGAAAACTAGTGAGCAATATTGAAAAATGGTATGTAGAAGAAATGTGGTGGAGTGACCACAACATGTTAGCAATTAAAAGATATATATGAAGACTCTAACTTCAAGGCCTTGACAAAAAAACCTGAGAGTACTTTGAGCTATTGAATAAAAGGAGGATGGCAAAAGGGAGAAAAAAACAGGAGACATGAAAAATGTAAGTACGTAAGAGAACCCCATTAAAACATGGAGGTTTGAGAACAGGGAATTTCCTTCATTGGATTATAATAGGACATGATGTTACCCACAAGACCTTAGCCTAAGCTTTTCAGAGTTCCTGTAAGACAGTATAGTCCAGCAATGATGTGAATAGTAAGTACATAGTGTTTAAAACCTTTCAATTTCTCTGAAGAGTTGCATGCACAGAAGTGAGTTGCTTTGAAAATTACCACCCAATTTTTGTATATGTTTGTTCTAAATTAACGTTATTTAGGATATCATGCTATCTAAGGAATGTGTGTTCAAAGGTTACGGAGTTTTGAAAAGGTCTTTATAACCAACTCTGAAGCCTCAGAATTTTTTTGCCGTGGACAGTCATTTTCAGGCATGAGCATTATACTCCTCAAGAAATATGCAAAATAAAATGTGACAGCAGGGAAAAATATTTTATAGGCGAAGCAACTTTCTGTAATAATGGAATAATAAATGCAGAAGATGGAAAGGCCAAGTGCGAATGCTGAAATGCATTCGCAAGTGCGTTTGTGCCACTTCTGCAGCTGCTGGAGTGCCACTTGTTTGTGTGGATTCATTCTGTGAAGCAGTTGAAGTTAATCACCTCATAGGAAAGTGGACATCCAGCACACCTCCAAGCAGTGAACTTGTACTTCTATTGCTACTCTGCTGACAGCAGTTACTGTTGATCGATTAACATTATGAAAGAATTAATATGGATAATGGACAAAAAAGCCTGTTATTTCCAAAAAGAAAGTGAAAAATCTGTCAAAAGACTTATAAGTCCTAGGGAGAGTTTGCTAGTGCAGCACTATTTGTCATGCTGCAATTTGGAACAGAAGAATTTGAGCTTGGTCGGGAATGATTCGTGCTATGCCGTTGCTGGAGACAGATGTTGCACTGCTTCTGTGACATTGTACCTGCTTGTTTTCCTACGTGTTACACTGTATTTTGGAGAAAGGATGGCATGTACCATGAGTTTGGGCAGTGTTTAGCTTTATTCCTTGTTGACATCCCTGTAGCCTATTGAACACTGCTACTCCCCAGAAAGAATGGAACATTTTATAAGGCCATGTAGTGATAGAACAAGGAGTATTGGTAGGTTTACATTAGATATTAAGAAGAAAGATTAGGAAGAAATTCTGTACTGTAAGGGTGGTGAGGCACTGGAACAGGTTTCCCAGAGAATGCCCCATCCCTGGAAGTGTTCAAGGCCAGGTTGGAATGGGATTTGAGCAACTTGGTCTACTGGAAAGTATTCCTGTCCATGGGGCACCCAAAGGCAGATAATTTTTGAGGTCCCTTCCAACTCAAACCATTCTATGAAACTATGATTCTATGAACTTGTCTTTAATATTAAAGATCTGTAGTAGTACGTGATGTGGCTTAGCACTCTTCCAACCTCAACTGCACAGAGTTGCTCTGCACACAGAGCATCTAAATTGATAAAATAAGTCACTTTTATCAAATATTAATCTATATAGAACACAAGGTGACTAGAAAATGGGTGAATGTTAAAGGAGGTTTGCAGCCTGTGGAAGGAGTGAGCAGTCCCTAAGTTTTGGAGCTTTTTTTTTTTCAAGTTTTCTGTGGTTTGTGTACTGGCCAGTAATGCTATTAGCTACAAATCAAGCAGGATAGCAGATGGGTAAAGAAGCAGAAATCTCAATCAAAATGCAATGAGTTTCTTCACAAGGCTAGATTTGTTAATAATAACTGTGCTGTAGTTGTATCAGGAGACCTCAAATGAAATTGGAGCTGAAATATACTGGTTATCTACAAATACACAGAGAAAAAATCTGTCTTGGAGAACTTACAGCTTAAACTGACAAGGTTAAAAAATAAAAAAAATAGTAAACAAATAAACCCACAACAACTGAACAAAAGGAAAGAAAAGATAGAGAGAGTGGAGGAAATTAATTCCTAAAGCTGATACAGTTCACCCACAATTCCATGGTGGATTAAGGGCTTACAGTTGAGTCAAAACTCAGGAGTCCCAGTTCCCTGGCTGCCCAGCTCTGTCCTTTAAAGACGAGAGAATAAAAGGAAGCCTAAAATGAGTAGAAAATATATTGATATCTAAATGTGGTTGAAACAAGTGGGAGGTTTTATCATAAAATGTTACTCTGATGACAGATATTAGGAATGTTGCTATGTGGTGGAGAAGAAAATACAGCATGCAGCAGACAATCCTATTATGTCTTGGAAAGGCGATCAAAATTCCTCTAGTGTCTTCTCCAAGGACTTCTTTTGTTGTCTTTTTTTTTTTTTTTTTAAGCCAGGCATCTGTACTTGGAGCTACTAAGAATTCAAGTTCTCTTGTAGTCTATGTTAAACTGTCCTCACAGTTGTGGTTGAAAAATGGCTGGTGTTACAAGGAACGAGGGGGCCAAACCCTTCCAGCAACACACAGCCAGCAGCTGGCTAGGGCTGGGAGCCTGCCCAGTGTTGGTGACCTTCCTTGGTCAAGGTGCATAGTCAGATGTCATGGTCTCTAACCTGAGATGACTGATAGTCAGCATCCCATTCCCTAAGTCAAGCATCAAGTACTTTTCTTCATTATTTGAGGGTGATCCAATGCTGTTTCTACCAAAAGAGCAATTTCTGCTCATTTCTGTGATGGAGGAATTTAGTCCTAGGAATTGAGGGTGAAAATACACTCACTGGGACATTCCTTCTATTGTAAGCCTTTCACTCTCGTAAATTATTCTGCCACAGGTTCAAGAGTGAACATGGTGAGAACTGCTCAGGTTCCTTGTTATTTAAATAGATATGCAGAACTTCTTATCAGTCAGTGAGAGCTACTAGTAGTGTTTAGCTCTCCATCAAACAGCAGACTGTGATGAAATCACTTCTAGACCTTATTGTTCATGAACATGCATATTCTTAAAAACAAGTACACTTCTGTATCCTCACTGTTTGGGTACAACTTTGTATACATTGTTCTACAAAGAGATTTTTTTTTTTAATGCCTTTTCACCCTAGTATTCACCAAAGGCTATTATACTACATAAAGGTTGACACACCTGAAGGGTGGGATGCCATCCAGAGGGACCTGGACAAGCTTGAGAAGTGGGCCAGTGACAATCTCATGAGGTTTAATAAGACCAAGTGCGAGATGCTGCACCTGGGTAGGAACGACTCCCAGTATCAGCACAGGCTGGGGGATGAACTGATTGAGAGCAGCCCTGCCAAGAAGAACTTGGGGGTGCTGGTGGATGAGAGGCTGTACAAGAGCCAGGAAGGTGCACTTGCAGCCCAGAAAGCCAGTTGTGTCTTGGGCTGCATCAAAAGCAGCGTGGGCAGCAGGCCGAGGGAGCTGATTCTTCCCCTCTACTTTGCGCTGATGAAACTCTACCTGGAATGATGAATCCAGCTCAGGAAGAACACTGACATGTTGGAGCAAGTCCAGAGGAGGGGCATCAAGATTATAAGAGAAATGGAGCACCTCTCATGCGAGGAAAGGCTGAGAGAATCATGTGTGTTTAGTCTGGAGAAGAGAAGGTTTTGGGGTGACCTAATTGTGGCCTTCCAGTACCTGAAGGGAACTCAAAAGTAAAGATGGAAAGAGACTTTTTACCAGAGCATGTAGTAACAAGAAAAGGGAAAGTGGATTCAAGTGAAAGAGAGTAGGTTTAGATGAGATATTAGGAGTGAGTTCTTCACTATGCGACTGGTGAGGCACTGGAACAGGTTGTCCAGAGAAGTTGTGGATACCCCATCCCTGGAAGTGCTCAAGGCCAGGTTGGATGGGGCTCTGAGCAACTTGGTCTAGTGGAACGTGTCCCCGCCCATGGTAGAGGGGTTGGAACTAGATGATCTTTAAGGCCCCTTTGAACCTAAACCATTCTATGATTCTATCTCCTGAAGAGTTAGAATCCTTCAAGCTAAAATATAGAAAAGCAAGTAAGTGGCAGTAAAAAGTTCGTAGAGGTGTGCTTCTCTTTGTAGTAATACATTAGGTTAATGGAATGAAAACTCTCAGAGCCATTCCTGACCTCTACATTTTACTGCTTGTTCATGCTTGGATTTCATAACTAGTCTGATGTTCATAGGTATTGTAATTTCATAGGTATTGTAATTTTTTAACAGTTATTTTATTGCAAATCTATATCCAGATGAGATGGAAATGATCCATAAACAGACCAAAACTACATTTTAGAACGAGATTGTTTTTAAGTTAATTAAAATCTGTCTTACGTGAGATTTATTTATTTCTTCATTAAGCTGGCTAATCTGCAAAAGTCCTCACCTTCTCCACATATGTTATATACAAATGAATATACAGATTTATAGTCTGAATAGGTACACTAAAAATGAGTCATAATAACCCTTTCATCATGCTGACCCTGTTAAATTGCCCCAGAGCAAATGCACATATATATGTGTATATGAATATAAAATACATACATATAAAAAGCAAACTGGTAATTCTAATTTAGGGACTGAAGCATGGAGATCTGCATCTCAGAAAAATGAGATTGAAGTTTCTGAAACAGTCCATTTATATTCATGTCATGTTTTGTGAATTTAGGTCAGGTCTTCATGACCTATTAAAAAGTATCTAATAGCCTGTACATGCACAGTTCAGATACTCAGTTCTCCCCATGTTCACTCTTTATTCCGTTGCAGAATAATTTACAAGAAGCCAAAGCTCACCACAGCATTGTCACCAATAGAAGGAATGACCCAGTAAGTGTGGTTTTCACACTCTGGTCATGGGGCTTAATTCACCCCTCACAGAAATGAGCATATACACAGACAAAATGTACTCATTCAAATGCAATAGCAGTGTCAAAATAAAAAGAAATTTATCTGTGGATTCTAAAAAGTCAAAATGCAATAATAATCCTTCTGATATGCTTTAATGGTTACAAACAAGATTCTGTAGATAATTGCTTATATACTGTTAAAATACTGATATTAATAAAGCATATAAGCATACTAAAATCCAACCATCTTTGCTATTGGATGTAACAAAGTCAATTTTTGACAACTTTTTCCTCGGGAAGGTTTTGTCCAGAAGCACTATGACAAAACTCAACTTCAAAAATTGTCAGGAACTCCTTCATCTCAGGATCCAAGTTGTTCACTGTCAGAAGTGACTGGATGGCTTTGATGATTTCTACAGTTTTGAGTCAGTCAAGGGTAGATTTCTACAGGCCAGATTTCAACAGGTAATTAGCATCTACTGGACTATCTTGAAACATCCTTGTTGTCAGCAGAGCCATGCAGCAGTCCTTCCTGGAAATTCTTTTATCTATCTATCATCTATCTATCTATCTATCTATCTATCTATCTATCTATCTATCTATCTATCTATCTATCTATCTATCTATCTTTATAGTTGTAGCTGAAAGAGCCATACAAATTAAAACATTCAATTCTTGGTGTTTCCTGTTCCTGCGCTCCCTCTTCTGGCTTTCTAGAATTATCTATCAAACATCTTATGCCCACATCATGTGATCAGCTCTGGTTTTGGTTGTAAACACATCAGTTGTAGTGATAACGTACTTTGGTAGCAGACATCACAGAAGGGACTACTACTAAATAAATCAGGAAATCACCATAGCAGCCAAGTGCTTCCGTACATATCTATTCTGAGCAGAGGTTCCCTGGACTTTTGGAGAGCAAAAAGAATCCTAATATTGGTGCAATGGCTGCAATACTATGGATATTAGATAAGGATAAACAGAAGGCTTCACTAGAATACGCTCTCCAGATCTCTAATTTACCCATTCTCTTGAACAGTGCAATAGAATGGTGTGCCGAAATTTGTCCCCAGAAACTAGCAGATCTTTTTTTCACAAATTTTCTTCTAAATTATGCTACAATAGTACTGTTAAATAAACGTTCTCCTGCACTGTTCAAAATTCAACTATTATGGTAATATACAGCTGAAATCGATTTCAATGATTTTCATTGCTAAGCCTGAGAGAAAAATAAAAACATGGAGAATGCAATTGTTCATTTTAAGTATTGTTCATTCTTAATATTCTTACAAACATGTTTTCTAAAACCATATATCTGTGTGTTTATCCTCCTTGTGACCATACTAGGAAACTGGTCCTGGGCTAATATTGGAAAATGAAGTAAACAAAACTTCCTTGCACACCTTATGTTATATTAACAATGGCCTTTTCTAAGTTGTAAATACTTCTGGTTTCCATGTGAAGCACCGAAATCCAGGTAACAAATACAGAAAAAATGCTCAGTATTATGGAAATTGTTCAAATGCAAACTGACCAGCCATTTACTTGCTGTGGATATTATCCCTCTTTTAATAAACTCTGTGCATCTGCAAGAAACTCTTGAGATGGTTTGATAAGTGTTTTCAGTGTATTTAATAAGAAATACATTACATATGGACCTCACATTTTCAGTGTTGGAGTTCTACCTTAATAAAGCAACATGAAAAGGTGCTTCAAAATGTATACTAAACACAGGAACCAACACATTCCATTTCAATATGCTAAGTCCGGCTTCTCCATGGATTTTAACATTCAAGGCGGTCTTAAGGCTCAATGGCTTTACAGAAATGTTCCTTGATTGCAGGGAATTTCCACCATGGAGAAGTTTCAGAATGCAGAATGGTCATGTTTCCTGCCCCAGCTCCACCATTGTTCTTTGCCGTCACCTCTGCCACGCACCTGCCTGCAAGGTGATGGAGGAAGATTGACCAGGCAGACAGTTCTTACATGCCTGAAAAGGAGCTTCCATGGTTTTGGGGTGCATACTTAGCCCCTGTCATCTGGTGGAGTCTGTGCTCTAGTGACTGTATAGTCATCTGTGACTTAGGTGAGTCATGTCATTTATTGCCTCACACTGGAGTATTTGCTCAGATCTAGCGTATTGCTGACACAGTGTATTACAGCCTAAGGGGACAATGAAGTCCCATTCCCCTTCTGGAAAGTCCCCAGCAATTCTGCTAGGTATAAAATCCTAGTAAGTGGTTGGTAACTTGTGGTACTTTCAGGGCAATGAACCTCGTAAATATCAGATTATGCATAATGACCTAGGTGTTGCAGGAGAGTGGTTTTATGGGAAATCACTGGGAATTATTAGACTGCATAAAGATACTCCTATATATAATTACATGCAAGATTAGATCCAATAATTCTGCAAGTTTTGGTCTTCATGTATGATGTAGTAGTTCACAGTGAGTAAATTTTCTTATACCAGACATTAAAAGTTACTGTACCACAGCTAGGCTTCATGGCTATCAGTTCTTATCAAAGTACAATGTATACGACTTTGGGGGAAAAAAACCCCAAACACTACCCTCACTAACTGATATTAATAGATATGATTTGATGGCTCACAGCATCACATATCCTATGCAGCTGTGGGCTAAGGTATTAAAGAAAAATAACAACGCTTACTGAGTACTTTTCTTTTAGGGAGACTGAGAACAAGATCGGATCTCTGATATTTGACTTTTCCAGGCACCGAAAGCCACGAGTTGGGCGCTCATCCCTCAGCGGCTTTAGCGACCCGCAGGGATGCTAAAGCGCCAGGGCCTGGGAAGCAGCTGGTGGTACCCGGCGGCGGGGCCGGGCAGGGGGTGCGAAGCGCGGCTGCGGCCGCCCTCTCCCGGCCGGGCCCGGTCCGGGGCGTCCCGGCTCGGCTGGGCTGGGCTCGTCCGGCAGCTCGCTCGCTTTGCGGGCAAGCAGACGTGCGCCGCAGCGTGCCCGCTGCAGGGCTGCTCAGCAGCGGCGGCTCTCTGGGAATAGAAGCGACATCAAAACATAAATAGTTATTCCAAAGGCAAGGAGGCAGCCCCAAACCCCTCATCAGAAGCTGCAGAAGGAGGGACGTCAGCCGCACCCCCGCGCGGGGGAAGTGGCGCGGGGGCGGGAGCGGGTGTCGCCCCCCCGCCCGCAGGTGCTGCCGAGCCGCGGGACCCCTCGGCGGCGGCCGGCCTGGGGCTGCACATCGCGGCCCGGCCAGCAGGAGGAAGGAAGAGGAAGTGAGAGCGGCGGCGGGAGCCGCCGGGTGCTTGTGCGAGCCCCGGGATGGGATAGCGCCGGGGGCAGTCCAGCGCACCGCACCGAGGAGGCGGCGGCGAGAGCGCGGCTCCTGCGGCGGAGGGCGGCCGAGCGGTCCCGCTTTGCCCCGCGGGGCGGGGGGTGCTGCCCACCCGGGGAGGTAGGTGAGCCTCGGGTCCGGCGGCGGGAAGCGGCGGCGGGGCGGACTGCGGCGCTGACCGGGCGGTGCGGGGGAGCGCGGGGAGACGCGGAGGCAGCGGGGCGGAGGGGCGGGACGGGGCAGGCGAGCCCCGCACCTGCCCGCGGCGAGCGCCGCAGCCGGTCCCCGCAGCGGGCGGTGCGGTGCGGGGCGGGAGGCGGCCGCTGTCGCTGCGAGAAAGAGGAAGCGCAGCCTTGTGCTTGTCAGCGCGGCGGGGCCTCGGCCGGCGGCTGCCGGCGGGAGGGCGGCCCGGCCCGACCCGACCCGCCTCGCACAGCGGCTCCTCCCGCCGCCCTGCCCTCGCCCCGGCCCGCGGCCGCCGCTGCCACAGCCGCCCGGCTCTCCACGCCGAGACTTTGTCGGCACCTCCTCCTCCGCCACCACCTCCTCCCGCTCCGTCCCCGCCTCAGCCCCCTCCCGTGCCCCGGGCAGCCCTGCCCGCCCCCGGCTGTGCTTGGTGGCCGGAGGCCGCTGGTGAGCGGCGGCGGGCGGGGGCTGCGCACCTTCGGGCTCCCCGGGGGTGAGTGGTGGCGAGACGGTCTCGTCGCTCCGCGGTGCCGGGGGGGGGGGGGGGGGGCGGGAGGGCGTGCGGGGCACCCGCCGCGGCCGGTCCCGCGTGGGTTAATATGCGGGGTCAGGGCCGGGCGGAGACTGCGGCCGCAGCAAGTGTCCGCACCGCCGCGGGCGCCGCTCGGGAGGAGAAACCTCAACTTTGAAGCAAGTGCATCCCCGCAGGCAGCCAGGCTCGGCGTTTGGTACCCAGCCGCCGCCTCCGAGGGCATCCCTCCCCCCCAACCCGGCCTTCGAGAGCTTTTGGTGGGGTTGGGGTGTGCGTATATGTGCATATGTTCCTTTTCCGAAGTTTATGCTCATACAAGTGATTAAACCGCTGATGAATTTCAGATTAAATGATTGTTCTGAAATGTGGGTGGTGATTATGCAGAGCCACGGTGCACGGCTTTGTAAAGCAAGTGGGTAGTGGGTCCAAAAAGTTACGTTTGTAAAGTTTTTTTGGCTCAAACCCTTTGCAAAGTTTATTTTGAATATCTTTTCCTTGCAGAACTAATACAACTGTCCAGCTCTCCCCCGAGAACGGTATAAAGTAAATATAGGAGTTCCTGAAAAATAACAGTGAGTACATTTCAAATCAGTAGGGTTTTGTTGTTAACTTTATAAGAGTATCTCTTAACCTGCCAAGGCTCAAGATGTGTAACAAACACATCAAGAGCGCCAATGATAATAACAGTGCAGGAAATGTACCGTGTGTTAATTGCTGTAGTATAAACATGGTTGCCTGTGAGCTGTGTTTCATGATACAGCAGTTACAGTGCAATTTCAGCAAGGGATGTTTTGAAGTCTGTTCATAAGCAAATGGATTTTCTATTGCTTTTGTCACTCAGCTGCCTGATAGCCCTTGGTTAAAATATTTATCTTTCGGGAAGAGAGGGAAGTTGAGTAAGAACTGTGCTCTGTCCCCTATCTGTGACAGAGGATGTTGTTTCCTTCTCTTTCCCCTTGTCTGTTTCTCCTCCTTTACCCCAAATGCATGCACACATGCATACCATCTCACCATCAGTTACATAATCTTGTAGACATTTATGGATTATTCATTGTTCACATTAGTCCCATTCTTTCCATGTCATTCTTGCTTGATTGAGTGGCTTAGACAGAATATTACACAGTAAAGAAAAATACATTGAAATTTACATGAAGTTCTTCCAGTTTGAGCTGCAAGTTTGCTTTCTTTGAAGGTTTTATTTCCCTGATTCCCACTGCGTTTTTTGGGGCTTTTTTTTGTGGGTTGTTGTGGTGGTTGTTGGGGTTTTTTGTTTGTTTTATTTTTTTGGTGTTTTGTTTGTCTGGGGTCTTTTTGTTTTGTTTTGTTTTTTGTTCCCCCCCCCAGTATAAGTAGGTGGTAGGGATCTAATCTGATGACCGGTAACTAGGTAAGGAGGAGGAACAGCAGTGGTGACAGCTTGCTGGTAAACGTCCCTCTTGTGTCCTGTTAGCAAAATATCCATTAATGCACATCATAAGACTGTTAAAAGTACCACAGCAACTTTTATAAACTTGCCAGTCAGAGAAAATAAAGATTAATATGGCTAAAACAGGAATATGATGTAAAATGAGTATTGGTGAAAAATACTGTTAGTGCAGTCTGTGGATCTTAGTGTGTGGATTGACCAATCTAGAGGTGAACCTGGTTCACAGTTTATTCATACTGGAAAGGTTGCATAGGGGTAGTTGGCTTTCTTTTCTCTCCCTCTGTAATCTCTTTGAAACTCACTGTGCTGTACTTTGCAACTTTGCTGTGAGTATCATTGTCTGAGTATTATTTTTTTTTTAATGAACAATGGGTTGGGGAGTGGGGGAGGAAGAGAACTGGTTTCTATACCATTTTGATATTTTTGCCTTATATTCTCTCTATGCCAGGAAAAAATTAATAGATGCACAGTTCAGAGGGATTCTGATAAAGGGATAGGAAAAACCTCTTACCTACTTACTCTGTAGCAGTCTTGGTCTCCAGAAGTATCTGCATTTGCTCAGTCATTATATAACCTGACCATACTGTTCTTAAAAGCTAGTACTGTATCCTCACTGTTCGGGTACAATATATTGTATACATTGTCCTACGGAGTTATTTTTTTTAATGCCTCTTTGCCCTGGTGTTCATCAAACAAAGCTCATTATGCTATGTAAAGGTGTAACTGTTGCTGAAACACTGCTGTGTGCATTGTACTTCCTGACAGCAATGCTGCCGAGCAGCGAATGGCAGATCAAGAGTAACGTGGTGTTCCACCCTTCCTTCCGCTCTTTGTTTTTTCTACCTAGTAGAAGTCTCTTTGATTTTAAGGTTTGGGCTCATGGACATGCATTCTCAGTGTCCAACCTACAGAGTGGTGTTGGAATATGATCCCAGGATTTCCATGCTGATACACAGGGAACAGAGCTCTCGAGTGCACACGTAAGACGTGTGGCTTTCTTCTTCTGATACTCTAGACAGCTTCAGTATGGATGGAGATTATGTCTATAGATATAACTGTGACTAGGAAAAGTTTTCCACAGATCTCTGCCAGTGCACCTGTACACTAAAATACAGTGTCCTCCTGTTCCAGTGACAAGTACAGGGGGGTGTTTTTGTATATTGCCAACCACAATATTTCTAATTCTGTGATTCTCAGATAAGGATTTGCTTGGGACTTAGATAAGGCCATCAAGTACAATTTTCCTCTTGAGCTGGGACTTTGCTGTCACTTGGTAGTCAGTTTCCTCAAAATGAATGATCTCTTTAAGGTTTAGGAGCTCTCTTTGTCATGCTGTGCTGTGAATGTGCAGCATGTCCTTGTATTTAAAAAAAAAATCGTCATGTAGAAGGTAATGGGAATTCGAGAACTCCAGAGGCTAGAAAACATCATGCATTTTTGAATCAAGAAAAAGTACTGTTGTCTCTTCTGATCTTCTACACCTGGTTCTAGTAGACTTTCTCCTCTGTTGTGTCACTGCACTGTCCAGAAAGTAGAACTTGAGGAAGAATGAGTTGACTGGGTTTGCATCCCTGTTCAGTCATTATTTTATTAAAAAGGAGATTTCAAAAAAAAGGTTTTATGGTTATGAAGTCTTTGTGGTTTGAGCACTTGTGATTACAAATGGCTTTGTAAAGCCATCAAGCCACGATTCAGTAAGGTATGTGCTGTATCTTTAAAAGATTTCCCTGCTTTGAGGGAGATTTTTTTGAAAAAGTTTCTTGTATTCGTGGCAGGAGGAATGTGCCAAGTACACGTTGTTAAACTTGTGTCAATTTAACAGAGCAACTGTTTAAAGGATTTCGGATAATTTTCCTTCTACTTGACTCTGTGACTCAGTCACTTTTTTTTTCTTTTTTATTTTTTCCTCTCTCTCCAAATATAACACTGAAAGGAGAGAAGGAGAAACTAAAAGCAAGTGGCAGAAGTCAGTATGAGGTGATAATATATATGTGACACTTACCATAAAACAAACTGCAAGCATATGGTGTTAGATGAATGGAAGAATAATCACAAAATTGTGGAGCTGTCTTTCAGTCAGCATTTTTGCATCAAGCTATTTGCAAGAATTTGGTTTTGTGGTGTGATCTTTCATTATTGCAAGTGTTGGGAGACACAAAAGAGAGATTGGAGGATAATGTCACAACCTTTCTGCCAATTTCTTCTGTTTTCTGATCACTGTTAACATTTAAGAGGAATATTAATGAGAAATCTATGCCCCAGGGAATAGCTAGCATGTTTCCTCTTCTCTCCATTTCTGATCTGACAGAGGTAAACTTCTGTGTTACGGGCAGACACTAAGTGGGTGTTGCCACGTGTGTGGTACGCATCAGTAAGGTACTGATTTCTCAAGCTGCTGAGAACATGCTTGCGCTTAAGAGCAGGGTGAACACTGATTCACACTGTGCTTGTTTGCAAACCCTTGAAAGTGCATTGATCTATTTTTCCTAATGGCAGGTTTCCATTGTGAGTGTTTGATTTATCTGTAGTAGGCTTGTTTTCAATGGCTGCTAGGAGCAGGAAGGTAATTGTGAAAAGCTAGTGGAAGTGATGGACAAGACATTTTGGCAGTAAATCACACTATGAAGAAGTCTTGAAGGTACTGCTGGTAGGGATCCCCTTAGAAAAGTGTTTTAGTTTATGTACAAATGAACTCGTTTTGGTGCATTTCTAGTGAGTGGCCTTCAGAGTTCTTTAGAAAGCTGAATATACTACCTGGAAATGTTATGCAAATGTAATAAGTGACCTATTCTTACCGCTTTTAAGGACATAAGTCTTCTTATTGTTGCTTCTGCTGTGTTCCATTTGCAGTCCAATAGCACTGCAAAACTCCACGGGAGCTAGCACTAGGACAAGGGAATGAATGGGAACTACCAGTCCATGCTGAGGGAAAAGATTTCCCCTCTCGTAATTAAGTTGATTTAAAGTGTTTGTGAAACATCATCTGCAGTAAAGAGGCTGAGGGGTACAGGGGGCGGGGGGAGGGTGAGAAATAAGAAAAAATTATTCCCAAACAGATCCATTACCGAAGAATAACTGTGTCTTAGCTGTGTGCATTTTCTCTTTTGCTTCTGCTTTCCTTTCGATTTTTATTTCTCCAAGTTAAACTCTCCTTGTTTGCCACTTCTACCTTGATACCTCACTCTTTGGTCTTTTGACGTGTTTATCTAGCCCAACTCTCGTGGTTTCAAGGACTTTACCCAGTCCTTAAATTGTTTCCCAGGCATCCCTTAGGTTACTATTCAAATAGTTTTATTTAAAATTTCCAGGAAAAGCTGTGGACTGAAGTGTGTATTACCTCCTATGTTCTTAAAATCTCTAGTTCAAAGGGCTTAGTGTACAGTCCTAATTTATGGGTGGCATATGAAGTATAAAACTGTCTCTGAAATACTGTGTCATCAGGGACTGTGTAATTTTTTTATCAGCTACGTGAATACATATATGGTAACCTAGCTTTTTTTCTTGTTGATCTTGCTTCAACTGAAAGGGAGGATGAGTCACTGCTTCTAAGAGAACTTCAGATTCTGGAGATGTGATGGCTTCAAGTTCCCATTCTTCAATACAGCAGGGGATCCTTGCTTGAAGATGATCTAATTTCCTAGAGCTTTTTGCAAGTCAGAGTGTGTGCATGAACGTGGACAAAATGCTCCATGTGGACCTTCTTTTCCTTAATGAAAATGTATGAAGCTGACAACCCATGTCAAATACATCTAACATTTTGAGGTTACACAAGAGGAGAGATATGTAGGGTTTGACAACAGATTCAAGTAATGCTGTCAGCACGTCAACCTTCCTCCTTCAGTTGAGATTTTTATGTAAGTTTCCTGAGACTAGATGGTTGGTGATATTCAGACGTGGTTTTCTTCTAGCCTTATAGTAAGAATGGGAATTCAAGGGTCCTAATGTAGTCTGTTGGAAACTTCCATAAAATTAAGCATGTAGTTGTCCTTTCCTGTGACTGTGCACATGCTGTAAGTAAAGAGTATACTTTGTTATGTGTTTACTGACTTGAAACCCATCTCTCTTTCTTCTGATGGTGGCCTATCTTTTATGTAGTAATAAGAGATGCATAAATGTTGGGAAAATGAACATTATTTCCTTGCCCGTTTTCCTTGCAGCAAAACGCTGCCCTGTCTATATTGCTTTAGTCTCTGTGAAAATGTAATCACAGAATAGCCCGAGTTGGAAGGGACACACATGGATCATTGAGTCCAACTCCTGGCCCTTGCACAGAACAACCCAAGAATCCCACCATGTCCCTGAGTGCATTGTCCAAATGCTCCTTAAACTCTTGACCACTTCCCTGGGAAACCTGTTCCAGTGCCTGATCACCCTCTGGGGGACGAACCTTTTCCTGATGTCCAGTGTGGACCTCTGCTGACACGGTTTCAGCTGTTCCCTCAAGTCTTGTCACTGGTCATCAGAGATCAGTGCCTGCCCCTCTGCTGCCCCTTGTGAGGAAGCTTATTCTTATTTCTGTCCTTTGTCCTGTATTTTCTTCTGGTTTTGAATGGGCCAACACTTGCAGCACTTGAGTTGTGGATTCTTCAAACTTTTTCCTTGTAAGCATACAATCTAAGGTGGTTGTATGGTTTTAAAAAATTGAAACAATGCCAGTTGTCTTCAAATGAAGCCCAGACACATATCTAAAGAATCATGTCTTTAAAAGTTTTGTTTCTCTTGTGAACAGTAATGGACTTAGTTTTAGCTAAGTAAATTGGAAATTATGTAACTTGAGTGTTTGGGCTGGTTTTGCACTCTAAGATGCCTATTCAGCTGTCTTTCCTACCTCTGCCACAAAGGAGATGGGATGGTTTTCTGGCCAGCACTTGGTACCTGACATCTCCGAGCTCATTTCTGTGCTGACATATATGTAGTGCTTAGAGCTGCAAACTGCTGCTTTCCTTAAGGAGAAGGAAGCTGAAAGGAAAGCATCAGGGCACACAAAAACCATTAGCCAGACATCTCCTGCTGTGCAGGTGAATTGCCATTACTGGATTTGTAACTCACAGAGAAGGGAGAAATTACTCAAAACTGTGTCCCAACATCTTGAACCTCCCATGCAAACTTGTGTTGTGCATGGCTTGTGACAGTGGACATCTCTTTTGGGTAGAGGTGAAAACTCACTGGTTTTGTTCACTCTTCGTTGATGGTTGACTTTGATCGTAAAGGCTTTTTCCAACCTTAACAATTCTGGGACAGGACTCGGCCTGGAGAAAAGGAGGTTCAGGGACCTCCTCGCTCTCTACAACTACCTGAGGAGGTTGAAGCCAGATAGGGGTTGGGCTTTGCTCCTGGGGAACAAGGGATGGGACAAAAGGAAACAGCCTCAAGCTGTGCTGGGGGAGGTTCAGGTTGGACATGGGGAGAAACTTCTTCATGGAAAGGATTGTTAAGTGTTGGAATGGGCTGCCCATGGAGGTGGTGGAGTCACTATCTTCCTGGAGGTATTCAAGGAATAGTTGGATGTGGCACTTAGTCCTCTGGTCTAATTGACAAGGTAGTGATCAGTCAAAGGTTGGACCTGATGATCTTGGACGTCTTTTCCAACCTAAATGATTCTTTGGTTCTGTGAAAATAGGACAATAATTTTTATTTTTTAAATGCAGTTCAAACAATTTTTCCTATGTTTTGGAGTGATAGAGTTTAGCAAAACCAACATTTCAATAAATTCCTACAAAATGCAGTTGTTTTAACACTTTCTTCCTTAGTTATAGAATTGTTTTAGCTAACTATTCACATATTCTCGGTACATGCATGAATTCCAGCGCTTGAATTTGCAGCTGAAGTGAAAATAATTCTTGCCTATTTTTCCTTGGCCAACGTACATTTATCATATAGTCTAGCAGAAGTGTGAGAGATATATCGGTCTTGGCAAAGATACCTCACATGAGCAGTTCAGGTTTTTTGTCTGACTAGACTGGCAATCTGCTGTGTACTATGTTGAATCTTGCTGGAGTGACCATAGCAGGGGTGACTCTTTAAATTGCTGCTTCATATTTTAAGAGAGATGGTAATATATTGAGGCAGGGTAACAAGGAATTTAGAACTATTTAGATAATACCCTCTGGCCAAAAATTGGATTCTCTAATAATAAGAGGTGAAAAATATCTATGACACAGGTTGGCGTAACACAATTTTTACTGTTGGTGCCACTGAATGTATTTGTTACATATCAGCATAGTCTTTTCCATTGCTTTACTTTCTGGAATACAGTTGCACATTAGTCTTCATAGCAACGGTTGTGGCTTCAGCTGGAAATTGAAACCTGATAAGTGTTGGCTCAGCACATGGACTTTTGGACAAACTTTTTCAGTAACACTGAGCCAAACAAACTGAAAAAAAAATTCCTAAACGTAAGTACTGGTCCTTGCATTCTGAAAAAGATATCTGGTATACCCTTTGGTCTCGAGGCTTTTAAAATGTTGGAATATTGGTGGGGTTTTTTTTGTTTGTTTGTTTTTGTGCTCCCAAGTTTTTTTTTCCCCTCTCCCTTCAAGCACCAGTGTACTCATCTGTTGAAACTCTACCCCCTGTGGTTCAAGTACATTCCTCCTATCAACCTTTTCACCCCACCTCCCACTGTCCCTCTTCACATACACTGAAATCATTTCTGCTCACCAAACTCTCAAAATTCAGGTCTAGATATGGGGTATAATTCTGAACTATACTTTATGTAGGTCTATAATTTCTTCTCCTATAGATATGCATAACTTTTCTTGTTGTGCTTAATCTTCTTTTTCTGAAAAAAAAAAGGCAGAAAATTTGAACAAATGAGAACTTCCATTGGAGACTGAAAGACAGAACATTTGGTATTGTGGTTGTTAACTGCTCAGGAGAAGGGAGAAAGGGGGGAGAAAAAGAGCCAGTCAACCAAAAAGCCTACAAAGCCTAATGAAAATGTAAGGTCTTTTTCACTTTGGACCACTTAATACAATTTTAACCATATCTATGGCAAGTAGGTTTTGATATCTAGTGTCAGTGCCAGTTCCAGAAAAGGAAGAAAAGGACGTTAAAAAAAAAAAAAATCACCCAGACCTTGAACAGAATTTTTTTTTTTAACATAACTAATGTTAGAACTAGGTCAGTTTATGCAGTCTTTTTTGAAAAGACTGATCTTCATATTTTGGAGCTGAAAGTGAAACTTTTGTAAAAGTGCAAATGTGGAAAGCAATTTTGAAGGAGAAAAATCGTCTCTGCTGCCCTGTGTTGCTCTGAGCCTTTCTCTGTCCTGGCTTTCTTCTCTGACATATTTAGACAAACTGTTGAGATTTGAGCATCTGTTCCACACTCTGTATGAAATGCTGGTGATTTCAGTCTGTATTTTGTAGATTAGCTCTAGGGTGTAACCATGTAGAGCATCTTTCATAAACTTTTCTAATATGCAATGACTTGGGCTATTATTTCTTGACCTGCTAAAAACAGCCCATTTTTTCCTTCATCTACCTTAGAAATTTAACTTGTTTGGAGAGTGTCTGTTTGTGTGTTTGGGTAACAAGAGTTGGTAGTGTCATGCTGTGTTGGGATGGTTTTCTGGAAGGTAGAGGTTTCAGAGGCTTCATCCCCTGCAGCTGCAAATGACTCAGAAGACATATTATGATAGAGGAGAGATGTCTGCAGAGGGAGAAGTGAAGGAAATAATCTGCATAATTTTAAATCCAAGTTGGAATTTGAGTTCTATTTTAAAACAAACACATAAATAAAATGGTCTTGGGCTATTTACACTGGAATTTTAAATTGGTCTCCTGGCTCATATGCCAGAGGGATCGAAACATCCACATTTCAGTGGTGGTGGTGTGTGGATTCAAATTAAAACAGTAGGTTTTAAGATTTATTTTTTTTTGCTATGTTCCAAATTGCTTAAATTTTGTAAAATTATTAATCTCACTCTAGAGATGGAGAGGCTTTTAGCTTTGAATTAATTCTGTATAATTACTATATGAAGGTTGGAAAAACAACTTTGCTGGCCTATAGGCAACTTTTTCTAATTAAAGGAATGATGGCATAAGGGTAAAAGCAGTCAGGCTTCCCTCCCCTAAATGAGTAAATAAAGAACAGCCAAACTAGACTTGAAAATTAAACCTAAGTCAACCTACAGATCCTTTGTTTCCAGCTAATTGTTCTTGCTGTGTTCACTGGTCTTCATAGGAGAGTGAGGGGATAAGCCTTGCTTTCCTGTCTTGAGGCTTTTCTCTCTTGATCTATTGAAATTCAGACTTGAGGGCCCCCTTTGGAGAACAAAGAGGCGCCCTCCCCCCCCAGTGGATGTGGATTGGGGAGAGATGTAGCCTCTTAGGCTAGCAATTTGGAGTCATTTAAGAAAACCAGTAGTTTTAATTTCATTTGGAAATGGTAAGCCTGAGTCAGTACAGTTTTCATACTGCTGATGTCTCGCTTTTGAATTCAGACCTACCTGGGCAGGTCCAGTGTGTTCTGCTACGGGTTGGTTCCGAGATGTGTAATTTCAGTGGAATGACATTGTGCAACTATGTGGCTTTGACGTTATGGAAGAGACACTGAAAGTCACTGTTTTGACATTGGAACAATGTAGTTGTAGTCTTAGCATCGGGTAAAGACTGGTGTCCTAAGTGAGTACATCCTCAGGACAGCTACTCTTCAATGGTTCAATGCTAGCAGTGTTCCTGTGGGAAGGAGAGGAGAATTCAGGTGTGCCACGCAGTGCAGATTCTGGTAAGAATTGCATAACCCCAGTTGGCAGGGCTCACAAAATGTTTTCTGTATCTTATAACTTCTTCATTACAGTTTGTTTCCAGGAGCATCAACTGTGGTGAGATATGCAAGCATTAGTTATGGATGTATAATTACAGCTATGCATGTAATTAACTGCATTATCAGTATTAGCCAAGGGGAAAGAGAGTTGTGGGTTCTCAATATGGTAGTCCCTGTGTGTTGTCATTTCATATGCACACTACATGAGACAAGAGGCAGTAAAAGAGAAGCCTTGGGAGAAAAGTATCTTAAAAATTTAATATGGATCACTAAATGGTTTGGATTGGAAGGGACCTTTAAAGACTGTCTAGTCCAACCTCCAGGTTGTATTGTTTTGTCAAAAGTAGTACCACTGAAAAAAGAGTTAATCGGTTGTAGTAGTGTTAGCTTGTGAGAGCTGCAGCAAGATCTGTTAATTCACAGTATTTATAGAAAGGGAAAGGTAAGTCTGGTATGGTCAGTGTGGACACTTGGTATTTACCCATCTTATGGAGAGGTTCAAAGTGGGAGCATGGCATGGTTGTGTTCTGTATTGATAAAGAAAACCTGAAGCAGTTAGAAAACTTAGAGGTTGTTCTGAGCATCTTCTCAATGTTAATTTAAAAATCCAAGGGTAGACAGTAGGCAGAATGCAGACATAAAGGGATATATTTGCAATCTACTTTCTGAATTAAAGCTGTGGAGTTACCTTCTCTAGGGACAGCATGGACGATATTTATTAGCAGTGGGAACTCTTGTTCTCTCCTACTGTTTTTCAGATTGTAACATGAAGTTCGTGCTGTAGCTGTAGTGCCTTGGTGAGATAATTCAGCCAAACTGGGCAGAAAAGATCTGCAATTAATTTTTTTCAGATACAGGCAGAACTGAACTGCTCCATCTACCAAAAAATGGTAGAGGACTTCCCACCAAACATTGGGAAAAGCTCAGGGTGGGTCTTTTTAGGTCTGACTGTGCAGTATTTGTATTGAATACATCTATGTATCAGCTGTAGGTGGAAATTCTCAACCTCTTTTAGTATATGCTAAAGGCAAAGAAAGTGTTTAATGGTTGCATTCAGTTTGAGATATCTGTTATTGTTTGTTTTCATTTTTTAATCTGATGGTAGCATAAAGCCTCGAACACAGCCAAAGGAGATTTTTTAGAAGGCACTTTGTCAATGGATATGAACAAAGATGATTTTAATACATTACTGAATAACTGACACAAGCTCTTAAAGGAGTGCACATAGGGACTCCCTGGAAACATCTAGATTTCATGAGGGAAGGACCGCCTCCATCTTTCCTTACTGAATTAGGAATTCTGTTGTAGTAATTAGGAATTCAGTTTTAATAATTCTGTAGGCAGCAGTTCTGCATTGTGAGCAGCAGTTGCTTCATGTTACTAAAGGTTGTCCATAGATGAGAGATCATGAAGTAACAATATGATTTAGTTGAGAAGTACTAATCCTTGATGTTCTCCATAATTTTCTGTTTTGTATTCATACTGATTTCACATTGGGATGTCTACATTTGGAAGTGGGAAAAAAGCTGATAGTTTGGGGGTTTTTATGTGTGTGTTTGGATTTTTTTTGTTCATTTTGTTTGTTTCAAAAGAAGAACTTAGTCTGTAACTTTTTGCTGGCTTTATGGAGAAAGCTGTGCAGGTGGTTATCTTGGTCTCATACAAAGAAATTTAATAATAATTTGCCATCATATTTCCAATAAAAATGTTAACCAAATAATTCTGAACAGCTGTCATAACTCAGTTTCTCCTACTAACATAACAGCATTCAGTTTAGTGGTGTTAAACCTCTAGAGTTTGGCCTTTTGAAGAAGGAGAATTATCTCAGTTACACAGTGCTGTAAACGTTGATTCTTCAGTTGTGACCAGTGTGTAACCTCTGTGCAGAGAATTAGTCCATATGTTCACAGTCCAGGACATAAAGTTTTGAATGAAAAAATGAGATCAAAGAAAGGAAGACGCCTTCCTTGAGTTGTCTAAGAAATTGATGCAGACTTAAAATATGTAAAGTTACTTTCTTCCTTTCTGAGGTCTAACACTGGCCTTTGGTTACTTCTAGTCCCATTGAGGAATTCAGGAAATCAGTGAAAGCTGAGGGTGATATATGTGATAATTTCAAAGGCTTTTTTTATTTGCTGAACAGTCTGGATACCATAAGGGAAGAAGCTGTCTGCTTCTTTCCCATTGGTATGCTCCTAGAGCAGAAAGAGTGTATTTGGGAAGAGGAGCTTCTCTCAGTTAGTGTTAATAGAGCAGCTATGTCTTAAGAGCAGCTGTTTCCCTGTTGTTACCCTTGTAGACAAAGAGATTGGGTTGCTGAAACATTTGCATAAAATAATGTGTCTTTCTGCGGTAAATCTTTTAAAGTATTTCTGACAAAAAAAAAATAGTATATTTCAGCAGTTGTCGATGGCTTGCCTTGTGCAATTGTCAGAAGAGGAGGAAGACTGTACTGGGAAGAACCAGCAGAAATTTGTAGCATTTGGCCTCACCATTTTCTTCTGCAGAAACAGAGTAGAAATACTAGAATGTTGTTTACATCTGTGGGTATATGGATCGACAGTGTAATGTGTTTTCCTTCTTTTCTGCAGACCATTTTTATGTACGTAGGAGGAGCAGGTGCTCATTGCCAGTGAAAGCCATTGTATGTGTACCTGCCCTTTTGGAAGAGAAATTTTGTGTGTTTTTATTTAAAAACTGCCAGTGCCAGCGGCACATTTTTTTTATTGTTCTCATTTTAAAACCCATATCTTGGACTTCCTTATGTCCTCTTACAAAAAAAGAGATTGTTCAGTTTCAGACTCTTTGTTGGAACTGTACTGTTAGGAGCCTTCCTGGCCTCTGGCACTATCAACAGAAAATGCTGCTCATGAAAGAATGGAGTATAGTTTCGGAAGGGCGACTGGGGAGGGGGAGGATACCAAGACTGGTAGTGAAAGGCGAACCTTGGCATCGCAAAGAAATGGCAGAAAAAACATTCATGTTCCTTGAAGCTTTTGACAATGGTACAATAATGTTGATTGAAGGAGGAGAGAAGAGAAATAAAGCAAGTAGAAGGGGAAAGCATTAGCAGGCTCCAAAAGGGGAGGGGAAGGTATTGTCAAGTTTATTAAGGCCTTGTTTTTTTTTTTCCCAAGATAGGCCCGAAAGAGGACTTGGTAGTGATCTCTGGCATTTTAGTTCAGTGATACATAATTATGTATTTGGGGTTTTTCCCCCACAAAAAGCCACATAAGCTTAGTGTGCCAGAGGTATAGAAACTGAGTTCAAGTATTGCTGGGCTGTTGTATAGCTTACAACTGACTGAAGAGTGGAAGAGTGGTACATAATGGCACATTCATTAGGTAAATATTCCTGAGTAACACTCAGTCCTCCACAGCTTTAACACGTGCTTATTTTTATATAATATATTGTCCAACTGGGTGCAAAATCACTAGATGGTGGCATGGCAGGACCATAACATGTTTGTAAACACCCTTTGCATCCTCTGGGGTGAACGATGAAGCCTTGTTGCATCTTGGATTGTCCTGCGGATCAGGAGCCATACAAACTGGGTGCTGTTTCAGAACTGTCACTGGACTCTCTCATTTCTTTTCTTACTATTTTTTCCCTCTCCACCCTTTCTGTCTGCTGTTGCAGAACCTCTTTGAGTCCTCAGCAGACAGCATTATGGGTTGTCTACCATAAGGCTGCAGTGGGAGTAAGGAAACTCTTGAGCTAGGAAGCTCTTGAGCTTTTAAGGCCAATCCTAGATTACTCTGGGTCTTTTAAGGTGGGTGAGTGGGTGTGAAGACAGGAAAGATTCTTATTCCCATTAAATTACAATTAAATATGCACTTAAGCTTAGATTTTGTAATCCTGTTGATTCTGCACAAATCAAGACAGATATGGGTCATAATCTTTTTTGCAGTACAGGTCTGAATAATGATGGAGAAAATAAATGCACAGGTCAGATCAGCTGAGTGGGAAGCACCCATCTTGTGCAGCTATGCTTCTGACAATAGCTACTTTCTGAACTGCTTGGAAAGTCTTCCTATGAAGATTTTTGCTATTTAGGCAACAAAAGATTGTAATTTGCATTCAGGAAGCATTCTTTTAATCAAAATATTTAGCTTTTATATCCATGCACACACATGCATGTGTGCAAACATGCAGTACGACAGCACAATAGAGTGCTTATTTTTTAATGGTTGTGAACGTTAAGAAACTAACCATTAAACTAGATGGAAATTGAGTTCCTGCAAATTTAATGGCAACTGTGATTGGCTAGAAGACGCAGGCATATGGCTGTGTTCTTTATCCAAAGAATCTGAAGTCTGCTGGATTAATGGTGCTCATCTCGTTTCACTGACCCCTGACCCTGAGAATTTTGTATAAGTAATAAATTAAGCCACCAGTGGATTATTTGCTGTTCATTTCAGAATTACATTATGCTACAAAAATTGTGATGTCTGTCTCATAGCAAGGATGAGCATTATGCTACAGCACTTGGGTGTCTTGGTTGCATAGTGAGGCACAGAGTCAAAACCAGGCTGCTCTTTGTTCTGTAAACACACCTCTAGCTTGCTGTTGGAGCATGATTGCTTGAGTTTTATTGCTGCTCTTAGAAAATGTTGGGTTTTGTTTCCTAAGTATGTGTTGGAGGGTCCCCTTTTAAGGGGATTGAACATTTTGGTAATTAAGGAATCATAGTGGATTTTCTTGAAAACTAAAAGTAAATGGCATTAAGCAGTTCTTCATGCTGTTCTGACTTCTGCTTTAGAAGAGGACGCTAGATATCAGGGTAATAGGTAACACATCTGAAAATTTTCTCTAAATGTTGCTGCAAGACCTGTGGAAGTGGGTGGATCTCCAGAATGTTATAAGAGAATAAAGTTTTATTGCTTGCTGTAAAGCTACTGGTGGAAGGAGTAGTTACACTAAAGCAAGATGAAGTTTAAATTTAAACCAGCCTGTCTGTGCTGGTCCATGTAAGTAGATCCATGTAGGTATACTACTTCTGAAATAAGCACCTTTTTTAGAAGACCTTGGAGAGGAAAGGCAGTAAATTACTGTGTAGATTAGTTGATGGGCTTTTGGGCAAACTTAGATTCTTTTCTTACACTTACTCCTGAAGAGAAGCCACACTGACTTAAGCATGTAGCATTTTCCTTTAACTGCAGATTTTACCACGGAGGAAGGCAAAATTAGGAGAAAGAAAGAAGTGTTTGCAGATATAATTTGTTGTCCTGACTATTCTGGCAGTTCTAAATATCAGCAGCATGTGGCGAGTTACTGGCAGGCCCTTCACGTAAAGTAGAGCTCCAGCAGCGTGGCTGCCAGTGAAGCCAACATCTTACTAATAACTGACTAATTGTTTCTGTCACACCTGCACAGCCTTTCTATCTCTCTGAAACACATTAGCATTCATGAGAAGTTACTGAACCATGATGAATCACAAACACATTTTAAGTAATTCTTTTGTGATTCTCCTTGGGCCAAGTACACCTCTTATTTTTTTAGTCAGAGAACTGAAAATCAGAGAAATGAAACCAGCTTTGTGTATTCAAACTTAACTTTTAATGGGGACTGTATTCCTGCTTGTCACTTTTTACCTCTGAGCTTCATCATGTGATTAGATTAAAAAGCTCTGGTCTGCACTGTTTTTATTAGTGCAGTAATATGGCTAGATTGCCTAATGTGACACATTAATTGTGAAGCTTTGGATGCCAGTTCTACCACCTCCCCGGGTGTTCATCCAGTTAACAGCCAGTTTCCACAGAGGGCTGTGTCCATCTCAGTATTGCTCATTGAGTCAGATGATGGTTACTTGAACTGCATGGGAACTCCACGAGCCTTTTCCATATGAGAGTGCCTGTGCTATTCCAGGATCTTGCTGTGATATCACCAGTACATGCCTGCCAAGCGCTTAGTTTGATTTACTGTTCTCATTTTCTATGTAGACTTAGGCAATCATGAAAGGAATGATTAAATTGGAGTGGGAATGACTATGCAAATAACTGATCGAAGCGTACAGCACAGCAGCAGCTGTGAAGTTTTTAGCTTCAGTTATTTATTTGAAAAGTTCAGTAATGATAATGTTGATCAAAAATTCTGTGTTGTGCTGGGGCTGGAAGATCTTGGGCAATGAAGTGGAAGTATTAACTGAAATCATGCATAAAAGAGAACCTTGTGTGTAATTGATGTTTCCAGGATTCGAAGCCAAAGCTTTAGGATGGATTTCTGCTGGCAAGGTGTTGTATTAGGTGTGGAGAGCAAGAAGATCTGCTAGTTCAAAAAGTTCCTGCCACACTCTGAATTTTTAGCTTGGTACCCTTAGAAACAGCAACAGATTCTGTTGCTTCTGTGGGACCTCTGTCTCTTCTCATTTTTCCTCTATGTTAACTTTTCAATTGTCAGCTGATTCAAACCAAGTCAGCAGAGCAATAGAGGTCCCAAAGATACGAAGTTCAGACAGGTTTTTTGAGAGAAGGAAACTGGATGGAGCAGAAACTGGAAGGAAAGATTCTGGTGTGAACGTTGTTAAACAGCTAGAAACCTGCACCAGGAATTCAGATGAGTTTGCCTTAGCCCTGCTGCTCACATGGAAGCTCTTTGCTCTCTTTGGTTAGACAAATGTATGAGACAATTAATCTCTCACTTCTTTAAGGAAAAATGAAATGAAAGGCCTAAAAGCCAAAACTTGTACTAAAACCAGATTGTCATCTCATAACTGACCTGACTTCTAGTCTGAAACATGCAGGGTGTGATTTTACTGTACGCAAAGTTTTGTTGTCAGAGTAGTTGCAGAATCTTCTAGATAATTGTGATTCATGCTGCTCTAGCAATTTCATCAAGGAGTTTAAATAAAAATACTGGGAAGCACTTGCTTTAAACATTAAAGTCCTGTGCTGATCATACAATAAAAGAACAGAATTGGGAGTTAGTATTGCTAATGAAGGAAACTTAACAAAAACATAAAAAAACCCCTGTGTGCCCATATGGAATAGTGCTGTGCAGATGGTAGACAAATACAGATGAACAGTTATAAAATCTTGCTGTAACAGAGGACTCAACTAAAAAGAAACTTCTTGCTGCCCAGTAAGATTGGATTACAAATTAATTTTATGTGTTCGATAGGGAGTTGTATGGAGCTTAAAAACATCTTAAAGCACAAACCTGTGTTGGTAAGTTTTACTGTAACTGTAAAGTCCACAGGGTGGTTTTTGTCTCTTTATAAATACTTTAAATTATGCAGGGGTGCAGAAGGGAAGAACATGATGGTTAATGAAAATAAGGTGTTAATTGTTTCCAAATGCTGGCTTGCTCAGTAAGTAGAATTTATCTCCAGTTGGAGGAGCCAGGTAAATTCAGGTGGCCAGTGACTAATGAGGCACCAAGTCTGGTGAGGTCTTCTTGGAGCTTGTCTGATAGTAGCTTCTACTATGGCTTTCCTCAGACCTCAGTTGGTTGCTTAGTCCTTCCTTTTGACCTGCAGCTAGCCAAGGGCCTTACCAGGCTGACTTTCAGGTGGTGCTGGGAGAAAAAACTTGGGAGTTTTGTTATTCCTCCTGGCCAGTAGTGCCTTTACTTGTTTTTGATAGCTGTTCGTAGATGAAATGAATAGGTGCTGTAAGTCAGCATCTTTTAAATTTTTTTGAATAATTATTTCCCCTCCCCATGTTTAGCATAAATTCCCTCTTCAGTTTAAGCACAGAGTGGTCCCTCGAATCTATTTGTCTTCCCATTCTAACACTTAGATTAATTATGTACCTTTTTTTGTTGATACTATTATAGTCTAAGACCTTGTGGCATCAAACTCATCGACTGTTATGAGGTACATCTGCCAGTGGAATTATAGCTGTCACTGCTGGCTGTGTTTTAGTCCACTGCAGTCCTGGCTACCTTTTTTTGCTCTAGTCTCTGAGGTTTTGGTCTTTTCTGCAGTAAGGGTTTGAATTCTCACATGTCTATTTCATTTAAAGATCTTAAAGTTAGATTATTTTCAAAGTCCTTTTTGAGAAGGAATGTGTGGGAATGTGTGTATTAACCATAAAAAATGTTAGTCCTTTGGGAACTACATTGTTTTACAGTTTGTGTTCTTACCTTCTGATATTTTTAACTAGGCCATGCATTCCTTTCTTTCCTTCCCCCTCTCCCACCTCAGGGAACACTATTTGAGGTGAACTTTATTCCTTTAGGATTTTGAATCCCAGTTAGAGCAGGATTATTCATCTTTTACAGACGTTAATTCTGAGTTGCTGCTTCTATAGCAGTCCTGAATATTATATGCCTCTTCTGGGTTTGTGGGTTAATGTTAATTTAATGGAATTATTTTCAGCTGCTGTCTATTCCCTTTAAATCCTATACTGTGCTGTGCTAAGCTAATGAAACACAGCTATTGTCGTGTACTTGGCTGCTCTGCTTACTAAAGGCTCTCATAATGTAGAACACACTAACTAAAAGAGATTTTCCTGTCTATAGCACATGAAAGTTTGTAAAGGGCTGCAAGATTTATTTTTACCCTTCTAAATACATTTGTTTTGCTTAGTCTTTTGCCACTTCCTTCCATTTGGAATTTACTTATTTCTTATGTGTCTTGGTTTTAAGTTAAAAAGATAAAATCTTAAAGTCGATTGGTGATGGTATGGAAGGAAGGAGACTGAAAGCCTCTGATGTGCTGGTTCACCTTTCACTCTAATGCAGATGTAGCCTGAGCATCTCTTACATGTTTTAGGAACCATATCCTCAGGATGATGGAAGTTGTGTTGATTCTTTTACATATTGCACCTGGATGATGTGTTTCAGGATATTCGTGGTGGTCAAACTCTTGACAGCTTATTGCAACATGAATCACTGTGCTCTTGGGGCTGGACTGCTTTCCATATAATCTAAAAATGCCCACCTACTTGAAGAGGATACAGGATTCAACTTGAAGTCAGCAAAATGACTTCACTGCTGTATCATGTAGGAGGAGAGGATTCACTGCAAGGGAGGCAACATATGTTTAAACTTAAATATCATATAATTAGCCAAACTGACAAAGGAAACTGTGAACAATATAAGGAATGTGTATTAAGTCCATTTTATAGAGTTTCCCAGTGCGAGAACCCCCACTTCAATATTAATCTTTTAAAAACATTCTTATTCTACTAATGTATATGTCTGACTTTGTCAGCAGTAGTTGCAGCTTTGTTTGCTCAGCTTCTTCCTCAGGTATGTTGATACACCTGTTGTGGTGGGGAATAAGCTCAGTCAGGGAACCCATCCAGGTTAAAAATAAATTGTTTGTTTTTCTTCAGCTTATTTTTTGCTCGCTGGAGGCTTGGATCAGTTCCCCATGTCACACCACAAATGGTTTGCCTAATGGGACTGAGGGTCTCTGCTAGAGGGAGGGGATAAAGCCGGAGAGAAGGGGAAAGAAAGGACATGAATGGAAAACTTGGACACTAGGAGAAAAAATGTCTCTGTAAATAGACCTTCAGGGGAGATCGTAGGCGTCGGTAAGGATATAGCAAACTTGTGAATGAGAGCAACATGCCACTCTTCCAGCTGTACATATTTTTAAATAATATTAACAGGTTTAACTGTGTGGGTATTCATTATTTATGTGAAAAGATGTTTTTATTCTTGGCATGGCAGATCCTAGGAAGATCAGCACCCTTTTTTTTTTTTACTAAGGTATTATTCAAGCATATAGGCTGTTTTTCACCAAAATTAGCAAGAGACTGTCACCTTGAAGATACTGGCCTAACTGGGTAAGGTCGCACAAGAGACTAGGAGAGGAGCAGTTGCACGAAGAAGCAGTTTGGCCAAGTTTACTGAGTGGGTCAGAAGCTGAGTCAGTCACTGAGGCAGGTCTTCCATGTCTGTTAGACTTCCTATTCCTAGCCCTGTCACCCTGCCAATCTCTTTGGCTTTCTGCAGTAATCCCCTTCATCCCCTAGAGCTGAACCTAAAGCTGCTGACATGGGAGAGAGAAGGGAAGAAACAAGGGGTTTTGTTTATAAACTTTTCTCTGTGTAGGGTATGCTGTCTTGAAATTCCCTTGTTCTGGATGTGACAGCCCTTTGTCCTATGTGTTTGTTCTGGCTGATGGTGCCAGTGCTTTGAGCGCGCACATGCAAGGCCTTGGGATGAAAATCCTTCAGCAGGGTGATCAGTTACATGCACTGACTGAGAACACCTCTGTTGCCTGACTTAAACACCTTGCTATACTAGTGTTTGAACCAGGCTAGCTATCAAATCCTTCTGTCCTTAGTGCAAACTGTACCACAGGAGTGCATGTTACCAATCTTTTGTTCTGTAGCCAGATTTAGGAGGAAACAGTGATTTGTGCATCCTACAGTAAGTGTTGCTACCATAATAAATTTTGATGCTTGTTTGCATCATTTTTTAATGCAAAAAAAGCCAATTAATGATCTGAAACTTTTCAAACTTTCTTTGCTTTCATATGGTTTCAGTGGAACCTCCTTGTCTGTGTGTGAGGTGCTGTGAGGAGACAGTGCTGTTTGAGTAGGTTCGTGTTGGACCTTCACACTTCATTGTAAGAGGGTTTCTTCTCTGTCTAGAAGAGTTTGACACAGCAACTGTTATGTGCTGAAGAGCTGGAAAAAGCTTTGCAAAAGTCTGGGAAGCAATTTACATTTGAAGGCTTACATGTAGCGGTGGCCTCTTTGGTGGCCATGTACCACCTTATTCTTTAGAGTAATGACATTGCTTATGAATCACACTTTCATATGGGTCTAATTTGTTTATTAACTGCACTCTGCTGTCATCTCTCAGAAAAATCATATTATTTCTGAGGTTACTCAGAAAGCTGGCGCAGTGAAGTGTTTTATGGAAAAACAAAAGAAAAAAAACCCACCCTGTACAGTTGCCAGGAGTGTATCTGCTGTCCTTTTCACTTGGAGTACCACCAAACTGAAGAAAAACTAGTCTCCTATCAAGTAAAGAAAACAAACAAACAATGTCTCATTCTCTCCTATGTTTTTAAGGGAGGAGAAAGGGAGAAAGAAATTTGAATACTGATGTAGGTTGAGGATTTCAGAGACAGGGGAAAAAGATACTTAATAAAACAAAACCTCATTTGTATGAAGTCCATCTGTGACAGCACTGTTTTTACACTCCCAAAGGAAGTCTTGTCTAGTTCTCTCACAAACTTTGTAAAGAAATGTGACATGTTGGACCTTTAGTAATGAATGAACTCCCAAGGCTGAGAGGTTGGCCATAAAAATTACTTATACTTTTTTTTCCTAACTGTATAACTATTTGTATTACTGAACAGCTGATACTGAATTCCTTCATCATCTGCCTGCATCAGATGGGTCTCCTGAATAGCCATATTGGTTGTTCTAAGTTTTATAAAGCAGGGTTTCTCTAATCTGTCTTTCTACCATTACATCAGCTTCAACTGCAATTTCTTACAACAGCTCTGCCTTGAGTTTATATTCTAAGTATCAGGTTTCCGCAGTTTTCTGTCATCATCTTAAGCTCTTTTCAGGTTACTTAAGGCATCCTTCATGCTTCTGCTCGCTGTACTAATAATGATTCCAAACTTGTCATTTTTTGTTGCATCTTCAGTTTGGCTTTCTCTGTGCTAATTCTGTGTCTGAAATGCCTTACCGATATTCTGCTCCACCACACTTGCCCACATGTCAGCAAATCTGTAGCAAGAACTCTAGCTCAGAGGTGCTGACAGGAAGCAGTCAAATTCAAAACACAATCAAAATATTCCTCATTCATCACTGGCTTCTTGCTGCATCTTGTCTATTCCTTTTTGTCATTTAGATTGTCAGTTTTTTTAAAGCAGAAGACAATTTTCTTTGTAACTGGAATAACACTGAGCACTTTGCAGGTACGTAATAAATAAGAAATCAAATAATTTATATACATGTAATAGCCTGTTTTTACACAAATCACATAGACTTGTCTTTTATATTGCCTGTCCCTATTTTTTATTCACCTTGCAAAGCATCATTTACACAATGCAGTCTAGCACTGGAACAATGCTTTGAATCAGACTTAAAGATAGATCTTATAGTTCTATGGTGATTTTTTGGTCATGCTAGGGGGTTTTTTTTTGTTGTTTTGACTGGGATTTTTTGCGGGTTTTGTTTGTTTGTTTGGGGTATTTTGGTGGTTTCTGTTTTGGCTATTTGGTGTTTTTTGGTTTTGGGATTTGTTTGTTTGCTGGTTTTTTTTATTGATTATACCATTGAGGTTAAAGATATGTTATTGTTCCAGTGGTACTTGGATGGCACCTTGTATTACATAGCTCTTAAAATTATGAAGACATCTGCTCAGTGTGGATAAACTTTGTCCCTTCAGGATAGTTGTTGGGGAACTGACTGAACTACCCTTATCTTCTGTATAGCTCTGAATCCAGCCATTACTAGGCATTTCTGCTGTTTTCTAATTTATTTGCTATTGCTGTCTGCCTTTTCCTTTTGCTGGAACCTTTGTCAAAAGCATTATTGTAAAAAGCCTCTGCAGAGGAATGTCAGTCCACACTGAACTGGGAACTTATTAGGACACTACAACTACATGCAAGTTGTGTGGCAGATGAGTATCATGGTCACATCTTGATTGGCCTTTGCAAAACTGATCCCATCTTTCCTCCAATCTGAATTTTCTTCTAGTAGTTTAGCCTCAGGAGGTGATGGCCTTATCTCACAGACTGAAGGTGAAATCACAGTGTCACTTGAGCTTAGATAGACAATCTTTAGGTGAAGAATTAGCCAAAGTTTTTAAGAGGCATCCATCTGTGCCTTGTCAGGCCACCTGTGCTAATGGCTATTTCATCCCATATGAATTTTCTGTATTTCCTCACCACATACACCATTTTAACTCTGGAGGACTCTGTTTCAAATGCCATCTCTTTTGGTTGGGGAAGAAGGGCTGTTTTGTTCTTGCAGTGGGGATGTAGTTCATCTTGTACCTCTTGGTGTGTCACAAGTATTTGCAGATACTTTGTATTTTGTGCAGTGAACAGTCCTAGTTGGGTCAGCTACATGTTATTCTGTATACACCCCATGAGCTGTGTTACTCGTCAGTGTTTCACTACAGTTTTAATAGATATTGCAGGCATATGATGGAAATAAAGAATTTTCTGAGTTTCTCTGAGTTATTATCTTGTATATATTGAGTTAAATTACATATGCTTATTCTCATTTCACCCCAGATTTTGTTCACAGGTATGTTTAATAGGAACAAGGTGAATGCATTTCATGTCACATTTATATTGCTTGCATGTTTGGTGGGGAGTTTTATCTCTTTGACCTTTCCAACCCAAAGTAATTGTCATGGCAACAATTAAGGTTCAGCCTCATACATGACAGGAGAAGATGCTGAGTTTTGTTTCTTGCTCCTGAAGTTTTATTTTGCTCCTAAATTTATATCACGGTTCCATTCAAATACTGATTTTGCTTTTGTAATCTCTGTTTTTTGAATGCTTCTGGTTTACATGATTGCCTACTAGTTTTTTATTGATTTAGTAGCCAATGCTGTCTGAGAGGGGCACTGTGAGAATAAATGCATGCAGAGAGTAGTCAAGCATTTAGTAATAATGACCCATATAAGAATTTAGAAGGAAAAAGATTATTTGCGTGTATGCAGTCAAAATATTCAGGAATTCTGTGACTTCATGAACAGTATAGAGTACTTAGATAATTGAGCTGTAGCAAAAAAAGCAATTACATAGCTACGGAATATTTTACTGGTGTTCGGAATAAATTTACAATTTCAAATACAGTATTTGACTGAATACCATACATCTATGATTACATGTTTGTGTCTTTAAAAGATGTACACTGATGTTTGGGAGATCTAGCGTGAAATAGCAAGTAAATAACAAATTACTGATGAGGTGTTTTAGAATGCCTTTAAGTTAATAAGAGAGATTTATTTAAATTAGAGGATACTTCATAGAATACTGCTCTCTGTTCTAGATTACAAATCTCTGCTATTTAAATATTTTTCTGTGGGGGTTGTTGATAGGAGTAGGAGTAGATGCATTTCTAGTTTCATCTGTATCCTTGAATCAACTATGAAAAAGGGTGGGTTCTTATTTTAACTGACTTAAGCTAAAATCTTAGTGGAAACACAGTTTTTATAGTCTTCTGTACAAGCTTCCACAACTTATTTTAATAAGTGATTTACTTTCATTAGTTGACGATATTGGGAATGTAGATTTTTCAGAGCAAGACCAAGACTTCAGATACTGACCTGCTGTGCATTATTTCCTGCCACTTTTAATAGCTGAGCCTCCTTGCCTTCCCCTCCACCTTTGGCCACTGACCCATTTTCCCCCTTGGACAGGGCAGGGCAGCTTTGTTTCCCTTTTTGTGTGACCAGTGACAAAGCCTGGTAGAACTTCCTTGCTTGGTTTCAGGTCTCATCTCGTCTGTGACTGCTGATGCTGGCTCCTTCTAAGGTCCACCTTGCTGTAATAAAGTAGTGGGTGGGTTAGGTGGGGTGGTTGCCAGGGGGCTGCATGCAAGACCTGACCTTCGCTGTGGAGTAGTGGCTGTTGTGGGGAGATGAGTTTAGGAGAAAGTACACCTCCAGCTGTGGTTGTGCACTCCCAGCTGTTCAGAACTGCAGGACAGAGTCCTCCTGTGTTTTACAAATAAGTTTATAAGCTGGTGTTTGCCCCTCATACAGAGAAAATTGGGTTGTCTTGGTGAAGAGTTGTAGATGTATGACTTTTATATACATGAAGAAGCTTTGCCCACAGAAGCACATAAGAGTCAGCCTACTTCTTATGCCCTCAAAAAACCTTCAGCAAGACATCACTGAATCTCAAAAAGTTTGTGAGGGAGGCACGTTTCATTTGTCTGAAATTAAAACATCTACATGAAATTAAATATAACAAGCTATATCAACTCATCTCTAGGCAATGATTGATCTTGACACTGGTAGATAAAAGATCAGATGTCAATATGAAATCTTCCTTTTGGACTTAAGGAACAATAAAACAGAGTGATCTGTTTGAGACCATATTTGAAACTGGTTTTTGCTACGAGCTCAAAAATAAATATTTAATTTTCAGTAGATGGAAAACATTGAGTCTGAAATTCAGGACATTTGAATTCTGTTACTTAAGGGTGTGTAAATGGGGTATTGGTGTGTTATAGGGGAATTTATAGGTCACAAGTAACTCATCAGTAATCTCTGTCTTTTATACTAAGTATAAGATAGTTTATCTTCTTTGAGAAAGCTGCCTGTGCATTTAGCATATGCTGAGGGTTTGTCTTCACAGGAGCACTTGAAAGAATTAATCCAGATAAGATATGCTTTGGAAGTGGATTAAATTATATAGTACTCTTATACAAGGACATCTAAGCAGAATTTAAGTGGCTTTAGTTTTAGTTTCTTTACTTCCTCAGTTAAGTACATTAAATCAACTTAAAGGCATTTAAATTTTACTCAAATGCCTGTAGAAGTTTAATGTAATCTTATTAACCTGCTTCTAGTAAAGTTTATCTGTATTTGCTTTCTTTTTTTTTTTCTTGCAGGTGAGTTGGAGGAATGTTCAAACAAGCAGTAGTCGAGATTAGCCAGTTCAGTGTAAATTCAAAGTTTTTACTTCTTGTGCACTAACATTTTCAGGTTGACCAACTCTGTCTCTCCACTTACTGATATTACCTAACTCTGTCTTTTGGTTATCACATCCCTCATTTGCAAATTACCAGTAATGATTTTGATATCCTCAAGGTGACCAAGAGCCTTCTGTATGAGAAATGCTAAGTAATGGTTGTGGTGGTATTTGATTAACATCCAGATGGAAATGTGAAGTTTGTCTTTGGCCTTGTTCATTACTATAAAGGTGAAGGTGGAATTGGGGAAAATTATTGATTTACAGGAAATTTAACCATGAATATAGTTCTTTTTCTGTGAAATTATGACAGACACAAACAAACTGTTGTTCTGATGTTACGCAGAGTTCAGGCACCTACATCTGCTTTTGGTGCCCCTGGCTTAGTATACTTGTAGAGTATCTTTTGTATCTTTTGTAGAGTCTAAGATGAGGGATGTATACACGCATTAATCAACAGGTAGTAAATAGGGGGTGGGGTTTATCCTTTACAGAAGTGGAGACAAAATGTGAGAGTAACTTTGCTCTGACTGACCAGTACCTAACATTGTAGAAGTGGGTTTGCAAAATGGCAGCAGCAACTTTGGACCTTTCAAAATTCACCGTTTTTTTGTTTGTTTGTTTGTTTGTTTTCTCATTGTTTAAGGCCTGATATAAATCCAGTGACATGGGGTACTTGAGAATAGTAAATATTGTTATGCACAAATAAGAAGGAATGGCTTGAAAGTTTAATGACAAATTACTCGTGTTGGCATTGCAGTGTGAGGGCTGTATAATGCTGCTATATGAGGAGACAGACAGTGATTGTAAGTGCTCCTTCTGAATATGCAGAATGGTGATCTGTGGTATGCGTTTTTCCTGTACACAGCAACATCTAGCAGTGGGCAGTTGTAACCTCTAATCTGAATTGGCAAATGATGCCTTTACACTCAAATCCATAAGAAACCAACCTTTTCCTCTCCCACCCACAGCCCCATTGAGAAGTGAAATGTACTGAGATGCAAAAAGTATGTCAAATATGCATTTAAATGCTTTGCTTCTCTGACGTTTCATTTGATATGTGCTACATGTGACTTTGAAGCATAATAGCACATTGTCCTAAACTGATGGAGTTAGTCAGTGTTTGATCTTTTCAACTGAACAAATGTATTGTTTTAATGCTTTTTAATGACCTTTTAAACAGGAGAATTGATTTTATATATTTTTAAGAAGAAACCAGGATATAGCTGTGGCTTCTTTTTCCTTTTGGGTTTATAGCAGTATGTTAACAGCAAAGTAATCACAGAATATTCTGAATTGGAAGGGATCCACAGAGATCATTGAGTCTGAAAGTTCTCAACAGCTTTGGAAATGAAGATCCTTAAAATACATATATTCTAGTGATGGTATTGGAGGAGTTGGAACTCTGTTGATCTGCTGATGTCCGCAGAATGTCTAGATGATGTACCTGAAAGGAAGAAAATCACATTCCTACGAATACAGCCCAGGTGAGGGAGAAGGAAAGAATTCTAAGAGCATAGTTAGTAAGTAGTGATTTGGGCTAATAGCCTTTCTTGTCATCTTCTGGCAGCACTTTTGTGATATCAGGTTTTAAGTCATGAGGCATCAGGTGTGGGTACAGGTAAGTCAAATGATAACTAGTTTGAATATAAGTAGATCAAACATGCTAAGCCAGCATTTTTTAAATTCTGCTAAAATTAGCTCTGTGCAGATCTGTAGCTGATGTGAACTGGAGGTTCGATCTATTGGATAGCTCTGAAATAAGAATCTTGCCCTAAGACTGTTTTTAAAATTAACCCTGCTTTCGCTTCCTGCTCTTCCAAACATGTTTTTGAAATAATGCTACATTTTGAGATAACAGATTGGCTATTATCCCTTGTGTATGATTCCTGGCTCTACACAGTTAGGTAAGAGCATGAGCAAAATGTAAATTCTTTGGTAAGTTGGTAGAAGATACTATTTCATCACAATTGCTATTTAATTTTTGCAAAAGAACCTCCCACGCTGAATGTTCTTTTGAGTTATTTGGGGTTGATTTTTCATGAATAAAATTCTTAGTCATCTTCAGAATCTATGCAATATCTTAAAGAAATAAGGACTTTGCACATTTTAGTAGTTCATTGGTCTCCTTTTGTATCTCTTGATTCCTGCACTCCTTGCTTTGTATGTAAGATGCTGCACTTATGACTGTAGCACTAGGCTTGAATTTGGGAGTTAAGTGGTGAAATCCTTCCCTCATGGAAACCAACAGCAAAGAAATTTAATTTTCTACTTTAAGTTCTGACAGTGACTTTCTGTGTGACCTTGATATGAAGGTCTTACCAGGAGAATTTATACAAATAATCTGCACCTGGTTCTACAGGGCAGAAATGTATTGTGGGCTGCCACATGGCAAAGTTGCATATGAGTAAATGATGGCAGCTGATTTGTTCCTCCTTCTATGTGGCAGGACTCTTGAGAATGTGGGAGGTCCTTTATGTTTCATCAAAATGTAGATAGTCTATCAAACCAAGTTGCATGTTTACCTCAGAAAGAGTCTGTGCCTTGAACCTCTGCTCCTCAGCTGCACAGCTTACATCAGTTTATATCATGAACAATCTCAGATGAGTCATTTTGTGGAGGGGAGTAGAGTACTAGGATACTGTGCAAATTGTCCCTTGCTACAGTGAACAGAAGCCCATGGATGAGTCACAATACTTGTTTGTACCTGGGTAATGATATGTATTTCCCTATCCAATAGAATAGGTCAATAAACTGGAAAGTTTCAGGACATCCTTATGAAGGATTTAGGGGTCACCAAAAGTTATCAGTGAAACCATCTCCTGTGGCTTTATTGCAATATCCACTCTTGATGCTATTCTAAAAGCCTGAGCTCATGAATCATAGAATACCCCCATAGGTAGGTACACCTTCCACTAGACCATGTTGCCCAAAGCCCTGTCCAACCTGGCCTTGAACACTACCAGAGATGGGGCATCCACAACTTCTCTGGGCAACCTGTTCCAGTACATTACCACCCTCACAATAAAGATTTTTTTCCTAATGTCTAATCTAAACCTACTCTCAGTTTAAAGCCATTACTCCTTGTATTATCACTACATGCCCTCCACATCTTTCTTGTAGGCTGCCTTTAGGTACTGAAGGGCTGCTCTAAGGTCTCTCCAGAGCCTTCTCCAGGCTTAACAGCTCCAGCTCTCTCAGCCTGTCCTCACAGGAGAGGTGCTCCTTCCCTCTGATCATGTTGTGGTCCTCCTCTGGACTTGCTCCAACAAATGTCCTTCCTGTGCTGAGTACCCCAGAACAGGATACAGCACTCCAGATGGGGTCTCATGAAAGGGCAGTATAGGGGCAGGATCACCTCCCTCGTTCTGCTGGCCATGCTGCTTTTGGTGCAACCTGGAGCACAGTTGGCTTTCTGTGCTGCAAGTCCACATGGCTTGATCATGTCAAGCTTCTCATTCTCCAGCATCCCCTTCTCCTCATGGCTGCTCTTGATCCATTTTCCACCCAGCATATATTTGTGCTTGGGATTGACCTGATCCAGGTGCAGAACCTTACATTTGACTTTTTTAAACTTCATGAGGAGGCCCATCTCTCAAGCTTGTCCAGGTCCTAATGGATGTCATCCCTTCCCTCCAGTGTGTCAACCACACTACACAGCTTGGTATCATCAGCAAACTGGCTGTATGCACTCAGTCTCACTGTTCATGTCACTGACAAAGATGTTTAACAGCGCTGGTCCTGGTACGGACCCCTGAGGAATGCCACTTGTCACTCCGCTCACCATTCCACAATGTCCAAGTGCTTTCCACTTGGACATTTAGCTGTTGACTACAGCTCTTTGAGTGTGACCATGCAGACAATTTGTGAGGTGGTCCATCCATGAAGTCCATGTCTCTCCAGTTTAGAGACAAGGATGTCGTGCAGGACAGTGTCAAATGCTTTGCACAAGTCCAGGTAGATGGTATCATGTGCTCTTTCCTTATCCACCAATGCTATAGCCCTGTCATAAAAGGCCACTAGATTTATCTGTCACAATTTGCCCTTATTGAAACCATATTGCCTGTCACCAGTCAGGTCCTTACTTTCCATGTGCTTTAGCACAGTTTCCAGGAGGATCTGCTCCATGATTTTGCCAGGCACAAAGGTGAGACTGACTGGCTGGTAGTTCCCTGGCAGATTTGTTTCTCCTTTTCCAGTCAGTGGGAACTTCACTTGACTGGCATGACTTCTTGAATATGATGGATAGTGGCTTTCAGGTTCCTTAAATGGTGTCAGACCTGATCATCTCCTACAGTGGGTGATTCTTCATTCTCCCAATCCCTGCCTTTGTCTTCTGCAACTTGGGTGGTATGGCTGGAGCACTTGCTGGTGAAGACTGAGGCAAAAATGTCATTGAGTACCTCAGTCTTCTCCATGACCTGGGCAATGAGATCTCCCATTTCTTTCTGTAGAGGGCCCACATTTTCCATAGTCTTCCTTTAGTCACCAATGTACCTACAGAATCTTTTATTGTTGCCCTTGGTGTCAGTGGCCACATTTCATTCTATTAGGGCTTTAGCTTTCTACCTGATCGTAGCAGCTCAAGCAGTTTCTGTGTATCCTTCCTAGGCCACCTCTCCCCGCTTCCACCTCCATAGGCTTGCTTTTTCTGCTTGAGTTTTTCTAGGAGCTACATATTCATCCATGCAGGCCTGCTGGCATTTTTTCCCGACTTCTTCATTGGCATTGTTCCTGAGCTTCCAAGAGGTGATCCTTGAATATCAACCAGCTCCTCGTGGCCTGTCTTCCCTTTAGGGCTTTACCCCATGGTACTGTACCAAGTAGATCCCTGAAGAGACCAAAGTCTGCTCTCCTGACATCCAGGGTAGTGAGCTTGGTGCGTGCTCTCCTTGCTGCCCCAAGGATGCTGAACTCTACCATTTCATGGTCACTGCAGCCAAGGCTACTCTTGAGCTTCACATTCCCCATCAGCCCTTCCTTGTTGATTAGACTATAGTCCAGCATAGCACCTCTCCTCATTGACTCCTCCAGCACTTGTGGAAGGAAGTTATCATCAATGCATTCCAGGAACCTCCTGGATTACTTATGTCCTGCTGTGTTGTCCCGCCAGCAAATGTCAGGGTGGTTGAAGTCCATGAGGACCAGCACTTGTGAACATGAGGCTGTTCCTATCTGTGTGGAGAGGGCCTCCTCTGCTCAGTCTCTGGGTCAGGCAGCCTGTAGCAGACCCCCACTATATATATATAATGTCACCTGTCCCTGGCCTCCCTTTAATCCTGACTGAAAGTTCTCAGTTGGTTCCTCATCTATCCCCAGACAGACCTCCATGCACTCCAGCTGGTCACTGACATGACTCACCTCTGAGTCTTCCCTGCCTGCTCTTCCTGAAGAGCCTGTATCCTTCCATGCCAATACTCTAGTCAAAGGAGTCATCCCGCACATCTTTATGATGCCAGTAAGATCATAGCCCTGCAGACATGTGCATGTCTCCAACTCTTGTTTGTTCTGTGTGTGTGTGTATAGAGACATTTCAGTTGGGCCCCAAAAGCAGCCAGCTTACTGACTGGAGTGGCTGAAATCCCTTTGTGCTGCTCTTCAAGTGCTCTCCTTCTGACCTTCAATCCCTCTTCAGGCTCTCGACATCTCTTGGTGGCTCTGACATCAAACTGATTTGTGATT
Organism: Pseudopipra pipra; assembly: GCF_036250125.1. Classification (NCBI taxonomy): domain Eukaryota; kingdom Metazoa; phylum Chordata; class Aves; order Passeriformes; family Pipridae; genus Pseudopipra; species Pseudopipra pipra. Next base: position 107,359,348 of record NC_087549.1, read on the forward strand.
TGGGTGAATTGAGGTTCCCCTCCCCCAGCAGTTTTAGTTTAAAGCCCTGTTCACCAGCTTGGCAAGCCTGTGAGGCTAAATGATTGCATTAAAAAAAAAAAAGCTAGGTTTGTGGGAGTAGTAACTCTCATTAGTCTAATTGGTGTAGCTGGAGAAGGTAAACAATCTAAGTTGCAAAAAACTGTTTTCTTTCATGAAGAGCAAGCAGCAGACTTGAAAGCTAAATTCAAGTTGGAGAACACTTGCTTCGAACTTATTTAGTTCTGTATCAGTTTGACAGAAAACAATAGTTGGTATCTGCAGGTTGAAGAGCGTGATGATAAAGGAAAAGGCTATTATCTCCAGGAAGGAGTGAGTGAGTCAAATAACATATGGTCTGTAAAATGTGGAGACATATTTTATAATGTGCAATAGAACTACTCTCTCTCAATCTCACCTTTTGTTATATATTACAGCTATGATCTGAGATTTGTTTCTGAAAGGCTGGTGATGAGTTCTTTTTGGGGGGGTTGTTTTTTTGTATTTGTTTTTATTTTTTTTAAATCTCCAATGATAAATGGCTGTTTCTCTTAGGTTTTATTTGTTTTAATTGGTTACCCATGTGAGTTTGCTCTGGTGCCTAGCAGTGTGCATTTAGCAATAATTAATTTAAAATTGCCATGTAAAACTAGTTAATGAAACAATATCTATTTTTTTAAACAACAAGTTTAAATATTAACCTTAGTAATGACAAGAGTGAATACCAGCTGAGAAAGGTAGTTCTTGATTTGTATTTAGGTACTGGGGGTAGTAAACTTCAGGGTTAAATGCCTTTAGAATACACGTGTTACAAAAGGTAACAGTTGATTTGAAAAGGGCCTTTAGGAAGACTTAATAATTTCGAAGGTTGCTGCAGATACATTTATTATTTGGTTAAACCTCAAAAAAACTCAGGAAGGTCCAGGTAACTGGGAGGGTATGCCTTAGTACTTTGTAATGCAGTGTGCCTATTATGAAGGGACGTGTACCATATTTGGGCTCTTTCCTATTGCATGGTTTGTATTCTGAGGTCACTCTTAAATCACTGAGCTTCTTGAGTGGTTCAGCTGTGCTACATGCATGGGATGTTTAATTACTCTGTGAAATGCAGTTTTATTTTGGAAGTGTTGTGTTTCTTCTTAGACCCCTGCCTGATCTGCTAGTCTTATTGCTAAGGGTAATATCAAAGTTGTTTTGCCCTATGCTTCCATATGGAATATAAGGGAACTAATATGAACTATATTTGCTTCCTAGAGGAGAGAATGGAGCTGAGTAAACTTAGTGAATAAAAGTTCAAATAAAATCACAGTGACTTAAATGTGAATGTCCTTTTTGATTAAAAACTTACTCATTTCAGTCTAAAATCATCTCTACTTTGAAGTGAGGTTTCTTTTTATGATGTAACAGGGAAGTGTTATTCCATCTGATGATGTTATTTTACTGTTAGACTTTTCTTTGCAAATGAAAGGAAGAAAACCTTTTTTCTTTATATGAAAAGCCAGTTACTGTGTTATTGGGAAAAGGCTTTAATGACCCTAACTTACCTAATGAGGGCATTATCAAAAGAACTCCCTATTCACAGATTTATGGGGTGGTATTTCTTAGTCTGAATTGTCTTTGAAACTGCCATTTAATCTTAAATTCTTTGTAGTGAAGTAGTTGTTGAGTGGAGTTTTTGGTTGGGTTTGTGTTTTGTTTGTTTGTTTGTTTTTCTTTCAGGTCAATATGAAAATATTTCAGTTAGTTTTACTTTTGTTTTGACCACGGGAGACTTTTTTTTCCAAAGTCCCTGTAAAAAGTTTAGCTAATGATGTAGTTTGGGTGCTAATGTGAAGTTACTGGTTTGGATTTATCAGTAACCTTTAAAAGTAAGCGTATGAATAAAAAAAAGTTTCCGTCAAAAGTCCCAATTCTTAAATGCTGAAGTTGCAGGGGTTTTCTTTAAATTATAGAGAGGTTGGGTAGGGCTGGGACTGAATTTGTTTTATTTTCAGATTGCGGTATGTTAGTTTTATTTTAATGGCAGAGTCTGGAAGAGGCCAATTAATTGCTGTTGTGGTGTTAAGGCATGTCAGAGTTTGAAGAATTACGGAGTTTGTGTTGTGCTGGATTGGAGTGATGAAGTACAGATAACAGGCCACAGCTGTGGCCACAAATTAGGCCTCTCAATTTGATGCTGAAAGTATTGCATTAGAGTTGCTCTTCCAGGATTACCATGTGGAAAGTCTGATGAATAAAACCAGATCTGAAATAGGGAAGCTAGAAATGCATGCTGCTGCTGAATAAAAACCAAAACACCAACCTCTTGGGGCTTCATTCACGTAAAATGAGGGGGACCACTTTACTTTACTAAAGCAAGAGCAGTGCTCAGGAGCTCACTGGTCTTCAAGAACTTCCACTGTTTTTTGATTCTTAGTGGTTCTTTAAAGAACTAGGGTTCTCAGTGATTCCTTCCTGTTACAGCCAGCATCCGTTAGGGGAGGATGAGAATTGTCGTCCCTCTCATGGTCTCTCAGCACCTATCTATTGTTACATGGACTCCATCAAGAGTTGGGAGCATGAGGTTTACCAAGAGGTGTTTCTGGAAGGTGCATAAGCTTTGATCCAACCGAAGTACTGTGCAAAGGCCTTCCTATACAGGAAGGATCCACTGAGGAGGTAGAGCACCAGCTTCTGAATGCTTGTGGGCATGGGAGACTTCAACATATGGGTATTGTCCTTGCGTTCTGTGTAGCTACCCTCTTGCTGTGGGAATATTAATGCTCCAGGTATTTCCAGGCACAGGATAGGAGTAATGTAGTAATAGATCAGATCTGAATTACAACAATAATTCTGAGCAGTGATAGTTTTATTAGCAGAAATGTTCAAAACAACCCCAAAGTTACAGATCTGTCCTGTGCTTAGGATGACTAGCAGACATGCCCATAATCAGTTCACAAATGGTCCAAGAGCAAGAGTATGAACTGTGGTGGATTGGCTGAAGCTGTCACAGCTGTTTCATGGTTGTGAATCCTATAAAGTTGTCTGGGGCATTAAGTTCTTATAAAACCAAGGGATAGCTCTGGCCAACCAAGAGCTGCATGCAAACTTTGATTATCCCACAAAAGCCTGCATAGGGCCGGAACCAAGAAGATGCCAAGTAATAAAAGACTGTGCAAAGCTTCCTCCTCCCCTTCCTCAAATGTTGCTATTCAGTGAGTGTAGCTCTATCCTGACCTGCAACATCCCGTTCATTGTTTTTGTGCTAGGAGTTTCCTGAATGCTCCATGGAAAATGTGACACACTTTGTAATGTAGAACAAATATCTTCTGGAATGGGACTCAACCGAAAGGATAAACTCTGCATTGTGACTTTAATCCAGATTTGCATTCCAGTGAAGAACTCAGGTGGGGAAAATGTCTGTAACATAAGATATTGAGATGTAAAGCCACACAGTTGCCTTGGATATGAGGGTTTATTTATGCACAACTCAGAATCGATAAGTCTCTGGCCTTTTCAAAGGATTCTTCCTTTTTGCTTGCTGATACTTTAATATTTTTCCAATGCATGTGGCATTTTAGTGGATTGACAGATGACCAACTGATGTTTTATGTACAGTAGCAGAGGCTATGTTACATTTGGGATGTAGTACTTTACTGTTTCCATCAGCCTACTTTTCTGACTTTCAAACTGGAATTCCCATCTAGTCCATCAAATCTATAAATGCACCTTTTTAAGAGAGGAAGTAAGATAGATGGCAATTCTAGCATTTGGTGTATAAGGCTTTTGTGATGAATTGTTTTCTTCTAACTGCTCTGTTCATACTTACTTTCAAAATCTTGAAAAGCAACAACATTAGTAAATCAAAGTGGGCAAAGATCAAGCATGTGGTTTTATTTTAATAAGGGATAAAGCTGAAACCTCACTGAGTGTACATTGTTCAACACTTGTTCTGTGAGGCTTATGAATCAGTCCCTTCATTAGTGATCCATAAGCATTTCCTTTTGTGGTTACAGAGTATTTTCATTAGAAAATCCAATGCAAGATAATACTCGGTGCATTATTTTTGGTGCTTATGCTCATGTGCAAAGTTAATGTTTAAAAAAAGAAAAAAAGAAAAAGCAAGACTTTTATGGCCATGTGAAGTTTTGACTTCACAGAGGAAGTTTGCTTGCTTGATTTATGTCTGCCAGCATGAAGAGGATTTTGAAAGACGGCCTAGTAAGCCTGCAAGCTTGAAAAAGAGGTATAATTTGCATGGTTATGTCTTGTGTGTCTGGGACAAGTTTTCCCAAAGGCTGCGGGGAAAACTGTGCTTTGGGGACTATTTGTTCTGTTTGTGTTGAGGAGGACAGCAAGAAATGTGTCTCTCCTAGCTTTTAATCATTGCTGGTATTTGGGACAGTGTCCCCTGAAGAGGGTAAGGTCAGAATCTGGTGGAAGAAGGGGAGTCATAAATAAAAGAATTAAAAACTTTGAGACCCGTCCTCTCATCCCCCTTGCTGCCATACCTACGCAGCCGCATCACTCTTTTTATCGTAATTGTTGAAAGAGGCTGCTAAATGAAGAAACCAGCTTTCCTTTTGGACTTTTAACCTTCATGAAAGCTATAGTAATTGGCTTCTGCAGAGCATAGGTTGTTTCGGTCTGACATTTAAAAAAAAATACAGGAAGAACGAAATATCAATGTGCATTTCTGAAATTCCCAAATTGGCAGTGAAGGTCTTGCATCCCCGTGCTTTTAAAACCTCGAAAGTGCAGAGAGAGATTGGTGAGGGTTGAAATGTCTCTGTTGCATCTCAGCTGGGATGTACTTTGGCTGAGATGAAAGTTCAGCAGTTGGTACAAAATCTCTGCCTGGGGAAAAAATGGTTGGTGTGTGTGTGAATGTAATCTCTTTGAGGGAGTGGAGGAAGGCTTGAAGATTGGGTCATGTACAGGGAAATAAAACACTGTCAGAAAATAAAAGGAGAAAAAAAAAGCCAAAGGTGAGAGAGATGGATTGTCCTGCCTAGGCTAAAGGTGAGTTTTAGGCTTAGATTCCTTCTATGAATGCATGTCCTGTTTAAAAAAAAAAAAAAAGAAATGTTTCCCTGCTTCTTCATCCCTATTAAAGTAGAACATGGTAAAACTCTTGACAGTTGCTATTCTTTCTAAAGTTGACCATGTGAAAATTTTATGTACTAAAACAAGGAAAGCACATTAAGGTCTAATCCTTGCTTACTCTAGTGGGTCTTAAAGCTGTCATCACTTTAAAGTCATACAAAAGCAAAAATAGTATCTTAAATACAAATACTTTTTGTCCTCAGTGACTTTTAATGCACAGATTATAAGTCAATGATTAAAAATATAAAAGCAGATCCAGATCAAATCATGCTTTAGGTGACATTTAATCTAAAAGTGCTTGAAAACACCTTTCATGGGTATCATTGCTAGCTTTATCATCTATACAGAAATGTAATATATTCTTGAAAACTTGAAAACAAAAATTTAGAGGGCCACAGTCTGCCAGCACAGACCTGTGGCCCCTTCCTTCTCACAGCCTGGTAGCTGTGCTGCATCACATGTGCCTGCTCAAAAGGAAAACATGCTCAACAAGACTTTTTACTTCTCAGCTGCTGGAGGAAACTGCCAGCTTTTGGCATGGTTGAGTTTCTCTTAACAGAAGCCAGCAATACATATTGTAGGTAACTTGTCTGGTGGCATGCAAAGCTACCTTGCTGCCTTCTTCCTTTTAAGATATGATTCTTCTTTCTTAAATAAGATTGGTTAATGAACCAGGAGAAGTAGTAATGGATTTAAGAAAGGAACTGTTAAAAAGTGGCACCTCCTCAATTTATGGGGAATAGTTGAGTTTGATCTTGTTAGAGATGAAACTGTTCTTGAGAAAATTGTAATCCTTCATAGCTATGGGATCTTTCGTCTTGCTGTTGCATTATGCATCTTTAAAGCAAGAGGAAAGCATTTTCTGTCATGTGCCTGTCTCTTTTAACATCTGTACTTCCACTTCAGCAATTAAATGACTAAAAGCAAGGGCAGGAGAGAAGGAAGCCAGCAGCCTTGCATTAATTTCACTCTGTAAAACTACAGAGATTATTTGAGGCCGGAAAGAGGTAGCTGTGACAGGACAGGGGGCTCTTCCTGTCATGTGTGTGCTGAAATTAGGGCAGTTGCCAGGAATGGCTGAACCAATGAGCCAGATGAGAGACTATTTCTAAGTTGAGAACAGCTTAAACTTTCAGGACTCTACAACCAAAGCACACAGTTTTTTGCAAACTCACAGGTATCAAACAATGAAAGCCTGAGTAAAAGGGAGAACATGGTAAAGAGATGAGCAGTAGTTGCTTGCTGGGCTGCTTCTGAATATTTGCATTTTGATTGGCTCCATGGACATTTGTGCGTCCCTACAGCATGTTCTGTGTGCTCTTTCAGTCTTAAATGAGTATAATGGTGATGCCTTTATTTTGCCTGGGAAATTAATTTCCCTTGCTGATTTGTTTTAAAGTATGTAGTCCACCTAGAAGTGTATTTATCATTTTGTGTTGGTAACGAATCTTTTAATTTGGCAGACTAAGAGAATTATTATATTGGGCAATAAATATAAGCAAAAAAGTGTTTGCTCCTTTCTGTCCCATCCCAGAGTGCATATCTGGGATCCTTGTGAGAAGCCCTGTCTGATGCATAGCCGCTCTGAAATGCTCAAAAAGAGAATGGACTGTTTCCAGCAGACTCTGAAGCTGCATCTTCCACTTCTGCCTCTCTGTTTTTTAATGGGAGGTGTTGTATTGAAACTAAGGATGGTAGCAGGAAATGGGTAAACCAGTCTCTACTTTCAGGGTCTTGAGGGCTGGGAAGAGTAAAATGCAGGAAGATCCAGGTGAGTAATCTGTCCAAGGACATGAATAAATAAGGCAGCTTCCCATTCTAGATAATCTGTGAGCCTGATTTAGATACAACCCCCTGTAGCCTCTAAATGCCTCTCAACTTCTCTGAAGAAGTGTGGTGCTCCATTTTATAGTTGGTTGTTAGAGGCACAGAGGACCAAAGGGCAAGTACGTGGGCACACACAAAGCCTTTGAATGAAAGAAAATTAAACACAGTTGTTCTTAGTTCCAAGTTTAACATCTTTGTCTTTGAAGCAGCTTCTCTGTTCATTTTTTGAAGCAAACTCTCTGCTCATTTAAACAGTGTGATTACTACGTGTGGTAGAGAGTTCTCTTTAATCAGTGCTGTGGGGAACAAACTTGGCAGATATAAGGTCTATTTGCAGGTGAATTTTTTCAGTTTATTTTTTCTGTGGTCCGTGTCTTATACTAGCTGCTAGTAGTGTCATTTCTCAATGACACCGAGGTCAAATAAGAATCTCGAGCTTTTGTGTCCTGAGGTTTGTTTTGCAAATACTAGAATACATTTTTCTGTCTTGTTTAAATTGGGAGCATTAGATTTTGTCCTGGGCGCTGATGTAGCATGTTTACCTATTGGCAGTACTGCTTCAGAATTTACTTCAAGTGAGTTAATGTACTATTTTTTGGGTTTTTATCCCAGTCCTAGTCAAAATTGTTGGCATAGTGGGTGAGAGCAACAAGGTAAGATGTTTGGATGAAATACATCTAATTCTTTACACTCCAGGAAGAGAGCTTGTGAAGGTGGTGTGACTTGTAGGAATCTGCTCCAGAGTTTGGAGAATGGCACAGGTGAAAAGAAAACTTAAAAAAATCTTCAGAACCATTTTTTCCTTCATTCCTCATGTACACTCTTCTCTTAAGTTTTGCATGCACAGATCAAGAAGAACCAGTTGGCAACTGCATATTGTGAAGAACGTGTTTTTGTGAGCCCTACATATATCCTCCAAGCGAAGTAGAAGGAAGTTGCATCCAGCTCTGACAGAACAGCCAAACCCTCTGTTAGGTGTAAAGGACTGTAACTGAAATGGGACTCAAGTCTTGGTCTTCAGAGATGTGCAGTCCACTTACTTGTTACAGGGCAGGTTGTCTGGCAGCTTTGGAAATGGGATGTCTCTTTCCTGATCATACTCCTTACTCCAGATTAAAACCTTCTGGTGGGCTGTGTCTGTGGTTCTGTGAATGCAGCTCGAGGACTGCATCAGTGAGAAAAAATGAAGTATTCTTTCAGTAGCGATGCGCACTGCGGCTTTTTGGAAATGCTTTTACTTTCGGTGTACAACCTGTGAATATTGCTTAATATAGCGTAAAATGAGAGTGGGTAAGCTCTGTGTTTGCTGTTGTCACCATGCTGCCAAACCTGTAAAGCTATGTTTCAGTAGAGTAGAAGCGTTTAACTGAAGGGCAAAAAGAGGACTCCATTGTGTTTTAAAGCAATTAATACCTAAATCGCACTCACTGATTGAACATTAGAGAGCTAATGATCTTGCCACAGAGTTATGTGTTTGGCTTTGTTTTACTATTGCCATTTTCACACAAAGGACTTTTCAGCCAGGTGTTAGCCCTCTAGGAAGTTCAAAATGGTCAACTTCAGTTGACAGCTTTATTTGGAAACAGTTCTGACATGTCAAACTGAACTAGACAGTTAACTGAACAGTGATTTGCCACCCCTCACCCCAAGTGCAATGGGAAAATTTAATTTGGGAACACTGAAGTCTGAAAGGAAAAAGGATAAACAGTGGTTTCTCTCACAGGGGATTTGGTGAAGGGGTGTTACTTTGTATTTCTGAAGATACCAACTCTGGCAATGATCAGAGCACTGGAAATGTATTTGGATTTTATCCAAATGCTTTAATCTTTTAATGTCTGTTACAATTATAAAGGAGCTCATTGAGTTAATGAGACATACCATAATGAACGTAGTAATTGCATACTTGTACATCATTCTTCCCCATGGCATTGAATCTCAGCTGTGTGCCAGGAACTTTGCACAGGTGAAGTAAATCCTTTTTTTTTGTCTCTGGACATACTTACACAATGGTTTAAGATGAGCGGGTTATATTCCTGTTTTCATCTTTGGCCTTACACATTCCTTGTTGTGATCCTGATACTTGGGTGAGTGAGTGGTGAACGCATTCAAGGGGCTAATCTGTCTGAAAATGTGTCTTTGTTTTTGTTTTCTGGGTTAGTTTTTGGACCCTTCATCTCTCTGAACTAGCCGGCTGGACAAGTGCCAGCGCTGCACTGGGGAGAGGGAGGCAAAGCCGTGACATTGGGAAGCAGACACCAGATCTGCTGTGGAACTGGACTTAGCCATTCAGAAAGTTTTTTGGAGCAGAAAGATTTTATTTTACCAGAAAATGTAAGGATGGTGGCCCAGGATGATGTATATGTATTACAATATTTTCAACATAAAGCAGTTACAAGGATCCGGTTTTTTTTTGCTATATAATAAGTTAGAGGTATGCATGTTATTATGCAGCAAAGGCATAGTGTCCTTTTGCCTGTTGCCCTGCTCTGTAGTTAGCATTTGTAAGTTTTTAGCAGGTAAAATACTTGGCAGTAACTCCTGTGTGGCATCAAAAGGGTATTAAATATTTGAGGCACTCTATTTGTTTTTAGGATAATAGAGTAAAGCATCACACAGCAAGTGCTGGTTCATTTTGAATGGGTGTTTTGATAGAAGTTGATTGAGTTGCAGCAGCAGTCGGTGACAATTGATGTTCTGGCTCCTGGGAAGAAAACTGCCATGAGTTGTCTTGCAGAATAATGTGGCTGGCACAATTCAGTCCTCAGTGCTTGTTGCTTGTCTGGATGCATGTATTGTGGGGAGGTTAAGCTCTCAGTTCGTTTATTAGCCAATTTGGAAACAGTGAGTGTTTTGCTCATTCTTGGCATAACTGTGCATGTTCCCAGCGAGGCTGGAGCAGGAGCTTCAACCAGAGCATGGCGATGGGGAAACACAGCTGTGCCATCATCAGCTTTTGACAGTGAGTATTAGCTCCAGTCATCTGAGGAGTCTTAGAACACCTTTGAAATGATAGTTGCTTATGAGATACTTGGAGAAACAGATCATATGTACTACAACGGTGACTTTTTAATTGATAATGACTTCTTACCTGAGCCGTGAAGTAAATATATTTACTAAACTATGTAGTATTTTTCATGAGTCAAGTTTCTTGTTAAAGTATTTCCACTTTTTTTCTGATAATAAGAACAGTAGACAATCATAACACCTCTCTTTAGCTTTAGCTGCAGTTAACTGCTCTCCTCCCCCCAATTTTTTTTTAATAGCTCAGCATAATAGCATAAATTAGATTCAGTGGGGGTTTCAGTTCACATGTGGGTTGTAATTTCTGAGTGAACACATTGCCTGTCCTGCTGTCCCTGCTAAAAGGGAGAGACAGTAAGCTTTTCAACTGTTGTCCGCTGCTTAAACTGCATGACTCCCTAGAGCTTATGACTCAAACCAATAAAGGGTTATGTTTACATCACTCTTTCCTCTTTCCCTGGGCCATGCAGATTTTAATGTTGAACAAAGTGTGCAGTAAAATTATGGGGTGACCACAAATTGTACCCAGTGCTTGAATGTCATGTATTAGACTGTAACACAAAAGCAATTCATGGTAGTTTTCCTGTCAGAAGTAAAGTTTCTTATTGATCTTTAAAATTTTAGTTCAAATTATGGAAGACTGGAGTGTTTTTTGAATGAGTGCTCTTGGATGCCAGCTGAGAAGAGTTCTAGAGATTGTTCCTAAGTTGTAACCAACGGCTGGTTTTAATATGCTTAGAGAATCTTATTTTGGCATAGAAGGCAACCTGCTACAAAGCAGCTCTTTTTGCTCATTGTGTGCACAGTTAACTACAGAAAGGCACAATATTTAAACACAGATGGGTAGGCTAGGACTTCAAGAGTGCTTAGGGACATTATATCAGTGCTCTCAGAGAATCACAGAATGGTTGAGGCTGGAAGGGGCTACTGGAAGTCATCTTGTCCAACCCGCCTGCTCAAGCAGGGTCATCTGCTACTCATGGTTTTGCAATAGAGAGATGAGTAAGGGATAGTCTCACGTTAAACTACCCAGATCTCCTGTTACCAAGTGTCACATTTAACACAGTTAACCAAGCTTTATGCAGGATGAATCTCTCCTGGAAATGGGCTGGGTGAGCAGTGTTGGCACTGCTAATACCTTGTAGTCAGGTTTCTTCCAAGAGGTTTCTTGCATCCCTCCAAAATACCATCCATGTTCTGGTTGTGTGAACCTGAACTTTACCTTGTACTTGGATTCTTCAGTATCTTTTTGCTTGTATTTTGCCTTACAGTGATCTTATGGTTAGTCTGGCTGTATAATTGAAATGACTGCTCAGGTATGCAAGTTCCTCTTGATCTAGAATTACAAACAATGGCCCCAAGGTGTGTATCAGTATTGAAAGGGAGAGTGATGCCTCATTGGGATGTCCCCAGAACAGTGGTTCCAGGCTTGCAGGTACACAGACTGAACAGTACTCTGCAAAGCAGGGTGGCATCAGTGTTAAGGATGGGCATATGCACAATAGTTGTTTGGGGATGTGACTGTGTCTATGTTTGTTTCCTTAATATCTCTGTATTCCCGTTTCCAAACTGAGTTTAATGATGTCTGTTATAATGCTGGCTTAGTCTCAACAATTGATATTGTTTGGAGATACAATCTCTTTAATGCAGAATAGCTCAAATTATTCCACAAATGTTAGTTATAGACAAGGTCTCTAATATTAATTGTGCCATGCTTTTTTTTTTCCTTGGCCATTACTGCTTTTCCATTTGCTGTCTTGTTTTGCTGAATTTCCTCCAGAGAGCCACCACTGTGAAGTCCACAAGTGTTAAGGGCAAATTATTCTTTACGAATATGAGAAGTGTAAGCTGGCAGAGAGTTAGGAGTCTGCAGGGGTGGATTCAGAGACTGTATAGTGCTGAGAAGTCAGGAGAACGTGGGGTATTTTGACTGTTAGCTGTTTTGATGCACTGATTGCAGTAAGTATAAGAGAAACAGGGCTGGTAGGAACACCTCTGTAGATGGATCTGCTTTCTGCTGCAAGATTTCTGACAGGTGGTTTCTTTCCTTCTCTCGTTTTTTGTCATCTTTCTTAGTGTTATAGAATGTTCTGAGTTGGAGGGGACCCTCAAGGACCATTGAGTCCAACTCCTGGCTCAGCACAGGACACCCCAAGAGTCACACCATGTGCCTGAAAGCATTGCCCAAACACTTCTTGAACTCAGACAGGCTTGGTGCTGACCACTTCCGTGGGAAGCCTGTTCCAGGGCGAAGAACCTTTTCCCAGTCTCCAACATAAAAACCTCCCCTGACTCAGCTTCATGCTGTGCCCTCAGGCCCTGTCACTGGTCCCCAGAAGGAAGAGATCACTGCCTGCCCTCCACTTCCCTTTGTGAGGAAGCTGCTGACTATGATAATGAGGTCTCCCCTCAGCCTCCTCCAGGCTCAACAAGCCAAGTGACCTCAGCTGCTCCTCATATGAATTCCCCTCTAGACCTGTAACCGTCTTCGTGGCCCTCCTTTGGATGCTTTCTAGGAGCTTTATCATCCTTCTTACATTATGACAGCCAAAACTGCTCATCTTTGAAGAGCAGTATCAGTGCCTGACAAAAGGCTGGTGTCTTCAAAATTTTTGTGCCCTCCTCAGGTTCGTAAGTGATATCCACCCTTTCTTTTGCTGTTTCTCTTACTTATAATGAACATTAGCCTCTGCTTATTTACTGTGGAATAGCAATATGGCTCTTTTCCATGGGGTTTTTCTATGCAGAATGGTTACTTTAGAAAATAATTCTGTTTGTTTCAACCTTCGACATCCTGTCTAAGCCATCAGTTCACTTGTTATTTCCTCTAGCATTCACCATCTCTGTTGCCTTTTCTTCCTCCGTTTGATGACTAACTTCCTGGCAGTACCATTAGCTCCTCTGTAAGTAAGCACTGATAGGTAAAAAATTCTCTTTGTTTTTTCTACTGCTGCTTCATCTTCCTTCCAGCAGGAAGTTTAGGGCTTTTTCTAACTTTGAGCTTATCTTCTTGTGTCTGTTATCTCCTTTGGGATATAGCCGGTCATCATTTTCTTGATTCAACCTCTGCTGAAGCAAGGCAGTAAAGTGTTACCATCTTGACTCAAGATGCTCTTTTGTGTGTCCCTTCTAGCCCACTGACTTATACAAATGCCAGGAAAGTACAAAGTACCATAGCCAGATCATGCCAGTAGTAAAAAAGAGGACTGCGAGTTTTTGTTATTTCTTTACAATCCTTAATTGAATTTTATTCAAAATTCACAGCACTTTTGATGAACTTTCTCTGTTTCTTTTCAGCTATTTTCAACTACCCTGTAATAAACCTATTCCATTTCCAGTTACATTTGACTCCTTTGAAGTGTGCTTAGCTTAAACATTAAAAAGCACCACCGCTTTCCCTTCATCCCCCAAACAAAAAAAAAAAAAAAAATTGTCTCCATCCTCTTGAGCAGTAATATTTTGCATTGCTGTATTTTGTTGTTTCACTGTGTCAATTTCCTTCTTTCATTCTTTCTGCTCTCCAACTTCCTATGCTGAAATCTTTAATTCTTTCCTTACAACTCTTAAGAAGAGCAGCACTACTGGCTGAAATTGAGGCTTCATCTCTTCCCCATTACTTCACTCTTACCTGTCAGGTTGTGTGAGGCTACTCTTAGAGGTACGAAAAGAAAATTTTATTCAGCTGGATTTTAAGGGATATTTTTTGATGCTTGCTTCAGTTTAGAAACATTTGGAGTACAACCCAGTGATGAGAAACAACATCAAATGAAGCAGCAAGCCCTGATAAACTGTGAAAAGTTTAAGTAGATTCTAATGTTGGTATTCAGAGTAGCGTTTAATTTTGTTTCTATACTTGATACCTGCCATGGTCTTCAGATTTCATATGCTAGGTAGGTACTCAGCACCTTTGAAAAATCATGCACTTTTTTGTGAAGCCTTAGCTCTTTCACTTCTGGGCTTTTGGTGTGGGGGTTGTGTTGGTGCATTTTGGTTTTGTGTTGGGTGTTTTGTGAGTTAGTTTATTATAACAACACCAGCAACAACAACAACAATAATAATAATTTCTTTTAACTGGAATCGTCTTTTGAATACTTGAGTTTGATACTTTCCTTATCTGTAGTTCAAAGACCTCACATATAAAGGTCTTTAGTGAACAGAGCATCTTTCTGTATGGTATATGAGTTTTAATTAAATTCCCACAAAGGTTCAAATAAAAACTTGAATAATGAAAACTAAGTTTTCAGTCCTCTTCTGAATTATAGACATGTAACTAAAAGTTCCTTAGTAAAAGGAGAATGATATTCCTAGAAGTAGGGGAGTACAAGTTAAAATACCTGAGTTTTTCTGGTATGCTTCAATATGTGCTTTAGAAGCAAGACCAGACAGTCTGCTTGCTTATATTCTGAGTACATGCAGTCCATTGTGTTTTCTTTTGAAGCACCTGTTAAGGGCTTTTTTGCTCTCTAGTTTTGAAGAGAACTTTTTTTGAGAGTGGGCTCGCCTGTCAATGACAGTACAGCCTTAATCACATAAAATGCTTCCTAAGAAGAGGAACAAGATGACTGCGGGAAAGAGAAAATGCTTAGAATGAAATTGTGAAGAAAGGTTATGGGTATATGGGAATGAGACAGGTGACAACCACATGATTATTAGCTCTGCTTCCTGAACAGCTTTACCAGTGGCAAAAACTGTTCTGTTCTGTACATTTTACTGCCATATTCCTAAAATCTCCTCCAATATTTGGTTTCCAGGTATTTTGGAGAGGAAAAGTGTTGTATTTAAACTTGAAGGATCCAAAGTTCATTTTATAATAATATTAAATGGTGCTTTCCTGAGCTAATGATGCATTATTGATCAGCAGGTTGAGGGTTCAACATCAAAAAAATAATCCTGTTGGGAAGCTGATGGACCACTCTGAACAATGGAAGTCTGTTGAGTAGAGTCATGTTTTCCTACAGTGTTGGTGGCTGCTGCAGAGGGGGTAGCAGCCCCCTGGGTTGCCTGCTCTCTGAGATCACTGCATTTTTTCCATCTCTTACTAGAGTACAGCTCATAGCTCCTGTACAGCTTTATCTTCCATTTGTGTCAGAGCATCTGTAGATTTTATTGACATGGGTCTGCTGGGCCTTTGACTTCTGTCTAGTTCAGGGGTGAATAGCGCTGAACGGGCAACAAAAGGGAAAAAGGCAGCATGAAAGCCTTTTTATGTACACAAAGTGTACATCCAGCCCCCTGGCTTCTGTGCCCTGTTTTTATTTCTTGCAGAGATGGTAGAGCATGTTTACATCTCCTTAGACTCAGCTGTTCAGTCATGCAGTTTAACTCCAAAAATAACTCTCTTGGGGGATATTAATCCAGCAGTGGATTATCTTTCTAAAATCGTTAATCAGACTTGGTCCCCGAGGGACCTTCCAGCTGAACTTGCCACTTAGTTTCTGTTTGCTGGGGCCGCGGGAGCTGAGGGGAGGAAGCTGATGAGGTTTGACAAGAAGTGGTTACTTACGTAAGGTGCTGAGCGGAGGGACCCGTGCCTCTCCTCCTGCTGTGGGACCCTGCATGCCCAGCTGAGAGGGCTCAGCTCCCTGCCAGCACCTGCTGTGCCCTGCTTTGTCCTGTCACCATTATTGCCCTCACTTCCCTTCGCCTTGAGGAAACGCTATGGAAAAATCTGCCTGTGAGGGGGGCAGGGCGAGGTGGGGGGGAAATCTGTGCCAGCTCCAGGTGATTCCTATGTATGCTGCCTTTTGTCCAGGAAGGAGAAACACGTGCTTTGTTTTATTAAATTCTCAAGTGCACTTGGTGTTCCTTCAGTTGCTTTTTGATCATTAATTTTCTTACTCAAGCTGCTCATGAAATGACCTGGCCTGCTCTTTGAATATTACATCTCTTCTGTAAAAGAAGAAATAAGCTGTTTTAGGCTTCTGTTTTCATATGCTAGTAGAGCTGCAAGTCACATATCTCCTGTTAGCTTTGCATTTTTCTCCTGTCTGAAGAGTAAGAATAGAGTTTATTTCTTAAGAGATGTGCTCTGATAGCTTTAAATTATTTAAAGTACTTTGAGATCTTTGTATGGAAAGTGCCAAGGAAATTGCAAAACAAGTTTAAAGAAGAAAAAAGAAAAAGGAAGATTTCCACTGAGAACTAATTTCATACACGAATAAAATCCTGTTTTCCCCATGCAATGCATAGGTAGAAAAGGAAAATTCAATATATTTTGTGCTGAATGAATCCCTCAGAGCCAGGCAGGTAAATTGAGAGCTTGCATGTCTGTGCTGATGCATTTTTACATTAAATCTAATATACTTTGATCTCCAGCTTCACTGTTTGTTACTCTGACTTAGTAGACCACTGCAAGCACTTCATAGCATAGTTGAAATGCATATATATAGTATATGTGGTAATAACAATAAATCACCAAATTTGCACTTTAATAGGCTAATCTGTCATAGTTCTGGAATACCACATGATGGAAGAAAGTGTGCTCAAGCGGTAGACATGTTTTGATTGTGGGGTTTTTGTCCCTCAAATTATAAAATAGTGTGCTTTTGAGCATGTAAGTTGTTTAAACACCCTCCTGGTTACAACTCCTTGCATGCATTAGGGAAAACAATGGGAATTTGCCTTCCTTTTTTTCAGACCCTTTCCTCCCCTTCATACACTTGTGTCTGCATATGCATCCTCTTGCCTTCAGATTCTGCCTTGGAAATAAATATTTTAAAAATGAGTTGGAAAGTTGCTCTTACATGTCAGTGCTTCTTAGTTCCCACTGGGAGAGAAAAAGGAATTGCACTTGAGAAAACTCCATAACTAGACCCTTTAGTGACATCTCTATCCTTTTTACTGCTTGCCTGCTGCTGGCATAACGAAAAGCTATTGAAATCAGTTCTAGTTCTTCATTCATGTAATGAAAATTGCTTACTAAATTGGAAGCATATCACACCAGGGTGTGTGCCTTCCTTATTTTAGTGGGCAGTGTCTAGCACACTGTGTACCACTGGCATAAATAGTAGGTAATTTTGAATTGTCAGCACCTACATGAATAGTAGGTAATTTTGAATTGCAGAATTTTTTTTGCAATAATAATTTTGTGATGACAGCTAAACATCTATTTTGGCTTTAAAAAACCCAAAAAGAATATTTGCTTCTGGCATTGCTACATAGGTAGAAGGAAACTAAATTATCTTTTGGATCCTACATTGGATTCATAAGATTATGAACTAAGACAGAAAAAGTCAGCACATTTGACTAAGATGTCCACAGAGAAACAGAAAGAAAGTAATGATTTTATGTGCTTTTCAGCATTCAAACCGCATTGTTATCTTTGAGTTGGTTTTCTGGTGGGAAAAGTGGAAGTACACCCATTTGTATTAGTTAAAGATCTGTCACTTAGCTTTGTGTTTTATGACTGTATAAGCATACATGTAGTAATAATTATAATTACGTAGGAGATCTGTGCTAGCCTACGTTAAAACTAGTCACACTGAAATTGTCTTCTGCATGCTGTGGCAGACTTCTCTTGTGCCTTGCTTTGGAATGTTAATGCTTATTTTCCATAGCTGAATTTGATTAACTTACCATCAACTTACCTTGACTCTTCTTTCTTAAACCTTTCCTCCTACGTAACTTGTTAAGATTGCCCACAATTCACTAAAGTAAAACGAGGAGGGTTAATGCCCTCATTTGTATGGGAAAATGGAAGTTTTCTGCAAATTTATTGCTGTGTAATGTTGTTTTGGTTTTGTACTTATGGCCAGTGATCATGAATCAGTGTTTTTTCTCCAGCATTTATTGTGAGCTTTGGAGTTAGTGAACCTCCAAGGGAAGGCATTGGGTTGCAAGATAACTTTTCTTTGCCTCTTGCAGTGAGAGATGACAGTGCTTCAGACTGATTCCCTGTCTTCCTAGTCAAAAGAAACTCTTTGCCCGTGCACTAGGTGGATTCTCTGTTTTTTATAGGTCTTCCTTCTATCTCGTTAGGTCTGTGGCCTACAGATGATTTTTTTCATTAAAACTGTAGAAGAAGCATGATGGGGGGAAATAAAACTTGTTGAAAATAAGGGCTTACTCATCTGAAGCTATCCTCAGTCAAGTTTGTCTGGCAGGAGCTGCTGCTGCTGCCCTTTTGTGTTGTGGCCAGTAAACTCAGGCCCTGGCAGAGGCTTCCAGCATCCCTGCTGCCAAGGATGGCGTGCCAAGCCAAGGAATGCAGGGAGAAACCTGTTGGTCAGGCATTAAGTCAGACAGCTGCAGGTGGTTTAATACCAAAATGACAGCAGACTGAGGCTACCAAGGATTGCACTGCTGAGGAGGTGGGAAACAGCATCACTGTGAGTTTGGGAGCAGAAGGTGCCAAAGTCTGTTTCAATTGACTGTCAAGGTGGATTAACAGCCCATTGCTGCCAACAAATCTCTCTTTTCCTCCTTTCTTCCATGTTGTACCACCTCTGGGAAGCTGTTAGACTTGAACATGGTAAAAACCAGATGACCAAAAATACTTTTTTCTGGTGGTTGGCTGAGGCAGTGTTTTGTGCAGCGAGGGGAGTACTGGTGGGATCTGGAAATGGTGGGTGCGTGATTTGTCAGGGGAGAAATGGTGAGGGCTTTGCATCCTCTAAGGGTCTACAGTGTAAAAGACAGCCAAAAGTAAGTGGCTGTCTCTTCTTAATGACCAGCAAGCCAGCTGCATGCTTTAATTGTGTTTATTCCTGGTTCCTGAAACATCTACCAAATGTAGACAATATCACAGTGTTTCTTAATCACATTGTTTAGTCTTTCAAGGCACTTCCTGCAATCCAGTCTTATTTATAGACCATCCATTGTCTTATTTACTGCCTTGTGCTTTGCTTTGTGGTGATGTGCGATCCTGTCAGCGTCAGAACTGCCATTGTTGGAAATAAATTGCTGGAGTGTTAAAGTTCACAAATTGCTTTTATAGTATGTGCTAAGAACCCTATGTAGAATGTAGCAGGGCTTGCAGACTCAGAGGACTGAGTCTTTTCATAGCAGACCAGAGGCATGCAAAAAAAAGGAAATGCAGAGGTGTATATGGGAAGGCTGGATGAACTCCAACTTCAAAAAGTAGTCTGAGACAAAGGTACAACATTTCTTCATAAAGGGATGATTTCATGATTTTGTTCAGGCTGATGTTCAGACAGAAGTTCATGCTTCTGCAGTTGAATAAAGGTTGTTACACTGGGTTAGTTGAAGCAGCAACTGAAGGTGGTCAGAGCCTTTTCTTACCTGTACCTGTTCGTGGCTTTTGGATGTCTGGTATACTCAGCCAGCTCCTCCCCTTGCCTTAGCTTTTTCAAAGGGTCTATGTGCAAGCATGTGTCCATGCTTTCACCACTTCCTTCTCTTTTTCTGCTAAGAGGAAGTGGGGCTGCGCCTCTGGGGATTTCTGCAGATTCTGTTGTTTTGTCATATGTGATGGCACTTTGCTGGGTCTCAGCAGAGTATGCGGGAAGTGCCACGGTTGGCATGGAGGGCTATGCAAAGCAAGCAGGAACCTCCCTGTCTGCAGCAGGGTGCATGGGTTGCTGTGTCTGAGAATTGCAGAGCTTTGCTACTGGAGAGAGTGTCCTGCTACCACTGAGCTGGGAGAGGGGTGCAGGTTTGTTTGCAAGCCCAACGAGGTGCTACACCCTCTTAAAAAACATTTGTTGTTGTTGTTGTGAGGTTACAAACTTTGATGAGTCAAAGGAGACAGAACTTGGTGAATCAAAAGAGACAGAACTTATATTCTGTAAAACCTGAGGATTTAGTTCTTCCCCTTTCCTCTCCTTCCCCCAGATTCACAGCCTGCACTATTTGACATGAGATCCTGTAGATACTTATGTTATCGCAGAACTATGACGTCTTATGTAGCTGATTATATCACTGTGAATGCATACTATATCCTTGTGTATTCACGTGTCTGAGATGTACCACAGAGAAGTATTTATATATGGGTATCTCTGGATCCGTTAGGTGAGGATGTGTCTGTGTATATATATGTGGAAACTACTGTGTGTTCTGCCTTCTTCCTGACATACTGGTTGCTATAGTGCAGTGATCTATTTGTGAACACCCAGAAGATCATTGCTATAGTTAAAAGAAACAGTGTTTCCTGGCCATAACTTCCTGGGCAATCTCTTTGCCTGGAGCACCAGCGTTAACTGATTTGGTCACATTCCCTGGGACTCCAGGAGTGACACTGTAACAGGAGCTTCCTCTAGTTTGTCACTTTTCCCCACCAGCATATTAAATAATATTTAAAAATAGTTTTTCTATTTAAATCTAATGCATGCCTATTATTCACCGTACATTTCAGTGCTTCAGCCATCTTTCTAACAGACTGTCGAGCTGTGCAGTGTGTCGTGGCATTGTGTCCTGTGTTCGCTTCTCTAATATCTGCCATTCTTCCACTCTTGCACATACATACACACATACATTTTCATTCACCTGCCCAGCCAGGGGTAATGTAGGAGACTGAAGTGGCAGCGCTGGAGTTCTGTCTGAACTGCCGTATTATTCTTTTTTTTTTCCTCCCTGCAGGTGTGAATGAGAGAGACTCTCTGCAGTATTTAGTGTCCAGTTGTACTGGCTCCGGTGAACAGCAGCGTCGCAATGCCCCCTCCTGCTGATATAGTGAAGGTGGCGATCGAGTGGCCAGGTGCCTACCCCAAGTTAATGGAAATAGATCAAGTAAGTGCCTGTGTACGTGTGTTCAGCTACCCCTGTGCATAAATAAGCTCGTCTCTGCATGTTTATGTCTCTGCTTTTCTGTTTACTTCCATGCACAAGTATTTTTTTCTGTGAGTGCATGTGGGGTGGAAGGCATTTTTTATAAGGGGTGTAACCCTCTTCCTCTCTTACTACTTAATGGTTTTGATGTGTTTAGCTGGTTTCTTAGTTTACTTTTTCTTTTAGAACAGCTGCTTAAATAAGGCATTTTCTGCTTGTGTGACCCACTTAACACTTTTGTGCCTTAGTTTGTTCAACTGTAAAATTGTGGTAATGTTGTTACCTCTGGGTGGAAAGTCTTCAAATTTCTAGTCAGTGCTTTGCATTTGGAGTAGAATCATACTGAATGGCTGCAGCAAGTGCAGATTTTGGAACTTCAGTAGTAGTGCACAGTGAGCAGGAGAATCTTTGCTGTTCCATACAGAAATCTGAGGGGTTATTCTGTTTAGCTGGTTAGTTCTAATGCAATGGCCCCATAGACTGATTATATTCAGTGTACAGAAGTTAACAAATTCAAAATTTTGAATTAAAAACTCTTTTTAGGAAATTAGATGTGGGGGGGGAAACAAACCAAATCAAGTTATACAAGTGCCGTGTTTTACATTCTGGACTTGGCTGAGATTTTTTTGTGGCAAGTGTATTAAAAGGAACCTCTTTAATATTTAACAGCTTACCGATAACATTTTGAAACCCTACAGCGTTACCTGTTTAGAATTATTATTACTTCTGTAAATATTATTCTGCGTTAAAAAAAGCATTTCATAATGTGTTTTAGGCCCTAGTGTGTCTGGGGACTTAGTATATTATAAAGTTCTATTGGAGAGGAGAGCATTTGAATTCACACTGAAAATGTTTTACTGTAATGGGTTCATAATTTCTTCATGCAGTGCAATCAGTTTCACTTATAGTTAACTATTTTGTGGCACATGCCTGGGAAATTCCTATGTGAAATTTGGAGAATCACGGTACTAGAGGAGAGCTGGAATAACAGCAGTCCAATTTTTAGCAATCTGAAAGCCCCATTAGAGGAAAAGGGAGTTCCCAAGTGAAATCAAACTTTGTAGTTTGATTTTTTGACCTGCCAAGGTTTTCCATTTTCATTTGCTGAAATTTTTCAGTAGGCAAGGTAGAAATCTTTTGCCTTCTAGAGTGAAGAATGTTTTGCTTTTTCCTTCTTATATAGCAAATGGTAGACACTGCACACTGTGTTCAGGAAAAGAGGCATGTTAGTCATGATGAACCAAGTACAGTGGGAACAAAACTGAACAAATATTATGCAGTCTCCTTCCAAACAGCAGCAAAATAATACCAAAGTGATTGGTTTTAATTTACAAAATAGCTTAAAGGAACTCTCATAAAACCCTCATACCTTATCTGAAATATTAGCTTACTTTCCTGAAACCTTCATTTTACTTTTATTATGTAAGACTTAGAGGAGACAAGAAAGATCAGTGCTGACGTATATTGGGTAGAACTGTTCAACACAACCTGCAAGTTGTCTGCAAGCCACTTTATGGGGAGGAGGAGGAAGAGTGAGAGCAAGTTTGAAAGGTAGAAGACTAACAGCAACCTTCTCCTGATGCAGAGGGAAATGAAGGAATGAAGTTTGAGGGTGACATCCCTCACCTTTCTGACATGGAATGATGGGAAAGAAACATGCCTTCCTACTGCCCACACACACAAACACATTTACCTTTTCAAGGTTGGGAGCAATGTGGGAATGAACCCTGAAAACATATAGGGTGATACATGCTTCTAAGCACACAGCTCTGCTTTTGATTCACTTAATGCTAACTTTTCCCCAGTCTGTTTCCTTTAAAACATCTATTCAGTTGAAGAGCTGTAGTGGAGGAGATGATTCATACCTCAGATGGCTAGCTGTCAGAGATGATAAAGGGGAGGAGAGAAAAGGAAGGCAGAAAAGAGAAATGACTTACCCATTGACCAGACACTGCATCCAGTGCCTGTCTCCCAGGTGGGATCTGCTTATTTAGCCACCACTTAACATATATTCAGAAAATTCTAAAAGCTTTACCATACCAGTTTTCTCCCTCTCTGATCCCTTACCATGAAGAAAAACAATATTTAAAAGAACAGCACTATATTATAATTTTTAAAAGAGCAACAAAACCCCCTCACCTTGCATGATGCAACTTCTTTATCTTTCAGGGTACTAAGGGTATTCCAGAAATTGAAGTACAAATGCCGTATAAGAGATCAGAAGAAAATCTGGGAGTTTTTTTGGGTTGCTTGTTGCATATACTTGGAAGCACTTATTTATATTCTGTTGCACTTTATCCCAGTTTACCTGCTGTGTATATGCATGTTTTGCTTAGCAATGAAGAGAATATTTTCAAAGTGAGGAAATGTCACCGTGAAACCTGAGCAATTGACAGTGGGATAGTGGAAGATGTTGGGCCTGAAAAGAACTCATGAGTATTTTTTCCACCAAATGTTATTAAATTTTACATTAAAAACCTCCTCTTCAGATCCATGACTTCTGACAATCTGGACTTCAGGAGGCACAGAGCTTTTTCAAGTTGAGACTTCCCACTAAATATCTATAGGTTTGTCAGTCTGGGTTCATCGATGATGGTTTTAACTTTAATCATACAAAATTAGTCTCAGTTAGAGAGATTCTATGCCAGAAAAACTAATATATAATTAAGTGCCTTTTGGAACCTGTGCCTGCTTCCACTGAATGAGAAAAAAGGTTTTCTGCTCATTCATTGCCATGTACTATTTGATGTCAGGGTTTTACAACTGCTTTTTTTTTCCTGGAAAGTTGCTTTAAACAAGGAGGGCAAAACTGCCTATTGTTTATTACTCTCTCTCTCTCTTGCCAGGTGGGGACTAATTAAGTTGCAGTAAACCTAGCAACTGGCTGATGCCTGTATGCATTAAAACTGATTTTAAATCATGTGCAAGCTTATGTACTTTTGTGCTTTCTCCTTGAGAGAGTTGATTGAATACAGTTACTCTCTTCTACAATACTTGTTTTGGTTTGGTTTTTTGTTTGGTTTTTTTTTTTTTTAAATTTGGTTTCCTTCCCACTTCCACCATTTTCCTCAATTATAAATTTGAAAAATAGCATCTAGACTCTTCCCCCCTGCATAAATCTGTACTAGCAGTATTAAAACTGTGGTCTAAATTAATTTTTAATGAAAAGATTTGATTACGACTTTAAGACCTGGGTATAGGGATGATCTTTCACTCTTAAGTCTTCCTGTTGTGTAAGGGGAGGAATGGAAATGAGTTGGTGTCTGAATTTGCATCGTGATCTTATTGTGGACTTTTTAGGGATGCAGTCTGGGGAAGAAATGAATGGTAGATGCTGACTGTCTGTTGTCTTTTTCTCCCAGTCTTCTGGCTAATTATTCTCGAAGATGTTAAAAGTAAGGCTGCACAGGCTCTGTACAGGTGAACCAGGATGCTGTCTAGTCTATTCTGTCTTCTCTTTATTTGTCCTGGAAATAGCCATTTCATAAGAGGATGTTATTTCTTGTGTTCACATGAAAAATTGCATGCTTTAATTTGTGCCCATTATGTATAACTCATTCTTAGCTGTTGGGTTTTTTTTACAGCACAGATTATTTTAGGTAAGCCAGTGCTAGTTTTAGATTACCTGAATACTTTGTAGATTTACAGTTTCACTGTTCCTGCTGCAGGGGAATCAGCTTCCATGAGAGGCACAAAATGGATATTTGAGGACAATATCTATTTTGGCTTATCCCATTTAAATCCACTCTTATATGTTAACACAAGTTGTAATAAAACCTGATTTCTCTAAGCACTGGGATGAACTTCCTCAGCGTTGGAGGTAAACAACTGTTTCTACAGAAGGGAACAGTTTATGATTACGCTTGGCCATACAGTCTCTTCCTCCAGGTTTACTTTTATCTATAAGGTCATTAAACATGGGTTTAATTAGCAGATATGAATCTTTCTGCTAGCAAAAAAAAAAGCTGTGTTTTCTTTTCAAAGCACAAACCTGTTACAGTGGGCAAAATTTACAGGAGTACTGTCATATGATAATTTCATGTTAATACAAGTGCAGCACATGGGAGGAACCACAGGCTGCTTTACATTTATGTTCTGTCTAATGTTTAGATTTAGTCAGCAATTTTATCTTTCAAGAGTGTCTTTCAAGTTATCTCTTCTGGTTGTTTTTTATTTCTTTATAGAAGTTATTGTACTTCATCATCATCATGGCTGGGCTTCGCGAACGAATATCTGGGAAGGGCTCTACCCACATTTGTTACAAGCGCGCTGGTGGCTAAAAAGGCCAATGCGAGATAGACAAGTCAGTTGCAAAAGGCACAGCAGAAAGACTCCTTAGGTGGTATATTCTGCAAGGCACGATTCTTTCTGCATTGTCTTTTCTCCTCGAGAGTGATCCTGCGTGCGTTCTCAAAAGAAGCAGCAGTGTTAAAGATAGTGTGTCTCCAGGCCTCCCGATTGGAGGCCAGAGTAGACCTGTTATGATGATCAATATGGCCAAGGCTGAGATGTTGTTTCAGGGAGTCCTTGTATCTTTTCTTTGGGGTTCCTCTCTTGTGGCAGCCGGTGGCAAGTTCACCATAGAGCACGATCTTAGGGAGGCGGTGGTCCTTCATGCTGGACATATGTCCTGCCCAACACAGCTGTGTTCTCAGCAACATGGCCTCTATACTCGTAACTGCTGCTTGTTCTAGAACAGACGTGTTAGTTGCATAATCTGACCAGTGGATGTTTAGGATTGTGCGGAGACAGCATTGATGGAAGTGTTCTAGGAGTCGCAGGTGGTGGCAGTAGATGACCCATGATTCGAATCCATATAAAAGAGTAGACAGCACAATGTCTCTGTAAACACTGATCTTTGTAGTTTTCTTCGAGTGTTTATTACGCCTGACTCTTTTATAGAGTCTTCTGAAAGCACTATATGCCTTTGCTAACCTGTTGTCTTTCTCCTTGTCAATCTTACCATCGGAGGAGATGAGACTACCTAGGTAATTAAACTGCTGGACTAATTTGAGCTCTGATTGGCCAATGGTGATATGGGGATGATGGAAGACTTCCTGAGGTGCAGGTTGATAGAGAACTTCTGTCTTCTTTAAGCTGACTTCCAGCCCAAAGAGCTCAGCAGCATCTGCAAAGCAGGATCTTAAACGCTGCAGAGCTGCTTCTGTGTGGGCAACAAGGGCGGTGTCATCAGCATAGAGCAGCTCCTGGACAAGATGGTTTAAGGTCTTGGTGTGGGCCTTCAGTCGCCTTAGGTTGAATAGACTTCCATCAGTACGGTATCGAATGTAGATACCATCCTGATCATCGAGGTCTGCCGTGGACCTTTGGAGCATCATGCTGAAGAAGATTGTGAATAGGGTTGGAGCGAGAAAGCAGCCTTGTTTCGCACTATTCTTTATTAGAAAGGGCTCAGAAAGTGCATTGCCATATCTGACTTGACCATGCTGATCCTCATGAAGTAAGATGATCATTTTAAGGAACTTGGAACATTGTACTTCACTGCATATTAAAAGAACACCAATAAGGCTTTGTTTCTTTTAAGGGTAACTTTCAGACCTAAATCTGGACCCTTGGGCATTGTTAATTGATTTAGAACAGTGTTTCTCAAACTGTGAGGAGAAATGTAGTTCAAAAAGGATTGTGAAATTCTTAATTAGAGAAAAGAAAGTGGCACATCGCTTCTGCCATGTGTGTAGAGTAAGAATAGCTGGCTTCTGCAAGTGCTGTCACTAGTAATAGCAGTGTACTGATACAAACCTAGCATCACAAGTCTAAACATATACAATATTAGTGAGCACCAGCATCATTCAAGTGGTGAAGAAGAAAGGGATATTGATGTCTCGCTGTACCGTAAAGTGTTGCTCCCTGTGCTTCATTATGGCTCCAGACTCTGACTCCCACAAAATCAAAGGGTTTAGTGCTGAGAGGATGAAGGAAGAGAGGTCTCTTGTCTCTTTCCCACAAACTTGCAAATTTTTATGAACTCTTACCCAGAAAGTGTAATGGTGCTGCAGTAGCTGTAACTAGTAATGCTTTTTGGTATGAATATTGTAAAGATTTCCAATGTTATTGCACATCCCGAGTTTAAAGTAGTTAAGGGAAATGTCAGTGCCTTTAACAGCTTACAAGATCTCAGCTATTTGAAGAGAGAGGACTATGAAGTAGCTTGTGGGGAGAGAAAAAAAATAAAAAAAAAAAATCTTACACTGACTTACAAAAGTGTTCCTTGCTTGGATTTGCTAGCAGCAGCTCCTTTCTGTCAGATTGAAGAAGAGAGTTAGTGCTTGAGTTCGGCCGCTGCAGCTGTATCTCAGCCATTCTGAAGGAGGATATTGGTTGCTGCTGATGGAGGGTCGTGGGTTCGAGCCCCATGTTGGGCGCCAGATAGAACTTTTGAGGCAAAGACCTTCAACTGAAAGCTGCCTGAGATGTTCTGACTCAGGGGTGAATCCCCTGGGGAAGGGACCTTCATGGGGGTCTTACACTCCATGGTATGACGTGGTGAAGCGAGTTTTGTCCCTGCTACGCAGCCCACGGAAGAGAAGACCCTCGCTTGGAGTTGAAGGACCGAGGGGCTTGGTGACCCCCCCACCTCGTGTGTACTGGCAGAGATCCAGTTACAGCTGCTGCATGAAAGAAGAGAGCCTGCTGCCCTAGAGACACTGCTGCTCTGAAAGTAGAAAGGATCTCTTCCTTCTTCCCTCCTGGACTTTTATTTGGAAGGGAGAAGAGATTTGATCCATTGTAAATACTACTTTATCATAACAGAGGTAGTTAAGATTGTATATGATATATTGTAATATTTATTTGTACAGTGTTTGTAATGTAATCCCTTCCCCCCATTCTGAGTCTTGTGTGGTGTCTGGAAAACCCATCTCACACTGGGTTGAGATGAGGGAGGGGGGCTTGGACTAGGGAATTGGATTTTGGGGCTCTCAAACCATGATACTTACTCAAAGATAGATGAGCCAAAAGGTGGTTACCTATTCAAAAAGAATTGGAAAACACTGAGGTAGCTTAAGCCAATTTGCTAAAGGTAAGGCTTACATAAAATCAATTTTTAGGTGCTAAACAGATGCTGACAATCATCAAATGAGTTTTATTTCTCCTTGTACCTGTCATATTTCAAAAGACAATTTTTCTACTTGGTGCTATTTTCTAGGTTAAGAAATTTAAATGCAGTAGACAGTAAAATATATATATATATTTTGTTGTTAAATAGATGTGCAAGTAGAGCCAGGTTATACTTAGAGTCCCGTAGAAATAGTGTCCCAGTGTTCCTGATCTCCAACATAAAGGAAGTTCAGGAAGTAATATTTTAGGAAAGAGATGAAACACTTTGTTAATTCTGTCCTTGATTTTTGTGGGCTTGTGGGTTTTTTTTGGTTGGTTGGTTTTGGGTTTGGTTTGGTTTGCCTCTTTTTTTTCTTCCTGTCTCTGATTTTGCTAGCTCTATAGTGCTAGCCAGAACCTCCCCATTGGAGCCTGAATTTTATTGCCTCCAACTGATGGCATTTTCAAGATGAAGGCTAGACATGACTTTAAGATTGTTGCATCCATAAATTTTTTTAAGAATCAGCAGGTGTCTCATCTCTTAAGTTAATTCTGCTCTATCTAAAGGAAATGTGTAATGACCAGATTCCTGGAGTTATGCACCAATGAATTAATTCACATTCTGGCCAACTGGAGTATCCAGGTGCACTTTAGGATTCACTTGTAGTCTCCTTATAGAAATCCAAGATTGTAGTACAAGAGAAACTAATACTAAAAATCCCATTATATAAATTTTTTGTGACTTCATGTAGAAATTTCTACCCTGATAGGACAGCAGTGTCAATAATGAGCTGTAGGTTTGGGATTTCTTCATTCAGTCTTCAAAGGTGTTCTCTCTTAGTAGGTTGTGTGAAGAACCACATCTTAAAGCCCTGGTTTGTATTTTAAACTGTATTTTAGCTGTATTTCAATATGTGGTGCAAGTATATTGCATGCAAACATGCTGTAATCCACAGCTGAAGATCCGTAGGTGCTTTGTAACTTTTCAGTACTCTTGGCTGGGAGTTTTTGGTGTCCCTATTTATATTTGAGGAAACAGGAAATGTTATGGCTTGTTAGGACACTAGATGAGGAGTAAGAACTGTCTGTAAAATTCTGTTTGGGGTTTTTTTTTGTTTGTTTGGGTGTTTTGTTTATTTGAGATTTTTTGTTAATAATGTTATATTTTGCTACTTCCTTGTTGTACGGTCACTGTAACATCCTAAACATATGATCTGTGAGTCAATCCTTAGATCTGGTGAAATGCCACTTAGGAGTGAGGATCTCTTTGGAGGTGAGAAGAGAGTAACTGAGGAAGCTGCAGCTGAGAGTGAAGTGGGAGAGGACATGAATACCTGGGCTTCCCTGAGTTTTGTGCTCTCTGCAGAACCCCAACTGCTATATTTATACCAAAATGTTGCTACTGACGTGTTAAAACTACCACTTTAAGAGCTGTGAACTAAGCTGACAAAAGTTCTCTCCCATCAGCAGCTGCACTTGTTGAGGATTTTGCTTGTTGACTCTGGGGTGTGACTGTTTCCTGCCCTGAGTTGTGATGCTGCACTGACAAAACTGCGTGTTGTTGACCAGACCTTGGCTGGGTTTTATGGTATTTGTTACTCCAGCATTGAGGTGTCCGCGTTCTCAGGTATTCACTCTCTCTGGCGCTCCCCTGAGTTAGGGAAATCCTCTCCTTCGTCTTTTACAGATGCCTGATGATTGATTAACAAGTCTGGTCTACCCAAAACTCCATTGTAGTCAATGGAGAGAGGTGATTCCTAAAGTTTAGAGCAGGATGAGGAGGCTGGAATCCAAAGCACTCTAGTACTTCCACCTTACAGAAGACCTTGCCTCTTACACCATGAGAAACCAGTGAAGTAGTGAGTGAAGGATCCAGGTGTCCTGGCATCTGTTATTTGCCAATGGACAGTCCTACTTCTAATTCTGTGGGCTCTTGTCCATGACAGTAACAGACAAAGCCTCCACTGATTGTGAAAAGAGGTGTTTTTCTGGTTTTTTTGTAGCCATTAAAAAGACTTTTGCACTGAAGTATTTGTTAGTAGAATGATAGCATTAATTATAAGACAAAATGGTATGTTTACTGGCTTGAAATTCTGTTTTTTGACAGAGGCACAGATACCTTTTTTTTTCCTTAATGCTGAGTGTTTCCCACTAATAGATGTGCTGCATCTGCGCTTTTTTTTCTTTTTCTTTTTTTTTTTTGGTGATAGGCTTGAAGACAGCAAGGGCTAAGTGTTTTCTTGTTACTTCTGTGGTTAAAAGGTGTCAGATGGGGAGAGTGATGTCCCAGTCATGATCCAAAAAACCCAGAAACTACAACCCAACAAACAAACTTTAAGGAAAGAAAAAGCAATGAGTCTCTCTTAGCCATGTGGAAAGGAAAGGTATTCAGACTTGGCCTAAAGTAAACCTATATACAATTTTCTGGTATAGCACAATCAGAGTATATCAGAAGTGCATATACAATACAGGTTTCTGCCCACATTTAAGCTTCTGTCCTGTTTGCAGTTTGCCATTGCACATACACACACACTTGCTATTTGATCTAGAAGTGCTTTAAATCCAAGTTGGTATACTGGTGGCTTGAACTGGATCTAGGGCTTGGTCAGCACTAGCATACTGGATATTCTCTGCTTTCCTTTGCTCATCCCATGACTTCTCCGGAACAAAACAGTGTCCTGAACTCACCTAGCCTACACTCTGGCATGCCTGTGCTTTGTACTTCCTGGTGACTGGTTCCCTATGGGTCCTCCATAGGTATAGGCATGAAAGGATGAAACTGGTGAGGAAATTGAAGTGGGAAATCTCAGTCTCTGTTCTGCAAGTTACTTTAGAAGTGCTACCAAATATTGCAAAAGTAACAAGAGCGGGTACTCAAGAAGACAGAGTTAGGGATCTGTGTGCATCTTAGAACACAAAACTTGTAGACATGATGTGAGACACAGGTGAGCACAGGAGTGACTGTAATGGTGAATGTCATTAGGGGTACAGCTAGCCAGCATCTCGGACACCTGTGCTAACCAGTCAATGCACATAAACCTTTACCAGGTGCATAAATTCACATTAGCTCCAGTGCTGCCTATGCTCTGTGTCATTGTCAGGATTCTCCCCTTTTATGCAGATCAGTAGGTTGCAAGGCCATAATGCCCCGTTGTCATTTCCCACTTGATTTCAGCTATCAATTTAATACCTACCCTAGGAAAATAATTTTGTACTAACCAGTGTGTTCAGTGCAGATACTGTGATAAGTCAGCTGAAGAGGTCATCTCCTGCAGGGAGCACAAGGTTTACTTTGATCTGTGTTATTTTGTGCATTAAAGCTACAGTCTGGTCTTCCTAGAGCATTAAATGAGCATCTCAGCATGTGTAAAAGCACACTTCATTCACACTAGTCTAGGAGAGGACATGGAGACAAAAAGTAAAACAAAACCAAAATATGCCAGCACAAAAAATTTCTGTGAAGGAGAATCTTTGAAATATTTTTGGACTGATTGTAAGGAATTCTTTGAAGTACATTGACTAATAAGGTACATTTGACTTCTTGGAACTGTAAATGCAGCAGAGATATGTAATTTTCCTTATACGTAATTTTATTAAGATTAAGGTAACAAAGCCTTCAAATCTGTTCTCTTTAACATCAGGCAAATATTTAGAGCCGGGGGAGGAGGGGGGAAAATGTCTTTGAACGGCCTGCCAAGTGGATGTACTCTGCAGAGAATGGAGATAGACTTTTACCTCATTTTTTGTGGTTCAAAAAGAAAAAAAGGAAATATAACAGCTTACTTTTCTTTGTCTTCTAGTACTGCTACATTCCTATATGTGCAGTAAACAGTCGGGTCCATTCACTGCTACCCAAACATAGTTATGTGTCTTGCAGCTTTCACTAGCAGGACTGCGAAAGGGATTCTGGAGGTGGCTGTGAGCTGGCTGGGAAGGGCCGCGGGAGGTGGTCGCTCATCCGCCTGTCACTCCCAGAGCAAAGAAGGGTTTTATTGGCAAGGAGGCCTGGCTGTGCGCAGGCAGGGTGGCAGGACTGCTGCTGCTGTCAGCTCAGAGTGCTGCCGGCCCAGAGTCTTCCCACAGCCTGTGCTTGCCAACCAGGCTCTTCCTGGGTGATGGCAGAGGGAATCATAGCAGCCACTGCCTGCTTTCAGTGTCATCCCACTTGCAGCTGTGAACAGCGTGCTACTGACAATTTATCTGCCTGGTAGAGAAGCGGAAAGAGTTTTGTCTGGAGACTTACGTGTAGAGGGAGTGCAGCCCAAGGGATTATTAGGAGCAGCAGCTTATTAGCATTGCAGTGGCATTTATTTTACATTTATTAATTTGTAAAGTGTTATCAGATCACTAATTGCAAATTCTGTATCCCAGAAGAGTTCCACCTTTTTTATCCCGTTGATTTTTCTCATCAGGAATTATGCTTAGTCACATCAGTGCCATAGCAGTAGTGTCATAGGAGGGCAAAGCTGTACCATAAGAAGCTGACTTTAATATTGTTAATAGTTTTTATTATTGAGGATCTATTTGTTGCCTTTTTAACTGTTCTTTACAGGTTCTAATTGACTTGTTGTGGGGTTTTTATGTTTGGGGTTTTTTTCCCAAGTTTTTAGTCTCAAATGCCATATAATAATGCAAATGTGGTATAGAATAGGAAAAGGGGAAAGGAGATGAATAGGATTGACAAAGGACATAAAAGTTGATGGTGTAGAGAATTTAGAAGTACCAAAATAATGATTTGGAAAGTAATTTATCCAATCTTCCCAGTATTTATATTATTGGTAAGTTTGATTATTACAGTGTCTTTTTGTCATAGTTTCCAATGGGAAACTATAGGTCCTGTGGGAAATAATGGGGAGGAGAGGCAGTTAGTCTTTTTGTCCTCCATTGTATTGAATCTGCTAGATGATTTATGTTTACTTTATAAAAGGAATTAATAACCCAGATAAAATTTTGTCAAAATATGGAAATATCAAAACAGGACCCACAGTAGCATCTGGAGGAGAAGGGCATGCAGCCTACAGAGCTGTGTGCTCTGCCTGGCAATAGTTTACCTACAGGCTGGCAAACATGTGCTGGATGGCAAACTGGAGTTAACCAGCTCCAGATAAACATGCTCCCCCCTCTATCCCTCCCAAAAAATGGGGTTTTCTTTTTTTGGGGAACGATAGAGGGAAGAGAGCAGTTGGAAGCAGGGATTGCTTTCACAGGATTGCAGAAGCTGAAAAAACCCTTGTGAAGGAGGACAGCAGGTCAAAGCAGCTGCACATAAATTATACAGTAATCCAAACTGAGGAACTGATCAGTCCAAAAAACTGTGGGGGGCAAAACCCACACTTTCTATCTCACGTGAACTGCCTGATCTGCTTCACAGTGTGGATAGAGCTGCGCAAAGAGCTGAGTCAGCACAACAGGCAGAAGCTGCTGTGGAGAAGGGACCTGTTAGCTGCTGCAGAATGGAGCAGTTTCACACTTCTGCCTTTTCTCCCATGTGCTGGTATTTACTAGTCATTTGGGTATATAGCAAGGCAGATCAGGAAATCGGTCGTGGTGAAAACTGATTTTTTTTTTCCCCTTTTACTAGCCAATTTTTAGTTTGAATAGCTTCCCTGGTATGGATCATCTTGGGTGTTCATGTGAAAATAGTAATAGCGGTGAAAGGGGAAGGATAGAAACCAAGAACTGAGACCCTATGGCCAGCAGAAACAGAATCCTTTCAGCAGGTGCTTTCATTCAAGTTTGATTAAAATGGTCTTGTGTTATGTTTTTGCCTGTTTATATACTGGCTTAGTTAACTGGACTATAAAATAACAAATCTTTCCCTGATCCTGACCTGACCAGGGAGTCTTGTCTCTAGTTTTCTGTCTATGCAGTGATGCAATACAGAAAACAAATTGAAGGGAAAAATAATTCTTCCTCCACATAATGCACCCATATGCCAAGTTAATTTTTAGACTAATAATTTCCTATAAAAATTAAAGGGAAACAGCTTGTTTTGACTACAGTATTGGCTTATGTTTGGGTTTATGATGGTTTTTTTGTATTTTGTTTGTTTTATTTGCTTTTTAAGAATTCAGTGAACTGTCATTATTGGAAGTTACTAGAGAGGGGGATCCTATGCTGTTTAGGTGATTTGAGAAATTTTTGTGAAGCAGCAGATCTGTGTGACGTGTGTTCATCCAGTCTTGGAAAAAAAAAGGCTCAGTAGTCACACAGCTGGTGAAGTTCAGTGTGTTTCTTTTTGCCATGCAACTTCATCTATGTTTGGGATATAAAAGTGTGTTTTCTTTTAGCCAGAAATCTTCTAAAAACACTTGTGTGTGCACCCTGTGTTTATAACAAAGTTCAAAGCATTGCAACATCACCAGGCTAGACTTTTTTTTTTTTTTCTATTTCGGGACCTAAAGCAAGAGAGCTCTTTTCAGTCAGTCCAAATGCTCGTGTCCACAGATGTAGAGAATAAAGCAGAACTGATACATCTGGGATCTTAACACCTTCCAGCTGGTGTTTTATCAGAGAGGAACCTGCATGTGTGTACTTAAGAGAGAGGATTACTGTCATCATATCACCATATCTGAAAGGGACAAAAGAAGGTTTAAAAATATTGAATGTCTTCTTGCTTCAGATGTCATTCCTGGAAAATGCCTGTGTTGATGTCTAAATCTTCTGTTTCTGTTGGATAATAAGATGCAGTGTACACAAAAGACCCTTTGATTTGTCAGTTGAGAAGCTGAGTTTATGTCATGTGGGCAAAGGTTGACAAAAAGGACTAATAATGTCATCATGCATATGTGTAGAAGTGCTGTCTTTATAGTTTACCAGACCAAAGCAGCAGAAACTTTTGGGATCCTACCAAACTTTATGTTAAACAAAAAATGAAATACTACTAACTTGTTTTGTTTCTTGCAGTTACTGGCTTTGAAATCATATTTTAAGAGCTCAGAGATATTCTAGTTTGGTAATTTTGTTTTTTCTTTCTTTTTTTTTCATTAACCAGAAAAAGCCACTATCCTCAATAATAAAAGAAGTCTGTGATGGGTAAGTTCTGCCATATAGTACTTACTGTACTGTACTTTTGGAAGTATCAGGAGATAATTTTTTTCAAAGAAAATCTAGATATCTTGAATGACTAGTCATTAGTTTCTTAAATCTTGTTGTTCTGTCTTCCAATTCGAATTTGCAGTGTGTTTTGGACCAATTGCTTGCAAGATGAGGTTCCTAACAAAGCAGCTCCATCATGTGGGTGACTCTCATTTAGACTGTTTGTTTCCTTCCTGCACAGAATGCATTGTACCCACTCACTTTACCCTTGTGGTTTCCTGCAGTTCGTGGGTTAAGGGACTAAAGCCCCTGGCTTTGATTTTTGAGCACTTAGTCTAGTTGGTGCTGTAAGCTGGTCCAGTTGATGTGACAGTTCATATGAAACTGAAATGTTAATTGCAAGTTCTGCAATATAGACTAATAGTTGGTAAGGCAAATACCTTGCTTTAATTTTAGTATGTTAATAAAAAAAGCTGTTTTAAGCAAGTGCTACCGCACAAGAGAAACTAGTTTATATTCATCAAATTGCTGTTGAGTTAAAAAGATGATATTTTACATGTAATGTAATGTATCAACTTAATAATATATGTGTTGGGTATTGTATAAGGTAGCATAAAATCCTGGTACTGCAAATTATTTTTTTTTGGTCCATTTTAGTGATTTAGTAATCTTGCTTACTGCAAACAACCATCAATAGGATGTATTTGTACTAAAATTTTCCCTTTGTAAGCATGCTTTTATCTTCATGGAACTCATCATTGAAAGCTATGGAAAAGTACGAGAAATACATGGGAATGACAAGTGCTCGTTTGGTCATAATAAAATTATGTGAAGGGTACTTTTTGGATTATTAAGATTTCATTTTGTGATTAATTTATTTTCATATTTCTAAGGTGGTCTCTTGCAAATCATGATCAATTTGCACTGCAGCATGCTGATAGTTCTAATTTCTACATCACAGAGAAGGTGGGTAAATCATTCAATGCAATTCTTGCATAATCTATAAAAATGTTTGCCACAATAATTTATTTTAAATTAAAATATATGAAAATTTTTTTCCA
Source organism: Pseudopipra pipra (assembly GCF_036250125.1). Lineage (NCBI taxonomy): Eukaryota > Metazoa > Chordata > Aves > Passeriformes > Pipridae > Pseudopipra > Pseudopipra pipra. The sequence goes on from NC_087549.1 coordinate 107,395,179, forward strand.
TAATGCAATGTCAGTGGGAGAGTCGATACTGGGAAACCTGACCTAATGATTTTTAACTGATTTCTTTTTATTTTGGAGAAGCAAAAAGAGTTTGAATGTGTGTTTGAGACTTGAGCACTAACCCCTTTGACTTTGCTATTTGTGTGTGTTTAGTATTCTGCTAACAAGTGGTGTACAGGAAATTGAAATATTTAAAACATGAAGGGCTCTTTGAAGTCTGAGGAGACCTTCATTGCATCTCACTTTCTTTTTTGGCTGATCAGGTAGAAATAAGTTTCAGTGACTGTATAATATTTGCTATTCCTTCCTGCCTGCTGTCTTGTCCTTTCCCAGTTCTGTATGTTCTGTTGGCTTATTTTTTTGGTCCCCAGGTAGCGTGGCAATAGATGATTCATCAAGTGATACAATGATTTTAGCACAGTGTAATGAAATAGCTGGAGCTGCAATAAAAATGGAATGTCTAATCCAAATATGTGGGGACACGCTCATCTGAATGGGACCAAGCAGAACATTCATTCCTAGCATTACTGATAAAATTGCTGAAATTAAAAAAAAAGATTGTTTGTAAGAATGTACATGTAGTACCTCAGAGGTACAATTTCTAAGCAATGGGAGAAGAGCATTATTTAAAACCTTCTGCATGGAAATTCCATAACCTCAGTGCATTTTGAACTAAATAGGCATGAGCTCAACTGCATAGATATAGGTGCCTCTTGCTTACCTTGTTATCAGTTTAGTTTGGCTAGCCTTTAAGCAGAGGGATCTCTTGATTTTGTTTTGCATTTTACAGTTCTTTAGGATTTTTTTGTAACAGACCAGACAGCTTTCTCAATGTGTGACTTTTGTTTTGCTTGCTTGTGTGGTGGTCTGTTGGTTTTTTTTCCTCTCCTTTCTTTTCAAGTTTCAGTTGACAGACACTTCAAAGGCCACTACAAGGAAACCCGTCAAAGTAATTACTGATTGCTGTGTTTTACCTCCACCCAAATTAAATACTGAGACTGTTTTGCTAATTGCCCTCAATGGTGACAGTTTTCCCATAAGGCAGACACAACTGAACTTTTTCCTGTCCGTGTTTAAACATTGATTATACAGTGAGTATTTCCAAGAAGCCAGGTCTGAGTGAATACTCCAGCTCGTTGGAGGCATTTGTCCTGATGCAATTCGGGGAATATTCCAGTCTTTACTTCCACTTTTGGTGGATAGGATCCTGAAGCTTTGGAGAAATGTTTTCTGTTCCACATAAGGCAGTCCAATGGCTTTTGGCTGCCTTTAACTTGCATTAAGGGTGGAAAATTATAGTCTTCTAGGACATTTTGGATTGTACTGCAGAGAGAACTTTGAGTTTGTTTATTCCCTACTGAAAATATGCAGAATGTCTGACTCTGAGTCACATAAATAAGAGAGAAGAGCTCTAAATGCCACCAGAATTACTCAGATGTCTGTGAATTTCATTAGATATTGTTCACTGTTTATCACTGCTTGTTGGATAGTTATAAAGAGAGGCTTATATAGGCCATCACCCCTTTGACATACTTTCCCTCATTTGTGTTCAATAGGATGTTGTTGCTTCCTGAATTAAAACATGAAAATCACCAGGCATGAGGACAAACACATGCACTTCAATGAAGTTACAACACTTAATAGTTAAAGACCACATTGCTTTAATCTGCCTCTTACTAAATGACACGAGCAGAACTTTTTTTGTTAGTGACAGCTTCCAATGAGTAAATATTTTTCACTGCTTTCAAAGGTGAATTGTATGTCTGTACGTATGCAGATAACATTACCTTTAGTTCATGTCTCTCTGCAAAGACTGCCTTCCTGGTAGAGATGCCTCTTTAAAACATCCCCATGTTTAAAGTTACCAGAAAGAAAAGCAATTAAGGAATTCTTGTACAAAGTAACAAGAAACTTTGAAGTGAAAATGTTACAAATGTTACATGGCTTACCATTGTAGTTTTGGTTTTGGGTGGCAAACAGCACATCTGTGTTTTGGTTGTCAAATGCAGAACTCTATCTATTGTAGCTGACCTATATTTCCCACTTATACCGTACATAAATAAAAACAACACCTAAGCAATTCTGTGTTTTTTGTTTTTGTTTTTCTGTATTGGTTGGAAAAAATGCCTCTATAGGAGTAGCAGTAACTCCTTCAGGCAGCATAAGGGCAGTCTTTTAACAAATTTTGAGTTAGCCAGAGTTTCTACTAGAGATCGGGCTTATCACAGCAGATCCAGCTTGGTCTGCTGCCTCTGGGGTTCTATTTTGGCTATATCTGTGCCCCTGAAAATGCAGTGGAAATTATTAATTATATATTTTAGCCCTTTTTTTGTAAAAATGAGAGAAGTAAAGTAAGAGGTTATGTGAAGAAACAAACTAAGCAGGCGTAGGGCCTAAGCTCAAGTCTGTCTGGTGTTTTGATCACAAAGTAATTGATTTTTAGTTACGTTAATAGATGTGTGGTTTTCTAAAGGCCTTGCTTATTGTGGAGGGGCATTTCTTTGGTAGGTCAAACATCTAAAAGCCTGACTTTTAAATCAGGATGTGCTAGATACTATAAAATAGGTATTTAAAAAGTCACCTTTGCTTCAGTCTATCAAGGTAGTACCTGAATTAGATGCTTGTGTACATCAGGCATAATAACTCAGGAACACTGTAGCCTGGGCAAGCTCAGGTTTAGAAAAAAAAAAGCTATATGAAGAGTAGAAAATGCCTGTATAATTTTGTGTGCTGTGTATGTTCCTGGACTGAAAACCACAGCTTGGATGACTGTTTGCTGTGTTCTTCTGCTGGCAGTCCTAGGAATCCAGAGACAGACATTCAGGTGGCTCATGCAGCACATTGGTGGGTATGTCTGGTCCCTTATCACTGCTCACCTTTGGTCTTGCAGGCCATGGCCTCCTCTAGATCCATTTGTGGATCCAGTGTGTGGTTGTGGAAGAATGGTGTTCAAGCTGGTTTCACTGCTGGAGGCACCTGAGCAACAATCAGGAATAAAGGGCTGAGGGGCTTTGTGGGCCAGTGCTGAACTATAGTCAGAACACAGTGCTGAAAGTGGTGACATTTTTTCATATTATCTTTTAAGTGCAAAGACATTCATCTGTCTATTGACTACAGTCCATTTTTATTGTCACAATTTTTTTACATCTGATGCCTCTGAGGACTTCCTGTGGGTTTTTTTTCTTCTTTCCTATCTCCAATATTTCCCTTTCAATCTTATTGCTTAAAACCGAGGAAAACAGCCACAGTTCATTAATTTTGAGAGGCTTTTAATTCTGTTTTGCAAGAAGAGCTACCCCTAGCTTCCTTTTGTTGTCTTTACTTGTCTTTGCACTGTGTTTGCAAATGGGACATCCTTTTACCCCCATATTCCCAAAGATAGCCTGGGTGAAGTTTCTGGTGCTTGTCCTTTCTCAAAGGTGCTTTTGCTTGTGACCTATTTTTTGCTGAACACAACCTGTAATTATATATTCATGTGAAATTCCAGCATGCCATTATAGGCTCCCTGTGTGGGAGTGTATGCAAATGACAGGGCAAGAAGTGAGCCACTTGTAGGGTTGGGGCTTTTTTGATTTTTGTTCTTTTACATTTTCGTATTCATCTGTTTCACTGATTGATTGAATTTCATTGAGTTGAAAGTTTCTGGTTCACTGAAGGACCAGTTGCTTCAGCTGAGAATGAGAAGTAGCAGGAAGACTAGAAACTGAAGAAATGTCTTAAGTGAGCTGTTTCATTTGCCAATTTGCATTACTCTTCATAATGCATTTGTTAATCATGCTACATAAATGATAGATTTGACCTGGATCAAACTATGCTGAGCTTTCCCTTTTCTCTGCCACAGATAAGACATGGTATTTCCTTCATATTCACAGATTTCTTACTATTTGGGGGCACCTGCACAGCCCTGCAGAAAGTCCTATAGTAAGGGCAGCACAAGGAGTCAGAGTGGCTGTGCTCCTCCCTGCTTGGCAAATGCTGGGTAACACTGCCCTGTGAACTCCAGCAAAAAGTGGTGGACACCAGTTTATTTTTCCAGTGAGCAGAAGTATAACTTGACTATCCCTATACTAAATCACTCTCAATCCTGCTTCATTGAGGCTGATTTCAAGAACAGTGGGTAGTGGTCACCCTTCTCTTAGCAAATTAGTTCTAGTCTTTAGGACTCATTTTGTAGGACTTCTGATTTATAGTAAATTTTCCAAAGAAAATAATTGTGTCCTGTCAACCTGTTATACTTCCTGGACCCAGCACGAACAGCCTAATTCTTTTTCTTGCCTCCTTTTTAAAAAGGTTTGACAGTCTTCTATTTAGTTCCTCAGTTGCACATCAAGGCCGATGAGATGGATCGAGAGTTTTCTAAAAAAGCTGTATAGATATTTATTTTCTTTAATTAATTTTGTCATTATGCCTCTCAAGCAGTCACTAGAGAGGAAAGGCTCTGAAAAGGTTTGTCTTTCTGTTACAGCACTTGAAGGTAAGTATGGCATACCACAGGCACAGTACAACCGTTTGGGTTCACCTGATAGTAAACAGTTGTCTGTAAGGTTTGGCCGACACAGAAATGCTCTTTAAATATTCTTTATGCTTAAAGAATATTCCCTATTTGGATGGGTAGTTTTCCAGAGGGCAGTGAACAAACATCACAGGCTACTGCTGAAAGAGGATGGTTCTGATTTCTTCTCCCCTTCCTGAGAAGATCCTGCCACTTCATCTATGCTAGCTACAACATTTTTTGACCATTTTTGAAGGTGGTGGCAAGAGGGGGAATCATTTTGTGCCACTTGAATTCATTAAATTTGCTTAACAAAAAGGCTGCCTGATCTGATGTAAGGACGAGGCAAGGCTCTTGAATCATGTCCAGGAATAGGCTTTAGAGAAGAAAGAAGTTAAAGGAAGGGTAGGAAGAGGAATGAAACTTTGCTCTTTTTAACAACTGTGAGCTGTCTCTCAGTTGTTTCTGGAATTCATTTAAGCTGACGTAGAACAAACTTTTTGTCAAATTCCAACTGTAGTCAAAAATGGAAAAGGAATGTTTTTACCTACAGTCCCTCTTGGGTGAGAGGAAGGACACAGGAAAGGGCATTAGGAGTGGGATGTATATACTGGAGAAGCACAAGCACCTGCAGGCTTCCCCTGAAGTTTCAGTATAGTTCCAAATGTGGTGCTTGCAAAAAGAGCTGGCCCACTTTCCTGCTTATATTATAGTGCTTACTCCTGTCTTTTTCCATACACACTGAGCAAACCCCAAAACGATACAGTTTTCATCTGGTTTAGCTCCTTTGTTGACTGATCAACCAGTTATACAACTACCTATGCCACATAAAGCAGTAGTAGGAATGAGAAAGGGGATGAAAAGCAAGACTCTATGGTAGCAGACTGTGTTTTAATTTGGCAAAAGTGACTCTGAACCACAGTCTTAGCTTGGGTCTTCAGCTATTTCTTTTAGTAGCCGCATCTGCTTAAGGAGCAGCTGTGCAGCTCCTGTGCTGACCCCTCAGTAGTGCTGTGGGTGAATGTGGATGAACTGCACTAGAGAGCTGACTTCGATTTGAAAATCCTTACTTACCTTTGTTTGTTAGGTTTTTTTTTTTTGTGTCCATACTAGCGCCCTGTTCTGATTTCCCCACATGATCTCACCAATAATAGGATGATCCCAGCTAAGTCTGTCATTTCCTGATGTTTATTTTGCAGGGTGCAGCTCTTATTAACAAACTTATCAGAGGATGATGGGTCTGCTTGTTATCTGCCCACCTCTTCCGTGTTACTGGTACAGCTGTCTGTGTGTGGTTGCTTGAATTGGGGAACTGATCCAGGTTAAAAATAACTAGTCTGTAACTTCTTTTAATGTGTCAGAAGGATGTCTGCCCACGGCGTAATACCACTGCTGCTTTGCAGAGGAAGGGGTACCTGGTAAAGTTGTCCTTGTAGATCATTCCACCTGCAGATGAGCAAATCATGCAAAGTATGGTCTTTTTCTTAGTATGTGGTTTAAGTAGCAGTCAAGTTGGTACTACTGTGAGTTGCTGGAGAAAAAGGTAGTTGAGCTTTCTTTTTCCTCACCATTACTTCATTCTCTTTGCTTCACTAACATCCTCGTGACTACTGCTGGAAGGCAAGTTGATTCAAGTCATGGATCTGACAAAAGAAAACTCTGGAATATTGTTTTTACTCCTCATTTTTGTGAATGAAGGGGAGAAGCAGAGGTAACTTTTTAAAGGTTAGGTGGTTAACTGTGCCTGCTGCATGTTGGAAGATCCAATGTGAAGGAAATATTGGGAGCCCACACGCTAGAAGGGTATGTGCAGAATTGTGCCTCTTGTGGCTGCAGAGTTGCACTGGTTAATGTATACCCTGAAATTGCATCACTGCTGTATCTTGGTTTATTTACTAGTTTCTGTGATCCTTGAATAGGGATAGATAAACAGCATGCAGAAAACATCCTCTTTTTAGAAACTTCAGCCAAACTATTTAATTTTGATAAAATTTTATCAACAAATTATAACATGAAAAACTAGAAGACATTGTCCTCGTGTCCAACAGCTTCCCAGAAAAGGAATTTTGTCACAAGATTAATTGCATCAGTATTTCTTCTAAAAGAGTACAGTTCTGTCATACCAAGTAGCACAATGTTGATAATTACCTATGTCACTTAGCTTTCATCTTATTAAACATTTTGGTGACAATAAATGGACTTAAGAAGTTCCCTATCAAATCACCAAAATCTTATATCTAACCTCATAGTTGGCCTCCAGCTGTAACAGTAGCAAATGCTGTTCAGGGTAGTGATGGCTTTCACTCCCTTTATGCTTCCTCAGTATTCCCATTTGTTATATTACAGGTGTTGGAGGCTACACTTAGTCCATTTAATATCCCATATAAAGGCCATGCAACTCTTTCGTCTCTTCTTGAACCTGTTGATATGGCCTGCTTTCACAACCTTTTGTGACAGCAAGCTCAAGTAGCTCACTGCCTGCTGAATGAAGAGGTGTATTCTTTATCTGCTTTAAACTGATCCCTTACTGCTTTCATCAAGTACCCCTAAGTTCTCATACTGCAGGGTTTCATAACAACAGTTCTGCATTCAGCTTGTTCCTTCCTGTGTCCTTTGTCCCTTCAAACTGTGGAGACCCTGCCTTGTGATGCAACTGCTGAAGCCCATTGTACACTTGCCTTTGTCTGCATTTTCCCTCACATTACTGTGTCCTTCTTAAGATAGATAGATCAAAACTGCATACAGTGCCCTGCACATGGGTACATGAAGTTCTCGTGTTGTGGTGAAGTGACACCCTCTGTCTTGTGCACAGTACCACTTCTGGTGACCCCCAGTGTTTCCCAGATGCTGTAGCACATTGAGTCAGTGCTTTAAGGGAGATCTGCCAACAGGAACTTCACTTCTCTTTCCTAAGCTGTTCACTTAGAAATGAACTCTATAACTCTATTATGTGTCATTTTGTCCTTATTTACAACTTGCCCAAACTTGTCCTCTTGAAAATGTAATGGAGTCATTAACATAAAGTGTATTTCACAGCTCTGATTTTTAGTTATTGTGTTCATTTGGAGGAAGGTGTAATAAAATAGCAGTAGTATGGAAATAGGAATGAATCTATTACTTAGTGATACAAACACCTGAAGAATGGCTGTTAACTGTTATACTTTAGGCTGGTTGGAGAAGTCTGAGGGAAGCTTTTTGGTCAAGGCTAAAGAATAGCACTGAGTGAGCTATGCCCATAGGAACCAATGCTTTTAGGTCTTCCTCCAATATATTAAGAAAACATTTCATTCCAACCAGTTACAGTGAACTGCATCTTGAGGCATTTTGCTGGGTATACAGATTATTAAAATGATAAGACAAATACATGGCAAAACAAATTTCAGTTTTGCCTGATAAATTTTCCAAAGTGTCTCTCGAGCAAAACTCTGAATAAATAACTTGACTATTTCAGTAAGATTTTTTTAAAGCTAATTCGCATAGCTTTATCCCTCTGCTTGATTTCGTGGACTCTGTTAATGCCTGAGGCCGACTTTCTAGATTCAAGTCTCCTGCATGTGTTAAAGCAGAGCTTTGAGAAGGAACAGAATCTGGTGGCAGATAGTAATAGAAACATAGAATCTTTTAGGTTGGAAAAGACCTCTAAGATCATCAAGTCCAACCATCAACCTAACGCTGCCAAGTCCAACACTAAACTGTGCCACCAAGTGCCACATCTACACCTCTTTTAAATGCCTGCAGGGATAGTGACTCAAGCACTGTGCAGCCTGTTCCAATGCTTGGCAACCCTTTCTGTGAAGAAATTTTTCCTCATTGGCCTTCCTCCTGATTCTTACCCATAAAAACACTCAACCCTATTGTCACCATCACTAAGCTCTAGGCAGTCAAAACACTCCCTAACATAGAGGGCTATCCCACCGCCTCTCCTTCCTTGCCTATCCCTTCTGAAGTGTTTACTGTTCAAGTACATTCATGTTGCTCCAGCTGGTGGAATTAGAAGGCAGAGGGTCCTAAGATATGAACACAAGATGAAATGTCCAAGTATCCTCTACTTCCTGCTTTGTTATGCTCTTTGTCTTCATGGTAGTATTTGGCTATCTGACTGAAAACTCATCTTGGAAATATTACCTACCTAATTAGAATAAAATAATCCTTTGATATGTTATATTCTATTTTGCTAGATTTCAATACTGTGAGCAGAAAAGGTCTATGGCAGATTTTGGAATGTTTAGGTTGTCCCCCCAAGTTCCTTGAAATAATCATCTCACTCCATGAGGATCAGCATGGCCAAGTCAGATATGGCGATGCACTTTCTGAGCCCTTTCTAATAAAGAATAGTGTGAAACAAGGCTGCTTTCTCGCTCCACCCCTATTTACAGTCTTTTTCAGCATGATGCTCCAAAGGGCCATGGCAGACCTCGATGATCAGGACGGTATCTACATTTGATACCGTACTGATGGAAGTCTATTCAACCTAAGGCGACTGAAGGCCCACACTAAGACCTTAAACCATCTTGTCTGGGAGCTGCTTTATGCCGATGACGCCACCCTTGTGGCCCACACAGAAGCAGCTCTGCAGCGTTTAACATCCTGCTTTGCAGATGCTGCTGAGCTCTTTGGGCTGGAAGTCAGCTTAAAGAAGACAGAAGTTCTCTATCAACCTGCACCTCAGGAAGTCTTCCTTCATCCCCATATCACCATTGGCCATTCAGAGCTCAAATCAGTCCAGCAGTTTAATTACCTAGGTAGCCTCATCTCCTCGGATGGTAAGATTGACAGGGAGATAGACAACAGGTTAGCAAAGGCATATAGTGCTTTTAGAAGACTCCATAAAAGAGTCTGGCATAATAAACACTTGAAGAAAACTACAAAGATCAGTGTTTACAGAGCCATTGTGCTGTCCACTCTTTTATATGGATTCGAATCATGGGTCATCTACCGCCACCACCTGCGACTCCTAGAACGCTTCCATCAACACTGCCTCTGTACAATCCTAAACATCCACTGGTCAGATTATGTGACCAATACATCTGTTCTAGAACAAGCAGCAGTCACACGTATTGAGGCCATGTTGATGAGAACACAGCTGCGCTGGGCAGGGCACGTCTCCAGGATGAAGGACCACCGCCTCCCTAAGATCTTGCTTTATGGTGAACTTGCCACCGGCTGCCACAAGAGAGGAACCCCAAAGAGAAGATACAAGGACTTCCTGAAACAACATCTCAGCCTTGGCCATACTGATCATCATCACTGGTCTACTCTGGCCTCCAATCGGGAGGTCTGGAGACACACTAACGCTGCTGATGTCTTTGAGAACGCACGCAGGATCACTCTCGAGGAGAAAAGACAACACAGAAAGAATCATGTCTTGCAGAATATACCACCTAAGGAGTCTTTCCGCTGTGCCTTTTGCAATCGGATATGTCTATCTTGTATTGGCCTCATTAGCCACTGGCATACTTGTAACAAATGTGGATAGAGCCTCCTAAATCTTCGTTTGCGAAGCCTAGCCATGATTTTGCTAGATATAGTGTTGCAAATGGGGCTTATTTGTACCGATAATATAACTGCTGTTTTAATCCTAGATAACATTTACAATAAACCTATTTTCTTGTTATGGATTTTTTTAGAGCCATTTTGGATAGTACCATTGGATAGTTCCTTCACAGCTCAGGATTAAGCTTTCCTAATACAACAGCATGAACAATATCTACAAACCTCCTGTACACTTGAGAAACAGACAAGGAGTATCTTGGAAAAGGGTTTGTTTGTTTGTTTTTGTCTTGTTTTTTTTTCCACCATAGGTGGTGGTAAGCCCTGTCCTAAATAGCAGTGTTGCTAGTAAGTATGATTGCCAAAGCTGTGCTGCTGTAATGATGTTCTGTTATCCTGGAAAAGAAATCCACAGGATATCATCCCTGAAACTAAGCGGATTAACTGTGTGTAAACGTTGCAATTGAAATTAACTGGCATGCTGACTACTGCATCACACAGTTAATGTAGGAAATCCTCTTGGCTTAATGGTATGCTTATACACTGTTTCTTGGTATGTGCTTAAGCCATTATTTAGAGTGAATAAACAAAATTGTATTTTTTTATTGGGCAACAGCTAACCTTTTTCAAATTTTGGCTAGCTTGTGACTTGACTTTGAATACTTTCAGAGAGTAGGTGTAGGCGGTTTTCCTTAAGCCTTTGTTTAAATCAGGAGTTGAAGATGAGCTCTCTATCTGTTGAGGTAGCAACAACTGAATTTACAGTAGAGGACAAGCACACGCACCTTGCTCTGAGGCAGACACAATGAAAGGTCCATGGACTTTGTGTGTTAGGGGCTCTGACAAACTTTGTACCTTTGAGTCTGAAACCTTTGGTGTTTCAGATTTGTCTTGATGATTAAACAGAAGGACTCCAAAGAAAACATCCAGTGATGCTTTTAATACTCTGCGTGTTCTTTTTCCTCTGATATTTTGTATATAACCTGCTGACATAAGGTTACTCCGGAAAATAGTACTTCTCTTGTTTATCCCTATGGGGTATCTGAACTTTGACCTGGTTATCGGCTTCCCTTTTTCCACTTGTTTTTAAATTCCTATAACTACTGAGAAATAGTGTATTTTTAACAAGATATTTTTCCTTGCTAGCTTGGTTGTAGATTCAATCTATGCAATTTATCTTCTGTAATTAGAGGTTTGGTTTTTAACCTGCTTGATTTACACTGTAGAGAATATATCAGATTAAGACCAAGTTTTTATGAGTTAGAGTTTCTGTTTGTGACAAAACTACTGTAATTGAACAAACTGTGGAGCATGGTTTCAGCTGAAGAAACTATGAATTAATGTAATTCAAGCTGTGACTGACATCTTGCTGCTCCCAAAAAAGTGAGATATAATTCCTCCTCATGCTTCCCTTCTTCTCTTTTCATCCACTGCTTCTCTTCTCCCAAAGATGTGGTTCCACCATCTTTCTTGGGTTTGCGCTGTTGCTGAACCCTTGTAAAGCTTGTTTGTGTCTATTAACAGAAAACTTTCTTGTCTTTACTGCTGGAACTAATTTCTGCCAGGTTAGTGAGACTGACCCACAAACAGATCTGTCCAGTACCAGAGCTCGTGCCAGGTGGAAAAGGAAGCACACTGGTGGGAGGTAGAAGTACTCAGCTGTTCAGCAAACTCCTCAGGTCTCTGGAGACTACTCTGTAGCCTTCTTACTCTATGCTCAGCACCTCTTGTTTGCATTGGACTAAGAGTGTTTACAGTGATGTTTATTGTGGCCTAGATTAGGTGACTTAACTTGCTAAACCAAAAACTCATTTGTACACCTGATTTGGTAGTTCATGTTAATTGCAGCAGGAAACATGAGAAACTTTTAAGCCTAAAGTTTTGCTGCTACAAAAAATAAGCTTGTGTGTGTGCTCTTATTTATGTTTAAGAACAGTCTATTTGTTTATTAGCTCCAATGTTTTCGTAAAGATGTCAGTGAACTTTAACTTCTGAATGTGATTGGTACAGTTTAAGTTGTTCAAGTGTTGTCTGATTCCCTGATTTTAATATTGTTTCATGCTGGGATTTGCTGCCTTCCAAGTAAAGCTGTGTCTATGCGTGCACACACATACTCTGGCCTAACGCACCTGAGGTCCAGTGTTGGTGGAGGTAGATTTAGCCTATTCTCACTGTCTGTCCTAAAGCAATTGCTTTTATACAGTTCCACAAATCCAGGAGGTAACAGTTTAAGCCACCACAACTGTTTGTGTGAAGTGAGTTTGTTTCAACACTGACTGAGATTAAACCACACAAATGCACTATTACCACTTCACACAGATTCCTTAGACATGATGAAACGTAGCTGGGTCTGGTGCTGTTTTACTACAAGAGGAGAAAATCTGGCACTTTGTTTTTGCTGTGGGAAGTCACCCTGTATTTAGCTGCTCACCCTTTGCCCCAGCCTGGCTGGCCTCCCTGAGGCTCTTCTGGCAGAAGGAGACTGCTGAGGGCTGAGATGAATTAGTTGCATATATAGGCAAAGATGCTGTAAGAAAGCTTCTGCCTTGTACCCCCTGTGTTGTCTGGCACTTCAATTATTTCAGTTAGAGTGAGGAAGTCTTTGTGGGTGGAGAGTAGCTAGTACCAATCCCACAGACAACTTGGATACCGAGAAAGAGACAATGTACTGGAGTTTTATTTTGGGACTGCTTGACCTCATTTCAGGCGAGATTTATCTGTTTTTTAGCATTTTGGATTTGAGATGTGTCAGAATGGGAAGAAGAAAAAGGAAATAAATTTGGGAAAAACTGCCTGAGGAGAAATACACCTTCTTGGGTTTTTTTGGCTAAACACCAGTCTGCAAAAAGCTTGCAATGTGGTCTTCAGTACAAAATTAGCTCTTCTCTCTTAAACTGTTAAGGATTCCTCCAATTCCTTTGACAAGTTAGGGTATTGGCTCACGAAGAAGCTGCTGAACTATGACTGATGTTGTGACTGTGCACTGCGCTTTACACAGTCAGTACCTGTTAGTATGTTCATTGTGCTAGGTACCTTATTCTCCTAGCCTGTGGTGAATAGGAGGTAGCTTGTTCAAGGAGAGGGAGGCTCCCCTATGCTTGCCACAGGAGAAGACTATGCTCATGGGCTTTGACCACAAAGTTGTAAGGACACCTTAAGAGAACACCATAGCTTATGGCATGGCAGCTTTTTCATCTACCCAGAGCTTTAGTTTAATTGAACACGTTATGTGAGCTTAACCAAAAGAAAATGTTTAATGCCCCCTCTTTCTGCCAGCTGGCTAAGGAGAAGGGCTTATGGCATGTTTGAACTTTGCTTACTGCTAACTTGCAGTGCTTTTTTTACTTTGAGGGAGAGTACAAAGTCGTGGTGGCAGAGTTCAGTGGGTAGGTTCCAGTGGTTTAAGTCAGCATGTTCTTGTTATAGAAAATAGAGAGCCAGTGGGATAAATTCTAAATCCTGCAGATGTTTAATGACAGGTTTCAGCAAACTTACAAACTCTTCAAGTATGTACAATACCAGAGCCAGACACCATGGACAGTATATTTCAAAGAAATATTTAGAGGTTGCCAATGGAAGCTAAACTTTGAAAAACATGAAGTCACTCTTAAAAGGGTTCAGATTTGTTAAGTATCATGTCAACAGCCACCTATTTCTTGAAGCTAATGTTATATGCCTCAGTGAGGAAAATACTGTATAGTTGTTAGCTTACACATGAAAGAGGGAAGCTTTTGCGTGCAGACAGGGGAAAATACTGTTGCATGTTTAGTATGACGTTCTGCTCAATGCATGTTTCATCTTTTTATGTGAGTCTTCAATGAAACCTTTGGATTTTTCTCTTTCAGAATCGTAATGAAATAAAAAACGGAGCCATCCTTCGATTAACAACATCTCCGGTGAGTTACTGTTCTGCTCTTCTCTTCCTTCAAAGTGAAGATTCAATTAGTAAATCATTGTGAACTAATGGATGTATTTTTAAGGTTTATCCACAGTGTATCCCACAATCCTCCTGCAAAGGTTATGAATTATGGAAGCAGGGGTGATATCTCTGAGTGGGTGGGGTTTTTTGTGTCTCACTTTTCTTCCACTGGGAACAACTTTCATGTCCGAGATACCTCTGTTTTCATGCTGACATTGCAGTCTCATTCAGGTTGCTCCTTTTCTGCCCCAGACCTCAAAGCCATGAAGCCAGGAGGAAGGGCAGGGATTTGAACCATAGAGACCTCTATTGGTTGTCTCAGGTCAGAGCTTTCCTGCTCTCTGGGTTTGTGTTGAGTGTAGCAACTGTAACAGTGAGATTTTACGGGATGGTGGGTTTTTTTTGCTGGTGTGTTTTTTGGGTGTTTTTATTTTAATTTTTTTTTTTTAAATTTTTTTCCAACACTATCTCCTTGCCAGCTCTTGAAAAGCATGGCAGAGTTGCTGGTTGCCTTGAAATGGTCTGTTTTCCTGCTGAGTTGAGCAGTACTGGTGCTACATGCTGAAAGCACTATTAGTCCTGGAAGATGTATGTCTAAGGCAGCAGCAATCCCATTTTGTTGCTGACAACTGTAGTGTTCCATTAAAATGCTTTACCTCTTCATGGTGGTGTTCTAGCTTCTGCAGATTCAAAGCGTTATTATGACCAAACTCTGCTGCCCAGTAGCTTATTAACAGAAAGCACTTATCTGCGGCCAGCTGGCCAAAGGCAAGAGATCTCCATTATCCTTCATCATCTTTTTCAGTGGTCTTTGTATACAGAGTTTTATAGTCATAAAAATAAACAGCAGTTTAAGACCATGGCTCTGTCAGGGTCTGTGTGACTCCAGTGTCTTGGCATATGTCACCAGAACAGCCTTGTACACCGGGAAGCCACTCGCTGGTAGAGTAAACACCATTTGGTGGAACTTCCTCAGAAACAGACAATCCCAGCACTAGGTCCTTCTAACTTCTGGGACTTCTTAAGAACAAATATCCTCTCCAGTACTGCCCAGACTTGCAGTCTCATGGAATCAAAACAACATCTGTGGTTCATCAAGAACCAACATGGTCCAAATGCACTGTATGATTCTTTTTGTGTAACCATAGCATGGAGTAACCCCATGAGATGACTCCTGGAATCCTCCCCTGTCTCAAAATCCACAACCAGTTGCACCATGCAAAACTGAAGAGAGGCTGTGCTGCCACTGATCTGTGAAAATGGCTGGCTCACTGTTTTCATGATACTTGGATCAAGCAATTAGAAATGTGACCTACAAACACAAAAGACAAATTTTGGATGTATAACACTTTCTGGTACTACCTATGGGCAGGAAGGTGTGATTTTGCATAGAGCCATCATCTGCTTGATCAATTTCTTTGGGGATTTACCTTAGGGTCAGTTAACCAAGACAGGAGTCCTTAGGATGCTGAGATATTGCTTGTTGCTTACCAAATTATGGACTACTCTGGCACTGGCCTGCAGTTATGAGTGACTCAGGCATCCTGTTTTAAGATAAAGGCTGGTCTACTCTTGAGTATTCAGTATTGATATTTATCCCTGAACCAGTGTTTGTTTTCAAACTAACTGATGTTTTTAAAAAGTTTTTTTAACTTTTTCCCAAAATCAGAGAGGTAGTTTAGAAGGTTTTGAAGGAACAGATTGGCTTTTGTCAGGTTAGAGAGTATTTGTATTCTTTCAGTAGATACAAAATGAAGTTCTGCATGTTCCCACTCTACAATAGTCTCTTTGCTCTTTAAGGTACTGTTGAAATGGTCATCATAACAGTACCTAAAATAGATAGATTAAAGGCTTCCAAGCTGTGGTTTTTAAAGTGGTGACCCACACAGTGCTTGTCGTTTACCCTGAAAAGCTAACAGGCCGTCTGTTTCCATTTTTTCCTCTGAAATTCCGTATGAGAGGAACAGTAGTTGGAAGAGATAATGTGAAGAACAGGCTGCATGATACACTCCTGCAAAATGGGAAAGATGCTTTCTTAGCTGTTAGTACTGGGTGGGCAATGTTTTTCTAATCATGTGAAAATATTAAGATTCTGAATTTCTCTCCCTGCTGCCCCCCCTTTTTTCTATTGTACAACAGTATAAAGCTGAAACTATCTTCCCCCTTCCACTAGAAAAAGAAAATCATACCAATAAAAATGCTTTATGAAAAGGTGGAGGAATTAGGAAAGAAGAGAAAAATTGAGAGAACTTAAAAGAAAGCACATATGGATTATGCAGTTTCTGGGATAGTTTCAGAAAGGCCTGAGCTGCCTACTTCCTGGCTGTTGTGGGGAAAAAAAAAATCTGTCCTGAACTTTAGAAGTCTTTTGAGGAAACCTTTTTTTCCTTGAAGAATTGAGAGGAGTTGAGTTGACCAATTATGAAGGCTGCATGAACTTAAAATGCTTTTCTTGTGATTAATTTTTATGCAGTTTATTACCATGACAGCCAGTAGTCTGGCTGTACCCATTCACAGTTGCATGGCCTGAGTCATAGAAATTTGGGTGAGAAGGATGAGATACGATCTTTTCGAGTCCTGTTGTCATAAGCCTCAAATTTTTTTATTGCTCATGTACCCAGAGTAGGTGCTATTAAAGATTAAAAGGAGAGAGGAAAGAAAGTAGAAAACCATAATCTTTTGGGTTGTCTTTTTTAAAATTAGGATTTGAAATCTGTCTCCTCAAATCTAAATGTTAAATGTTTTCTCTTTTTTAATCTCGAGTTTGGATTATTTTGTGTGTGTATACAGGGATCTTTTTCTGAAAACGATTGTTAATATTGCAAGGGCAAAACTGCAGTTATCGTGTGCTGCTAAATCCATTATAAATACTTGCCTTGAGAGATTTACAATGTGCCTATTTTAAATTTCTTTGAGTTAAAGGTTTGCAAACGCCGGTCGTTAGGCCTGGTGGGAATTTGAACTGCCTCTTTGTTTCCATAGGTCTGTTTGCTAAATTTGTGCCATTCTCTGAAAAGCTGGCTTTTCTAAACAATGCTATTTTTTTTCCCCCTCTATAAACCGCTCACCACACAGACACTGTTTCCTAGGTAACTTGAGTACAGATTGAATTTCTCTCGTATTATCCCTGTTCCTATATCATCTTTCTTATTTATTTTAACCTCTCCTATCATCTTTCTTACCAGCTCTTTGGGCTGTTTTGTGTTTTTGCCGTTTTCTGTGACCTGTTTCCCCCCTTTGCCCATTTGCATTTCTGGAGGGACTCATCAAAAGTTTCTTATGCAACATTTCTTTGTATTTGAACATATGTGACAGTCAAAATGCCGTATCGCTATTGCCTGTTTTGTGATACCTGTATTCCAATGCATGGTGGGTAGGTGTATAAATGAGCTGTTAATTGCTCCCGAGTGTGAGACTGATCCAAAAGGAGTTTTGTGTCCTGCAATGCAGCAAGCAGAATCCAACCTTTTAGTCTGTTCAACTGCAGGATTTCTTCAATCAGATGCTGCAAATCCTTCTTCAAATGACTAATCTTTTTTAAAAGATGCTAAAATACTGGGAAAATTAAATTAAAGGAACTGGCTTCCTTTTTTTAATTTAATAATTTCCTAACAGAAATGGTTATTTGAACACCAACTGTTTATTTAAAAGTAGCTTCTTGGGCACTTACAAAACATGCCTTGCTCATTAACTATATACCTTAAACAGTGAGTCAAGGGGTAGCCTTTTCTGATGTGGTTTTTATGGGGCTCGATAATTTATGTTTTTCACATGTTTTTCTTTCATCCCCTGGTCAGGGATCAGTTGAGTTTTCAAACTTGTAAGTTGTTTGTAGGCAGATGTATTGCGTTTTTATCATGAGCAATCATGTAAATAGGGTTGTTCAGTAATAGTCATCATAGTGTTTTCTCTGAATGCTTCTACAGATAGGAGGAATGTGGGTTTTTATTTATATGTGATCTAAACAAGTTTTTTTAACCTGTTCCTGCTTATAAATCTTAATCCTTTATCTTTAAGTAAATGTTTAGGATTTGGTCTATAATCTTTGCTCTACAACTGCTTTAATATATTCTGTAAATGCATAAATTTTTGCAGTTCTAACCTATGATTGTGCTTATGTTTATCATGTAATGTTAAATTAGTTGTTAATTGAACTTTATACCAGAAGCATTGACCATGGAGGTCAATAAGCTACTTTTATATTTGTCTTCTCATAGTACAAGACAAAGATTAGAGAAGTGAAGTTCGGTTTTGTCTTTTTACAGATAAAGGTTTCATTTCGTTTTTTCAGGTTTCCAAAGACATGTTTTGAATAGTAAGCAAAAAGGATTGTTTCAAATGCAGCAAGAGGGAAAAATGCTTATAAAACATTGAGAAGTGGCTACTGATTGCATAAACTTATTTTAGACGTATTTACATAATACGTATGGTTATGCATCTGTAATGCTTTTGTCATTGATTTAATAAGTGACTCTAGATGTGACCATTTCTCTATTCCTGCTCCCATAATTGCGTATTGTGATTCCATAGGACTGCTCAATGTGTCAGGTCTGTACAGGGCTTTAGATGTGGAAATTGTGCTTCAGTATTCATGTAAAAGATGTTAGCAATTAATTATGTACTAATTAAAATGGAATCTTATTACCTATCTGGTATCACACACTAGTCAGTCTTGGTGGGTCTGTTGAATCTGGTATGCACACAATGACAATTATGTAACATATCGACTCAATTGGTCCCTGACATATATGCAGTTCTAGGTGAAGTAGCAATAACAATCCAGGAAAAAGCAGCAGTTTAAACCACCGTGGCATTTCAACACTGAGCAATTTCAATTAAACCACAGAAATGCACCTGTTTGGTTAGTACAAAAGTGTATTTGATAGTTACTGGTGGTCTGAATGCCCTTTTTCTAGCAGAATGTTGACTAATGTGACAGGAATCTGTAAAGGATAAAGAAGACAACTAATTACATAGGGGTAAAACAGCAATTTAAATCAATGGTCCAAATTTCTTCCATAGCACGTTCATGTTTGATCGTGGTTGCTTTTGGATCTGTGACCTCCCTCTCATCCTTACTCGTTGTATTTTGTACTCTGTAGAACCCTGAGTATGTGTGGTTAATAAGTTGCTTTCAAAGTTTGCACAAAGTATTCGGTGGCAAAGAAATGATAATTTGATTGGTAGAATCTCTTGTTAGGATGATCTTGGGATTCTTAACCTTCAAATGGCTATTTAAGTCTCTAAGCAAGTCACATTCTGGATTTAGGTCATTAGTTTTCTCTTTAAGCTGACAATCTCATCAAGCTGCTCCTTTTAAGCACTGCTACTCCCTATGGGCAACCTTTCTGGATGTCCTTGGAGCAAGTCATTTAAGACTAGACATGCAGTTTATGCCACTTGACAGCCTTTTGAAATGCTGGGGCTTCAACAGCACACATTTTACAAGCTTCCCTTCCTTCCCTTCTTCTAAACAGGAGAGAGCAGTTAATTCTGCCTTTCATTTACTTGAGCAGCCACATTTCTGTTAATTCCCTCTAATGATTCTCAGTTGTGGAGGTTTATATGTATTTTTTTCTTACCTGAGTGATATTTCAGTAAGAGTACAGACATGGCAGCCAGCTCTGCTATTGCTTTAATGAGCTGTGCTCTCTGTCCATCCGCTGATGGCTTGTAAATCATTAAAATGGCTCTCTGGTAAACATTCGGAGCATATTTCATCTGGGTTTCATTTTTTAATGCAGTCATAAGTGAGCTGTACATTCCATAAGCACGTATGAGTGCTATGGCAACAAGAACTGGGAGGCTTGTGAGAACTGCATGATGTTCATCAAAGCAATATTTTCACCCATCAGGTATTTTGGACAACAACATCCAATGTGACTTTTGTCCATGTTTCCAGTGAGACATATACCAGCACTCTTGCTAAGATAAATATTTGTTTACCCTTTATTCAAGATTTCCTCTGCCCTTGTCCGTTCTTTTTCTTCCAATAGTAGAAGGAGCAAAGTTTATTGGATGCAGTGTCTTGCAAAACTTGTTTAATGGAAGAAAACTACTGCTCTGTGTAAACTTTGGTGATGGAATATTGACATAGCCAGATAAAGCCTATGATGATACTAAGTGCTCTTTTATGTTCTTAAAACAGGGCTGAACCACTTTTGTAGCATGGATTTTTGTGCTCTGTAGAGGGTACCAAGCTGTGTCTGAGTGAATATTTTCGTTTTAGTCTGGTGAATTTCAAAGCTATCACTGACTGTGGAGGAAAGAGGATTAACATATCTCTGTTGATAGGTTGGTCCCGCTCATGCTGCTGTTGTACACTGTAGGTGAGCTGTTATTGCACATCCCTGTACTGGTGTTCTCAGTTTGGGGGAGAGGTAGGATTAGCTCTTTCCATGCTTGGTATTGATATGTGTGTAATGGAACTGACTGCACTGGCAGCAGCAGTTCACCAGCCCAAGGTGTTCATGCTAGGGCCAGAAATGTCTCCTCAAGAGAAAGGGTGAACCAGAGATAATCTGATGTCAATGTGTATGAAGAGGAGGCATTGTTTACACAGCACGTTTTTGTGTGATGTGAAGGGGTTTGGAGGAGGATGTTCTCCTGGCTCTACTTACAAGTTTTCTTGCTTGCTTTTGTGCTATGCAGGCAATTGCAGTCCCTATCTGTTTGGCCACAGCTCTGCTGCCCAAAGTTTGCCCACTCACTTACTGGTTGAGCAGCTCATGAGAGCCACTCAATAACACTGAACTAGCTGTTTTGTTCATCTTTTCTATTTGTTTCATTTTCACTGAGTCCAGGAGCTTTCAGAGGACCAGGTTCCCATGGAAAGCTGGAAGAGCTGTATCCTTCAGTAGGCAGATAGTGGGGGTGGAAACTTCCCAAATCTATGGCAAGTAGAAGGCATGCACTCAGATCTTAAAGAGTTTAAGGTTAAATTTGAGCAACCATGTCCAAAGTCAGTGGAATGCAGCTGCCATAGCAGTACTGAGGATTTTTCAGTGTTTCTTTTCTGAGGTGGTCAGGAATTCAGACATTGCATGTACTCTGAGAAACGGTAATGTTTTGAGGATGCTTTGCATCTCTGAGTCTTCCTGAGTTTTTATAGTGGGGAATCTAGAGTAAGAAACAACTCCATGAATGAGGAAGTTTGGTAAGGTAGGTGTTGACTGTCGAACTTCTGGTTCAGGTAATAATAGTTGCTCTGAGTTTTTGTAGCTAATTATACAAGAGTACTTTAGCAAGGTTTTCTTCACCCTCTCTGATGAAGGAAGAGGGTTGGAGGAATTATTCTGTTGTTACCCTAGAAGTTGAAAGTTAGTGGTGTCTATTTTTACTTTTTCCATAGACTTTGGCAAATGGTTTACCCTACCACCTGCTTAAGCTTGAGAGATACTCTTTTAGTACCATTTGAGTAGATGTTGCCATTACACAGAGACTCTATAAGCCCTTGTTTCCCCATTAGAACTCAAATCCACTGGTAGACTAGGTAACTTAGAGTGGCAGAAAGACCTTTTGGATGACAGGTTTCTGCCTTTTTATAGGTAATGTAACTGCTATTGGTAATGTAACTGTAAATGCTAAGCTGTGTCACCCTATACTTTAGGCATGAAAAAGCTCAGGACTGAAGATATTCCATTTCTTCTCAATACTCTCTTAACTGAAGACGTTAACCACAGTTATACTAACTAGAAAGTATTTCCCCCCTGTACAAGCTCCTTACCACATGGGTTCTGGCCAAATGCTGACTGGAGACCATGCATTAATTTTTCTTTGTAAAAATGAGAAGTAACAAACCTTGCCGAGGACAGTGGAACACTTAACTTACTAATGTTTTTTGAAGCAATCAAAGTTATGTAGCTAGGAAGCTGTATCTGTAACGACACAGTGCTGGTTTTTTTCCTGGGCTCCTTGTTTAAATGTTCACTTGCACTAAAAATGACTGCTATCTCAGGATCTTGATCTACAGAGATGACCATCTCTGTGAAAAGTATATTCATTACTTGAACAGAAAAGGAATTGTCTGTCAGCACAGCCCTTTCTTCTATATTTCTTCTCCAGCTGAGACAGAATAAGCATCATCTCAGAGAAAATAACTCTCAACAGAATTTACATTTAATTTGTTTTACTAATGACACATAGCCTCTCATTCAGCTTTCATTGGGTGCAGGTAAGAAATGAATTTGAGGAAATAGAGTTTTGCAAGTATCTCTATACATAATGAGGAGGATTATTTTTCTAAGAAAAGTATTGTCTAGCTAACTATGAACTGAAGCTTTTGAATATTCTGTTCAGGTAAGTAAAAGCATCAAATTGAAAACGTGAGATATATTTTAAAGTATTTGCATGGCTAAAGAGAGAGACAATTTAATATGCATTATTTAAATATTTCTTTAGCTTTTTATCACCGATGTCCCTTTTAAATTTCACTCTCTCATCCTCTATTGAAAATATTAATGGTCAGAATAGCCTAACATATGAGGATATTGAATTTACATAAAGATGCCTGACAGATAATATCACAGTATTATGTGGAAACTAATTATTCCTGTGCTCCTCATTGAGAGACTGTGAGTTTTCAAACTCACTGATTGTGAACAAAAGAAGAGGGGGAGGAAGGAGCAGAAGACCTGAAGCTGTCCTCTATTTATATAATCTGATTAGGACAGTGTATGGTCCTTGTTGTTAAAGGTCATGAAAAATGAGTAAACTGAGTAAGCATTGACAGGAAAAAATGTGCCGCTGTTATTATACTGAGATTGTCTCATGCAATTTGTTTTATTTTGATTTCTACTTTTATTGATGTGACACATAAGCTCTTCAAACCAAAGGCTGTCTTTTGTAATGCTTCCATTTTACCTGAGACAATGAGATATCTATCCATTGCTCATCTAATGGTTCTACAAGAGTCCAAATGATTATAGGTAATAATGGAGTAATACTTTTATGAGAGTAATTTGTATTTGAACTACTTTTCTGAGCATAGAAGTGTTAAGTATCATTAGGATTGAACATGGCTATTGTTCCTACTTAATCTAACGTTTTATTCATGATTTTCATTGTAACAAAAGCTTTTTTGTTGTTTTTGTTTTTCTGTGTTTCGTTTCTCTCTCAGGCTCAAAATGCACAGCAGCTCCATGAGAGGATACAGTCTTCTAGTATGGATGCAAAGTTAGAAGCACTGAAAGACTTAGCCAACTACTCACGGGATGTTACATTTGCCCAAGAATTTATAAACCTCGATGGCATTTCCCTCCTAACGCAAATGGTTGAAAGTGGCACAGAGTAAGTATTCTGCTTAAACTCCGATGTTCCTTCTGTATGGAGTGATTTCCTGCTCACTTTCTGAGTGCCCGACGTATTTCTGTATACAACTTCTAAAATTATATAAAATTAAATATCTGATGAGTTCTGGGCTTCTAGGATAATATATTAATTATCAATGAGAATATTTCTGTTTTAATTTCCCCTAACAATGGGCTAGTGGAGACTCGGGGTGAGCAAACTAGGAAGTCACAAGTACCCTCTGTGCCATAAAATTTTGGGAAACTGAGGTCCTAGTTTCTTCTCTACTACTGGAAATTTGATAAACCATTGATAGTATATTTAAAGGCTGATATATAAGTGATGTAATCTGAAAACCATGTTTTAAATTTCACATTACTGAGAACATGTGGAGTAAAACCCACATGTAAAAAGTGCATTACTTTATTTCCATTT
Source organism: Pseudopipra pipra (assembly GCF_036250125.1). Classification (NCBI taxonomy): domain Eukaryota; kingdom Metazoa; phylum Chordata; class Aves; order Passeriformes; family Pipridae; genus Pseudopipra; species Pseudopipra pipra. Next base: position 107,418,803 of record NC_087549.1, read on the forward strand.
TTTTATTGTTTTGATCCTGGCTGGGATTTTTCAAATAGCGGTGGTTTTTTTGACATGAAGTTGAAAGCTAACCTCTGAAAATACACTTATTCTTTACCAGAACACCTTATTTCACCGTTGGTGAAACTCAGGACCATAGTCCTGAGTGAGTGTCCATTGGCTTAATGTGGATTGTTGCACTCTTAAATTATGTTCTAACATTAGACTTTTGCTTTCAAATAAAAGTTTTAGTCTTTTGCAGTCAGTGTCAACCTCTACTACACATGAAGAAATCAACAGTACCCACGCCCCTTTTGGAGAGAAAGAAAATGCTCTGAAAGTAAATTTCTTATTTGCTGGTGGTGTTCAGTCTTGTGAGCCAGACTCCAAAAGTAAATTGCTGAAATCAGTCCAAATCCCCTCACAAATGTGCTCATATTCCCTTGGATTCAATGAAGTAAATAGTGGTAGGAGGTAAAGCAAAAGTAGTAAGTGGACTTTGAAATAGACCACAAATGGTCTCTGAGGGTCCCATACAAGATATACTGGGGATCTTCCACAGAAAAATTAACTACTTTCTAGAATCCAGTAGTCCATAGATTGGGCAATGTAGAAGCATGCTCTAACTGATCCCTGCCTGTCATGTGGTCAATGTTTTATTGGACTCTGAATCCTTATTGCCTAACTCCAGCTATATACTACATTTCCAATATCTCGTGGTTTCATCTTCAGCATTTTGGGGCTATGATCATTTATTTTTTGCAGTGATGTGGTCTGTGGCACACATCACATGTTATGTCACTTTAAAAAATGCTTCTAGTTATCAAATTTCTCAACCTGTTTTATATTCCTATAATATTTATTGTTTAGGGACCAAATTAGGTTTAAAAGCAAAGACAAGTTTAAGTTTATGTAAACACATGTACACAGTTGCTGTACTAATTAAGAAGTATACTGAGTGGGCAGGCTCATACGTGCCTATAAAGATGAGAACATCAGCAAATTAAAAGTCACTGCCCCCGTGGTTTATTCATGACTCTATTTAGGTTAAATAGTTTAACTTACTCCACTGCAGAAGGTATTTAAACTAAAGCACTTTATTTTCTATTGAAACAGACAGGGAACATTAATATTTTTTATAAGCGTTCCTTTTAGCTGCACCAAGGCTAAAGGAAGTGCCCTCCTCACCCTTCAGATGTGTTTGTACCACTGTTTTGTTAACTGTGGGATGAGCCAAGTTGCAGCAGACTGGTCTGGATTAAAAATAACTATTTAAGAGGGAAACTATTTCAGGCAACAGCACCACTGTTGAAAGAACTGCTCACAAACTCCACCCTGATAATAATTCCTGACTGAAGGTATAAGTTTTCAAATCAGACAGCAAACTTGTAAACTGGGCATATGGGCAGAGTTTATTGCCTTTTTTTATTTATTTTTTTAAATTTATTTTGGAAGTGACTTGCATTTGGAGGGATTTAAGTCTTTTCTTTTTAGTAATGTAATGTGTCATCAAAGATACATTGATCAATCTACCTGTCTACTCTATTTATCAGTGTTTCTGCCTGTGGGGAGAAATACACTCTAGTTTGGACACTGGACAAAGACTCAGATTGTAAGAGTTTTCAGCAGATTCACTTGCTGATGAACTCCTGGTACTCACTGCAGGCTTTAGTGTTCAGCAGCCTAGATGTTCTGCAGCCCTGAGGGTGTCAGCAGGTCAGGTTTTTCCAAGTCTGGTTTTTCAAAGGGAGTTGTAAAGCAAGGACATCTGTGCTACACTGTACATTCCCTTCTGCTTTTGTACTGTGCATCACTGGCTGATGAGTACATACTTAACAGAACTTTAAATTTAATGAAAGTAGCAAACATGCACAGATTCAGCAGCCTAAGCCTACCATGGTGCTGTTGTTTTCTTTTCTCATCTGACTTCAAGCTGATGAACCAGTTTCTCCTCTTCAGGGTCTGACACTTCTTGCTATGTCAATACACTGAGGTAACAGAGAAACTACCTCAGAACTATTTCTTTGGATGGCTAGTTTTGGGTTTTGTTTTATTTTTTAGTGGTGGTTTTTGGTTTTGTTTTTTTGTTTGTTTTGTTGATTGATTTTTGGGGGGGTTGTTGGTTTGGGGGCTTTTTTTGGTGGTTTTGGGGTTTTTTTTGATGCCCTAGACTGTGAAGGAAAAGCAACTGGGGTCAGTCAGTCGTCCTCTTATGTTCTCTGTTCCTGTTTTTGCTTGGACCGTCTGCAGTACTGTTAATAAAAGGTCCCCTGCAAGGTGCTCACTGAAGGTACAAATCAGACTGAAGACCTGCTTGCCATCAGCTCCCACTCTGGGCTGAGCACCCTCAGCAACGTGGGGTGTGTGGCTGACCAGGTCACCGAAATGCTTCAGAAGGAAAATCTCTTCTCTGTCCTTTGCCTTGCACCAGTACTTGCCCATGATCATTTAAGTGTCAATAGGTGAACCTACCCTAACAAATATTAGCATTATAAAGGGCAGGGGGCAGGTATTAGAGGAGGAATGAGGATAGAAATTTCTGAGAGGGGCAGAAACTTTTTTGATGACCCAGTTTCAGAAGGCAACATACTTTGTAAAGATATATTTAAGGTGTATCTTCACTGTGGAGTTACCAAGGCCACCTTTGAGTTACTCATGTTGAGCCAGCCTTGTTTGAGTGAGGCTATGGCTCAACCATAGGGCTGGAAGAAACATAATGGCTTGATGCTGCTAAGAGATGATCCAGCTCCCTGCCCCCTTCTCCCTGCAGCTCCCTGCTCTTCAGCCCAGTCTTGCTTTCTTCCTGGAGCGGATTCTGATATCTGAGTGTTTCACAAAGGCAATCCAGCCTTGTTAACTTGTTGCACAGTACTAATTCTCTTTTGAGGAGTTAGTTTTCTGCTTGGTTTGGGACTTGAAGAAGCAAGAGAGGAAATGGGCATGAGTGGATGCAGGAAAGGCCCTTTTTCTGTGGCAACAGACCACTACATTGGCTTAGGTGTGTCATTGAGCCACGACTTGAGAGCAGGTGTGTTGTGAAATAGTGTGAGTGGCTGTCTCTGCTCTTGTATTGCGCTCTGACCCCTGAGAGGGTCAGCAGGAATGGGACATACCCCTCTGTGTGCTTTCCCAGCTGCCTGTGGGTTAATGCAGCTGAGAACAGCCCTGCATCTGTAAGCCCAGTCTGAGTGGTGCCTCTGTTCACGGTGTACTGCAGCTGTGCTAAAAATTGGTGAATTTTGTTAATTCAAGCTTTATTCTCTATTTTCCCCAAAGGGGCAGGCAGTGCTCATTAGGAGTACCATCATGCCCAGTGCAAAGTTGCTCTGAGGTTTTCTTTGCGCGTGGAACTTATGTTAGAGGCAGCTCCTAAGTTATAATTTGAGTGTGTAATCAAGTTTTAGTGGGCAGCCTCTGGAAAACAAGACTCCAGCTTTTTACATAACTTTCACTGAGAAAGAGGCCTATGCTTTATTTATAGTTGGCTTTATTTATTGTACCTCTTAGTCATTATTTCAGTGAAGCTGATGACTATAAAAGTACAGTGATGAGAGTAAGAGAATGTAAGTCCCTGGATTTCTAATTACTTCTGCTTCATTTTGCAGGTGATGAAAAGAAGTAGTAATATAAAAAATTGACAAGAACTAACAGTGTTTCCTAGTTATTTTTCCATACATTACATTCCTGAATATTGAAGAAAATTAGAATTTATTAGAGAACACTTGCTGAAAAATTAGAAATTAAGAGATTTTATTTTTATTTTGTTTATGTTGTCAAAAGTGGTTTTAATACTATGTGTAGTTACCATAATTTGGGCCAGATCTCCTTGAGTGCCTGCTGCTTAGAGCAAATACACTGTAGTCATGGTTTGTGCTGGGACAAAGCCATAGGAGTTGGTGGTAAGCAGATTATAGGGTGTATGGGGCCCTAATGAAGCTGAGAGAGCATCTCGTCTATGAGTATATTTATATCAGCAGAAATGCAACATATCTCACAAACTGTCCACATGTATCTTGTTGATTCAGATGGCTTATCTTTGTTTTTCCTACAGGCTCATTCTTGATTCCACAGCATTGCTATGAGTCTCTTACTAACCGAAAAAGAAAAAAAAATAGATGGTTTTATGTTTATTTTTATGGTTTGGGTGATCTATAAATTATAGCAGAGACTGCAAGACAAGTTAGGTCATGACGAAACAGTAAATACTGATTTCACTTTATAATTATCCGTGGTGTCCAATAATTTCTCAGACTCTGTGCATTTGTAACACCAAAGAGTGGGGTGGATGTGCACACACAGTTATTTTCCTTTTCTTAGACTTTTCAGAAAGAGATTTCCATAGCACTCCTAATGCTAAATTTTTATCTGAAGCCAGTTCATGCCTAGTTAAGAGGAGCTGAATATGCAGTCCGTTTGGCTGGATGCACAGACAATGTAAAGGGGAAGTGTAAGAGTGTCCTGCTTCCACCTCCCCACCCCAGACAGCAATGCCCTAAAGTGAGTCAGAAGGAGAGCAATGCTATTAAGTCCTAGTTATCATAATGACTGAGGAAAAATATGTTCAGGAACCAAGCTGGAAGAAAGAGTCATGTCTCCTTGCTACCCCGTCTGAGATAACATAGTTTGCTCATTACGTAGTCGAGCCTAGAACTTGTATTTCAGAAAATCTTGTCTGTATAGATAAATAGTCTTTCTGACGTAACAGAAGACTGGAAAAGTTGTGGGTTTTTTTTCTTGATGTATCAGGAGAGTTGTGCGACTGGGACAGACTCACAGCCTTCCTTAGAAGGAGAAAACTCCTCATAGTGCCTTATAAAGCAAGAAAAGGAAATGAAGTTCACACGCCTAAATAGTGAAAGACCAGAGAGTTGATAAAAGGAATCTGTATTTATTTTTGATAATAGTAGTAATAGTAATCATCGTCATCATCATCATCATCTAATGACTGGGAGGAAGGCCTGTGCAGAATTTTCACCATTTTTTTTAATTGACATTACTGTGATCTCTATCACTTGTCACTTGGCTGAAATAACACATAGTTTTTGCCAAAAAAATGAGACTATGCTGAGCCTAGCTGTCTTGACAGTAACCAGAATTGTTTCTGCTGCTGTTGAGAAGATTGTTCTCCAGACTTTTGCTTCACGTTGTGCTGAGCAGCTTTATAGTCATACAGCCATGGCACAAGACCACACTAGTTGATACTGCTTGGACAAGATTGCAGATAGCCTAGTTTTAATTTTAAGATAGTTGTAATTGCTTAGTGTGCAAATTGGAGAAAAAAACATTTGCTTTAAAATGTGATGGTTATTAAATTTTGTCATCCTCCTATTGGAAATAATAAATGCAACCAGATCAAGTTCATTTAAGCTTCTAAATAAATGTATATTGGTATGTTTTTTGAGTCTTGACTAAGAGGAACCTTCTATTGAGCACATGTGGTTGTAGAGTTGGCAGCTGTACAGCTGGAAGTCTCTGAGACAGCAATTGTGCATGATTTAAGGACAAATTGCATTGTTCAGTGAAATTCTAGCTCTTGGCTTGTCTTACAGAGATAATACTGTATACCAGCCCAGTGGAAAACTGAAGACAAATTGGTTTGGAATTATTCCGACTTTAACACACTTTTTGGGACAGTTGCTCGCATACCTGCTGATGGTTTTTTCCATCCCAGTCTGATGAGTATTTCAGTAGTGCTGTCAAAACGTTTAAGCCAGCATTGCTCACAGTCACTTGTTCCTATCCTGCTTCATCTAAAGAGTTATGCCAGTATAGTTCCTACCAAGCCGGACTAGAAAATTGGTGTAGATTATGAAAAGTGACAGTAAAGGCTACTTTTAATGCCATATTCCTTAACCCAGTTCGCTTCCCTGATTGAGCTCACAGCAGTGCCCCAGAGAACAGTTGTGCAAGTGCAACTCAGATAAATGGAAAACGAATTTTCAGAAGATATGAACAATACTTAAACTAGTAAGTTTTTACCACTGTATAAAAAGTAGTCCTTTTCCACCCTTCCTAGCTACTGTGTATTCCCTGCTCCCTCTCTTGGTCAGCTCCAATGCTTCACAGCCATTTCTATGAAGCTTCACCAGGAAGCAGATTACTTAATCTAACACTGCTGCCCAAATCAATTCTTGTCCAGCAGGAGTTTTATGGAATCTTCAATTCTTAGTGTTTCTGTAATGTCGGGAGAGGATAACTATAAGGCAAAAATCCAAAAGAGTATATAAAATCAGGTAATGCTACTGTGGAGATGGTAAGGGCAAGAGAATGTGAAAGGGCTGCAGCCCTGTCTTTCAGTGCAGTTTCCATAAAGGAAGCAAGTGGAGTAGGTTTTCTTTTTGGAGTGGCTTTTCTTATTGGTTTACTTTTCTCCTGCTTGTTCTATTTTGGATTTATTTCCCCATCAGTCTTCAAACTTGGATCGTACCCTCCCTCTCAGCACACACAAATATAATTTCTCTTATAACCTTTACATATACATAGCACACACTGTATGTTTTAGATAAAAACCTCATCTAAGATTGAGCCGTCAAAGATCTCATCTTTGGAGAGGGAGAGCTGATGCTCCCTGCACTCTCCCCTCCCCCCCACCCAAATGCTTTTTCTCTAGGGTTGTTTTCCTTACTTTGTCTGTGTTTAGGAATATTAACATTTAAATGACCCCTGTTAAGTGGTGATATCAACACCCTGTTGACAGGAACGGGAACGAGGAGACAGTTATACTGGGTTTTGTTTGGCAATCACTTCTGTAAAATGTGATAAAAAGAGTAATTCCAGCAGTGAATTTATATTTCCAAATATTCTCCAGAGTACCAAGGTGGACAAAACCAATTTTTTTTTTTTCGTTAACTCTAGGCAAAAGTGTAGTATTTCAGAAACCGGCAAAAATAAGGGGAAGAGCTTAAAATCTCTGCTTCTGTGACTTTCCAGGATGTTTTTGTCTCTTGGACTGTGGTGACTGTGGGATGTCGTGGTGGCTGTGAGGACTCCCAGTACTGCTGTGTAACTTAATAATAATTTCATCCAAATAACTTATTTCAACCTCAGGCCAGAGTCATTCCCGGACTTAATTTTGTATGTGATAGCCGCACCTGCTACAGACAGAAGCCAGAAATATGTACTCGTGTATTTGTCTTGTATTCCTAAACACTGCTTGTTAGCCAGAATTTTTGCTATCCTTGTGTTTGCCTGAAAAGAAGTAGCCAAACAGTGATTTCCTGTGCTTAGCAGGTCATTCATCCATCATGCCATCAGTTTTCCTGTATAGGAAGAAGTTTTTGTGAAATCTTCCACCTTTGTTGATAGTGGCCCTCTCTGGGGTCATACTGCATGAAAAGCTTTTATCCTAAGTGGCGCTTTAGTACTATTCAACATTTGTTTAAGCAGTGCAGGCTCAGAAACATTTGTCGTGGTGAAGTGGTGTGACTGCTTGGTATCATTAGCTCCAGTGTGTCCGCACTGGCTTCCACAGTGGGACATATTAGTTGTTCTTCCCGGTGCAGACAAGCCCTTATTGTGCACTGTAGGTTACCCCAGTTGGGGGTTAGATTTGAGGTATCTGGTCTCTGTGCAGCAGTTTTTGCAGGTGAACAGATAGGATTTGGTCCGGTCAGGTCCCTGATAACCTGTGTTCCATTGGAAGCTGCTCGGGATTTTACCTGCAGTATTTGAGCAAGCAGTAAGTCTCTATGTCTCGGGGGAATTCCAAAAAGAACTGCTGCTCCTTGGAATTCGATTGGAAGTATCACAAAGTTCCTTTGAGGCCAAACCGGGAACATATCATGGTAGCAAAATGTCTAACCCAGTAATTTGTCATTCATGTTTATTTTGCATTATGCTGGCATTTCTGTTGAGATTTCTCCCTGTATAAAAATTGCTGTCTGTTTTTGTCTTTCACCACTGTAGAATCTCAACCTTTCACAACTGCTATTTAATTTACCCTCATAGCGTTTGTTCTTTGGCCGTGGTTTTGTTCCCATTTGTGCAAGTGCAATTGAGGGATGGTTTCTTAAAAAAAAAAAAAAAAAGATAAATATAAGTATTGAGCTAATTACAGTGTCTAGATCAGTAAGGCTTTCAGCAGTTTTGACCATACCTGTGGTAACTCACCAAGAAGGCTTTTATGGAACTGTTTGGTTGCTACCACAGAGTCAGACCTCTGGAAGAAGCAACAGTTATGTATATATAGAAAGAGGAAGGCTGATGGAGGTGGCAGACTGTACTTAGTTCCTTTCCAGGCTGACTTGCTGGAAGAGTTAGCTTGGCTACTCCTTCAGCAGTGACTTTTGCATGGTCTGCGGGTGAACATGAGAGGAACTCCTGCTCGTGCCAGGTCTTTCTCTGTTACGTTTTGTTTTGATGATGGATGAAAATAGCATACACTCCTTTAGAGAACAGCCTCCACATCTTCATTGGTAAAAGTCTATCATAGTCATGCTGTCCTGTGTTACTGCAACATCTGATTTCCTAGATTGATTCCTGCTTTAATCACACCAAAGCAACAGAGATCAGTAGAAATTATTTGGTTTAGTACGGTGGTTATCTTTGCTCTGGAGTAAAAGTTTTCTTTGTATTACTTCACCAGAAAAGTCATATAATTCAGTTATTTCTGCACATTATACTAAATTTATTTTTATTTTACTCCGCACATCTTCTGACATCAAGTTAACTGATTGCCAGTTAACTCATGATAGATAAGAGTTCTGTAAATGCTAAGAGAGTTGCTGTCTAAATGTGTTGTTCTAGGCCTCAGACTTTTTAATCCATGTCTCAGTCATGGAGAAAATGCTCCTGATTATAGCCTATGGGGAAAACCTCCTACAAAACCCAGTCTGTCCTTTGAAGTGCTACCAGTTGGCAAACACCACACTTGTTTCTCTATCAGACAAACACAGCACCAATTTTACTTGCTGCTTAGCTGAAGTCAGTACCTGGATGAAAAGCAGCTGTTTTAAAACTGGCCTCAGTAGAGTGCTATGAAGTTTGGCTAACATGCTGCAGAAGGTTACAAGGATCCATGCACATTTGAGAGATGACAAAACCCATTTGTGGTGGTGATTGTTTTTTGGTGGCTTAGCAGTCTGCCACAGCAAGGAAGTATTGCATCTGCAGAAGCACAGGAGTGACATTCTGCTGAAGCTGGAATCTCCTACTATGGAAAATGCTTTGAACTTTACTGCTCATAAAAGCATGTTGAGGGTATTTTCCCCCACTTTTTAGGACTGTCTGATAATCAGGATGCTTTTTATTTGTTAATTTTTACTGGCTGCACAAATAGCTGTTGTAGCATAAAAGAACCAAAGCCACAAAATACAAGAAGAAAATCGTGTCACTTTTCTAATTTGAGTTAGGCTGTAGCCCAGTCTGTGTTTGGATACATGGTAAACTGTGCCAATACTATCTTCAGGCACGAGCATTGCAGCTCAAAGCTAGCAGTGAAGGATTTTAAACCACTGTTCCTGTGATGTACTCTTTCCGTTTTCTCCACTGATGGTTACGCAAGCCAGCCCAAAAGCTGCCCTCCCTGAGACTGGTCCTTCTTGAAAAGAAGAAAATGTAAGGTGGGAGGAGTTACTGCTGTACCTAAAAGGAAAAAAACCAAACTATCTAGCCGTGTTCTGGGAGAGAACTGAATTAGTGGTTGGAGAGCTTGGAGTCCTAGAGCTCTTGTGAGCTGAATGGCACTGCTGTGCATCTTGCTGTGACAGCAAGTGCAAAGGGGGAGATCTGGTGAGAAGGTGAAGGGAGGAAAGAGGGACCTCTGTGTTCTCCTTTTGAACACTAGTCTGCCCAGTGTGGAACTGCAGCCAACCCTCTGAAATAAAACTGTGAAATAGATTTAGGAGACAGAAGATGGGGTTACATAGGAGAGATGGATTTTTTTTTAATTATTTCTTTCTATATCCCTTTTTTATGTTTGTGTTTTAAAAAGAAGTTATTTATGTTTGATGCCATTTTTGCATTGATACTCTTTTTCTTCAGCTTGCTTAGAAGCATAATCAGCAGTTCTGAAGCCAGTTATTAGCGGGAGGATAAATTGCAAGTTGCAATTAGTGGGCTACAGCTTTTAAATGCACTTATTATTTGCCCTCTACCCCTTCCTCCCCTTAATACTTGGCTTTCAGTTTCTTGAATATAGTACTGGCCTCTTAGAATCTGAGTCAGTAAGTAACATTCTTAAACTCGTTATTGTCTTTCTCGATGGGTGGATTCAGCACCTTGGGGCTAGGCATGTCCATCCGTGTGTGAATTTTAAGAACAAAAGAGCTATGGATCAGTCTACACGTTCTGTTGAAATAACCTTGCTGAAGTGTATTTATGTGTATTCATTAAGCTGGTGCAAGGTGGTTTGGAGTTATTGGGTAATTGCAACTCTGTTGTTAAAATCCCAGGGTAAATTCTTTGCCCCTCTTTGAAGCCAACAGGAAACTTGTCCCTGACTTAAGAAGGTCATGATTTTGTTTTATCTTGGTCCTAGCTACACAACTTTCAATGATGCTGATGACTCTGACATCAGTATTAGTAATGGAGACTACAAGTAAATGAGTTCTCCCGGCAATGGACATTATCATATCATAACAACAGGACAGAAAATGCTTGATGTGTGAATCTTTATTGTTTTGTACCAAGGGCTTTTTACACAAATACTTAAATAATTTAGGATGTCTAGATATGCTTTTTTCCTAACAGAAGTTAACACAAATATTCCAAACAAATATTTGAAATTAATTTTGAATGTTCTTTACCAGTTACTGAATTGTTTCTGTTCACAGCAAATTGTTAGTAATGTACTGCCTCTTATTGTATGTCTGTGAATTTTATGAATCAAGGATGGGGGGTTGTATATGCAGTAAACAGAGTACAGATGTTTTAAAGTGTTTTTCCTCACATGCAAGTTTTAATTTTGCAGACGATATCAGAAATTGCAGAAGATAATGAAGCCCTGGTAAGAACTTGATTAGATCATCACCTTGCATACTACCTCTTCTTTTGCATGACTGAGTTCAGGCCCTTGTGCTAATCTTTATATGTAAATATAACTGTGCATATTCATTCCGCAAGTCTTCAACTTTCTCTGTTTTCTGCTCTTTGATGCCCGTTAAAATTTTCTGATGAAGCCTTTTTTGCTTTGCCTGTGGAATGAGTGTTTCATTTCTGTAACTTCTGCAAGGGCTTTTACTATTTCTGAAATAAGGCTTTTACTTTGTTTCCTTTTTTGATTTCAGCAAACAAATAATTTCCCCGCCTTCCCCAATTCCCCTCTTGAATTTGACTGGCTTATGTGGTTGATAGTTGGCAATTTTAATGGTTGATGTTAGTGAGATGAAAGTAAGAGTCATTGTGCCAGTTTGAATTCCTTTTATTTATTGGTCCCAGGTAATGCTAGTTGCAGATACCTGCATAAAGGAAACCTGTAGTATAGTAAAGGGCATCATATTGGAAAGTTCAAAAGCCTGCTTATTTCCCTGATGATTTGGAATGGAATTCTTCTGTGTGCTTGAAGTTAAGCACAGGCTTTGATAATTGGAATCCCAAGAGATTTCTAATATCTTGATTGGCTTGCAAATTTGACATCTCAAGTATAAAACCCAAGGAAGCAAAAGAATAATCAATTAAGCATGTGTCTGTCACTCTGAGAGCTCGATGTGATTTATCATGTGGAAATGCAGTTCCCCGTCCAAACCCATTCTGAATCATACTTTTACAGATCTACTGTAAACCAAGTTCTGAAACGTTTATTTTTAAATCATTGCCTAATAAATAAATTATACAGTAAGAATGAATTTGGCAGGAAATTTAAATCCTTCTTCTGAGTTCACCTTCTCAACATAGTACAAAGTAACCCAATTCATAATAGAAAAGCTTAGATTATGAGGAAAATTATGGAAGTGGCATGAGGCTTATGGAATTCTTGGCATCATCAACCTGAAGCATTACCTTGGCAGAATTACACCTGAAGGCTGTGCTGCCATTCAGCAGGACCTTGATAAGCTGGAGAATTGGGCAGAGAGAAACCCTAGTGAGGTTCTACAAAGGCAAGTTCCTGCACCTGGGGAGAAATAACCTCAAATACCAGAACAGGTTGGGCACTGACTTACTAGAGAGCGGCTCTCCAGAGAAGGAACTGGAAGCGTGGTGGATGACAAATTGACTATGAGCTGGCAGTGTGCCCTTGCAGCCAGGAATTTAACTTTGGAAGTTAAATAGTGCCAGTAGAAACTTCAGTTTACATTGGGGTACACAGTTCAATATGTTGAATTCCAGCATTAGTATGTGGGATGATACAATTATAATGGAAAGTATTGAGTTTCGGACTTGTGCTGAAAAAGATACCAGAGCCATTGGTCAGGATGTGAAAATAGTTCTGGAAGCTGGCCTGTTCATATGTTTTGAAAGTAAACTGTATACACTAGTGCTTTATGAGTGCAGTTATTGAACATCCTGACTATTTTCTGACCATGTGTTAATGGGAAAAGATTCAGTGAAACAAGAACTTTAAAAAAACCCCTCAGAGCTTGATATACTGAACTAAACTATAATGCTTTCCAGCCTCCACCTGCTGTCTTCTTGACTAAGAAGCTTAAAGAAACCAAATCCTAATTTAAAAAAAGAAAAGTTACTTGGGATTACAGGATGACATCATAAAGTGACAATATATCATTTTACTCTGGTAGCTTGCACATGCTAGCCTGGCTTAATTAAAACCTGATTTTGACATAAGGGCCTCGTTTAATTGCTTTCTGCACTGAAGGAAATTCGGCTAAAATGTGACTTTCTCTGTCTTTTCAGCTGTAGGTGTTTCCATTTTGTTTGGGATTTTATTTATCCCATTGTGTCTGATAGTGGAATTAAAAAAAAATCCCATGAGACAGCTCTATTAATTGACTTTTGCATTGCAGTTCTGAGTTGTAGTCAAACCAAGCTGATTGGTGAGTGCTGTCTTTCCTGTTTAGTCGTTCCTTGTCTTTTAAGAAAAGTAGTCCATTTAATGAAGTTACTATGAAATGAACAAAACCAGGAAATTAAAAGATGGGGGAATGAGAGAAAAGGTAATTCTAATCACATCTTCAGTGTGTAATAGTTCCTCTGGGCTAGTTTCCTACGCTTAATGTACGTTTAAGTGGATTTAGCCATATTCCATAATCTGCACCTGGATTTATTCAAGAATAGTTACAGTTATGTTTAAAATTCACACCTTGTTTTCTTTAATCTGAATTAGCTTTCAGTCTTAGAGAAGTCTTGATACTAGGGTTACACGGGTATTTCAGGTTTTTGAAATGCAAGTCGTTTTAAATCAGTGAGGCTGATCCCTTCTAATGAACGCACTGAAACTACCACAAAGAAATATTTCACTAGTGCTTAGCTCGATGAAAAAGAAATCTGTGTCAGTTGCAGTGTAGCGGTTAAGTGCATTTCCAGTAATCATCTAAAAATATAGGGCAGCAACTATGCAGATTGTTCCATCATTTTCAGCTGCACTAAGTACCAAGTAGGTGCGAATTGCTCCTAGTTTGATTTGACAGTGGCTTAGCTTTACCCTTGGAAAGGTTGCTTTGAATAAACAAAGCAGTGTAGAAGCAGTGAAAAGGATCTATAGCAACGTAAAAGGTACTTGTTCACACCGTGCTGGCAGAGCAACCTGCTACATCATCAGTCTTCTTTTTAGACTTAGATTTTTGCCCCCATGGCTTTTCCAGAACCCTTGTCTTGTGATGATTAGATATATTCTGCTCCCCTGTTTAACTTTATTCATGGTCATTTATCCTTGACAGCTCCAATTTAAGAAGCTGTTCCTACTCTTTGATGTTGACCTCAATGATGTCAGGCTTTTCGGCTGCCCAGTATTAGGGGCTGCAAGCACAGATAAGGGAATGAAAGTTACCGCTACCTTAACTCCTGCATTTAGTAGTAGGCTGCTACTCTCTTGTTACCTCCTGCCCCGTTAAAGATTTTTCTTTGCTGCCTTCCCTTTGCACGATTAAGCTCAGCTTTGATTCTGTTTTGCCCATAAGAAGTGGTTTGCCTAAAGTTGCATAGTCTTTGGCTTCTCATCTTAATGGGCTGTTCACTGTATTCTGGTTGTGACAGACAGGCAACAGTTAATTTCCAGGTTCTACTATGCAGCTCTTTTCATGTAAAACATTAGACACTCCATCTAGCTTGCTAAAAGCTTGTATACCTTTTTTGTTTGTTTATTTTACCTGATGACAGTTAAGCCTGACTAATTGTCTTGATTTACATAATAATTTGAACAGCTGAATATTCCCCTCTCCATAATAGCAATAAAATCTTCATTTTGGTATGTGTGTAAATGGATTGAGATTTTTTTTTTAAAAAAAAAACACCTAGGGGATTTGGGTGCTAAAATGCCATTAATTTATTTTGATAAGAAATCCAAATTGCTCTAGGCATCTTTCAAAATAAGCACACAGGATAAAAAGATGGTTTAGCACATGGAAATGATACTAGAAAGGCATGTGAGAGACAGGTGTAGTAATCAGGGTCACATGTACATTCCTGTCATTTTTATTTTTAGGAAAGAAAAACTAGTACGAAAATATGTGGAGGTTTTTGGTTTTTTTTTTTCCTGCACAGAGTCCTAAGGTAAGAATGCAGAGAATTCTTAGGAATGTAAATTAACAAGCTTTGACTATTTCTCTAAAGCCTCGAGACATAAAGTGCAACTGTTGACTTACTCTTCAGTCAGGCTTGTCAGAGAGGTTGAGGTGCCACAGGCTGTGCGTTAGAGCATGGCCATCCATCCACACTGGAATGGCTCATGCTGGGACAGCTGATGGCATTCCAAACCACAGCTTTCTGCTGCTAAGAGGCTTTTGCCAAGAGCTGCTATGGGTGAAGAGATGCTTCATGACCAGCTACAACGGTGGTAAGAAGTGGGGAGTTAGCAAAGAATGGTGAAACTTCATCTGCTGTCCCAGTCTGAGGTGTCCTCACCTAAAAGCCAGAGCCCTGAACAGCATTCAGGAGGGCTCTCTTGCCTGAGAGCACTGATCATTAAGATGTCAGTGTTAGTGAGATACGAAATTGCAATTACACAGTGCATCTTTGTGATTGTTTTTCCCCTTTGCTGCTGTGACAAGCATTAAAAAACACCTTCATCAGGAATTATCTTCAAACTATTAAGTCATTTTACCAGAGCAGCAAGGGTTTGATATTTACAGAACTGTTGTGCCTTGTGCTGTGGATTAGTCTGAAAAGATTTTATGAAGAAGGAAGCGCCATTAGTTTTCAGACTTTTCGTATGGCTAAAATACTTACTGAGACTTTGAGTTAAACAGCTCCTACCATGTTTTTGCCAAGATTACTACTTTTATGAGCAAGCTTTGATTCCCCTGAAATTTCTAGCATCTATGCTGTCTGCTGCTCTTAATAGTATGAGTGCGTCTGTGTGTGTGTGTTTTGAAATGAATTGCTTGAAAGTCTATTTCTACCTATCTGCTTGTGTTTTACCACTTAACAATGAATCAATACCCCTCACTTCCCCCTCCAGATGCTTTAATCCTTATCTTGCTCTAGTCACCCTGAAATTGCTTTCATCTTTAGCTGTGCTATTCTTAATGCTTATCCTTTAAGCCTGGCTTTTGACTTTTGCCATGCCACTTAGAATATACATGTGTGTGCAGGTACCTGTGTATAGCTATATATTTTAAAAGTGTATAGTATGTATGTGTGGTGCTGCATAATACATAGACCTGGAGTATTACTTGCTGCTTGATTAGTCCCAGTGTTTCACCTCTTCACTCCTTAATTATTTGGGGCTGAGTCACTGGAATGACACCTGGTAGGGTGTCTGATCATTTTAAGTTGAAAAGTACTTTCACCTTCTGGATCCCAAACGATTGTGTCATTGTCAGATCTGCTCAAACCAGGTTTATACATTAAACCCAGTATTGCCATCTCCATTAACCCAGTTCTCCCTCCAAAGTTGTGGAGGAGCCTGAATTAATCAGTATTAATCAGACAGGTTTGATCAGTAGTTTTGTTGAGAAGACTGAATGAGACTGTTGAATCCAGGTTAGTTTAATTCCCTTCCATTCCAGCCACTGCTGTTCTGAAGATGAATATCCATGCACAGGTTTAATGTAGTTTAAGTCATCCCTCTCAACTGTATTTATTGTTGATGGAGATTAGCTTTCATGTACAATTAGTTTATAGAAGAGCATTCATGTACTAAATACAGGTTAACTGACTAAATTTTAAAACAATATATGAGAAACTTCAACAGAGAGAAATTATCTGCTTAGTTTAATGCTGGGAGAGATATTTTAATCTACTTTTCAACCTATTTGGCCTATCTTTTTAATTTTTAAATTTTTTTTATTTGAATTTAATTTACTCTATATTCTTATAATATCAACATTCCATGTATTTGTGGAAGTATTCTGTCATGAAGATGCATTAGAATTTGGTGCAAGCTTTTAGAAGGAAGCCTTTCCTAGGAGTGCTGTTTTATTTGTGAGTTCATAAATAACCACTTTATGCAAAAGGAATGGATTGGGGAACATGACAGGACTGGAGCTGATTAAATTTCCTGCAGAGTCTTATTGTCGTCTCTGTTATTAAGTCCTTGGTTATTTGAAATGCTAATGATAACATTTTTAATCTAATGTAATTCTTAAATTATTTGCAATATTAAAAAAAAGCAAAATAAAGAAACAAATAAAACCCCTTACTCCCCAAAACAAACCCAAAAACTTACAGATAATTTCTTTTCTGAACAAAGTATTCCTTGTGGAATTACAACAGATTGTTTTAGAGACACTATTTTTCTCATTTACTCTTCGATGCAGTTTTTCATTTTGTCATAAATAATCAAAGCCATTGTGTATACCCTTACTTACTGTGGAAGGGAAAGGTGTTTTGGTTTTTTTGGGGGGGTTTACTCACAAAATGTCAAGAATGGCAAGGTTTTTTTCAGTGGAGGGCATCTTGGGAGATGTGATGAACAAGAGCTCCTTTCTTAAATGAAGGGACCACTAAAAGCTGCATCTCACCATCAAAAATCTCTAAATGCCAGATTAAATCAAATCCAGCTATTAGAGTTGCTACATTAAAACTGGTTTTTCTGCCTTATTCCTCTGCACTGAATGGATGTTCACTTATTTGTGTTGGGTTTATGCAGGACAGTAGGATAGCAAATCACAGAGTAAGGAACACCAATTACATTGATTAACTATGGCTTTAGTACCTGACTCAGGTTTTCAACATCCTGAGCTTCGCAGTTCCAATCTGAAGGAGGGTTTTTTTTTTATTTTGTCTTTTCATTAGGTTATCTGTTGCATTAAAATCACTGGGACTATTCATGCTGTTTGATTTTATGCTTTTACTTGTTAATGGCTTAGTGGCAGAGTACCTTGAAGGCGGTCTGTATGCCCTGAAAGGTAATACTCCGCTCCCTTTCAGGCTTTGTGAGCTGCTGTTTGTATTGAGTAGCTAACTCACTGAAGGGCTTCATTGAAATCATTGTGGCTGCTGACTCTTCAGTACCCTGACTACACATAGAAATGAAGCTAATCTTTAAAAGCTGTTTTTTAACAAAAAAGATTCCTGTGTAGCTAGTCAGGTTAGAGCATATTATCTATGTTGAGTTTAAACCCATTTTTAATTTACTTGAGTTCATACAAAGGTCCATTGAATCTTAAATTTGCTGGGGTAAAATGCAGAGTGGTGGCCTGCAAACCCTAAACAATTTAGGTGCATACCTGGATAAACTATGGGAGCTTTGCAATTCACTTGATGTGGTTGCACATAGATAAAGAAAAGGAGATGCATCTTCATGTTTAAAGAAAGAAATCAAGGCATTAACGGTCAGAAAAATTGCTGTTTAAGATATATAATCTCTTCTGGTGCGTGTTTAAAATATATTTGCTTCCTTGTGAGAGGAGGAATAAAAAATGCTCTAACTTTCTGCCAATCTACTTGCCACAGAGGTACCAAAACATGGCACCTCTATATTGCCTTCAATTAGGAGGATTTCATAAGTGCTAAGGGAAAAGTTTACTTCTTTTCTTCTATTAGATCTAAATCTCTGAATTTATAAGAAAAGTTTAATTTGGACTGTCTGATTTTTTTTTGAATCTTGCATGCAGTGTTCTCCTGGGGATTAGTTCCCTTACAAAATTGCTTTCTTCCAGGTGACTATTCTTGTCCATGTTAAATTGCTTTTAAGACTGTCTGTTGCACGGCCTCTCTTGCTCTTCTGCTACCTCTTAGTCCGTAATTGGCTTCATTTTCCTGCCTTTCTGAAAGCTTCCTGCTGCTTTATTCCCTCAGTCATTGCCCTGCTGCATTACTGGTAAATGTTGTCATGACTCCTGTCTCTTGCAGCTTTGGAGATATGTTGTCCTTTACACTGACTGCATTTGTTGAGCTGATGGATCATGGGATTGTATCGTGGGATACATTCTCTGTGGCATTCATTAAAAAGGTAAATTTGTAATCAATGCTATCTGTTCTATATCAGTTTAAGTTTTTGAGGTGAGTTGTGGTTTGGGTTTTTCTTTTCTTCTTTTTTTTCCACAAAAAGGTACATGAAAATGGGATTAAAGCGCTATTTCAAACTATAAATGTTTGTAGCTGCAGAATGTGGCCCAGCTTCTGTGGAAATCAATTGGAGAGAATTGAGATCAAAACAGTATTAGGCTTATTACACAAGAAATTGCTTGCTCAGATATGTGACCTCCCTGTGCAGATACCATGCAATTAAAGAAAAAAATAGTATTTTGATTTAATGTAAACTAATATGAATAATGCCTTGTTTCTAGGATAAAAACACCAGCTCTGAAATCTTTCCTCTGGTGGTATGTGAAGAACAGAAACGAGTTAGTTTACAATTTGAAATTAAGATGATATCTACTAAGTTTATCAAATTGTGCCCTGGACCCCTGAATCTTGCAGTTGAGTTATGTGGGTTTGAAGCAGATCTTTCCACCATTTGCAACATATCTTTCTTTTCTTATATGTAGGAGATGCACAAAAGCAGTAGAAACATGGTAGTGCTCTTTAGGTAAAGAAATTTAACAGACTTCAGAAAAAAGGTTTTGTTACTGATTTAACCCTTTTAATTTACTGTGGAAAAAAACCCCAAAACCACATCATACTTCTTTACAAAGCATTTTCAAAACAGACTGAACTCAGAACTTATTATGAGTTAAAATACGTTTGTACAGGTTCAAAAGATATCAGTTACTTCACTAAAATAGTATCAGAAGCAGTAATGGAATTAATATAATATATGGGAAAGATATCTTCACTTTAGCAGAGTGGTTAGAAAATTTGGTTAGAAAATTGTTACCACCAAAGGAACGTTCAAATTTACTTTTGTTGCCAAAAGTGACAGAAGAATGAACTATGAAAAGAGCATTAGATACATTTGATACTAAAGCTCAGTTTTGGTCATTAAAAATACTGAATGCTATTATAAGAAAAAATAGTATAATTGATCTGGTTTTTGGACTGGCATTGGGTTTTTTGTTTGTTTGTTTGTTTTTTCTCCAATCTTGCAGTCTAGATAGATTATGATGGTGATAATTATTGTTATCTTTTCGTGGCAAAGAAAATTCTACAACTGTTTTTTAACTGAGTGCAAGCGATACAAAGTCAAGCCCAGAATGTCTTATTTGCTAAGGCAACCTGCTAAGGAGCATATGAAGAAACTTACTAAAATTAGTTTAAATCAATTTACTTCCTTAGTGACTTAGAATTATTGTCTTTGTCTGACTTTACCAACATCTTTTGCTCTGTGGATTGTATTTAACAGCAGAAGAAAGTGTTGTGTTCACCCCTGTTAATGGCTCATCTCTTCTGTTTGGCACTTCCATAGGTTTCCTTGGACAATGACCCAATTTAAAAAAACAAAATAAAAGACGCAAACAAAAGTATTCTCTCAAAGTACCTATGAAAACCAAAACTGGCAAGTAAAACCAAAAGCGAAACTGGTGAGCAAGAAAGGGACCAAGGAGAAGAATAGGAAAGTTAGAAGAGAAACACAAGGAAAAAGAATGACAGAAATAGAGGAAAGAGGCACAGGTGTGTCCTGACCTGCATGCAGTTGGGAGCCAGAACAGCAGAGCCCTCAGTGGGGCAGTGTGGGCAAAGGGCAAACCTAACAAATCACCTTTGGCCTGTGTCTCTCTGGTGGCAATCTACAGCTTCATTCTCACTTGCTTCTCACTTTTGACAGGCCACTTGACGTTCTTGATGGGCTTGCTCAAGTGGTTGACAGGATGGATAAGGGAGCTGATAAGTTTCTGCTAGCTGAGGGGGAACTTCAAACTAAGGGCTTCTGCCCTTTGAAGCTGCCTTTCATGTTAAATGAAAGCTAAATTGGAATGGGGTGGAATTAGCCTGAACTTTTTTCTTGAATGGTTTTTTAACCTAAAAACCTTGAAGCTGGAGGAGACCTCAAGGGGAACCCTTGACTGCTTCTAATGACTAACTCTTTGGTGTTGAATGCAGACTTGCTCCCACCTTTTGAGTACAGAAAGAATGCTATTCCAACTCCTGCAAATAAGAATTGATGCTTTCAAGGAGAACTTTGTTACTTACCTTGAGGAAATACAGCATCATTTGAAAAAACTTCCTTATGATGTGCAAGATTCTCTCAAGACCTTTTTCTTGCTTGTGACAATATAATTTTCAGCTTCCACAGTTACCTAAAGGATTTGGATTCCCAGTTCTTAGAAAAAGTCGTGGTAATTGGATATCAAAATTGTCCTGGTTCCAGCAAGGACAGGATTAATTTTTGCAGTAGCCAGAAGGGGACATGGCTAGGACCAGAAGGTTATTCTGTGCCACCTCATGTCATTTTCTGGGTCAGGGTGATGTAGAGGCAGTTCGCGTATTGCCTGTTTCCGGGTGGTGAGCCTCTCTTGTACCCCCTTTTATTAATATTGTTGCTGTTACTATTCTTTTTCTTATTTCCTTGCTGTTTCCAGTAAATTGTTCTTAGCTCGTGACACTTACCTTTTGTGCCTCCAATTCTCCTCTCCAGCCCACTACCACAGGGGGGAGAAGAAGGAGGATGGGGGAGTGAGTGAGCAGCAGTGTGGTTTGGAGAGTCTCAGTGGGAGCACTAAATTAGGGAATGCCATTTGTACAACTTGTTTGGTGCCCAATATGAGGCATGAAGGGTTGAGATAACAACAGATCTGACTAGAGCGGAATGGAAACAAATTTGGTCTAAGCATTTGTTGTATGAGGTCCAGAGGCACTGGTCACAATGTTGCTTGATCTGTTCATGTGGTTGAGGTATCTAACCCTGTATATATTTCGATATATGCACTATTTGCCCATCCGGGTGCTCTTTTTCAGAGCAGGGAGGGGGATCAGGACTTTATTTTTTGCTGTACTGTGTGTTAACAGCTTATGATATGATAAAATCAAGGGCAATGAGGGTCCTTTTGGATGTGTGTTCAGTGTTGCTCTGCTACCCTTACCTTGGGCGCTACCTCTATGAGGCCATTAATAATTGTACTCAGCCTGTAGGGAGAACCGGGAAGGATGATCTTTTCCAACTTTTCACCCATTTTTCCTCCTTCAGGCCTGTTACAACAGCTTTTGAGAATTTTGGGTTTCCTGTGGATATTAAGGAGAGCATGCTGTTGTTGCTAAGTCTGTCATGTCTCCTCACTACGATCCACACCATGTTTTGAGTTACAAAATAGATTTTAAGGAGGATCTTACAGAGATCTGCCGCCTAGATGGATAGTCATGAGTGTCATAGAATGTGGGAGAAAATGGCCCAGTTTTTGAAGACTGTTCTGCTCCAATGGTTTGGAAGTTCACCCCTGAACAACTATAGGACCTTGAAAAAGTGGCAGAACATTTGAATGAAAAATGCTGTGGCAGTTCCAGTGAGGCGCGAAGTTATGCAGTGTGCTGGGCCCTGGCTATTGTTTACTGGATGCTGCTCAGTACTAGACAGCACCCTCAGGGGGAAGAGGAGGAAAGCAAAGCAGGCACGGTGGCCACTCAAACTGCTGCTGAACCAGAGGAACAGTCCATGCTGGTAGCAGTCGCCCCTATACAGAAGAAATCCAAGACCAAATCAGTTCACATAGTGAGGGATAAGGAGGGAGCAGGTCCCTCAGAACAGGAGGGAGAGGCAGGGCCAGAGATAATCACCTGGTCCCTGTCCCCAGGTGAGCTGTGAGATATGTGAAAAGATTTCGGCCTCCAGTCGGGTGAGCCCCTACTGACCTGGCGGCTCCGATGCTGGGATATTGCTGCCCGTGATATGAAACTAGATGGTAGTAAAGCCAAGCAACAGGAATTCCTGTCCCAGGATGTGGGCATTGACAAGGGGACTGGGAAGAGGATGGAAACTCTCAGCCTCTCAGAAGGACTGGGAAGAGGACAGAAACTCTCAGACAGGTGACTCCTGTCAAGCGTGAGGGAAAGGTAGTCTCTCAAGGAAGATCTAGTAGTGTACCCAAGCAGGTGGCACACAATGGAGAAAGGTGTCCACTACCTGAGAGAATTAGCCGTGCTGGAGGCAGACTATAAAGATTCAAATAATGAACAGTCCCCTGTAGATCCAGATGAGATCCAGTGTACACAATCCATGTGACAGAAGTTTGTATGGAGTGTGCCATCACTGTACACCAACTCACTGGCATCGATGTCAGTGAAAGGAGAACAAACAGTGCTTCAGGTGAGTAGATGACTCCGGCAGTATGAAAGATCATCTCTTTTCCTCCCTACTGACCTGGGACTCTGCTGTGGAAAGACTGTCCAAGATAAGGGACAGATCTGAAAGACTCAAGCAAGTTAGAGAGGAAATGCCACATCAGACCCACAAGAGTATAAGGCACTGGTGCAAAATATATCCTGATGCCATCAAGATATGTAGGGGCAGAATCTGTTTCCGTTGATTCTCTATGTGAGAATAGTCTGTAATGTTGAATTATATAATATTGGTTGTTGAATGACACTACTGTTGTATGCTGTTACGACCCGCCCCAGGAAAAGGGGAGAGGGGGGTAACTCAGGTTCCATCAAAAATTCCTTTGGGGTGGATTACAGCGAAACGACACTAAATAATCGGTGTATGAAAACATATATGGATAAGATTTATTTTAACAATTTTGAATCAGTAGGTAAGTTAACATTTTTGGGTGCTGTAACCTTTCTAGGGAGGAGAAAAATGCATAGGGGAGAGAAAGACAGGGTGAGAGTAAGGGAGAGCAAGAAAAAAAAAGAAGATGAGATAATCACCGCCCACTGGATCCAGCGATGTCTTGATCCGCAGGTGGTGGGGGGAGAAGGAAAAGCAAAAACCCCGCCAAACCCCCAAAGTCACCAGTCAAAATTCATATACTTAGCACCTCCCCCAGGGCGGGGAGCCGTCCCCATAGGTTGGCGTCCCCCTTTTTTGGTGCGGAGTCCACGAGGAGGGCGTGGCAAACTCAGCTCTTCCCGCCTTTTCGGGTCTTGACATCTTCTGCACTGAAGGAGGGGGGGGGATGGGCCCAGTTACCCACCAGAAAGTCAAAAGCCTGTAGAAGTCTCCCAGAATGCATAAATCATTAACCGTTTCAGTCTCTGACATATGCCACTAACATGGACAATGAGTACGGACTGCCCCAGGTACACCAGTCATGAGCTCCTGATGCAACTTGCAACCAGCTGACAGCACACCAGCCCTTCTGCCCTGGAAAACATCCGGGATTGATAGAATGCACAGTCGTGGACTAAATGAACCCAACAGACGTCTTGGAGGGATGGTCATTGACTATGGAAATAACACCCATGCATGTGTCTGTGTATATAAATACTTATAATAGAGGTATAACTATATAAACATTTATGTATAAATATATAAACTTATATTTATAAATATACAAACCCCATAGGTATTTATAAACATATATAATATCTATAACTATATGTATATATATATAGTTGGAAGGTGTAGGATTTGGACATGACATAAATGGTATAGAATGAGGGGTGGATAATGTCCTGGTTCAGGCTAGGACAGAGTTAATTTTAGCAGTAGCTAGGAGTGGGTATGGCTGGACTCAGAGATTGTCCTGTACCACCTCACATCATTGCCGGGGATGGGGCAAGGGGTCCTTTCCAGGTCAGGATAGCGTGGAGGCAGCTCACATGTTGCCAGTTTCCTCATGGTGAGCATTCATGTGTGAATTGTTCACCTGTTTTGTACCCTCTGTGATTAACATTGTTGCTGTTACTGTTCTTTTTCTTATTTCCTTGCTGTTTCCAGTAAAATGTTCTTATCTCGCCCCATGATGTTCAACTTTTATGTCTCCAATTCTCCTCTCCAGCCCACCTCAGTGGGAATGGGAAGGGGGAGTGAGCAAGTGGTGCATGGTTTGAGGTGTTTCAGTGGGGACATTACACTGGGGAATACCATTCCTAAATCATGACAAAAATACACTATACAAATTTGTTACCCGCATTTTTAGTTCCAAAAAGAGGAGAAATAAAGTTTGTAGTATTGGTTGAGAGAGTTAAAAAAACCCCTCTTAAAATTATTTATATAATAGCTGTTTCATAAGTGTGTGATGCAGAGTCTTAGCAATGATGGATTTTTACACTGCCTTCTAAAGTATATTGTGCAAGAAAATGGGGTGGTGGCTGGGAAAGTATTTTTGTGTGTTGTAGCTGTCATTTGTTTTTTCTGTAGTCAAGTGCAACTCTAGTGCATTACTTTAAAATGATATGCACCTTTTAAAATTTTACTGTGCATTGGAACTTAACAGAGAACAAAACTTAGAAAGATTTTTCTGTACCTTTCCAACAACAAAATAGTCCAGGCAAATAACTAATGAACATACATAATGAAAATCAGATCTGTTTCCTTCACTGTTCTTTCCCTATGTGGTTTTTATTCCTGGCATGGTTTTTTTTATTTTTCTTATTATTTATTTTTTATTTTTTTTTAATTTTGAATACTCTCCTGTGCTTTAAGTGATGCTGAACCAGGAAGAGAACTCAGACGATGCAGTTTAGTTTGCTGTAAGTTTCTCATCTACCCTCAATTTACATGTTTAGCTCCTATTTAATCAGATCATTGGAGTTGAATGTGTAAAGGGATTCTGATTCCTAAGTTCCCTTGAAATTGGTAGGAAGTTAAGCACCCAGACACTTCCTTTGTATATGGCTATATATGTTCCAATAGGACTATGCAGTTATCAAGGTTACAGGTATTTTGGTGAAGAAATAGTTTTATCCTTAATGAGAGACACCTATATGACAGAATTATTTTTGAATGTTGAAAGCCCTCTCTGTGTGGAGTGGTCAATAAGCAAAAAACAGCAAATAGCACAAATTTGAACTCCTGTTCATTCCTGTCTCTTCTCAAGAAGGGCGTCTTTTTTTCCTGCATCCAGAACTTCAAGTGTAGTAATAGAATTTCTTTTTGATGTAATTTTGCTCCCTCTGGAACTTGCATGCCTTATTTTTCAAGGTAGACAAGCGTGTTATTTCTAGCCAGACTTCACGCTTCACCAAGGTGGTTATGAATATATATAGCTTGACATGAAAGTTACCTAGCAGATGTTTTGCATCTATGTTCAGTGTGATAACGTCTTTTTTAAACACACAAGGCAGCTTCATACCTTGGGTTAGTGTTTATGAGTAAAAGAGATTATGATGCAAGGTCAGAAGGATAAATAAGGCTAAGGCAGCCTTGCTTAGACTGAGGTTCCAGTTATCTATACTGTTACATTTCTGCAGCACCTCGTATGAATATGTTATATCCCAGTGAAGCGTTAACACTGACACTTGAAGGAGCTGCTGCACCAAGAATAATTCATATATGTCAGGGCTTCTAAAGAGGTGACAAAAGTCTGGCAAGTTGGAACACAGCCTGGACATATTGTATTCCTGCTGCATGACTGATTCATGGATGGTGATAACTGAGGCATCTAGGGTGCTTTTGGTTTAATGTGTGAGCAGTGCAGAGTTGCTTTGTGCATACACTGTCCCTATCGTAGGCCCTGTGAACATCTGGCAGCTCTGGCTGCAATGCATCAAAACACATCTGGATTACCATTAAGAGAGGTAGGGTAGTACAGTGCTTCTGAGATACAGCTTGTTACTCTAAACAGCACATTGTGCTTCATATCATAATGTAGATATTACTTGGGCTTAGGATTTGATGGCAGCAGATACTCGAAATCCAGAGTAGGAAAAGGCTAGCTGAGTTGCTTCTTTCCTCTTCTCCATGCATGTATAGGTTGGTTCTTACAGAAAAGAAATTCAGTGTATATTCTCTGAACTGAGCTACATTTGGGGTAGAGTGTTCCTGTTGTGGTAACACAAACTAAGTAGCAGGACAAACAGCAGTGCTGTAACTGATTAGAAGACGAAAAATATGTCCGTCTTTCCTTGTTGTCTCCAAAGTTGCAGAAAGGATGTTTTGCTCCTTCAGTACTATTTAAAATGTCAAAAGTGCAAAACAATGAATGAACAAATGAATGAATGAATGAAGAGAAGAGCACCCTACAGTAATAAAATGCTTAATGCCATCAGCATTATCCATGTGTCAACATTTAATTGTGAATTTTACAAGATAGCTTTTCCAAGCGTAGAGCATGTCTTTCTTTCTCTTAAAGGAAAACAATGCCTTGATCTGAGTAAGCATCCAGAATTGGAAACAGTAAAACCACATTAGGGGCTTGTAGCATGAGTACTGAACAGGCGTGTGCTCCGTGTTTTCTGAAAGAAATGTATCAAACTTGAGATAGAGCTGCTGTAGACTGTTATTTGGCTGTAAAGAGCAAATAACTGTGGTCACACCACATTTCTTCTGTCTGTCTGTGCTTTCTTGGGTACCTTTCATCTTGACAGTGCTGGTATCAGTGCATTCAAAGAAAACCCAGGCAGTTCTTGCTTCCTGCATCAGTACAAGGCAGGTTTCTTCCCAGGAAGCCAGGTACATGGACTGGGCAGCATACGGAAGAACACGTGTTGCCACATCTTACTGCACAGCTGTGTTGGCTCTGCAGATGAGTGTGCAGCATGTCATTGCCACACTGCAAAATAGCAGAGGTCAGAAGACTTGGTTTTAATTAATGTACCATTTTTTGTGGCAGCTTGCAGTAAAAGTGAAGGTTATTAATGCAAGGCTGGACTCTAGACAGAGTAATGAAACTGGTTGTCCTGATAAATGATCACCAACAGAGTTTTAATTTGTAACCTGGAAAGAGCTTTCAGCATTGTTGGTAACAGCAAGGGGAAAAAAAGGACATGTTTATCTAGAGTGTGTTTTGCCAGAAAGCTAGATCTAAATTTCTCTTTTGAAACATTTGCCTTAAGCCTAGATATTTATTTAGACAAAACTAGCTGCACAGGTTTCTGCTCGAGAGAATGAGAGGTAGTCTCCTTGTGCTTTACAAAGTTTTCCACACAAAAAATATAATTGTTCTATTTCCTTAGTGTTGATTTACCACGTTCATAATGTAATGATAAAGCACATACTTCAGTGATATGAATTTTGACATAAATCTATGGTGATTTGTGCCAGCTGAAGAACCTGTGCCAGTCTGTCCTTTGATGGTATATGCAGTGCCTGGTTGACTGTTTTCAGGTGTTTGCTGATGCGTGGATAAGAGTACTTTTTTTCTAATGCCTTTCTGAGCCATGTCCACAGTTTTTTCTTATCTTCCCCTGTTTTCATGACAAGATGTAAATTCTCCAAATGGTTGTGTTTGCAGATAGCAAGCTATGTGAACAAATTTGCCTCAGACATCTCTATCTTGCAACGATCTCTAGCAATCCTGGAATCGATGGTGCTCAATAGCCATGACCTGTACCAGAAGGTAGCGCAGGAGATCACAATTGGGCAGCTAATCCCACATCTGCAGGGGTGAGTGTATTCAGTTGCCGCTTCATGTGGTGGATTTTTTTTTTTTTTCCCCAAAATGAGCACAGCATTTGGAAAAAACAGTGGTGTAAAGACTGACAGCCTCTTTTATGATTCCTGTGTCCACTACAAGTGACTGGATAACTGGTAACCAACTTTCTGGAGTTTCTTGGTCATTAGGGGCTATTTTTGGGAGTTTAAATTTTTTTTTTCAGTGAGCTGCATGTGTAGTTGGAAGTAGGGAATGAAGAGAAGAGCACCCTACAGTAATAAAATGCTTTTAATGCCATGCCATCAGCATGCAGATGGGGTTGTTTTGCTTGTCAGCCTCTGGGAAGTGTGTAAGACAAAAATTGCTCAACTTTTGCTGAAGGTGTATTGGAAAAGGGAGAGGCTTTTTCTTAGATAGTAATGTGCAGTGGTTAAATGGATGGAAGCTGCCTCTTGTAGCTTAGTGCATGGTGTATGGTTAGGCTCATCTCCTAGCTGGGACATTTTTAACTCCCCTGAAAAGCTTTTAATATCAGCAGGTTCATCTCTAGAACCCTTTAAGGGAAGATTCCTCTTCCTGCCTCTAGATGTTGTGCATCTGGCAGAAGCTGATTGTTGGTCTCCTACTATGATCAGTGGAGGGTCAATGGCAGTTCAACAGGGTGGTTCATTCCACCTTCCTTGAATTCTGAGTCTCTCTCTGGTGCATCTTGTCTCTCTCAGTAATGGAGACAACCTGGTCACGACCAACTTTGATTACCTAACTTGCATGGTTAACATGAAGTGCAAACAGTTCCTCCAATTCTACCTGCAGCTGGAAGATCAGTTTCTACAGTTCACGTGCATTCATGCTCTTCTCTCATGTTTATGACGTTGTTCCAAACAGGACAGACCAAGAGATCCAGACGTATACCATTGCGGTAATAAATGCACTCTTCCTTAAAGCACCAGATGACAAGAGGCAGGTATGTTGTTGGGTTTTGTGTACTTGTGTATCTGTAGGAAAATAAATGTTTCATATTCATACCTGCAATTGTCTTAGTCACATTTTTCTTTCAGTTAATTCAGACTGAAACTTGATCAGTTGTTTCACGCTGGTATATCATTCATTTTAATGGGACTACCTCCATCTTATTAGGGATTAAGCATTCTTCCATGCTTTTGTAGTTCCCTGTAACCTCATTTGAACTATGTTGACTGTGGCTGACTAGTATTTATTGTACTGAACTCTTTGCCAGCACAGCTTGTAAAACCAGGCTATTTTTTGGTAGAATGTTTTTCCCCCAGATTTTTTATTTAAAAGTGTGTTTCTTTTGAAAACGGAAATATCTTGCCGTGTAAGCATTTCAGGACGTTTACAGTGTGCTATTTTAAGTTAGCTTTAGTGCCAGATATCAGAAGTCTCAAAAGGAAAGATTGCTAGTTGCTGTTAAATAAGGATGGAATGTGAAGTGTTATGAAATGGTGAAGTTTTATCCATGTTTATAAAGTTGTTAGCCTGTGTCAAAACAGATTTAGTCATTTATTTATTTAACATTTTTGTCACCAGAGGAACAGCGATGATAATTCTTGTGGTGACATACTGTTACTGCCTAGAAAAAGTTCATTGAGAGTTGCTGATCAGTTCTGACAAGGACTTTCCTGAGATTTATTTACATTTTTGAATGCTGGAGCCTGCTTAAGCAAACATCAAAGCCTTTATGAGTTTTTTTCTTTTTTTTTTCTTTAAAAATATTTTTAACATCATGAAAGGGGAAAGTAAACCCATGGTTTAATTAGAAAAAAAAAAAAAAAAAAAAAAAGGAAGGTACTTCCCCTCCTCTTTTTTTCCCCTTTTTTTCTCCAGTACAGCCTTCAGTGATTAAGGGAAGAAGACACCTAATAAACAAAAATGGGAGTAAAACCTTTCTTTCAGTTTTGGCATAAATCTGTGATAGATACTTGTAAGAAAACCAAATATTTTGCTTTTTACATTTGTGAATAGTTTCTGCTGCTTATGTTTCTGTGAAAAGTATACTTTGGTCATATTTGAAGTTAAGAGAGCATGTCAGATGTAGATAAGACTTTAATATTAGTCAGTGGGCATGTGTTCCTTGAATGACAGTACCACAGGGTGTTGCCAGCATTGCCAACTGTATTTTCGCCAACAGTGTACCCATCTAGTGAGGCTGGCAGTAAGCCAGGCAGACTTCACCTTTAATACCTGCTGCTGTGACACAAAATTGTTAGTCACAGAGTTTATGATCATCAGAAGATAATGATCTGGTTTGGCTTGAAGGCTGATAGCTCTGACACTTGCAGAAAATTTTCTTCAGCCTTTAATGACTTATAATAAGTAGTCAGAATCTATTAGGTTTCTTTTTGTATCTGTCTTGTGGTTAATTAGTAAACCATATAATGAAGAAGGTACGTGTCCATTGGCTTCAAGATAGCGTTAACTGATGGAGTTTATTGAATTCTGTCTTTCTAAGACAATGTACTGAAGTGATGCAGACTCACGTAATTATCTGATGATGGGCACTTGAAAGTTAAGGTTCAGTACTCACCACTAATATGGTTAGAAGAAAGAAACTGCACCAAAACTCTTATGACTCCAGAAGCCTTGCCACCCTCTCTGCTGCTATCTTATGGGGACTGGCATGATGTGGATGACTGCACTGCAATTAAGGAAAAGATTTAAATTGGCACTGCTTTATGAATTCTTTCCTCTTTTTTTTTTTTTTAATTTTTTTTTTTTAATTTTCCTCTTACTCTTTCCGTAATGCAAAAAGCCAAGAGGTCCAAGGTTGGGTTTTTTTTTTCTTTTTTTTTTTTTTAATGGAGACTCCCTGGTTGCTTTGCTTCTTCTGCCACTGTCAAGGACCAATAATCTAGAAAAACCTAGGTTATTTAAAAAAAAAACCAAAACCTACAAAAAAGGTCTGTCGAAAAGAGATGAGAGTTTGAGTATTGAAATGATATTATGTATGTTTGAAACACTTTTTTGGCAATTCTCTGTATTTTTGCAGAGACAGTTTGCTATGGAAAATGAGATGGCAAATGTTGTCAGATAATTCTTCTCATCTCTCAGTACAATACTTATATTAGAAGAGGCAGCTCATTAGCTGCTAATGACTATATAGCCTTTTTGGAGACAAAGTTGATTATGATGCAGTAATTGGTTTTGTGAATGCTTGTTGTTCCTATCAGTTTTTAGTCCAGTGACAAAAAACAATATCTCAATAACAGCTTTTTAAATTACAGGTATAAGAAAGAAGTGACAATTTGATAATCCTCTCCAAAAAGTAAAATAAAAGAATTCCCCCCCTTTTTTTTTCTTTTTGTCTTGAATGCAGAAAAGACTGTCTCCTATTCTTTACCTGTTCATCTTTTTTGGCAGTGGGTATACAGTTTGACAAAACCAGCCAGTCTGTTCCACGTAACACAAAGTGTATTATGTGTCTGGCACTCCCCCTGCAGCCCAGTTGTGCATTTCCAAAAGAGATGGAACCATCTGTGTCATCCATTCCTTTGCTGTTACATGCAATTGAAACCTGCTTAGCTTAAAATCTAAAGCTGAGTTTCCCTTTTGTCCCTTCTTTCTTCTTTATTGCACCCATGTTCTGTTGCAAGCACCCTTTGTCTGTTACAAAGAAAACAGTTCAACACCCATGACTGCCTCTTGTTTCACACCTTGAATTATTTTCTTTTTGCAAGCAGGTTCTCACCCTAACACTTGCTTTATTTACACTGTTTCTGCAGCCCTGTTTCAGCAATCCAGTTCTTTGTGTGTTTCATTTAACAGCCTTAGTTTTCCAATTTTCTAGTCTCTTTTTTGTTATATAAAAGTAACCAGTATGTACTCTATATTACTCTTCAGCTCTCACAAAGTTCAGCAGGATCTTTTTTAAAATTTATTTCTCCTGAACATGAACAATATTTTTTATATGGTGCCAACTGCACAGAATCACAGTGCATCCTAAGAGTTTCCTTAAGCATGTGTAAGCATTGATTTCAAACAGGTCTAGAAAGAGAAGTTAATTTAAAGCAAAATTGCAATTGTGGAACATGGACCAATGTCAACATTGCTTCTAAAATACAGGGGAGAAGTATTCTTTGTTATAATGAAACAGTACTGAGTTGTAGGCTGATTTATTGAGTGAAAGTTAGAGCACTTAACTTTTAAACAGCCAAAATATTATTTTAAATAAGCATGTTGTTTGACATCTTGTTTTAAAATCCTGGCTGACTTCCAGTCCATGCTTCCTGTATTGTTTGTGGGGAAAGATTGTGCTTGAACAAGGGTGTAAATACTCTGTTGAACTCACAGCGGTCTCTTCTGAAGTCTTTCACTGCTGGTTTTGAATCATCAAAGTCCTCAGCTTGTGTCATAATTTTAACTTTTTTTGCCCCTTTTCTCATAGTAGGGTAATCTGAGTTTATGATACCCCAAAAAAGGCATACAGTCATTTAGCTGATGACTAATGACTGTAATTTATAAATAACACTACAGAAACATAACACCTTTGCATGTCAGTGTATTCTTCTAGGTATAACACTAAAACACCTGCTTCTGGCTAATTTTTTTTGTTTGTTTTTTTTACTAAATCAGGAAATGGCAAATATTTTGGCACAAAAGCAGCTTCGTTCCATCATCTTAACTGTAAGTATACATTTTTCAAAGTTACTGTTCACTAGAAGAGAGAAGAGGTGACTG
Organism: Pseudopipra pipra; assembly: GCF_036250125.1. Taxonomy (NCBI): domain Eukaryota; kingdom Metazoa; phylum Chordata; class Aves; order Passeriformes; family Pipridae; genus Pseudopipra; species Pseudopipra pipra. The sequence continues at coordinate 107,451,325 of NC_087549.1, forward strand.
AAGTTTTGGTGTTCATAGCTGTAGCACAGAAGATAACGGTTTGGTTGTTGAGTGGGTTCGAAACTGCTTTCTAGAAAAGTTCTTTTCCCCTTAAAATAAATTGTGGTTTCTTCATGAAAATATAATACTGAACACCTTGGTATTTTTTGGTTCTGTTGATTATTCTGTCTCGATATAAAGTTGCACACAATTTGTCATGGCTTGCACAAAAGAAGCATGAAGTAGAGTTAATGAATATAATATAGAAGACTGGCACCTGCTATCATGGAAAATCAGAGGGATTTTGCCTTTGACCTTAGAGTAGATTACATCTTCAAGGGAACAAGGGAAAGCGTGCTTTCTTGGTGTACAACAAACCAAACAACAAACAACTCCTCGCACCTTCTCATTCACTGTCATAATTTCAGTGATGTGTACAAACCCCTCAGAATTTATTTCAGAAGGAATGGTTTTACACTGTTTGAGCTCGTAGGGAGTTTGTAATAATCACATGGATAATATTCTTAGGTGTTTATTTATTGTCATAAAATGCTCCAGTGCCTTTTGGCAGACAGATTCCTTTATTCTCTGGAACTGTACAATATCTGTTGATGTATCCATCTCCTACATGATGACTCTTTCCTTATGTACTTTGCTGTATTTAGTGACCTGGGTCTGTTTCTCATTTAGAACAACGTGGTGTTTTTGGCACACCAGGGATTTTTAAATTGTCCATCAGTTTTGTGTTTGCCTTCTGAATGGGATAATTCTGCACCTATGGGGCATTGTATGCTAATATATTTCTAAGCAGTTTTCCTCATACTGAATGGAGTAGTCTGGTAGAGGCAGGATTGTGGTGTGATGTTGACTCCCTGTTGAGCTCTGTTAAATCACTGTATTCTCTGTCTGTCTTTGCAGCCTGAATACTTTTCTACTCAGACAGCTACTCTATTAAATATGTTCTTAATATACTCTCTTTTAAAAAAAAAATAATTAAAAATACAGAGCTCTAATGCTCTTGGTATGGAATTAATTTTTCTTTGAAGTGACTTCTCAGAACTGTTTTTTTTAACGCCACTTCTCAGTATATGCACAGACCCTACCTAGTGTAAAGTCCTGTCCCTAAAAGTTGCTTATACAGTATGTAAATCAGTAGTGCTAGTCCTGCTTTGATTGTATGTGGGTTTTTTTTGTGTTTTATTGGTTTTTTTTTTTCCTTTTCTGGAGCATATATACACTATTGCATAGCAAACACATACTGAGAAAAATGGAAATACCTGACTGCACCTAACGCACTTTTCTTATAAGATGATATTCACCAAAGTTTCTCTTTCTTTGCAGCATGTTATCAGGGCACAGAGGGCCATCAATAATGAAATGGCACACCAGCTTTATGTTCTGCAAGTACTTACCTTTAATCTTCTGGAAGACAGAATGATGACAAAAATGGATCCACAAGATCAGGTAAGCATCTGGCATGATCTAGTCTTAGCAGGAAGCAGACAACTGTTCAGTGACGTACCTAAAGCTCTTTATGAAGGAAAAAACACTTCTAGGAACACTTACATAAGTCATTAATTTTCTCTCTCTGTGAAGTTGGGTGATGTTTTTCGGTTGTGATAAGATGTACTGGCTATTGCATTCATTGTGAAAAAGGAGAACAAAATGGCCAGGCCATTCTCCTTAGCATGTAGTTCCATGAACTGAATTTTGTGTCTTCCTGAGCAGAAACTCTGAGCTCCAATCCAGCATGTTTCCTTTGTGTGCTTCTCAGAAGCAACAGAGATGTATGGTCCTTCCTAAAAGTACTTCTGTGAGCTAAATTGAATGTTTAAATGAAAACTATCTGGCATGCTAGATTTGAAGTTAATTTTGTGTAACAATAAACCCTGTTTTTCGTACCGGGAACCTATATGGTAGTTGTTCATTAGTTTATTGCTTCTGTGTCCAAACACTGGCTTTAATATAGTTCACTGTGCAAAAAGAGATACTTAATCCCCTAAGAGATTCAAGAGATTTAAATATATGGTCAATGAGCCATATGGAAGATTTGTTTTGTTTGTTTATTTTTTGTGGCCTTTTTTAGGCTCTGGACAAGGAGGAACCTGATTTCATTTTTAAGAGGAAGTTATGTTTAGACATGCTGATAATTTGGAGAAGAGAAGGTGGGACAGCTAGATAGTTTTACCATAAGTAACATCATGCTGTAGGTTTCTATCCTTCCTGTTTCTTAAGTTTGAGGCAGGGAAGTTTGACCCTTGGGATTGTACATGCAGTCAACTAGCACATATCTCCATAGAGAGTCACTAACACAGTGTTGTTAGTATTATGATAGGGTGGTTATCACTGTCTTGAGACATTTGTAGCGATGTGTAAGTGTAGTAATTCCTCTCTTGCCGATTTCTGTGGTAGCAAAAACGGACAGTTACAAAAACGAATTCAGAGTGCTGAGTCATTTTGATTTCATCCAGGAAAGCATTTAAGTACCAGCTTCATTACCAGCTTAATTTGAAATTTGTGTAATCTCTTGGCTTCTGTGGTTAAAATTAAGTGTGTAGTTAGACTTTGATAACGTGGGTCCTGCTTCTTAAAGTCAACACTTGGGCACCTTCATGTGAATCTCCTGAATGTGATGACTTTTGAAAATGGGAACCACAAGGTCATTCTTACTGACTGTCCCTCCAAGTACAAAGTAGGGAACTTAGACACAGAAAGGTTGGGCATTGGAGGGAATACAGTGTTTTGAAACACCTTTTGTGGTATTATTTATTAAATTGAAAGTTAAGTTATTTAACCAATTTTTTTTAACCTTGTTTTGACATAGGCTCAACGGGATATCATATTTGAACTCCGAAGAATTGCATTTGATGCAGAGTCTGAACCTAACAACAGTAGTGGCAGTATGGAGAAACGCAAGTCTATGTATACTCGAGACTATAAAAAACTTGGATTTATTGTGAGTATTTTTTTGTGGTGGTCCACTGAAAGTGGGTGAGGGCGTCCATTATAGTACATATTTTAATCAGTCACTTCTCTTACTTGGTCTGCTATTTCCTAAAAGGGAATAGCTTTCCTCCCATCCCCAGAAATCCCAATTTGCAGCTTTAGCAGAAGCTAGGGTGCTGCAATGTATGACTATAAACTCTTTAGAAAGGATAGGCAAGGAAGGAGAAACAGTGGGATAGTCCTTTATGTTAGGGAATGTTTTGACTGCCTAGATCTTAATGATGGTGATGGAAGGGTTGAGTGTTTATGAGTCAGGACCAGGGGGAAGGCCAGGGAGGCAGATGTCATGGTGGGAGTCTGTTACAGACCACCAACCAGGATGAAGAGGCAGACAAAATATTCCATAAGCATCTGGGAGAAGTCTTGGGATCTCTAATCCTTGTTCTTATGGAGGACTTTAAACTTACCAGCTGTCAGCTGGAAATATGATACAGTGGAGAGGAAATAGTGTTAGGAGGTTCCTGAAGTGTGTGGAAGATAACTGAGACCAACTGTATGAGGTTAAACAAGGTGAAGTGCTGGATCTTGCAACCCCATGACACACTCCAGGCTTGGGGAAGAGTGTCTGGAAAGCTGCTCAGAGGAAAAGAACCCAGTGGTGTTGGTCAACAGCTGGCTGAATACGAGCCAACTGTGTGCCAAGGTGTCCAAGAAGGCCAGTGGCATCCTGGCTTGTACCAGAAACAGTGTGCCCAGTTGGACCAGGGCAGTGATCAACCCCCTGCACTGGTGAGGCCACACCTCAAATCCTGTGTTTGGTTGTGGGCCCTTCACTATAAGAAAGGTATTCTGGTGCCGGAGCAAGTCCAGAGAAGGGCAATGAAGCTGGTGAAGGGTCTGGAGCACAAATCTGGTGAAAAGCGTCTGAGGGAGCTGTTGTTGTTTAGCTTGGAGAAACGGAGACTCAGAGACCTTATCTCTCTACAAGCACCTGAAGGGAGGTGGTGGCAAGGTGGGGGGTCAGTCTCTTCTCTCAAGTAACAAGCAACACGACAAGAGAGGCTCAGATTGGATATTACATAAAATTTCTTCATGGAAGGGCTTGTCAAACATTGGAAAAGGCTGCCCAGGGAAGTGCTTGAGTCACCAGCCCTGAAGGTGTTTAAAAAACACGTAGATATGGCACTTAGGGATATATTTTAGGGGTGATCATGGCACAGATGGACTCAATGATCTTAGAGGTCTTTTCCAACCTAAACAACTCTAATTCTAGTTGCAAGAAATAACTACCTGAGATTGAAGCATGTAGTTTTGAATGACATGTCATAACTAAAATCTAACTTTTAATGATATCTTTGATGAACAAGCATTGCCTAATGGATCTGTTTCATCCCTGTAAAGTCATCGAAGTCTGTTAATAATGATATGGATTGATGAACACAATAAATCTGAGATAGATCTCAGTGGTATTCACTTGTAGGGCCTTGTGTTTTGTTTGCTTGAAGTCCTTCCACCTCTGAATAGAGGATGCAGAATCTCTTACCCGGACTTGATCAGATGAATTGGAGTTCTAGTCTTGCCTGAAACTGTGTTGGGGAACAAAGCACAATCTGGCTAAACTGTTGCATACTATATGTTGATAAATAATGTGTATTTCCCCCCTCTGGAAACAGAGCATGCATATGTACATACACTGCAATCAGTATCTTGATTTATTGTTTGCTCTAGGTTAGTATGCAGTTTTCTTTCTCCTGGGGTAAAATGGTATGCTTCATAGCTTACGTGATTTGTTACTGTGCTGTTGGCCTGGCAAATGTACAGTGAATATAGTACAGCAGCCACAGTTTTCAACACTGTTGGTGCAAGTTGAAATTCACTGTGCAGTTTGAGTGCTCTGCTCAGCTCTGTGATTGTAGGGCTCAGTTCTCCCAAAACCATAAGGGAACTGGGTAGAGGCTTTCTGGGTTCTGATAGTTGTTTTCATGACTGATGAGTAAGGAAAAATTCCTGCTGGATCAGTGCTGTTGTATCTGTAAGGAGTCATAAGTAAATAAATGGGAAGGGAAGATCTTGGCATTTTGGGGCTGTAAGCATCATCATAAAACTAGTGCTTTGAGAAGCTTTTGAAGTTCAGTATGTGGGTGTTTTTTTGTTATCTATTAATCTATTCTCAGTTCCTATGTGATACAAGACCATTGCTATCCCAGCTTCTGAGACTGTCAATTCCTATAAGGAGATGAGCAGAGGACTTTCTGCCCTCATGGCTAAAACTAAAAGAGAATGCAGACCCTAGTTTAGAGACAGATGGGCTGGATATAGAGCCCCCAGCTTGGGGTAGATGGGAACAGAGGTGGGGGTCACTGTCATAGGAGAAGGAAAAGTAGCTGGTGGCAAAGAAGGAAATGGTGACAAACACAGAGGGAATAATGGGGTATGCTGAAGTCATCATGGAGTTGTACGTACAGAGATTGTGGCATATGGAAGAATCAAGGAGAGAAGTTGAAAACAATTGTTCTCTACTTCAGGCTGATCACTTTCAGATATCTACTGCTCACTCTAGTTTTATGAGATACTGAAAACTCAGCTCCTCTGAAAATCTGATCTTGCTTTCTTAAATCTGGAGCTAGAAAACTGAGTGTATAACAGAATACCTAACAGAATTTGAACTAGTACTCACACACAGATATGAATTTCAATTCTATTTTTTCTGCTTCTTAACAAGGACTAAGTATCACTAGTTTTGAAGTCTGGCACTAGTTATTCCAATGGTTTTGTTTATCTCACAGGACATATTTTGATTCTTCAGAGCTGAGATTATTCACAACAACATGTTTTAGTTGATAGGGTTGTTAGGAAAACACTTGGTGTGAATCAAAATGTGTTAGTCTTGTCTGAGTTTGCAGGAACTTTTGCACTGCCTGCGCAGCAGAGACTCATTCATTATCTTCATTCCTCTCATTTGGGCTGTTCATTGGGAAGCCTACTGAAAACACTGTGGCAGTTGTCAAGGGTAACTGCAGCACTGTTTACTATTTAATTATGATAGCCTTTCACAAGGGGATAGGGAGCAAAGTTTAGGAGGGAATGGAACTGGGATTAAAGCAATGAAGAAAATGCGGGGAGGCATAATGGGAGATAAGAAGAAATATGTGAAAGTAAGCTGTGAAAGGAACACCATAACAAGAATCCTAATGGGACGTAGGTTATCCTACTGACAGTGTGATGAGGCAATGTACAAATAATAAAAATGTCAATGGTGAACTGCAAGAAGAGTTATTCTGCTCTTGTACAGAAGTTTTACCTTGAGCTAAGAGCCCAGGTGACACTGCTTGTACACTTTTTTCTCAGCTGAAGAGGAATATGACCGTCCTCACAGGGCTGGGGAAGGAAGCAGGATCTGTTGTGAAATCTGACTGGTTATCCCCAGCCTCTTGCATGGGCAGTGCTCTTACTGGACTCTTGGCTGCCTTCACCCCATCTACTTATTTTCATTAAAGTTTCCTCAGTGCTTTCATAAGTTGCAGGTAAAGGGTTGCATTAGCAAATTGATCTATAATCTGAATGATGGGAGGTTTCTCTTTCCCGTGTTTTGGCTGTGTGGCACAAGAAACTCGCCAAATAGGAGGCTGACTTTGAATGCTGTCTTCATTCCACTGGTACTGATGGTCAGGAAGCTAATTTCTTGAACTGATTAAACATTCATTCCAAGGGAGAGAGTAAAACTATGTCTAGCCATTTAGTTGTTCCTGAACTGCTTGTTCTCTTTCTGTATGGGAAATGCAAGAATCTTATTTATTTTTCTCAGCCACATCAAAAAGTCTTACCCCACTACAAATAAAATGTCCCCAAGAGACAAAGTCCAGACATGGTTTCAGAAGTTTACAATATAATTTGTAAAACTTCATAGTTAAAGACATCCATTCAGTTTTAAAGCAACCACAAGACCTCTCCAGGTGGTTGTGATAAACTGTTTATTATGAGCAAAGAGAATTTCAGTGGAGACAGTCTTGAGGACATTTATTAAAATGCTAATAAATACAACTAAAATACCCAATTAGGAGATCTAAGATACACTCCACCCTATTGAATTATTTATTATTTTCTGAGTCAATTGCAAATTAAATAGCCTGAATACTCTGCCTTACATTCGAGTAAACTTAATTCCCATAATCGAGGTAGGTAATAGTTAATAAAAATTGATAATGCTGTATATTTTCATAATAATTTTTTAAACATTGCTACTGTCATTGAGAAGTTGTAGCAAATGGATTTGTTTAGAGGCAGCCGTGAACAAATTCTAAGAAGCTTAGGTAGCTTAAAATGTTGGGAAAAACCCCCCCAAAATTATCATCCTAGAACAGGTTTTCTGAAGTTTTTGCTGTGTAGAGCTTCTGGGTTTTTATTTGTTTGGTTTTTTTGAATTTTCTTTAATTAAATATAAGTGGTTAGTATAAATGCAAAAAGCCAACATGGAAAGTGATTTCATAATTCTGCTGTGCCACATTGGAATTTATTAGTGTAGTAAAATGAAATGTGGTTTAATGAAGGAGCTTTGAAATCAGTAAGGAACTGTCTGATAAAAAGTGACAATTAAAATTAAAATAGAGAATAGTGGAGTGTTCTTCAAGAGGAAGGCATGGGCTTGACTTTCAAAATATTAGTGGTGGGGACATAAGGGAATGAACATATGCAGATGAAATCTTCTGATGAAACAAATATGGGAAGCACTGATGAAAGAATCACCATGTTATTCACAGATTAGATGACCTTTTGGATTACAGAGACAGAAATGTAATTTCGTTCAGTGATACAAAGAGATATGGTGTTCATTTAGGACCCCTGGCAAGAATTTCACCTTCAGGCAAGTATCTTGTCTGTAGCAAAAGATAAGAGAGATTGTGCAACATAGCCACAAAAAAGTCAAATGTTAAGCTAGGATATATCCGGAAAGATATTTTTAAAGCAGATAAACTGTTGAGGCCATTTTCTGCATTTCTCAGACATCATCTAGAACACTATATAATTTCAGTAAACTGTGCAGTGACTCCTGGAGTGACTGAATGTGAGATGTGTGCAGAGTGTGAGGCTTGTGCAGTGATAAGGGAGATGTCTTACAAAAGTTGATTTAGAGGGGTTGCCTTGTTTAGCCAATCAGGCTGAATGCTGTGGAAGTCTTAAGTGTAAAAGTGCTGAGATGGAGGAAACTATATGTAAGCTAAAAGGCAGAGATGGCAATCCATTTATGGGAAAGATTTTTAGTTGGAACGACGGGGACAAAAGTTGCTACTAGTTTAAAGATGGAACTCAATCCTTTATGAGAAAGTTTGTATAATATGTTTCACAGTGGTGCATCCAGGAAACAAACCCATGAGTACTATATGAGAAAAACCCCAACAAACAAGGTTGCTTAGAGAAGTCTGAAAGGAGACATGAGTAATTAGATGGATGACTTAAATAGCCACATAGCCTATTTGTTAGACGTTGCAAAAACTTTCTAATATGAGGAGAAGCAACACCAGAATAGATAATTTGGAGAATTTGTCTTGTAGAGATCTCTGGAAAGAAACTTCAAAGTTAGTTGAGAATAGCCAAAGCATGCCTTAGGCAGAATGTAAATCTGACTTTCTTTTGAGATTTTTTCCAGACTTGTACTTTTTTTTCTTCTTCACGTCCCAGATGAGCAGCTACTTTGTTTTATCTTTTCATCATCTTCTTCAAAAATCCCTTGTGTTACAGCACAACATCCAAGTAGCGCTCTGAAGATAAGAACTATTCAGGTTTCTCACAGGTTCTTCTGTGGTGCTTCTCATTGTCTCTTTGAATAGTTCATTAGCTGAAGCCTAGGGATAGTGTTGCCCATTTAGAGATGAAGGGAATATTTTTCCCTTCTTGAATTTTCTGGCTAAAGGAATATACTCTCAGGACTTTATTTTTTGGAACACCCACTGCTTTCCTCAGTGCATGGCTTTTGTTAGACCTGTACCAGTGTTACAGTCTGTAGAGCTGAGTGTATCAAATCAGCTATTTGGAAAATGAAGAGCATAGAGTTAGTGACTGTTTTGTACGTCACCTGTCCTGCAGTCTCTCTTAAAGTCTCCTTGTCTTTAGGTATAGCTTTCTCACCAGGCCAGATCTGTTGCTGACTTAACTGATAGGTTTGGCCTGAAGTTTAGGTTAGCTGTGTTCCACCAGCAAATGGGAAGTAGCTGTTCAAGACACTACCTTTCCAAGCATGACCCATTTACGTGTCAGACTGTAGCGAGCCAGGGGGTTTTCCTCCAGAGCAGGTGAAACTTAGTCATTCACTATATGGAATGGAGAGTCCTTAGATTGCTGTGGCCAAGAGTAACTTAAGACAAAGACAGGAGCTACCTGGATAACTACCTGAATGATTTATTCCCTTTGCATCCGTTCTGCTTCTTCCCATATATTTTTTCCTGCAGCCATCTCAAATGGAAACCCTTCTCAGGCTGTCTTCTGTATGACAGAATATTTATCCTTTGAACAAATTAAATTGATTGTGTTCAGTAACCTCCTTCCGGTGTTGATATATTCTATTGAGTCTCTTTACTGTGGTGTCTCGCTTTGCTTTCCAACTCCTTAGCTCCTATGGCTTTTCTCTCTCCATTTCTTTCCCGAGTCTTTGGTTTTCATTTCCCAATCCCCTTGGGCTCTTTGTTCCGTTTTGACCTCCATTTGAATCCATCTCTTCCCAGTATGTGTGATCGCCAATCCCCATTACTTCATTCATTCAATCTCTCTAAATTTCATCTTTTTTCATTCTCACTCCCTCCTTGTGATATGCTTCTCCTCTGGGTTTTCCCTTGTCTCTCTCTCTCCACCTCCTCCTCTGTTTGTTCCTCCACCAGTATGAAGCCTGCTCAGTCAGCTGGCTCTCATTTCCAGCCCTTGCACTGAAACTTGTCAGGACTTTCTAAAGACAATCAACAATTTGCATTTTTCCTGTGCTGTATTTTCAGTAATGGGTTGGCTAGTTTTAGCTACATGGTCCCAATATTAATATTTGCCTCAGTGTGAAAAATTTCAATTGCCTGATAAGTACTATCCAAGACATTAAAAGCTGGGAACAGCATCTAGTAATGGGAAACGCTGGGCAATGGTAATAATAGTCAGCACTACTAACCCCACCTCTTAAATGATCTATAGACAAAATGCTTTCCCCTTCATTTCTTTTAACATAATGTTGTGGGATTGTGACTTGAATAGTTCAAACATAAATTAAACTTTTTTTTTTTAAAGATATGATGTTACTTTTTGCTTATTATTCTGGGCTGTGAAATAATTGCATCCTAGTTTTGAAGAATTTAGCTTAAACTGCTGGTTTATTGTAACCTATAGCGATAAATTATTTTACCACAGGTTTGAGTCACAGGTTTCCTGGAGATGGTGTGTGTGTATTAAAAGAAAGTTCAGATTTGCAGTGATAGAAAGACAGTAGATCAGTACTTAGGTTGTTGTGTGATAATAATTCATCCTTTATTGTTGACTGATGGAAAGTAAAAAGAGTGAAGTTGTGCAGTGAAAGGGCAGTGCACAACTCTGAGTAGTTTGCATGGTGTGGATTAGTGGTAGTCAATTAAGCAGTAGATTGATTAAAGCTTTAGAAAGTTAAAATGGAGCAAGACCAGGATGGCATTGGGATACCAAGCCCTGCAGGAATATGAATAGTCCTTAAATTCTGTGGAGTTACTAATGTCAGCTAGATCTCTGAAGCCTCTTTGTTCCAGCTGGTCATCTGGATTAATGGTAGCAGTCTGCAAACTAGGGAGGATAAAACTTTCCCAGGAGGGAGAGGGAGAGGGATATGGACAAAGCAGACCCCGTGTGATGCCTTTACTTAGCTATTCTTGTTGAAGACCTGAGGATGGTCATAATTTTTCTTCCTAAAAAATGAAGACCTGACTGTGTGAAGTCCTACAGCATTATCAGTTGTAGGACTGGAAAAGCCCTGACCAGGAAGCTGAAGTTCTGTTATTTGAGACTGAAATCTGGAACTGGTATTAAATGCTGAAAAACTCATCACAAAGGTCATGAATGGTCATTTTCAGCTATTTGGTTCACAAATCCCTGTTGTTTCCTCCAGCTGGTGATATTCTGCAGTGATCATAGGTTTTTATCCTTTGGGAAAGCTTTTCAACGGTAATAGAAGTATTGCTTTCTTACATTCAGATTCTCTTGTTGGCTTTGGCAGTGGCAGAGGAACATTTTTAGAATAATACTGTATATGTGCTAATCTAGATCTGATCCTTTTTAAATTTTAAATTGTTAAGATTTAATAGTTGGCTTAATGGTAGAACAGCATAGATGACAGATTGTCTGTACTACTGAAAGCTATTAGTAATTTTCCCTCCTCCACTCTTTCTACTCCTACAACCCTCTCTTTCTCTATCTACTGTTTCAAAACTTGTGAAATCAGTTGTTGCTAGGGAAAAAAAAACAACTCAGAGAAGATTTTCTTTTACTGAGCTATTCAGATACGCAGTAGCTGAGGCTGCTTTGCCTCAAAACAGAAGCAAGCGCCAGACCCCTCATATCAGTTACCCTATTTCTATATGTAAATATGGCTCACTCTGAAGTAAAACATTTTGTCATTTACTAATGATAGGTAATAACTAAGCACTATTCAGCACAGCAATACCCATGTCTTATAGCAGTCCACCAGAAAGGAGAATCTTCTTTTCACCTTTCTTTGTAATACATGGATTGTAGATTTGAGCATCTTTTTATTTAACAGATTTAAATTTGAAGATGGTATGGCCAGGATCAAAACAAAACATGCTCTGCCCTTTGCCACTGAAATTCCCTTTTGTTGGACCAGTGGGCCAAGACAGGAATATAGACAGGATTTCTCCTCTCGTTTTTACCTTTATGACCACTAGAGGTTGCTCTTCTCCGTTGTTTGCGAGCATCATTCTCCATTGTGTCATTTCGTTTTGAAGCTGAAATTTTTCAGCACCTATTTTAGAAAAAAGCCATTACTGATTTATTCCTTGGGGTAAGTTTTGAAAGATGAAGGCTAATCATACGTATTTATTTCTAGTTATTATGAAAGAATGTATTTGTATAGTGACTGTCACTTTCAGTAATTGATCATCTTTTTAGTAAAGAGACATAGTTAGTGGCAGATTTATATGACTGTTTTTGCTTTCATAAACACTTCTTTGGAATTGTTTGAGAAAAAACATATCTTGAGGACCAGTTCTGTCATTTTGTTTTCAGAGAGCAACATTTATCTCTATAATCCTGTTGCTGTGTATAGGAATATCACAAGAACAAGATCTAATCACTGGGAATAACAGCCTAGGACCTTGAGTAATATTGGTCTTAAACCAATAAAAACATCTGAATGGATGTAAATGTTTGAAATACTTGTGTTTTTTATTAATATTGTGTGCACCAGAAGTGCAGCACCACATTGTACTAGAAGAGCAGCAAAGTTGAATTTTAGGAAAAGATAGAAATAAGATAACCATTAAAGCCTTAATTCACTCCCTTACTCTTTGTCCCATTGAAATACATGCATATGTAGTATTTCTTTTATCTACCTCTGCTTTTTTTCTCCTTTACACTTTGCGCCTTATTTCTGTCATGATCCTTGTCTCTTGTTCAGCTCTAGGCTGATATTTGTAGTTTTCCTTCCCATCTGTCTTGTTTCCTGCCCTAACACTCTAGTGCTTCTTCTTCTAAGCCTTTCTGCTCCCAAATGCTTGACTTTGACACTCACATCTCACTATTCTGTGAGCCCTTCTCTTTCCACTCCACTCCTGGTTTGTTTTTTTCTCTAAGCTTGGAAGATGGGGCCAGGGAATGCTCAGGACAGGCAATATCTTCAGAAAAAAAACCGTGTGTTTCAAAGAGATTTGTTAAATTCAGTTAATCCTGAGCATTTCTAATTCAGTCAAATGTAGGCTATGTTCAAAAGGAATCTCAAAACTGACACAAGAGCAAGTCTTAGAAGTTTTTCTTGCGTAGCATGAGTGGGCTGGGGTTTCTTGACAAAACAGTTATGTAAAAATTGATTTAATAAGAGCGATGCAGAGCTTAAAAAAACATGCCTAAAAATGATCAAATAGTTTGCTAAATCTTGCTAAGGCTTTTGAACAGAAAGAAAAGGTTAGGCATTCTGTTCTAATAGTTAAAATAATTGTAAAGTATCAGATACTAAAGTCTAAAAGTGGAAAGTGTCAGACAACCTGAACTGCAAGTGGCGCAACCAGATTTACCCATAATTCAAACACTTTTTCAAGTTTGTTTGCTTTAGTCATATTCCTTCCCTAATGTTTCTGTGAATATTGCTGCTTAATAGATCTCTAACAGAGCAACCGCAAGGAGAGGTGCTGAAAGCTGTATGAGAAGGTGAACAAAATATGTGAAGTACAATAAAAGAAAAACAGAATGAAAGAAGAAGGACATATAAATGAACTGATGATTTAAATTTTCTGAAGCTATATGGAGATAATTCAGTCTGAAAAAAAAACCAAAAACAAACGAACAAAGCAAAAACCAAAACCCCAAACCAAGTCTCCATTTCACTTGTTGAAAAACAAAAGAAAGTTTTAATTTTATTAGATGACTATTTTAGACTATTTTGCAATGTGCAGCTCCACATGGAAATCTCACAAAATGTTTTCTAAGAGAGTACTTGGATCTTGTCTTTACAGTAATACTGAATGTCTGTCAGGATTGTTTTTCTTTACAATTCACCTGAAGATAGAAATACTTGACTTACCCTATGTATATGGCTCAGTATTATTTGGAGTACAGCTGAACCTAATTTTAAAAGAAAGCTGATAACTAATCTATAATATTGCACAGCAGAGGGCACTAGCATCGTACCAGTTCTCAGTTGTTCACAGAAGCTTTTCAACAGCTTACTTGCATGGGTACACAATCTTTTCAGCCTTAGAAATAGTAGAAATAACTGTTCTGGGCTGTAAATTCCCATTTGTCAGTTGAATGCCAGCAAATGTTTGATGTTTAGGCTAAATGATGCCTCTGTGCGTTACTTAATTTGGCTTTCATGATGTAGTTTGTGATACAATTCACTGTAAGTGGACTTTCCTTTCTGGCACTTACTGGTGAGATATTTTATCCCTCCAAAATATTCCTGTGTCTGAGTGTTTTTCAGCCTTATGTAGTTTCTATGACAGGGATGCTTTCTTGCAATCTGGATTTTTTTAGTTATTTTCCCCCACCCACCCCCAAGAGTCTCTACAAATCTGCAAGAGATGAGATTTTTTAAATATAGTTATAGATCTAATCAGAAAACCTTACATTTGGTCACCAACTCAGACTGTGTTCTGCAAAGGTGAGCAATAGCAGCAAAGTATCGATATTCTTCCAAACCTGAGAGGCAGAAATACAAAAATCATTCAAGCTTACTCTCACAGCCATCCTGTCCTTGGTACTGTTAGGAGTCCATAGGTGTGTAACCTATTGCATTCTTTCCTGTAAACATAGTTTCATAGTTTTAACTTACTGTTTGGCATAAACAAAGCATTCCATGGTTTCATGTCATGCTATGTATATGGTGCTAGGCTGTGGGAAAAACAGGGCTGCGCCGGAAAAAGTATTGCTGCACGTAGAATGAAGCGCTGCACGCTGAGGTTTGCAACTGAAACTCAGCTCTCCACACTGGCATTTAGATTTGCTGAGATGTTCCAGTCGATGTGTAGTGGTGGGAGATATCTCCTCTGGTATAACTTAGAGGAAGGTGGCCCCCAGGGTTAGCGTTTGATCTGCAAATCTCTTTGTTAAGCCCCTGTACCACTTTGAGCAGTGCAAGGAAGCGTGGGTAGGTGCCTGCTAGGCACAAGCAGGGAAACGGCCTGCTTGCCCTACATGTGAGTGGGGTGTAACCTCCTGAGGGAGAGAGGTGACCTCCTCTGGCCACAGGGGAGATGCTGTCATGTGACTCCAGATTGCAGTGTGGAATAAATACTCAAGAATGAAAAAAAAAAATTAGGTGATGAAAACTGTAAATTTATTGGTAAATCCAAAGACAATGCGTTTTTTCTTTGTCACCAGACTGTAGTCTGCTGATCCTGAGTGCTAACAGAGGAATGCAAGAGAATTATTGCTCTTTGGAGGTGTGAGGTTTTAAATGGCTGGGAGAAAACCTGAGGAACTTTTTTTTATTAACCAAAAGGGGTACATTGTAACCAGGAAAGCCAGACCTTGTGGCACGCGCAGTGGATGATATGTGTGTGGTAGAGAACCTACTAATTTTACATAAACTTGGCACTGTTGATCTGAGTTGGTAACTGTACAGAATGAGGTTCCTGGGTCAGATGCATCTTTGTAGTGATCGATAACAGGGGCCAGCAAATCCATATGTTAAAGCTGGGGTTCTTGTTTACCATGCAGCTGCATGCGATTTCCCAGGTTTATTTGTCAGGAGCTATGGGCATCTGACAACTCGATCATTGTTAAAATGGATCAACCAGCCTTTAACCATATGTAGCTGAATTCCTCTTAGCTGTAGTCCTTCCGGAGAAGAACAGATTTAAAGGAAAGAAAAAATAATTACATCTCGATGAGCCACCAAGCTTCTTTGACCTTTCAGTATCACTTTAAGAATGAAGTTAAAACTAACCAGAATGAAATAACTGTAGTTGTATGTTGGTGAGTGTGAATGAACTGACTCTGTGTAACATCAATGCTTCTGTTTTGATTTTTTAATACTTTATTGGATGATTTTGTGCTTGTTATAAATATCCGTTGAAGGAATCATCCTTTAAATAATTTTCTTAATGAAGAAAATTGTTTTGCAAAAAGAGAAGAAAAGTTTTTTAAAGTATTTTTATACCTTTCCAGTATTTTTAATTGTGAAATTGTAAAATAAAAATCTTAAACTCAATGTGATTTGAAAAAACATGCTTCTATTGAAGAAAATCCACATACAAATGGAAATGTACTAATTTAAAACTAGGTGCAATGGAACATTGAATTTATGGCATATTTTTTATATACTATGTGTTGTTTATCCAATTGTTTTCTTGTTTGCTGCTCATTTACTATATGCATCCCAGTTATAAACTCGTGGGGGCAGGCAAGCTCCATAGATTTGAATGTAGCTGGGCTGAGTAGTTTGCTTCAAGTGTATCGTAACAGAAGAATTGTATTCTGACTCTGTCCCCTAGAGATGGATCTTGGACATCTTTCTCTGGATATTATGTACCCTGCATGCCTCAGAATTTGCATACAAAAAAATAAGATGAAGAAACAGCCCTCACAAAACTGATCAGCCATAATGACATCTCTCCTCTTTTGTAGTGTGAGCTTCATCTGTTTCACAAGGCTTGGCTTGGATAGCTGATTCCAGACAAACCCTTGCTTGATGATGGTAGTTTTGGGAAACTGTGTAAATTCAGTGTTAATTACAAAACATATCAGCAATTTGCAGAGTGAGTCACAAGAGCTCCACATTCTTGTAGAGGGAGGAAAAGAAAAATTGAAATTTTCTAATGAATAGATCCAATGATTTTTCTTTTTTTTTTTTTTTTTTTTTTTTTATTACCTTGCTATTGAGGACAGATGATGTTATCCTATAGAATGGGCACAGGATATTGTTGACTTAAGATAGAAATATGGACTCACAGGTTTTAGGAGACATTGGTCCTGACTCCAAACCTGTCCCTGACTTTTACAAAGCTTGGCCATTTCTACTCAAACAGGGGGAAGATTTGACTGCAGAGATAGTAATTTTGTACATGGGTATGTCCATCCTGAGGTATTTAAAATATCATATATGTTGACAGTTCCTTTGCTGTAGATCGGTTTTCAGCTTGTTCTCTGTGGTTACTAGAAGCTTAACTTGGTCACAAGGTAATAAACAAAGTGTCAGTGTGTGAACAACAGGTTCCAAAGTGGTAGCAGGCTTTTTCATCCAGTTCTGCAAGTCTGTATGCCCAGCCACAGACTACATTTCAGCTCTCTTTCCTGGAGCTCTGGGATGGAGTTTTCTGTTTTAAATTTGGACAGCTGCTCTATCTGGCTGCCAGGCAGCCAGTAGGTTCACATAGCTGATTCATTTTGAATGGGGGTTTTCTGAGACACAGGGCTGACTTCTCTGTATTCTTTATTTGAACTAAATGCAGCCTGAGCCTTTCCTTTTGCACATGAGAGCTGTTTTAGCTAGCTTGCTTGAAAAAGAAAAATGTGAAACCTTTTTACAGAAGTATCTAAAAGGAGAGCAAGATCTATCCCAACTTACCTTTCTGATATTTGGCATTGGCTTTAGGTTCCTTGCAAAGCTCACTGTTCTCAAAGCAACACAGATTGTAAGGATGCAGGGATGTCCTCAGCCACCGCAGTCATTGATATTAATGAAATTCCAAGGGCAGTAAAATTCACTACACAAATGAAGTGTCAGTCTTTTTGTTCTGTGGTTGTACTGTGCCTACCATAGTACATAAGCATCATATCCTTTACTGGAGATGACAGTTGTTACAGCAGGAAGGGTCCCATTCAGAATTTCATTCAAGTCTTCTGAGGGATGACATAAGGGAGAGGCAAATGCATCAATTAAGTGGGCTGCTTCACATGTGGGTTCCCTGTAGATACACATCCTCAGGAAAGTTCTAGTGATTATTTTTACCCTGATCTTAATTGATTGCTTATAATTTAAGTATTTTTTCTATAAAAGAAACCACAAATGAAAGTTGTTTAAATTAATGCACCTTAAATTACAGAAGCAAATGTTATGTCAAAATAGTTAAGTTTAGATAGAACTGCCTGGAGTGTAACTAAAACAATCAAAAATATGCTCTCTCTGTAATCTTATGCTTAGAAAAATCTGATTCAAGCAGCCAAGGATGTGGCAGAACTTGGTTTTGAACTTTTTACTTAAAAAAAGGGTCTAGAAATATATATTTTTTTTCTTGTTGATAGTCAATGCAACTCAAGTGTTTTGTCCATATGCTAAAATATATATTTTTGCACACTCGTTAGCTATTTTTTATCTTTTCCTTAAGTTTTATAAAAAATGTCTGTTGAAGTGCTCTGAATTTCTCCTTAATTGTGGAGCCATTATGCCATTATGCTTAAATAATGAGTGGAAGTCACAGTGTACCTTCCTTCACTTCCATTAAGCTTACCTAAATTCAAAAAAAGCTTTTCATGCCAAAATTAGACTTAGGAACACTAAGTCTAACTAATTGACACATCTGATAGGACTCACAGAAATAAAATTACTCAGGCAGATTTTGTTTCTGGCATGCATGACTTCTGTCTCGTTGCAAACATTTAATCTGTGTTTATTTGTAGTGTAGATGGATTAATTTCTTTGGCTTGCTCTTCCTGCTAGCATTGTTCACACTGTTTTCTCACATGACTGTCATCTTGCTAGCTTGATAATTCTCCTGCTGGGCAGGATGGGAATTCATGCCTTAGATCCTATATGTGTAGAGAAGGCAAGCTGCTTTAATGACACTGGTAAAATTAAACTAGTTGATCTCCTGCACATTCTGAAATCATAAAAAAGCCTATATTTATAACAGTAGCTCTTTTTAGGTTGAGAATGCCCTATGCCAGTTTTTCCTGGTGTATTTCATGAGTGTTGTAGTTCAAACAATATGAAAATATCTTGCTGGCCAGGATGTGGGTAATATATTCCAGCATGATTTTGTAAGAGCTGGAGTTATCTGAAAAGCTGTAGCCCTTGGTTGCTCTCCAGCAGCACTGGCTGGAGGGACACCTGCCTCATACACTTTCTGCTGGGCCTCAAAAAAGTCTCATGGGAAAGGTCCCTAGTTCCCTGCAGTGAAAACCGTCTGGATTAACTCATGTCTCATCCAGCAGCAATCTAAAGTGGACTGACTTTGCCCAAAAGTGTATGACAGGAAATCTGGCAGGATCTGGCTGTTAAATATCTGGAATAATAATAAACTAGTATGACTTTTAATTTCTTGACCCAGTCTAACTGTATGTGCAAGTGGATATTTGACAGCTTACTCAGTTATTCTGTAAACTCAGTGGATATGGGGAGATATCTGGAAGTAATTTTCCACGCTAAAAAAGTGTAATTGAAAAGGCCACGTCCCATTGATTCATTCTAAATATGCCTGAAAGAGACCTGTTACTGCTTGATAACTACATTTGCCCAGAAAGCATTACTTCAGTAATAAGTCAGCAATCTGTGAAGTGCTAAATATGTATCTAACTCTAAAGTCTGCCCTTGTTGACTAAACTAAAGCCTGAGAGGTGGCTCATTGTTGTCATGCATTGGACAAGACGTGGTCACTCTAAGTTATAGCACTCATTTTGTATTCTTCTAGGCTTTCAAAATAATGGCAGTCCCTTGGGCTTCAGATTTTGGAATTCAAAGCATTAGCTGAATGTAATATAGGTATGTGTAATATAGGTATCCCTAATACAGGCGTGTGCAAAATACAAAGAATTATGCAAGAGCTCTTTGTCTTGCTTTATAACGTGTGATTTATTCATGACTGAAAATATGTAGTGCTTGTCTTTTGACATGCACTTATGTTCTACCTGGTGGTTTTAGCTGATTTAATTGCACTACCCTAACATTTAGATTTTTGCAATTTTGACCACCATAGCATCCTTTCGTGACGGGGACAGATTTCTGGTGGCTACTTACATAGAACTCTGTGGTGCTTTACATTAGATTACACAGTAGCTCAATGAATTAGGGGAATACAGTAGTCAAATAATATTTTTTTAAAAACTTTCATAGGGCAAAGTATGCACAGATTGTACATACAGTGCCTTTGATATTAAGAAGGTTGGTTTTATATTGGTGAGGTCAAACTTGATCCTGAAAGTCTATTGCTTAACATGTTACATAAATTGGAATGAGTTTTATTATTAGAAGGTAACATTTGTAGTCTAATAATATGTATTGCAAAAATGTCACAAAAACAACAACAAAAATATCAAAACTTAAGCTGGTAGAAATGGCCAAATATTTGCCTCAACACAAAGTTGAGAAGAGCTAAAAATGTGTTAGTTAAAGGAAAAACTACCATCATTGTATAAAAATATTGTTTGTAAGTCTTCATGAAAACTATATCCAGTAGAAATATACTGAAGTTCTTTATGTGTGGTGGGAATGTGATTTAAATGACTTGCACTGAAAGTATCTTAAATTACTTCCTGCATATTCTTTCAAAGATACAGCAGTTGCTGAGCTTTTGATACTTCTCACTTGCATTAGACAGGCAGGTTATTTATTTATTTATTTATTTAGTAATTCAGGGATCCTTCAGATACATTTTCATTCTATCATAGAGTTCTGTTGGAAAATTAAAAAAATAGGCTTTGGGAAAAAAAAGCCCAATTTCATATTTAAAGAGCTATCAAGAAAAAAACAAATCTGTTAGTTCTTACTTTCATTGAATACATAAAGGTTGAAAATTCCCGAGTCAGTCTTGTATCTCATTAAATGGGATGGTGGAAGTTGTGTGCATCATCATCATCTCTTTGAATATAGCATTGTTAAATAAAAGGACAAAATTATTTCCTCATTAAGAGTTTTAGCTGACTACCTCTGCAGAAATGTTGTTGTGGTTTTTTAATGTAGCATTTTTTCTTATTTGTAATTCTTGTGTAAATGAACAGATGGGAACATTTTGCGTGTAAAGCTTCAGGTTTATTTAGGGAAGGGGTAAATGGTGATGTTGTATGCTTGTTGATACTTGCAACCTAAGTGTATCAATTCATAATTCACTGTGAATATAACTCAAAAAGTTCCCACTCTCCTGGTCCTGAGTCCTTAGGAACAAACATCCATGTACGTACTATGATTTCTTCATTTGATCCAGGGAAAGTTTTTGCACAGGTGCTGTAGAACCAGGTAGGTGATTGCTTTCCTTCCTAGCCCACAGAACCATGGTTTAGATTTAAAAGGAATTAGAAAATGAGTAAGCAAGTAATTGAAGAAAGGAGAAAGAGATTGCTGTCCTGGTGTTGTCTTGGAAGACGGATTGTTCCTTTTTCTGCAGAAAAAAACATGACTACTTTTGAGTGGGTTCAATTTAGAATGACACCATGTAAATTGGAGTCTTCAGATGTTCTGAAGTTTTTCTATAATCAGTTCTTTTACAGTCCTGATTCTTCCCTGGAAACTTCTGGTGTGTTTTTGTTATGTCAACCTACAGAAGTTAGGCATTCAGAATAGGGTTTCCCCTGAGCTGCTTTGGTATTGGGAAAACAGCTATTAATGGGTCTAGCACCTACTCAGGACAAACTAGCGTGATTTGGCAACTGATTTACATGGCTGCACATCACACTGGTGCAAAATCTGTGATGAACTGTCAATATTTGTCAAGACAGAAATAAATTTGTATGTTAATGGCCTAGGAATGCAGGAAAATAAATGGTTTCTGTGCTTCGGCGCATTCACATGGAAGATACTGTTGTTAGGAATAATATAAGGAACGAGCAGTACTTATTCCATTAGCAGTTACGGACAGTACACCATTTCTGTGATTAGGCATCTCGGTGTGAGGACATGTTCTTACAACTGAAATCTATACATCCCTCAGAGATTGCCAAAAGTAGGACAGTGAGGCCATTCAGGACAGAGAAGAAAGCTTTACACAGCTAGGACTGCATGAGAATGCTAGGTTCTCTGAAATAATTACTGCGCTGGGATTTAGCCAGAATAGCTGTCATCTTGTGAAACATGCCACATGATTTTTAATTTTTTTTTTTTAATTTTGGGTTTACATCTTGTCCAAAAGCATGAATATTTGTTTCCACAGTGTCCTATTATGTTGGTTAACAAATTGCTGATTCTTTTGATATATTAACATGTACGGCATAAGAGTGTAAGCAGTTAATACTGCTCAGATTTCAGCTGAAGCTGAAAGATGCATAGTTATTACTCAGCCTAGTGGAAAAAATAAAAAAATATCTGAAAAAATTGACGTAACAAATCTGTTCCATTTGTATTTCTTACTCTTTGCTTTTTATAAAGAGAAAAATGCCATAGATTTTGTACTAAACAGATGCAACAAATATGCCTGAAGAACTGTGTTCTGTATATTTAATAAATTATGTTGTAGGTGGGAGTGTTTGCATACTTCTGAATTATTCACTATAGCATTTTAGATAATTTAGCTTTGTATCTCATTACATACCGACTCTCAATAAGTTAATATTGCAACTACAAACATTCATCATGTTAAGAAAAAGATGATTTTAGGTGGAGGGAGAAAGGAGAAAGGGAACAAGGTGTCTGACACTTCTTTTGAATTTGAAGAATAATTGAAGATAATGTATTGTCTCTCACATACCAGAACTGTCTTGTGGATCCTCAGCTATTATCAGCTCCAGTTATTTGACTTAACAGAGCTGAAGATCAAGCCCTAGTTATCCTGGGATCCAGAAACTTTTAAAACAAACAGCTAAAAATAGCTGGGTTTATAGGTTTGACGTGGAGAAAAAGTAAGAAGTGACGGAGAGATCACTTTTCTGGTTGCATATAGAACTAGTAGTAATCATAAGAGACAAAATAAGTTATCCATACTAAACGTGATGAGATTTCTCATGCTCTCGCTGTATTTAGTTTCTATAAAATTTGAGATGTAGAATGGGAAATTTGAGATGTGGAAAGAAAGCACTATTCAAGCAACAGTAGGTCAACCTTTTTATAAAAAAGCATTAAAAAAAGTATCCTGCTTTTATTTAAACATTGTAAATACCAGTGAAATGAGTACTAATATTTTAATTGCTGGAATAAGGTAGATGGGTACTCTCTCTGCTTGCCAGGTATTTATCCAAGTGCACCCTACCTGTGCTATAACATGGGAACCAAGAGTGTGTGTTCAGCCCTATGCTGAAGTTCTGCTTACAAAAGGCATTGTAAAACTGGTGCTGTAGGATTCTCTGTTGACTGGTGCTTCATGTGGTTCCCAACAGCTTTCCCAAGGAAATGTGCCTCATGACACAGCTAAGTATCAAGTGGTGTTCCCCAGAACATGTACTTTATGGCCAAAATGAAGGTAGTTTCAAATGCATAAAAGGACTGGCTTAGATATTCATGGTGGGTTGGGGGATGGATGCATGGATATACAGGTGGACATTTGTGTGTCTGCCAGACTCAACCTCTCTTAAAAATGCACTTTTTGGAATGTTTGAAGATTGTAGAAAGAAAAGTTTTCTCCTCTCAGAAGCTGAAGTTTGTTGGGCTTGTGATGTTTTTGAAGCAGTTTTGTACTGATTTTAAGTGTTCTGACTGATAAATGCATCAACATGGAAGATGAAAGTTTGAGTTGGGGAAATAGCCATGAAGTGCTTTTGTCCGTCATTCGGATAAAAGTGGAAAAAACAACAAACAAACAAAAACCCAACTTGGAAAAAAAGGAGTTTTGGGAAAATACAACTCAGTAAGCCATTGTCTTCCTGCTCTAGACTACTACCACCCTTCTGCAATACCTACTGCATAGATATTTCCATATAAAATCTAAGATTCTAGATGTCCTCTTGATTCCCTATTGCAAATAATGAACCTATGATTGTTTTGCTTGTACACTGGTTCTCCTAAGCTGGAAATGTACATTGTGCATGCCATCTTCAGCCATCTTTGTCTACTTTTAAAGTTGCAGCAGGCATCTTAATGTATAATTTTTGCTTTCTACTATTTCTAATCTTTTATGTAGTGATAAATTATTGACTAGCTAAAACCAGCCTATGATATATCTAAAGATAAAATAGGCAAGAAGGTGAAATCTCACATTTCTACCTCTTTATGGCCTGACAGACTCAACAGAAGAAAAAGTAGTAAAACCCATGCTTTTGTCAGTGAGGTGGGTGGATCAGACCCTGAGCACACTGCGGAAACAGACTAATGGCAGAAATCTGTGCTGATCTCTACCAGTTTTCTGGTAGTAAATGCACTTTTAAAGTCTCTGTCAGCTGGGTCTTGCAGAATAGAAATACCACTGCAAAGCAGCTAGGAAAATCTTTTTGTGTCAGAATGATGAGTGGAGCAGGAGACATTGCATAGGTGATATTGATAAAAGAGCATAGCAGAAAAGAGGCATTTTTTGATGGAGACATAATCTTCTTTGTATTTCTGAGCAGCTTCTGTGCTGAAGCCAGGCAAATGTTCATGTCTAAACCATGAACTGCATAAAACTTGTTCAAATATACATTTAATTCCATCCAATCAAAAGATCATCTGGGTTAATGAATATTTTGAGCAAATGTATTTTTTTCATATAGTATGTGAAACTGAACATTTGAAATATTTGAAATATGTAGGTGCATGTGGAAGCTAACGAGTTCTGTTTGTATTTGGTATGTTCATTCATTAATTCTATAGTTGAAATTTATAGATTCAGAATGTAACAAAAAAAGGTACCTGAAGTCCACAAGGTGAATCTATTTAATTTCATAAAGTTTTCTCTGGGGCCCTTTGTCTTCAGGAGTCCACAAAATCCAGTAGACTTAATATAGCTATTTAGTCTGGTAGGTTTTTTCTCCGTTTTGATGTTTATTTGAAATAGTTCCATAGCAGTTATATAAATAGCTGTCTGTTTGCTCAAATATCTGCACTTTCATGTACTTTTAATCTGTAGTACCACCAAGGAGTCTATCTGCCATGAAAGACTTGGAGATCTGCACTTCTGAAGCATTCAGCCTTTGGGAAATTCCATTCCATAGCTATGGAAGTGAATTACTAACATGACAACCTCATAGGCTTTAAAGTTCTTTCAGGGCATGGACCATTTCTTTGTTAAGAGCTTTCTGTTGCTGGACTTTTTTGACAGAGCATGCTAACATGGTGCTCATCACCGGGGAGCTGACAGCTTATGTAAAGATAAGTGATCTTGCCATCTTTTTACAGAATCATGTAAACCCAGCGATGGATTTCACGCAGACCCCTCCAGGAATGCTGGCCCTTGACAACATGCTGTACTTTGCTAAACATCACCAGGATGCTTACATACGGGTAAGGTTTCTTATTGTTGAGATTTTTGTGGTTGCCTGTTCACAGTGACGATTTACTGTTTACAGTTGACTTTGTAGAGGAGGTTCAAAATCCTGGTATTATTAACAACAGGAAGGTGAACCACATGACACTAAAACATGACATAAGTCTGTAAAAGCTTTGGGAGAAAGCTGTACATCTAGTCTGTCGTTGCTTAGTCAAATGTTATAGATACTACGTTTTGCAAATACTACTTTTTCTTAGGCCTGCAAAGAGAAGGGAAATGAACTTGTGCCTTTGTCAGATGCATAAGGGATGGTGATAAGCTTAGAAATTAGTAATTGTATAGTATTCTCTGACCTACTCGAAGTCTACCAAAAACTGTTGGGGTTTTTTGTGGAAAGAAGGCTTTGATGAGTGAATACCTTGACAGATAAATGAGTTGGCAATGTCCTCAGAGTTAAGATGTTTCCACTAAAACTACTGCTGTAGGTGAGGTCATGCTTAGAGTAAAATACCTACAAAGTATCATGAGTCACTTGCATAACCCATTCCTGGCCCCTGCCCACTCCACTTCCTACATTTGTTATTTCAAAGGTAGTTAGAGCAAGTTATGTTGCATCCTTACGAGAAGAGGCATACAGCTGAATAATACCTGCCTCTGAAGAGAACAACCTTTCCTGAATTTTATTGAAATTAAGTATTTGCCAAGCATAAACCTGGCAAGCACAGATGGGAGTAGAGGGTAGTCCAGAATGTCAGTGACTGGAGATCATAGGGATGGTTTAACTCCCCAAGAAAAAGTGCACATGCAGACCTGCTTAAAGATATTTGTGTAGAGCAAGGAGACATTTCCGATCTTTTCCACTAGAAGTTAAAAATCAGCTTTTAATATGCATTATCATCTGCTTTTTGTTCAAATCAGATTGGTGTCAAAGTTCTAATAGGTTTGTAAAGGGCCTGCCAATATCCATGGACATAATAGTAGACCGTAAGATTGTAGGATTTGCTCTTTACATAGGTCTTTCTTCCTCAGTCTGAATCGAGCAATAACTCTTAAAAAAGACACTGTGTTAGTATGCAATACAACAGTATTTATCAATCCCCATAAGCCCCTGAGTGGCTATTTCACATTCTGGACAAAGAATATGTTTTCTGGATAAACTATGCCGAATAGTGGTTTTGTTTATAAAAAAGAATTGGTTACTGTTTCTCAATAAAATTTGGTAAGATCTGGACTACGCTACTTCATAGGCTTCTTTTGAAAATTCTAAGTTTAGAGAATATACTTAGTAGAGGTAACCAGTTCTTCCAAATGAGACAGTCATGTTTTAAAGAGCGTGAAAAAATTTAGAGAGGACAGAAATTCTATTGAAATAGAGTTTTTCTGGCAACTCCCAGTTTTTCCTTGTTTTTCATTTTCATGTTGTAAATGCTGTCTTAAAAACTGGATTCAGTGAAGCATGTAATTAGCCACTCCTTAGAAAGAACTTTGTTGCTGGCTCAGCTCTGTTTCTATAATGCAGTACTTTAGCTGCTGAATTACTGAGACCTTTTGTTGTTTTGAGATGCCTGTTTTTATTCTTACATGGTTCCTGTTACGAGAGTGCCTGAGTACCTCATGTATTTCCCATCTAAGAAAGAGTACACATACACTAGAACTGCCTTACAGAGGTATTCTAAGGTTCAATTGCTTGCCTAAAGCTGCTTTAGAAACTATAAACTTGCTTTGGGAGTATGTTAGCCTATCCACCACTCCTGAGGAGTTCTACTTAGTGTTTATACTTGCATTGCTGGTGCGATATGAACGCCTCTGAGATGAGCCATGTTGTGCAAGTCCTACAGCGTTGATTGTCTTTGATTGCAAAAGGCACCTACTTTCTATCTTTTCATCTCCTTGACTTACTAGCTGGTGTACAGTCATTTCCTGTGGGCCCTGACATGCCTGTTTCTTTTTCGAGTTCCTTATTTTACTTCTAACATTACCTTTCCTTCATGGCCTTTGGCTCCCAAAGCTCCCACAACATCAGTTTGCTCTACTTCTACAGCCTGTTGACTTTACTTATTTTTTTAGATATATTTCTGTTCCTGTGTCCTAACAAATTTCTCCTGTGATCAACCTAAAATTTCCTCAAGAAATTGTTAGCTATAAGTACTACTTGCATACTGAGACACTTGTTTGACACAAGCTCTTTTCTTTTTTTCGTTGTTGATACTAGGAAATATTTTGGTTCCTAGGAGGACAGATTAGTTTCAACTTGGCCCTTTGCAATACAGTTGACTCCTGTGACATAGGTTAATTCCTAAGCCCCCAAATGAGATATCTCTTCTATGCAGTAATTAGAAATTGAGTCTGAAACCCAGAGTTGGTTTGAAATGAACTTGGAATATATAAAGTTTTCCCTGACAGAATGTGATGTATTAAGTGGAGACACTATCAGGAAGTCATATTGAGTGTGTTGCCCATTTTAATGGGAAGCACAATTCCCTGCAGTCTGACCTGCCACTTTCTTACGATGCCCCAGCTGCCTGACCCTAGTTATGTTATCTTCTTGATTAATGAAAAACAGAAGTTAGAAGAGAATACAGCCAATAAGTAATCTCTTCCCTTTTCATTCTTTTTTCTGCCTCCTGTAAATGACTCTGCTTAGGAGTAATTTGTGTAATAAATGGATTAGTTAGGTGGGAAGAATGTCTGAAACTGAAGTACACTTTTGGGGACTGGCAAAGGGGTTTCAAAGACTAGTAGAAGAGTAATGTACTTTAGTAAACTAAAGTAAGAAGAGTAAATATAATTGCAATTTGTTGAAGAATATGGGTGTGAAGGCAGTGGAGCAGATGGGTAACTCTGAATCTTGAAAGCAAAAGGCATTTCAGGGTGAAAATATGGGTGTTACATAGTGAAGGAGGAAACAAAAATAATCACAATTTTTTCTCCCGTTTTATTCTTTTTTACCTACTTACCCACAATCCACTACTCTCATTCACCTTTTTCATGTTGCATACTTATTCCTGAGATTGCAGTAATATGTTTTCTTTACGTGCTGTCTTCCTTGAGATAAACAGAGTGTTTATGTAGACTTTGAGTTAACGGATGTTGAATCTCAGGATTTTGTTTGCTATTCAATATGACTGGAGCCTCCAGCAGAAAAGTTGTTTAGCGAACAGGAAAAAAACAAACATGTTTTCTTTGACTGCCTGTTGTTAGCTATCATTTGAATTTTTAAAAAAGCTTCCTATTGAATTAGTTTCCTTTTGAGTTATCTTTTCTTTCTCTTTTTAAATTAATTGTCTGGTGCTATCAGTGACTGATATGCATTGGCTTTTTTCACATTCCACTTTAATAATCAGTCACTATCATCAGAGACTTGACTTTTAGAAGGTCATGACATAGTCTTTGGAATGCATTGATGGAAGTAATATTGAATTTCTGAAAGAAATTTTAAAATTTTCCACAGGAAATAATTGGCAGCTTCCCAAGCTCCATAGTTATAAGGCAGTCAGTGTGTATAATTAAAATTAACAGTGAAGAAAATGATTGGAATAAAGCTTTGTGACAGATAATTTTTTTTGTTCCTTTGTAGCAGAGAAGTCATGTGTCCCCCCAGTTTCAATTTGCTTCCAAAACTACTTCAGCTTTATGTTTTACTAATTTTAAAAATAAAATTATAAGTTAACTTTAAGACAGACTTTATTCAGTACAGATATCTTGAAATTTTTGTTACTGGTTACTCGTAGCAGTGTGCTTTTGGAACTCTTCTGAGTGTAAAGTGTGTCTGAGGAAAAACCTTTCCATGGAAATACAATTATGCCACCATTGCTATCACTATTTTCATTTATTGCTGCTTTGTCTTTGATTTGCTCAAGAATTTGTGGTGCAAGATTGTACAGATCTATTTTGTTTTCAAGATAGAAAGAGGAGAGAGGTATAAATATATGAAACCGAAATATTTTGTATGCATATATGCTTGTCGGTGTGTATTCATTTCCCTTTATTTTTTGAACACATGCACTTCAGTGATTGCTAATATTGATGTAAAATAATGATGCATACTTAATTTGGGGTGAAGTGTAAGCTAAAGGAACCAAACTGAACACTTCTTTTATTTGTAACCCAAAAAGTAAAAATTGGTAGTTGTTGTCCTGTGTTTAAATGTGCCATGTTTGTGCCTGGGATTGCCTCTCTAGAAACAGTAGCTTTGCAATTTTGGTAAGTTGACTCCTGTGTCTGCAGTTAGTGTTCATTCAGGCATTCGTGATAGCAGGCAGCAAAAGCAAAGCTACCACTCCACTTGGGAGTGTACTGCCATTCTTCTTTGGTAACTTAACAGTGTGTCCAGGCAGAAAGAGCAGATGCCATTGGGTAAACTGGTTTTACAGCAACTACACCTTAGCCTCTAATGTAGTGCCCTTGAAATATTCCCTTATTTTACGTTTTCCTCACAGGCATCTAACTATAGTGATAACTTCTGGTGTATCTGGGAGGAAGTGTAGGATTTTGCTTGGAGATTATTGAATTTCACAGTAAGTCAGATGAGTCACAAAGAAGTCCTTTATGATGTTGTCTCTGTTGGGATCCACATTTCTCATTCTAATGAATTTACTTTTGATGACTGACAAGTTGGTGACTTGTCTATATTTTTCTTCCATGTTTCTGACCAGCTATATTCTAGCAGGACTCACTGCTTCTTTTGGGTGAGATTCTACCTTCAGAAGACACATACTGTGTCTTGTCATTTTCATTAAGCACAAGGGATTGATGCTTCAGGCAGAAAATGCAAATAAAGTTAGCAGCTCTGGGTCTGAGCATTGGCTAGCCACCTATTTTGGATTCTGCCCAGCCGGCTGCCCAAGTTTATGCCCAATTTCTTTGCCATTAGATTAGTAGACTCTTCATCTGTGTAGGAAAAAATTAAGTGTTCCTCAGAAAAAAATATAATTTTACTGTAGCCTGAAATTCATGTCTCATCTATAGAAGAGAACGTTTATCCCTTTTCCCACTGATTTTATCTATTTAATTCAAATATTTGTTAGATATTACATGTAAAATTTTTGGTATAAAATATTTTCACCAGAGTGGGAAAACAGGGTTGAAATCTGTGCTGAAAAGTTTGACTTACTAACCTCTTGGTATGTTTTATAATGGATCCAATTCTACTACATTTTTGTGAGTAATGTGTAAGTGGTATGCCTGTAAGTTTTCTGTTCTTGTATTTCAAACAAATTTTAAAAGTTAGTAAAATCGAAACAACATTTGGACTCTGGTTACCTTGAGAGTAAGAATTACCTTGATTACCTGAAAATTAGAAACTGGTTTATGGTCAGTAGTAAAAAATCCCCTTTCCCCTACATTTGCTGAGTTGGTAAATTGGTTATTCACGCAGTTGCAATGCAGGCACAATTCTTCCCCTGCAGCTAATTGAGTTGCTACTTTTGGGGAGGTTGAGGAGGAAATTCTTTTGCTTTTGAAGCTTTCAGAAGTCGCAGTGGAGGAGCAGGTGCTGTTTGTGAGTGCCGGTGATGCAGGCAGGAAAATTGCTGGCATCCTGCAGAGACCTTTCAGAACTTAAACGGGTTGAGTCACAGTCAGACTGTCTGCCGTATACTTTCTAACCCATGCAGTTGTTGTATAGGAGGCTGCCTACACATCCTTCCACCAATTCACAAAGTCTGCTCATGCCTACTCATTCTAGCCTGATCGGATATGAGGAAGGAGTCCAACATATAATTTCAGTATTTTCTGAAATAAATTTGAGCTTGATTTCTACCATGCCTCCCCCCCCTCCCAAAATTATAGGAAAAGGGATGTAATTTGTTTCTGTTCTGCAGAAGGTAGAGAGAAATGTGAGCTTGTCACAAGAGTCTTTCTGGTGAGTCTCATGAAGGAATGCAGTTTTCCACATGAGACCTAATTGCCTAAGCCCAGTGGTTCCCAGCCTATTAGTGTTCTTGTCTCCTCTTTTCTCTGCCAGGCTTTCCATTCTCTGTTCTTGCCTTCCACTCAGATATCTAAGTGTTTTTCTGCCTGCCTTTTTTTTCTTTCCAAACATCACATAATTTCTGTGCTTTACATGACAACCCTGGGGGCCTCCATCACTGATGGCAGAATTGAGAGGGTCCCTAGTAAAGAGGCAAAATCCTGGAGTGGCTGGTTGCAGCATAAATGCAGACTTAAGTTAGTACTGAGTGAGAAAGAGAACTGTGAGGGAGTCACGGCACTCTCTGCACAGCCCTGTGTAGTATGTGCAGTAGGATATGTATGATAATCTTACAGTCCTGGATATGTTCAGATCACTTCTTGCGATTCATAGCACACCTAAACTTTCCCATGTATATGGAAGCTGTTGTCTAAATGAGGTCCTGATCCAAAGGATATGTATTTGCTATATTCTGCAAATACTGCAGTTTTCTGCCTTCCCCCTCTGTCACAGGTGAGCAAGGAGAGAATTGCAGGAAAAGCATTGCTCTCTTACATTTGTGTGGGACATTAGGAGGGAGAAGGAATACCTGGCCCTTAGTTTTCAAACTGGACCAGATCAACACCAAATCACTGTCACATACCTGTGCCCGTGGAAAGTGAAGAGCACATCCTGGTGCTGCTTCTGAAGATAACATGGGAACTGGGCCTTCTCATCTTGGGTCTTACCACTATGCTTTACAATTATTTGGTTGATTCTGTGTGGAGTGGCAAGGAAAGGAGGAAGATACATATTATTTCAAGACAAACCACTGCATATTTATTTTTGATGGAAAATAAAAAAAACCAAAACAATCATGCTTCATGCTAAGGTGTTTGTATGAGAAACAAAATGTATTGCTAGATGGGCATCTGTGGAACTGTCCAAATTTAGCTTGTGATAGTTTGGTGCTAGATTTATTTTAAAACCACATCATAATTTTCCAGAAGAGAACCAACTTTTGGAAATTTTAAGCTGTCTCTGTTAGAAGTTTTATGGCTGCAGAGTCAAACATTGGCTATAATGTTACCATGATAGTTTGAATTCACCTTCTTACCTGTATGTTCTTATATAATGACATAATCAGATGCTTTTCTTGTCCCTCCTGCCCTGTATGACAGTTTCACTGTCTCCTGGCTGCTTTGACATAGGGGATTCCGTGCTGTCTGATAGCAGTTCTCCTTGGGAGCAGCAGGTTAAAAGGCACTTCCTCATGTGATGAGCTGATTAGCCCCCAGGTGCTTATTTGTAGTTGCGCACATCCAAGGACGTATCAGACAGTATCTGATCCTTAACATGGTCCTGTAACTAGATGACTCTCAGGTAAGGCATGACTTAGCATCTGTGTTTCTCATGTCAGTGCCCCCTTTCTTCTTTTTCAGTATCTGTAGTAGGTCTCGGATCTTCATTCAAATCTTGGTTTAAATTGCAATTCTAGTGCCTTCCAGAGGAAGGCAGAAATAGCTGATGCTTTATTTTGTTTTGCCATGAGAAATTTCTATAATGACTCTGGAATGTGAAGGAAGACTGAGATAAGGGAGAGAGGAAGCATGGGAAATGGAAAATACAGGGTCAGTGAGGACAATGCAGAATGAAGGATGTTGGAAGAAGACTGATGCTGAAGCTGAAGCAAATGACAAGCTGCCTTAGGAAGAAAACAAAATTGCTGACAAGGATGAATGGAAACTGAATCTGACTGCAGTAGAGTCTCTTAGCCTTCTCAGGAAGCGTATCCTAAGGACTTGCTTCTTAGAGTTACTTAAAGCATCTAAATTAAAAGGGAATGGTGAAGCCTACCATATATGATAAGGAGGCTTAGGGAAAGGAAAAGCAGTGTCAAGAAAAGGAAGAGCATCTCTGCAATTTCTGGGTATTAAAATGCTGCTTGACCTTTAATTTTGAGTCTGAGTTTTTTATGATCTTCACTAACTAGTTCTCTGAACCTCTTGATATTAATCTACAGCAGACTGCTAGAAAACTTGTTCTCTATTAAAACAGGATCATTTTAGATAGTACTACAAAATTGGTCTCTGGAAATGCTTCCTTTTAATAGTGCAGCAACACTCATTGAATTGTCTACTCGGGGATTTATTAGAAGTATTGATGCAAGTATAGTGAATATTGCCTTTCAGTTTTGTATTTACTTCCTAATCATAATGAATCTCTATTCCATTTTCAAGCTCTGATTTTGGTTCAGGAATCTGAGAATTACGTCTGAGTTGCTGTAGGCAGTATATTTTGAGCCAACTTCATCTCGAATGTGAAGGATTAAGGGACTGGCTAAGTCGATATTTCTTCCCAGTCAAGGAGAAATATTTCTGTCCGGTGGTTTTAGCCTCCTGGATTTTGATGAGGAAGCTTTTGAATATACCTGTCTTGAAAAGTTTGCCTTTTGACAGTCATGAACTCTTAGATGCAGATATAAGCTTCATTACTGAAGCTGATGCAGATTTTTAAGCTCATGGTAGTCAAGTGTGGAAAATCCTTAGTTTAGTCCACTGCCTCCCTGAGGGTCTATTTTGTGCTTCTGAGGTAGCAATGGACTCAATGAATAATTTAATGGAAAATCATAAAGGAACTCTGCCATAAAGCTAGAAAATCTTTTGATTTGGGGGTTGGTGTCTTGTTTGGAGTGTTTTTTACTCCTGGAGAATTTGCATTGTTCCTCTGTGATCTTGGTGTGATACTTAAATTTATTTTATTTTAAATTTTAAAATAACTTAAAATCTATTTATTTACTTATTTCACATATTTATATTTAATATATTTATTTTATTTATTTTAAGTTTTATTTGTTTATTTAAATTAAATTACATTTAAAATAATTTTTTAAATTTATTTTATGGCCGTGCCTTTGGTAGATATCTTGTTGAACCTCATACAGTTGTCCCCATCCCATCGATCCAATCTGTCAAGATCCTGCTGTAGAGCCTTCCTACCCTCCAGCAGATCAACACTCCCGCCCAACATGCTGTCGTCTGTGAATTTATTGAGGGGGCACTTGATCCTCTCATCCAAATCATTGATAAAGATGTCAAACAGGACCAGCCACAATACTGAGCCCTGGGGAACATCATTTGTGACTGGCTGCCAGCTGGATTAAGTTTCATACATATATGTAGTTATATGTTGGTAACTTAATAAAAATTGCACAGATCTGTATTCTACTACAGATACTGTCAAATTCCCATGCCTTAACAGGCTACAGAGTTTCACATGTAGAAATGTCAAGAAAATGTATAACACTGTGTCGTGGTTTGACTCAAACTTTTCCTGGCTGCCCTCTCTCAGTAATTTTCTTTTCTTTTTCTTCTGTATTTATTGAAGTTCTCTGGGTCCAGAGAAGGGCAATGAAGATGGTGAAGGGTCTAGAGCACGAGCCTGATGAGGAACAGCTGAGGGAGCAGGAGTTGTTTAGCCTGGAGAAATAGAGGCTCAGGGGAGACCTTATTGCTCTCTACAACTCCTGAAAGGAGGTCATGGTGAGATGGGAGTCAGCCTCATCTCCTGGGTAACAAACAACTGGTCAAGGGAAAATAGTCTCATGTTGTGCCAGGGGAGATTGGAATTGGGAGATTGAAACAGGCTGCCCTGGGAAGCGGTTGAGTCACCATCCCTGATGGTATTTAAAGGGCATGTAGATGAGGCACTTAGGGGCATGGTTTGGTGGTAGACTCAGCAGTGCTGGGTAAATGGTTGGGCTTGATGATTTTAAAGTTCTTTTCCAGCCTAAATGATTCTTTAATTCTGTGGTGTCAAAACTTCTCCTGCATTGTCCATGCTCTCTGCCTTCAAATGTTTGTTTTTCCCAAGCAAAATTTATCCACGGTACCTGCTCATTCTGAAATGTCTGGTGGATCTGCAACTCACTGTGGATTTGTGATGGGGAGGAGGAGGAAGATAATAGGGTGCAGCACTTCATGAGCATTAATGATAGACCTCCGTTTGAATGAAGGTTGTGTGGGCTTGCGACTTCCTCACTACCTTCCTTCCCATGGTAAAATAACTTCTGTGATAGAAATGTGAATCAAGCCAGGAGTGTGCTTTATAGGCATAGAAAAGTATTCTCAGTCTTGAGCTGTGTGTTAAATTTCTTTCCCTGAGATTGTTTTCACCAGTTTATGAAGTAAACATGTCCATTCACTGCTTATTTCTCCTCTGCAACCAGAGTGATAAAGGAAATAACATTAAAATCATGCCCTTATCAGCTGTATTTATAGCATTTTACTTTGGAACAGGATATGAGTCGTGAAGTCACGAAAAGAGTATTACAAATATAATAATGAATGTTGTAAATCTGTTGCCAAGACTAGGAATTATTTCTCTTTGGGTATTTATAAGAACCTCTTTTTTTTTTCTTTCCCTTTTTACTGTTGCTATTTCATACAGAAGATCCATATCTGTCAAATTTGCCTACAGATATTTAGATGCAGTAAAGGGCGTTCTTCCTTTCTTGAAGAAATGTAACATGGCAGCGCTGCCTTATTTTGTACAGCAAATGCTAAAAAAATTGCTGCTTGCAGAGTGTATGTCTGAGAATCATTTCAAGACTGCTTTACATATTGATTACTCAAATTGCCATTTAATTTGCTGTATAGCAATACACAGTGCCTTAACTATTTCTCTGGCATTCTTATTGATTGCTGTAATTCTGCCTTACATTATATGCATAGATGGTGTCACCATTAAATATTTATGTGCTCATGAAATGTTAATATGTTGGGTTAATGTGAAACTCAACAAAGTGCATTTGCCAGAAGCGAGCAGAAATACTGATCCAAGTGCTTCCCTTTCCCTCCCCCTTGCCCTTTCAATTTGCCTCTCCATTGATTTTATTACCAGTGTTTCTCTGCTGTATCTAAATCCGTGTCGAAGCAACACCCTGCTCCAATATGCAGATTTTATGTTTTATTATGCGGGAGATAAAACAGGGTAATAAAAAGAACAAGAGATCTCAGGGAGGTGTTGAGACACACAGCTTTACATTGTGCTTGTGCTATTCTATCACTGTTCCTGCTTTTGGGTGTAAAAATGCAGCACTATCCTCCATGAAAGAGACTGAAGCAGGATGACTCATCCAGAATACAAAGTCATATTCACATGTTCCTTGAACAGTGGCTGCAGCAATGTAAAACAAAAATAGCAGGGGTTTTTCTTTGATTTGGTACAGCTGTTACCCAGAGATGACATGGAACAATTACATGTAATTTAAACCAAAACTTTTAGGAGGAAAAGTCCTCTTGGCAGACTTTTGAACATGATTCTGATGCTGTCCTGTTGAAAAAGGGCCAGTAAAAATTTGTAGTAGTCAAGTATATATCATATCTCTAATAACTTTTTAATCTTTTGTAGGAAGTGTAAGCAATTTAAAAAAAACAGCACCAGCACTGGAAAACAAAACCAAATGATCATGCTTTCTCACAATACAGAGAGCAACCATTTTTTTACATCCCTGGGAGATGGGCTGGGAGCAGAGTATCAGCTAGAGGTTGCCCTTTATAAAGTAGGATTGAAATAGAAGCTTGGTGAAAAGGCTTTGGTATGCTGTATGAAGCACATAACTTTCCTACTTACCTTTGGGTTTTTGTTCTTTTCCCACTTTTAACTGCTTCACAGGGAAGGCTTCTGCACATAAGAGAACATGAAACAGTCAAAACTAATATCTGGGGAGGGAGAGAAAGGTTTTAGTGGCATCTGGCATTGCATTGGTCCTCCCCTTTATCTCTCCTCCTGGTTTTGGTGAAGTTCCAGCATTGAAGCTTTTGCAAAGCTTTCTTTGCTGTAAATATTGAAAGATTTAAAACAATGAAAACCACAAACAAAGCCACAACCAACAAAAAACGTCAAACAAACAAAAATTGTGAAGATGGAAGCTAAGGAGACAGGAGGAATGCAAAACAGAT
Source organism: Pseudopipra pipra (assembly GCF_036250125.1). NCBI lineage: Eukaryota > Metazoa > Chordata > Aves > Passeriformes > Pipridae > Pseudopipra > Pseudopipra pipra. The sequence continues at coordinate 107,488,032 of NC_087549.1, forward strand.
AGCAATGTCTAAACACCCATTTGTGAAGGAAATTTAGAGAGCCTCTGAGGTTCTCTGTTACTTGGCAAAATCTCTTACCTTTGAAATTCATTTTCTTCTTCTATTCTCATCCCCAGGCTATACAGCAGCTGTTTAGGATACATTTCTTTCTTTTTATGAAGTGTGAAAGCTTGTTCTGCAAAGACAATTCTTGCTGCAAATCTGTTTTGACCATCTTGGTTTTTTCCTGCCTCTATATTCTCTTTTTTCAGGCTCACTGCTTCAGTAAAATCTATATAATTTTTATAACTTGTTTTTATCTGCAGTGAAATCTCTTGTTTAGTTGTAGTGCCAGAGAAAACTTTAGGTCAATGTATTGGATACAGCAGAAACTAATGTGTATAAAAATGTGCAAGGAGTTATTTTCTCCCATTTATTTTACAGCGTCACTCAACAGAGAATGCAAAGGCTCTCCTTGAGTAGTTTTTACAGCATTCAGGGGCTTGATGTAAGAGTGCTAGTTCCCATGAGCACAAGTTTCTTCCATAGCAGAGAGAAGAATGAGGACATTTTCTTCCTTCATGAGCTTCAGTTTGATTTTTAACACTTGAGCCTTCTTTGGAGACTGAATCCAGCTATGCAAATTCTGTCCCACTTTGGTTTTATAGATCCTTCTAGGTGTGTTCGTGTCTATAAATAATTGTATCTAATTTCCTTTAACCAGCAAATTTGAAATGAAACTATTTCTTTTTCTTTGGCTTCTACTTCATTTTCTCCAAGCCAGGGGTGGTGCAGAACATCAACAGTGCATAGCAATGGCAAAGCTTCCCAGTTGGTCATGGACCAGCACTGCTTATGTGTTGCTGACTGCCTCAGACATAGAATCATAGAATAGCTTGGTTTGGAAGGGGCATTTAAGGTCATCTACTTCCAACCTTACTGCCTTGGGCAAGGACACCTGTCACTAGACCAGGTTACTCAATGCCCCATCCAACCTGGTCTTGAAGACTGCCAGAGGTGGGGCATCCACAACTTCTCTGGGCAACCTGTGCAAGTGCCTTATTACCCTCACAGTAAAGAATTTCTTCCTAATATCTGATTGAAACCTATTCTCGTTTAGTTTGAAGCCGTAACATAAATGACATAGGTTATTTAGCTGCAGGGAAGGCTAAGGTCTATGAAAACAGAGCCTCCACATATAGTTTCCTAAATTCAGTCAGGTGTATCTTCTAAATGTTGGATGGGGTGGGTAGTGTTTGAACTCATGGATTCCCCAAACTGATTATTTTCTGTTTTGATTCCACCTTCAGATTGTCCTGGAAAACAGCAGTCGAGAAGACAAACACGAGTGCCCGTTTGGCCGAAGTAGCATTGAGCTGACAAAGATGCTGTGCGAAATACTGAAAGTAGGAGAGCTACGTAAGTTGACCTGTTTGATCTCTAAGAACCATGCAGTGAGTTGAGTGATACCTGAAGTTTATTTCAATGCAAGAGTTTTCTTCTGATAAGTGTTTCTTAGTTGAACGCTGGCATTCAGAATGACTATGTCTGTTTTCTGTCTCTTACTACTTTGTGGCGTACCAAGGATGAGGGTAGAGTAGGGGAAATGGACACTTGTTCTTTGACTCTCTCCTGTGTGAAGCAGGGCAATTGCATCATTTCTGGACAAGTCAGTTCTTTTCCCATCCGTTGATTTGATATAGGAGACTTCATAGTTGTTCCATTCCATAACCTATTCCATAGGTTGGTTTTGTATGAGTATCATAGTCATTTTTTGTGGGATTGCTCATCTAAACTGACACGTCCCATTTTCTCTTAGATATCTAAAGCTCTATCTAAATGCCAGATGATAGATGTATCATTTACTCTAACAGTGTGATATGAAATACTGTATTTTAATACAGAGTAATAAGCTGTCTTTGGCTTCAATTACAGTCCCTTGACAAATTATTAGATACTATCAAACAGAAGAACATGTCTGTATCTACATTAGTCTAGAGTGTTGGTGTTTAACTCTATTGATATGTATAAACTTCAGCTACCCATCAATAATGTTTTGGATCCAGCCTGCAATCTGTTTTGGCAAACACTACCATGAGTTTCATTTTCTTGTTGCTCAAGCAGGGGGCACAACTGGGAGGCCTTGCTTTCCTCAGAGACTGTTCCTTTTGAATTTTTTTCACTAATCTTTTTCTTTTACCTTTGCACCCGAGTCCATGAAATGTAATGAGAGAAGTGCAGTGTAAAAGGCAGCAAGAAATCCTGTAGGTATCAGTGGTTCTTGATGCTTGCAACAGGCATCAAAAGTTCTGTTTTAAAAGTATGATTTGGTTGATACATTCGAAGCTTTTAAATGCAGTGTTTTGAGAGAATTTATTGACCAAAGGAAAAAGCTGCCTTTGTGCAATGGGCCAGGGTAAAACCTTTGCATTTCTCGCAGCTTCCAAATTGACAGTTCATATCTGACAGATCCAGATAAATGAGATGATATTTACTGCTGAATACCCTCCTAAGTAAACCAGAGTCATTAAGGATCACATTCACTATGTCTATAAATAAAAAGTTTAGCAACTGTTTTAGATGTATGGTTATAGTAATGTGTTGTGTAAGGTTCAGACTGTAGCAGACACGACTCCTTAAAATAACCTTACTGCTGCAGTTGAGGTGTCTAATGCCAAATCACGCATGACAGATCTGTCTGAATTTTTCTGCTGGTAAATGTAGGAGGGACATATCATCTCAACAAAGCTGTAAGCCTATTTGAAATAAGTGCTAAAGATCAATTTTATTTTTACAAATGCACAGAAAAATATCTGAAATCCAAAGTACAGCTTTGTGCATAGTGTTTTAATGTATGTCCCATCACTCCATGGGACTTACACTGTACTTTGTTGCTAAGAAAGAAGGTTGATCTAGAGGTGGTGTCTCAGACTCTTCCTTGCTGTGTCATAAGAAGTCACTCAATAAATAAACCTCTTTTGCCACAGACAGGTTTGTTGTCTGTATGCAGGGGGCTGTATGTAGGTGATTTGCCATTTATGGTACTGTATGTCCTGATTGCTTCTAACTTCTGCTGATAGCTCCTTTCATGTTTTAACTTTTTCCTTATCTGTTTTTTAAAAGTGGGGACTGTGACTAAAATAATTGGTTTGGGTTTTTGGTTGTTTGTTGGTTTTGTGCGTTTTGTGTGTGTGTGGTTTTTGGGTTTTTTGGGGGGGTTTGTTTGTTTGTTTGTTTTAGAGTAGCTCTATGGTTTGGAAGTGTGGGATTAGAAAGAAAACTGAAAAGTTCCCCAAGGAAAGGCCTGTCTTAGAGATGTTAGCTGTTAATGTTCTGAAGCCACTTGTTTTTATGTTACTGAGGCTGCAAGTCACTGGCGTGCTCGGTGTGCTGGTGTGCAGCAGGCTCCCGTGGTGGTCCTTCATGGGCGTGTGACGTTGTAAAAGGTTAAGGAGAAGTGCACTGGTGCTTCAGTTGATAGAAACCAGGTGTAGCAAGACTGACTTCTTTAAAGTCGTGCTGATCTACACCCACAGAGCATCTGTCTCTGGATGTGGCAATAAGATTGCCTCATAGCCTTATATTCACAGGGGACAGAGCTAAGGTTGCTTCTAACTCATCTTGACAATTCACCTGTTCGCGGGTGTGTTTCCTTAATGGTTTTGTTTATGTGGAACTCTAATTGTAATTTTAAAAGGCTGTACTGAAACAAACCTTTAAATAATGTGCAGAGAGCAGATTTCTTGAAAATGGCTTCACAGATGCACATCTTTAATGACCTGTGATCAGCAGTATATTTTGTTAAGAAATGCAAACTAGAACTGACATTTCAGGAAAGTGTACATTCCAGTTTGTTCTTCACTTGAGATTAAGTGCTGTATTGCTGAATAGGATTGGGCATCTTAAAAATCAGTAGTTACAGTTCAGGGCAGAGATGTTCCTGTTCGTTTGTATGTGGTAGTTTCAAAATATGGAGTTTGCCTGCCCATGTTTCTTCAGATACTCAAAACTCACTATTATTGTGTTGCAACATAGAAATTTTTTTCCAACAGTTTCTGAATTGTAGCCACAATAAATGACCTTTTGCTCATGAAATATTCAGCAATAGAAACTTTCTTAAAGTGCAGAGTAGATAAAAGCAGCTAGATTGTCCATTATTTATGAAGAGCACTTTAATGCTGATTATATTCCCCTTACTACGCTGTATTAAATACCTTTGGGCAACAAGAAGGCATTTTACCATTTCTTTTTGGTCCTTTCAAACACGCATTCATCCCAGCAAGGACTCAAAAGACAGTGTTAAAGGCATGCCAGCTCTTCTACTTTTGTATTTCCCCAAATCCAGGTAGTGGACTTAGTTCTTTGACTTTGGTTCCTAAATGTTCATGACTTGGAAATTCATCTCCTCTTCAGCAAAACATTTAAGTGTATGTTTAGATCTTGTAAGTAAAGAAAGCTCAAATGCAAGCTGTGATTTGAGCATATGGTTACTGCTTTACAGAGGTGGACTTGCAGAGTAGAGGAGCTAAAACTTAAGAGGAAGGTTGGTGTAGTGTTTTAGTAACATGGAAGTTAGAATGAAACACGTCCATAAGACTCCTCAGTAAGCTTTCTGAATCAGGAAAGAGTGGGATATTTAGCTATAAATCTTTTAATCTTGTGCTATTGATGCTGTTAAAAAGACATTGAACAGAATGTCTTTAATAAGTACTTGCCCAGCCACTCACCTTAGCAAACATTATGGTAATTCTGATTTTATGCAGTAATAGCATCCTTTGTTAACAAGAGGACTTTCTTTCTTGTCCTGTGTGTCTTGGAGCTGACATCAAACAGGAACACTCTTAATCAGTGGTCAATCCTCCTTGCCCTCTGGGGTAAGGCATTTTGACACTCCTCATCCCTGGTACACTGACAAGTTTACAAAGAGGAGAAGAGGTCAGGCCATCCATATGTCCTCCTTAGTAGCTATGAAAGCTAAGGTAACCTCCACTTTCCCTCTTATTCAAGTTTTAGTAAATAACATGTATGCTTAGGGGAGAAGGAATACCTACTTAACAGACTGCCGGCTTTGCTGGGAGATGGTAACATTGCAGATAAATGTAAAAATTAAAAATAAGCTCCAAAGTACCTTTGACCTTCTGGAACTGGAGTTAGTAAATTTAATGGGAGATTAAGAGTTCATTAAAATCTAGTATTTGTTATAAGTAAGAATTTGAGCTCACTGTTTTGCATAAGTAGCCCTAATGCTCTCTGATCTGTGCCTACAGTGACCAGTTCTCTGTACTTCTGCTCAGCACATGACACTTTCTACCCTCAAAACCCCATAAAACTCTTATCCCTGGTGGGAAAAGTACTTGACCATGTTACCTGCTTTATGCAGAATGGGTACAACTTCCCAGATTTGTTGCATTCATTCTGTACAGGTTCAACTGAAATTGTTTAGTGTTGATACTGTGTCGAGGCTTGTATCTGATAGGGGAACAATAAATTAGTGCTGTGTGCACTGAGGAAAGACAGTGCTACCAACAGAGCAGTAGTCTAAAGATGTTATAAGCCAATATCATTGCATACCTTAAGTTATTCTGTAGTTAAGGCATGTCAGACTGCAAGTATTTTTCAGTGTGTTTTTGAGCAGGACACAGATGTTCAACTGACAATATTCATATTTGATTGTTTTGATGGGGGTGTTCAGGAGCTTTTGCACAAATCTGCGCTTAAGCTTTATGACAGACCACAGGGGTATATGCTACATGTCAGATACTTATATATGGATTGTCTTGAAGCTTTTATCAGAAAAACATCTTCACTGGTTTTTTGTTAGTTTGTTTGTTTTTCGCTTCTCTGTCATGGGGAATTTAATGGCCATGGGATTTGTTAGACTTAAGCTAATTTACAGGATTATTTTTCCTCAAAAGAGGAGATCGAAATGCAAATGTATTATAATGCTGTTTATGCGTGCTTTTGCTACAGATATCTCATTGCAGTTATCACCCAGGTTGCAATTGAAGTGATCTAGAAATTCTTACCTTGTTATCCCTTCATCAAATAGAATGTGCTGGACATTAGGAGGTATACAGTCATATTCATGGTTGTGCCCGCTGAGATGGAAGTAATCAAATCTCATGCTTCAAGGAGTAAGCTGATTGCTGCAAGGGTCAGGAAGCACTTTTTCGTCTTTGCACAATTTTTCCTCTGTATTGCACAATCCACAGTGTGCAGTGTAAGTTGTTTCTGTTGTCCTTTCCCTGGGAGCATATTGGTCACTGCAGGATCAGCATTCCAGACCTGAGGGCTTGCGTGGTTTGATTTTCCTTTTGCTACAACAAACCCAATATTTTTATAATTGAATGTCATATTTTAAAATTTTTCCCCTTGCTTGAAAGCTAATTGCCTTTTTACGCTCTTCTTCCTTGTCCTTCTCTTAAGTTTAAATAGAATAAAGCACTAGAAGTAGTAAATAAAATAAGAGATTATTTTTACTGTTCTGGCATTTCTTCTTGTAATTTCATTTTCTGGAGAGTGAAGCATTTTACAAGTCAGGGAATGTTGGTTAGGAATTTGAAAAACTTTTCTGGCCAAAAAGGTATTTTATGAAAGGTAGCAATTTTCTGTTTCGTCATGAATAGAATAAAATAATTAAAAAGACTTCTAACCTCCTTTGTCTTAGCTTTTTACTGCATTCATTCTTACATATCCACTTTTTTTATCCTCTTGCCCAAACCATCACCACACCAGATAGCTGCCATTCACGGCAAAAATTAAGCCAATCTTAGATGATAATCAATATTTGAAAATCAGTAACAGTGAAGGGGATGGGACGAATATCCAAAATAACCCATATTTATCTTGAGTTTTAGGGCTTCCTTTGGAAATGTTACTAGCAAAATAACCATTACTGACTAATAGGGATATTAAATATTCTTGCCCTTCTTGATGCAAAACTAACAACTTGCTGAGTAGTCTAAATTGTACTTTTCTTTTGTATGATAGCAGAATCTTATTTTATCAAACAGTCCTCTCCTTCTATTTGCTGGCACAATCCCTCAGGAGAGACAAAATGAAACTTTCTTTTTCTGGAGAGATACTAATTTATTTGCAATTAACCTCTTCCTGCTCTAAAAAGACTCAATCTCTTCATGCTTATGGTAAACTGTGAATTCTCTACAAAATATCTACTGCAATCTGTGAGAATATGAGCAATGGAGCTGCAGACACCTTTTGAGCAAGATGTTTCATTTTTACCTCTGAGTCACAGTGAGACAGATTTAGGAATGTTACTTTCTACACATGGTACTGTTGGCTTCAAAGCTGGTAGAGTGTTGGCTTCTGGGTCAGTTAGCTAGACAGCTGTCTAGTATCCTTCAGTGTTTTTACCTACTGTCTGCAGTCATATGTCTGCTCTTTGATCTCTTTGGAGCAGGGATCATAGCTAGTTTTGTATGTGCGAAGTGCTAAATCTTATTTGGCGCAGGATTCTTTAACCTTCTTTAAAGTTACCTTTACTCAATTTTCAACATTATTATTAATAATAAAGAGCATCGTGCAGGGAGAGCAATTAAAAACACTTAAGGGTAAGAAAGAGATGTAGATGTAAGGGATTTTTTTTTTTTTTTTTAGAAACTGAGTAATGTATCCAAAAGACAACAAAGAGGTGGCTTCATTAAGTGTGAAGAACTCTTTCATCTGGTATTGAAACAGATAGCAAGAATCAAGACCTGGAAGTAAAAAACTTATAAGTTCAAACTGGGGTAGAGTCTAGGCATTAGCTGTAAGGGTGCTGAACTAGGGAACTAACAGAAGAGAGAACTGAAGAATGATGAGAGGAGGAAAAAAATCATGATGTTGATTTCCTGTGGTTAATGGAAACTGTAGCTTTGGCAGATCCGATGGCATGGTAGAATAACAGCTATAATTTGTTTTACTGTGATTACTGGAACACCATTCTAGGATTTTTGAAATTTTTTAATAAGCTATAATGGATAATGTAGAGTCTGGGCAGATGTGACAGTAAACGAGAATTATTAAAATAATTTGGATTATTGCCATACAAATCAGTTTACATAGATTAAAATATGTTTATTGCCATAGGAAAAAGTATGGATAAAATAAAATCTTCAAAATATCTCCCATTTTGAAAACTCTGCATCTCTTCTGAGCTTGGAGAGTTCATTCGGTGCATTCCACAGAACTTCTTGGTTTCCCAAGAAGATAAAAATACAACAAACTTCCCTCTTGCAATGCCAAACATTGGAACAGGCTGTCCAGGAAGTGGTTGAGCCACCATCCTCAGAGGTATTTAAAAGATGTGTAAATGTGGCCCTTTGTGAAACAGTTTAGTGGTGGACTTCGCAGTGTTAGATTTATGATTAGCCTTGATGAGCTTAGAGGTCTTTTCCAGCCTAAATGATTCTGTGATTCTAATCGTGGCTTGAAGAAGGAAGCAGTAGACAAAGTCTTGTAATAAAATTCAGGGTTATAAAGTTCACTTGCAAAGCTGCAGAGGGAAGGAGCTTTAGACAGATGAGAAGTAACCAAATGTTTGTTGCTTTTCTAGAACAATTTCTGTACATTTTAAAGGCTAGTCATTGTTCACGAACAGTTTAATACTGAGCAGATTTAAATTAAGAGAAGAATAATCTTGGAATCCATTCTGGACCTCCTAATTTCATTTTATGGTAATATTTTATAAATATAGATTTGCTAAAAGCAGCCAAAATCTCTTGTATTTTGCAGCAAGCTATGCTTCAAATCTGAAGTTAGCCCTTATGGTTTCACAGTACTGTGGCGCATCAGACTGGAAATTTTGCAGCTGCTCTTTTTAAAAGATGCATATAGTTGCTTAATGAATTGTACATAGAATTGAATAATGCATAAAATCTCAGTATTGTTTTAATGGCAACTTTGAGTGTATATTAATGTTGTTTTGTATATTCCATAAATGCTTGTATTGGCAAAGCTAAAGAATTTTCAGGGTGGAAATAAGATGTGTTGCAAGTGAGGAGGTGCACTTCTTCAGAAGAAAGGCAGAGTGATTTTGGGGGTTTGAGGATAATTGTATTAGTAGGATCTCTGCTGAAATGAGAACAGCATTGGCTGCTAATTCCTGTAGTTCATGAGACCAGACTGTACTTGCAAAGGCTAGAAATATTCCTTTCACTGAGCATCTGAATATTTCTTTTAACAATCCCTTACTGGATTGTCTCTGAGATAGTGAATGTACCACTAATTGTTCCAGATTGTCCCTGCACAGGAAGCTACATGGATAGGTGAAAGGCACTGGAGGCATTCCTGGGTTGCTGTTGAATAGAAAGCTCTCTTCTCTTAGTTTTAAGCTTTGTTTATTCTATGTAAACTAGATATCGTTTTAAAATTTGAATCTTTGAAGGGAGCTTCTGGACTTTACAAGTATTTCAAATTCAAATTGCCGGATTTCTGACAGAGAAGCCTAGGCAGAATGTCCTGATGCAGTACTAACCAGGGGTAAGGCAGGCACTGAGCACAGCTTAGTGGTGTTGGTCTGAAGCTTTTGTCTGGTTAACTCATGCTGCTTCTGCAGCCATGAATTGTGCACTGTAAACATGCTGTTTGTGTTTATTCAGGTAGCCACTAAAGCTCCTTCTGTTGCTTAGTGAATGCAGGTGTTCTCAGGAGGAACAAACCCAAATATCAAAGCAGAGACTAGTTACGTTTTGTCATATAATTGTACATAAATTTTGACACCACACAATACTGAGGAAAGCTAGTTTAAACTGACTGATCATATACCTACTTGAAAATGGTGGAAGAACAGTTTTCATGGAGAGGTTATACTTGGCCATGAATCATTCCTTTTTTTTTTCCTCTGAGTTGATAAAAAAAATTAAAACAATGGAAATGAGAGCCTGAGATCTTAATAAATTTTCTTTAAATTATTTGCCATCCCCTGTAAGTATTTAATTGTGAAACATTATCAGACTGCCCTTAATGTACTTTGTTGTAAGTCTTTACCAGTCAAACTCTTCTTTGCAAGTAAACATAACAGTAATGATGAGTAATCTGAAGCACTGAAGCTTTGTGATGAAGGTGACACAGATTTTTAACATTGGATTACTGATGTTATGTGTGTGCTGAAATACCATCCATCAATTTCATTTCTGTCAAAATGCTTGCTAATGAAAAGCTTAAGAAAAATTAGCTTCCAACAATTAAACTTCACTTACCCTTCTTGAAGAAGCATAGATTAGCTGGAACAGGAGCAGGAAAAAACTGTAGACCCTCAGGCCTCTCTTTCACAGCCCTTAGAGATGTTCACGTTCAGCTACAGCTTTTAGTAGTGCTGGCTAAGTAAAATGAAAACAGGAGTCTCCAGGGTTATATTTTGTTCTGTTCCATGAAGAAGCATTTAAAAAGTGAATGCATCCACTCTTGAAACTCCCCTTTCAGCTTTATTTCTTCACATGTTGCATTCCATATTCCTGGATTAGCAGAAACTATGTATAAATCTTTAAATGTCATGAATGAATTTTCGTGGCATGTTTCTTTTATATGTGAGAAGGAATTTAATTTCTTGTTTCATAACATTTCTGGTCTCCTTGTGCTGAAGTTTTGTCATGGCTATCTTTTGTGAATTAAAAAATAACTTCAGTGTAACTTTTAAATACCTGAGAGTGAGGAAGAGAGGAGGGGACTTTTGATTTTGGGAGAGGAATTCCACAAAGCTCAGAGAATTGGCTTATGGCATTAAAACAACTGTAATTGTAATGTAGCGTTGTTGGGTGGAGCCAGGAAGTGAAATGGGACCTCCTAGAAAAATTTACATAAGGATGTCACATCACTCCTTGAGGTATTGGAAATGTAAGCGATGGCACAACTGGCTCATTTTTAGCTAACTTAGCTACACTTTCCATTTTGTTATTCCATGAGAGTTTTGAAAATAATGACCTTAGTTCTTTTCAAGGGCATACAATTCCTCTCATATTTTTCCTTAGTGTGTCAGGAGGTCCATATGTGCTCTCAGGGCACCTTTCAGAAACAGCAGTCTCCTATAATTCCCGCTCACCAGTTTTTGAACAACTTAGACCTGCACTCTTTGTCTGCACTAGTTGTGTGCCTATGTATGCTGGTAAATTATTAAAGGAATATAATTATATGCTGTCTACTCCAGGAGCTTATCACAGTATGCAGGTTATTAATAAGGAGACACGAATGCAAGCACCCATACAGACACTTGGTCTTTGTCTCTGAAGCCAGATTGTCATGTTAAGTTAGGCTCCCACGATTTTTTATTTCATATATTGGGGATATTGGAACAAAATGGAGCTCTCTATGAAGAATTATTAGATATGTAAATGCTTTCCAACAGAGGAGTTGTTAGCTGCCACTAAATACCTTTTAATTTACTATGTCCTTATGACACAGAGAGCTGAGACTTCCTTCTGGATCTTTCCAAGTTGTTTTTAAAGGAAAAAATTGTGGCTCAGGTTAGATATATCCCTGTTTTTTCCTTTATGCCTTATTTGTTATTGAAGTTTGTACACATATTTTATTCTTTTTCTTGCAGTTTCAAATGCTGTGTATTAACAGACCTAAGGCCTCCAGCAGTTCTAGGTTCCCACTCTTTCAGGACTAAGCTCTCAGCTTATTTTTCCTGAGCCTTTGTGTTTTATATGTGCACAGCTTGCGAAGTTACTTGCTAATAATTCCCCAAACTGGCTGGTGGCTCTATTTTCTCCCCTAATTACCACTACAGAGCAGTCGTTTAATTATTCTATCAAGCCTTTATGAAAGGGCTTAAAACATCCATCAGCTCTATCCAGATTTGTTGTCTCTTCACATCAAAGACCCACTTGCTGACAGATACTTAAAAAAACATAGCATAATGATGTTAGCTATAGGCATGTATGAAGTGACTGATAAGGAGCTAAGAAAAAGTGTTGAACTCTTTGTTCATCTGAAGTAGGTTATGGAGACACAGCAAATAATTGGTTGTTTGTGTACATTTGAGTGCGAAAGAGATTGTTTGCGTAACACTGACTCTCTTAAGCTTTTTAGCAATGAATTTTCTTTTGGTGGACAGTAAGTCCTTTGGTGTGTTTATTGTGCTTTGACTGGCTGTATTTCATTTTTAAGTTTGCAGCTCCTTAGCACAAAATATTTGCATAGTAAAATTCTGAGGTAAGATCCTGATAGTTTGTTGTTTGGGCCTCTGCAAGCACTCAAGGAGAATTAAGCACTGAACTCACAAAACCAGAAAGCACAGCAAATGGCTTTATAACCATGTTTCACTTGTGTTTGTCTTAATATTGATAATATATTTTGTCCTTCATCTGTTTAGGTCTCCATAGTTTTTGGTATCTGGCATAGAATTTGTTCATCCCAGTCAGTGACAGGACATTGTTTGGCTCTACCAAACAGGACTGAACCCAATAGAATTCAGCATAGGTTTGCCGTGGGGTAGATAGAGGTCACAGAACTGGAGACTTTCATTTTCCAGGTTGCAGGCTGCACAGTATCACAGTGAATAGCTCAGTTGTTATTAATTTTGTGTTTTTAGAGTGGTAGCAAACCTTACCTGAGACATTAAAGAGACTTCAGGGGGTATACCTAAGCAGTTTCTTTAAGTCTTAAAGAGGCAAAGAATTGGTTGAGCCATAACACATGAGTGTCTGCTAAAGGCAGAGGGTGTTATTAAAATAGATGAAGCCATTTTGGAAAGAGGAAAAAGTTATCAGAGCCAGTGCCAATGAAAAGAGACCATAAAGAAGTGAATGGTTTTTCACAGAGTACAGGTTTGAGTATGTCTGTCTAGGTCCCATATTTATTAGTTAATCAGGCTACAATTACTTTTAAATTAGGCTTTTGATTTTTATGCTTTGCAATATAAAAATATGAATCTTGACTTGAAACAAAAAATGCCCCCAAAACCAACAAATGCCTCCTTTTGGACCCTTTAAAAAAAAATCTTCTATGAGACTTAACAGGTAAAAATGGAAATCGTCCGTTCTCCCTCCCCTTCTGTTTTTTTTATAAAAGATAAACCCTCATGGTTTCAGAGGTGACAGTTTTGCAGCTATCAAAGAGTGGAGCCATAATGCAAACTGACCATTACCATGAAAAATAGTGAATCTTCTATTCTAAAAAGATTTCAAACATTAAGGACAGTATTTTTACTTTATTGCCTTATTTTCCAAATAAGTTTTGTAAGGAACTTGTGATGAGACTGGAGCAATTCCTGCAATGACCAGTTGCAGGGTGCTGTTGGAACTCATGGCCCTGATAGCAGCTAAGGGCTTAGATGCTGGTAGTCTTTGCCTAAATCAGTATCCTGGAGTCCAGTGTACTTCCAGTCAAGAAAGTTCACTGCCTTTTCATATATTAATCTATGATCAGGGTTGTTAGAAGGCTGTCATGTGGAAGGTCCAAAGGATCACTGACCTTTGATAGTATTTTGTTCGTGTGATATATTTAAAGGCATTAAAAGTCTTGAAGATAATTTGTGGGATATTTTTGAGCTTTACGGGCAGATACATGGAAATACGTCCTGGAATTCTTCTCTTCCTTCAGCTTCCAACAGAGGACCCATCATCCATGCCTTTCATTTCCTTCCCCTTCAGAATAGTGACAAGTACCTGTAATAATTTCTAATAATCATTTCCTTAGATTTCAAAATTATATATTTTGGGGTTTGCGAATACCTAGCGTAGCTTCAGGATTTGCAGTGCAGGTGGTCTAGAGGTCAGCCTGTTCTCTGGCAGTGCTTTGTTTGTGCAATGATGAGGTTCCATTTGATTCACCCCACCCCCATTTTTAAATAGCATATCTTCATGTTTTAGGAACATTTGAATTGTGTTTTCAGTCTTTTTTCCTAATATTTACATATTAATAAATCATTAAAAACCATTATGTAAATTTTATATCATAGTGAATTTATTATCAAATCAAATGGCCTTTAAGGGTAATTGTAGGAAGCTAGGGAGATGAAATTAGCTTGTAGTTAACTTTTATACTTTTCTGAACAGTTAAGTACCAAAGACTTGGAATTGATAAAAGGCATTTCAGAAATGCCACTAAAATGGTGGAGAGGAGGTGTACCTTGTTGGAGTTGTTTTGGTTTGGTTGTTGGTTTTGTTGGGTGGGGATTTTTTGTTGTTGTTGTTTGGTGGTGGCTTTTCTTTGTTTGGTGTTGTTTGGGCATTTGGGGTGTTTTTTGTTTTGGGTTTTTTTTTGGCTAGAGTAGCTCTGTGGTTTGGAAGTGTGGGGTTAGAAAGAAAACTATAAGATTTCCTGAGGATAATTCTGGCTAAGGAATGTTACCTGTTAATGTTCTGAAGCCACTGCCTTTGGTGTTACTGAAGCTGCAAGTGACTGGCATGCTTGGTGTGCTGGTGTGCAGCAAGCTCCCACAGTGGTCATTCAAACCTGTGTGCAGTTGTACAGAGATGATTTGACACTTTAAAGGTCTGTTTTGTTTTTTCAAGTAAGGACATAGAGCTGTTCCAATCTCTGCATCTGCAACTGCAAAAAGTTTAGTGTATGTAGAAAGTGTTCTCTTTATCAGGCAATTGAGAGCAAGGAGAAGAGACAGTCTCATTCCATTTTAAAATTAGGAATGGGTGTACCAGGTCTGATTTAAAAATCTCAAGAACTCTCTTATATGACCCTTTTTGCCATCTGTCTTCTTGAGATGTTTTTCTCTGCATTTATCAAAGTGAGCTTAGAAATAAACCATCACAGTACAATTCTTTTGATCTCTGTAGATGGAGTTTCAAGATGACACCAAGTATGGTGCAACATTAGGAAAACTCCGTTTGTTGGAACTTCTAGGTTAGGTAGATGGGGCCCTAGGTAATGATGGATGTATTAAGCTGACCTTTTCAGGGATCTTCAATGAGAGTTAGGGTTTAAATCTCATGGAATTTATATCCTTTAAAGTACCCAGTTAACTGCAGTAGCAACAGCATCTTGCATTACTTCATTTTGAAAATCTGAGTTGACCCTTGGACAGACAAATTTGTACATCTTGGCACACTGGAAGTGTTATTTTTGTTCCTGCTCACTGACAATGAACAAATAACAGAGCATTTCCATCATCAACAGTTCCTTTCCTCCTCTTTTCCACCCCCAGATTCCAGGGGTGGGTGGTGACAGCTTGAAGTGATTAGATATTTTCATATACCTATTCATCTTGAATTTAAAAAGAAAAAAAAAGTGTTTTTCCATGCCACTGCTAAATTATGAATTTTTAAATGTTTTTGTAGATGCTTTGCTAAAGCTGCCAGTTATTTTCTTATATCATTCACTTGAGTTTAAAACTTCCTCTGCAGTGTGTATGTGTGTGTGTTCCTTTAGTTTTCTCATTAAATTACCTTCTGCAAAATCCAGATTACTGTACAAGTATTAATGGAAAGCAAATTTTCCCATGCATGGACAAGCAGTGTGTTTTATTGGAGATTGGATTTCACTTTGTACAGCAGGGGACAATATTCACGAGGTGCCTCACCAGAGCATCAGCATAGAAACAGTTGTAAAGGCTGGAGAAAGGATCAGATGTCCCCTCATCCTTCACAACAGGGTATATGCAGCACACTTATGTACACAAAACATCCCATTGCACAACAGCTAATTTACTGAGATACTAACTGTCACTTCCCTATGAAATTCAAAGTTGCAGGAAACTTCCCCAGGATTTTTTCCCAATTTATAGAGTTCATGTTTATTCATTCACAAAGGAGATGCAGTGTTGCATGAGTTGCATAAGGAATTGAACTGCAGTATATGTTTCTTGAAGTATTTCAGATCCCAACATGGTTAAGCAAGACCTAAGCGTTATTTCTGAAGAACAAGAAAATCTAAGCAAAAGTAAAGTGCCTCTTGTCCTCATGAGAAGGCAGAAAAAACATTACTATGCCAGCTCATTCTCACTAGGCTAAGCTACCCCAGTGGAGGAAACATTTACATTTCATATGATAAGTTTATGTACTATGAGCATACCATGTACCAGGGTATAAGGGGATGTGGGTAACAGTCTGTTTCTATATCCTTTGTGTTCAAATTCTTTTGACCTCCCCCAGCATAGACAGCTTTTTACAGATGTGGCTATTATATTATCAGGTTATGTAGCTAAATGAGAAGTTTGTACCTTAATTCTATCAACTTCCATAGCTTGCTATAGATAGTAACCACCTGTGTGAAGATTTGCTGTCCTGCTGATACTGCTCTTCCAGTATCAGTTTCACAGGAAAGACCACAGGTCAGCAAACAGGTTAAAAATGAGGTGATAAAACTGCTTTTCGTCCAGCTGAACTAAAGATTAGGCAAAGATAGCATCAGCATTTTCAGGTTTAAAACACAGATGCTACCTGAGAAAGGGTTATGTTCCCAATAAATTTTTGAGGATTTAGCCTTGTACTTAACTGAGCTGAGACATGATCCAAGCTCCTTTCCAAGATTTCTGTATGAGCCTAGCTTCCCTCTATCACCCTCTAGGTCTGATTCACGGAATACTGCCTCTCTACAGCAATTAGTAATTATATACCGTTCAAGAGCCCCAAAACGTATCAGAAGGCAGAAGAGGAGGCTAGAACTGCATCCCACTGACAGTTTCAGGGAACCCTATGACTCATCATGTCTAAGATAGCCATTCTTTAAAAAAAAATAAAAAATTAAACAATCTTTCTGGTATAATTGTATTGGGGAAAAAACAGAATGTAGAGCAAGCCTGGTTTATTTCCTTTTTTTTAGCATTCATTTTAAAGAGTAGTCATCTCATTAGTGCGAGCGCATCTGCTCCTATTTCTTGCAAGGTAATCTGACTTCCGTGTGTTGTGTGTATGCATGCATGCACAAAGGTTTCCAGTTCTAGTCAGTGTTGATTCCCATTAGACTTCAGGTAGGAGAAGAAAAATTAATGCCTCAGGAAAAGAAAAGTAAGTTTCATGCACTCAAAAATTTGTCTGGAACAGCCTAACTTCTCTGCCTAAAATAACAGCCATCTATGAATAATGAGAAATTTGCTTATTTAAGCTACAGTAATGATGGTTATTATTGATTGTACCTGAGCCCTGATGTGAAGAAAAGCAGGATTTGTTTCTCATGTGCTCATACATCACAGACTTTTTCATCCTATTTTCAAGTTGTGCCCTGCTTAGTATGGAGTGAAGCCCTCGGTACAGAGTGTTTCAAAGAAATATTTGTTCCATTTTCCTGAGTCGTGCAGTATTTCTATCCAGACAAGCTGTATTATACGATCTGTTGTGGCAGTGTCCATTTTATTGCAATGGAAAGATCCTTCTGAGATCTGAGGGAGAAAATGTTCATTTCTCATTCTTCGCAATCCTGTCTGAGAAATGAAAAGAATGATACAGCAATAGGACTTCTGTTTTCTGACTTCTGTTTTATTACTTAGACATTTCAGAGTTGATGTGAGCTATGATTTGAGAATTCCCAGGAGGAAGACTGCAGCTTTTTCCCCTTTACCACCTGCATTTCTCAAAGTGCCACAGACTTTTATTACAACCCTATCGGAAATCTCAAGAGTGCCATTCACTCGGAACAGATTGATGGTGTTTTCAATCCTGTGGTCTTAAGAATGTATAACTGGTCTCATTTTGGTGAATGTATAAAAAGCTGATCGTGTTATTAAGATGCAAATGAATCTATTTAGTGACAAACCTTTAATGCTGATAAACAGCCTACTCCCATTTCTCACAGGTGTGTTATCCTTTTCTATTAAAAGCTCTTTGATCTATCATACATTAAACTTTGAATTTCTAAGGTCAGATCAAGGATATGTTCATTGATAATACTGTGCTCAGAAAAGAAAGAAAAAAAAAGTGTGACATACATGGGACCTACTTCTACAAAAAATGTAGATCTCTTTTGTGTTCCCTTTGTGGCTGAAATAAAAATGATGGCTGTCAGTTCTGTTTTAGCTGCAACATGTTCATATTGTGTAATCGTGTTTCTGGCAGCTCTGCAGTGGGTTACAGTCAACTTTCTTGAGAAGATTTTATCTGTAGTCGCATGTGCTGGAAGCTATGTTTATTTTTTTCAAATAGAATCTTAAAAGTTATGTACACTAGGGGATGTCTTTTAAATGTAGTAGACAAGGATACATCACAGCAAAAATAGCTAGGAATTAGGCAGTGGCTGAGGCTTTGTCCAGCATTGACTAGTAGCTTTGAATGCTTCAGTTCTGGAGCACTTTGAACCCTCAGTCCAGGGGGGCTCAATTTTCGGAGTGCTGAATCACCCTGTCAGAAAACGGGGTCTTTGCTGCTCTTTACCACCCAGAGAGAGCCCCAGAAATTACCTTTTGAAAACCAAGATTAATGCAATCAGTAGAGATTCGGTAGAGATTTTTCTGCTCTGGAGAGATTGACAGTCTCTTTGAAACACATTAGATTTGAGTGCAATTTTTTTCATCTAGGAAAAATGTAACAGTGGCAGTATTACATATGATGAAGTCATTACCTCTGGAGGAGAAATATCACTATTGCTCCAAATTGAAATCTTTGTGCCGAGAGATCACTTTCAAGGAAAATGCACGAGCCTATCAGTATCTCATTTCATCTTGACTGGAGGGGAGTACAGCCTCCACAGATGGGACAGATGGGAAAATCCCAAGTAACTGTAGAAGCACTGTAGGAGCACTGTGTTACAAGAAAGAAGGATTACAAGGAGAACAGAAACAGAAAGGGGTGTTAGGTGTATGATGTAAATGATTGCTGACTGCATGTAACAATACAAACAAGTTAGTTTTCCATTAAATTTTAAGGGTTTTTTGGTCTTCCCTTCTTGCCTCCTACTTTTAAAGTCATCCTGTTTCACAGTGTGTATTGGTCAGTTGGCTTTGAGATAATTGATTTCTGGCAGACCAGTTTAGCTTTTTTGTTGAATGAAAATGGATTTGAGTAGATAGATGCATGTGGCTAGAAAAGGAAAGAAATGATGGATTTTGTGATAGTAGGAGCAGAAATCAGATTGATCTGTGCCACTCAGAAGAACAGAGAGGAGCAGGTGTGACAGTGGCACAGCTGGATCAGTAACTAATGCAAATGTGGCTAAGATGGCAAAGGGGAAGAGCTATTTTGTGTGAAAATGCATTGAATCTTCCTAACGTGGAATGCTTATAGGCTCATGCTGATTTATTAAATGATGTAGATTTGCCAGCTTGAGCTCACAACTTTAATTCCACTAATGAAATTTAATTTTTCAGTGTATGACTTCTAATTGGCAGGTTTATAGCCTGTCTGGAATTGGCACTAGGTGCAGGAGCCAGATGTTGCTGAGGCAGGTGTCACAAAAGATTCTTTAAATTAAATCTTGGTGGCTGGGGGGCCTGCTTCTCGTCCAGCTTTCACTGCATTGAGGCACATTTATGAGAGGTGCAATGAAGGTTACAGTTGCCTAAATGTTCTTGTAGGACGTCCTAACGTTTCTGCCTTTTTGGAAGCCTTTAATGTTTCTTATTAAATATTTCAGGTTATTAATCAGTGGAGGTTTTGTCTTTTTTTTTCTTGGGGCTTTTAGCAAGACATACCTTAACACCATCTAACCCAGTTACTGTGGAGTAACTCAGGACCAGGGCAGTAACTCTCCCAGTAATTTGTGAATTGTTAGTGTCAAAGGAGATGAGGCCAGATGTTGGTACAAAGCTGGCTAAAGTCATTTAAACAAAGCTTAGCAGCCCTTGGAGAGTATTCATGTTGTCATTGTAAATGCTTGAGACTGAAGCTGTACATGTTACAGACTGATGTTGGTGTGTGCAGTCTAGTTCCTCTGCTGCACAAGGCTCTATCTATTTCATGTTACATATGGACATACAGAGTCACCATCTCAAACAACAAGTCCTTTTGAGACCCATGTCAGTGGCTCTTTGAAGTGACCAAAGATGTTTCTTCACAGTCGGTGTTTTTGTGAATATCTATATTGTTAGAATATATTCAAGGTTTTAATTTATTTCCCAGTTAAAATATGGATTTTTTTGTGTGTGTGTGTGAAATTCTCCTACCCTCATCCAGTTCTTTTTCTTAGGATGGATAAATCAAGTTACCGTAAGCAGGACTGTATTGAGATAAAGTTATATAATAATGTTCATTACTGTAACATTATGGGGAGCATTTTATATCATTACATTTCACAGCTGTATTTAAATAGAGGTCAGTATTGTTACTGTGATCTTGCTGGTGACAGCTGACCATAGAAGATCTAACATCTAGGCAGTAACCTCTTAACACAGCCAATATAGCTAAAATTGTAAAGGATTACGTTGTGCCTAGACTTTATGATGATGCACAGTGGAAAGAGGTCACAGGTGCTTTTGTCTGCTCTTGGAAGCCTGATTCTCTTGCAGTATTGGCACGGTGGCACTGGTACTAGAACAAAAAGTTATTGTGGACCTCCCTCCCTTTTACTGACTCTTATAGGGCAGTCAACACAGTGAGATTGCACAGGGCCCTTAGCAAAGACTTTGTCTTTGGAAGTGTCATTACTCCATTCCAGGAAACTTTTACTGGGCTCTGCCACACTTGAATCAGGTCTGAAAGGCTCGACTGAACCAGAGGTGTTGAAGAAAACTAGTGTAGAAACGAGATGTGATGTCAAGCAGAGGAAATGTGTCTTTGGTAACTAAAGTTAGAAGGAGATCTCAGTACATGGAGTCACTTGGGGAGCCAAAGGTCTCTGAGAATGGAGGTTCTGTGAAAAAGATTATGGGGATGTGTTAGGGATCTTGTGTTAGATTTTTGGATTGAATTAGGTGGGTCTTTTTCTCTTCCCTCCTTCTTCCTTAAAGAACAGAAGTCAAAAAGGAAAACAGCATGCAAGTAAACAATTTGAGGAAAACATTTCATTAAGAAAGATCCTACAAAGTGGAGTCTAATAATAATTATTTGATGATTAGGGTCATTTGTTGAGAATAAACAAGTTTTCTAATTGTGTGAATGAGCTATTGCTCATTGCACAGGTTATTGAAAGATCACAAGAATCTTGATCTAGATTGGGAAGTTTGGTTTCTTTTAGGGCCTGGCATGATTCACAGTTGTGAGGAAGGATGGGTAAAATGTAAAAGGGCATATTCTATTTATGGCTGTTTTTTCCCTTTTCCTTGGGTTAGTCAAATTCTGTGGTGAGATAAAAGGAGGATGTGGAAATAAAACCATGAATTGTTGTGAATATTATTTGTTTACCTACACTCTGCAATTATGTTTGGAATAATTTTTCTTTTTTTTAGACATCTTGCAAGGAAAAGATCTGAGTAATGACTTGCTTCTTTTATCTGGTAATACTGCCTTGAATACTTTACTTGAGTCTGCAGCTAAAATAAGATGAAACAATTGCAAATACACTGCATTTTTAAATGCAGGTACAGAAGGAATTTTTTTCCTATGTATTAAAAAACAATTTAGCTGGTTCATGCTTAATTTCACCTCCTTTTCTTATAGAGGTTGTTTTTTGTGATTCAAGAACTATCCTAACTAGGCAAATTTCCCAAAGCTGCTGTGTTTGCTTTCTGCTATGAATGTGAAAAGCATCTCTTTTAATCTTCTATGGCAAAAGAAACTTGAGATAACTTAGACAGCAAAGGCAGCTTGCCTCACTGTCCAACTGAGTTCAGGAGGACTATTCCTTAAGCGAAAACAGGACTAGAGTGTATTTTTCCTAATTCAGTGCTAGCTTATATTTTTGGAAGTTGTAGGGGTTGTAAAACAATTACCTGCAATATGCCAAATTTAGGCACTTGCTTGACATCTAAAGCTTATGCACCTTCCAATTGTTTCATTAACCTGAATTCACTGTTATAACCTAAATAGAGCACACAAGTTCTTAAGTTCTTTGAAAGGCCTCCTGGGAGAACTTTTATCTCTTTACTTCAGGCTCTATGCTGAGGCAGACACAGTTGCCCCTTCAGGAAACAAAATCATTAGTTCACCTTTTCATTTAAACATAGGGGAAGCATACACAATTATTTTAGGAGGAAGGCTTTAGTAAGCAGTGAAAATGTAGGTGCAAATCAGACACTGAAATTAAATGTTTGAATCCATTCATATTCTTCGAGTTTGTTTTTGTTTTTCTTTCTTTTTCTCTGGCATGACTGTTTCTGTCTAAGATTCCAGGAAAGTGCTGTTTTAAGCAGTTAAAGTATCAATGCAGTATACCTTCCGCTTTACATGAAGACACGGTCTGTGTGGACATGTGCAGCTACAACTGAACTTGTTCTAGCAGAGGCTCTCACATCTTCTTATTAGAAACATCCTTAAAAGGGAGCACTACTCAGTGCTAATTGCTTGCCATTGTTCAGAAAATGCTAAACTGCTACAACAAGCCATGAACTCGTGATGGACTCGTAATTCTGTACTTAGATAGTCCTTTGGGCTGCATTGTTAAATTTGACTTCATCTTACATTTTGTAGGAAAGCTTGACAGGGCATAATAATAATAATAATAGCAATAATTTATTATTAGTCTTGTGCATGGCTATTACTGTTTGATGTATCTTGTTTTATGTTCATATACTACACAAAGCATTTAATCGCCTGTTTTGCTAATAGTCAATTAGTATAAAGAGCAAGATAACTTACGAGAAACTGACTGTTTTCACTATTGGCAACAACAAATGCTCTTCTACTTTGTTATATTAAATCTTAATTTTCAATGGAACAAAAAGAAGTGAACAAAATTAAATCCATCTTAAATCAAAAGCCAACATAAAACACTACAGGCCATGTTCTGCCACTTTTTAGCATGCGTGACAACTGATGCACAGTGGACATACTGGATGTTGTCTTCATCATGGCCTAGATTTAGTAATGATGTGGGCAGAAAAGGATGCTCAGGCAACTTCTTACACTTAATGGCAAAGGAATCAACGCAGCATATATATCATATGTAGGAAGGGTGATGCAGAGCTTAAGTACAACCTCTTCCCAAATGCAAAGTCAGGAGCACTGCTCTCTGGCCACTGTAGGAAAACACACATTGGGTCTGAAATACTTCTCTGTAGAGCAGCAACAGATTGACTTGGGGAGTCAGTGCTTCTCATTTGGACTCCAGCAGTCAGAATGGCACTGGAGTGCAGACTTAGGAGAAAACTGTTGGGGCTCAAAGGAAGGTACTTTTTTAAGTGTATGGACATTGGAACATAAATCTTCATTACTTCCCCACATACCTTGGAGCTATCCAGATTTGGCATCTTTCCCATACAATGAGTATGTTCAGACTATAAAATGCATAATGTCGTGTGTCAGAGACTATCATCATTTGCACACAAACAGAAGTGGGGGGAGAAGTGTGTGAATGTAGACACAGTGTAGAATCTAAAGGCACAGCCTGTGTTTCCTACAAATGCTGAGAGATTTGCATTGGGTGAGTAATGCAGAAATCTAGATGCCAAGCTCTGAATTCTGTATCTAAGGAAGATTTGAAATAGCATCTGAGAGATGAACATAACACTGTACTAGACAGGCATATTAGTTCACTGAACTTCTGTCTTCGTTAAATTTGTAGTTCATTACTTACACTTCTGACAGGGAAGCGTGGATGTATGCAGCCTACTTTTGTTAAGTGTTTTTGTGTGTTAACTTTTTTGCCAAATAACTATTTTTAAATATTTATTAAAGAAGTGGTTCATGTCTTTTTCAGACTTGTTCAAATGAGTCAGCTCAGACATTTTAGAGCTACTCCCAAATTATTTTAATTGTCCACTTATGAGAAATGAAAAGTAAGCCAGCAAATGAATTGTTTAAATTTTTAGAGAATACAAATACAGAATGCCTGAGTGGGGCCTGAGGAGTAATTTATTTGGAATTCTGTGCACCTTCCATGAATTTTAATGAAATTATCCTCTTCTCTTTTGTTATGAGGGTCTGAGGAAATCAAAGACCAAATGTGTATGTAATGATTTTACAGCACGCAGCAATAAAATGAGTTTCAAGCTATATCCCAGGATTCTGGAAAGGCTCGATCTGGAATTCTGGAAGAATATAATGAGTACTTTAAAAGCGACTTGGCTGAAGATTATAGCATATGAGCTACCTTTTAAAACAGTGGTAGATGATAGGTTTCTTGGGGTCCGTTTTGTGCTGTCCTTTATATTGCAGAAGGAAAACAAATGTCATAGAAACTTCCAGGGTTTATTTTACAGGCTTGGGAAAAGAGGTATTATACAGAATTTCAGTTGTTCAGTCCTGAAAAACTTAAGTACTTTTTTTCTGGTTTAGGGTTTGATTTAGTGTTTGTCTCTGAAGTGTCTGGGTTGAGGTGTCTGAATTATGCAGAAGACAACACCATTTAATACGTACAAAATACAGTTTCCCTGTTTGAAATAAAGTTCTTCTTTTATCTCAATGGACATTGCAGTCTTCTTACTCTTACATTTTTGGATATATCTTATGTCTGAAGGGAAAACAGGCATATTCTTCTTTCCTATTTATCTATTAAAACAATGGACTACTGATATGAAATCAGGGAAGAACCTGCAATACACTGAGTTGCTTTCTTCCACTAGTCTCCTGAAGAATCTAGTTTGCAATTAGCCAATATAAGGTATAAAACAATTTTTATATCATGTTATAATACCTTGGTTTTACTGTATTTTAAACAGATTGTGAAACTTAAAAAATAATTTGGACAGACTGGGGATTCCTAATAAGCAGAGTGTGTTTTAATAGCTCAGTGAGGATACATATGAAATTATCTCCAGCTTTACCTATCAGAGTGGTAGCTTTCTCTGCCATCTCCAAATAAAATAAAAAAACAAAAAACAAAAAACAAAAAACAAAACAAAACAAAAAAAAAACCAAACAAAAAACAAAAACCTTTTCAGAGTAAAGAGACACTGCTTTACTAAAGGTGGAGGACAGGAGGTGGCAAGAACTGTGAGAGTATCAGCATGCAGAAGGGTAAGATTCTTGTAGATGAAGAACGCAACCACCATATGGGACAGTTGTCTTCTGCAGTAAAAATACACTTCTACTGTTTTTCTTGTGGGTATTTGCTGATGTTGTTGTATTTACCAGCTTCTCTCTGACAACCCACAGAAACAACTCCAAGATGATTTTTATCAGCTGAGTCTGCTTCATTGGCACATCACAATGAACTTCACTCCATGTGGTGTTACTTTAGATATTCAACACAACACACAGTCAAGTCTCATGCTACTTGTTTTGTTTGCTTTAAGATATGAGGTTGTTTTAATTCCATGATTTTTGAACATAATCCTTTATGTTGGCATTAGGTTATCTTTTTTCTTTAGATTTTTTTCCTTTGCTTATTTCAGCCCTTTGAGTTCATATTTTTAGATTTTATTCCACACTTAAAAAGGCAAAGTTGGTTGGGGTTTTTTTTACAGTCTGTTTTCTTAAGAAAATGATGCAGATTTTATCATATTGTCTGTCTGTGCCTGTCCTTCCTAATAATTTGGGTACACGAGTCAATTTCAATCTAATATAACAGAGTTAGGAAGTTATGAAAAATATAGAGAAAATAGCTTTCTGAATACAGTAGATTTCTTCCTTCACTGGGAAGAACATCTTTGCAGTGATCCAATGTTTAATTAGACTCCAGCAGATCCCCGCCAGGGATTGAAATGGAGACCTTGGGGATTGAAATGGAGACCTAAATACACAAGAAGACAGTTCTCATTAATCCTACTGTTCATTGAAAAACAAAATAATATCTTATTTTGGGCTTCAAGTGAAAGCTTAATGTGACTGCCATCACAGACCAAAAGTCACTGCTGGTATTTATTATGTAAACATTGACAGTAGGTGACACAAATGACTTCTTGGTACAAGGACATACAAAGAGCATATGAAGACTGGAAACTTGATGTTCCAATGGAATTCCTGTCATTGACCATGCAGTCTGTCCAGGAGCTTAATTTCATAAGCCTCCATGTCCAATGGACATAGTTTTCAGCAAAAAAAGAGGGTGAATGGGAAACTGCATGAGATACAAATATGAGTATCTCATGGACAAATATCTCATATGGACAAATACAAGTCCTTTGTGTGGGAAGTGATGGAGTTAAGAGATATCCTGAAGTGGTGGCTGTCAAGAGAGTTAAGGTCAGCACAGTGAAGGTTGATGGGGAATACCAAAGTTATTAAATGCTGACGTAGGATAATGATCTCCCACTGGCATATCAATGTGGAGACATTTGTGGGTAATTAATGTCAAAGTCAGGCAGAGATGTTTGTGTTTGAAGGAGATATTGATCCTCTGGCACAGTACCAGCATATAATGACTTTATTTCCCTTATACCAATTGATTGGGGCACTATCAATTATTTTATCTGATGGGTGTTGGTGCAGTAGAGTGACGGTTGCTATAAAACTATTGAGTTGCTTGATATAACATTGATCACTTCAGTTGGTTTATACATCTTTATATTGTAGCCAACCATGGAGCGCCACCTATAAAATATTCAGTTTTTATTTTGTGAAGATTACAGTAATATTTCTAGGAAAATGTGTCTGAACACTTGATGGCAGGAAATACTTGTGCATCTGGAACTCCCTCCTTTTGCTTCTATTTCTATGTAGTGGAACATAAAAGATGAAATTTCACCCTTGCATTTGGTGCAATGCAGAGGAAAGTGTGGATTCCGTTGGTAAAAGCAGAGTCCAGCCTGACTGGCATCCAATCCAGAAACGTTTTTTATGTAGAGTCATGGGAATGCAACACCCTTGTACATCTGAACTGCCAAAATGATTGATGAGAGCTGTTGCAAATACGGGAATAAGCCTGAGTAACACTGGGTAAAGTAAAGTCTGGAAGAACTGACCTGTTGGCCACTATCCTTTGATGGTGAGATACAAGCTGAACCCTATCTGTTTTCCAAGACCTGCCCTCCTGAGGTGCAGACCCTCAGGAGATGGTTTGACTTTTAAGGAGATGTGAAGTACAATCACCCTTTTCCTATGAGAAGGCCACCTACTGGAAATGAGATCTAGCAAACAGGTCTTCCACTTAAATATTTACCACAGATCCTGATTACACACAGATTTTTCTGGGGGGTGTTGTGTGGCTGTTTGTTTGCTTTGTTTTGGGTTTGGTTGTTTTGGGTTTTTTTATTATGTAGAAGGTGTACTTTTGTAAGGCTTCTGCATCAAGTCAACCTATGATAAATAAGGTCTTCACACACCTCAAGCTTATGGCTATGTATTGACAAATTACCCTCATCAGCTTTTGTACTGTTTTCTGTTTTTCAGACACAGGCCAGGTCAGTTACACGCAGTGGTCAGAGACATCTCACATCCTTTCTTCCATCACTGAGTCTTTGGGCTCTTTCTGATGCTCCTCCCTCCTGCATTCATAAAAAACCCAACAACACCAGAAAAGAAAAACCAACAAAAAAACAGCTAACAAACAAAAACACCAATCCACCAACACTGACATGAGTAGTCTTAAGCAGATGGTAATTAGGTAATTACAGGCAATTAAAAAGATTTGTTTTTCATGCTTTTATTCTCTGAAAACAATCTTTTTTCCTACCTTCAAATATTTTAACTGTAATATCATGGTGTTGTTTACAACTAACCATTTCACAACAAAAGTTTCCACAGTATCTATGTTATGTGGACCAATAAAAATGGCAAAGGGATTTTTGCTTAGGGAAATCTGCTTTGCTTCCCTCTGCCCCCGAGATGATCTAAAAAATTGTGAAAAGATTTGAGAAAAGAAAAATTAGATCTATATTCTTTTTACATATATATATGTTATGGAAAAAAATTCATGTAAAATTAAAAAGTAAATTATCAGTTCTACTGAGATCACAGCCTGGGGTATTCTCAGAAGTTATTCTTTAATGTTCATTCATGTGTTAACTAAGATACTACTTACTGAGTCTGTATATAATTTCATCCTTTTTCTGCAGACCAGATCATGGAACTTCCCATGCATCAGTTTTACTGAAATTTTCTCCTTCATGTGAATAAGTGAATCCAAAATCTAAGCCCATGTAATTTAACTTTAATTGCTACCAATTAGTCCCACACATTTAAGAAAGACCTCCAAAAGTACTATAATAAATGCAGGGCTCAAAATATCGACTGTTGTCTGTGCTTCATCTTCTTAAGACTTTACAAGATATTTAATAAAAACTGAATATGCAGAGGGAAAAAAGCCAGTACAGAAAGCAATGTATTAATACTCTTCTCAAACACTGTTGCCAAAGACTTCTTGACACTTGTCTGTTTCAATATATGTACAAGAACATTTTTATGTGAATAATCTCTCTGGCTTTAGATATACTTGTTCTTCAAATTAATTAGAAGATATTCCTGTGGAAATGTTTGCAAGATGTACTTTGTCTTGAGATAGATTAATGCTAGTAGAACTGGAGAAGTATTTCTCACCATCTCTTTTCTTTGTTTTATCATTAAAATGGTTTGTTTTGATGTTTAGGCCCCTGAACACAAGTGCCCAATGCTCTACCTTTTTCTGTGAATAATTCTGTTGTGCCTGCTAGTAGAGCAGTATAATTTTTTATTTTTCAATCTCTTAGGCATGAGTGCTTGAGTCATAAGAATGGCTTGTATCCAGTAAATATACAAACAACTATTTTCTAAAGTGGAGGAAGAAAGTCTAAAAAGAAAAAGCAATGAAATGCGCACACACATACCACCTCCCCCTAACTGCTTCCCTTATCCACCCCCATTGAAATCACACCACAAAATATGTGCTCAGGACTCACTGGGTTTCTTTTTCTTCCTGTTTAATCTTGTGTTAATTAGTAGTGGTTAAGTCAAAGTATTCACTTTAGAGTTGGACTCGATGATCCTTGTGAACCCCTTCCAACTCAGAATAATCTGTGAAATCTGTAAAAGTACTCTTTCACATGACTTTAGAATCATAGAATCAACTCGTTGGAAAAGACCTCGAAGATCATCAGGTCCAACCCTTGATCCAACACAGCTGTGGTTACTAGACCATGGCACTAAGTGCCACATCCAGTCTCATCTTAAAAACCTCCAGGGACGGAGAATCCACCACCTCCCTGGGAAGCCCATTCCAATGTCTGATTACTCTCTCTGTAAAAAATTTCTCCCTAATATCCAACCTAAACCTCCCCTGGCAGAGCTTAAGACCGTGCTCTCTTGTCCTACTGTTGGTTGCCTGGGAGAAGAAGAGCCCACCTGGCTACAACCTCCTTTCAGGGAGTTGTAGAGAGTGATGAGGTCTCCCCTGAGCCTCCTCTCCTCCAGGCTAAACAGCCCCAGCTCCCTCAGCCTCACAGGACCTGTGCTCCAGTCCCTTCACCAGCCTTGTTGCTCTTCTCTGGACCTGCTCCAGCACCTCAATATCCTTCCTGAGCTGAGGGGCCCAGAACTGGACACAGTACTCAAGGTGTGGCCTCACCAGGGCTCAGTACAGGGGAAGAATCTCTTCCCTGGTCCTGCTGGCCACACTGTTCCTGATACAGGCCAGGATGCCATTGGCCTTCTTGGCCACCTGGACACACTGCTGGCTCATGTTTACCTTCCTGTCAGTCCAAACTCCCAGATCCCTTTCTGCCTGGCTGCTCTCCAGCCACTCTGTCCCCAACCTGTAGTGCTGCAGGGGGTTGTTGTGGCCAAAGTGCAGGACTCGGTACTTGGCCTTGTTGAACCTCATCCCATTGGAATCAGACCAACTCTCCAGCTTGTCCAGGAACCTCTGAAGAGCCCTCCTGCCTTCCAGCAGATCAACACTCCCCCCCAACTTGGTGTCATCTGCAAATCTGCTAACGGTACACTCAATCCCCTCATCCTGATCATCAGTAAAGGTATTAAACAGAACTGTGCCCAACACAAATCCCTGGGGGACACCACTAATGACCGGCTGCCAACTGGATGCAGCACTGTTCACCACCACTCTCTGGGCCCGGACCTCCAGACAGTTCCTAACCCAGCACAGAGTGCTCCTGTCCAAGCCATGGGCTGCCAGCTTTTCCTGGAGTGTGCTATGGGAGATGGTGTCAAAGGCTTTGCTGAAGTCTGGATAGACCACATCCGCAGCTTTCCCCTCATCCACAGGTGGGTCACCTGATCATAAAGGAGATCAGGTTGGTCAGACAGGACCTGTCCTTCCTAAATCTCTGCTAGCTGGGTCTGATCCCCTGTCCATCCTGTAGGTGCTGTGTGATTGCACTTAGGATGATCTGCTCCATAACCTTCCAGGCACTGGGGTCAGACTGACAGGCCTGTAGTTTCCTGGGTCCTCCTTGCAGCCCTTTTTGTGGATCGGCGTGACAGTCACCACCTTCCAATCATCTGGGACCTCCCCAGTGAGCCAGATGATGGAGAGTGGCTTGGCGAGCTCTTCCGCCAGCTCTCTCATCACCGTAGGATGGATCCCATCTGGTCCCTTAGACTTGTGAGGATCCAAGTGGCTCAGCAGGTCACAAACTGTTTCCGTCTGGATTACAGGGGGGCTATTTGGCTTCCTGTCTCTGTCTACAGCTCTGGAAGCCAGTTGTCCTGAGGACAACCTGTCTTACTGTTGAAAACTCAGGCAAAGAAGATGTTAAGTACCTCAGCCTTTTCCTCATCTTTGGTGGCTGTGTTCCCCACCATATCCAACAAAGAATGGAGGTTTTCCTTGCCCCTCCTTTTGCTATCGATGTATTTGTAGAAGCACTTCTTGTTATCCTTAACAGAAGTGGCTAGATTGAGTTCAAATTGTGCCTTTGTCTCTCTAATTTTCTTTCTACATGACCTAACTATATTCCTAAACTCTTCCTGAGTTGTCTGAGCGCTTTCTTCTGTAGATGATAAGCTCTCTTTTTTCCCCTAATTTCCTTTAAAATTTCCCTGTTCAGCCAGGCTGGCCGTCTTCCCTGCCAGCTTGCCTTTCGGACAGCCTGCTCCTGTGCGTTCAAGACTTGCTTCTTGAAGCATGTCCATCCCTCCTGGACTCCTTTGTTTTCGAGGGCTGTTTCCCAAGGTACCCTCTGAATCAGTCTTGTGATTAAGCTGAAATCTGCCCTCCAGAAGTCCAGGGTAGAAGTTTTATCGATGGCCCTCTTTGAGTCCCTGAGTATCGAAAACTCTATTATTTCATGGTCACCATGAAATAATAGACCACTAACCACCATGTCTCCCACCAGCCCCTCACTGTTTGTGAACAGGAGGTCTAGCGGGGCCCCATCCCTGGTAGGCTCATTTCCCAGCTGGAGCAGGAAATTATCCTCCATACACTCTAGGAATCTCCTAGACTGCCTCTTCTCTGCTGTGTGGAGTTCCCAGCAGACATCTGGCAGGTTAAAGTCACCCACAAGAACAAGGGCTGGTGATTTTGAGACATCCGCCAGCTGCTTGTAGAATAATTCATCGCCCTCACCATCCTTATTGAGTGGTCTGTAACAGACTCCCACCAGGATGTCAGCCTTGTTGGCCTTCCCCCTGATTCTGATCCACAGGCACTCATCCTGGTTGTTACTGACTTCAAGTTCTACAGAGTCAAGAGACTCTCTAAAATATAGAGCCACCCCTCCACCTCTCCTACCTTGCCAGTCCCTTCTGAAGAGCTTGTAGCCATCCATGGCAGCACTCCAGTCATGCGAATCATCCCACTACACTTCTGTGTTGGCGACCACATCATAGCTTTCCTTTGACTTTGACAGTACCTGGGCTACTTTAATAAAAAGACATCCCTCACATGTGCCAGTGCTGCACTTTTCAGCCAGACCAACTAGCTGCCTGCTCTGCATATGTAGCATCTAATGGAGTTTGACCTGCACGTAACTGAGAGACTATTTTGGCTGTGATAATAGCCAACTGTCACAAAATGTTACCTGTTACTGGTTCTGTGCCTTCAGAGCACGTGCAGAATTGCAGGTACCAGTACTCGTGTGATTCAAGAGCCTATGTGTTCTTATGCACTTGCCTTTAGATGATATTCATGTTAAAATAAAATTGCTACGATCTCTCAGGGGAGGAGATTCCAGCCAAGCACAAAGGCTTGGGATGAGTGTCAGGAGCCCTTCCAGCATGTTCCTCCTGTGGAAATAGGCACAGTACAATGGAGATCCAGTGTCTCAAAAAGGCACTGATGGTGAGGCCTGATTTATCATGGAAATAAGGGTCACTGCAAATTTTTGTGGCTTTACTTATGCCTTCTGGTATTATGAATAGATTAATACTACTGTTCTTGAGGAGTAGAGATTATCGTTACATTCTGCATCCCTGCTTCAATTTCATTCAATCTCATCGAAAGGGAGTTGTAGTCATCTGACAGGAAGTTTGTGTTCTGGGCAGGTCTTTGCAGTTTGTTTTAAATTGTGTGACCCATACGTCTTTTTGAGGAAGAGATTTCTTTCCACCCTTAAATTTGGTAAATCCTTTGAGAGTTTACTGTACTTTTCTAGACTACCTGATAGGATTAATAAAGTAAGTAAAATGCACTAGTAAATATTTAGCTTTTGTACAGTGTTTGGTCATGTGCATCTATTTAAAAATAAGAAAAACAGAAGAAAATTCAAGCACAGCCAGTTCTCCATCTCTCTCTGAAGGAACTCTGGCTCTTCTCGATCAAATTCAGGAAGGCTTGTTCCAGGGTAGTTTTGGTTTTATAGTATTACCCACAGGTAAGATGCACCTTTTTATGTTATTCTAAAAGAGGCAAAGTTTGTTAAGAGAAGTAATTTTGGGGGGGGTTAATGGATACAAGGGGGGGGGGGAATTTTTTCCGAAAGATTGCCACATTTTTCTGATTGTATCAGAAACAGAAAGGAAATACTGCCAAGTGTGCAAGCTCTTCCTTAATCCTGGAAGTGGTTGTTCATCTTTGACCAACACCGGTTGGTTTGATACAATTGTCCCACTGCTCTTCCTCTGTTTGCATATTAGACATCTGACAGCTCTGTTAGTGCAGGTTGAAAGAGATCACTTTGGAAGGTCAATAATGAGAGAGAAAGGCATGCACACATACACACACCCCACCTGGAGTCCTGCATCCAGCCAGGGGTCCCCAGCACAGGAAGGATGTTCACCTGTTGGAGCAAGTCTAGAGGAGGCCACCAAGATGATCAGAGGGATGGAGCACCTCTCCTCTGAGGAAAGGCTGAGAGAATTGTGTTGTTCAACCTGGAGAAGGGAAGGCTTCAGGGTGACCTAATTGCAGCCTTCCAGTACCCGAAGAGAGCCTACAAGAAAGATTGAAAGAGACGTTTTTTACAAGGGCATGTAGTGACAGGACAAGGGGGAATGGATTCAAACTAAAAGAGGGTAGGTTTAGATTAGATATTTGGAGGAAGTTCTTTGATGTGAGGGTGGCGAGGCACTGGAATAGGTTGCCCAGAGAAGTTGTGCATACCCCATCCCTGGAAGTGTTCAAGGCCAGGCTGGATGGAGCTCTGAGCAACCTGGTATAGTGATAGGTGTCCCTGCCCTTGGCAGGGGGATTGGAACTAGATTGTCTTTAAGGTCCCTTCCAATGCAAGCCATTCTATGCTATGATTATTTTGGCGAAGCTTGAGTCATTAATGCCCTGCTCATTGTTATCCAACAAAGTTTACCAAATTGCAGGAATACTAATAGAACTTCTCTGCCGTGACTCATGCAAAATCATCAGAACCATTCATAATAAAAAATAGCCTAGAAGATATTTCAAAATAATAAAATATAAACTTCTGTGATATAAATAGTCTTTTTATAGTCGGGTTTTTTTATAGTCTCACCAATAAATGTCTCAAAGCTAAAATACTTCTCATGGAGATGTGGGTCTATGATAAATTAGGGAGATTTATCACGTAGGCATGTATTGGACCACTCCACTTAGTTCTGCCTTTGGATCAGAGTTAGTTTGCTCAGCTCATGGTTCTTCTGGAAATGTTCAAACTAAGCAGGTGTTATTTTACACTCTTAAAAAGCAGGTTCCCTATTTCTGGCTTTATAAGGTTGCTTTCTATAAAGTGAAATTTGGGTAACTCCTAGCTTAGTTTGACAAGAGTTTTAGGGCAATTGGAGAAGTCTAATGACTCTTAGCAGCAACATTGTTCAGCATGGGGAAGGTGAAGATTTGTAGGCAGTGAACAGTATATTTACAGCACAATTAAAGAATCTTGTTTCTGATAGATTCAGTACTAGATGTGGCAGTACCATCATTATGCAGTACCTGGCTGGGGTTAACAATTCCCTGCGTTTATGTAATTTAGAGATTTACTCAAAAATAAAGCACCAACTTTCAAAAACTGTTATTTAAATGAGCGGTGACTATTAAGACTTTCTGCAGTAATTTATCAGAGATAAGCTCTTTTATAGGAAAATCTCAGTCATCTATTCAGTAATACTGAGTAATCCATTTAATAGTAAAACCCATTGTGCCTCATTTCTATCTGCCTGTTCTTTTCCTATCTGTGTAAGTGTAAGATGGAGTTGACTTTTACGCCACCTTGCTGGAGCAATGGAAAGACGATTTGTTAGAATAGCTGAGTGTTCCACCTCCTGTCAAGACTGAATTGAATTATGAGTGCCCAGGGCAAAGTTGTTACTAAGATACTGGTAGATTTATCATGACAAGTGATATATATTAGAGCATCTGAATAATCACTCTCAGAGGAACAAAGGAAATATTAACCCTATTTTATACTCAAAGAAACTGAGTTGTGTGGTATGATTCTTACGCTAGTGAGGAAAACTCGAATCAGTTCAGTCCCAGCTGATATGTTCTGATCCATAGATGAGGAGCAAAACCTACTGAAGGCAATGCTGTTTTTAGTCCACCTCTACATTACAGAGAAGATGTTAGCTTTGTTGCAAAATGTTAGAGTGTATTGTAGTGTTTACTTGAAATTCCAGCCACTTCACCTAAGAGCACAAAGTTAGGAAATCTTTACATATTGATGCTTTCAAAGACGATTACATGAGAAAAGTAGTTGAAACTGGGAAAGGAAAAAAAGTAACAATGCAATATTTATAGTTGTTATGAAACTGCCAGAAAGAGTGTATGAGTACAGGGCAAATTCCTTAGTTTACTTTCCTGTTTTGTACATTTATAAACGTACATAATTATTGTTCAATAAGATGGCAATGTCATAATGATTGTTGAAATGTTTTGAATTGTCCCTGAGTTTTCTAATGCTTACTGTAACTGATGATGTAACACCATCATTAGTGCAGTTTAATTTCCAATAACAAATTACAAATGTTTAAATAAAAAGAATTTCTGGCATTGTGCAGAATGAGTAACTTCTATTTCTTGAAAGGTAGGGGGGTTTTGTGTATACCTTTTATGGTCAGTACATTTTCTTACTGTACATTCAGTAAGTCAACATTACTCAAATTAAGGTAGAGAAAATTAATACAGCAGTTCCATAATATCCAGACACTAAAGGGTATCTGGCCTAAATCTAATGATGTAAATGCAGAAAACAGCACTACTGCAGAACTGAAAAGGAGGGGTTAGAACTGGATCACTGTAGCTAGCCACATCATCTGTTCCCGTTCATGGATTTACTGAACTATATCCTTATACAAATTACTCTTTTTTTTATGCATGAGCGGGTTAGAAGCCTTTTCATTTCCAGCCTAAATATGTTCAGAATTAGTTTAAACCTGTTTATCTTTGTGTCAAATTTGTTCTTTATTTAACAGCTCTTCTCTTTCTGTTTCTCTCCTCTCCCCCATGTATTTATATTATTTGATTTCAGCCTTCATCCTGCTAGATTAAACCAACATAGACATTTCAATCCATTCCAATACCATTCTCCATTTGCTGACCATTTTAGGAGCCCTTTCTTCCGTGTTCTCATTTAAGTCCCTGTATCTTGCATATGGGTGCCCAGAACTGCAGGTGTTATTCCATTTTGTGTAACTACCAGTGCCTTGTATCACATCTTTTTTGTGCTTCACTACCCTTGCTAGAAATTTCTCACTGTTTATGTTTTAGGATTACTGTTGCTTTTCTTGGGACCTTTGTCACAATGATGGCTCTGTATACAAGTTGTCGTTTTTTTGCTCTTTTTTCTCTAACTGGTAAGTCTCAGATTAGAGCACAGATCCCTTTTATTACTCAAAATCCTTTCAGTGTCTTAGTGTCCAGTGTCATACCGTTCTGATATCTGATTTCTCCAGGTCTCAAAGTGCTTCCTTTATGACCCTCTGATCTTCCCTTCCCATCAGCAGCTTTTGGGCTCCAGCAAATTTTGTGGAGGTACTCTTGGATTTTTGTGCCAAAGTCATTAATGAAAATCTGGAGTCTGAGACTGACTTTTGAGACATTCTAACAGTACTGCCCTTAGCTTGATACCTCCCCTTTCCTTTTTGTCATTTCCATATGTGGCCAATACCTCACCCACACTGATTCTTGTATCAAATCTTATTTTGTCCAGATGAATTACTGATTTTCTGTCTGGCACACATAGTTATATCAAAATATTTTTCTTAAATCAAGTCAGATGCAGAAGAACTAATCTGTCTGCTGTGCAGATAAAGCCTACCACATTTCACACATGAGAAACAGTAGTTATTTTATCAAAGATTATATGAATCAGACTTGATCTTTTCTTGGTAAGCCTGTGCAGTATTTATTCCAGTCTATTCACCTCAATATGTTCTTACTTTCTTTCAAAATTTGTTCTGAAGCTGTGTCTGCTCTTGAGATCAGCCCTGAGAATTACCAATTTCATTTTTCCCTCCTCTCTTTATTAAGTATAATCCTTGTGTTTGCTTTTGTATTCTTCTTGCATGACAAATTTATTTAAAATCTGCCTTCCTTGCAAGGACAGAGGAGATGGACTTCATGAGATGGAGTAGGAAGGGTGCTTTATGGTGAAGGAAGGGGCCTGTTTTAAGAAAGGTAATGTTTAACATAAAGTAGATTCTCTTGTAGATTTTTCAGTAATGTTTGGCACATAGTTGGGGTACTTTCATGTGGGTAGCTGTGAAAACTTAAGCTTGAGACCTAAAGTCTTTATGAGGGCATGAAGAAACTGTGGCTATTTACATGTTGAAACACCAAACTGGGGGACTGAACTGTCAGCATGACAGGAGCGAGGTCTGCTGCTGCCCATTCTCTGGGCCCAGGGGGTGCCAGGCCAGGCACCATGGCAGGGTTACAGCACAGAAACATGCCATCACCCAGGTGGCTTTATGTCCCCAACCATGTGACTGTGTTGCTTCTTCTGGGAGGTGGCAGAAATCCCTTCCTCTGCTCAGGCAGCAGAGGCACCTGGTTTGGGCTTGGACTGGAGCATAGAAACGGAGTACAGCTTCAGCTGGGATGCCACTTGTACTGTCAAAAACCACTGATAGCTTGAACTTGCATCTTAAAAGCCTTTACTGTGCTGATTTTACTTTCAAAGAAATTTCCCTCATGTCTTTCAGGCATGAGAAGGAAAAAAAAGTCTGTAAATTTTAGCTTCCTATTAAGGCTACTACGGTAAAGTGGAAACCCTTGCAATTGCATTGTCTGAGGAGGTGTTGACCTCTGAAATATTGATAGGTAACACAAGGAGAAATTAGTTGAGTCTATTTTAAATTAGTTCCATTTTAAGCTGGAACTCATCTGTGGCACTTTGGCAGTGGGAGTGGGATTGGTGCTAATGCTACGTTTGGGCAGCAAGAGACAAAAAACCTGTAAGAAAAGGGAAGTAACGCGCTCGGACCCCATGACAGCCAGATACATACAGATACATGGAGCTTTTCAGCTGCAGGTTTTCTCTAGCAGGAGCAGAAATATTTACTAAGACCAGGTTTTAGTTCTTCATGCTCAACAGCTTGCAACTGAGGACAGAGGATTTACATTTTCAGTTGAGCCATTCCTCCGATCTGCCATTTCTAAGTTTCTGGCCATTCGGGCTCAAGAGATACTTCGAGATATTGAACCAGGTCGGGATCTAGTTTAAAAATAATCCAAATACAATCCCTAAACCAAAACCTCAGAGGTTTAGAATTCAATTCAGTTCAAACTCTCTGTAATTCCTTGCTGGGAAAAAGTTTTGCCTGCTGAATTTTAATCTAACGTAGGAAAAGTTTCTACTACTTTTTGTAAGTTTAAATGGGAAGGAGTTGAAGTTTATTTTTCTCATAAAGTCAGTCTAGTGCTTCTTTTGCCTTAGTGATTTTGAAACCAACATATCTAACGTGTCCTATTGGCAACAGAGAAATTTAGCTATTTTTTTCAAAACCATTGGAAATGTCAATTGTTTCTTGATGGTTGGTTTGGAAATGTTATTTCTGTAACTTGCTACAGTAGATTGGGAAACACTTTCCTTTTCCAGATGTATTACTTCACAGTTTTTAAATAGATGCTAATAACCTGTACATACAGATGTCACAGTTGGTCAGATTCAGTTGAGAGAAAATTGAAAAATGCTGTCTTAGGACATGATGGTATTTTTTTCAGATGAATTTATATAGTTTAGCTTGTGTTATGAACCAGTTTATTTTAATGAAAGCAAGGCCAGTACACTTGCCTCATATGCAATGTCTCTTGAGACATGACTGGGATAATGCTTTGTGAAAAACCAGCCAAGCAATAATCCTAAATTTTGAGAACCAATTTTAAACTGAAATGCAGAAGCAAAGAGAGATCTTATATATACAAGATGACTTTCATTTTTCCTATCTGAAATTGCTAAGTGTCTGGAATGGGAGTAATAGGAGAGAATTTCTAAGAAGGTTAGTTTAGATCCTTTTTCAAATACACCCATAGTCCAACAGAGAAATTTCAGCTGAAGGGTTTTGTCTACTTTTTTTGTTGTTGGTGGTTCTGAGAAATCATTATTTTTGTCTTTGTATGTCTCTATTCTGTGATCCTCATGCATACAGACATATTTTTGGAGAGATTGATACTATACTTGGGAAAATAAGACCCTGAAGGAAAAATTAAGCAATTATTCATGGTCAGAGTGGAATAAAGTGATTGAAAAGATATAAATGTCTTCAGGAACCTCAAGGCATGATGTAAAAATTATCTTATTCAATTCTTGTAGTCAACAAGGAGAAAACAAATAATGGATTTAAAATACAAAAGAGAAAATATATATCAAATAACAATGACAACAACAAAACTAGAGACTAGATAAGTAATGGAACAAGCTGTCAGGGAATACTATGTGGTTATTAACACCAGAGACATTATACTTTAGACCAAATTTCCTCCTTATCATCCTGATTCTGATATTTTACAAAGATGTGATCTCAGCAAGTCTTAATGTGTTTTCTGGGCCTCTTTCCCTGTCTCCCATGTATTCACTTCATTTATACTCAAGTGCTTGTTATCTCCCAGCGTTCTGCAGGCTTTTTATCTCCCAGGATCCTGCAGGCTTTTTATCTCCCAGCATCATGAGGAGAAAATCTGTACTACTTCACATATCCTGTTCTAGGTGATTCTCTAAGCTTCTTTAGAAACTAAAAGGTTTGGAGTTATAATGAATTATATCTGTTAATATACAATGCAAATGCCCTAGGATATAGAGCAGGAATTAATTTTAAAATGTTTGCACTCTCTAAAACATCTTTCATCAAGCAACCTGTTTTCCAGACTAAAATACAATGTTTTAAGATATTATTTTTTTACAGTAAGATGACTGAAATGCTGGTTCAATGTTTTAGCCTATAAAGAAGAAGAATAACATAAAGTAGGGCAATTTTACAGCCTAATTAAACATTTCTAAAACATAACTTTTGATAACAGTAGTTCTGCCTATCCAAAACTCTGCTCTGTCAGCTGTAGTTGAAGAGCTGAGTTTAGTTTTGTATTGGTGTATGAAGTAAAAAACTCCATGAGAGTAACTTATGAGCAGAATGTGCCACTTGGAAATGTGTTGTTTAAATAGCTTCTTCTGTTAAGCCTGTGGTCTTATTAACTTGATTTTCTGCTTGCCTTTCAAGAGATTAAGTTTGACATCTGAAGAGTTAGTGTTAACTACTGTCCTAGAGATTGATTAATGTTCACAAAGCCCTTTGGACATGCTTGGCAGTTACTCAGTTTGTTATGGCCATGATCTTGGATAAATACACTAACAAGCACTAAGGTTCAATGTTTCCTGAGCAGCTTGCACCCTGCCACATCACTGTTTTCGTTTTCTGTGAGTAGCAGTTACTCACTTTGGTCTGTGTTAAAAGAGTATGCTTCAGCAGTTTTATTTTTATTCTGTCAGTCTGACTTTGGGACTCTAGCCCAGATCGTTAAAAACATAATTTACAGATTAAGACAATTTGTAAGGAGTGAAAATAATTTAGGTGGTTGCGGTTAGATAACTAAGGTGCAGTTTTCATGATGAGTTCATGACCTTTGCCTCACCAAGTCTAACTGGGTTCCAAGAGAGATTGTATTCACAAGGAGTGGGAAGATTGGTGTTTCCCCCACAGACCACTATGTTTTTGCTGCTGTGCTTACCACTGCTGGTTGCCCATGGCAGACCAAGAATGGAATAGCAAGTGGGCTGTAGACATGCTAGGGGGTGTTCCCAGCCTGGGGTGTATTGCACAAGATTTTGCCACTGACCAGTTTCTTCTTGCTCACATTTTACTTTCACAAAGTGGGGGGAAAAGATGTTATTTGGCAATTTGGTTCATGTATGTATAAATATGCATCTTTTAAAGGAGATACAGAGTTTGTAGAGATGCAGAAGGGGAGGGAGGAGAGGTGTAAGAGCTAAGGTGGGTTGTTCTATGTGGAGCTGTAGTAGTGGTGGTACTACACATATTTTCAAAAAAGTCAGGGAGAGCTAGTAGGTGTGTACATCCCGGTTCTTGAGCAAGCATTGTAGTTTCAGCATAGCTCAGAACCAGATCTGATGTGAAAAATGAGTTGCCATTTGCTCTAGGATGTGTGATACAGTGAATTCCCTCACCTTAATCACAGACAATCTTTTTTTTCTTTTATTATTGCTATTGGTGTCCTTTCCCTCTTTGACTCAGTCTGTTACTTTGTTTGGCATATTATCTGGAATTGATTCAAAGCAAGTGGTTGAATTTAGAGTGCTTTTGTTCTGTTTCATTTTCTGTAATGGCAGAGGAGCTGGGTGAGTTTAGCTCACTTTCTAGGTAGCTGGAAGTTTGTCCTCACAGCTTTCACACTTTGGAAGCTGGCCTGACTGCTTAGGCAGAGGTATCAGGCAGCCAGCGTGTCTCATACCACACCATGGGGGCACTGAAGGTAGCCTAACAGCCTGTCACAAAAGTGCACCAAAGGAGGCATCTCATATACAGACACCCTTTGTGTGAGTACAGAGGGTTTGTGCCAGGTCTGCATGGGTAATTCAGTTGTAGCCTTTTTTTTTTTTCTAATAGAAGAATGCCTTGGTACCAGGAAAAAGATTATTTTCCTCCCTGACTTGACTGTTGGTTTGTTGGCTTCTCCATCTGCTCATTCGGGGTTTTTTCCCTTGCAGTTGTCCTGATGTTGCTTACTTGTAAGATCAAATATCCCCAAAAATATGTTCTTTCCACTAGTTGTCTTACACAAAAGTGTAACCACATAGTTTCTTTCTGATTTTAATGCATAGGTCTGTGTGAGGGAGCAGGGAAAGGAAGCTGCTTAGGTAGCAAGGGGGGACCTAAAACAATCTGTAGATTTCCCAGGTTACTGTTTGCAGTGTTTTTCCTGCAGGTTTTTGTAGACATCTTTAAGTTTTGCTTACAGATGGAACCTTAACCAGCCTACTTAAAGCAGAGTTAATTTTAAGTGACCATTCCTCTCTTGTGAACCAAAACAGCATGGTCTGTATTTCAAATAATAACCAGAGTATATTATTGGTGAAGTATCTCACAGAAGGTCTTTGGAGAGGCATGAGTTATAACCTGTAATGCAGTCTATTTCTTTCTAATAAAGAAAATGAGTAATTAGAAGTAAGTGTGCGCTTTTTAGCAAAAATCCCTTCAGGAGGAGAAGCAATAAGCTGGTGCTCTAGAAGAGTCAGAGTAAAAAGGGAAAAGACAACAATCCTGTCATGAAAGGCAGTTTCTCACTGTACTGATTTTGAGAGGGACATCGAGGAGATGCACAAACAAAGACAGAACAAGTGTCCACTTCTGCACCCAAAAACTTCTGACCCCAGCCCTCAGAGTTCTGTGTCTGAGGTGCTGCAACAGTTATTAGAACATGTGCCACAATATAGCATTTAGCAATAAACTTTACCAATAGGTATTGTAGGGCTAGAAAGAGTGGTTACACAGTGTGACTGCCTTTATGCTAGTCTTTATAAACACCTACCTCCCCCGTTGCTACTCTCATTCTTCCTGATATGACTGGAGATACAGTTAAGCCTAGTTTCTCTGAGAGCTTAGGAGAGAAAGGATGCAACAGGTAAAGGAACAGAGTATCAACATGCAGCAGATGTGATAAGATGCTTCCATTGATAGGTCTGAGCTTAACTGGCCTTCTGTCAGTGACACTATCTATTTCTGTTGGACTTCAAGCAGACAGTCTGTTGGCTTAGAAATTGTCAAAAATGCTTCTTTATGTGATGGTTTGGTTCAGGTTTTTTAAGCTTTCACATAGCCATCATTGCTTTGTGTGCTTCACAAGATGTCAGGAACCTGATAGGAACCTGACAGAGCAGCAGCATTATCTTTTGTAAGAAGGTTTTGCATAGTATGTTTATTTGTTAAACAGTTGTCTGTAGATTCTGCTTTATATATGTACTTCCCTCTTGTTCTATATGTTTACTAGAAGTGCCCATAAAGACTTCATAGTCCCTAAGCAAATTTATCGCATTAATCAATTAACATTCTGATGATCTTAAAGGTCTTTTCCAACCTAGATGAATCTATGATTCTATATTGTTATTCAGGGATACTGTAAATATGCCAGAGCATAATTGCAGATCTGTGCATGCCAATCTATGTCTTTTTTCCCCCAAAAGACTTTTTTTTGGTATGATGAATACAAGCACTTGTTTTTTCATACCATTTCCACTCTCAAGGATTTTTCTCCTAGAAGCGCGTGACTAATTTGTATGAAGTGCTCCCTCACCTCTGAAGACAATACTCCAATTTATCCATCAGGTTTTAAAACTACATTTTCTTGTTGTTATTGATCACTGCTTTTTTAATACTGGGAGTAGTGAAGGAATGAAGAGGGAAGCAGAGTACTTTCCTGTTGCCCAACAGTGTGCTGTGACAGATTGTAGAGACAGTTCAGATTTATTTATAACTGGCACCTGTTTTGTCAGAAATAAAAATAGGCTGCTTTTGAAAGAGATGGGGTACCCTTATCAGCACGATGCTGACTCTTTGTAATCTTTGTCATTTCCTTGTTGCATTTAAAAGCCTTTTTGGGAACTCTCCTCTTTGCACTTTGGCTTTCTGTTTGCTTTTCCAAACCATAGTGTTCAGTCTTCAGGTCTATTCTAAACAGGAGAGGTGCAGTGAGGTCTCTCTATTTACTGAGAGTTGCAAAAGGAGTTATCCTTACAAAGTCAGCCTGCCTGTGTGGACACCCCTGTCTTCATTGCTTTCTTTCAGTTCACCATCAGCTCTGAATTGGCAGGGTGAATCTGCCAGGATATTGTTCTTCAGCTGTCTCCTTATTGCCACCTCTGAACTGCTGGATCTGTTGGTAGTGATAAGTGTGGGGCTTTATTGTCTTGTGCTGCAATAGTCAGGGTTCTTCTTCCAGCACTTTTATTTGGGACAATGAGAGAGGTGAATTTTTAAATAGCGGCTTCTTCATTTAATGATATTTTGGGTAGAGGAGATGTGTTTCTAACACAGCAGCAGTCATCTTCAAAATGAATCTGGGTGAGTTACTGAAGAGCTTGGGGCTCCATATGCCATGAACATCCTAGTCCTGAAACTTCATGGAATCCTTGTTTCTCATTGCATAGTAGAATTTATTCTCAGCCTTGAGAAAGCTTGCAGACTGTAGGAAGCCTTTTATATGTGCTTTTTTTTCCAGTTTCCCTCTATAGCTTCTTTATAAGTCTCATAGGTTCAGAGACATGGTGCCTTATGCTCTTATGAAGAGTTTGAGTTGGT
This sequence comes from Pseudopipra pipra, assembly GCF_036250125.1. Lineage (NCBI taxonomy): Eukaryota > Metazoa > Chordata > Aves > Passeriformes > Pipridae > Pseudopipra > Pseudopipra pipra. The sequence continues at coordinate 107,531,900 of NC_087549.1, forward strand.
AGTTTTTGCTGCACGTTTAATGATTTCATATTGTTTCTTTTCCAACTTAATATGTGATCAGGTAAGGGAAGACGTTGAATGTCTCTTGTAGCTCTGTGTTGCTAGGTAATTTTGGTGGCTTTTGTTCTAATACCAGTGGAGTGTTCTAAAGACAACTTTTCCCTAGGAAAGAAAATTACATGATTGGCATCAGTGTTACCTCTTCGTTATTGCACTGGCATTGCTAGTGACCTTCCTTGCTTTAAATTACAGTTTCCCTATCACGTGCCAGAAAGGTAGCCAGAGGTTCAAATTATTGCCAGCAGACTACAACAATCAGCAGTATAGATAACTTGGCAATCACTGTATTTCTGCAGTATTAGGTGTACTTTTTCCTATATGTTCTATGTGTTACTGAGAGAATTTTTGATTGTGTATAAAAATGGTCATGGCAGTAGTTATTTTTACTGTATTGCATCTTCAGGGAGAAGCATAAATTACAGTGCTTCTTCTCCTGAGAGCTAGTGAGAATTAGTTGCTCTTTGGTTCTTCTGTTACTGGCAAATAATAATCCCAGAGGAGGCTGTGCCAAGTGGAGATGATATTTCCAAGGTCCATATTGCACCCTTCATTTGTGGATCTTGCTGCACTTCTGAAAGTGCAGTGGATCTTTCCACCCGCCTCCTCTCTGATCAAATATTATCATCTCCATTCTGTGAAACTGGGGAAAACAACTGAGGGGATAAATGACTCACCCGGAATTAAGCAGCAGCTCAGGAAAAGAAAGCACAGATCTCTCTGAAAATTCGATCCCATGGCTCCCAGGTACCTTTCAGACAGGGAGATATATTTTTGAACCCCTCTCTCCCTGGAACTTTACAAACCAGTTTCCCAGGGCTCTGCATCACTGCATCCCTCATCTCAAAATCGTGCTGATGCTATTTCAGGATGCTTTTCTTGATGAGTTTCAGGGTGCACAAGATCTATTAATACCAACCCCAGCACAGAGGCTGACTCCTCACCGCAGGTGTCTTGTCTGCCTCTAGGTTTGACAGCATTATTGCCAGGTGACCGTGTTTATATGGCTGACTGAATAATGTGATTGATTTAGGCTGCCTGCCTGTTTTTGAAATATTTGAGAATACGCAGCAACCTTATCACTTTTATTTATTATCTACTTACTCAGATCTATTCAACTTCTTCTTTGTAGACCAATTGTACATCTGACATTTGTGAATGAGATGTCTCATTTGTGATTAGCAAATTATCTTTCATATACCTTCCCAATGTCATGGGTCCAAGCTTCAAATTTACAGAAGAATGGCTCTTGAAGTCACCTCAGCTTGATCCCCCATAGGATCATGCATGGATTTGGAAAATAATGGTTTGGGTGGTTCCTAATTTCAAACATTCTCTTCATGATAGATATGGCTTTCATACCAGTACAACCTTTTTCGTTTCTTGAATTCAAGAACTTCACAACGGAGGTCAGAATGCCCATATGCCGTTTTAAAGAAGTGATGGGATGAGTAGTATCAACACAGCAGTTTAGCAGGATCAGAAAGCAAGCAGAGTTTTCTTAAGATCAAGGGCAGTACCTTGCTTAAAGAGGTGTATTACTGTGTCTCTGCCTGCTCTTTTACCTTTGGGGGAAGGGAGAGCTTATCTCTGTATTACTCCCACGTATTCCACAAAAAAAATTCTAAGATAAAAAAATCATATTTTTTTTTCCCTCCTTTTAGTGGAAACTAATTATAGATGTCTACACGTAGTCTACATTTAACGTGGGAGTAAAATGTCATGAGTCCTTCCAGCTGTTAGCCAGTTTCTGTTGAACTAGTGGCCTTTTGTTCTTACTGATTTGGACAGTGAGGTGACACAGCAGCCTGCTGTCTGGTCTGGCACACTGGTCCTTTCCTGGACTCTGTCCTGCATGTAGAAATCCCTGTTGTCCTATTCAGTTCACCACAGTAGAACTTTGAAGTTTAAATCTCTGCTGTACTTCAAGCCAAACACTTAGTGAAACATCACCACATAATCTGTGCCCTTTCAAGACAGGCTTATGCAAATATGCAAATACCTGACTGTTCTTGACACAGCTAAAAGAAATTCAACCCTGATGATGGGTCTCATGGGAAAAGTTGTTTAGAGATGGGCTAAAAAATGAAGGTACAACTCTTTTCTTCTTTCTCAATTGATTTACTTTACCCTGTTGTTTTCTACTAATCCACAGCAGAACAAGGTAACATGTCATATCTGTTTACTTCTCAAATAGTCTGGGGCATTCGAATGTCTTGTTGTAATTTAGGAAACAACTGACAGACAGAATTGTGTTGGGTGGACTAAAAGTATACACTGAAGGAACCATATAAACTCCCAGGTAGAAATTAGCTTTTTTTTTTTGCCAGTGCAATTTAGAATGAGGAATGAACTAAATTTCTTCCTCTAAGTTCCAGCTATAGATCAGCTAGAAGCTGGAAGGACTACTTGTATCCTGAAAGGTGGCATATTGATCTACAGCTTCAAGAATTGTGCCAAGAAAGGAAAATCAACAAGATCTTCACCTGATTTATGTAGGCCAGACATCTGTGACTTGCCTTTCGAAGGTGATCTCACAGAGGCGTAATTAAAACTTAATGATGAATAATCATGATGATTTGTGTCCCCACATTGCAGCCATGTGTATGTTTTTATGTGGTTATAAATTTGGTTAGTCCCTGCTTGTGAAAAAGAAGGTTAGAGAGTGCTGGACTTAAGGGCCAGAATTTTGCACGCAGCTCTTATGCAGAAGGTCTCCAAATATTTCTAAGGCTGGACCTCTGTTTCAGTTTAGAACTAGTCGAATTGCAAGTTAGTGAAAAAATAAATTCAAGTACTTTTTAATTAGTAAATTGAACAGCCTCTAAATTTACTCACTCTGCAGAGAGAGGCAGTCCTCTTATATTAAGGGTATTAAAGCCTCTGACTTGGGGCTGGAGAGAGTGGACCAAGACAGCAGTTTGTAACTCAGTCTTACTCTGGTCTCAACACCATACCAGTAACACAGTACCGCCTTTTCCTTCATCCTCATCTCACCTGTCAAAAGGAGAAGGAAAGTATTGGGGCAAGGGTTATCTTTCATTAGATATTTTAACACTCCAAGCAGAAAATAGATGTGACCAGAGCTGAAACCTGAAGATTTTACATTGAATTGTATTACTTTGTATTATTTTAGATGGAATTTTCATAGCATACAAAAAACTACCATGGAAGTAGACCATGGATTTTCTGCTTTGCTATCCGGATGAGTGAGAATTTTGAAGGAGCTGTTTATCATTTGGTTTTGAATTATTCCTAGGATTTGTTTTTTACTTTTAAGACATTGATCCTGCTTTTTAACAGGCCTAACTTTCTCCGTTTTTATCAATAACAGTGATTTCTACTCTTCCATTTTGAGACTGAAAGCCATAAAACACACTATTGTTGCCTACTTATAAAAAAAAGGTGGAGAGAGGTGGCATCTCTGATTCTGCATGCAGAACAGTCAACACAGTAGATACAGTTTGAGGCTGATTATGATAAGGAGCATGAGTTAGAACCAGTGATCAATTTTCTGAGAATCCCTAGCCTTTGCATTAATTTTGATTTATTGATTTTTATGGGCAGGAGCAGTGAGAAACTCAGGCTTTGAGGAGGATCAGAAAGGCCAGTGCGTGTCGAGGGTTATTGCCTTGTTTCGTGCTGTGATTTATACAGTGAAGGTACTGGCTGCATTCTTCTGCTTGGTGTTATTTTATTTCTTCTCATCATTATAGTATTTCATGACTTAAAGACAAGTGCCCTCTGAGAATCTGTTCTGTTGTGTCTCTGACATTTTTACAAGCTGAAGGTCTGATTATTGGAAGTGCTGAGCCCTTGGAGCTCCAGTGGAGTGAATGGAAGCTGAAGGTGCTCTGAAAAACATGCTTGAGGCATTTTATTCTTTAAAAGCGATTGAGTGGTTCCTCTTAAATATACGTCTCTGCTTTGACTAATTCCCCCTTGACTGCAAATCCTTTGAAGTAAATGGAGTTTACTTGATTACAATGAAACCTGTGCTCCAAATTTAATTCCTGTCCTTGCCACATAGCTGAAGAATTGATTAGTAAATCTGATGTTAAAATTAAGATTCAAATTTGCAATTAAGCTTCCGAGTTTTGCTTTATAATTTTAATACTGAATGCTAGGAAATATCAGAAAGCATTTTTCTTTGAGGGTTCAGGTGATTCTAAGCACAAGTCATGTTCCTATGGCAGAATTGCTGGTGCAGTAGAGGTAACTAAACACACTGAAAGGGCAGTTTTGTGTCTAGAGGAGGTACCAGGACCAAGTGTCTGCAGCTGGTGCAGGGAGTCAGCCTGCCTGAGCTATTCCCATTCTCTTGAAAAGAGTCTCTAATTCTCCAGTTCCACTGGGAGAAAGCAGATTCAGCCTCAGGAAAGAGTGATTTATCCCAGTGCTTGATAATTCTGCTGTTCTTGCAAAGGAGGAAGTTGCCTAAGCAGTGGCTGTTTGATCATGAAGTAAGGGAAGATGATGTTGTTCAGGCATGTGAGTGACTTCTGCCGAGTTCAAAGGAGCACTCATGCAGAGGTGAAAGCTGAAGCTGAGAGATTTGGGGACTAGGTATATGAAGAAAGGCTTAATCAATTTTACTTTTTTTGTTATCTTTTTAGGAACATAAATAGGTAACCTACTCAGGTGGCCCTGCAAGTCACAGCAGAGTTTAAAGATTCTTTTCAGTTCTTAGCTAAAGCCACTTCTCTTCCCAGGTTGCTCATATGTGCCCGGAGGCCAGCATTTCTTCAGTCCTCAGTTTTTGAAAATTTATTCTTTGCTTGAGGAGACTCGCAGCACACTCTTGCTTTTCCATTTCGTGATCCTCACTACAGTATTCTTTTTTTTTTTTTCTTCCTCAAAGCCAGTATTTGATTAAAGGAAGTTTGCATGTTGTTTTTTGGTTTTGTTTTTTCCTTTTTGTTATTTCTGTCTCAGATAAGGGACAGATTATAGAAGATCCGTTGCTTTTGTTTCCAGTTATTTTCAAAGAACAAGTTTAATCAGTTACATTCTGATCTTTATGTCTGTCTAGATTTCTCTGGTTACCTCTGTGATATATTCATTAGTATGGTACATCATCTGCTATGCCAGGAGAGCTACATATTTCAGTGTGTACATTGATCTAATACTATTTTGTGAGTGATAGGATCTGGTGTTTGGTTTTCATCAGGCAAGATGGACCATACTGTTAGTAGTAGCAGAAGTTGTTTTGATGAGGAGATTTCTACTTTTTCCCTTTGTCCCTCTATCCTGGACTGAGCAGCAAAACTTGGCACAAACAAAAAACATTGAGGCAAACAGGTGGTTGCTTCCTCTTGTTCTTGCTGTTAGTGTCTTACAGACAGGGTCTATACTGTGTTTTGTTGACTTTAAGACTGTAGATCAAGGCTGGCTTTTCACGATGATGTTTTGACATCCCTTACTCCAAGAACTGGGATTTCACTCAGTTATGCTGTTTTTTAAATTTTGTGGCTGATTGTATTGTATGTTTATTTTTTGAAGCTCCTGCCTGTACATGTCTTATTCCACGCCCCCTTGTTTTTCTGTTTTTAGCCAGTGAGACCTGCAACGATTTCCATCCCATGTTCTTCACCCATGACAGATCATTTGAGGAGTTCTTCTGTATCTGCATTCAGCTGTTGAACAAGACATGGAAGGAAATGAGGGCAACTTCAGAGGACTTTAACAAGGCAAGAAAAAGAGTGGGGTGGGAATAACTGGATAGAATGATGAAACAAGACCATATATTCTTCCCTAGAGGCACAGGGATTTACTAATTCCCATTCTGCTGAACGCTGTGAAGTTTTATCTGTTCGGATTCTTTGCATATCATAATGCCAGCATTTAGAAAGTGGCGGGTAGGGAATGGGAGACATAAGGGAAGTTCATAGAAACCTTTTCAGTCATATTGGACTGCAGACTATGAGACTACAATCCTGGCTTGAGGGGAAATTCTGCCCTTTTATGTTAGCAATATTATGCTGAAGTGCTGCAGCCTCCAAGGTTGTAAATAATGCAGAGAGAGTACTGCAGTGATAATTCTGTGCATCCCTTTCATTTCATGTGAGCACTAACAGGATAAAATATTCAAGAGTGGACACAATCATGACAGACTGCTGTGTAGTTTAGCCCTCTAAAACAAACAAAAAAACCCCAAACAACCAAACCCAAATAAATCAAATAAAAATCCAACCAAAATGCTCCTCAGTATCTCACCCTTTTTGTGGTAAGAATTCTGGAAGCTTCAGCCAATCTCCTCACCCTAAAAAAACCATAAAGAGCAGGTCTGTCTTAATGGTCCTTAGACATCCTATTTTAACTGTCATGAGGCTCAACAGTATCTCTGGCATTTTGTAAGAATGACAAACTCATGCTTTTGTGGCCAGTTGGCATCCTTATCTTTGTTGGGATCCTCTGACTGGATCTTCAGCTTCTCCCTGGGAGATGTTTGTTGTAGAACTATTGGTTGAGAATGAAAAGTGAGACTGATTCTCTGTGTCAGCACGTGCCATAGAAGCGCCTTGAAGTCACCAGATTCAAATGTTGTGTGAAAGCCAGTAAGAATGATCATGCCTAACTTCTAATTGGAACTGTCTGTTATCGAAGTGGTCTCAATGACCATTTTCTTCTGCAGAGTGAAGGTGAATTCTTAAGTCATGGTGAGGAATAACCTTTGCTGAGTTCTTTCAGACAAGTTAGTTGGCAGCAGTACCAGAGCCCTGGCTAAAGAGAGAAAAGAGGTCCAAAGTGCATTCTGTTGTAGCTAGATGACCTAGAGGCTTGTTCTTGCATGGAATTTCTGAGACACTTCTCTTATCTAGTGATCTAGGAACATAGAAGGAGCAATAGCAAGATAATTCACTGAACGATGTAGGATTGTTGAAATCAAGAGCTTAAAAAAGCAACTCTTAAAAGACTACTTCATAATATGTAATTGTTTTAAATAAATGTATTAACAACTGCATGTTACTTACAGGCCTTCTGTCTGTAAACATGTAGACAAGTTGAAGGACTTGTCTACATAATTTCCCACAACTTGAGTTGAAATATTATTAGTAATTCTAGGGGATTCAGAAAAAGAATGATTTCGTTTCTGATAACAGCCCAGACCACCCTAAAAAGAAAACAAAGAAATTTACTTTGCTCTGTTAGGCATTGTTGTGGAGATTCATGGGAGATCAGGTAGGTTTTTTCTCTGATCTGACTAATTTGCTATTTGTGTTATCTGTTGCTGAGAAATTCTGCAACTTCACCCATCAGTTCTTTTGAGTTCAGCAAGATTGGCAGTAGGTCTTACTGCATGTGTCATTGAAGACACAGGAAACTCTGTGGGGCAAATCTGAAACATTTGCCACTGGGCCATTAGGATTTGTGTCTGGTGGTGGCACAATGGTGCATGGTCCTGGACCCAGGATCTCTGTCTGCAGAAATCACTCTTGATTTTGTAACTGTTTTCATAAAGGGGAGGAAATGCTAAACTATTGAGACTCTCATTTCTAACAGTTCTGTAATTATTTTCTGTTTATCTAAATCCTTTTTTTAGAGTCATAAGGAGATTTTTGCGCTCTTACCCACTTCAAATGACGTGTGGTGGGGATGTGCATTACTCAGCTGATAAATGTCTAAAGGGATCTGTGAGTGAAGCAAACAATTTTGTTTTGTGGGCTTGTGAAGCACTTCAGGGTTTATGGGGGATGATAAGTTATATAGTGGTACCCAAGGTTTACCCATCTGCTTTGTGGGTGACAGCTGCCAGTGCCAATGGCTTTACCAAACTTAACACCACCATTTTTAATCCTTACCTGACAAGAGGCATTGGTGATCACTGCTCGTTGGTATTCTATCTGCATCTTTCCTGTGTGCTAAGAGTACCTGTTTCTAGGCAGACAGTTTTGAAAACTTGGCAACCAAGGGCCATGTGGACCTAGGGAGCATTCAGCCCATACTTTCAGAAGTGAATGGGAAGAAAACAGACCTCACAAGATGCAGTAGCTTAGTTGCTGTGTGTAGGGATAGGTACAGTTTTGGAAGTATTTGTAACAGAAAGCTAGAACTGGTCTTGCTTAGGAAGACTGCAAAATGCCTTCTCAAATATGTTAGATTTTTTTTTCCCCTTCCTTCTACGTTTCAGAGAAAGTCGCAGGGAGAAGCTATGAGCAAGCTCTCTCTCTCCCTGGTATGCAGAGATAACATGTTTGCAGACATGTACAAGGCCTCCTTGGGCCAGAGAGGGTAGGCAGGAGAGAGAGAAGATAGAAAAAGCCTTGGAGAAGGCGGAGCCTTGCCTTTTTTTCCCTGAGGGCCTGGCGTGCAGCATCATTAAGAAATGGTCCTTGCATCTGAAATAGACCTTTTTTTTTAATCCTTCCACTGCCTTGGCATTCTTGGGAAGAATACCTGTGTATGTTTTACCTTACACTGTGAAAAAAAAATCTTCTGTCTTCTCCATGTGTTACTATTTTTCAGTTTCAATAACTTGATTGTCATAGTAATGTATAAGACACCACTTTGTTATGGTTTACTACCCACCTGGCTGATGGGATCATTCTTTTTATTCCTTCCTCCTTCCCTTCCTCCCCCAAAACCTCCAAAACAAATTTGGACACTCAGTATATTGGATGGTAAGTCTTGAGACCTGGAGATTCTGCCAAAAATCTAGACCACTTCCTTTGATCTTTAATCATACTTGAAGAAAAAGGGCTTTTAGCTTAGTTTTAAACTTTTGATTAATCACAATTGCTGGTATGTTAAGGGTCTGTAGGAGGTCTGTGTGCACATACAGAGATTTATTTCCTCCTCTCTTGCACTGGGGAATGACAGGCACTAAAAGAGGTGAGGTGATTGAATATTTCCCCTCAGGCTTTAGTGCCGGTTCTCAAGGGTTTTTTAAACTACATATTAAGACTTTCTTTTGATGACAAAATGGCATACTGTGCCATCATGGTTCTTCAGTTCATGTTGTGGAGATTTCATATAGATTTGTTCATTTATAAAGTTTCAAAAATAATTAAACCAGGACTTTGCTCATAGTTGGAAGAATTTTATGGTGTTTTAGTGAAACATTTGTGGTCTCATGCTTTGTTCAATTCTTATTGTAACAGACACATTTTGTGAGCTCTTGCATTAGAAAAACTCCTTTGATCTCTTGTGGTGATAGTATGATAACTGTCAGACCTAAAATCTTTATTGCAGTCTCTCTATATACTAGTAGATGTCTGAATAGAATAATTTAGACAGGCAGCTAAGCTTATATTATGCCTTTGTAACATTTTAAGACATACATAATTCATGTCTTGTGAGTTTCCTAGAGAAATTAAGATGCAGTTGTATAGAGAGACATGCAAGTGGCAACAATTCCATTTGAAACCTTTTTGTTTTTATATGAGCCTACAGATGATCAAAGGACACTTTATAAGTTCTGTCCTCCACAGTCATTTGTGAGCAGAGAGCATGGTTTATGACTTTGAAAATATAATCTAGTCTCCAAGCTTTACATAATTCTACATGTTTTATTGCAGCAGAAGAAAGCGTTGTGTATTGATTTTTGGAGTCAGTGCTGACTGTAAGAAAGCTGGACTGAGTTATCTCTCACTCCAGCATCTAGAAATCTTCATCACCATGCCCATTTAAATAGGTGCCCACCAGTCAGTTTTCCCTCATGGAGGGACCACCTATGCTCTGCTCAGGGTAATCAGGCTCTGCTGCTACACAGACTAAGAAGTACTTAAATTGATTCAGGGTTTATCGTTTATTTTTAATAGGTGGAATTCAAAGTACCTGCCCCACAGTAAAATTCCCCCCTGGGGCCAAATGAAAGCATACTCCCAAAGAAAAATTTTTTATTGATCCCCACTAGTTGTTCTTAAATAAATGCACCTGTGTTGCCCTAATGAGGACTTAAATTGAGATCACTATCTTTTTAGTGATCTTATTGTAAAATACACATATTGCTTCTTGGCGTACAAGGAGACAGCAAGTAGGACATTATGTAGGGGACAAGATTATCCTCTTACTTCTGGTTTCCAGAGATTTCAGTTGGCTGCTTTTTGTACATTTGAAGTTCACATGCTAATAGGAGGAAGGGTGAGCAAATGTGTTATTTTAATTGCAGGACCAGCCATAGCTTGTCTTATTAGACCTGCAGAACAGTATGAACAATTTGCTAATTCTGTACCTAGTGTAGTGCCATCTTAAAAAAGCACATTAAGAATAAAAATAACTGCTCCCAGCCCCAGCGTGGAAGGAAAAACACAAATTTTTTTTACTCACCTGGGAAAGTGTTGAAGCTGCATTGTAGAAAATGGGCACAATGTGGCTGCTTTTATTAGTACATTAGCATAGTTTTAGATTTTTAGATGGCCAAAAATGACTACTCAGATTATCATTTCAGCATGGCTAAAGTTAAGTATGAGATGCCAAAACTGAAAACCACTGAAAGTACTGTGGTGTACGACACTTGAAATCAGAATCTGCCGTATTCACTAAAACTACAGTTTTAAGGAATAGGAAAGTGGGATGAGGTTGGCTAATGATGCTACCAACGCATTTTTCTCATTACTGGGCGATCTAGTTCATTTGCCCTCTGGACATGTGTTCGAGATCATCATAGTATAAAACATGAGCTTTTAAATGTTTTATGAAAATTTATTTTGTAATAAGAATATATTTTTAATAATAAGAATATAATATATATAAAGCATATAAGAATATAATAATAATAATAAATATTTTGTAATAAGAAAAACATTCTCAGAAAACTCAAAAACCTCTGGTTTCAGCATTCAGCTACCATTCATTTCACAGTGGCAAACCTGGGTATCCTAAGGAACTGCCCCTGTGGTATCTGGCTGTTTCAGTGACACACCGAGCTGCATCACTGGATTCCCCTGCACCAGTGGGGTCTGCTCAGCAAGATGATAATTCCACTGGCAGGTATACACATAATAAACTGCCTGTGTGGTAATCAGAAGAGTAGACATTGCTCACAGCAGCAACAGATGCAAACAATAAATGCCCTACGTGAGTCCTGTAATTAAATAGCAAGGCAAACACTGAGGCATTTGATAACCACAAAAGATGTTTATGGCTCATGCTCAGACCCTGCAAACATTTTTCGTTGCTCGCTGACAAGATAACAGAAAAGGTAACCAAGCATAACATAAAAATGAAAAATACTATTTCCTTTCTCAGTGGCGGTTTGGAAATGCCATTCCACAGGTTTCTCGCAGCTTCTCTAGTGTTGTCACGCTTTTGGCAGCTGTAGGATGAATGATTGTGTAAGGCTAGGTTCAGAATATGACTAAATGTTCAAGGGCAGGCTCTTAAGAACCATACTTGTCTGAGCAGTGAAACACACGTTTGTGTGAAAACATGTTGTGGGCCAACACCACCGTTAGATAATATGTTATCCCATGAGGAAACAAAGGTCTAGAGGGTCATTTTGAGAGGGTCAGAGCAGCAGTGTGGCAGAGGAGATGTCACCAGCTTTGCTGGGTCCTCTGCAAATTAGGGAGACACCAGGAGCAGACTGTGTACAGATCCTGACCGAAATGCCCCCCTGGCTGCAATTTCGTTGTTCTAATGCTAGTGCCTGCCACAGCAGCTCTGTGCCTGACCTGGAAGTGGCAGGGTTTTGCCGCACTCCTGGAGGAGCAGTAGGTCCCCAGCACGCTCAAGTTATCCCCTCTAGTGGCACTAACAATATCCTGCACTTTTCTCCTCTTGCAAGCTTGGCCAAGCTTCGACAAACCACATTTTACAGGAAGGAGGGAAAGACACCCAGAGCTGAAGTGCCTTGGCAGTGAAGCAGCTACAGGGTCAAAATCAGAACCAGGATATCTGGCCACTTGCTCCAGCCTCCTTCATCACCCTGCCACAGCTGCAGCAGCAGCTCCAGCCCCAGACTGGTTCTTTCCTCTGTCTCTGTGCCCCTCTTTCCCCACACTGCACTGCACAGGGATGCTTGGAGAAGGATGGCAAGTAATAGCTTCAGGAATGGGAAGAAACCATTACCTCAAACAGGAGAAAAAATAATACAGACGAACTTGAAAGTAAAATCCTTTGGTCAGTCTGTAAATCTGTCTGTCACCTCCTTTTCAATTCAATGGAAGAAGGAAAAGGGATGGTAAATACCCTCTTCACGGATGCCCTCCAAAGCATTATTGTTTTCTTATGGGTCTGAAGTATATGAATTTACCTTCTTTTGGGAGAAGCTTTGGAAAGCTGTTCTATTTGTATTTTACTAGTGGGAAATGCCAGGCTAGTGGAATGATTGCACCTCTCTGTTAGCTTTATTGCACCTTCCCTTGAGAATGCTTTGTTTGTATCAGTCAGGGATACTGCAAATAAATTATTCTCACACAGAATGAATTCAGTATTCCCCAGGCTGGGGCAGATTAGCACAAATTAAATCCCAAATTTTCACACCTGAGGCCAATAGCACTTTATTAGCTTTTATGGGAAACAGAAAATTGCTATAAATATATTGTATCATTAATTGTGTAGTGCATGAATTTATTAAAAAATTATAGCAATTAACATTTTGCAAGTCTGCTGCGTAGCTTACACAGAAAATGAGACTTTTTAATTGAAGAAAAAAAACTCCCTTCAAATACAATAGAAATCCTTTAGAAGAGCAAAATTGGGGTGCAAAAAGATTGTTAGGTCTATTCCATTAGCAGCCCCTTCCTTAAGAATGGTCTGTTTTAAGCAGTACAATTTAATGTGATGTAGGAAGAGCCTGTTTAAGACTTTTCCCTGGCATTTGGTCAGTGTTTCCTCTATGCTTTTTGTGGCCTAGATACTCCAAATGTGTGCCTTCATTGGCTGCTCATTTCAGAATGGTTCTGTTTAGTCTTCTCTGTCTCTGTGCATTTATCTACATCTGTCAGGTCTCCAAATGTGTCCCATTGCATTTGTCAAAGACACTTTATTACTTGTCTGTTGCTCCTGGCTGCAGGAACCTGAGAAGGGGTGTTAAAGATGCTAAAAATGCGGCTTTCCTCTTACTGAGGCATCAGTCTGTAAAAATCAGATTAAAGTATTCATACTCCAAAGGCTGGGACTGTCAAGCTCAAAGGGACTGAACAAGAGTATTGCATTTTTAAATCTAGTTGGTTGTTTCTCTTTGAAAATTTTTCAGTCTGAACTAGCATTGTCAAGAATGCAAATGCATTTTAAAAAATTAATTTGTGAAATGTAAGTTGCTAGACTGCCTAATGAAGCAGTAAGGAGCCACACTTGCCCTTTTTCTGCACTCTGTAGCTTATGAACTATTTTTTCAAGTTGAAAGACTTTTTGCATTTAAAACATATCTTTACTATTTTCTGTCTTTGCCACAAGGCTTTGAAAGTCTTTAGAAATAGGGTCATATGTAGTTGTAGCTGAACGATCCTTCTCCAGTGATCACATATGCAATGATTTCATGGAGGGCATAGTCTTAAAAGGAAAAGCATTTTAAATCTTGAATTCTGTCCTTTCTGTCCATTTATATGCCAGGATGGGTATGCTAACAAATAGAAGGATTCTTCAGGCCAAAAGCAAGGAAGAAATGTCTGAACAAAACATCTGCTATTAAAAAAAAAAAGAAAAAAAGGAAAAGAGCATTTTAGTGCAATCCATTCCTTGGCCAGCAGCTTGTCTTATCCTTTCCTCAGTGATAAAAGTCCCTGTTCATGTGAAATCTCTTATTTGTGGAAAACTTAGCCGCCATTGGCAGAGTGTATTTTGTCCCCCAGGTTTCCAGTGAACCGTGTGTGTTACTGTAGAACACATACGGGTCTATGTAACACCCTGGAGATGGCAATTTTTAAAACTGCTGGTACTTTGTATTTTCAAAGCTCTCTTCATTTTCATCTCTGTGGGTGCTGATCAAACCAATAAACTTCTCAGCCTTCAAAAAGATGACTGAGTGGAAAGCCTGATATCCAGAGGAGAAACGTTGAGTGTAGGTTATCTATGCTAACTGCTTTTTTTCTACTCCATAGAAACCTTTTGCACTGGAAAAAAAAGTGCCTCACTTGCATGTAGAGTGTGTTAGCTGCCGAGGGAAATGATACAACCTAACTGCAATTGTCACCAAAACAGCATATTTTGTGACATTGCCCCTGTCATTCCTGTCTAAAAGTGTGGATAATAATGAGATCCCAGGAACCACGCTTGTCTCTGTATTTTTATTTCTTCTTTCTAGGATATGTTTTTGTAGTACACTTAAATCAGAAGTGCATGGCATATGGCTTTTTGCTGCATGAATTGCTGGTGATATGAATGTCAGTGGGCATATAATACCAGATTTTCATTTTGTGAATTACAATGCATGGAATTCAGCCTGAGAGCTCCCCAGACTATAGACCTTATTATAGGCAAATAAAAAAGGGAGGGAAGGGGGGAGAGGTGATATCTCGGAGATTTTGTTTCAATTGAAATGAGGTTATCGTGGTGAATGATACAGCTGACAATGAGATTTTTATAGCCTCTCTTGGAGTAGCAGAAAAGCTTGTATTATTGTTGGTTGGCGTTAAGTAATTGTAATCTAAATAGCACAGTGGTTGAAAAGAGCAGCAGAAATCTTTCATACATGTCTCATAAGCAAAGCCAGGGTGCTTTGTTGCCTTTGTCTCATCTGTCCTTATACAAATGTCCTTCATTGTTTGCAGTTTACATCTCATGTATTGTCTTGATTGAATACGTCAGTCACCATTAAAAAGGCGTTTGCCAGTCAGTCACTGCTGCTGCTTGTCTCTATTTTTAGCACATGAGGTAACTGCCCAGCATTTGACAAGCTGATCCTGCTACCCGATGCACCAGTGTAAATTAAGGTTGGCTGTGATAGAGGCATATGGGAGGGGAGGGCTGCTGGGAGCCGGCATGAAAGGAAAGGACAGTGCGTGGGTGCGGATGGGCTCTCCTCTCCTTTACCCACACCAGCTATTTCAAGACGTGTCTACACCATGCACATGGGGCCAACAGACATGTCTCTGCTGGCTCTCTGTAGGTTACCTAGGGCACCAACATTGGGGAACCTATAGCACAGTTAGTTTGAAAAGCTTTCTTAGGTGATCACAGGCTAAACTGGGCCTTGGTTTGCTAATGTGAGCTGTCTTCAAGTTCCCAGACACTGGATGAGTGGCAAAATAGAGGAGGGTGGGAGGTGAGGGGTTTAGCACGTACTTTCTGAAAGGTGACTGAAAGGTAATTTATTGAGAGGCTCCATCTCAGTTCCTCAAGTTACCTTTATATGTCAGTCATATATGAGCAAGCAGAGAAGCAAGGCCCCTTGTAATACATAGGAAAGCTGAGGAATATCACTTTATAAGCTGAGCACAGGAATGGAAAGAGATTTGATGCCATGTAAGTGTATTGACCCAAACACCAGAGAGAGGTAAAGGAACAAATACCAAATTCTGTGTCAGAATCCTTGAAAAGACATTTGTGTAGATGATTACAGATCTTGCCATGTCAGTTGAAGATACCGTGCCACGACCATGAAACTGAAATGCTCAAGAACCATCCTTGCATCAAGAATGTCAAGTCTGCTTCTAGAAGAGAAGCATCTGGGGAAACAGCTTTCACACATGCTTTGAATTTTATGGTAATTTTTCTCTCTGGAGACTTATCTTCAGATTTCAAGCATCAGTTTTCTGTCTTAGGGAAACTGACTTATCCTTCTTGTGTTGCTAATATGAGAACTTCATCAGCAAGAACTTAAAAATTGCAGTTGTATCCATTCTGCTTGAATAGTAAATGCTTCCTAGTCCTTTTTGTTGTACTTAAACAGGAGTCCAAAGGAAACTACACATCTCATCATATCAATGTTACGTTATCAGACTCTTCAGAAGCAATTGATCAGCCCTTCATAGTGAAAAGTCACAAAGCAGAAAAATGAAACATCCTTGTTTTTGTAAAATCAGATGTGTGAGATAAAGGATGGAATCTCATATCTGTCAAGATTTTCAGATCCCTTCCAAGAACTCATATCTATATAAGTTAGGGATCTGGAAGTTGTTAAAGGGCTGTTTTATTCTCAGTGATGTTCTTTTCTCTTTTTTTTAAATATGAATTGATCTGATTGTCATATAACTGATTTTTTCAAAAGCATATATATAAACTAGTGGCTGCATGTAGAAATCTTACTGGATTTCTTTCTCCGTTCCAAGTGAACCTTCCTTTAACTTCTCTCCCTGTTCAATACTTCAACCAGAATTATTCCCCAGACTTTCCTTCTGTCTGTCCTCTTTCCTTGGAGCAATGGCAAGGCTCATAGCACTTCTACCTGTCTTAAGGATGGTGTTAATAACTTTTCTCACCTTCTAGCTGGGGATGCCTGCTGACTACTTTGCACAGCCACATCTCCCATCAAGGCATCAGAAAGACCCTTTGAGGTTGTAGAATATTGGAAGCCAATTTGTAAAGCCAGGATAGGGGTTATTGGCAGCTCTGTATTTTCAGCAGTAGTGCAAATCTGAAGGCCACTCTTAAAACTGTAAATTCAAAATTACACGCGCAATCATGTTTCTTATTCTTAAAAATTGAACTATATGGACAAAAAAAGTCTTACCTCACAAGTAATGGTATAAATACAACATTTTAATAATGATGGCAGAGAACTGGATATTATTTTATCTAGCCTAATTCTGCATACAGTGGGCTGCAAAGTTTAATTTACATAGAGAAAAAAGGTATCTCCACCAATCTGGGAGATAAATCTCAGGCAGAAGGTATGGGGTGTGTGTGTACCTTGAAAATGGTTTCAGTTAGATACATGGCCTAAATGGCCCTTCGCTGTGTAAAGTCTTTAAAGTACCAGCTAAAGCAAAATCTTTAAACTAGTGGTTCTACTTGATGAGAAAAGAAAGAAAATATCTCCATAAAACTTATTTAGCTTTGCATGGGCTAGGGGTTTTTTATTGCCTTGTTGCTTTTAAGCTCCAGAGAACAGGATGTTTCATAGCTGCTCAATTTGCTTTAGTTATTATCATTTGAAAGAGTTTGATGATTCTAATTTCCTTCTCTACACTTCTTGATTTTAGTAGACGTTTCTCAATTTTAGTAGTAGAGTAACACTTCAGTATCCTGTGTTGATTTTTATGATGGCCAAGGCTTTGATATTAATTTCTTCTGATATTTTCTTTGATATTAAAAGCTGAGGATGTGTGGTTGCCAATGCAAACTGAGGACTCAGAAAGATGAATTTCATGTTTTACAAATATAATTGTAAGTGCTTGCTTGTAGGATGGTTGGTGAGTTGATGAGTACCATGAATCACCAGTGCACCCTTGTGTGATGTGGACTAACTACATGCTAGGCTACATTAGCTAAAGCATAGCTAGCAGGTCGGAGGAAGGAATTATTTCTTCCAACTTGTCCTTTATGAGGCAGCAGGTGGAAGACTGTGTCCAGTTTTGTGCCCCAGTAATGGGGAGAAATGAGGCTAGTCCAACTAAAGGCCACCAATATGATTAAGGACAATGGACCACGTGGTATTCAAAGGGAATATGAAGGAACCAGATTTGTTCATCCTGCAAAAGGCTGGGCACATGAGGGTGGATCCAGTTGTATCTTCTTCCATTGTTTGAACAAGAAGCTGAGAAGATGCACACCCTTCTCAGAAGTACACAGTGAAAGAAGAAAAGTGGTGCAGCACTGGAACCAATTGCACAGAGAGATTATGGAATCTTCATCATTGGAGAAACTCAAAACTTGCCCAGACTTGCCCTGAGGAACCTGACTTAAGTGTGAAGTTAGCTCTGCTGTGTCTGCAGGACTTCATGATGCCTAGAAATTTCTAACAACCTGAATTATTTTGTAGTTTTATGTGTAAAATGTATTTTCTAATGTTGACTTTTCTTAATGTTAAATAAAGTGTGAAAGATCCTTGTAATGGATTCAGCAGCCACTTTAAGAAGTCAGGCTTTCCCCCTGAACTGCAGTGATCCCTTTGAAGCAGTTTAACTTGTCTTAGCTCTGACAACTGAGCTGTTATTACTCAGGGGCATTTAAGCGCCTTCAGAAATTTCCTTCAGAAATTGAAAGCATTTCCTCAAATTGTTCTTGCTAACATTTACAAAAGTATGTTTTACTAAATATTTACCACTGGCTACTACTGCAGCTCAGCTGACATGGTGATTTGTCTAACTCATTATCATATTTGAACCCTAATAGTAAAGCAGGCCTTGTCTGTAGAAATTGCAGAGCGGTGTTTGGCTACTAGTGGATTGGCCTGGGGGGTCTCATTGTTTTGTGGTTGGTTGTAAGGTTTTTTTGTTGTTTTTTTTTTTTCTAAATGCTTGTCTTGTACAGAAACCTTTGTTGTAGCTGAAGCTCCATTGCTTACAGGTTGTAGCTTTAACTGCAAGCTGTCATTTCCCCACCATGGGAAATTTCAGGTGTTTCTTTTAAGCACAGGTTTATGACCAAAGAATACCACTTAAATTGGCAGAATATACAAAGGGTTAAAAAGAAGAAAGGAAAGGTGATGTTAAGTGATTTTTAATTGGATAACAAGAATACATAAATGATGTCTTGCTGCCTGTTGCTTGGAAAATTAGTGGTAGAGATGGGAAATTAGCTCACACCTCACTTGTCAGTACTTTAATGACAAAACAACCATATCTTGGTTTCTTTTCTTGTGTCCTGATACACAATTCTCTTAGCAAGTAGACTTGTTTTTTTTCCTCCATAGTGGAAGCACCTTCCACATTAAAGCAAAATATTTTCCCTTTGTTTACATCCTTTAAAGATTGAAGTAATTAAGTGGTTAGATACAGTGTTTGCTGCATTGTTTATGTAAATGGCTGAAATAAAAATGTGTGGCAATTTGAGATAGTAATGAGAAGGATGAAGATAAAATGAAAAGATGGCATTCACACTGTCTTTGTGCACAATCTCTCATGTGGAGACTTATAAGCAGTAAAAATTTAAGAGCAATTACAAAAGAACCAGAGCTGTCAGAAATTTTTTTTTCCTCTCTTCAAATGATCAGGAAGACTATAGTAATAAATTACAAATTTAATAATCAACTAGTATTTATCAGTATGTGTGTATGTGAGCACAGCATTTGTGATTACCAAGGCAAACTAGGGCAACACTATGCCCACAATAAGCCCAGCACTGCAGCTGGCTTTGGGTGGGTAGGCTTCTGCGGCTGCCACAGGTGGTACAGATGCTCTGTGTTGGGCAGAAAGTCCACATGTAAGACAGGACCTTGAATATAGAAACCTGTACATTCATGGTGCCTGGCTTCAGGACAAGTAGCAGTGCTATTATTGCTAAGGAGAGACTATGCCTCAAGCTTTCTGGAAAAAAAGTTCCCCACTGCCCAGATATGAAAATTAGTTTCAAGCTTACACTGAAATATTGAACACCACTAGACAGGATAACAGCTCAGGTGTGGAAGGCAGTCAGACCTCCAGATCTCACTGCAGGTTACAGCTTGAATAGAAAGGTTGTCTACAGTGACAGTATTAAAAAAAGAGTTACAAAAAAGCTTCTAGAAGCTTTGCATACTGCAAAGCAAAGATATTCTGATTAAAATAAAAGGGCTGCAGAGAAACCAAGAAAACCAGCAAATCCCTTCTTTCTATTTTTCCAGATAGTACAAAGTGTTATTTTAAAATAAAAAAAAAAAATATTCAGAAATTAAAAGAAGAAAAGCAAGCAGAAAAACTGTGCAAGCACCATTAAGCTGCAGAAATTTCCCTTGGACACATTGCAGTACCTTTTCAAAGCAGCATATGGGGTTTATTCTGGTGACTCTAATTTTAACATGAATGGGAGTCACGTGGAACACTCTTGGCATACTGCTTTGAAAATATATCTCTGCACGATTAAGGAAGACTGAAATCTTTTTAAACATCTATTTTTATTTTTTTAAACCAATTCTGAAATGTTTTTAAAGGAAAGAACTAATGGAATGAAAATGGTCCAACCGTGAATAAAGCAGTAATGTAACAGGTAGAAATACTACTGGCTTAGCACTATGCATATGTTTGTGCTTCAGAGGCTGAGAAATGAAGAGTGAGGAAAACTTTGAGTTTGTATCCACTGTTGCAACTGCCTCGGCATTGCTTGACCTTTATAAATTTTTCTCTTCACTTGGAAGACAAAGTAATCATTCCACCTACCATATGCAAAGAGCAGAGGGTTCAACACAGAGAGTACATGGCAAGATTTGCCTCTGCAATGGCAAGCCTTGCCATGCTGCAGTATTGACAGCATCTTTAGTTCATGGGTGATTGAGACTGAAGAAATATGTACTCTGAAGATTGATTAGGGAGACATTCATTAGCAGGAAGGAGGTTCTGAACAGATTCAACAGCTCTGACAAAGTGAGCCAGAACACTGATAGGGCTGGGCCTGGTGTGTGGGCTGAATGTGAAGTAGGGTTGCTGGAGGGAAGTTCAGAGAGTCCTTTCTGACAGCCGGTCCTTCCTACCCATCTTCAGAGAAACCAGTCTTAACAGTTTCTTGAAATGTTTTGAAAAGGATAAGACCCAAAATGTCCATAAAACCATATTGATGAATACAGACATGAGCATAGTTAGAAGTATGGACAGTCATCTGGTGTCCTTCCAAAAATGCAGAGAAAGAGGGAAAAGTTACTTTTCCTTTTCTAACACTTTTTTCTTTTTTTCTTTTTATGACTTTGGTTTTGTGTGGGCTGCTGCTTTAATGCTTGAGGATCTCCTCTGATTATTTGCAATTTCTTATTGCCTGTCTTACTAATATTTATCTATCTTGACATCAGAGACACATATGCAAAAAAAAAAAATTGCCTGTCTTTTATCCTTTTCACAAAATCTTCACCAGTGATATGTTACATCATGATGCTGAGCTCTCCTGTCCTTCGTATCTATTGACTTTGAGTGGGGTTTCTCCGGTCATTCCAACATAGTTGCCACTTCCCAGACTTTAACATGAGATGCAACAGGCAGCATAAAAGAAAGAGTATTTATGTCAGCCTTATTTAAGTAAGACACTTCATTTAAGCAAGCCTATTTATATAGTGAGGTTATTTATATTACATTTGGCTGTGAATGGGCGTGTGTGGGCATGCTTCTGTTGTACATGCAACACGTGTTTGGGGTATGTATACTTGGCTGTGCATTTCCATATACATGGATTGAAAAAGTGGCTGTTAATGTCTTTGAGCAGAGGGTGTTGGCAAAGCCCAGTTTAGGGAGGCTTTGAAGTCCATGGGAACAGATGCGTGCTGCCAGAGGCTGACACAGAATAGAAGTGTCGGTAGCTCATTTTGTGTGGTCCGAATTACCTTATGAGGGTATGGAGGATATTGCCCTTTCTAGCTAAAGCTGTGTTCACTCGGTAGATTGCTCCTATTAGAGTATACATGCAATAACTACGTGGAAAACAGCCCTAACTGTTCATTCAGCTTATGTGAGCACTGATTTGACTTTCATTCCTGCATGAGGTGGAAGCAGACAGAACATATTCTTCTAAAGAAAGAGAAGAAGTTGTGTGCTTGCTTGATCTGGAAACTAGACTCATGTTTTCTGTTCTTCTCATTAACTGTAGTCTTGGCAATCCCTTTCTCCCATCAGAGCCTTCTGACACCTTTCCCTGCAAGCCTGTGATGTAAAAGGAGTGTGAAGGGGATATGATAAATGGTGGATAGGCCCTCATCAACAGCTATTAAACTAATAGCCTGCAGGTTCTTCACAGCAGCTGGGAAGGTGAACCAAGGCAAAGATAACCTTGTAATTGAGTCTTTTTCAGTAGTCTCATTCTAAACATCATCAACTAGCATTGTCATTCTGGTCTTAAAGGTGCATAATCACACCAATACAGTTCCTCTAAAGGCTGCTGGGTGTCTGATTGTTATTCTTAAATAACACACAGCAGAAGCTTTTGAAATTAAAGCACACACATAGAAAAGTCTGCTCAGTAAAAATCCCACTTCTTTTTCCAGAATGCCTAGGCAAGTATATACTGGGTTTTTAGAAATCTGGAGATGTATGCTAGCATCATTCATTGTGTAAGACTTAAGGGTCTGTTGGATAAAACCCAAAGCCTCTGCTTCAGGTCTCATACTACTAATCTCTCCCCATTAGCAAGAGAGAACAGGAGTTTTGTGTGAACAGATTTAATCTTCCTGTGCAGCAGATGTGCTGACACATGGGTTTCTACAGTCAATGGGGTAAATAATCTCCTGTTTAAGTAATTTCTAAGTACCTATTTATGTAATTAACATATTAAAAAAAATCATGCATCATTATTTAAATGGCAAACCATGGCAGCATCAAAATAAGTTCAGATAACTGAGACAGACAAAATTTTCCTTTATTTTGTCCCTCATATCGTTTTTTGGTTTTGTTAAAAGCAGAAAAGTTAAAGAAATCATTTGGTTGCCATTTCATATGACCGTGTAGAGATTTAATCTGCATCTTCCAGATGAGGAAAACCACAATGCACTAATGAATAAGGTGGACTGGAGCATGCATGCATGTAAGAGACACAAGACCAAGTGTGTACAAGGTGTAATTTGTTTCAACAGTGTTAGTACGATGTACATTCCCCAGTGCCTGTCCTGTGGAGACCCAAGCATTAAATGGAAGTCTTAGACTGTTTGGATTGCAGATAAATCCAGCTTCTGTTGCTTTTTTGCCAGTGTGTGCAAAGCATGAGCTGGAGAAGTAGCTAAAGATGGAAGAATATTGCAGATAAAATGCTGCAGCTATGTGGAATTGTTCTTTCCCAGGCATGTGTACTCTAGACCAAGTAATTGAATGAGAGAATTGAGATTACAGTGACATGACTGAAATTTTTTTTAGTATGTTGCAAAGGGTTTTGATACCAAATTATTATATATATTTGAACAATGTGGGCAAAAGAGGCAGCAGGGAAAATCCTAGCTGCAACTGTGGATGAAGAGTATGGGATAGATTTGACAGATAGTGCTCATATAGGCCGAATGTACTAAAATTTGTAAAACTCACATGATGATTTCTGAGCCTCTTGCATTTGTGTATTTAAGAGTGCCATGTAAGGAATCTTGAAGCTGATGATGTGTACTGTGAAACCTTTTGCTGCCTACTGTCTGGATTTATTATAACTGATTTGAAATTCTTCAGTGTCCTCTCATGCTATATGACTGCAGTGTATGTTTAAAATGGCAAGACTTAAAGGTTGCAGACAGCTGCGGGGGCTTGTGTATTTTAAGGGCTTTTTTAATATGATAGCTATCCAAAGACAAACTAACTATGATTGTATATGACACTACCGCCAAACCTAAACATCACTTGAGGTTGTTTGTCAGATAGGGCTCTGCTGTACCCAATATCAAGGTTAGAAATACTTTTGTTTTTGTTTGTGCATGTATCAAAATCTATTCAACTTCAAACTTGTTCACTGTGACGAAATAGTCACCCTCTAAGCAACTCAGTTTCTCTTTCTTCCCTTTTTAGACTTCGTTTCTTATGTCTGGTTGTGGTGGCTTTCTTCTTTTTTTCTTTTTTTTTTTTTTTTTTTTTTTTTTAGATGGGGATATTTTGGTTCTATATCAAACATGAGGCATTTTAGATCTTCTTGGAGTTAACATTGGGGGTGGAAAAAGAACCCACTGTTATTTGTTTGAACTAGGAAGTCTCCTTTTGCTACCCAGACTACGTGTAATCATTTAGCAATAGGAAAACTGAGAAATATTCATATCAGTTCCTGTAGCCAATTTCAGGACTGTTTGTAGGCTGCCTTTGGCTTAGCTGAAGTGCTTCAGTTATCAGAGAAGATGAAGAAGAATTGCAAATTCAACACTCCTAGACAGTCGTCATCCAGACTGCTGTTGTGTATGTCCAGGAGTGTTGTATGAAATTCTATAAAGCTCTGATTTCATTTGTATAAGACAAGTGGAGATTTTCTTTCATGCATGTCTCTGTATCTTGAAGGCTTTTAACATATGTATGTATCCTCAAAAGGGGGGCAACTTGCCCAGTGGTGCAGGAAGATACTTGAATGCTCTTGATGCTCAAAGTACAGGGTAAGGTAGTGAACATTAGATGCACACACTGGTGCTTGGATGGTGGAAATTAAATCTGTCCATGCTTTGCAGAATGAAAGGTTCTGTGGTTTTGTAATTCATATAGACCTTCTGGGTGCTATGGTGGCAGATCACCTCTGAAGGTCATGTCTAATCTGATTTGCAAAGCTGTGTTCCTGACTGTTTTCAGCAGCTTATATATCACTTGGGTGTTCCTATTCAGATAATCTTTGTGGTTTGTAGTAAGGTTGTCTTAAATGGCAGAAAGGATAGATTGCTGTTTATGCTATGCTCCAGCATTTTCATTTTAATTTATGTTTATGTGTTGCTATCCAAAAACTTATTTCAGATGCAGTAATATTAGGGAAAAGAATAAAATTCATCAAAGCTTCTCATTTGAAATAAAGGGGCCTTCTGATAAAGAGGCATAAGGTTTTCTGATACTAGGAATAGGGAAAAAAACAAACTGAATGTGGCCTTGAAACCTCTGAAACCTTTTATTATCTAAAGACTAGGTCTTAAGTGACACTTCAAGAATACAGATGTAGAAGAGAAATCTGTAGGTATTCCTGGAATAAATATATAGGACTAGCTGTTCCTGGTACAAATCAGCTGCTTCTACAAATGGACTTCTGAAAGGGCTGGAAAGCTTACTGAGAATTGGCACATAATTTATGGCACTGGAAGAGGAGTCAGTGGGAGCCAACCAGCAAGTCCATGACTTGGGAAGTGTTAGTAGGTTAACCATCTTCCTCTTTAGGTATCTGGGCTAAAAAAAGAAAACCCCACGATCTAGAAGGATGAGTAAGTATTCTATCACTGCTGATTGTTCCTCAGCTCCCACACACAAACAGGTCTTAGCCCATGACAGCATACTGCTGAGAGCTGCTGTCAGATTGACAAGTAGCAGCTCCGGTGTGAAGCCTTCCTAGAAATCTTTTATCCTTTTGGTTGAAGAGCATCATTTTATCCTGCTATCTTAGAAGATTTTTTTTTCACAAATCTTGTTTATTATGTTGCTTTGAAATTGCCTGGATTTTTCTAGCCTTGAATTTTTTATCTCCCTTAAAAACTTTCTTAGGTATCTGTGGCCTGTCCTGCTTTAAAGTGCAACAAAATTCTTAGTGTGTTTATTCTCACAACAAAACCTTGTGAGAATAGAAATGCAATTTACAGGGGAGACTACCGAGAAAAGAAAGTGACAAAGGTGAGATTTCTTAACGTTAAATCTAACAGCTTGCTGCCATCAGAAGCAGAGATCTGTCACTTCTGCTCCTTACCTATGACAGAAAAAGACCTTAAAAATGGTCTTCTGAATTCTTGACTGGTAACCCTAATCTGGGACATGGTCTTCTTCCTGTCAGCGTGTGAAATGCAGATGGGGAGATTTAAAAACTGGGACAAGAGAAGGTTTCTCCAGATACATCAAAGTTGCACTGATAATAATTATGTTTGCTTGCAGTGGGGCTTTGTTTAACAAAGCACAGCCTAATGGAGAGTTTTGTACTCTGTGTATCACACAACAGAAAGGAACAATTTGTTTAATTAGGAACCTCTTCAATTTAATATTGGCTTTTAAAAAAATTCCGTGTAGAGACCCACTAGGAATGTGACATTTGGTTTTCATTGTCCAGTACCATTTAAATATTTATTTACGGTTTGCATGACTATTTTAAGTCTACATATTGACAGCACTTGCAGTCCATAAGACATGACAATAACAGCTAGAAAATATAATATTGGAACATTCACACACAAATTACAGAGTATGCTCCATACTCTTAGACCACTCTCCTACATGATTTAGGTGGAAGGAGGAGTGGAAAAGGAAGGAACTAGACAGATTGCTTTTTCCCCAGCAAGTTCTGTCAGCAAATCTGGGCTTTTTAATTAGCCCCCTTTCCCTTAAAATGCACATTGAATATCTTTCCACAGTTTCATATTTCAAAACTGAAAGAATGACCGTGAAAGTTGGCAAGCTCAGGGTAATCGTTATAGCGATGGTGCTGCTCTAAAGGCAAATGAAAAGCCGGAAGAAGTACAGCATTGTAAGAAGTGAACCCTGATGACATCCTGAGCCATTAAAAATGCTGTTCTCTCAGAAGCTCATTTCTCTGTCAATAATTATAATTGAGTAACAGATGTCCTGAAAAGCCAGATCTCTGGTGTAGCTCCCTGTTCTTGGCCTTGCTCCTGAGCACTAGACCAACAGGATTCAAAGACCTTCCTAGACTCTGGATTAGTTTCAGGTTGAAGACATTTAACGAGGAGTGGCCTTTACTGTTCAAGGAGATCAGTGTAACTACCTGCGAGGTTCTGTCACAGTGCATTTTAAAATGCTGCTATTTACCACAGCAAATGCAGTGAATTTCTGTTATTAGTGTAATATAGAAATGTTGGGGGTTTTCAGAAGGGCTTTCGTTTTTTATTCTTCTTTTAATTAAATAAATGAAAATAAGGGTTCATGAATAAGGAATGTGTCCTCATTTTTTCCATCTGAAATTCTTTCTTAACATCATAGTAATAGTATATCAGTGTATCATGGTCTGTCCAAGCTTATCTTTTTAATATAAATGCATGCATTCGACTTTTCTCCTCATTTTGCAGTTTCGATAACAGAAACATAGAAAGACTGATAACAGAACGCAAAAGACTTTTTCAGTTGTCCCACAGAAGTCTCAGGAGCAGCCAGAAATTGCCCCCAGCTGTCAAGTCCCTTTGCTGTCTGCACTATTGGCTTAGGAATCTTTTCTCTCTCTGCAATGTTGCTTCCTTTCTTCTAATCATCTTTCCTTCTTTGTATTGTCAGAGGGTAAGACAGAGTTTTTGTCAGTGTCTAACAACCTTTTGTGCATGAAGTTTTCCTGGTGTTTCATCAGACCTTGGACAGAACAGGGAACATCTAGTGTAGCATTAGTTGCATGAAGATTCAGGTCACTGTTTGTGGGTGCCAGATGCAGTTTTGGAAGTTCCATAATAGCTGTCTCGGATTTTCACCTTGTTTTGGAGAGAGACAATTTATGGAAAGGAAAATATGATATTTTGACAGTAGTCTTGTCTTCCACTGGTCTCTTATTCAAACTTGAAATATGACTAAGGTGTATTATTCATTGGAACAAGTCCAAAGGAGGACCAAGAAGATCATCTCCTATGAAAACAGGTTTGAGAGAGTTGTGGTTGTTCAACCTGGAGAAAGGAAGGCTCCAGGGAGAGATTAGAGCACTTTCCAGTACCTGAATGGGGGCAACAAGAGAGGTAGAGAGGGACTTTTTACAAGGGCGTGTAAATAGGACAGGGAGTAATGGCCCTAAAGTGAAAGAGGGTTGGTTTAGTTTAGATATTAGAAAGAAATTCTTTACTATCAGGGTATTGAAGCACTGGAGCAGGTTGCCCAGAGCTGTGGATGCCCCATCCCTGGCAGTGTTCAAAGCCAGGTTGGATCGGGCTTTGAGCAACCTAGTCTGGTAGAAGGTGTCCCTGCCCATGGCTGGGGTTTGGAACTAGATAATCTTTAAGGTCCCTTCTGACCCAAACCACTCTATATGATTTGGATACACAGAGAGTGTACCTCCTTAGCATATGAATACTATACTAACAAGTGAATACTCCTGGGGTACATATATATACGTGTGTTGTGGTGTGTTTGCACAGGGAGAAAGTCAACATGTACACAGCTCTGTCTGCGTGTACATTCCCAGCATGTATGAGAAGAGAAAGCAAACTCACAATCAAATAAGCAGTGAGAGCAGAGGGAAAAAAGATGAGATTGCAGTTGATTATGAGCCTGGCAGCAGATGTGCTACACAAATCCAGCCCGCTGCATCCAGGCTGTTTCCATGGCGATGGAGCGAGTAATTGTGGAGCTCCGGCGCACTCCCCCGCGGCCCCGCCAAGGTGGACGCGGGTGCCGGGTCCCCACCAGCGCTTCGCCTGGGTGGGCGCCGGGCTCTGGGACAAAGCGAGCAGGAGGAGAGGGGGAGCCCCAGAGATGGGGAGCTCTTGATTTATTTATTCCCCGCGTCTAATGGTAGCATGCTAGGGAAGCGGCGCTCTTCCTCGGAAATATGGTCTCCTAAGATGCTAAATAAATGGGCAGGAGTTTCCCTGCCACGGGATTGGGCTGCCATTGGCTGCTGCCGCCTGCCTGTGCCAATGGGAGCCCGACGGGCACCCGCCACATAAGCAAAGCTACACGCTCAGCCCAGCGGCGCGGGGACGGGGAGCGGGCAAAGGTGTGCGAAGGAGGGGGCTGCTCCTCTCACATGGCTACAGCGAGGACGGGTCTCCTTAGAGAGCTTCGCCAGAGACCATCTGCTGCCCGTGCGCATTGTGCCTTCCGCAAAAAGCAGCATTAAGTCATTCGCTCGCTGTAGTGTGGGAGGTGAATTTGTCATCGGGAACGATGGAGCTACGAGATCTCTGTAAGTAAATCTGTGTACTTTATCCTGCTATTTTAACCTGGGCATAGATCAATAAATGGTGTTGAGGAATGGCAAAAGCAAATTAATAGCAACTGTAAATAGCGTGAAGGATTCCTCAGTTTTGTTTCCCATCCAGCGAGATCTGTTCTTCCTAATGGTTCCAGGCATCGGACAAACTAGTTAGCTGTTTGCAGTGCCTTGGGTGTTTTTTTAGCCTAATTAAGATTATTCAGTGGAAGGATGCTGTGTTCTCCAGGGCATTTCAGATCCCCTCTGTGTTTGTAAAGAAAAGCAAACTATGTGGAGCAGAATATCATAGGCAAAAAAGTCTGAGGTACCCCCATGTAGTCGTCAGCATTTGTGGTGTCAGTATAATAATAACAGGTACAATATTACAGTGGTCAAACGCTAGTTCAGACCCTGAGCCAAGAAAACACGAGTTGCTCATCATTCATCACTGTGTTCAGCAAAAACAAATCATTGCTTTTCCTACCCTTTATGTTCTTTTTTTCCCCAAAATTAATTTATTTTTTGGAGGGGGATTTTATAAACACATTTAATTCAAAACCTTTTCTGTTTGTTTATGAAGCGCATGAGTACATGAGAAGTGTGGAGAGTTTCCTTTTTCACCATTGAGGGGCATGTGTTAGAAGTTGATTCCTTTGCCTTTTGGGACTCTGCTTTTGTTTCTGTAAAGCAGAAATGGTATATTTAGAAGGGGGAGGGTGTGTGTGTGCAAATCTGTCCCTCTGTAACCCTCTGGGGTTACTTCAGTTACACCAGCCATGAATTCGGCTCAGCATTGTTCATGTTTTATCAGGTATTTGCTGTTAGACACTCAGCTTTACTGCATGGAGCTTGTAGATGACTCTGCTTAACCCTCTCAGAGACTGTAGTCGTCTTATCTGGTTTGTGAAAATACATAGGGGAAAGGATAGAAATAAGAACAAAAAGATTTAAAAAAAACTTTGTATATTTTCACCCTGTGCCTGAGCTAGTCGTGTATCAGGAATTTTATAGTAACCAAACTAGATGCAAACATCATATGAAGCTGGCTGCTTTTTAGGGATCCATTTTTGGTATCTTGTGTTCATTTTAGAACTTAACACACAGCTTCATTTCCCAGCATTAGGAGCTGCTGAGAAGTCACATTGCTGCCTGGGAATCTCAGGCTGAGGGTTTGAATTTTTTTTAGATATGGTTTAACTGGTCAGCTTTGCTTTTGAGATACTGCCTTGCAAGTTGTAGCAGGAACGTGTGTACGTGGAGCTTATTCCTTCAGTTAAAGGAATCAAGTGTTGCTTCAGAGTTGATGCCAAAAAGAATTGTCAGTGTTTTCAAAAACTGTTGGATTAATATAAATTAAAAAAAAAAATGGAACATAGAATTCAGTGCATTGATACAATGAGAGTGTCTTGGTGAAATCTGTGTAAAGCTCCTCTGTGTAGTTTTGAATGTTTAACCTGATGTATCACAAATGCAGGAGGAACCCTTATTAAGCTTGAATTACTGCTTTTTCTGAAGACATAAGTCATTCTTACCTGTGTTTCCCAGGGGTGTTTGGGTTGCCTTTTATTGAAATGATGGCTGCAGGCATCCTGTGGCACTGGACTTAAAAACAACATAATTTCTCTAAGGTATGCAAAAAAGAAATAACCATTAGCTCTTATTGCAATGCTTATTTTTGTTTAGCAGTGATGGAAGTGCCAAGAATAATTTTTTTTTCTTAATGAAGCAGGTATGTAGCTGCTATGTTGCTTTCCCCAGGGTCTTGTATCATTCATTTGTATTTGCTTAGCACTGGTGTAGCTGAAAATCCCATAGCGTACAGCAGTCTAGGCAAAGTGATGTGCCCACTCCCCCTCTTGGAGGCAGATGCTTTGATCTAGGCTGAGATCTTCCATAAAAAGCAGTGAGAAAGCTTGGACTTCTGCACACCTGAGCATGGTTTGTTCCTGGCTTCAGGCTGGTCATTTTGATCACCTTTGGGATGCATCAAAATGAAGCTCCATTGCACCTTTGAGGCTTTTTAATTCTATACCTACTACCTTCTGCTTTATTTTTTGATTGCTAATGGGAAAGCCTAGGAGAACATTGTCTTTTAAGGTCACTGCAACTCTTAAGATGATATTTTAGTTCTTGGTAGCACTCCAGGGATATAGTTCCAATAACATAAAGCTCTCAAGTTTAGTTGCTAATGTTAGGCAAATACTGCATGTGATAGAGTTCCTCTATCTCCCATAGCCGTGTTCGAAGGGATTTTTTTGCTTGTCTATCCCTGTGCATTTGCAGATAAAGGGAGGGGACCGGGGAGGGAGAGAGACAGCCTATAACTGCTAAGCATTGGATCAGTCTGTCTGAGGGCTTCAAACCACAGCAGTGCCTGAGGTAGAAAAACTCATATTGCAGTCAAAGCCATGCTTGCATTAGATTTTTGACCTGATGGTGCAGAGAACAGTTACTTGTCATTAGTGCTTGGGGATGATCTATGTGGGAGAGGCATTTCAGATTTCCAGGCTCTAAGAGTTCCAGCAACAGAGGAGTGAGTAGGCTTCAGTGAGAGCTGTGGCATGCTGGCAGCAGTTGGGAGGATGCAGAAGCTGAAAAATGCTATCTTGGGGTAGCTTTAATTGGTTGCATTGGAAAACACTTGGTTTGATGGGCTCATATGTCTTCTAAAACGCTTGGTGCCAGACCAAATTGGCATACCTCCATTGACTTACACGAGATGCCACTAGGCATTGATTCGATCTTCAGTATTATGCTTACATTTTTCTGAGAGGAGTAAGATTTTCACAAAGGCAGTAGGTTATTTTTTCTCTCTATTTGCCTCTGTGACAGTACTGTTGAAAACCTAAGTGAAATAGGCATTCCACCTGTTTTGGTTTGTTTCTATGGGCTTTCTATGGGTTATCCTTTGCTTACAGAACCTTATTCCCATACGTTAGTCTATACTAGAAGCATAGAGCAGAAATTCTCATCTGAGCTTTTTATGTGTCAAGAGATACTAAATTTGAATATTTCATTATTTCCCTGGATCTCAACCCTCCTTCAATTTCAAAAAACCTTGTGGCCATTCGTGTTCTAGGTAAGCAGATGCTAGAGCCACCAGTCTTCAATTTTCCCTCGGCTGTATTTTGTTTTCACCACACTATTCAAGTGAGTAGGTACAAATTTTTACACATAGGTGTAAAAAGATGGCTCAATATGTTTACATCCAGACCAATTGCAGATAGTCATAACTCCAAATGAGACTAACCACTCAAAACCAGTTCCTTATTTTTGTGTATGGAAAAAAAACTCCAAAAAACAAACAAACAATTTTTAGGAAAAGTTTCTCCAGGAAACTTTCTCCAGTTTCTCCAGTCCAGTTTCTGCTAGGACTTGGCTTACGTGGAACATCGTGCTAGGTCACAGAAAGCTCTTGCTCCCTGTTCAGTACATGCACACTCACATCTCAAGTGGCAAGCACACACAACAAAGCAACACCAAGCACAGAATAAAAGTGGAACAGCAGTGAAGCAAAGACGAGTGAATCGTGAAAAGCCCATTGATTTGCCTGACACCCATTTTGTTCAACATTGTGCAGTGCTAATCTGAAAATTCCTGTGCGTCATGAAAACTTTTCAGAACAATAAGAACTGTCAATTTCAACAGATTTTTACAGACCTGTCATTATTCTTCTTGTCTTGAAGCACTAAGTGGCATAGAGAGGGATTTTTGGCAGGAGTTCAAGAGTGGTCTCGTAAAGAGGAATCGTGTGTCACTGCCTCACGTATCTTATCATTTGCAGTTAGAGTTCAGCCTAGCACTGGCTCCTGGAAGCATGTCTTCCCCCATCCAAGTGTGCTGCTTTTAGTGACCTCATTTATTTTGTCTCTTAAAAAAACCCCACAACTACAAACCACTGCTTTTTACTGTTCTTAGTTGCAAAAATGTAAAAGCAAGAAATTGTACATTCTTTCTACATTTTACTTGATGTCTTCCAGAAAACTAGAATACTTTAATAAAATCATATCTCACCCCACCTGCTGCTCCTTTGGAAAGGTGGGGATAGCAGCAGTGATGGCCATAAGCAGAAGTTTTTATTAACTGCCTTTCTCTTGGGATTGTATAGCTGGTACTTCCTTCTCTTGGAGCATCTATAAAGAAAGAGAAGCTCTCACACCCCACATTCCCCATCATTAGGAACTACAGCCCCTCTTAGAGACATGCCCCTGTGAGGAGAAGCATAATGATGGGAAGAAACATTGACTTTGTGTCAGAGAGACTCAATTTGAAGTTCTTTATTCGGAATCAGAAGCCATGTAACTTTACAGTGTTTTGTCTTCTATAATTACACTTCCCAGTGTAGTATCATATGCATACATTCCTCACCCAAATTAAATAAAGTTTCAGTACAGCAAAGGTCATGACATTCACGCTGAATATGAAAAAATTCATTCAGTTATGCATCCTTGGTATTGGTAACTAGCAGAATCCATACATGTTGCAATAAACCTCCAGCATTTTCAAAAGTCTGTGTAGCATAGATCCATTTTTTGGGGACTTCACAAAATTCTGGCAGGTTTTGCTATTTAAGAGTTCAATGGTTTCAAAAAAGCATGTGAAAATCACACCTCAGAGGACACGCATGACCTTCATATAAACTACAACTTTGATTAGCTGGAATTTGGGTGTTTAAAACTCCTCTGCAATGAACAGAAGCAATCTTGTAATGCGGTGAAAAAGGAGATCTTCATATTAATGCTAGTCTACTGTCAAATTAATACATCAAATAATATACTCTTATCCTGAATCAGTGGACTGCTTTTATCAGAGCTTTTGATGTGGCAAAGAAAGTGCTTGTTCCATAGCTACAAACCCAACTCTTCTAGTCTTCCCGTCTCTTTGAACTTAAATTTTCTTAAGTCTTGGAACATTGTGATACAGAGAGCAGCATTCATAGCTAGGTATTTCAAGACTCACATCCAGAGGCATATTAGAAACCTCACAAAGGGATTTTCTTTAAGAGAGGTTTTCAAATATATGTAACCTTCTGGCTTGACCTCTGGATCCACTCCCAGTCTACATTTCAAGAAAAAGAATCTACCCACATATGGTTATCTCCAGTAAGATCAAAGCTGTCATTGTATTCTGACACCTGTGAGAAAGAAATGGATATAAAAAAACGTCGGGGAAATGGTGAAAAGATTTGAATGAGTTCCCATTTATGAAAGACATGCACCCACGGATCTTGGAAGCAAAGGGAAGACTTTTTAAGGATAGCTGCAGAACATTTCTTTATTTGTAAACCTCACCAAGGTAATTAAACAGACTTGAAAACATAAACAAAAATAGATTTTCTAGATCCCTACAAATATATCTCTGCTAGCACTTTACCATGAAAGTTAATAAGGTTCTAACTTTAGACTAGGTTTTCTACCTGTTGCCTAACAGAAACCACTGCAAAGGATGGTGTTATTTCATGCTACCTTTGGAGCCTCTCATCAAGGTGTGGTATTTTTCCCAGTTTCTACCCTTTTGTGGCAAAGATGGAAGTTGTCATAGATTTATCCCAGCTGCAGTAGATACTTCCTGAAGGACTGCAGAGTAAGTATCTTCAGATTGAAAAATGCACCTCTATTCACCTGTTTGTGTTTCCTGCTGTCCTGTGAAAAAGCACCAGAATGGCTTTGCAGAGCCTGTCTTTCCTCTATGTGGACAGATCATCGTCATAAGGCACAGTGGAGTTAAAGTGTGAATTTTGCTGCGTTGTGCCCTTGCCTCAGCACAACCAGCCACAGCAGAGCCCTTGGCTTTCAGGTAAAGCCTTGAATGCCCTACAAGAGAAGCGTGTCCTAGGTTTTGACAGCACCACAAGGTTATCACCTCTGCATCAGATAATTCAGCATGATGCTGAGGAGCGTTGTGGCTGAAAGATCCTTGCTCTGCAAGAAAACTAATTTACAGTCCCTGTATTCAACCCAAGGGGTTAAAAGGTATCTGTGGCACTAGCAACTAGTCACTGGATCATACATCAGGACTGTAGATCAACCAGGCTTCTCTCTTGATTCTCTCTGTGCCCTCACAAGGGACTTTCTCCTCTACCCCTCCCCCATACTCACCTTTTGTAGGGTGGAATTAAGCCATTTGGCCAACAGAAGCTCCTCTCAGCTTTTAGAAAGGGGAGCATCCCTGATGTGAGGCTCTTTATTATCAGTTCAAGCTCCCAGCTGCAAGGGGATACAGAATGTCCATGAAACTTCTCATTTCTACACCCCTAGTTGCTTTGTTGCACAGAGTAAAAAGGCAAAGGCTTTAGTTAGGAACACTTCTGATGCTTTGAAACTACAATGAGGAGTTGGATTATATTTATATGTTAATAATTGGTCTTGAATTTTTCTGCCTTTAAATGCTATTGTAACCCAGTTAAATATTTAATAAAAGAGTGGAAAGTCTATTCACAGTTGTTTCAGAAATAAATTCCATCCTTCTCACATCCCGACTTACCTTTTAAAATCCCCTGTTCAAATTATCACCCTATCTCAAACAGCAACACAATGTTTGGGGTTATGCTTAGAGCGTCTCAAGTCCCATTTTTAATGGCAAGTGGAATTATGGTCATTTCTAATGGTACTGAAAAGGTACAAGTGAAACTTAAAATAAGATCTGCTTTTTTGTGCGTGAAATTATGTATCAATCCACCTCTGCATGCAGGATTTCCATCATTCAGAAGTCATGAGCATCTACGCCAGACCGAACTTTGCACCAATCCTAATAACAGTTTTCATTGCTAAAGGTTCTAGCTCAGTGAATTTCAAGGCCTTGAATTAGTATTATATATTTAAGGTATAAGTAAGAAACTTCTAACTAAGAATGTCTTTGATGGAGTAAATATCAAGTGTTTCAGGCATACAGTTCTGACCGTTAACATTTATCATTGGCTTGATAAGATAAACAGTTGCTGGATGTGTGTCAGATTCTTTGGTTTATAAAGCACTTTCCTGTCAGATTTCAGTAAAGAATGAAAAAGACACTTTCTAATTTTGTTAACTGTTATTGGGTACTGGTAATTGAATGAAGTTTAGGGGTTTCTGTCAGAGAGATAATTGACAAATTTGTAATGGGAAGAGTATAGGAAAGCTCCACAGCTAATTGTATAATTTTAAACTTAAACACCAGAGCTCAGTTGCTGCTTGTTCCAGGAGTTTTCCCAAGCTGTGATTTAAAGGCTTTATTGCACCAAAATCCCAGAGGTTGTTGCAGTTTGCAGCAGTGGGCTGCCAGAAGATAATCACAGTGTGTAGTTCTTATGATTGTAAAGAAATGTGCACATTTTGTCATGATCTCCTGCATAGGCAGACACCTGGGCCTGAATCCAGATCCTTTAAGATCATACCCTTGATCTGATGTCCTCATCATTGCCTCTGAATCATTACTGCTGGCAAACCATTTAACTCAACAAGGCTATTGGCATCTCAGATGCCACAGCCCATTTGGAGCAT
The DNA here is from genome assembly GCF_036250125.1 of Pseudopipra pipra. NCBI lineage: Eukaryota > Metazoa > Chordata > Aves > Passeriformes > Pipridae > Pseudopipra > Pseudopipra pipra. The sequence continues at coordinate 107,567,854 of NC_087549.1, forward strand.
CTATCTGTTACCAGTGCCACAGAGCACCCACGAAGGTGAACGTCACAGGTTGTGTGTCACTTTTGGTGCAGAGTACAGCAGTCCTGCTTTGTGATTTCAGTCACCTCAGCAGTATCCATTGCTGATATGAACACTGTGGTTAGGGTCCAAACTCAAAAGCTGCTTAAAAGGAACACCAGTGCAGAAGGCAAAACCTTGGCTGTGTTGAAACAAGTGCCAAAACTCTCATCAGTTTTAGGCTGGTCCTCCAAATCAAGGGGCTATCTTCCTCCTGGAGTGAAGTGGTCAAATTGTACCATTAAGTGAGTCAAAAGACATCTCCTAAAGAAAGTGAAAGATGTCAGAGAGCTCTATGTGAGTCAGTCACAAAAAAAGTAACAATTTTGGTTTCTGATATATAAAAAAGAATGTTACACTAGGGATAACAGCTCGTTATTGCTTTGCTTTCAGGATGCAGGGAGAAAGGAAGAGAAAGAAACTACTTGTAGCCAAGTTGGCTGCTACAGTCCAGCAGCACAGTCAATCAAATTGTTTCATCCTTCCAAGTTATTCTGTAATGGCACTGATTTATCTTGCTGCCATGCAATTGTCCCCTGTTGATAATTCCAGTTTTGTCAAGAGATGACAGAGATTTTACAAAAAACTTGCAAGCTACTTTTGCCAGCAGCAAACAGCAGGAGAGCAAAGTAAGATTTCCTTCTTTTCACTGATGCCTATAAATAGTCCATGCTAACCCTAAGAGCCTTGAAGAAGTAGGGAATCTTTTTTTAAAAAGAATCCATTATTTTTAAAACTACGTTGACACAGCAGAAGTAGATGTGTGTGCTTTAGATCATGATAGGTTGATAATCAAGCCCTGCTGTGAATGCTTAGCACTTTAATTCTGGCTGTAACATTTTACATTTATTTTAATTCTACAATGGACTGGCACAAGTCTCAGTATAATGGCCAGAAAGAAGACTGCTTCATTATTGTAGATATTTTTTTTAAAAAAGGTCTTATTTACAGTTTTTACAATTTAGTTCTCTGTTTCTTTGATTTTCCTGTGTATGTGGGAAACAAAGGAGATAATTAACCAAAGTGCATTTAATTTGTATCAAGAACATGTTGCTTAATAACAAATCTTGGAGTTCTCTGTTGTGCTAAGCAGAACTAGTCACAGAAGTCATTGCATGGATTTCATTGGTGTTACTCGAATATGCAAATGCTATCCAAACATGATTTGAGCTACTTTGAAAAGTATAACAGGTTTCTTAGGAAAGCTGAGTCCCTTGGTCTTGCAGACAGGAGGGCTTTTTTGATATGGCACTAGTATGCATGCATCCAATTAGAAATTATCAGAAAATCCAGATTTATGTAATAGGAGAAGATAAATAGGATGCTTACCATTGCTGAAGTAAGGAGAAAAATTATCATCTCTGTGTGTATAGATGTTATAAATAATCTAGAAATACATCACCTTTTGGGTTGCCCTGTAGTCATAGAAGACTTCTTACTACTACAACTCACAGGATCATCACTGGAAATGTAAATTTCTGCAGAAAATGCAGATCTCTGTATTGCTACATTAATTTTTTTCCTGTAATTTTAGGCATACTTGAAAGATATTTCCAAAAAAAATGTAGCTAAATTAGTACATATACCATACTGACAACAGTATACATACTTTTTAAGTGAAACAAGGCTGTAAAACAGCCTAAAGATATTACCTACCAATGAAGTAATTTTCCTGCTGTTATTAGTCTTGAGAAGGAGTTGAGTTCTGAAAATACTGTAAAAAGTGTGAGCTTGAAAAGGAAGAAAAAGAACTGATTTCTACTATTTTATGTGTATTTTGGGGATTGATAGAAAGGAAGATTAAACTGTGTGTGTTTGAGAGCAGCATTTGATCACTTGAGATTGTGTCTGCTCTGCTCTTAATCTTGTAGTATTTCAAGATCCTTAACCATCAATTTCTAAACATGATAATCCAACCCCCTGCAGTCAGTTGTGTTGATCTCATCAGGAGCCACACAGGACTTTCTGGTCTTTCAGTAGAAAGTGGCTTAATCTAGCAGGCAGGTAGGTGGTGTTGAATTTTCTTTGAAAAGAGTTTGGCTTGTCTAGTAGTTGGTTTCAGTCTAATGCTTAAATGTCATTCTTTTATTTGGTTCTTCTGAAGGTGGCCTTACTTCAGTAATGATGAAAATCATCCCTGTTTAGAAATCTCACCTCTGGTAAAACTTAAGTTAGCAAAACTTAAGTTAGCATTGTGGAAAAAGAGCTTTCCTGTACAGGCTGTTCACTTTTGTTCACTGATCTGGCAGTCCACGATCTCCCCAAGTGCTTTGCTTTAGTAAGGCTTACCTTGCTGCAGGGTAAATAAGACAGAATACCTCATTTAACTATCAAAGATTTCACTGAAATATCAGCATGAACTGCCTACAACACCTCCAGTGCGGATATCCTACCCTGCATGTTCTAGATTGCTATCAGGAAGAACGAGAAGGGGAGCCAATTCTTCAGCATATTGCTGTGCAACACCTTCCTCCTCCAAAAGCTGTAAATGAGCCTTCAGAATTAGGTGGATCTCTTTTAAATACCAAATCATAGCACCTTACATTCCTTTCTGTTTTATTTTAGCAATTTAGTCCTAAGATAAAAAAATTCAGAAGGAAAAGTAACAGGATAATGCTGTAAAGCCAGTGGTCCTGTTTTCAACAGTGTGAGTATCAGGAGTTAGGCTACAGATTTTTACAGATGACATCCAGTAGCTTTTCAGTGACATCAGTGGGCTCCAACTTACTCTTAGAGAGGCATAATAAATTCTGTGTTGGCCAAACTGGTCACTTAGAAGCTGCCCTCCAAGCGTATCATAGGAACAAGCTGCAGAGGTACATGATGCTAACTTACAAGCTATTACATACATGCTAATTTAATATATCTCTTCTGGAAATCTTTAGTATACTTAGTTAAAACCAGGAAAGCTAGTAAAGGGACTTGTCTCTAAAGCTCTGGAAAGATAATTTAAAGTTGCTCTGAGTGTTACCAGAGCAGAATAATGGCCAGAAAGTACTCAGCAAAATCCAAAGGAGGAAAGCAGGATGCAAGTCCTTGCAGTCTTTGGGGGCAAAGAAGAGTGAAGAGTGGGGAAAAGCAGAACAGTAAGGCAAAATTTGTTGAAGCTGGCAGTGTGTGTTGTGAAGGGAGGAGAAAGCAGTTATGCCATATCCAAAATGGAAACACTAAGACCAACCTTGAATAAGATGGTATTATTTGTATTTGGCAGGCATCCTATCTCTGAGAAGCAGCAAAGGAGAAAGAAAGCACTGTCTCATGGTGAGATTGGTGACTAAGTCAGACTGACACAATCTGCTTCAGTTCCTCCATCCACCACAGATTTGTTGTGCCACCTTGAACCAAGCAAGAGAACTTCACTCTTGCTCCCTGGCTTTCCACCTCTGTCATCCATGAGCAGTAACACTGTCCGGACTTAACAGGATTTTGCAGGTATAAAGTATACAGAGCAAGCAAAAATAGACTTGTGCCCATAGGGTTTATGTTACCTTGCAAACAAGCTGCAATAAAGTTTACAGATGTAAACCCATTTATTAGCCAAGGATGCTTTTGTAGTTAAAATACTACAATTCTAGTTTCTTAAAGGAGATGTGAAATTTCCTTGAACAAAAGTGGTTTTGTAGAGAAGCAAGAGTACTCAGTGCTATGTGCTAAATGTGAAATTGTTTCTTGTGTTCAGTAAACTTGTTTCTGTCTCACTGGATCCAAATGAGGGCTATCTTTCTTCAAAACTCAATTTTATATGTGTTAGAGCCAAATTTGTTTCTGAAAGAGCTAACATTTGAGTAAGTATACTATATAATGTGTGTTAAATGATAGGCCATAGCTGTGCACTGTCAAGGTTTAAACTAAACTAGTGATGCCAGTTTGGTTGGTTGTTGAACAATGCTGGGTCAAATAAACATTGAAGGTTGTGGGCAGCATCACTGTTATATGATTGGGGTGTCCCCCACCATGACCAGAGCCAATGTGTCCTCCTGCTGTGCACTTATACTTTCTCAGAACCAGATGCAGGCCTGCTGTGTCATAGGAGACATTCAAGTTGGTTTACTGGGGAGGAAGGAATGACTGCTTTTTCTCAAGAAAAGGAAAGGGAGGGAAGACAAGAGAACAGGCCATATTATTTGCTTTGGAGGCAGTAGGTATGTCACCTTCAATGAGATGTGTATTACAGAGTTATTTTCCACCTTGTTTCTACTTACACAACTGTCTTAGCATAAGTCCTGGGAGTGGAAAAAGTATTTCAGTAATTTCTGTGTCATTTACATTTCACAGTGCTTCCATTTACATTGGGATGCTTTAGTTCATCAAAACAAATAGAAGACAATGTAGCATCTTCACCATGCTGACCAAAAACCAGCCATCTTCAAGGAAGAAAAGATTGGAAATATAAATAGCTACCAAAAATGTGTCCCTGCATTTAAAAAATGCTGAGTTCTAGGATGTTCCTGCTGTTACTGTCTTGTCTCTCCACCCCCTTTTTTCTTTTTCTAGCTCGATAGTGGCAGCTGATATAATAATGGGCTATTGCACAATTTTACACCTAAGGTACACGGTCATATTTTAGAACCTGACAGTGTTCTCCTTCTGGAATAGAAACACTGCTTGCAACCCACAACTGAAACAATTAGCTATAAAACAGAAAGCAGCTTCATTAAACAAAAAAAAATAGTTGTTCTCTGGCTTAGAGATACAGTTTATGAATTTGTTAAAAGAAAGCAAAAGAAAAAATTCAAGTAGACGTGTGAACAAGCCTCAGAGTACTTCACCAGCTCTTATGGGTTTTGAGAATATAAATGATTTCAATTAAAAGTCATTTGAGAAGATATAATAGAAGAAAGGGCTATAACAACAGCAGATGGAGCAGAATAGAAATGGTAATGTTACTGTATATACCTGCTTGCAATAAAAACGGCAACTGAAAGGAGGCATTTGAACTAAACTTTATGAACATGTGTCCTTATAGCTTTTATTAATGGGTTATTCTGTTCCTCTCCTAGTTTCTCTTGACCCTTTTCTGAGGGTTAAATTAATCCTTTGTGTAGTTTAGCTGAGAATAATGAAGTTGCCCCAGGGTACGAATGTAGCCCTTGGGTTTGACCTACAGAAGGCTGAGCCTCTATTCTTCACTATGTTTTCAGGCACTTTTGTTTATTTTTGATTAATTAAAAACACCCTCTCCATTCCCCAGGCTTATGTGCTCTCCTGTACAAAATAAAGGAGGTTCCAGTGTCTGGCCTTTCTCAGCCTATCCATACCAACGCAGAGACAGTGGAAAATTCTGCTAATGAGGGGATCTTAATGACCCTGATCATGTTTGTGAGCAAAAGGGCTCATGTTCTGATAGAGCTGATGTGGGCAAGATTTATGATGTGAGGAACAGTTTGGATTCCTTTTGGATTGCTACAGGCTGTTGTTTGTGTTTCTGGAGCCATAGGTATGGCTTGCAGCTGGCCAGTAAGGCAGAGCCTTTTTTACTGAAGGTGAATTAAACCAGCTAGAATTTGATCTAGAGTAGACAGTTCTGGGCCCCTCAGTTCAGGAAGGATATTGAGGTGCTGGAGCAGGTCCAGAGAAGAGCAACAAGGCTGGTGAAGGTACTGGAGCACAAGTCCTATGAGGAGAGGCTGAGGGAGCTGGGGTTGTTCAGCCTGGAATAGAGGAGGCTCATGGGAGACCTCATCACTCTCTACAACTCCCTGAAAGGAGGTTGTAGCCAGGTGGGGGTTGGTCTCTTCTCCCAGGCAGCTATCAGTAAGACAAGAGGGCATGGTCTTAAGCTCTGCCAGGGGAGGTTTAGGTTGGATATTGGGAAGAAATTCTTTACAGAGGGGGTAATCAGGCAATGGAATGGTCTGTCCAGGGAAATGGTGGATTCTCTGTCCCTGGAGGTTTTTAAGATGAGACTGGATGTGGCACTTAGTGCCATGATCTAGTAACCACAGTTAGTGGTTAGTGGTAGTGGATCAAGGATTGGACTTGATGATCTCAGAGGTCCCTTCCAACCTGACTGATTCTATGATTTTATGATGCTATGAAATGCCTGTTCTAGTTCCTATGTATTGTATTTTTTAAAGGTTTCAAAACAGATGCTTTTCTCTTGACATTTTTAGTACATCACTGTCCATGAATAGCGCCGGTTTTGGGTCCAAAATCTGGCTTATTATGCAGTGTGAGAAACAGATTGGAATCTGGTCCAAAGTCCATTGTTCTGAGATTTTTGACTGTGGTAACTTTCCTCTTTCTTTCTTTCTTTTGAAACACTTTTGTAGCTTACTTACATTTTTTTCCCACATCCTTCTATCTACCATGCCAGTGTGCAGGTAACATGTAGTGGCCACGTGGATGCTGGCACTTTGCTCTGAGGCATCAAAAGCAAAATTGACAGAGAGAGAAGTTACATCTTGAGAGCACAGCAAGAAAGCATCTGGCTCCTTTTCCACAGTGCCATGAAAGCTAGGTGGAGCCAGCCAAATCCACCTCTCCCCTCACCCTTTTCTTCTTTAACCCTCTAAATTGCCTGTGAATTGGGGTTTAAGCTGGATTTAAAATAGCCCATGTATATCAGGTTCATTGCTTCACAAATCAGGAGATTTGCACATCTGTCTTAGCATAAGCATTTCCTTTCAGTGTTCAGTAGAGCAGAGACAGACGGGATTTTTGTCATGAATAAAAATGGATGGCTTCTGACAACTTGGAAATCTCTAGAGGTATAGAGAGCACCATTGTACTGAAATTTGAGAAAGGTTAAGTTTTCCTTATGGTCACAACCAACCCGTGAACACCTAAAGGAATTTACAGGAGGTGTTTAACACATGCCAGTGATGTTTCTGATGTCCATGCTGTGTTGTGTGCTGGTCCTTTGCTGCTTTAAATGTTTGATTACTTAGCTACCTTCTGGCAAGAGGGTATTTTCAGACAAAGAGAAGAGTGGTGGCTAAGAAAGACTTCTTTTGAGATCTGTAGTTGTGTTGGATTTGTTTTGTACTGATTCTAGAGAATGCTGATTAGTATAAATCATCTTGCATTGCAACACTTGACCAAGGCCTATAATCATGTCACTACTTCAGCTGTGTCTGTTTGAGAAGTCCCCAGATTAAGCAGAGTACTTATGGTGAGAAGTCCCCTCTTTGCCAGCTGGGAGGTTGAAACCAGCTGCATTCTGAAATTTGAAAGAGAGAAAGAATCCATGAACTGCTTAGTAAAATGGTCTCTTCCTCATTACCCTAATCACACACGTATGCTGAAGCCTGCAATCAGCTTGTTTCCTTTTTTTCTTTTAAATCAGACAGACAAAAGGAAAAGACTAATAAACATTGAACTGAAGAGGATCACTTCTAGGTCCGATCCCTGGAACTCAGTAATAGACATAAGAGCAGAGGAGACCATTAAACTTCTATTCCAGCTGTCTTGTTGCATGCTTCAGGGCATGACATTCCCTGTTCCCAATGTTCTTTAAGCCATGTAGATCCTTATGGAGAACTAAGTGGCCTGCATAATGTGCCAAAGGAAAAATCAAGGCGATTGCTTATCTCAGGATTTCATTTCTTATATGAAATGGTATCTGAAAATTACATTTCTTGGACAAAGTTCCTAGGTAATTCAGGGGAAAGCAAAAGTACCCAACATTTTCAGTTGCCCTCCTGGATCTTCTTCTCATAGCCTTAAATGGCAGTGACTTAAACCCTGAGTGTGTGCAACGCATGCATGAGAGGTACTAATACTACCCGTAGCATTAGTTTGCCTTGTCTACTCTCTTAGATGTGATAGTTGCCACTCTTCAGCTCTGGGGAATAAGACAAAAGGAGAATAACTCATGAAAGAATTAAATTATGTGTCCGAGGTCATACAAAGGCACCTGTGGCAGTCAGCAGTTAGATCTGTGCAATTTAAATATTAGCAGAGTGCATAAATTAAAAGGGATTGCCTTCTTTCAGTTGTTTTGGGGATTTTAAGTGAGAAATGAACCTTCAGGTGCTGTCCAGACTGTGGTCCTTGTCAAGTTTTTAACTCTCCTTTATTCAAGTAGTGCTAATTGGTATTATTGTGCTATCTGTAGTTAAGGAGAATTTCTGGGTATCCATGAATATGTCAAGCTTCAGTTCAGTCTTTAAAATCAGCCACTGTTTTGTCACTACCATTTCCACCAGCCTTCTCTTCTTTTTGAGGGGCGTTCTTATTGCTGTAAGCTCCGGCAAAGACTTGGCATAGGGGCCAATATTTGCTTTCTGGTACTATAGGACAAATATTTGTATAATCAGCATGGAGCAATGGCACAGTGGTAGCTAGACTAGGTCTGGAAAAGCACAATAGAAGCATTGATATTACAAATATAAAACCTGGTTAATAATGAAGTGCAATGTTCTGGCTGTGGATAGATCTGAGTGCAGGAGAACTTTGAGCCCTGAAGGTTTCATAGTATGCTCCAGATATTTGTGTTAAGAAAAGAAAAATTAGCAGTTGTGGATATAGTGCACATACGATGAGCATTTGTCACCAGTAGATTGATCCTGTGAGATCCTGAGCATTGTCAGCTCTCAAAAATTTTGATGTCAGTTATAAAAAATAAAACTAGACTCCTAGTGCAGGAGACAAGACTAGAAAATTCTCACCCCTCCACCCCCCCAAAAAAAAAAGTAAAAATCTAGGAACCTTTTGTTTTGGAGGAATGCCTGTGTTAAAAATAGTACTTTTCATAATTGGGTATGTCTGCCTTGTATGTAACATCCCTGCTTTGTGCACCAGATGAAAGTCACATCTGTGGCTCCATTTGTCTAACAAGTAGTTTTCCTGCAGGCTCTTTAATATTTACCCTGGGGGGAGTTCATGGACCTTATCTAAGAGGAAGAATTACTTTGTTGTGGCTTTGACATGCTCTTTAAATAATATTCAAAAACCATCTGAAACCACATTATATAAAGAGGAACCTTTTTGTGAGTCTCAGTGGAGAAAACAAGAATGAGAAATTTCCCTGTTCCATTTTCTGGCTCTACTGTTTCCTAGCCAAGGGCTAGGAAGCTGTTTAAGTCACAGGGCTCAGTAATTAAAATAGACAAAAGTAAATCTGGAAGATTTTCTCCTGCTCTTCAGTGTCCTTATTCACCTGTTCCCCACATTATTCAGATGGCTTCCAGACTGGCATGTTTTTAAGCACTGTCCTACTTCCACTAGTATTTGCTGTACAGATCACAGAATCCGTTCCTCGTCTGACAGAATAATTTAATCCTTGTTCTCTAAACCACTTATTGAAAAATGCATCTACTGGTCCTGCTTTAAGCCCTGCCCTGCTTTAAGTCCCTGCTTTCTCCAGCCCTGCCCTGCAAGCTTGCAGGATGAGCAGGTTGCTAGCCAGTGATGTGGCAGAGAGCTGACCCACTGGATGATGGTAGCTCACTTAGAGCTGAACTCAAGGTGCTCTCAGGAGCTGATTTTGCACTTTGAGCCTCTCCCTGATTTACAGGAGCAGATACATTCTTGCATTAGTTGAAATGGAAAATGATACAGTTATGATGGTGAGTTTGATTGACATTTTCAATTGGACTTTATCTTTCATTGTGAAATAACTCCTTTTTTTAGAAAATCGACCACTGAAAGCTCTGTGAGGATAGTCTTAGTTAGTGACAGCCTTTGAATAGCCACCCAAGGGTAGTGTCAGAAGCCATCCCCAGTATCTCACCCTGCCCTAGCAGTCAGGTCCAGTCTCTGATCTCAAGAAACTGGGAAATCGGATGTCAGTTCCTCTTTTTTGTCTCCTTCAGACATGCCTGTAGTTTGGTGATGTAAATGTCAGCCTGCGAGGAATCAGGATTGAGATCACCCATGCATTTCATTCTTGGGACTTAGCTGTAGAATTTGAGTTCACTTTAAAGGCAAATACGCTGAAATCTTACATTAAAGCTCCTTCCCTGCTTGAAAATAACGGTTAAGGTCACAACAGTAGCAGCAGCAGCCAAACATTCCAAAAGAAAACCTTTTTGGTTTGTGGGGTGGGGATGATTGTTTTTCTGTAACATTAAATCTCAGCTTGGCCTTGGCAGGGAACAGCCACGCTGCTGCTGTTGGAACAAGACAGAGAAATGGGCTCTTTAGTTTTGACATCCCTTTAGCTTTCTGGCATTCTGGAGGATCCCCAAGGCCCCATGGAAACCAGATGCATTCCTGCTGCAACAATTAATGTAACCAACCCTTGCAGGAAGGGAATATTTGGGGTGGGGGGAAACATTACTGTATTTTCTTTTGGAAAATTCCACTATTGACATGAAAGACAGCAGGGGAACAGCAAAGATAGATTGCAAATTTTGACAGCACCGACAGGTAAATATTGGCTTTGTGCAAACAAGTTTCTATAAATAACCCGTCTGCTCCAGAAACTCCACAGATGGCAGCAGGGCTGCCGGGGTATTGATTTACCCACTGTGCTCAGTGCAGAAAAGCACAGCTGTCAGTTTTGCTGTTCTTCTCATTCTGAGTGTTGCTGCTGCTCCTGCTGAGAGCTGTGTGCCTTGTTCACCATTTTTCTTTGGAAAGTGGAGATGAAGATTAAGAGCCAAAAAAAATTAATTGAAAGAAAAACATGCCAAAACAACGAAGAATAAATGAACAACACAAAGAGTAATGATGGAGAATGCTGGATATATGTATTCAATGCACCAGCAAGAACCTGTCTCTTGCTCAGTCTGTATCAGGTAATTTAAGACAGCTCACAGGAGTGGTTTATAGAGAGTGCTTCAGGAGACCATAGTGGGGACTTGAAGGACAAAGAAAGCTTTTGAGGAGACAACATAGAGTTTGTACATGATGGGGAGTAACAGGCTGAGGTTAGAGTTGAGGAGTCGAACCAGTCCTATCTTTTTGGAAGCCTTACATGCAAATGGAGATTCTGCCAAAAATCCCTAACAGCTGGAGGTGACTTATAAATAAATACCAGCCAAATAGGCAAACGCTTAAAATTGTCGTGATTAGGTTTTGGGTTTATATGACCCATTTGAGTGCAGTCTAAATCTCAGGATTATGATTTTCAGACAGCAGAGTCAGCCAGTGCAACCACCGTCTCATTAACAAAAATGTTGATTTACAGGCATAATATCTAGAATTGCTTTTTAAAGAAACATCTTAGATAGACTTCATAATCTCAGCTCCATATAAAAATGTTTGCCTGTGGTGCAGGTTCACTCCAAAGGCTCATCAGTAGCAGAACTGTGCATCCTCTGGGACAGATACAATGTATGCCATTCAACGGCATTTTTCTGCTGGTTTTCTGTGTAATTTTTATGTAGTTACACAATGAACACAAAGAATGAAAATGGCTCCATGCTACATCTGCATCAGAGGTTTTGCTGAGAATTACTGGGTAAAGCTTTTCATTGTCATTTTGTCCCATGTGGTGGCTTAGGGTTTTTTTGTTTGAATTGTTTGATTCTGTGATTGTTAGATTGGGTTTTTTTACACTTAATAGAATCATAGACTCATAGAGTGGTTTGGGTTGGAAGGGACCTTGAAGAGTACAACTGCATAACTAAAATGGCAAAAAATTAAGAAGTAAATATCCAGATCAGTGGAAACAGATTGTTGTATTGGGATTTTTAAAATTTATTTATTCGTTTTGTGAACTTTGGGTGCTGCAAGATGGGTTTCCATTCACTTGAGCTGGCTGTGAGGTCCAGAGCAAGAGATCTGTCCCACAAATTTCAGCAGAGTTCTTCCTGGCAGGTAGTGGCACTTTTGAGTGCTTGCCTGGATAGAGGCCTAGGTCTGCCTATTAGTCCTATTTCTGCCTGAGTTTTAAATGGTTACCGGAAAAGACAATTCAGTCAATGAAAATTATAAATCAAGGGATATGTGCTTACATAAAATTCAGGCTTGACATGATTCTGTCTTGATTTTGGGAAAAAATGAGAGTAGGCAAATGAGAGGATTTTTCCCAAGATAGACCAAGAATCTTTTATGGGAGAAGCATATGAAAAACAGGGCTGTGAAATGGACCATACAAATACCTTAGAATTTTTTTAGATAACTGGCATTACTTAAACTATTACACAAAGTACAAACATATAAACTCTATGCAGACTAGGTAATTTATAAGTAGTAGGGCGTAAGAAGTTGTCAAGAAGAGACTTCTGTCAGAGTTACAGAATGTTGTTGGGCTGACAGAGATAGATGCTAGCAATTTCTGGAAAGTCTGCATATCTTTTACCTTCATTTTTGTAAAGCTTTTTTAAGTATTGAGTAAGGTATCTTGTAAAAGAGGTTACATTGTTCCATCCAAAGCTGTTCTTTCCCCATACTAAAATTCTACCTTGATATGCTGAAACAACAACCTTGCCTTCTGAGCTGTAGGTCAACAAATTCACAAATAAAAGGATAGGTCAAGAAGCGTTTGGGCAATACTCTCAGGCACATGGTGTGATTCTTGGGCCTGTCCTGTGGGTCCCTTTCAACTCAGGATTTTCTATGATCCTAGGGTTCTAGGTCAACAATCTTTCTTCGTGTGTGTGTGTGTGTGTGTGTGTGTGTGTGTGGCTGTTGCCCATGGTGGTTGTAGCTGAGACTCACACATAAAGTGTCATACTGACACTGAGATATCTGTGTCCTACCACCATTGCTGTCAGCTTCTCCAGAACTTTGTGATTTTAGATTCTGAATTCTTCATCTTTGACAGCTAGATGCATGTAATGAGATATGCAAACTACAAACTGATCTGAATATGATGTGCTAAAGGTTTCAATGCTGAATACATTTCAAGCATTTTGTTAGATTTTTCTCTCTCATGTTATATAAATATGTTGTTTTACTATAAATACCTTATTTCAAGCTGTCCCTGAAAACAGAGTCCATTCTCTGTTTTGAAATCTCATATCTCATGTCACAAATTCAGCAGAGGAATAAAATACCAATTTGTGTCTGCTTGGAGAAGGAAGAGGGGAGAAAAAGGGCATCCTGTAAGAGCATAATACAAAGTGATGCCAGTTGTCACTGCCTTATACCAGCGACCTTGTACATTAGTGACCTGTGAGCTACATTTTCCTTGCTCTCTCATTTGAAGTACAGTTTGCAGTGTTTTCACTGTACTGTTATTGCAGTCCTTTTTCTTAAACCTGACCTGGGGGAAGAGAGGGAAGAGTTGTGTGTTCAAAGAAAGCAACATCAAAGTATTCTCAGGAGCCAGTCAAAGCTTCAGCTTATAATAATTCTAATAACTCTGTTGTTGGTGATGTGGACTGTTTACATGGGTAACCACCTGCTTGTCTCAGGATACTCATTGCTATTTGCAGCCTTCTCTGAAGGGTTTTTTTGTTTGGTTGGTTTTGGTTTTTTCTTTTAGTTTGGTTTAGTTTTAGGAGATGTGTTTGTGTTTTCTAATAGATGTTATTCAACAATACAGAGCCAGCAGTGTCGGATGCAATGTTATTGTAATAGCTATGACAGAGATTGTTTGGAATTACAATGTTAAGGTAGATAGGAGCCTCCAAAATGTTGGACAAGAGCACTGAATAAAGTTAAAAGGTAGAAAGTGTACCTCTATGCTCTATGTGGTTACCTAGAGGATCTTAAAAGCCTGTCCACGATATATGTGCCTATGCTGGTGCAGAGCAGTTATTAGATTTTAAATTAATTTCATTGTTTTTTTCAGCATTATCTTCATTTTTTAAGTCACTAAAGTTGCTCCTAGTTTTTGACTGTGAGATCAGAATAACTAAGAGAGAAAAAAGGGGATAATATTCATTGTGAATGATTTTAAGTCAAACTCTCACAATTTAAAGGAATGTCTAAATTGTCAGTTAAAAATATACAAATGTCATCTATTTATAATTGAAGCAAACATATTGCAAGAATTAATGTTTAAATTGCAGTGTATACTGACTCCACATGTATGTGTAGTAGTGTATATGAATATACATTAACAATAGACCTGTACATCCTCTCTAGTATTTTGTTGAGCCAATGAGTTTTCATCTCTCTGTCAAAACATGTCATGTGTTACAGTAAGCTAATGTTTTCCTTGGTTAATCACTAATCTGCCTCTGTATTGGAAAATGTTGCCATGGGCACAGCAATAGCAGAACTGAGAGATGAGCTTTTGCCTAGTTGGAGCTGAAAAATGGCTATTTTTACTTTCAATACCCACTTGCTCAATCACAAATGAGGATAAGAGCATAAAGTGTTCCACTACCTCTTTACAATTTATTTACAGAAACATTTTTTCCTATATATTTCTCAATATGCAGATAATATTTACTATATGTTCATTACTTGGACAAAGCTCTTCTTTAGTTGGGCTTCAGATTTTTTCACCAGATTCTTTTACAAAGTGCAGTATCCTACATATGATCAGCAAGGAGAAATCACATCCCTTTCTTCATTCCAACATGAAAAACACCCATTTTGGATATTACTGAGTCCCATTATTTAACATTTAATTACTTCTCTAAAGTACTCCATGCCGCCACAATGCTGCATAATAAGTTACTTACTTGTGCAGATTTAAATCCTGGACTGACTCTTATCCTTTATTTATGGCTTTTTTTCTGAAAGAAAGAAGATTAAACTATGTAAATGGAACATCATTGTTATTTATTTTGTTAGCATGTGCAGTGATGAGTCTTTGACCTACATTTCTTGTGTGTAGTGTGCTCTTGCCCTATATCTGGATAATGAATGACAGAAATATTGATGTGGATTGACCTCTTTTTTACATAGTTTTTGGTCCTTTTTTTTATACATAAGAAAAATACTGAGATACAAATATTAGTTGATTCCTAATAAAATCCCAAAGAAGAAAAACACTTTTTTCAGAAGAGATAGGGAAAATATTTAGGCACAATGCCTGATACATAAAGATGTTTGGAAAGAAGATAAAGGACAAATCTGGAATCTGTTAAGTCTTCTAAAGTTTTTATGTGATGTAGATGCTTATGGACTAGATTATGCAACTAGAAGTTGCATGCTACAGTCTCTATTTCAAAATGAGGTTTTTTATCAAATTTGGACAGAGTAAGCAAATCATCCTTAGAAGGTGACTTTCTCTGGATGCTCCAGAAAGTCAAGCTAAGATACATGTATTTTCAACCTTCCAGCGTTCTGAAGACTGTGACCTCCAAGGAATGTATGCAAAAACATAGGCACTGTGCTCCTTCATGATGGCCTTTCTTTCATTACAAAGGTGGTGTATTGGTATGTTGAGGGAAGTGTACATATGTGACCTGTATTAATACCAATGCTCTTTATGGCTCAGTAGGTGAATACAAGCCTGCAGGAGTCAGTGGCATAGTTAGCCTCACTGATATTACTGTTAAAACTGCATATTTCTCGTCCTTCAAAATTACTGCCAAGGTAAACAGATTTTTGAGAAAACTTATCGAAACTAAGGAACATGACCTCTGATTATTTTAAATCAGTTTGTTACACAGTAGGTCTAGGCATTGTAAGCACAACATGGAAGAAAAGAACTGTTGAAGATATTTAGTATTTAAACCTATATGATAGTTTAATTCCATTATTTCTTTGGAAGTCTGATATCATTAGAGACATATAATTAGAAAAAAAATGAAAGAGAGCACCTTTCTAGAGGAGGAACTAGCAATGTCTCTTTCTCCTTCAGCAATCTGTTTTCAAATGGCTGTCCAACCAAACTCTGAAGTTTTCATATTTCTAGGAACATGTACTACGTATAACTTACTTTAAGTTGGCACATATATCAACAATATGGAAAAAATGTTCACACCTCTGGGAAACTGAGCTAAAAGGTCACTTTTTCAACAAATTCATCAACTGGGAAAAACAAACCTAGCTTTCCTTTGAATTTTAATAGCTTTCCCTTTTCTGTATGAAGTCCAGAGGGCAATATTCTGTAGTGTAAAGGCACCGTCTGAAGAATCCAGTGAGTGTTTCACACAGATTGGCATGCATTTGTTTGTCTGCTTAAGTTTAGGTTTGTTTGAATTTGCATGACATGGATTTGATAGGTATGTTCAGCTGCTCATCTTATTTTTATTCTGGGTACAGTATTTGAAGGCTTTCAGGGGGATTTTTTTATCTACAAGAAGGCAGCGACCTGAAGGCCTTAAGTTAAAGACTAAAAACATCAGGAAAAGCAGTGGGAAATATGTATTTGGATGGTGATGTGGGGCCTCATGTGAGAGGCAGCTAATAGGAATTTTAGCATAACTGGTAACTAATGTAGGTTATCACCCAGGTGCAGAAAATTTTTGTCCCTTTGTTCACAGGAAAATGTTCACCTCAGGTTTTTTTCTTTCAATTCTAACTATAATGTTTGCAAAACTCCTTGAACAGGAAATTATATAGCCATACATAAGTCACAAAGGCTTTTTTCTGTGCTGCTGCATGGAGGGGTCAACAGGTGATCAGACATTGCTTTCAGCTTTTCTTTTCTTCTTTGTTTCTCACACAGCCTTTTCAAGGTATTGAGATGCTAGTACACGAATTTTTAGGACATCCTGAAAAACCTGCTGTTTTCAATAACCTCTGTGGATGGATGACTGCCATCAGTGTTCTCTGGCCTCACTTTATCTCTTGATCATACTCTTTCTGAGGCATGGGGGCTGGTCTTTTAGTTTTGTCTGTTGTCAGAAGCTAGGTCCTAACTCCTAGAGGACTTTACCAGGATCAGGGTTTCAGATGGGTGAAGCTTTAAGTCACAACCTGAGCCAATTCAGCTGATTCCTGTGTACCAGATGCTTTGAGAAGCCAGGTGAATGGTGCCCAGCTTTAGTGTTCATTTCTTCCTACTGCAGTCAACAGACCTTACACTGGTAGATAACTGAGATCATTCTTCGTCCCCTTTATTTTTCATAGTACTACTCTTTGAAGAACTAATTGGAAATGGAAAAAATCCTTATTCTCTGGTAATTTTCATGATGAAACATGGCCTGCCAAGTTTCAAGAAACTTGGTGTGCCTTGGAATTTCAAGACAAAGGGGCATGGAATAAGGACATACCTTAATTCTGTGTTGCCTGTAATTACTTGAAGCCTAAGAGAAACTTCAGTGGAAGTAACTCTTCATAACACTTTTGAAAGAAAAAATACACATTCCTGTTTTTATTCAAAGTTTAAATAGCACTCATGAATAAAGCCAGCAGGTGAAATTATTTTCTTTCAAATAATAATTCCAAGTACTGTTTCCAGTTCTGCTTTACCCAGTTAAATTACTTTTGCCCGAGATACTGATAGTACTATAATGGAAACAGGTTTATAATAGAAACAGTTGAACACATTTTATTTGAAATACAGCTCACAGTATGGTACCTCATGTTCCTCTCTGGAGTGACTAACTTCCTGTGTACCAGGATATGTGGTTTTTTGAGGGATGAGTAAATACTGTGTTCAGAGTTCTCATGGCAGGGGTTTAAAGATGCATTTCACACAAGTATGACCACACATACAGATGTACACACGCACACTTTGTTTTCTCCTTCCTTACAAAGTAATTGTAAAAGTATTTCATGATTACAATTTTAAAAGCAGTTATTTTCAGGATGTTTTGAATCATATCTGGATAAAACCCTGATTTTTCAGGCATGGTCTTTTATTAAAATTTAATAAGAATTGGAAGAATTAAATGCTTAAATTATGTCCTAAACCATGTAAATCTAACTATCATGAGCTGATTGAATTTTTATACAAATATGCTACTAAAGATTGATCACCTTGCTTTGGAAAATAATTATGAAAAAACAAATGCTGAAGTGATATAGAAACTCAGCAGACAGAAATCCATCAGAAGCTAAGTGGTAAAAAAGGTAGACTTGTAGTTTATAACACTAAAGAAATATTCAGTGTTTCCTTGGTTTACACACTAAACTAAAGGTAGGCTTTTAAATGTGAACTCAAGCATTTGAATTAAAATAGTTTGATTGAATTAAAATAGTTTGATTGAACTATGGTGTCCTAAACATGGTCAATTAGCTTCTCTACATCTCTGGTAAATTAAGCCATATTTTTTATATATATTCCTAAAATGGACTAGGGAACAGGGTCTTTGGCACTTGACATCTGTTGCCTCTGACCTGTTTCTGTGTGCTCTGAGTTATATTTTTCGTGCATGGAGAAAAACAGGTGAATGCAGAGTACAGCACTTAAAATAAGCTTGATACAACCAGTGAAATGGAGCCTGTACAGACTTTTGAGTGTACACTTTTGTAGAATTGATTACTTAGTCGCTGTGATTTTCTAGTGATTCAGTTAAATGGTTCCAGTTCCTACTCTGAACTTTTAATGGTATGCACTGATGCTACAAATTCTTGTTCCATGTGGGAAGGTATTAAGTTGCTGCTACAGATCCCTTTTATATCTGTATACCTTCCCCCTCACTCATTTAACCTACTTATTATACCTCCTCTTCTTCAGGAACATGGCAGCCAACCATTCAGTCTGTGGATAACCAAGGTAGATGATGAAATTTCTTTTTTATCACCTAGAGCGAGGAGGTGCTTTAAATACTACTCTAGCTGGTGAATATCAGGTATTTGTCTGGTGGACAAATACAGGTTTATTCAATAGTGAACCCAAGGGAGATCATGTAGTCATTCATGGAGTAAGCTGATGGTTGTCATATTCTTGAGGAAGTGGTATAAAAATTAGACTAACAACCGACACATTGACAACTGAAAGGTAACTGTAGGGAGTCTGCCACTGACAGGCTGTCCACATCTAAGATTAGAAGAAAAGTTTCGTATAATTACCCAGAGCATGATGAACTTTTCCATCAAGAATTGGCATAGGAGACAGGTAACAGACAAACCACCTCCCTGGCACATGACTTGCTCTGTATCATAACTTTATGAGGTGAGAAGTTCATTTTGAATTAATGCTTTTCTGTGCTATTTATAAGTATGTTGTGATGATTACTGCCTGACTCATTCTTGCAGTAACATGTTTCTGTGGGTTCTAGATTACCTATTCTTAATGGATTGCTCATGTCCTTTAACAAAGCCTGGACTCTTCTTTTACCTACAAAAAGTAATAACATTTGTCTAGATCTCTAGGCTGGCAGATTAATTTTTGGTTGACTATATCATCTTGCTGAGGAGGAGGAAAATCTGGAATATATAATAAGGTCATTTTCTGTAATTTAGCAAGGATTACTAGAAGCAATTGTATCAGAATCTAAATGCTTTTGGGAGATTTTGAAGTAAAGCAGCCATCCACCACCTGTTTTCCAGTGCTAGATGATAACAAGGCATGGGTTTCTGTATGGTAATGGAACAGAATGTACAAGTACTTGGAAAGTTGCTCATTCTGATAAGTATCCATACTAACTAAGTGAAGGGGCCATTAAAAAACCTCGAATAGCAACAGAATGTGATAGCAATGAAAAAATAAATCACTGCGCTTAAAACCACCCATTCTGTTAGTCAGGTATTTCATATATGCATTTTTCCTATAGTCTCATTTAGTGGTTATAAAACTTCAGGATTGTAGAATTTTGCTGTGATGTAGCACAATTACTTGGTCTTAGCTAAACGTACCCCTATTAAGTTGAATTTATGCTAATTCTGTCCCATTTAAACTGCAGACAGTGTTATTGGCTGCACTACTAAATTGCTTTCCTAGGAGACATCCCATTAGATAAGTGATGCACCCAAAGTAGGATATAATAAATGACATTTTTACTTAAGCTTAATACATTTTACATCTGTAATCGGGATAGAATAATGTCCACTGTAGATGACAAAAGACTTTTTAGGTTGCCAGTGAGCATGGAACTTAGCATGTGATTTGTCCAGCTAATTTTTAAATAGCCTAGGCTATTTCTTCCATTTACATTGGAAGGTGATTCCATAGCCTGATACTATTTTTCTAATATTAAGCTGAAAGTTTACTTGCTTCTGTTTTCATTTGTATCTTCCCAATTATTCTTCCCATAGACCGTTTATGTGCCAAAAGCATTTGGGCACCAATCCATTCAAATAAACTCCATTAATTTTCTGGATAGTCTTACTCCTTTAGTTTTCTTGTCTTCCTAGTCTTACAAACAAGAATGGCTGGGTGAATTTGAATGAACAATTTGCCCTTTTGATCATTATGGATTTTAGTTGCTTGTTCCAGGTTATATGTTCCCTCTGTTCTATGACAGCTCCTTATGCTGGCTTGATCCAGGAAGAGCACAGTCCTCTACTCTCATTTCAGGTATGGCAGCACTTACTGGGAGAAGGAAAAAAAAGCAGAAGGTCTCTTACCAATGGGAAGGCTGCCCTCCAGCATGATGTATTAAGTTAGTGTTCAGTGACATTTAAAGTAGATCAGTGTCCCAAGTAACCTGGATGCAAAAAACCACTCCATTTCCCAGCAGGCCAATCTTGGTTATAATTCATGTAGTTACAGGGTGAATTGTAATGATGATGCCTTTAGGGACAGAGGTTTAGTTTCTCCAAGATTCTGTTGATGTGGTTTTGTAAGCTAACATCTTAGAAATGTGTGCCTGTGTTTGAGTTCAGGCTATGCAGTCGTGGGAAACTACACAAAGCTGATATGTGGGGCTTAGACACCAGAGAGCTGCAGGACAGAACTCCTCGAATTGGCAAATAAGGAGTGTTTGCTAATCTGCTTCATTTGTCAAAAGAGATGGGCAGTGTGGAGCACTAGAGTGGATATCAGGCTATGTAAAGGACTCTGAATAAAGGACTCACTGTCTATGAAGAAAGGTAGAAGTTTTCAAGCCTCTTGTACCTGAGTCACTAAAAAAGAAGCATATCTATCAGCTGCAGAACCAGCATGTGCTTTCCATTCATGCCATCTGAACAAGATTCAAACAACTATTCCCAGGGATTGTAGAACTGGGAACACAATAGAAAGCTGTTGTATGCAATCCATGTCAATTGTAAGCTCGATCCACAAAATCCTTTCAAGAGTAGCAAGAAACGTAGGGATGCTTAGTTGATTTCTGGAATGTGACAGTAGAGAGCTCCCCTAGTGAAACTCAAAGTAACACAAGTTTAGTAAGCAAGAATTCTTCAAGAAGATAAAGAAATAAGAAAGATTGATTTGCATCTATCTTCCCTCCCTACTGAATTTTAATCCTTAATTGCTGTTTGAGAAGTTGACTATTTGAAAGGCTAGTTGTTGGCTATGAGAGGTGATTCAGTGGAGTCAAAACTGTACTCTAGTGACTGATGGCTGACAGCATGTGCTACATTGAGTGTGAGCAAGAACAGTGGTTCAAGGCCTCTCCTCATCTACTCTCCCAAATACATACATTTTTTATATTTTTATATTTTTCTTAGCTGGTATTTTCATAAACTGAAACCTATTCTCTTTAATATTTGTAATGAGTTTATGGTCAGAACTAGCAGGACTCCACAGAATTCAGTCTTCTGAGAGGTTGAACATTTGCTGGGCTCCACTCTCTCTACAAAACCCAGCAGCTTCTATAATATCCCACCTGTAGAGGGAGAGTCATAATAGTTGAGGTGAGGACTCTGTGCCTTAGAGACAGATGGAGCTGTTACACAGCCTTGTGATTTTTCTTTCCACATGAGTGTGTCGCACTGTGCTGTTTGCCTTATCTAGACTACAAGTCTTTGCAGTGTGGAAGTATCTTGCTTGCTTACAAGGTAGTCAGCACATGTGGTAACATGCCATTGCATAAGTAACAAGAAAGTGCCGTAGAGAGTTCTCTCTTTCTCATGTGTTCTGTGTGGTTGGCAGAAACTGAACTGTGGAATGATGGCGTGGGAAGAGAGGTTGTGCACCCATCTCCCTGGCAAGCTTATGGAATAGACATTGGGCTGTTAGATACAATACATGGGTGAAAATTTCAAGGAGTTGGTTACTTGGCACTGCAGTACAGCATTCTTTTTTGGATTCCATTGACTCCAGAAACAGCCTTGGAAAGCTCAATTGAAAAAGAAGGGGTAAGAATATAGACAGTATGTTTGATATCTGAAGAGTGAAAATCACACTGAAAAAGTAATATTACAAAAAAAAAATAAAAAAAAGACAACTGGAGTACATATGTCAAGAGTAGATGCAGAGACAGCATGTGGCAGATTTTAATGTGGCAGATTGGATGGCATACCTACATCAGGAAATACAAACACGCATGCACCTTTTTGTTTCTGGGCATTTAAAAAATTTGACAAATCATGACTGGGAATTTGCAAGAGCTTTTGTTGTTTTCTTGTCTTGTTCTTGTCAGAACAACACAGTTCATCATTATACCATCAAACTCAGGACCTACATTCTTCCATGTGCAGTTTCAAACATCCTCTGCCACTCATGTTATGATCATTCGCTGACTTGGCTCACACCACCACTTAATGCATTTGCAGATGGGTGGAGAAAAATTGCAGCTAGCTCAATTTTGGATTTTGAACTTCATTTTACAATCCTTCAAAGCCCCAGAAACTAGCTAACCTGTGAAAAGATACCTTGCCACTTTTGTGGCAAAGACTAGGGAGAAGAGTGTTGCAGTGCAGGCTTGAAGCAGACATAAGAAGCGTGTGTGAGCCTGCATTACTCTATCTCCGCACCTTACATCCACGCAGACCGATCGAAGTGTTGGCAAAGGAGGATTTGCGTGGGAAGAAGGGCTGCCTAAGGCAGCATCTGTATCTTCAATATGTTCCCACAGTAATACCCGGCTTTCAGCATGAATGCACTCCCACCTATGGCTAAGACTTAAAAAGCATCTAAATTGGGCCCTGTATATTATATGTGCATGTGTTTAGATATGCATTAATTCCTTTCTGGTTATCATTTCTGTAATTTGTACTATAGGTAAATATCTGGACATATTTCCTACAATCACAGTAAAAATTAATGACCTTCAGTAACCAGCAGTACAACCTGTCATTAATTGTCTTTAAAAAAACCCCAATTCTGCCCAATAATCACTTTTAAGTTGATTTCAGGTTAGTTATACTATTGCACATGGGTAAGGAAAGTCATAATATAAATAATTATAATATTGCAGAAATAATTATAAATATTGTAGAAATGTAGCCACAAAATGGCTTTTTTTCTCATTGAAGGTGAACAGTTATGACTAGGGAGGAGGGAATTCTTCAGAAACTGCCTCATGTACGACTTGAGTCATGGAGCCACCTGTAAGATGCAACAGATGCAACAGTCTTGGCCTTATCTAGTGGAAGACATGTCCATTTGTAGATATACATGGATGAGAAATGGATCTCAAACAGAGAAAGAGGGAAATTGGCTTAGGAGCGTTAAACCTCTTCCCCTGTCCCTTAGTGAGAATGTGACATTTGTTCTGTTTTGTTGTAATTTCCCCAATTTTCATGCATTTTTGCCAATTTGCTTCTGTTGAATACAGCTGCAGAAGGCCCATTATAGGTTGTTAAGTGTTATTTCTAAAATCAAATTAATGGAGATATAAAGACTGATAAAATAGTCTCCCTGACACCTCTCAGTATCTGGCTGTCTAAGCCAGATATTAGTATGAGATGGTTCAGACTAGATGATCTAATGGTTCTGTCTGAACTGAAAGGCTCTGAACCTTGTATGTCAAATTACTAGGACTGAAGAAAGTGAAATGAGGTTATTGCAGTTGTTATCATACATTAAAATACAAGAAAATTAAGTAAAAAGGTTTATTAGGCACTGTACTTTGTTTCTCTCAAGCTAGAGAGCAAAATTTGGACACTCTCCTGTAATAGAGATGGACATTTGGCCACAGCACTCTGCAATATTGGCCATAGCTGGACTGTAATAGTTGCTGCAAAAGAAGGTGCTCACCTCATTCATCTGTCAGGAATAATCTGAGTTCAGATAAGGATAGGAAAAAAGAGGAACTCTTATGACAAGCTATATTTGATGCAGCATTCCTGTTAAAAGCATAAAGATAAAACACAGTCCTGAAGACTATTCCCTAGAGTTTTCCCTCAGTGTGGTTGTTCATAATGTATACATATATAGCATCTGGCTCATCCAGATATAAGATGGACAAAACTTTGTTGGAATAAATTAATTCCATTAATTACACTCAATGGAGCTAAGCTTATTTACTCCAAAAGGGAGTTTTGCCAGCTGTATCACAGCAGTTGCAGCAGAAAACGTTAGCAAATAGGGCAGTCCTCCTCTAAAATTTCCATTAAGATTGCACTGGTTTACCCAGTGAATATCTCTCTGTGCTGTGGGTACTTGCTTCCTAATAAGATTTTCATTTACTCTTTATTCCTGTTTCTGTGCTTATGGCTAGGAAGACTGCACAATTCTGCTTGGTATATAACATGTATAATTGCTAGTGAGCATCAGGTTTTGGAACTCCTGGCTCAGGAGCTGGTCTGCTCCACTCAGGAAAGATTTCAGAGCATGAAAGCAAGGGAACCAACAGAGCTAAGTGCGCCTCCCAGTGCCCACTGATACATTTGTTAATATGACTTTTACAATTATAAATATACAGACTTCTGAGCTCCCTGAGACATTTAAAAAGTCACGTTTCCAAGTTCCATATTAGCTCCTATTTGAATAGAAGTATTTTGCTATTGCAGATGTTTCTGGTGACCACAATAAAATAATCATGGCTACCAGATACCTGAGATGTTAAATACTGTCATCACTAGGCAAAAATCCATGCATGATACTGATTATAGAAAGTGTAGCAGAACCTTTCATGGTGGTGGTTTGCATTTCCTGTTTTACCAAACTGCTGGGAACTACCAAAAATAACACAACATGATATGTCTGAAATAGCATAATTTATTTCACTGCTCTGACACATTTGAGGTTGTATAGAAAGAACCAATCCATGCGTTCCTTTAACTTGTGAGGAATTCTTAACAGCTTTCTCACAGTAAAAATGGCTGTAAAATCCTTTTTGAATTAAAGTGCTCTGGACATGTATGAAAACTACCTCTTTTTTTTTTAAATTATAATTTTGTGAAACATGATAGCAATTTAAGTATGTTTAAAAAAAGCAAAGACAGAGGCATAGCAAACCAGCAGATGAACATCGTAAAAGCCTACAGGATGGGTTCTGTATTGACAGAAACAAGCATCTCTATTCCCATCATCAGCTGTGAATAGCTATGTACCAAGTTGTGAATCCTGATTGGTCTCATCTTCCTCACTTCAAAAAGGGAAAAAGCAGCAAAAACCTTTCCTTTCTGAGCTGAGTCTGCACTGTGATCCTCTCTGCCCAGACCCAGGTTCCTGCTGTTACTAGGAGGTTTGAGGAGGATACTTCTTTTTTGCTAATACTTTCTTAACACCCAAGGAAGAGCAAACAACTGTTTATCTTTTAACAGCAAATAATTATTTAGTCTATAACTAGAAACCAAGCAGAATTCATAACCAGTCTCACTGTGATAGTTTTGTGTACCAGCACCTTGCAGGGTGTATTCTGCAACCAAATTAGCCAGTTGTCGCTCCCTAGATTTCTTACCAAAGAGAGTGGGGAAAAACCTTTTAATTAGCTCTTCCCTGTGTGGGTCTTCCTTGATTAATCTTATCTGAACATCATGTTTTAGAAAGAAAAATCTATTTAGAAAGAGGCATGGGTATATTCTAAAATTCGTAACTGTCCTTTGCATCCTTTGCAGTGGGAGTTCAGTTCACAAGAGGCCAGTATGAACCCAGGTGATGTAGCACCAGCCAGAGTACAGAAGGCATGGTGGGAGTCTTGATACTAATGAGGTTAATTTGTTATGTTCCATGGGACAAAAGGAGAAAGAAAAATACTGACCTAGCTGAGACAGTACTTATATGTATGTGTATTTGTGTGGCAGGGGACAGCAGTGGGAGGAAAGCTGAGGAGGAAGCAAGAATAAGTAAAACAAGATTGATTTATCGGCTCTGAATTGTTCATCTGCATTCCATTCTTCACTGTGCTGCAGAGGAGGAGAGCAGATCTAGCACTGTGGTTGGGGAACAGAGCAAGAGAGGGGGAGGAAGGTGATATCTATCACAGGCATCAAAAGCATTTAATTTTCCAGAGGCTCTGATTAAACAAATGTGGCTGCTTCCTGGCAGCCCTTGCAAACATTTGTTGGGACAGAATGAATCAGGAGGTAATTTGTCTGCTGCAATGATCAGGGTGGCTTGGTGGCACCATCTTGTTGGAGACTTGGGAGTTTCTTGGGAGCAGCCATATTTCCCAAACTTCCTTCTGCACCCAAGGTAATGCCACCAGCTTTCCTAAGGATGGGGATTTAGTATGGATGGATCTAGGTAGGGTAAATGACAGCCACAAATAATGATGTATGACCATGGTTAAGTCTATTATGGAGCCCTGGTAATTACAAGGGAAAAGGTCAAAAGGAGTGAATGACCCTTGGGACTGATCTAAGGACTGCTTTTCTGCAGAAGTAAATGGTGCTGAAAGAGGTTAGGTTGGGACCCATGCCTGAATGGGGAAATGATTTCATTGGTGATGCTACCTCACACAAACAGGAGCAGAAGGCACCAGGAGACAAATAAGAATAGACTTAAGAATAGTGCATGGTGCCTGGGCATGAGCAAGGTAGTAACTGGTTAACCACCACAGACATACCAGTACTGTCTGTAGAAAAGGATGTCTGTGTTTCACCTGTTTGCCATATTAAGGTTTACCTGTACTTCTAATCATCTTTAAACTATGGTTATCCCCTTTAGTGGCATTTTCAGTTCACCCTTGTGCAGCTACAGGGGCCTCAGTCACAGCACAGCAGAGTGCAGATTGCCTCACCAGCTGGGGGAAGCTCCAGCACAGATCAGGATGGAAGCTGCTCTTCCGTTTAGTATTTTTTGAACTTCCTAAGCACATGGAAAAGGACTCATGTGAAATGATGACTGTGCCATGCAAGGTGTATAAGACTGTCTATATTTATTGCCATTTGTTCTCATGGTATACAGTGCCTGGATGGGCCCCACAGCAGTGGTGCAGCTATAGGTAAGCAAGTAGATCAGCACCTAAGTTAGCTTAACTCATTTTGCCCTTTTCCTTTCATCTCTTCTTCAGTTACATATTCTATGTAATTTTACCTCCTACTCTTTGTGTGTTGTGGGTATAAAAGATAAGTGACAGAACAGCAAATAAGTGGTCTGTATGAGCTTGCAATGTCCCCACTGTCCAGGAGGGATGAAGGCACAGTTTAATTATGCAGGCCACTCATGGGAGTGATTATAATATCTAAATACCACTCTGTGAAGGGCACAGGTATTATAAAAAGCTTATTTCTGCAGTGAATTAGGAAGTATAAAAATACATTCCTCCAACTAAAAGGCAGTCTGACTGATTAACCTTTAGTCCAAACATCCAGGGCTCATAGGGAAAGAAAGATTAATTCGACTGATGTAAAACAGCTGCAAGAATGACTTAACATTCCCAGAGCTGAAACTGTTGTCATTTTAACACCTTTTGATTCTGTATGATTTGAGCACTGTCAGCCCTTAAAATGTAGGAATCTTGTTCTTGCAAAGCCCTTGACCTCCTTGTTTCTAGGCTTGCAGAGCTATGAGATGAGAGGACCTTAAAGCTCTGATATTCTGTTGTATGGGAAACCTGTTACAAGCCCCACACTGAGTCTTTGCCTCTCTTGAGATGGCTTGATGTCCAATTTCGTTTCACTCCTTTCTAGTGGAAATGAAAGAAAATGCTATTGTTTATCCCAGTAAAGATACTGGGAATATTGCTTAATCAGTTGTCTTTATAAAATAGAACAGGAGCTGCTTGCTGCAGTGCCTGTGGAATTGCAATGGATAGATAAAGTCATGGAGATTTACGAGTAGGGAAAAACGGTATCATCAAAGCTGGTTCTTCATGGGTTTAGGAAGGACAGGTCCTGTCTGACCAACCTGATCTCCTTTTATGATCAGGTGACCCGCCTGGTGGATGAGGGGAAGGCTGTGGATGTGGTCTATCCAGACTTCAGCAAAGCCTTTGACACCATCTCCCATAGCACACTCCAGGAAAAGCTGGCAGCCCATGGCTTGGACAGGGGCACTCTGTGCTGGGTTAAGAACTGTCTGGAGGGCTGGGCCCAGAGAGTGGTGGTGAACGATGCTGCATCCAGGTGGTGGCTGGTCATTAGTGGTGTCCCCCAGGGATCAGTGTTGGCCCAGTTCTGTTTAGTATCTTTACTGATGATCAGGATGAGGGGATTGAGTGCACCATTAGCAGATTTGCAGATGACACCAAGTTGGGAGGGAGCGTTGATCTGCTGGAAGGCAGGAGGGCTCTTCAGAGGGACCTGGACAAGCTGGAGAGTTGGTCTGATTCCAATGGGATGAGGTTCAACAACGCCAAGTACCGAGTCCTGCACTTTGGCCACAACAACCCCCTGCAGCGCTACAGGCTGGGCACAGAGTGGTTGGAGAGTAGCCAGGCAGAAAGGGATCTGGGAGTTTGGACTGACAGGAAGGTAAACATGAACCAGCAGTGTGCCCAGGTGGCCAAGAAGGCCAATGGCATCCTGGCCTGGATCAGGAACAGTGTGGCCAGCAGGACCAGGGAAGTGATTCTTCCCCTCTACTCAGCGCTGGTGAGGCCACACCTGGAGTACTGTGTCCAGTTCTGGGCCCCTCAGTTCAGGAAGGATATTGAGGTGCTGGAGCAAGTCCAGAGAAGAACAACAAGGCTCGTGAAGGGACTTTAGCACAAGTCCTGTGAGGAGAGGCTGAGGGAGCTGGGGTTGTTTAGTCTGGAAAAGAGGAGACTCAGGGGAGACCTCATCGTTCCCTACAACTCCCTGAAAGGAGGTTGTAGCCAGGTTGGGGTTGGTCTCTTCTCCCAGGCAGCTATCAGTAAGACAAGAGGGCGTGGTCTTAAGCTGTGCCAGGGGAGGTTTAGGTTGGATATTAGGGAGAAATTTTTTACAGAGAGAGTAATCAGACATTGGAATGGGCTTCCCAGGGAGGTGGTGGATTCTCCATCCCTGGAGGTTTTTAAGATGAGACTGGATGTGTCACGTAGTGCCATGATCTAGTAACCACAGCGGTGTTGGATCACGGCTTGGACTTGATGGTCTCTGAGGTCTTTTCCAACCTGGTTGATTCTATGATTCTATGATTCTTGTCCCTTTTACATAGCTGCCATCTTGGCTTCGGTAGGGCACAGCTACAAATACAGAGAGAAATGTGCTTGCACAGAGCAGATTTCCCTCTCAGCTGTACTTAGGCACATTTGCATTGTACTCTGAAGTTTACAGAAGTGGTCTCAGCTGGCCAAATCTTTGAGCATCTCAGGAGTGGAAAGCTTTCCCCCTTTTTCACTTTTGATTAGATGGAAACTGGAAATTTACCATCTGCTCCTTCAATTGGGTGAATTTAGTATGTCTGAAAGAGATGCCTTTATATATGCAGGTTTACTGACTCTTTGAAATAGAAAGCTGTCTGTCCTGTCTAGCATTTTATTTTCTGTCCACTGGAGCCTAAAACTTGCTTTACTCTACCAAGAAAATGTAAAATTAAGGGGAAAAATCTGCAGCACACTCTGCTGAGCTCATTTGTTAGGATAAGATATTTTGCAGTCCTTGGAAATGAGATTTTCTCTGTATACCAAAGAGAACCTCCTTTTTGGACAGGGGTTCCCCAGCAGGTCATCCACATAAGGTCTTAGTGCTGCAGCCACATTTGTTATGTACAACCAGTGTCTGCACCAAACATTGGGTTTTGCATTTGAAAATGGGCTCCTTAATGGTTTAGGAGGGAAAAAATTACGCATCTTTGTCACATCAATTTATACTACAGCCATTCAGAATAATGGCTTGCCTTTTCTGATATTAAAGTAGGAGAAAAGAGCACCAGGAAGAAGAATTACAGGAGCACCGTCATGTGTGTGTGTCGTCTTTTGAGTGTAACTCTTGCTCAAAGATAAGCAAAGTATCTCTGGAAAAGCACAGTGTCAAAGGAGGACAAGGCAAGTAAAAGGGCTCAACAAACACAACTAGCTTTAGATAACAGGTCCTGCTAGTCTGACCAGAGTAAGGGAGGGCTGCTTGTGGGAGCCCATAACCAAAAGGCTCTGCCTTGGCCCAGTGGCAGAGGTTGGCCCTCGGTGCCACAATACTGTGCTGCCCTGCAAGAAGTACTTGCTGTCTGCAAGCACATGGGTGCTTTTCTGTTCCTTTGAGCCAGAGTTTCCATTGCAATGGGGAACCGTGCAGTGATCTTTTTGCTTCAGCTGACTTCCATTCCTCTCATCCTGCAAGCCTTCAGCATCCTTGTGAGCAGTGGAAAGTCCTTCTCCTTCTTTTCCCAGGTAGGGGAAGGTGTTGAGGGAATTTATTAAGCAGTTGCAATAACAACAGTAGTCTGGGAAGAGTGAGGTTGTCAGAGGTACTGGAGGTGCTTACTGTAATGTCTCAAATTCTTGAAGTGGGAGGAGGGAGTTGGGACTGCAGGAGAAGCAGTGAGTAGTGGCAGTTTGATTGGTCAGGCTGAGAGCTGAGGCAGGAGGAAGTTGACCCTACATTTTATCTCTGACTAAAGGGGAATGGTTGTCAGGCACCCCCTCAGAAATGCTGACAGTCACAGTACTGGGAAGAAATGTTTGGAGGGCTATTGCTGGCTCTGCTGCTGCCTGCCCCATTCGGATGTAGAAGATCCAGAGGCTGGAAAGACATGGGGGGCATACTACAGCTGTGACACTCTGACCCTTGCAGACTCACTTCCTCAAGAGGCACCGTGCCCAAATAATAGTAGCCCTTAGCAATATATACTTGGAGCCCGAGATTAGTCTGCCCCAGTAATACTATCCATCGTTGGGCTTCTTAAATCAGTCATGAAGAATGTAGAGGGAAACGCATGTTAATTTACATCCTCTATGTTCCCCACCATAGGCACATCACAATAGGCCTCCTGTTCCTTCTCGTCGCCTTCCCTTCCCAAGCAAAGCGAGGTTCCTCCCACCTGCCCACAGCCCTTCAGCGGGTGCGAGCACAACTCCCACATGAATCTGCTTGCCAGAGTTTCAGCTGCTGATGCTGCTTCCATGTGCGGCTGCTCTGGTTGCTGTGCTCAGAGAGCTGTGTTTTAAGCTGTCTGTTGAGACAGGGGTTTTTTTCCTCCTTTTGCTTAGCTGTATTTGGCTGTTGATTCGTGCTCCCTCTTTGACACCCAGGTCCCAGTTTGGGACAGAAAGTGATGCCTAAACACAGAGGGAAGCTGAAAGCAGAAGGAACTTCTTGGTTGGGTGAGAAGTTTGTGTATTCAGTGATCTCTGTCCCTGATCCCAGAAGCCACATCCACTTTCCTGCCAGATTTCCTTTGATGGTCATCCCATACTCATCCAGTCTAAATTAACACCTGAGTGCTTCCTGTTCCCCAAAATCTATTGGGAACTGGGGGCATTTTAACTTGACAGGTTCGTATAATGTGGATATGTTTGGTAGATATCACCCACCACTCTGGAGGCATTTCCTACCACAGAAAGTGTCTTATCCATACATAGATTTTTTTACTCAGTTTCACTTCTTTTCACTACTTGCTGTAATTAATAATAAATAGGATATGTATGGAAGTGTTGTCATTGGCAGCTTTCTGCTGAATGGCATATAAAACTCATTAGAAATTGATTATTTGTATTATTAATTTTTTTCCAGGCCACCCTATTATTTGGCTAATTTCTTACTGATTCTCTAAGTAGCTCTAGTCTTCCAATGAGGAAATATTCCTGAATGCCTTCTTTGTCCAATGATTCCTTGTTTGTGGCTTCCTTTGTTTTAAGAAGTGGGTCTGGAGGCACAAGCAGGAAAAGGAAAGGAATTAAAATGACAAATTTACCAAAAAGATTAACATGACAAATAATATGTGGGCCGCAGTCTTCCAAAAATCCAAGAATAAATAAGGCTTCTTTTAAAGTGCTTTGAGGAAGACGTGATGATAATTTTATATCTGGTTGGTTGTTTTTTTTTCCAGTGAGATATCCAGCTTCTGTAGATAAAGTGCCCTAAAAACTAACCCCTGATAACAAAAGCACTTCAAAATAGATTTTACTGGATGGTTTTTGTGAACAAGAATTTGAGATAATGAAAAAAATCACACAAATGATCTGAAGAATTGCAATAGCAATCCAGATTGAAGCCTCTTATGTGCTAGACCTATACATACATGTAGAAAGCGTTCTATGCAGTAGATTTCTGATGGATGGGGTTTTGGCCACTGCCTGCTGTCTCTTGGAATATGTTGAATTTGGAACAAACAGTCATCAGGTTCTTAATTCCGGTGTTCAGTGGGACTTCTCAGGTGTTTCTGTCTGGACATAAATACTACTTTTCAGTCCTTTGGTTTGTTTCTCTCTCTTCAAGTTTTACCTTACTTTGTGGGGTGGGGTAGAAAGAGCATAAATCTTGAGGAACCTGCATTGTTTCCTGGTCTCACTAGGCTGATTACAGTAACTTCAGGGGTCAGTTTGGCCCCCTGATTTGTCTTCTTGTTACCTCATTTTGATAAGC
Source organism: Pseudopipra pipra (assembly GCF_036250125.1). Classification (NCBI taxonomy): domain Eukaryota; kingdom Metazoa; phylum Chordata; class Aves; order Passeriformes; family Pipridae; genus Pseudopipra; species Pseudopipra pipra. The sequence goes on from NC_087549.1 coordinate 107,600,260, forward strand.
ACCCTGTAGCAGTGGAAAGCATTGGAAATGGGTGTAAACCAGGGATTTTTTGTTGGTAGAGGAAGTGTGTGAACTTGTGCCCAGGTGAAGACTCTCCATATGCACAGGGAGCTGTGCTGTTCTTCTCTCTTGTGGTGAAGTTAGGCTTGCATTGCTGCCTGAGCAAAATCTGTTAGAGTGGCAGCACTTCCTTATCTTCACTGAAGCCCTCTGAAATATCTACCTTTCTCCTTTGCAGCCACTGGAGCCTGCTGTGCATGTAGAAAAAAGCTGCCCTGATTTGGCAGCTGTTTTCTCTGCAGCCTTGGCCTCTGATGGCCACCAACTCTTACTGCAGGTGCAGGGCATCCAGAACCAGGATCCGTGTGATAGCTGAGTACTCAGCAGCTCTGGGGACAGTATGCTATCAGGGAATTCGCTGACTTGTTTTCCTCTCAGTTCTTTCCTTGACAGAAGACGCTGCATTCTGGTTAATAGAGGTAGTAGCTCCACTCCATTGGTTGTACTTTTAACAATTTAATTATTAGGAAGTGCTCACACCAAACTTGCTGTACTATCTCTGTCAGTAATGCCAGCAGGTAGTTTGGGGAGACATTTAGTTGCCACCTGCATTTTCCACTGACTTAGAATTGGTGAATTTTATGAGCAATGTGCTGCAGATGCATGAAGAGCACTGCTTTAGGGAAGGGGTGATTGTCCCTGGGAAGAGAAGGACCTTGGCATTGTACACAACAACTCAAGGACCCCCCATCAGTTGTCCTCATTGCAGTGCAAGTCTGAACCTATATCAAAAGCTATATTTGCTGTGAACAGTCTATAAGAAAACTAGAATTTTGTTTTCATTTGGAAATATTTACCTCTCTTGGGTTCTGTCCTGATGGTTGTGGAGGTGGCCGTGTCAAACAGCAATTTTGAGGACTTGGGTTTATGTATGTGGCAATAAGGCATTTGCTATTCTTAAAACTTTCATACTTTCACCTCAGAGCTCTTTTCACTTAAAGAGGATGCTACGTAGCTTAGATTTCTGTTGGAATAGTTTACTGCCTTCCCAAGAAGCTTTAAGAGGTAGCATTTCCCCCCCCGTTTCCTTCTGACAGCTTTCAGAAATGGGAACAAAGCTAATAACAGGGTTTTGCACTTACTTAAATTGTTTTATCCAACAAACTCAGATGGGCATTATAAATACAAGGATCTTGTAGTCTTACCATGAATTAAATACAATAAATACTTTTCTACCCAATCTACAGCAGAATAATTCTGACATTAGACAGGTGTGCTCTGCTTTCTCAAGAGCAAATGCTTTATATGGTGCAAGGGAACCTTGTGCAGTGTCAGAACTACTATCATTTTCATTCAGTAATATTCCAATGTGTAGTAAATATGTGCCCCATTTATATGTTGACTTGGATACAGTGATGCTGATCAGTACTGGTCAGGATAGCAGATTCTTATTTTTACCTGTATGAAAAATAATGGAAACTGGCAGAATCTTGCTGTCAATAGGCTGTCTCTCCAGCAGCCATCACTTTTGTCAGCTTGGTAGGTAGTGACTGTGAGTTGCAACACCAGGTCTGCTAAGATCATGTTTAGTTTGGCAAATATTAATGATGTGTAAAAGTAGTTTGCAAGGCCTTCATACAGAATAGAGAGCGCCAAAAGTCACAGGTCCATAAGTTTTGGGTTCGTGTTGCTTTGCTGGATTTTTTATTTATTTATTTAAGCTCAACCCTAGCTGTTTGTGTTCCTTTAAATCACTGAAATCCACCAAACAAGGCACAGCATGATGTATTCTGAGTCATGGTCCTCCCCCAGAGGAGACGAGACCAAGGAAGCAGAAGCTGTAAGTAGATTTGAACTGAGCCCCCTGAAGATGTGGGTGCTGATGGTAGGTGAAATAACAGGAGGTATTTTCTCCTCATCATGCCAGTGGCCAGCACAGTGCCTTCCGTGAGCCATCCCTCCTGCCTCCCTGGCTCACTCCTCCATGGAAACCAGCCATCCCAAGCTCGCTGCCCCTTGCCACCGGGCCCCTGGGCACTTTGCCCACTTCACAGCTGCCGTGGGGAGCTGCTATTTTTCTCTCTTCTACTATAATAGTATCCTTATGAGGCTTCCCCCAGCCTGTCTCTCCCCTGTAATAGAAGGTTGCGTGTTTCCACATGTGGCTTATGCGCTGATATTTGGGTTCATTTAGTATGCTCCTGGGAGTGCATTTTCACTTGAAAAGGAAAACAAATGGAAGGGGGGGAAAAAAAGGGAGGGAAAATAAAAGAGGAGGGTCAGAGAAATCCTAGTCTGTAGCGGGAGTTAGAAGAAGATAAAAACAAGAAAAAAACAGGAAGTGGTTTTGTGTAGGAAAATTGGTCTCACTGAACTGGCTGTGTGGCAACGTGGGGCAGTGACAGTGCAGTCATCTGCCTTCTGCTGGGCAGACCTGGGAGTGCTCAGTGCTCTCAATTTTTCAGTGGAAAACCAGTGATAATGGTAGTCTGTTTAGGGAAAATCCCAGAGATGGCTGACCATTCTCAACAGTTTTTGGTCTTGATGCATTTGTGATGAGACAGAGGGTATGGGTGCTTCCAAAAGAGTCAGGTGTTTAAATATTGGGTGTATCTTCTTTTACAGAAAATACCTACTTTGTATAGATGCCAGCTTCAACCATGTTTACATCCTTTGTGCTAAAAATCAGAAATCAGGCAGAATTTTGTTCCAGATGTGTTTCGCACAGTCATTTCCAAATCAGGCCATCATCATCTTTCCCTTCCTGAATCTTTATTACCTTTCTCTGACTTTAGAGCCCTGATAATATCAACCCCCTCCCACCTGCTGTGCCTTACCTCTACACGGTGGTTTCCCTTTGAGTCTGCCACATCTGTGTCTTCAGACACAGAAACACAGGTTGCATCATTCTCACCAATCTTTCCCCTCTTTATCCAGTAGGATAAAATAGTAAAAAAGTTTTACATTGACTTCATTGGCTCATGTGCTCTTCTGCACTCTAATTACTCAATACAGCAGAAGATTCAAAAAGGGTTGTTAAAATCCTTATATCTTTAACCTCAGTTCTAGAGTCCTTGTTACCAACATGTGAAATGAGTGTTTGGACACACCATGTCTGTGCCCCTGGACTGTGTTCTTTCTGGCATGACATATCCCATTTATCATCTTTCTGAGCAAATTTACCAAAGCAAATCCTTTGTGTAGTCATATACGAGATAGTAGGGAAATTTCAGACTGAAAGTCATAGTTTTTTGTTTGGTGACTGCTGCACTTTGGAGTGCACGGACTCTGAATCTAACCTTTCAAGGGAAAACAAATAGCTTGCATTTAATTCTTAATTTATCTACTGCCCCAAAACACAGAGTAAATAGTCATAGAGTTGTAGGAAAGGAGGAGTCTGCTGGCTGATTAGAAATGTAGATTAATGACAATATGGAAAGCAGTGCATTGATTTATGACAGTGTGGTAAAAAGGTGCAGTGATAGCATTCAAGTTATCAGAGAAAGGATCTTTCATTGCTGGAAGAATGTAAGCTTTTATCCATCCATAAGTCACTACTCGGTTACTAGAAATAACATTATTTTAAAACATTATTTACCCTTCTAGGCAGGATCAATGTGTTTCTGGATATGTGTGTGTTTCTGTGTATGTCACTGGTAGTTTCAAATCAATAGTGGGAAGTAAACTTGAAGCCAAATACTGCAATCATGTTTTAATCCTTTTGTGAGAAATATTCTTTTTGCTCTGATTTAATATGAGTGAAAGGAATATGGGGAAAAAAAAACAAAACAAACAAACAAAAAACTGAGAATATGGTATTGACACAGTATTTACTGGAGGGGAAAAACGTGATATTTTCAGATGTTTTCTATGCATGTAGTCAAGGGGATGGAGCAATGGAACCAGTCTACACAGATCTGATGGTCACTGATATGTCTTTAGTTAAGATTTCTTATAACTGTGGATGGCTTACTGTGTGCTTGTAGAAGGGTATCATGTTCCTGAAGCAAACCTAATCAGTTTGTTCCATTCCTAGTTTCTCTAGCTAGCAGATCAGTTTTGTAATCAAAGTGAGGTGGTTGAATGCTTTGGAATTGTTGGTGTTAGTATTAGGTGTCATATAAATCACTGTTTTCTATCCTAGGAAGTAGTTTATTTTCTGGTCCTGCATATAGATACCAAAAAAGCTTCCCTTTTGATCTGTGGGAGAAAAGATTGCTTCTTTGCAGCAATTAAAAATATAGGTTTCTGATGCCATAAACCATTCCACTGCAGTTTTTAGAATGAGGTATGGCAAAACATGTCATCTGTGCCTTTTCTTCTAAGAATAGTCTAGTTGAATTTCTTATATGCTTGGTTATGTGCCACAACTCGAGGGGAAAAATAATATGCATTGTTCATATTTATATGACCAGGACAGTAATGACATAACTACCCGAGGCAAAGGTCTCAGTGGACTAAACTGCAAAAATTCAGAATTTTCCAAAGGTATTATTCAGTAATTTCACAACATTTTTAAAATGGCAATAAAACCTTTTTTTTCTTTTTCTTTCTCTTGGACATATACATTTTGTGTGTGTTTGGCAGTTCCATGCAGATCTTGGTTTGTAATAGTCCTGACACTTATTACGATCTGTCAGGTCAGTAATTTGTGAGCAGCAGATTTACAGAATAATATTTATAGCTAGCATCTCACAAGTCTCAATGGGTTTAACCTTTTCATTTCTTTATGCATTTTTGTGAATCATTCAGTTATTTCATGCAACTATTTTTATTCTTGTGACACAGACTGGACTCTCTGATACCAACTGTCGCTTGAAGCAGTTATTAATGTGAGATGTGCTTAAAAATTGGTGTTCAGTAGACATGTTTTTCATGCTTCTTCATGTTTTTAGGTTTACCTTAAAGTTATTACAGCTTAATTTTGCTATAAATTATGATATAAAATAACATGAAGGCTCATTCAGAGGCATAGCACATCTGTGCAACTGCTTTTTTTATTATTTCTAGATGCTCAGCCTAATCATTTACTTTAAGCAGAAGGGCATGCAAATAATGGGGCTGAATTAAATATTCCAACACCAGGGTACCGAACATTGGGCTTATGCATTCATCAGAAAAAAATAAGTGTGTAATTTAGCTTTCTAGTTCAGAGAACTGAATCCAAAACCACATTTTCAGTCCTTTTGTTATTTTTGTTAGATAGGAACTTTGGAAGTTTCACCTTTTTAATAAAATAGAATGCCAAAAAAAAATAAAATAGTAGCATTGAAGTAGGGACTGTCATTTAAGTCAAGTCCAGAAAAACAAAAGTTGAAGCTTCCAATTCCTATTTATCATTTTCTTCTCTTTTGTTCATGTGAGTAACAGAACAAATGCGATGAGGTACTTTGAGCAATCAGATAAGGAATTTTACTATTTGAATGGTGGGCCAACTTTTGGACTCGCTGAAGGAACACATAAGTATTAGCAAAGCTAGGCAAAATGGCAGAGCCTTTGCATGTATGGAGTTTAATCAATGAACACTTTTCATAGGCAAATCTCCTTTTCTGTGGAAAATGTACTTGGGAAGTTTTGCTGAATTTGTTACTCATAACAAGTAGAATTCATAGATTTTCAGGGTTTGTCTGGTTTTGGAAGAATGTTAGCAAAGAGGAGAGACATGAAGTCGAAAGGTAGAGAAGCTGTCCCCATATTGCCTGGTGCTTTGTGCTAGCTAGTGTGTTTGTTGGTCACTTAGATGACTCAGGAACTCCTTCTCTTGGTATTAAAAAGACACAAATCTGGTGCACTGGCTCTCCTTCCATTTAGAGGTGGAGCTGGAGAGTCCCTGAAATTGACTGGAGACAACACAAGCAGGTCTAATGGCAGGCTTGGACCACCTGCAATTCCATTTAGCCATTCGTACCTCAGACAGGAAAGACCTCAACACAATGGGCTCAACTGGTGAAAGAGCCTGGAGATCTTTTCAGCAGTGCAGCTGGTCAGGCCTTTACGTTGTTTTTGTCTCAGCTAAAAGAGATATGAAGATGTGGAACCGTAATGCAAAGCACTGTTCTTATATTTTTATCCATTTATCAGATGTACTGAGCAGTGATTCTAGACCCTTCTGTTCCACTTTAAAAAAAAAAATAAAAATTGTTCCCCTACTTTGCTTGATCTTTTGCCCATTTAAAGAGTACTTTTTTATTCATCATTAATGTTTAGAACTTGAGTTCTTTGATTTCTATATTTTCTTATGGCAAAAACTAGCTATTAGAATCTTGTCCTAGTTTTCCTTCTCTAGAACCAGAAGTTTGCCAATATACTAAAGTTAATTTTCATTTAGTGTATGCCATTTAATGTAACTGTATTTTAAGGGAAGCAGCACCCAAATGTATGTTCCTAATCGTGGCTAACTCTTGTATTATTTTCTGTTAGAATTCATAAGTGTGCTATTTGACATGTTAATTACTACATTGGTATATGACTAAGGATACAAATAACTCTTCATTTTTCCCCCTCCCCTCACTTAACATTTTGTTTGAGAAGATCAGTACATTTTGTCTGTGAAAAGCCCTGGATTAAATGCCACCCACAAATGATTTTGTGCATGTTTTATTTTGCCAAAGGAGGTTGTCAGACGTTGGGGAAAATACTGTAATATTGGCTGACCTAAGACTTCAATTAACTAACAAAGAAGTTTACAAAACCTGTCATATTAACTTTGCACATCATTTTACTGGGGCAGAAACACTGACACACAGCACCTATTTCTTGCTTTGCTTACCTCAAGGCATGAAGCATAAACAGGAAAAGAAATTTTTTCCTTTTTTCTGATGTAAATAATTTTCTACAAATATTTAAAGTGAGGAAGAGGTTTCTTGTCTATCAGTAATTCTTGTTTCAGCCCAATATGACCCAAGTAAATGGCATTTGACCTGTGTGTTTGGATCAGCATTGTTTTGAATAGAACCCTTATATTTGAGGGTAGCATCTGGTTTTAGCCCTGCAAGAAGACCGTGAATTTCTTTCATGTTTTCTTTTACCAAAATGGTTGAAGACATTATGGACAGTGTTTGCATATATTTTGATGATGATTCTAAACCTACTTGCATTTCGAATTTGTAAAGGATTGCTGTTCACTTCTCTTTCTATTACTGTCAGTTTTACCCCTAACTTCCTCAGGCCAGTCCTTAAGGAAGGTTTCCTTTCAATCAGCTGCTTCCCAAGCCATAATTTTAGAAATATATAATTTCCCCCATATTTTACCCCCTCTTTTCCTATTTCCTTTTCATTGAACTTCTAACAAAATCTCATTTATTCTTTCCCTCTAGCCTTCATTTTCTGTTGAAATACAACATCTATCAGAGCCTCTTTTTTTCTTCCTTCGGACTAGTCCCCATTTTAATTCATTTTGTTGCAAGCTGTCAGCCAGATGCCTGCTTCCTCGTGCTGATACTCCCCGCTGAAACCTTTGTTCCTGCACAGGTCACTTTTCCATATTCATAACACCCTTCCTACTAGCTTGCTTTCTTTTTCCTTTGTATACTTTAGTCTGTTCACATTTCTTATCAAAATCATCTTCTTGTCCATTCCTTTAGCCATATTACCCTTCAGTGGAATTTTGTACTAGTCCTTTGTCTTTTTCTCAATCAAGTTCAAGATGCTTTTTGCTCCCAGCCAAAGTCTCTGCCACTGTTATTGTGTTTAATTGAGAAAATAAGTAGTAATGTTCGAAAAGAACTGGAGGCCTCCTTGTGTATCCACTGGTTCTCCATCAGGATCTATGTATCCAAGGGAAAAATAATCAGTGCAGCTAACAGAATTCTTGGAGCTTTTTTGGAAAGTGCCAAGTTATGCTGTGGCTACAGGCTCTTCCTGTAGAGGTGGATGAGCCCAGGGAGGTAATACAACAGAGTTCAACAATAAGTGGTCCATTTCCACTGAACATGTTTTACAAGATACTCACATCCAATATCAGAATGAGCCAGGAATTTCTTACAGGGAGCTGAACTTTCCTACATCAGCATCTTCAGATGGAGTCACTCCTCAGACACCTTCCTTGCTTTTTCTCAGCCTCCCTTTAATACCGTGTTTCATGGTGCTCCACGTGCTCGTGATCCTGGGGCTTTTATTCCATCTTTCTTACAAAAATGTAATGAATCCTCTATCCCCTCTCTCATACTCTTGGATTAACAGTAGTCTCAGCCCATCAGTTCCCAGAAACGGTGTTGTTTCAGTCTGGTTTCCCACACCTGTGATTCATTAGTCAAGTGAAAATAAAAAGCAGAAAAATCAAGAACTTCTCTGAAATGTAAAGCAATTGTGATCATTTCATCTTCAGCCTTTTTCCTTCTTCACTACTCAACCTTCTGGATTTTCAGATCCAATGCAAAGTCAGGCTTCTTCTGGTTCTCTTCCCTCTTTCCCTCAGCAGAGGGCGGGCAATTATTTGGGTCCTGGGGCTCCAGACGAGATTTCACATTGATCTATTATTACAGCATTAGGTTTTCCGACACCTGCTATAGACCTTTTAAACACCTTGTGTGGAATTGCTGTCACATCTCCTATCTCAGCTCCATCATCACGTCTGCTAGGTGTGCTCATTTGTTCTGCAAAATGATAGTCACTGCTGAACTGGGTAATGATACTGATACTGCATGGAAACAGACTACTCGGCTTGATCAAAACCATTGCATTGTTTCAAGTCTCTTCTCTGCAGCTTGAAAAATATCTTGGTTCATACAAGAAAATTATAATCACAAGCAAAAGAGGGAAGAAGGAAAGAAAGAAAAGCAAGCCTAAACCCCAGCAACACAAAGGTTTTTTTTGCAATGGGTTTTAAAATCTGCAGAAAATGATAAAATGTATCAGAGCTTATATCTGCTAAATCCTCTGACAGCTGCTTTCTCATCCTGCTTCCTGAAAATGAATCAACTTAATTATTCCTGTGGCTATGTACATCCAGACGGCTTAGAGTTGCCTCTTTATTGCTGGCTACAGTAACTGTCCTTGTGTTCTGGAATAGCTAAGAAAATTGAAAACTGGGGTTTTTTTGTAATTTTAGAGTACACAGACTGTAATAGAAGTAATTGTCTGGAATTTTGGAATCTCTTGTCAATGGTTAGATTGTGCCAGCACAGAGTTTAAATTTGCTTTTGTAGGAGGGCATGTTTGGATTAATATAATAATGTGGAGTGAATGCTTGGTACAGGCTGTGACTGAGAGACTAGTGTAGTGAATTCACAGACTGCAATATGTGGAGATTGGGGGCAGGGAAATCCCCACTAAATGATCTTCCTAGGACCTTGAAGTCTCTCAGGATGACTCTTCTGTGTACTCTGAAAATATAACCATTTATCTAGTTAAGGCAATTTATCCTTTGGAACAGTCTAAAAAATGTCTCGAATTACCTGGTGCACACATTAAACATGTAAAGTTTTCATTAAAGGAGTTGACAGGTTGCTTGTAAACTAAAGTCATTTCCTTTCCCTTCAGAATTAAATTTTCTTTATGGCATCCTTTGTCAGTAAGCCCTGTTCATTAAGAATGATTTCACCATTTCATTCTGCAACCTTATTTTTCCCTGCCTTATGGATTTAACCGAAGGAAATCCCTTTTTGACTGAAATGATCAAGCTGGATCTCAATCACCAAATTATGTTTTTCCCTGCATTCTTTTCCCTGTATAAACCAGGCTACTTCTTTTCAGGAACATTTAGATAGGAAGGAAGCTAGGTATGAATTCTTAACAACCAATTTGCAAAGAGATGTCTTTCTTCCAGTTTTCTCTTTGTTGGCTGTTTGATTTTTGAATGATCACCTGAAAAAGCTAGTGAATGAGGGTCTAGAACTTCTTACATCTCAAGTGCTTCAAGTTTGGTTGTAGAGGGGAGCCTCTGGATATAATGCAGTTTAGTGGCTGCTCTTTTATCATATGGTGCAGTGAGGTAGGGGAATAATGCCTTGCAGTATTTGCTAGTGTCGGGCCGAATTAGGAAAGCACCGAACGAAGCACATCGCTGTAATGTGGGTTATTTATACCTAAGTCTTGTCTGTGCATACAAAAGGTGAACTGTCAAGATTAATACCAGTCAGTCAGCATAACATACTGACACACACAATCCCTTGAGTTAGTCATCCAAGTAGCAGTCAGTGTAACAGGTGCCCGAAGATACTAGAGGTACAACTTAGTGCCTTCTGTGATGGCATCCAGATGTGTTCTTGTTGCTGTCATCACATGTCAAAGGGCATGCTTATTCAAGTGAAACACTGATATTGTGGGCAAATTAGAGAAGGGTTCATGTCACATCTAGTGCTCCACAGATCATAGAGTCATAGCATAATGTGGGTTGGAAGGGACCTTAAAGATCGTCTAGTTCCAGCTCCACCACCATGGACAGGGACATCTTCCACTAGACCAGGTCCCATGCAACATGGCCTTGAACACTGCCAGGGATGGGGCATCCACAGCTTCTCTGGGCAACCTGTTCCAGTGTCTCATGACACTCACAGGACGAATTTCTTCTTCATATCTAATCTAAACCTACCCACTATCAGTTTAGAGCTACTACCCCTTGGGAAACAGCCCAGATGTGTCGTAAATATCCAGGCCTTCAGACTCTTCTGTGAGAAGTTTATGGGAAGATTGATGCTGTGAGTTTGTAGAAGGAGTATGTCTGGTGAGTAGAAGGCTCAGACTTAAATTTCCAGATTCTTTCAGGCTAATGGTGGATGTCTGAGGTTGTTGCCCATTTTCTCTAGTCAGTGCCAAAACAAACTTTGCATCAGTGTGGGCTAAGTAGAGTAGAGAGGTTTGTGCTTTCCATAGTTGCAAGCAAGCTGCTGAAATGAGTTTAGTGTGAAGGTTGCTGTAGAGTTTGACCCTGATAAACTCCTCTTTTTGACATTAACAACTTCTCACTCTTTTTATTTTGACTCCTTGTTGTACAGCCTGAGTGTTCAGACCTCTGCTCCATCCAGAAAGAAGAGACTTTATTTGCATTGGCAAAAGAAGGAACAATAAAAGAGAAGGGGTAAATGTTGGAAAAGCAGTCAGAATATGATACGACAAAGATGAGGTCAAATAAACAAAACACACAAAAAGCCAGACTAAAAAAGCTTAAAGAAAAATACGTAATGTCAGGATAGTGGCTATTGAAATATGTTAGATGGATACAAAATCTGGGGAATAAAGTCCTATGTGATTAAATGGGGAAAAAAAGTTATGTTTTCTTTCCTACTGTCTTTCTCTTCATATCTTCAGTGAATTTTCCTGTCTTAGTTGCAATGCAGATCCTCTTAACCATACAAGAGGTCATCAGATGAAAAGGATGTAATTTGAAGCAAATACACCCTCTGAAACACTCATTTCTCAGTAAGAGTAGCAAAACATAATGTAATAAAAACAACTGTTTGCAGTGTTTATGTATAATCACATTGGGTTGAGAATACCTTTAATTTCATTGTAAGGTCAGATACACAGGGAGGAAGGGTTGATGCTGTCTCTCAGACAGCAGTAATCTAAGGCTGGCAACTCAGCTTTGGAAATTGAACAGATTAGAAGTTCTTGGCAGTGATTCCCAAATGCTCAGGAGACTTGACACAGTCAGCAGCTTTGACATTTTGGCCAGCTAGTTAAATAGTGTTGGTTATAAACATTACAAGGGAAGTGTCCTTATGTGCTGGCCCTGGGGCATACACTTCCTGCCTTCTCTCTGGGAGCAAGGAGAGCCTCTAGACCAAGTAGCTCTTTGATACCCTGTGAATAACCTTTCAGACCATAGTGAAGGAGTTTTCATTGTTTTCATGTTAACCGCAAAAATGAGTTACAGATAAGAGAGGCAAGGGTGCTGCAACTAAGCATAAGTGACAGTGCCCTAAGTCTACTGAACCTGAATCTCCTTTGCAGAGTTTAGCCAGGAATGAGCACTGCTTCACATGGATTATTTACAGATCATACTGAAAAGAAGATCCTCATGCATGCAACTCCCTAAAATACAGTATTTATTTATTTGTTTGTCCATTTATTTTAGGGGGAAAACTACTCATAAGAGACAGTTTCCCTAGGGAGAGTGCCTGAATTTAGGAAGCTAAATCTATATGTAAGCAACAAAAAATCAGATGGTACAGATATTTGAATGAACTCATGAAACTGAAACTGCATGCATAAGCGATGGCAGGGCTATATTTACCTGCAAATCTGGTTTCGTGTTGAAAAATCAAGGTGATATGGTGGCAGTAGTTATTGTAGAAGTTAAGTGAGTGTAGGTAGGCTGCTTCATCCAGGGGGTAGAAATGTGGCAAAGGCATTTGTTGCCCACCTGAGCCAACACCATTGGGAAAAGTATCTTGCTACTCTTGAACTAGATCTCTGGGATGGATGTTGTCCCAGTAGTAAGGAAGGAGATTATCTTCCGTTCTTTAATTGCTTAGTTTCACCTTCTAGAAACAGCTAAAATGAGTGCTTAGATCACATCTGAGAAAGACGTTACATCTCAGGAAGCAAAAATAGAAAACAGTGCAGGCAATGAGTTAGGAGACTGAGGCAACACATGTGAAACAATGAAATATGAATATGAAAAGAGAAGTTTTAGCATTATTAGGGAACTTCTGAGGAGCTGAGCTTCTGTTTTAAGATACATGGTGAAGGTGAAAGAGTGAAGGAAAATTAACAATGCAGAAAAAGCTTTGCCCTGTGTTTGTGTAGCTGTTGATTTCTGTCATATTCGTTTTGATACTGGTGGGTGTTACCATTTCCTACTGTTTATTAGCTGTTGCATTTGGGTGATATGGACCTTTCTAAGAATGATAAATTGTTTTTTCAGCCAACTTAACCACAGCATCAGATAAATATTTCAAAGTGTGTGATTTGCACCAGCACCAAGGAAATTAGTCTAGAATTATGGAGAGACAGACAGTAATCTGTGATATGTATTTATCTGAAATAGATCCAGACAATTCTCCTTGGTTAACTGTGTCTCAGCAGTTTTCTCTTGATAAAATAATTAATATGCAGATAGATGGTTGTTGCCTAGCCATCCTTCATTCTTCTTTTTTTGGTTTGCTTTGTTTATGGCATTTATTCAAAAGCAATCCTGTAATATCCTTGACAAATTGATCTCTCTCTTTTCCCTGACTAATGGTCTTTTTTAGAAAGTTCTCTTTACTTCACTGTGTATGACCATAATGTGCCTGCAGTGTAAGGCTCTCATGGATTCTCACGGTGGTTGAGATTGAAAGGGAGCTTTGGAAGTCATTTGGCCAACCTCCCTACTCAAGCAGGGCCACCCAGAGCGAGTTGCCCAGGACCATGTCCAGGCAGCTTTTGAGTACCTTCAAGCATGGGGAGAGTCCATAACCTCCCTGGGCAACCTGTGCCAGTGCTCAATCACCCTCACAGTGAAAAAGTGTTTCCTCATGTTTAGAGGGAACTTCCTGTGTTTCAGTGTGTGCCCATCGCCTCCAGGTGTAAGGAATAAGGGAACCAATAGGCCAGTTAGCAGCCTTGTGCTACTGCTCTCTGGTCAGGAGAGCAGCATCAGGAGAGCTCCAAGACCTGAAACTCTTCCCAATCTCTCTCGTGGGCAGTTAGACTGGCCCCTGTGGCTTGTGTGCTTCACCTAGGTTGAGCTGGCAAAAGTCAGGATGTGCATCTGCACTCTCAGTTGGCTTCACAGCTTTTTTCTGCTGGTGTTGAGTGTGTACTTGTCCCTGACATACTCTACTCTGCAGTGGTGCGGCCTCACCTTGAATTGTGTGCAGTTTTGGTCACTGCAATATGAGAAAGACATTAAGCCATTAGAGAGTGTCCAAAGGAGGGCAATGAAGATGGTAAAGGGCCTTGAGGGGAAGCCGTATGAGGAGTGGCTGTGATCACTTGGTTTACTCGGCCTGGAGGAGACTTGAGGGGAGACCTCATTGCAGTTACAACTTCCTTGTGAGGGAAAGAGGAGGGGCAGACACTGATCTCTTCTCTGTGGTGACCAGTGACAAGACCCAAGGGAATGGCCTGAAGCTGTATCAGGGGAGGTTTAGGCTGGATATTAGAAAGAGGTTCTTCCCTCAGGAGGTGGTTGTGCACTGGAACAGGCTCCCTAAGTGGTCACAGCACCAAGCCTGACAGAGTTCAAGCAGTGTTTGGACAATGCTCTCAGGCATGTGGCGTGACTCTTGGGGATGGTCCTGTGCAGGGCCAGGATGACTCGATGATCCTTCTGGGACCCTTCCAACTCAGCATATTCTGTGATTCTGTGATCTTAGCTCAGGATGCAAAAGAACCACACTACTGCTGCCAAGGGTACACAAACCATGGATAGAGCAGGACTTAAAATCCAGTAACAAGTAATTGTAGTTTAGCTGTCGAGGGAGACAGCCAATCAATAAGTGACACCCTCCCCACCACCCTCCAAAAAAAAAAATAATTTCTTGTTACAGAGCAGATGAGCTTTTGATGTAGGCTGTGATGCCCTGTCAGAAGTTGGCTTATTTTCTGGTTATGTTACTGAAAAGTCATCCAGAGACCACATCTTCTATACCTAGAAACCTTAGTGTAACCCAGACTTAGGATTTGAAACAAGAACACAGAAGGTGTTAACAAAGGTTTTCTTGGTTTTTTTCATTGTCAATTGCAGGTAATGCAAGTAGTGAAAGAACAGATAATGAGAGCACTCACTACCAAGCCTAGCTCTCTGGATCAATTCAAGAGCAAACTTCAGAATCTCAGTTACACAGAAATACTGAAAATTCGCCAGTCTGAAAGAATGAACCAGGAAGATTTCCAGTCTCGTCCAATTCTGTAAGTACTGTCTTCTCTCTCCACTTGTTTTTTCATGGAAGGATTAACAGTTTCAAATGACATTTGTGAGCTCTTCTGGGGGAACCCATGGAGAAAAGCTGTCCAGGGAGATGTGCTCAAGAGCACTCGTGTGGCATCTGCTCAAAGTACATTACATTTTCTTCTGCTGGGAATCGTAACTTTTTCTTTGAGTTCAGTGAAACCGGATTTGGCAAATCCCAATGGGGTCTCATATGGCTTATTCATATGAAACAGTGCTTTGATGTTTCCTGTTCTGCGTGATTGTGACCCTGATTTTGGTGCTGGTAGTGATTTTAAAAAAAATCCAACTAATCAAACACCACAATGTTGTCTTCTGTCCAAGGGTCTTTAAAAATTCCAAATGTCACTTCTCTGAGCAAGACAGGAAGAAGCTCAGAAGAAGAAGAGCCAATACATATTGGCTTCACAAGAGTGGTGTTGTTTACCACTGTCTTTTTTTCTAGCATTATCTTTGGTGTTAATAACAAGCAGTCATTTACTTATTTGTAAATGATAACATTCTGGCAGGTAGCCAGTCATTTTCTTGTTTACTGCAAAGTATCAAAGGCTAATATTGCCTCCATAGCTCCTTCTCGTTTCTCAGAATACTTTTTGTTCTGTTTTATGAAAAATGGAGGGTGTACTTGGCTCTGGACCAAGTCTGGGCTTGTGGCTGAACACAGGACAGATGCAGTCTCTGTGGTGCGCAAATTATGTACTGAGAATAGCAGGAACCTTTTGAGATCAGCAGAGAAATAGTGAGCGCTCCAGAAGCATCAGCTGAAATGTCGTGAAATCCCGACTGTGTTGCAAGTGGAATGGCTCATGATTTTCTAAATCTCTTTCTCCAAGGAGAAGGTATAGAGATGGATTTGGACCAGAGAATTTCAGGATTCAGATGCAGGATATTATTTCTGATTTGTTTCTAAAGGATACAGATATCTTAGTACAAGCTCAGCGTGGGGGGGACACACACATTCCTCCAGGGGCAGCAGGGCAACAGTGGAAGCATAAGCTAAGTAGAATTACACACTAAATTTTGATCATACCAATGTGAATCAAAAGGGGAATGCTTCTTTTATGTTTTCAATGTGTTAGAAAATAGGACCTAATGCCCAGTTAGAACTGATGTCAGTCATAGTAATGCATCAATTAAAAAGCTACAAATGGTTCCAGTTTGTTTTGCATCGTTACGCTGCTCAGAAATCTCCTGCAAATCCCCTGCAACACTTAGTGGTTTAAAGCTGCTCAGTACTGCTAAGCATGCCACCAAAGCTTCTCATTTTCCTTGTTTTCCCTATGAGTCAACAGTTTAAATATGATACAGGTCCATCACCTACCCTCATGAAATTTGTCAGTGCCCTCTGCAAGCTCTTTATTTCCAGTGTCACTCTGGCTAGTTGCTGCCACAGTGCAGAGTCTCCTTCCCCATCATGGGACAAGTGAAACAACCAATACAGTTAAAAGCTACTGAAGTGTTACCAGAGACTCATTTCAGATTCAGAACAAAGGCTAAGCCTAAAGGCTGTAAAGGCTAAGTAAATCAATAAGGTGTTTAAGCAATCACAACTGCATTTGCAGAGATTTAACTCCATGCATTTGCATTTTGATTACATCCATGATCACTTGTTCTTGACTGATAAAAGAAACAGTTCTTTCATTTTCCCCTTTGATTCGATTCCCTGTACTGAACTCTCTCAAATTACATAGATGGCACAATTGATAGAAGTACAGAATCATGGCCCCATTGTAGGGGGCTGTGAGTGAAGCGAGCAATCGTGGTCGTGCTGTATATTTTAAAGCCTTGCAGATATGCTAAAAGAGACTGTGCACAATGGTGACTGTAACATCAGCAGGCCTTGTTTAATTCTGCTTGAGAATATGGCAATCAGATTGTGATTTTCCCTGCCTTGAAGATGATAGAAGTCTTTCTTTTGCTGTTCATTGTATGAAGCACTGAAGTATTAAGCTTTCAAGCTTCTGGATAAGAGAAGCTTCAGTGAAGTTGGATTTGAATGTAAGTTGGAAAGTGTTGCCTTAGATCCTGATAATTACAACAAACTTATTTTGCAAGAATTAGTTGTTTCTTTTTTTTTATGTGAGCATTGCTGTATCATATGAAGTGAAGATTTTCAATAACTACTTTTAATTAGGGAAAAGTAAAAGTCCTTCAGAATAGATTCAAGGATTTGGGATCATTATTGATCATCCAAACTGCCATTCCATAATGAAATAATGAAGTATCACTGGTTCATTTTAAATGGCTTTAGAAGGAGTTGTCTAGGAATCCTGTGGGCCTATAGAAGACCAGAGATCTCCTTGACAAATTAAATGTCAACAGAGATGGGTTAATGCTAGATAAAGTTCTGACATCCAATTGGAGACTTGCTGGTTAAAGGAGACTTAATATCAACTAGGGAGTCATTGTTAAGTAACATCTGTGTGAAAATCAGCAACATACCAGGAAGCAGAGGAAGGTATCTGGATGCTCTTCTGTGTTTTATCTTACATATTTCTCAGCAATGTTAGAAAGAGTCCCTATTCCTGCTCCAAATGTGTGAAGTGATTAGAAGGAGCATAGCTAGATGCCAGAAAGATAAAAGGACAAAACACATGAAACCAGTTCTGGGATTACTCTCCCATTGTGGTGTAATGATTTAAATGTCTTTAATATGCCCCATCCTGGAAAGGAAACAGCTAAAGAGTGAGTCTTAACCCAAAGCTGGAAAGGTAAAAGCTGGGGACAGTTATAACTGGTGCTGAAGAAGAATTAGTGTAATGTGAATAATTTAAAAATAATTTCTAATGATTTTCAGATATTTTAAAAACAAGTTACTGATATCAGTATTGCCTACAGTGCCAAGACCAGTGAGATCACAAAATTAGCACTCATATGTTACTGTGTGGTTCCTTTAGCCTTTCTATTTTAACAGCACGCTAATTTTTGACATTCTTATGTGATGGAAACACAGTAGGAGACTAACAGCAGTTTTTAAAGCCACTGTCTCCTTAGACTTGGTCTGATCTCTCTGTTCACGAGGCACAAACTGTTAAGCTTATGTAATCTGAAGGACAATAAATATATATTCACAAAACATATTTGCATTTATGATCTTCCTTTAGCTAATTGTGCCTGTTTGATTTTAAAATTAGGCAGGAGTACCTATTTCTTGCACAAAGATTTTTTTTCTAACCCTCCTGTCTTTAGACAGTGATCAGGAGGAGCAGAACCGCATTGCCTTCAGACAGCTTTCAGAAGGAAATATAGTTTCAAAGAAGCACGTCTTTAGCTTGACTGTGTTCTGTGGTTTGATTGTTCTGACCCGTTTCTGTCACCTTTAAGTGGTGGAACAGAAACCTTGACGGTGAGGGGCACTAAGTGGTGGAATCACTTTGCAAAAATATATCTGGAGTCATGGTATCAGAAAAGCAGCTGAAAACCATAGAAATCAGAGTAACCATGTATTGGCATGAGCTGCAGAGGACAGTAAGTGCAGTAAGTGATCATGTCAAGATTTTGATGGTCTTACCACGTTTCACTAAAGTCCAAAGTTACCGAAGACTGTTTCTCCATGGAGTAAGGAGTTATCTCCACAACCTCTGCATGGTAAGTTTGCCGACCATAAACCAGAAGAGAGTACTGAGCCTCATAGCTGTGAAAGCAGATAAATGCATGTGGGTAGAGGGACTCTAGCTCATAAGGAAACAGGCATGAGGTCCCTTCTTCCCTACCTCCCTTTCTCCTATGGAAAATCTACCTTAGGCATTGAGGTACTTTAGAGAGGATTACCTGTTTCTTTTAGGATTGGTTTAAAAATCCTTCTCTTCCTCCAGTTTGTAAAGGGCAGATGGAGCTTCAGAGGCCGGAAGAGGGAATATTATTAGCAAACATTCAGATGTTATTGTGCTGGGTGACCCATTCATTTTTTTTTTTCAATAATGTCTTATAACTATGATGTTATGATATCTTTAACAGCTATTTAATGATAAACATCCAATTTTTGAATTAAACTACATAAATATGAAACTGATGTTTACACCAGTCTTGAATGTTTGAAATTAGTCCAGCTGGAGATTTAGTTTGCAGCCTGGACTGCTGAGTAATCCATACTTGTGTCTTAACACTATTGTCTTCAGCCCCTGCTCCCAGTTTTACCTAAGGAGTAGGGAATCTCAGCAGCTCAGTGAAAATAAGACACTTATTCAAGAACAAAATTCTTTTAATCACAGTATTTAACCATTCAATATATCTGTATCTTAGGTCCCAATGAGAAAACAGCAGTGCTTGAAAATTGTCCTAAAGGACTGATAATACATTTCCAAAAGGTGGCCTGTTTCTATAGTTACAATACTTCCTTGATTTTTGACCGGATATATTTTTGCAGCTTGTAAATGTGCAGTGAGTTATGCATCAAGAACTGCAACCATTTTGTTAACACATAGAGGAAAGATGGCACTTTATTTTAAAGGCCTGATCTTTCTAGCAGAGGACTTACAGTGATTTCAGTGGGGGTCTGGCAGATCAAAGGCATAGGATCCAAATGAATGTGGAAATCAGCAGCAACTGGGCTTCCTAAATTGTCAAGAAGAGAGAATTTTTTGTTGTCTCTATGGGATACCACAGCTTAGCTTCCTTTGATGATGATTGCTGGAACATACTGCCAGACAGAATGATTTTTGGTATTACCTAATTTGTACAGCAATGCAAAGTTATGGTTCTGACACACTTCATATTTTATAAATCCTCTACACATTTAGTTATTTTTTTTTAGTCTTACTAGGCTTGCTGTCGAGTTGATGTTTAAACCTGTCTTTTATATATTCTTAATGAATCTAAGTGAGGATATAACTGATGAATTCAGACATCTGTGAATCTATGTGATGGTGTATGAAATTAAACTTTAAATATTATGTGCATATGTTTTCTGCCTAGTTCTTGACATATTGAACTCTTATCAAAGTAAGATGTAGAAAATGGATTTTCTGAAGGATATATAATATTATTTCTAAAAGTACTGTGGATCTTTGTGCTCCTGGGCAAAGGTAAAATTTGATTCTTGAGCAATCCCTAATCGTGGGCTAGTCTTCTACAAATTATGATAATAATTAATTAATTGAATTATGTGGAATTAAGGACAAGCATATAGTGCTGGATGTTATTTTAGCTCATTGGGATTGCTCACTGTTTTCTATTATTGTCTCAAAATGTGTTTTAGCCTTCTTTTGTTGTGCTGGTGAAGTATACCAGCAGAGGATTGTGCAACAAAAGGTGATAGACCCTCAAATAAACTTCACAGGGCTCCTGTGATAAAAGAGCATTATTTGCCACAGATAAACCTTGTTGTTGCATTATAGCAAGTGTTATTTTTAGATGAGTAAAGTAAGAAATAAATAAGTGACTTGCCTGAGTCATACAGTGATGTTTTAGCAGGGAGATGTCTACAACAGAGATATCCTGACTCACATTCTTTGTTATAGGATAAAGGGTTTTTTTCTGGAGCAGACTAGATTCTGACCTGGGCTTGTCTGTGACTGTTGTCCTCTTCAAACTCCTTGCAGAAACATCTTGTGAGACTGTGTCTCAGAGGAAAGAGGATGGTCTTTGATTGAATTTGACAAGTGCCTACTTTCTCTCTTCCCAAGGGAACTAAAAGAGAAGATTCAGCCTGAGATCTTAGAACTGATCAAGCAGCAACGTCTCAATCGACTTGTGGAGGGCACCTGCTTTAGAAAACTCAACAGTCGGCGTCGACAAGGTACAGCTCAGACTGCCTAGTCTGGCTTTTTATTTTCACTTTTGTCTGCAAGTTGAGATGAGGAATACTACTTTCACTGGCAGGATCCTTGTTTGTAGTGCTGTCTTGACTGCTTTTACCAGAAGGCATCTGAAAGCATCCTCAAGTTACAGTTGTTGTAGGATTTCCTGTGTTTCCCTGAAACTGGTTTTGGTTTCATCACACAGATGATCTGAAACAAGTCCAGCATTTCACAGAAATCCCAAGCAGCAGTCTCACACTCTGAACTGAATATTTTCATTTCTGCCCGAATGTCCAAGCTGCTATATCATCTCAAAGCAAAGTCTTTGCCTCTGCAGGAATAGCACATGAAACTTGATTTTGAATCTCGGACTTGCACCACCTTTATATAGGCAACGAGCTCATTCTGCACCACTCCCTCTAGTACTGCCTGTCTTTGTGATTTGTCTTACATTACCATATACAATAGTTATATTATGGTGTTTTAATATCCTTTTAAAAAGCACTTAGATCAGTAATTTGTGTACCTTCATATAAATACTTGATTGATATGAGAAGATTGTTTCCCCAATTCTATGAGTCATTTCTCAGTGCTAGATCCATAGCTCATTCTGTACAGTAAAACTCCCTATGGTTCTTTTCCCCTCAGAGAGGTACACTTTTTTCTTTAGACAGCATAATGGTGGCCTAGTGTAAATTCAGGAAATTAATTAGTAGTCATATCCAAAAATTTCCCTTTAAACTCTCATTTTCTGAGGATTCAGATTGCTATTTGTTTTCCTCTGTAAACACAGTGCCAGTTAGAAAGTTACAAAAGCTAAGAGGAAGAACTGACAAGGATCAATATTTGAGGCCTTCAGATTAACTGGGGAAAACTTTGTTATTCACAGAGATAAGTATACCTGCAATACCTCCTTATTCAGAAACAAGGAAGCAATTTTCCTTAATGTGTATCTTCTCTCTCCTTTAGGGAAAGATCATCAGTATTCCACTGTGACTTTCTATGCAGACTGATAGAGAGGCATGATACATGTTTTCTCTTCATCAGCATACTCATGAACCGAAAGTAGATAAAATAATGTGTGGTTTGGTTTGGCTATCAGTAGTGAGGCTTGTTTATTTTATTCCTCTCGGAGCTTTAATCCAAATGACTGAAATTCTGGGGAAGGAGCAACGTTTGTAGCAAATTTTCTTCTTTTGGCAGATCTCCTAGACAAAGATAGGCTGTGTGTTTTATTCTTAAACTGTTCATGATTTATAGGATCAAAAGCCTTAGGGAGTGTAAATTCATTTGACTTATATGAGTACAATTGAAATAAAAGAAATAAATATTTTTTAAAAATCAATGTAGTCTTCTGGTCCTCAGTTAAGAGGGCTACTTTGTATCATGCCTTGGAGTGAATTCTATAGGCTGGCAGATTAATTGCTTTGATGTCATATTTATACAGGACAAAAAAAGTTCATGATTCTTTGGAACAAAACATGCGACCATGCCTAAAAGAAATTTATCTTTTCTGAAATATATTGGTTTTCACAGATACGAGCCCATTTAGGAGGTCATGTTTCCACATGGGCTTAAGAGTTTGTGTGCTTTATGTTAGACTTCCTGTATCCCCTGAAACAGAAGTGTAAATTACCCCCTGAGAGGGAGGGAGTAGACACGACCATTGTAGAAGATGATGATGCATAAGGCCACCAGGACTAAACTCAGTATGATCTATGGCTATACAATCTAATGAAGCATGTTTGGTATATAAGCTATTCAACTGGGATCCTTTTTTAGGTATGTACAGTGCCTGGCACAGTCCAAATAGCAAATACTGGCAGCTGGCTCAGAGCAGAAGAATCTCTCTTGAAATCGGCATTTATCCTTCAGGGTCTCCTGTACCCCAAAGCAGAACAAACTGTAAGACCAGGACTGTCATGATGTCAAAAGCTAGGAGATGAAGTAAAGTGAATGGAGGACCAGAGATTTAGCTAATGATACTGAATGTCATGACAAACTTTCAGACAATTCCTCTGAATGTCCTGATAAAAATAGTACAAAGTCCCAAATTCGTGAGTGTGTCTTCTGTTAGCTTTGCCTCCCCTCCCCATCTCCTCTCTCCTAACCCACCTCCCTGTACATGTGCCCTGTGCTACCTCAGGGGATTCAGGACCCCTGTCACCTGCCTGCTGCTCCAATTGAATTCACGCCAGGGAGCATTAGCAAGGCCTTGAAAGGGCCGTGGTCCATCCAGGTTGATATGGACCTGAAATAGAAATGAGTAGTGCTCTGAGGCTTCATGATTTGCCTGTTATGTGGCAACCTACTTGTAAGAGTAGCAAGATCAGGGAAGTGTTATACTTTAGTATGTATATGCTTTTTATGCCTTTCCCTTCTTTTTTTCCCTTGAGACAATTCTGGAACAAGTGTCACAAATCTACAGATTGTACAAGAAGAACCTGAACATGCCCTACACATGAGAAGCTGACAGCATTAAATTGCCCATTTAAAAATAATTAACAGACATTAGCCCATGATAAAGACTCCAGAGCAAACTTCTGTTAAGATTGTTGTTTGAACATGTGGTAGGACACACATGGTTAGTCACAGTAAGTTGAAAAAACTGACTTACAAAAAAATGGGAAGAGAGTTTACAGCCTCTTATGGCCCTTTGAGAAGAGCTGAAACATTTTCATATATACTTGGTATTGGAAAGCCTTCAATCCAACAGGTTATTAACTGGGGAGATGCTGAAGATTAAGCTGTGAGGTATCTGTAGTCAGATCTCTGCCTTTTGTGTTTCAGCACAGGATTATCATAGCAGGGTCTCTGTAGCTGAAATTCAGAAATATCATTGTTGTCCCTGCAGGATCCTTAGCACTTTCAAAAAATACATGGCCTTTCCCTTACCAGGTTTTCATAGGAGAACTGCAGAACTAACTCCTGTTTTTAATAAGTATCTTAATCAGTTGGAAATAAAACAGCAAAATCTAGCCTGCCCTTCTGGTCATTGTTCAACAGCAGATCATCAAGCTCTGCAAATCCCCACTTTGTTCCTGGACCGTGAACATCCACTGAACAGACAGACCTCTTCAGCTTTCTCCTTCCTCAGATAATTCCTAAAAGAAAGGGAAGAAGACTAAAGTGAAAACCTGCAAAGCACTCCACACACCCAATGGTTATTATTTCCAGTAGAGCTAAGTAGCAGATAAAGGCATTTATCTGCTACACCTCACCTCTGATGCTGTCATCTAATACACTTCTAGTATATGTTGCTGGGTGCGCTCTTGGAAATAAATTCCCCTTTTAGCTTTATAAAGATTATAGAGAAATTGCATGTTATTGAAGTGCTTTTGCAGCCAAAGATGAGGTTGGTTAAACAGTAATTTTTGGAAGGGAAGGAAACCCTGGTGATACACACCATTAAATTAAAAACATGAGGCACCATGGAAGTAATCTGGAAAGAGAAAGCTTAAATTAAAGCAAAAAGTCTAGTGAAAACAGGTTTTCCAACTCTTGCTAGGATAAGTAACTCACACTTCTGAACAACAACATGCACTTTTGTCTTTTTTTCTGCCAAGCTCTCTTCTACTGCTACTTCATCCTACCCTCCATAGTCTCACAAAAAACATAATATTCTGTGAGTGCATGTCTTGCTGAGAGGAACCATTTAAACAAACATGCCTCCAGCATTGCCACAGGTCAGTTACTCAGCATCATTTGGAGAGCTTCCTGGCTTTATTAAAGCAGTTCGAGTGAAAATATCACTACAGCTGTATTAGAGAAAGACAATACAATGAAAGAGAAAGGATGAGCCCATATACATATATCTAAAATCTACACAAATACATTTGTTTTCATGGGTATATTTAAAAGCATGTTCCTATTGCTAAATCTGTGAGAAAATTTTTCTTTGGACCAAAAGCTTCTTTAGTAATCTTGAGCGTATCTTGGGAAAAAATGTATACTCTCAGACTTCTCTTCATGCATATCTGATCTATTTTCTCCCTGGATTCTAACAATAGAGCACTTCTGTTCTAACCACAGCACTTCTTTGCCTGGAATAGTATTGTTAAGGGCATATGAGTCATTGGCCATTAATGTACTTGGAAACACACTGTGTAAATGGCCAGGCACTCTGTTGCCCGTCAGCAAAATGTTCTGTGCTCTACTATTTGTTCACAGTTTGGAATATTACTCTTGTAGCCAAATTGTAGCTGATTTTGTTATTTGGGATTTTTTTTAACCTCATATATAATCTTGTGGTGGTTTTTTTTCAAACCACCACAAATCTTCAACAATGTGCTGTGATATGTTTAACCCACTGGCTGCTCTAGCAATTATCTGAAAAACATAAAAATTTGCTTGAAAACTTTCCAGGTAAAAACCAAGAATGATTAATCCTGTTTCCCAAAGAAGAATTTCTAGCACCTTAATTTGACTGCATCAATGGTCATTGAGGTAAAAGACATAAGGACTCACCGGAAAGTCAAATAATGTAGTGTCCAAAAATTGTGATGAAATCACAAGTCCACATCATCTCTAAAGACTCTGTGGTTAGCAACTGCCTTCCCCTACAGCTGCTTGCTCTGAGGAGGAGTTTTACAGAGGCAGGTATAATAACACTGGATACAAAATGAGAGTTGTAGTTCATAGAAGGGACTTAGTCTTTGGGGCAAATTCATAAGCCTGGGCCTAAAACCAAAACAAACCCCACTGCTTCCTGAATACACAGTTGCTCCACTCCAGCAGTGCACATACACACAGATCTGCTAGCTGTGGAGTACCAGGTCTTTTGAGGAATGCCTTTTCTGTCTTTAAAGCCTCATGTGGCACTTCAACTCTGTTAACTTGGGCTTTAGAGTTCTGGAGGGTTTGAACAGTTTTTGTTTTATAAACATCACTTTCAAAACATGGTAGAAAAGAACTTTTAATTCTGCTTTTGATTGGTTGGTTGGTTTGGGGGTTTTGTTGTTGTTGTTGTTGTTATTTATCAATTTAAAGCTCAAAGTAAATGCAGGCCACTTCCTATGTGGTGTTCTGTAATTAAGACTTCTTCACCTTTTTTCTCAATAGAAGCAATTTCATGTAATTTTTATTTTGACTGCAGCATTATTCAATACACTGCTTTTCCAATAAAATTGTGTTCAGCACCTACACTACAGTAAAATAGCATGCATCATGTTTAAAACTGTTCTCCTCCAAGGCACTGAGATGTCATGTGAGTGGGATATTTTCTGATACACTCTTTGTAGCATCATGTACAGCTGAAAATACCTAAGTGGGAAAGGCTGAGGTGGTTGTAGAAGCAAGGGTTGCTTCACATCGCTAACATGCTGATCACCCTCCTCAGCTGGGCTGGTGCAGTCATTTAGTAGCTGTGGTTGAGGAAACCTTGTTAGTTCCATTTGTAGCTTTCATTTAAGGCCTTTTCCCTTGTCAGCAAGGCTGTGGCACAGCAGCAGTTATTAGTGAGCCCACAGGAGAATTGTGACTGGCATGCTTCAACCTACAGTCTATGGCTATTAGTTTTTAATTAACCTTGGGTTATGGGGAATTGCTGTGAAAGGCTCCTAATGCCATTGGAGCTTGGGTTTCTAACCATAAAGCCACCCCTTCCTAAAATGAAGTAAGACGTTTTCATGGAGGGGTTTTCCCCTCTTTTTATTTTGAAGTAGGGCATTCAAAGAGAACTGAGGTTACCAAAACACTAACCCTTCAGAGATTAAAGAGCCAAACCCTTGCTAACAACATCAACCCCATTTGTGAGAAATTGAAAGGAATCAATGGTAATTTTTTTTTCAGTTACGCCATCTTTTTGCCCAGTTCATTGAGAAGGGAGTGAAACCATGTTGGGTTTTATTCAGAAAAAATTACTGTTTTAATTTTAGAGTTGGAAAGCAATATTCCTTTGTACGTCCTAATAAACAATGAGGTTGCAGTAAAAGCTAGATATGAAAGCCTCCTGCTACAGTTACTAGAGGCTTTTCTTTAGGCATAATGGTCTACCATCAGATTTAATGGGGTATATTTTTTGAGCATTGTGTTCCCTATACAAGGTATGAATATAGAAAATTTTCACACGCATTCTTCTGAGATACACAAACTGTCTAACAAGTGTGTATATGCTCTCTTTGTGTGTGTATATGCTCTTCAGATGAGAGTCTGCTGAATGAGGGCTCCTGCTTGCTCTAGTTTCAAATCACTACAAAAATTTTGCAAGTGGGGTCTTCTTCTTGATCCCATACTGTGCCACACTGTATGTACCGTTTACAGTCCAGAGATGCTTATATTTCAGCAGCTCTTTTTGTATGCATCACAGAATCTCAGGCTCTCTACCAGAAGTCTTTCAGTGTTGTGCATGCCTGTGAGGTACATAACCGGAATCTCTCCCATTGCCCTTTTAAGCCTTTGCCAAAAGTTTGTAAAGTTTTTTGAAACCTTTTTGTGGAAGGGGTTTGCACACTCAGGAAGTGGTTTGAAGTGTATAGGATTTTTCCCTCAAACATTTTTACCTGCCACGACAAAGAAATTTCAAAGGGCATGTGAAAGCCCATTTCTGCCATTCAGTTGCCTCTTGCTGTTTTACTGCATTGCATTTTAAATGACTGGCCAGGGAACTGGAGTGTCCTTCAGAAAGAGGCTGGGTCTATGAAGCCAATGTTTTACTAACAGAGCCAGGAAGCCCTGCCTTTGCTAACACTCCAAATGAGCTCACATATGCTAGCTCTGGTGGTTCTACAGCTACTCCAATGTTTTATCCAAACTGTGGTTCCGCTCGCTCCCAGCGATTGCAGCACTGCAGGGCTGTGTCAGTGCTAACATTTCCCCTAAATTGTCCCTCAGGCTGCTGCTTGGCATGGCATCAGCACTGCCAGTACAAGAGAAGCACAGAGTCAGAGAAGCCCTCTGCCCCCCTCCACTGGCATTTTAACATGTAGCCTTGCTCTGAGCTTTTGGAGATTTATAGCTTGGATGTAACAAGATTGTATTCTTGACAGTTTAACGTTATGTGATCTACTTATTGAATAGAAAGGGCTCTGACAAGGAGGGGTAACCTCTTTCTTGGCATTTCAGAAAGGGAATTGGCAAGCACCATCCTTGCACACGAGATAGTGTGGTGGCCCAGCTCTGCAAAGGTGATGTTCTTCACAAGAGCAGATTTTAACAGATATTGTTAAGGGGGATTATATCCTCTGAAGCATGGGTTGTCAGGAGATGTAAATATACATCTCCTAGGAAGGACTGAAATGCAAACTGGGATGTAGACTGCATGGTCACACATACCTTTGTGACCATGCAAAGCACTGAGTTATCTATAGGACAAGGGACTTAACGTCCGCTTTTTAAGTCTTTGTGTGTTTATTATGTCCAGTCCCTCCATAAATATGGGGGTGTTCTCCTATGTCTATAAAAAAACACATGAGTCATGATTTTCATAAAGTATGGGATATTTCAAATGTATCAGGTTTTGGGTGTCCCACACAAGACAGCTGGCAGGGCTTAATTTTCACATTGGGTGCTAATATAGTGGGTGCTAAAAATGAAGCTTTTATGGGTACATTTAAGTTATTCACTCAAAGCATTGGTTACTTTGCCAGTCTTCTGTCCATCAGAGTATGTAATACCATTTAAAACTAAGTCAATTTTTCCTGCTAGTATTTTTTTGAGCCAGTGACTAAGTCAATAAAAAAACCTTGTAGATTAATGCCAGCTTCAGTTAATCAAGTAAAATTACTGAGGAAAGTCCCTGCCCCACTTTCCATAACCCCACACATTTCTTGTCCTGAAAGAAAAAACAGCCCTTCCCTGTAGCATCTTGTTTAAGTAAGCTTTCTCCTATGCTATTGATACTGGTGATGAGGACATGTTAGTGACCTTGTTTAACGTGTTTATTTTAACAGACAAATTTTGGTATTGTCGACTTTCACCTAATCACAAGGTCTTGCACTACGGAGACTTGGAAGAAAGTCCCCAGGGAGAAGTTCCTCATGATTCCTTGCAAGATAAATGTAAGTCATGCACAAAGATTGTGACACTTTTGCTTCTTTCATGCCAGTTCTTCTTTATAACTTGTAGTAGGTTTCTCTTAATATGGGACATTATCAACAGCTCTCTTTATGAACATGGAGAGCAGGGGACATTTGGTCCTGCTACTCTCCTGGGTTTGGCAAGTGTGTGTGAGGACTGACCTAAGCTTTTCAATGAGTTAATAATTTCATTCAGCTTGGAAATGTCATGTCTTTCATGGGGAGGAACACAGTTCATTTTCATTGCTCATCTAGCTGTGGATGTAAAATAAAAATACTTGGGCATATTCAGAAGCATTTCCTATCCATGGAAACAAACAGTACAGTGACTGGAGGAGAAAGACATGGCAGGCAGAGGTCTTTTTCCTTATTGTGAGGAGTGGACTTATGATGACATGTTGCTCTCAATACATGAACAGTATTGAGAGGACTTCACCATTTCTGTGTACCCAGCTGGGAGAGGACAAACCTCTGTTGCAACTACTACCAGGGGATTTACTGGGATTTTTCTTATAGATAAAAGGGGTCCTTCAGAAAAAACATACTCTAGTGATTTCTCCTTCATCCTTAAACATGAGTTTTAGAGGTTTAAGATACAATCCTGAGAAACTTTTTTATGCTAATGGAAATAATGACCTGTGTAGTTCTGTCACTGGGAGGTGACATCAAGAAATCAAGCACTGAATAAGGAATGATTTCTTTTTGTTCTTTTCTGAACATTCTTGGCATTATCAAATTAGACACACTTATACAAGTATTTTAGTTGGTAGCTCCACTTCTTTCACAGAATGGCAGAAAGACTAATTTTTCAGAAGTTTGAAATTTTTCCAGCCTGAAAATTGAGGAGTGATTTAAAATTTCCTGCCCTAACCTGTCTCCAGGCAGCACCTTTTGAAAATTTTAAGTGCTCCCAGATGCGTTCTGGGAGGGAAAGAGGGATGAGTCTGTCTGATGCTGGAGCCCTGGCAGTTTACAGTACATTCCCTTGTTTTCATTGCCTTACCGATTGCCTCAAGGATGTTCCACGCTCTTACTGCAGACTCGACAGAATGTAGGACAGGGTCTCACATTGCTGCACTGGCATGGGAGGAGGCTGTTTTCATGGACAAGGCTTAGAGAAATAGCTGTTGAATGTTATAGTAGTGTCAGGATGACAGAAGGATGAAAGTCACACTTGAAACGTGAGCACAGTTACAAGGCCAGCAATTCCCAGATTTGTTTGCTTTGACATGCTTCCATGCACAAACCCCTGAACCTGACTGTGAGCTTCATCTTGCATGTGCATTTTCTATAGGCTCTTGAGCCTCTTCAGGAATGTCAGAATCCCATGGGGGCAGAAAGCTCTTGCTTTAGAAATCACTGGGCCAGACCCACACATTCCCTCTGCATACCTGCTGGCAGAGCAGACACCAATGCAGTTTGACAAAGAGATGATTATTTCATCAATGTCTCAGGTTTTCAGGCTATGAAGGATATAAGATTTACCACAGTGCTACCCACATTAGATAGAGTTTAATGAAACAAAGTTGAGAATATTGCAAGACACGAGGTTATAAAGTGGCACTATTGTTTGAAACTGTATCAGACCAAACTGGCCTGGGAATTTTACTGAATACTTTTCAGAAATATTCTGATTTTTTTTTTAATAGACTTATATTGATTTTTGGACTCCTAAAGTCTGCATATGGTGACAACTTGTCAGCATTTGGAAACAGGTCAATGGATGAAAGAGAATAGGTGGGTAAGAAAACAAGACCAAGAGAAGCAGCATAGGGCATTTTGTGTGCTCCTTGCCGAGCCTGAATGGTGTTTATCTCCAAAAATAAATGTGGGGGTTTTTAACCTTTTCACTTCTTTGAATGTCACCCTTCTCTTCAGGCTGGCAGAGTTAACAAGCCACGCAGACTCCATCTGGGACAGAAAACAATCGTCCTCTTTCTTGGGGCTTCATCTGTTGTGAGCACATCACATCTGTGCTCATGCCCTCCAGCATCTTCTAGTCAGCTTCTGATACCTTCTTAAGTCTTTGTTTCTATTTTTCCAAAGCAAGGAATAAGCCAAGTTCCAGATACATAAAGATCAGGATGTCACGCCAGCCTGTGATCTCCCATAGTAACTGCATTCCAGATCACAGAGATCAAGGGTATGAAACCTGGAGAAAATCTTTCTTGGTTGAGAGATCTAACTTCAGAAAACCCTGCCTTATGCAAACAGAGAAATTTTTTTTCTGGGCATCTTCAGCAAGTGGCAGGAACTCTTTCTTCTTAAGAAGACCTTTCTACCATAGTTGCAGTCAAATATCTCCTTTACTTCCCAGTTTATCCTAGGATAAACTCTCTCCTCCCAAAAATAATATCTCTTCTTCACCAAAAAGTAGGGGAGTGTCAGAGACATAAAAATTCAGCAAGCCCACAGTATAAAATCCTGAGACTAAGGGCAGGAGAGTTGAGTAGTGAAGAGCAAATGATTTTCTCTTTCCATTTTTCATGCAAAGCAAGTCCTTTAAAAATGTCTATTATATCTCATACTATCCATTTGACCATAGTGCTGAGGTAATCTGTCATAAAATACATAGTGCTGCTGTATCCAGTAGAAGAGAAAATGTATTCCTCCTCTCCAGTATTTCCATTAGAGTTTGTAAAGAACTGGGTAGTAACAGATTTTCGTATTATTATGCGGTTCTATAGATACAATGCTTTTATGCAGCCACAAGGATAATGTATTATTTATGGATTGTAGAAACTGTCACTTAGTGACCATATTGTATTGTGGAGCACATAGATTCCCATAATGTAATTACTCTTGGAAAAACTGACTTTTGCTTGAAACTCAGAGAAATTTATTTTTAGTGACCTCACTCTGTGAGTGACTCTGAGCAGCAGCAGATTCCAATATTTTTTTCTTACCCTCTTTTTTCCCCAGTTATTTCTGATCACTTCACATTTTAAAGCAATTGGAATGGCTCATTATAAGCCTTAGTATTCCTTATTCCTTTTGGTACCAGAAAGCAACTAAACTGCTGATGGGAGTGAAATAGAAAACTATTTTAAAAATTCATACGGGCTTTAAAAGCTTTAAGTGAGTGCGATAGGGTCCAGCTTGCCCAGCAAGCTCTCTCCAGCAGAGACTTTACCTGAATGCCTAGGAAAGAGCAACAACAGAGCAGGTGTATTACATTAGTAAGGCAGAAAACTATATATTTTTGATACACGGGAGTACGCATAAATACTGTCCAGACACATGTACACGTTTATATGAAACACTCTTACCCAAAGTAGTATCAATAGGCAAGAAAAAGCATTCTCAGATTTTTATCCAGATGCCTGAGATTTTGTCAAGACTCATTGGTTCCTATTTTAGTTGTTTTCTTCCAGTTTTCTCTCTTACAAAAGGCTGGAAATGGCAAAGGAAATGGCAATTTTAACACATCAGTCTTGCCTCTTTTTACACCCTGTAGCTTTTACACACCTTGGTTATAATTAATTTTCTGGGTTTTGATTTTGTTTCTTTTTAATGCAGTGCCAGTGGCAGATATAAAAGCTGTTGTGACTGGGAAAGACTGCCCACACATGAAGGAGAAAGGAGCTCTTAAACAAAACAAGGTATAGTTCTCAAGTTGTTATGAACACGTACTGTGCAGAATGCAAAGCTTGTCAACTTGACCTTCCTTGAAGTAATACAGGTATTTTTCATTCCAGCCTGCCATGTTTTCATGTATGCACACCCTTTGTTTTCACCTCAGACCATTTGAGTTAAATTATTGGGACAGCCTAACCCTCCTTCATTCATATTTCATGGCAGATGTGCATTGTGTGAGCACAGTTAGAATAGTCTTTAGTAGTGATATTTTCTACCTCTAAAGCAAAGCAGCAATGACTGTTGGTACCTGCTCCTATATTGTCTCCGATAAATAACTGGTTTGTTCCTGGTTCTCTGATGAGCTCACATTCAGTGAAACCTGCTAAAATTGCAGGTAATGTCCAGCTGATGATACCGTCAGGTCCAGTCAGGTAGAAGAACAATTGCGAACAAAAGGATGTAAGGTAAATCCTAGGCAATTAATGGGGCGTGTAAAGATGTATTAAGCACTGCATTTGGGAAATAATGTGTAGGAAACCATACTCACCTTAAATTAGATTTATGCTACCTTTCAGAGTTTCAGATCAAGAACTGTAAGCTAACAGTAGCACTAAAATTATACAGTGCCAGAATCTTGCCAAGTTTCTGTTTGTAAGAATGGTCACCACATCAAGAAGGAGTAGAGTTCCAAAGTCTGGCATCTTTAGAGGTGAAGGTTTCATACTGCATTATATGAGGTATGGTTGTAAATTTTCTATCAGGTGGTGCTCTCTGACCTTACAAGAAGCAGTGAAACTCTACTGGTGTTCAGTCTGACCTAGAACAACACCCTGAGAGGTCTGGGAACCAGATCAGAAGATTTGAATCAGAATTTCTAGTTATCTGAAACTGAGAAATTTTGGGTCCAACAAGAAAGAGATTTTGATGGACAAAATAGTGAAGAGCTCCTGCTTCAACACTTTGAGAATAAAATTCACTTTCAGAGTTGCAACTTTTCTTTCCTTTACTATGCACAGATAGGCAGAGCATCTTGAGTATTTTTTGCAATTGTTTCTCATACACAGAAGTTGCTTTAATTCTCTCAGGATACCGTCATCTCCTTCCAGCATTGGCTTTACGTGGTAGGAAATTAAAAAGTCGTGCCAAGTGAGGAAAAAGTCCCGGGAGTACTTTTCCTTGTTGATTTTCTGAATCAGGGCACAAACACACACACACGAGCACAATAGATTGCGTACGACTCCTACGTCACGTTACAGCTGAACCATCAACAGCATTTGGCTAGTGCATTTATATGATGCATATAAAGTATTTTGAGTTCTTCCTTGTCTTAGCACTCATATGTCCACACAAAACAGAAAGATGGAAAGCAGTGGGTGGCAGTGATGGAAATGTGTCATCATTATGAAGCAGTAATGTCTAGATAGTATTTAATGCTAAATAGCAGTGCTGCAGATCAGTTTGTCCTCAACTCTCAGCATGGCCCCACTTCCTTAGGTAAAATTGCTTTCAACTGGTATAAAATTTCTGCCTGAGAATGTGAAAAATCAGGAATTGATAGATGGCATGGCTGCATCCTTGCCTGGAGCATTCTGTTTGTGACCAAGGCAATGATAATTTTGATGTTTTTGCTAATTCTGATGTGGTGCAGGGTTTTTGATGGTTTGGTTGTTGGTTTTTTTTTTATTTCCTCAATTCCTTGTTTCTTTCTCTGGGAAGCACAAAGTTTTTGAAATTAACTATCATCCCAATCAAACTGTCATGCACAACATTGCAACTGCTTAACTGACATCATAGGAATAACACATCGTTGTTTGCAGTGTACCAAGTTAATATGGATAATGAAATTAAAGTTTTAAAAAAACAACACACAGAATGCAATTCAGCTGAATTTAGTGTATGAAACCTTTCACTTTATGAAATTTCACAATCAGTGATATATTTTTTAAGAGGCCTTTTGATCCTGTGCTTTCTTTGTACATATATAACAACCACCTTAATGTTTATTCATTGACAGAAAATAAAATTGACTGGCAGAATGCCATGCTACAGAGCATAGCTGGAATTGGCAAAATGTCCATAACAAAGGCTTCAGTGTCTCTCCATTTGCCAGCACATGGCCATTATTCTTCCAGTGGGATGATTTAGAAGTAAATAAGAGTTAAACGGAATTGGAATTTGCATGCATATGAAGCTGGAACGACTTGATAGGACCAGACCTGAATCCATTGTTGTTCATCTTGCCTGTGTTTTTAAACTAGGTTAAATTTTTAAGTCCTCCTTTCTGACTTTTAAGTAATATTAGTGAATTTTAAAGAAATTAAATAGATTTTGCAGTCTTCAAAAGAAAGCATGAGTGAATCTGGAAAAAACATTGCCAGATATTTCAAAGTGCTCTTCTATCATACTTTATTTGCAGATGTGGCAGGTTTCAGGCTTTGTGCCTTTATAGTCAGCTGAAATGGTTCTGCTCACTTCCCTGTTGAATGAAGATTCTCTTCTATTTCACGTTGGTTAAAAAAGTTCCCTGCCACTGCCTGTCTAGGTGGTTCTTTGGGGTGGATCTTCTGACTCTGGCAAGAAAACTCAACATGGCAAGGTCTCAGCCTTCAGTAAAGACGTGGGAGTTTTGAGGCTGTTGAAGACAGAGTAGGCAGAACACAGTGAGGTCATTCCATCTGTATGGGATAGCTCAGCCACAGCACCTAAAATGCCTGTTCATGAAAAATAGCTTATCTCTGGCCTGTGTCGGGGGGCAGAGGAAACTGGGAGTGAGAGAAGCTCTGGGCACAGGAGAGCAACCTTCCCTTCCTACTACCTACAACAGCTTTCCCCATAGAGCTGAAACCAAGGAGTGTAAAGTATCAGCCTGCAGTTGCAGAGTCTCTTGTTCCCTGTTTTCAGCACAGTTCAAAAGAGAGGCACATCATGGGTCCCAATATTCCCACCTTTGAGAAGCATGTAGGGAAGGAGAGGTCTGACTTGTGCAAGGGTGGAAGAAGTTAGGAGTGCCAAAGGAGTGTGTTCAGCAGATTGAGGTGCAGGAGGAGGAAAACAAAACAAAGAGGGAAGGAACAAGGTGGAGGAAATGTGAGAGAAAAAAGACCAGAGAAAAAAAGAAAGTGGTGAAAAAGGCTGGAGTGGAAAATTACTTTGAGAAAGGCTGAGAAGTAGAACAGAAAAGGGAAGAGAAAACCACAGATGGCTGATACAGACTGACCAGTTTTCCTTTAAGAATTGCCAGTTCCTCCTTGTCATTGATGATAATGTAACAAAACCAGGTGGGGTCTCTGACAAGTCAGCCAGTTCAACCACTGAGACCACTATCAGTGTGGAGGGCCAGTTGGCAACTCCAGCTCCTTAAGCTTCCATTTTCCTTGACAGTTTGCTATGTATAAGGTGACAGTGATGCTGCCACCTGGAAGCTGTAATTCCTAAGCCTTTAGTGTGCACAGAAGCCAGCAAAGAAGCTGAACGGTAGCCAGGGCTGCCAAACTCACACTTTTCCCCAGAAAGGGAAGCTTGGTGCCCTAAGGTGTAGTCTTTTCTCACTCTCTACCTGACTGGAAATGACCAAAACTTTGGCTCCCTGATATATTCCTCTTCCAAGTAGAGATTTTTGTTCTCCTTTTCCTTTCTTTGAGGTGAAGAAATTAAATTCCTTGGAATTTCCCAAAGGACAAATATACAGAGATCAAGCTTGTAAGATTGTTGACCTCTATGAAACATCATAGTATAGCAAATGACCTTCAGGAACATCATAGTATAGCAGTACAAGCTCTTTTTTCAGTGCTACATTTTATTTTCACAACCTTAGTTGCATTACTTGGCGTGTTCTGCCAGTAATTTATAACACTATCTGAGGGGATAATGCCAGGTTCATGTGGGCAGAGGTAGATCTGTTTCTGTAATGAGGAACATCACTCTTAATAAGGTGTGGCTGAGAGACATGCCTACAACATAGAAAGGCTCTGTGAGCCCTGAGCCATTTGTTTGCTGATTGCACCAGCACTATTAGTATCTGCACCTTCCATGGGGATTTAACACAGCCTTGTCTCCTGTAGCCTGGCAATACAGCAAGTTGAACCTAGTAACTAAACTCAAGAAAACCAAGAATATTTCCCATGAGAAGCCTGACCTCTAACATCCAAGCTTATCCGTAAAGATTGCAAGTTTTATGATTCAGAATCTGCTCTTAATCACACAAGTTCAAAACTGAAATAACCCTCCCTTACTGAAATCCAAATTCCTATGTCTAGTTTCGGACCAGGAGATCAGGGGTAGAAATCTAGAGCAATATTTATGCTGCAGTCTCTGCAGTCAATTCTTCCATTTTAAAACTTAGTATAGCAAATTTAAGAAGCCATTCTCTTGTCACTGCTGGCAGTGCAGGGACTGTTGTCAGCTGAGAGACAGCAAAAGTCATCAGTGTGGTGGGGCTCAGGAAGTCAGGAGACAAAAAGAACAGGACACATGATACAGATCATAGTTACAAGTCAGCACTCTACTATGTAGCAGGGTCTTTTTTCCACAGTTAATGTATCCATATCAGCTAGCTTACAGTTGCAAAATCCTTGTACTGGCACTTGTAGTGATGCGTGCAATAACCATAATATGACAACATCTTTGTATGCTCCCTGCTGGTCATTGGAAGTTCATTATTTATTCAGATTGATTTGGTTTCCCATAGGAACCCAGGTCCAGGTGACTTTTAGGGAAGGTCAGTGCTTGAGAAATTCTCTTAGGCACCTTTTACAATTCCAGCTTCAATGCTTAGGGCAAAAAAAGATGATTGTTTTTTCCTTTCCTGAAATTCATTTGAGTCTTTAAATAACCCAGACAGTTTGGTTTGACTGAGGCTGTTGATTCTGGTTCAAGTAGAAACAAAATTACAGAAATCTCCTGAGAGTGAATAATTTAATACATTTCCAGCAGTGAAAAGAACATAAGTACATACCAGGATATTAATTGCTCTGGCAATATTTTTGACACAGGGAATCAAACCTTGCAGAACTTCCAAGTTTAATCTATACAAATGGAAAAAAATGTGAGCCTTCATGAAGAGTTTGTTGCAAGTGTATTATTATGCATTATATTGATTATGTTGATTATAGTCCTCACTATATTGCCTAGCTCAAATTTAAACTCAAATGCTAAAGTAATCCATGATCCCGTGAGCTACAGTCAGTACTGAGGTGGGTGAGTTTATTTTGGCTTAAGCATCTGTGGTGGAGTTCTTGCTGTGCCAGTCTCTTGCAGTGGTTTGGTACTGCTCAGCTTTGCCCAGACAGGAGAGTGCCGTAACTTATTTTTCAACTTGTTTTGGGGAATAAGGGATAGGAAAGAAAGAGAGACATGAATGTGTGAATACCTCTCTCAGACAGCATTAATATGTGTTTCTTTGTATTGTT
This sequence comes from Pseudopipra pipra, assembly GCF_036250125.1. Classification (NCBI taxonomy): domain Eukaryota; kingdom Metazoa; phylum Chordata; class Aves; order Passeriformes; family Pipridae; genus Pseudopipra; species Pseudopipra pipra. Next base: position 107,637,818 of record NC_087549.1, read on the forward strand.
CCAGGAGGTGCTAGAGCTTGCTTTCTCTATATTGTATGACTCAAGTGGGCAGTTGAATTTCATTGCTCCAGACAAGCATGAGGTAAGTCAAGTTCAGAGTACAGAATTTTTTTTTGAAGCCATATTAGTTGCTTTAAGGCAAGAGACAGCTTTGTAAGAACATAAGAATGGGCATCTTGGCCCAGAGTACCGGTCCATCTAAATCAGTGTCATGTCTCAAAACAAAGTGAGAGCCAAGGAATTAGTATAGGAACAAGACCTTCTGCAACTTTCTTGCATATCTGAGCCACAGAAGGAACATGATTTGTATTAAAGATCAAGATTTTTAAGCCCTCCTGAAATATGAGCCATAAGAAAGAGAAATGAGAGAGCTCAGGCAGACCTTGCAGTTCCTCAGGTCTTGCTCATCATTTCCTGATGTAATGGATTTCTTTTGGTCTGCTCTACTTTAGTAGACACTGGAGAACTTTTTTGTGTGTTCACTTTAGCAAACTTTAGTTCAACCCTGGGGATTTTTACAGCCAAGCTTTCAAAGAATCACTGCGAGTCTCAGCTCATTTTGACAATGCCAACATAATCAGGGGTGGTTATACCATCGTTAGGTCTCAATTTCAGCCAAAGACTTTTGCTCTCCCGAATAGCATATCCCCTTAGTGTCACATTGCTTAAGACTATTCATGACAGGTGATCATAGAAGGCCCTCTCTCTTCCATCTCCACTGGGAAGCGTTTTGCAGTGGCTTTCACTTTTATAAAGACAGTGTAAATACTAATAGCAAGGATGAATGACAATCCCTTCCCTGCTCCCTTCTCTTACAAGAAAACACAAGAAAACAGACAACATCATTGCCTTTTGGGAGGTGGTGGGATTAATTTGCCTAATTGTGTGAAAGCCTAATTGGATGTGTTTCTCTCAAAGAACTTTCAAGTAAAGGTTTAGCAGAATGCACTATATTAAAAAAAAACCTTCTTATTTCTAAAGCAAGAAGAGTTGGTGTTACATTTGCACACTTATTTTGTGTTATCACGTTTGGTCTTAATTCAGAACACTGTCGAGATGATGAACTACAGAAAATTGCATTAAGCTGCATTATACTGTAGTGTTAATAAAGTGCATGACATTGTTTTACCAGTTAAGTGTATTTAGTTATGCTGCTTCAACATTTTCAGTTCTGAACTGAAACCTTCAAATAAATGTGAATTTTAGGAGAGGAAGTACAGTTATGCTCATTTGGGTTTTCCTATGGATTAATATTTAAGTGTCATTTTCAAGTATGTTCATTCCAGAGAAGTATTTGCTGGTCAGTTTTCATGTAAGAGAAAGCAGCAATAGGATCCCAGGCATAATGTGCCACTGTAATTCCAAGCAAAGCATAATTGTCTTCATCCTCTGAACAGAACATATGTTCGATGATTTCTGATATAAATTCTCCAGAAACTGAATTCTAGACTGTTTCAGCTCATAAGAGGAAATGGTCTTGAAAATCAACAATTTTTTCAGCCACTATATCTCAAATGTAACCTATAGCTACAAGTGGATTTTAATGGTCTGAATGTTCAAAACCTGCTAAGGCACCCCACTGACGGGCAGCAGCAGTGACATGCACTAACCTAATTGCTCATGATTGTGTTAAAACACCTATCATCTTTATTTCTCTTTCTGATCTTGTGCAGCTTCTTCAAAATAAAATTAATATGTTCAAAAAAATGGCCAGAGGCAGCCGTCTCTGCTGCCACTTGACAGTTCCCAAATGAAAGTTTTTAAAAGGACATCTCACTTCCTCTGTACTTTTCCATGGTCTGCAGAAGAGTGAGTTGTGATTAAAGTAGAAAATACACGTGTTCGGAGGAAGCACCCAGAAGGAAAGGCAAAGTGGCATGTTGTGAAGCCCGTGACTCTTCACCAAAGTAACTGGGGTGCCTGTCAATGGAAGTGCTAGTTTAGCAGCACTGTCAGTCTGGGAGATTTGTTGGTGGCATCTCAAGATTTGGAAAGCTTTCAGGAATGATGTTAGTACATGGCAATATCAGGTCAGACTTGCAGGGTTTTTTAAGTACTTCTGTAGTCCTCGTGATTGTAGAGTAAGTTGGAAAGTGGGAATTGAGCGGATCCTAAAAATAAAAACTGAACTAGGATCATAGGATAATTCTGGTTGTAAGGGACCTTGGAGCTGTCCCCAGTCTGACCTCCTGCTCAAAGCAGGTCAGCGATGAGCTCAGACCAGGTTGCTTGGGGCTGCATCCAGATGGATAAAGCCTGCACAACCTTTCTAGTTCCACTCTCTTGACTCCCAAGGCAATTCTTTAATGAAATCTCATTACTGAACCAGGATTGTTGAGATTTGGACCTCATTCTTGCACACTTATGTTTGGCAATTCCCTTAGCCATCTGCTGAAGATTACTGGTAGCCAAAGGATTCAGTACTGTGAGATCACTCCATTGTATTTGTTTTTCATTTAAATACATAATAACTAGTTTCAGCTACATAGCAAAAAGGAGGATTAATCTTATCCTTGATTTTGACAGAGAAACTGATGAGGGAGGCCATAATTAGGTTTCATTGGAGTTTTATGAAAACGAATCTCTCATAAATTAATTTTTCAGTGGATCTTAGTCTCTTTTGCATATTAAAAAGAAAAAATATTCTGAATGAATGCCTCTGTTTTTCCACCATCTCATTAGGATGTCTCTCTGCTCAAAATGTACAGGAGTTTAATTAGATGCACTTGCCAATATGTAGATTAGAGAGGAAGCCCCTTTTCCAGGCCATTGCACTAATCTGAATTGTGGCCAGAATTTGGTTTCTGTGGGCCCTGAATGAGTTATATCTGGAAGAGGAGAGAACTGCAGTTCTGCTTTCTAGTCCTCTGGGACTCCTCCCCAGAGAAAGCACTGACCATACTCGCTGAGCAGGTGATGGACGATTTATGTCAGGGGCTGCATCTGTTGAATGGATGCTCTGTGCTTCTGTAACCTGAGCAGAGCCTTTTGCTTTTATGTTCCTTTCCTCATAATGAATTTGGGGAAAACTCTCCCAAAGAAAGATTCCAAGTCCATCATAAAAGATTATAGTCTGTTCAAAAATAACTACATTTCTAGGATAGCTTCTTTCTTTTCCTGATGTTCTACATACACTCCACAAAAAATGCATGCTTTAAAACTCTTCAGTGGCACGCTTTGACAGCCTAGAATTGGCAGGCTAAGTTGTTTATTTAGTACTTGTTAGCAGGACAGCCTGAACTCTAAAGTCTCTTCTATATAGCTAATCTCATGTTAAAGCTGCAGCTTTACTTGCCAACACCCTGGGTGAAATCCTTGCTCTGCTACTGTTTTGTCACTGATTTAAATGGGTCGGATTTCACTTCGGATATTGAAGTGTGTTAACCCATACTATTTTTAAAATATGCCCTTTTTTTGAATGAAGACATACCCCAAGAGAGGGGTTTCTCTCTCTTCCTTAAAAATAATCCTCATTTCTGCTGTGGGATGAAGTCAACCATGGCTATCTTTAAACTTGGCGGTATTGTGTAGCAAATGGTCAGCTAAATTTAAAATCCATTTTTTGGCATGAAATCCAGCAGAAGTATTTGTAAGATAAAAATGCAGTTACAGTTGATTTAATTTTTCTCCTGCAAACTAGGACACAAGTTCATGATTGAAATCTTTATTTTGAGATGACAGCATTTGAGTACTTCTGTTCATAGTTGAATAAATGGCTTGAAGTAATAAATGAAAGTGACTTATTCAATAGAAGTTGACTCTAGATCACCAATCTCCCTTGGGTTTGTTGCTGATTTAAAATGGTTATTCAGCCCACGTTTATCACAAGCTGTCAGCTGTTGGGAAAGATGGCATCTTCTATTAGGAAAAAGCCAACAGTAAGAAAAAGGTTTTAGAGGTCAGTTCAGCATTTTCAGCATTTAGTATTACACCCAAGCAGCTTGACATTTAATTTTAATGAAGGATATAGCATTATCTGACTTGTTTCTGCAATATGTTATTTCATGTAAAACAGTTGTAAAGTAAGCATAGATATGTGAGACTATCTTTGTGCAAGTCAACTGATACCACTTAATCTATAGGAAAGCAAACCACAATAAAACTAGATAGTACAAGATTTCATAAACAGTCGAGAAGGATTTGGGGGTGAGATTCAGTTCACCTAAATTAACTGTCATGGAATTAAAAGTTTAGTTAGTGTAAGATAATCAGGCTTTTTTAATAAGTACTGGGGAAAGACAATGAGAGGAGTAAAGGAGATTTATCCAGAGGTTCATTGTCCTAGGTTAGATATAACTCCCATAACTGCCGAAGAACATTCAACAGGAAGTTTGGAGGAGATAGCAAATTGTCAAACAACTAAATACTGTCATTTCTTCCCATTTTTATGGAATTGTTTTTCCATTTTCTGAGCAGCTCAGTGAAACATGCCATCTTCATTATATGAGCTAATAAAGTTCATCAACCTAATTTTAGGTCTCTTTGTAAGTCCCTGTGGGAGCAATACCTGTAGAGGACCAGGCCAGACAAGCAATTTGTGTATGAAAAGTCTATTAATGATAGTTTTTATCCTTTTCCTGTGCAGTACTGTGTATGGACCGATGGGTTGAACGCCCTCCTTGGGAAGGATATGTTGAGTGATCTAACACGGAATGACTTAGACACACTGCTCAGCATGGAGATAAAGCTACGCCTCCTTGACTTGGAAAATATACAGATCCCAGATGCTCCCCCACCTATCCCAAAGGAGCCCAGCAACTACGACTTTGTTTATGACTGTAACTGAGGCAGTCACTGAAACTTGCTTTGAAACTGGAAATATATTATAACTGGAGAGATATTAAAAAAAAAAAAAAAAGAAGAGTGTGAGGAAAAAAAGAAACCCACTTTTGCACCTTGGATTTTGGCTTTGGGGAGGGATGTAGAAACACCTGCATTCCTTCCTGTTCCCTTCATCCCTTCCTTCCTCATTCCCATCTTCCCCATTGCTCATCCAAATCCACACTGCTTTAATTACCTTGTAATTGCAGGCTATTGGCCTTGCTTAAGGCAAAGACTGCCACTAAGAAGCACCCTCCCAAGGACTTTTTTTACATTTTTAATACTGGAATAAACATTCTTAACTAAAGGACATTGTTATCAAACTGCATGCCTGTGAAACCCATGTGGCAGGGCAGAGGCTTTAACTGGAAGGAGGAGGGGGGTAGGGAGCAGAAGCAGCTACTGTAAGCAGAAGATTCCCCCAGACACTCAAAAGAGTCTGCTCACAACTGAATCCAATGTGATGATGAAATTCAACTGCTTCCCAGTGCTTGCACCATTCGTCACTGTCATTATCCTTTTCACTGTCATCTCAACTCTTGCCACCAGCCTTCACTCAACTGTGATCGGCTCCCAGAATGGAAAGTCTGCAGGTTTTTGCTGTACCATACGCTGCAATGCTGCAAGAGCTTTTAACTTCTTTTCCTCCCAGCTCTCACAATAGCCCCACACTAGCAGATCACTCTCACAAATGGTGTATGAAGCCACCAGTGCGTCCCATCCCTATAGCATTCCCTAAGCCTCAGTTGCCTCTAAAATTGGCTTCTTGCTATTTGAAGTGATTTTTATTTTCTTGGTCCAAAGTTCAACAGCAATTTTCACAAATTAATTACAACTGGCAAACATCCAGGTTTACATTGTTGTCATTGCTACAGTGTTAGAAATTTGCAAGGGATTTTTTTTGTACGGGTTCTAATTTTTTTATTTTATTTTGCCAAACAAATATATTTAATGAAAACTAATTTCATTGTGCGTACTTTTGGGGAACAATATTTTTACTTAATTTCCATTTGGAACATTTGCCCTGAAGGGAAAAAATAATATTTCCCTTCAACTTCACTGTTGAATAAAAACCTGAGTTGTGATGATTCTTGGAACTTTGTTTTTCTTCTGAAGTTGTCTTTTATTCTTTATGGTTCCTAGAAATTCTGAAGTGTTTGGTACAAAGAGGAGAGGGAAAAGTGGAACCTTTCTTAACTGCATCTGGTTTAACTTGTTCATTTGTGGTGACAAGGATGAGATGCATCCAGATCATGTAACCATTGCCATGGTTACATGAGCCTTCCTGTGAGAAGGATCCTTGTGAAATCCAAAATCCCAGCATATTGATGTGCTCATGGTCAGTTCAAGGCTGATGCCTTTCCTATGTTTACTGAAGCAACTGTCTACCTATATTTCCATTTCCTCCATCGAGAGTGTTTGTGGCTGCAGCATAATTGTATGAGGAACATTTGAGTTTTGCAGGATGGATTCCCTTCATCCTCGTGGTTTTCTAGGTATTTCACTAAGTTCAGTATGTCTCACTCAAAAGTTCTGGGTCTAGATCTAGAGGGACCCACCAGCCCTTTCCCTCCGACTGCACATGCTGAAGAGAGATGTTTTTCTATGCGAGTTCCTCTCCTGCTCAGACCTAGCTGAAAAAGACTGTGAAGGGGGTTTTATCAGAGCTTGTGCTAGTGAGAAACCCAGATGGTTGTTCCCATTCTGACAGTCAGAGAAGACCTCAACTGAGGTGACCTTTGCTCCGTCCAGATGGCTCTGGGGCAAACGTCCTGACTAACCTCACACCAGCTGAGGAGAGAAATTATGTCCTGCAGTGCAACAAAGAGAAAGATAATAAGAACATTGTATGAATTCAAGCGTGAAGGTCCCAAGGAAGTGCCTTCTCAAAGCTGGTGCTTGCAGATTTTATGAATGCCATAGTCTAACAGAACATATAAGTTGGCAATGGATGGTAAAGTAAGGTAAAAGAAACTCTGAGTTAAATGCTCGAGGGAGAAGTTACAGTGGACCATGGCCCAAGAGAAGATTCAGTCTTAAAGAGAACAGAGATGTGCAACATAAGATGTGGAAATTTGAGACAGTTTATTCTGCAGAGCCTTGTCAAACTATAGCAAAGGTAGTCATAGTCAGGACATAGCAGAAGCAAAGGCACTGCTTGGCACTGAGGATTTCAAAGGGGTCCTGGGGATGAGAGATGGAGATAGGAACACATTTCTTTACTTCGGGGGACAACAAGGAGAGAAAGGTTAGACTTGCCTTCTCCACTATGGTGAGTGCCCCAATTCCACCCTAGGAGTCCAGGGGAGGTGGTGTGAGAAGAGCTGGCAACCCAGCCCTCTGTATCAACATCTGGTGCCCATCCACGGTACACTGAGACACATCAACACCACTCAGACAGCACGGGGCTCTTGAGCATAAATGGCTGGAAGCTGGCCCTCTCCTTATACAGCAGGTGACACAGCCCATCAGCCCCTGTCCTGCCCTGGGTGGGTGCAGCCTGACCAGGGCAATGCAGGTCTGGGGCCGGATAGATACCACAGCACTGCTGCGTGGCTCTATCTCACAGCTTCCTGCAGCCCTACTTTGCAGGATCCCCAACTCCCCACATGGCCTGGCTCTTTGTATGGGTTATGCATCATGTGGGATGGTCACATGAGCAGGCATGCTAAATTTGTATCTGCCTACGTGTCCCACCCTGCCATAAGAAAGAAGAGGCTCGAAAGATGCGTTGGCGTAATAGCCCTTGCAGCTATTTTAGAAGCACTCCCACAGCAACTTGAAGGGCCGTGGTGCAAGGAAGAATCCTGCCTTCAGTTTCTAGAGCTGTCATATAGGCTCACTTCATCATTATGAAATTTAAAAAAAAAAAAATCAAATTGTGAACAAATATCCCGCTGCTTCCCATTCTTAAAAAAAAATAAATTGAGAATGAAAATGACAAATTCATTTGCTCATGCTGCTGTGTTCCAGTAAAGCTTTTAAGTCTCACATTCAAGGAGATGCAGCAGGAAAAAGAATTGCTATTGAAGTTTCTTGTATAATTTAAAAACATTAAGTGGGTAATTGCTTGTAAAAGCCATAAAGGGGAGAAAGAACAAAAAAAAAATCAGTCTAATTTTAGCTACTGCTTTGGAAATGACTTTGCTTTTGAAAGTTAATATATTCTTTTACCAGAAAACTTGAATCAAGAAAAATATGTATCTTCTTAAGTCAACTGCTTTCTCTGCTTGTAGGGACAAGGAGAAGAACAGCAATGCTAAGTAATCCTATATAAAGCAAGCTATGTGTCAGAGAAACAGGGCTTTTATTACTTCTTTTCAGAAGCAATTCCTTTTTCAGTATGGAGAACTCTTTTTTTAAACCTTACAGCTTGCATGGAAAAATAACCTCCTTATGCAAAGTGGCAGGTAGGTGCTGACTCTCTCTTGTGTTGCAAAATGACCGTGCAAGATTCTGATTACTTTATTTGCAAAATCCTCTTGTGTCTCCATGTCCTACCCAGAACTGCATTTTTCTTGCCCAGGGTGCTTGTCATCGATGTTTCTCTTCCATCAGTTTTCCCTGTTAATGCAGGCATGTCACGTGTCCCCTCAGCAACCCTGTAGCCCACCAGCTGCGATCACACAGGCTCTGGCCATCTCTCAAAAGAAGGAGGGGTGAAAGAAGAAAAGAAATCCCCTCCTGGCAGGGGAAGATGGAGAGAGGGGCATGAGCATAAAATGCCCCTGTAAGCATCTTCTCTTTGGTTGTTTGTCATTGCATTGTACTGCAGTGATTAGAGATGGCTCTGATGTGTCCAGCTCTACAGTGGTGCAAGCTGTTAATCCTGAGCAATAACCAGCAATGGAAGATGTTGGGAGCAGGAGGACACTCTTGTACTGCCATATCCCCCCTTCTCTGTTTTGTTGCTGCTGCACTGACAAGTAAATGGCATTAGCTTCACTGTCATATGAAAGTCATTCATCTAAGGAGCATAATAAGATTAATGTGAGATTTGATCCCGTTCTTGTTCCGTTCTTCTTGAGAGTTAAAAAAACCTAATAAATTTAGTCCTTACTGACCTGGGGATATCTTAGCTGCCTGGAATACTAGGCATCTGACATAAAAAAAGAGCCCTTCTCCTTACAGCACCATCAAGGAGGTAAATTTAAAATCCCTGAAAACTCTGGAAGACAGTCATAGGACAGAGTTTTTGTTACACCGCTGATTGAGCTGTCATTGCTTTCCCCAGAGCTTACTGAATCAGGATGAAACTTGCTCAGTGCTCCCTTCCTCCCTAGATGATAATTATATTTGAATATTAAACATCCACATGGCTTACACAAGCTCCCTGATTAACAAAGCACTTACCCATGCAGCAGAAGATGTTGGATTTCAGTCTGATAAACACGTACCTAAATTTAGGTGGGTGCTCATGGACTTAGCTAGATCATGGCCTGTGTGAACAGGAAGGTAATTTTATCTGTCACTGAGTTTTCCCTACATGCTCAGATGCTGTGCAAATAATGACTTTTTTGTCTGATGTGTAATTGGATCACCTGAAGTAACTGGTTACTTCAGGAGACCGAACAAGATGCCATCGGATTATTCAACGTCACTCCTGCTTCATGCATCTCTGGGACTTAACACAGAGGTTAAAGAATTGAAACAAGAACCCTTCCTGTATGAAATCAGGCTGAAACTTGAAAGGAGAGTGGTGTCAAAAGCACAAATTTGTTAGGGCAAGGCTAGGCATAAAATGGATGTTGGAACAGCCATGAATTTTTATAGTAAGGTGATTTCAAAGTGCTGAGTCAGGGAACGTTGTCCTGCGTCAGCCTCATGAGGGCAAGGTTAGAAAGTACTGGAGACTGTTTCAAACTCATTTAGTGACATATATTTACACTTTATTTTCACTTCTTTCTGGGAGACCTTGAATGTCACTGAAGAGCAGAGCCGATCTGGTGATGGTTAGCTTGTGGGGACATATGTAGGGCAAAGGAAACCTCTCCTTAGCCGTCCTTCTCCAAGTGGAGAGGTTGCTGTTGGAAGTAGGAGACTTTTCTAATCTGATGTGTTTTTTCAACAGAGAGTTTCTCAGTTTTACTGTAGCCACCTCGTTGGAGGCACCATGTAGAGAACAGTAGCTGTTGTGGTTTTATACTCTCTTAGAAGAGCCAAACAAGCCTCTCATTTGGGGAGGTTCATGCAAATGCTCTCTCATCCTGTTTGCCTCTTGTTTATAGACCATCTCCTATAACATATGACCTATGGGACAGCCACAAAGCTGGGTGACCCAGTGCTGTGTGTTCCAAGCAGGATGCTGGCCTGTAGTTCCAGCCTAGGGAGGGTATGGCCACAAGACATCAGTGCATTTAGAGGAGGAGAGGGAAAAGAGATACCTAATGCAAGTTTGCCAAGTGATGCAGCCAAGGGCAGGCTTTCTTTCCTGTGACATTTAAGGATCTGTCTTGAATGACTTTATTTCCATTGTTATTAGAGGATTTTTGCAGCCTGATTGAGTGCCATAGTTAAATTCTCCCTTGATGAAACCTCATGAGTCTAATTTTAATCTTGTAGGCAACATGGTGTTTCAGCCTAAACTGATTATGTTTTGGGATTCCTCCGGGTTGTTGTTAGGGAGAGGGAGGCTGGTTGTCTTTTGTTTAGTAAGAGGCAGCATTTTTTTATGAGGTAAGTCCTTATCCTCTCAATTTCTCTTGAAATGCCTCATATTTAATATTCTCTTCCCACCTACCTCCCCCAAGGGGCGAAGGCACCCTGGAGATCTTTGCTGTCCCACCAGCAGGCCACATGCATGTGGGAGGCTGAGTCTTTGGGACTTCATTCCCTGCCAATTAGCAGGGAGTTTACATTGTCAGGGTAGGTTTTGAAGAAGTAGGGAAAAGTCATGTAAGAATCTGCCAGGCTTCAAAAGAAAGTTTTCCATAAATGCTTAAAATGAGGACACTGAGGATGCAGGCACAGTACCTTGTGCAAAGCTGCTGACTGCTTGCATCTTTCCCAGAGGAAAATGGCTCGTCCACAGGGTTTTCCCAGGGCACAGCTTCCCATTCCCTCCACAAGCAGCAGAAGCCTGGTGCATTTGAAAATCTTGGAGATGCGAGCAGACAAACATGTGAAAGGTTTCTCTGCCAGGAATATGACATTTAAAGAGCACCAGTAGGATTATTTCAGCTGTTTTTCACCCGCACAGGTCCCTCTGCACATGTTGCTTGACTCACGATACCCTCTGTCAGTCTCTGACATCTCTCAAAGCCCTAGGTTCCCTCTTTCTGTCCCCAGCCCAGGGTGGCTACAGTGATACCTTACACCTATCCACCATTTGATTTATCCCAAATAGTCAAAGTACAACCCAGTCAAGCTGGCTTTTACATAAACCTTTGTTTTATATGCTTGATTCTCTCATTTCCGGTACAGTTTAAGGTCCATTGAAAACTGAGGTTGAGGCATTAAAATGGGCTGGCTTGTGAGTGGCCTCTACAGCACCTGATAAGGTTGTTTTCACCCAAGTGCAGGTGGATGCACACACACAAACACATGCACACGCACACATAGAGGGTGCAAGTGCTCCAGTACCCTTTTCCCAGGAAACCAGTCTGAAACCAGCACATGTAGTGCTTGGCAGTGTCAGATACTCCAGTGGGCAGCATTGAAGTGAGAGGGAACAGAGGACATCAGAGCTGATGGAGGCTGGCAGGTTAGAAGGGCTGGATGGGAGAGGATGTGAGGAGAGGAGGTTGGGGCAACATGAATGAGACCACAGAAAATATTGTATACCTGCAGGCATGCTCAGACACAAAGATGAAATGAGGATAGCAACCTTATTTTAGATTTTTATTATTATTTTAAACCAAGGCTGTTATGCCTTGTGGAAGTGCCCTGTTAGCATGGGTGAGCTACATCACTGTGTTTTCATCACCTTGAATCCACTGAAAGAAGCAGCATGGTGCCAGTGTGGATGCTCCACCCAGCAGAAAAGCAAGGGGACCACTGGTGTGATGCTGAGCTGGCCAGGAAAGTGTTGGTGGTTCTGCTGGAAAATGCCACAGAAGGAAGTTTCAAAAATTGTGTGAATTTAGCTAAATTATTGATTCAGTAAGGGAAACTGAGCAGCTCAATAACTGAAATTTCCTGCTGATGACTTTTGGACTGTCCCAACTGGGTCATGGTTCTTCTGAAAAGAATTAGTGGTTTAGGGCCCTTTTTGAGTTCAAAGACTTAAAGTGCCATAAAAAAAATTGTAATTTGAACAAAGTGCTAATTTGTTAATTTTTTTTTAAATTATTTTTTAGTTTTTCACTTTTTATTGGAAGATTTTTTTTCCTCAAAAAAGAAACCAAACTGCAGCAGTCTGGATACCCTCCACTGATCAGAAATTCTGGCCTTAGTGCAGCCCCAGAATCTCCTCACCAAACCTGCATGGCCTGAGGAAGACCATCCTGCCTGGCCATATAACTGACTTGCAGAAAAAAGGTACATGTAACTACTGCAACATCAGAAACTCAGGCAGAATGAATGGCAGTATTTTCACCTAAATGCATTTCTGATAAGCTGATTTGATGAAAACAGCAGTCCAATCCCCCAACTATTGTAGCATACAGAGGACTGGCTGCAGCCATGAGTCAAAGCTGGTTTTAGCGGGGGGGGGGGAAGGAAAGCAAGTAGAGATTGCCTTCATTGGTTTGGCTCGATTTTAATCAAATCCAAGTCACTTTTATATTCCCAGAACTGAGGAGGCTTCTCAGCAACAGGCTTCTGAAGATGGGTTCCTGAATTAAGCTAATTAGTCAAGTGACTGGTGAGTATTCGTTCAGATCACCCTGTCTGGGGAAAAAAAAAAGTGTTGTGGATTTAATAAATTTGCTCATGCATAGCAAAGAAATTAAACACAGCCATCAGCAGTGCTGGAGTCTACTTGGACCTGAGCACAAACACCCTGCAAGCTGTCCTATCTATTCCAGGGTGGACATCAGGTGTCTACCATGCCACGTGAGCCCTTGCCAGCACGGAATTGCCACCTGCAATTTTATGGTGCTTTACACAGTGTAATTTTGTAGAGGTTTATACAATGACAGGAAAGGAGGTGTGGGGCAAGGCGGGGAATTGCTTCCTTCTCATGTTTTGATGAGGTTTGATAGACCCTTAATGCTGAGTTTTGCAGGGATTGAGCAGGGTACTGCTACAACAGCTCTGCAGGGCTGATCCCCCCAGCAGAGGTACTGGCAGATATTTTGGCATGATGCCTTGGTGGAGGGGTGCTCCAGAAGAGGCATTTTGAATGGCTTTGCACTATCTGCCCAGTACAATAATTCCTCCATGAGGGCTGAAAAAAGTGACTTTGCCTTGTGGGAGCATCTCCAGTCACCTAATGGCTCCCCAGTCATGCTGCTGAGTGGGGCGGCCGTCTAGGGAAGTTATCTTGTGGGAGCAAGCGGTTCCTGATGTCGTCAGCATCCTTGTGGTGTGTGAACCCCTCACACCCTGTGCCAAATCCAGGAGCCCAAAGGTGGCTCCTTTGCACTCCATAATTGCTGGATGGGGCTGAAGCTGCACTTTCCATACTGTGAAGAGAAGGAAGTCATGTCTGTAACTGCCTGGTTGGCCAAGTTCCTGATGGAAATTAGCATCTTAGTGCTACTGAGACCATCTTGTCTTACTAACAGCATATCATGGCACCCAAGATGCTGTAGGAATATGATTCTATTCCGTGTATTGCAAAAAAACAAAAGAAAATTATGGTATGGTGAAATGAGAACTCGTAGGTGTTTCCCATTTATTAATGGACTGATAATTCTCTTGCTGATACATTAGCACATTAAAAAAAGGCATTTTCCAGCCTCTTGAACATGTTAGTGAAGGCCGATTTCCATCAGCCTTCTTTACACTTTTCCAGCTTCTGAAGCCTGCTAATGCAGACTCCCGTGGGCAGCCATCCCTGCCTCTCAGCCAGTTTGGTAATGCTCTGTGTCTTCTTCCAGCACACTCTGGGAGATAGGTGTGCTTATCTTCAAGAAATGAACTGCATTAGTAAAGTAAGAGAGGATTTGATTCTACTGTTGCAATGAAGATAATAAATATTCATCTCTGAAAGACAGAGGTGGATGTGAGGATGATAAAACCGGTGTGTAAGACAGGAGCAACAGGTGCTGAATAACTCATGAAGAGGATCCTGGGATTTAGTAATGGCATTGGGAAATTTAATGTCTTGCATGAACTGTTCCCTGCAAACAGAGAATAAACTCCCATCAGTTCACCCTGGTATGAACACAAAGAATAACTCCCAGCCATCTGTCACACTTAGGACAAATGCAGGATTAATATATTGTGGTTTTTGTTGGCCTGTACTGTACCTTCCTCTTTGTCATCTGAACCTCCAGGGGATGGGAAGGTCTTATTGATTAATTCTCTTAATTCAAGCACCTGTGGCTGATTTATACTCAGTCTAGGGCCTGATCCTGCAGGGCAAGAGCTGACTTTGGTGAGGTGCAACACTTTCCAAATCCCCAGCAGAGGGGAATTACTGGATCTTATACTGCAACATAAGCAGCAAAAGTATTCAGAAAATCTCTGATGGCTTTTTCACAGTGTAGCTAAGACATGGCATTTGTTGCCTATCAGTGCTGCAGATTCAACTCAGCCAAAATGCACCTTCTAGAGATGGATGCTTGCTTGTTTCATCCATGGGTGACAGAACGACTTGGAAGAAGAGGAGAGAAAATTACATCAGGAGGAGCAGGGGATTTTGCTGCTTGAGAAGGCAAAGGATGAATCATCCCCTTGCCAGGGTAGGCAGAGATGTGATCTTTTGGCAAAGGCTTCAGCTGGTCCCCACCAGCTCTTTCAGCTTGGTTTGCCCTCTTCCCAGACCCTCTGCAGTGACCAGCCTGCTTCTAATTGCAGGCAACAGTTCATCCTGGGAACAGACCTAGCAAGTGCATGCATGCCCATTTCGTGGACAGAGGATGACATTGTGGTCTTGTTCCTCTCTTTCAGACAGTACCACAACACTGGGTTACACCTGGGAAGCTGAGAGGCCAAGCAGTGGACACACGAGTGGGGCCAGTAGCCAGAGTTCAGTGGTCCCTGCCCTCACCAGACAGTGAGGTCAAGTAGGTGTGATGGATAGGCAATTCAATGGGTCACAGCACCTTTCCCACTCACAGCTGAATCACCAAAAAAATAAAGTACCCAAACAATCAGGCAATATTTTAAAATGAACAGTTACAATAAGCCCTTGTCCTGCTGAGATCACAGCTCCAGGGCTTGTTCTGCCACTTAACCTCTCCCTTGCTGGTGGACATGAGCCCATGTCCAGGCAGGTTCTCTCCACCCCTGCATGCACAGCTTTCCTGCAGGAGTGACTGTATCCTGCCTCTTCCACCTTGGGGCATAATCCTCCCATGGGCAAACCCAGCAAACCTTGTCAAAGACGTTTAATGGAGAAGCTGCTCTCACACTGCCCAGTTCCCTGAACGAGAGCAACACACCTTTGCCATAACAGCTGTGCTCTGGGATGGATAGCAAAGTGCCCCTTGAATTCCTCAGGACAATGGCTGAAGTAAATTAATACTTTTGTTTATGTTCATCTGTTGTGTGAGATGGATAGAATACATGAAAATGACATTTAGTTATTACAATTAAAATCCTGTCAAGCCGCTCAAGTTGAAGGCTTGTTCCTTGAAACGCACAAGAAAGTTTTTCAAGATTAATTGTCCTTTTGAATCTATATTGAATCTTTCTTTCTCCTTGTATTACAGAGTTACCATTAAAAAAAAAAAATGAAAGCCCTCAAATTAAATATTGCAGATAGATAAGATAAAATATTTTTTCTTTAGTAAAGAGGGAAAAGAATGTGCTTCCTTTTTTTTTTTTTTCCCTTTCCCTGTAAATGTGATAGAAGAAATGTCTTTCCAGATAGGAGTCTTTTCCGCCAGGATGTATCTGCTGTGTGTGCATGCATGCATACAGGTGGAATTTTCTTTCAGCAAAAATAGACAGTAATTCAGCCTGCCTCACTGCCCATCCCTAAAAATGCTGAAAGAACATATTTATGTTACAGCAGTATTGCTCTGCGGTACGTCCCAAGTGCTCCAAACAGAAGTGAGCAGCTTGAAGGAATGAAGAAAGCCTTAGCTACCTGTGTCCCGGGAATATGAATCACTCGGGCAAATATAATAAGTGCCTTCTGTTGGAGAGGTTATACTTTCTCAGAAATGCCTTAGGAGAGGGCTAAAATGCAAGGGGAAGCCCTAAACATGAGTGCCTCTGGATGGCCAGAGCAGAAAGGCAGAAAGTACCACTGAAAGGGCTGAGGACTCACCACTCATGCCCTGAAGGGCAAATGTTACCGTCCGAGTGACTACACTAGGCCAAGAAGAGCAAAGTCCAGAGTAAAGGTGAGAATGGAAAGATTCCATGACATATTTACTCTATCAGCAGTGGCAATTAGCAGGTCAAAATTTAGTAAATTAGGTCTTGTGTCAGGATATCTCAGCAGTCCAGTGGTTTAAAATTTGACAGATCTTTTGGCGGAGATACAGCTGGAAATTTTGCTGGCTATCCTTGCTATAGCAAATCCAGAACAGCCCCTCAGACAGTGCATATTCACCTGTGCTCTGATTTATCTTGGTGAGAGGAAGTGAATGATTAATTTTCACCTGGGTACCATAATCTCACACCATTAGATAAGCTTTCCTGTCGTATCAGCCTGCTTTCCTTAGGCCTGCTTGCTCACCATCTGCTCTGAGGGGAGTGAAAACCACTTTGAGAGACCCTGAATGGCGGCTCAACAGCAGAGTGTAGGAGACATGCCAAACAGCCCCAATCTCTAGAGCAAAAGAATGCACCTCTGACTTTGTCTCCTGATGCTCTTCTGAGATCTACAGCTAAATGTGGAGGACCTACTGTGATACAGAGCATCCTCCCTCTTGCATCCTGGGTAGAATTGCTTAGCATCCATCAGCATTGAAGAAAACAAGCCCACTGTCCTAAGGGAGCCCTTTAGTGAGGTGAATCCTTCTCAGGGAGGCAGGGGAGCACCAAGGATGCCATTCCAGGTGCTGTGTACAGGCACAGTTGGGGCTTGGGAGCCCATGGAGCTGCTGGAACTCTTGGCAGGAGCAGGATTGGGTCACCTCTCTGAAAACACAAGCCTGATAAATATAGGCAGAGAGTTTTAGTTAGAAGTTACAGCGTACCTTCATCTGCAGTGACTGTAGTTATTTTTGCTAATCATCAAAAGAAACTGGATGTAGGAATAAAGCAATGGAATTATCTAGACACATGAATTATGAATTTTGCATCATGAATTACTGCCTAAAATAGCATGATGCACCAAATGCATCTAGGGCAAGTGTTCTTTAGTTTTCAAGGACTGGAAATGACACTAGCTTCGGGGAAAAGAAATACTTTCTTTTATATCTCAGAAAAAAATTGGGCAACTTTCCTTTACCTATTTGGCATCCAATAGTTCCTAATCTCTTTACACAACTTTTGACACAGTGATCCTTCTGGGTTTCGGCTGCTCATCTTGAAAGGCTTCACTGGGATTTGATTTTCAGAAGGTCAGTGCTAAGCATTTGACAAAACTCAGGTGTCATCAGGGAAACAGAAAACCAAACACTGAGACACCCAAACCCAGATGATTACTTTTGGATAGAAATATGCCTCCCCGTATCTTTCCTGCCTCTTCTCACTTCCTCGTTGTTAAATGCCCAGGAACTCGCAATATGCCATCATTAAAATTTCTTAACCAACTTTCATGGTTTCCACATCAGAGTTACGGGGCAGAAGACTTGTTTCTGGAGGACTTCCAAAGAATTTGGCTACAAAGGGTGAAAAAGGGAAAGGCTTGGGTAAAATAAAAACACTGGTGAGACCTAGATACCCATATCACTGGATAGCTGCATAACTTATTAGCCTGGCTAGGGCTCTCAGGCTTACCCTACTTGATGTTAACCACAGACACTCTGGTGGGAAATCCTCTTATAAGCTGTGATCCACTTCTGCCCCAGCCTGAAACAAACTTTGGTCTGCTGTCTGCCCAGCTCCTAATACAAAATGAAATTCCCCAGCCAGCACGCTATCTTTTATCTGGACTTTTACCAACACTACTATCACTGTATCGCTCAGAGGCAAGATTATTCAGACTCCCTGCTGGGGATCTGCAGCATCACGGCTGCACAGAACGGAGCACACCCAGAGACTGCAAATAGAGATGTTTCCGATATGCGTGGAATAGTTTGGGGCATACCCAGCTATACAATTATTATCATTTCTGCTTTCTGAAAAGCATTCCTTGGCATCTGATCACTGCTAAAAGTGACGGCTTGTTTGTGTTCGGTTCAGAGCCTGGAGATCTCCAGAACATACCTGTTTTGTTCATTTGCTTTATGCGATGGGAATTTAGTGAAGAATGATAGATTTGCTGCTGGGGTGTCTGTCTGCCATTTTTGTGAAACTGAGAGAACTGCATTTTGTTTGGTCCCCAAAATGCATTTTAACTTAGTTATCCTTCCAGGAGTGATGGAGAGGCTCCCTTTTCCCTCAGGTAGTATAGTTCAGAGGGTGAAAGTCTCTCAGGCCCTGCTTTGTTATCTTCTGGGTATAGTGTTAGAACAAGATGTTTACTCAGATCTCTTCATTTTGAGAAACTACTCCAATGAGGGGAAGGAGTTTTACTGGATGTTATTTAACACCCTCAAGCTTTGTTGCTAATTTATGTTGGTTGCTTTAAATATACATGAATGCTGAGGCTAAATGATGAATGGTGGCGAGCAAGTAACAGGGAGAAAAAGAACCACAAATACTCCAGTGTTAATTTGTTTTCTGAGCCGAGAAGATGGGGGAGATACTACTTCTGTGTCACACTTCAGCAAAACCCTGGATTACATTCCTCTCTCCTCCTCTTTCTTCTTATCCTCTGGTTGTACAGAAATCACCTATATTATTTAGCAAAGTAAAGAGAATCCCTGTGGTGTCCAGCAGCTTCATTTAAGTACAAATTAAAAACTAAAAAAAAAAAAAAAGGAAAAAAGGGTCAGAAAAGCCTTAGCTATACATATCTGTGGCTGTGGTCATACCTGTGCAGAAAAAGGAGATGGGTCCAACATCAGCAGGCTTGTAGTCCTTCATTTTGGAAGATGGATTGTTTTGTAAGACAGAAGATTGCCTGCTCATTTTGCCTGAACAAGTTAGTTGGGTAGATTTTGTTCATGCCTATGCCTATACCCCTCATATTTAAATAACCTTGTAGAGCGCACATATCAGGGTTCAAAAAGGATTCAATTACTCATTGAAATATATTACAGCTCTTTTTTATGCATCCAGGGCAAGAGCAGAAAGACGTCAGAAAGGTATTATAAGAGAGTGAACATTTGTCTGAAATGCTATTTATATTTCATTGAATTGGCTGAAAAGGACTGTGGAAGGCCAATAATGAGTGAGGGAGGCAGGCAGCCATCCCACTGCGCACAAAGGGTGGCATCTTGATGGATGATTTAATGACTCCAACATGCACGGAGGGGCCGGAGACCAGGCGGAAATATCCTGTGTTCAGGGTACAGCTTGGGAGGGGGGAAAAAGTGATGTGGTACCTGCTTTCTCCCTCACTTACAGTTCAATGGTCCTTGTGCCACTGGTTTTGATTCTCCTCATTGCAAAGGCAGGAGTCATTCCTGCCTTCTCCAGGTTCAAATCTCTTCTGGGATGAACTAACACATCAGATTAGCATCAAGCCCCAGCTGCTCACCTTACCCATCCCTCAAATACTGTTGTGTTTAACTGAGTATTTTCCCTAATACTCTAATTTCTGGAATGGGCCAGGAAAAAAATGAAAATACAGCTCTGAGTCTGAAGCTGAAAAGAGATAAATCTGGGGGATGCCCAGACAGGGTAAGGAAGCAGAAAGAAGGATGAAAGGGATTCTGAATACAAAGCCATTTTGGAGAGGCATGTTTCTGCTTTATGGTGAGATGGCTATGAACAGTGGCAGATAAAGCCAGCTCCCATGTCATCTTCTCTCATATATGCAAGACGAAACGACTGATGTCAGAGATCAGCATATTATCTGATGCAAGTGAAAAGATAAACAAGTGCAAATAAGATCTCCATGAATTTTCAGCAATAGAGCTAGGTAAGTTAGGACAACAGAGTTTTAAATTGGATATTAGCAAAAATTTCTTTATGGAAAGGTTTGCTAAGCTTTGGAACAGGCTACTCAAGGAAGTGGTTGAGTCACCATCTCTGGAGGTATTTAAAAGACATGTAGATGTGGCGCTTAGAGATATGGTTTAGTCCTGGATTTGGCAGTGCTGGCTTAATGATTGGACTTCATTGTCTTAAAGGTCTTTTGCACTCTAAATGATTCTATGATTCTGTGATCTGAAATGTAAAGTGTTAAAGGGCTGACCTCATGCCTGAGTTTGGCTTGCCTGTAGAAGATTGTTATCAGTGAGATTGGTGCAAACTTTACTGACTGTATCCTCAACATCAGCTTGTTGAATGACTGAACGTATAGTCCTCCAAGTGCTTTGAGTTCTTTCATACAGCCCAGCTTCTCCATAGAGCATGAAAACTCTGTACATGGGTGGCTGACCAGTGGCTTGCTTAATCAATATTTGAAAGATTAGCATGCACTGCCTTTGCATATTCACCTATGCCTGATAGATGCTATCCCCTGCAGGACCATTTTGCTGATGGAAACTGTCCAGCTCACCTGCAGGTCTTTTATTATCGAAGCAAATTAGTGAAACATCTCTTTGAAAAGGAAAAAAAAATAATCCTCCATCTTGTTATTGAGCTGCAAAGTGACGTATGTTGTGCAGGTCCCATTTCTGAGCATGGAAGTTCCAGTACAAGCCTCAAACAGTATGTTTAAATAATTTTGTGAACTTTGGTATGTGCTAGAAATGCCTCCAATGACATTTCTCACTGTTTCCTAGCCCAAACACTGGGAATAATTATATTTTCTTGACTTATGTTCTGTGTCGAGATCAAGAGGCTGTTGAGCTTAATTTTATTTGCGTTACTTGGAAGAAAGATCAAATGGAAAAAACGTAATCAAACATTTATTTTTCTTCTTCTTTAACGTTGTCATGCTCCCCTTTTAACCTGACAGCGTCTGTGGCAAGCTTTCCCGCCACCATCCCCTGCCACAGCTTCAACCAGCACTAAACTAGGAGCCTGATAAGGGGTTACATTTCTGACAAAAACCTGATGCCATAGCGATAGCGCTGCAGGGATCAATGCAGTAGACTGGATTTTGGCTTGCCTAGCAGGCTACTAGCTATTTATGGCAAAGCAATAATCACACTGAGTTGATAATGCTTGGATCTTACTTCTCTGGGATTTAAATGAGTACCCAAACTGCAGGGCAGCACAGAGTCTGTCCCAGGCTTCCTAACTTGTATTTACAGCTGGCTCTGGGTGACTCTCTTATCTAAGGCCTTTAACAAGTCTTTCTAATTAGTCCTCTCTGTAATATTGCCACACTCTCTTGCTCCTTAATTGCCAGGGGTTTTTTGTCTAGATAAGAGCAAGAATTAGGTCTTCTTTAGACCTGAAAATGCCCACAGCTGGGCCCACACAACTCAAACTACAACATCTATGTTGATAAGATTACTCCTGCATTTGTAGTGTCATCTGCACATAGTAAGAACACAACAGCCAGGTCTTTTTTTCTGCACTAATACCAAGCCACTAAGGAAATGTACTGCATCACCAATAATCACAAAGTCATAGAATCATTTATTGGAAAAACACTTTAAGATTATCAAGTTCAACCATTAACCCAGTACTGCCAAGTCCACTAGTAAACCATGTAAATCACTGTAGGGCTCCACATAGTCAGTAGTGAGAAATACATTTTGAGGATGCAGTTCATCTCATCTCTGCTTTGCAGAAAGCCATCTATAGTAGAAAATTCAGTCACCTCCTTTTACCAACCCTAACAGCTGGATCTTCCCAGAGGTGCATAACCTACTGTGCACAAGTGTGCAAGGTGACACAGCCATGTTTTTCAAAGTTCCCTGTTTGAAAGCCCTAAGGGTCTTGTTCCCACAATTTATTATACTTAAACTGAAGTAAGTCGTGTCAGTGATTTACATTTCTAAGAGCATAGATATCAACAGCCCTTGCAAGGTAGGATAGATAATTTCATTAAAAGTTTCACAATAAAGGTTAATCATCACAGCTACAGCTCGGCAATAGCTTGGAACAAATTTTTGGATATAAGTGTAAGAAAATATTGGTTTAAATGCTTTCCCTGCAGCTTTGAATGACAATGAGATGGAGAGAGACTCTGAAACAGAAGCATCACTTGAACTGCAAGCAGCAACTGCTAAGGAATCTGGGGCAGAGGGAATGACTCAGTTGGCTGTGGTGCAGTCTCAAATCCACATGGGGCTCTGGAAATGTTCATCCATGCCAGTGATAGCGCAGCAACCGCAGAGATGATTTTGACAGTCAGAGAAATTTGGAGAGCAGTAATGAAAAACAACCAATGCAATAAACCATTGGGAACTTCAGAGTCAAAGGGCACAAAGGACAACATTTTGAAAATAAAAGGAAGAAAAGAAACCGAGAGGATCTTTGATCTAAAGTCTTCTTCCTGCAGATTTTATCTCTCCAGACACAAAAATACAAGGCTTATGTCTATTCCCCTAAGAACTGAACAGCACGTCAAAGAGGAGAGAAAGCCTTACAAGATAACATTTAATCATCATAAAAATGCATGCATGAATGTGACAAAGAGAAAGAAATGCATATATCTTAAAAGTCAATATGTAACAGAAATCTAACCAAAAAGTAAAAAAAAAAAAGTGCAATAATATGTGCAGTGGCTTGGACAGAATAAGATAGATAAATATACACTGCCAGCTGATCTCCTTTCATAAGAGGACTCTGTCATTTTTATTTTTTTCAATCAAATGGTCCCTAATCCTGACAGATGGTATGTCAATTCTTACTTGTCCTGTTTTGGGGCTTCTTGGAAGTATTTTCCATTCTTTTTTCTTTTCAATGGCTTTTTTCAATGTATTTTCTGTGTACATTACAGGTCTTTAGGGACCCATTACAGAAAGCAGTGTTTAGCATAACTCCATCCTTGTATCTCATTTCACGCTTCTACTGGCAATCGTGTATTGTGCCCTATGGGGAAAGGGTGATTCTTAAATTGTGTTTAAGACCTTATTCAGGAAATCAGACACCCAAAATCAGTTCCACTGTATCTCTATCAGGGGCATTAAAGATAGAGGCTGAAACCTTACCTGCCCCCTAACTTGTTTGTTGGCACAACCACCCAAGCCAATGTACATTCCATGTCAGGAACTAATATAGAAGCACAAGAAATGGAGAAGTGTTGTGGGTCCTTCAAACTCCAGCCATCACACTCCTGGGATTAGTCTAGGTGATTGTATTTCTTCACTAGTTATGTATGTGCCCTGACGCTGTCCGCTCTGCCATTATCGAAATTCAGGCTTGGTTTTGTCTGCTTTGCCTCACGTTTTTGGCAGCCACACACATGTGCAAGTTTCTCTCAGCTCTGCTTAAATTGAGAGAGGCTTTAGGGTGTGGCTGGAGACCTCAAGTTGGGAGTTACTGAATGGGGCACATCATGGTCCGTTAACCCCTGGAGGCCCTTCAGTGACCCCCAACCAAAGCCCTCTCTTATGCGGTGTGTCTTCCACACATCACACTTGCTACTGATCTGTATGTGGGAATATGGTGACTGACATTTAGCTCTGTGGACCCACACATGTGGTAAAACTCCCCAGGAAACATAGACTGGATCAAGCTGAGTGAGATGAGCAAGCTCCTCAGTGTGTCCTAGCATCCTGAGAGAATATAGCAGACAGCTATATGACTTTCCTTCAGAGAAGCATCTTACTAAAACCCCACAGAGGATGCAACGTACATCTCTCCTCATCTGTGTGCTGAATGGAGGGAGCTGTGGGCCCTCCCATTTCCCTGATAGGAAGCAACAGTGTGAGGGCCAGTGCATATCATGGATGTGTGCACATGTATTTATTTATGTATTTGTTATCATTAGTCCAAATTCAACCTTGAAAAAATTCAACTGACCCTACATTTTCTGCATAGAAGTGCCTGAATGACCTGTGTGTCTGTGGAGGTTGGTCATTGCTGGAGCAAAGAGGGTTTCCCATCTGCAAGAGGTGGTGTTCTCACCACACCTTTGGTTCTACACAGTCCTTGCTTCCTCTTCAAAAGAGACACATGGAGACCCAGAGAGAGACAAAATATTGATTACATTCCCAATGCTATTTAGGTGAGTAATGCTGCAGGCAGGTACTTAGTGGGACTTCCAGAAGCATTTCTGCAGAGTTCATTCCTGTACCTGCCTGGCTCTCATGGTCCCCAAAGGCAAGTGTCAGGGCCCTGGGGCACAGCCTTGACCAGGCCCACCAGGACACCCACCCAGGCACCCGGAGTCATGTTGCAGCACAGCCCTGAGCACCTGGTCCCCACCTGAACTGCACTCCTCTGCCTCCTGGCTGGACCTGCTGCAAGTCTAGGTTGAAAACATGAAAAAAACAATAGAGCTGGGGAGACAGAGATGCTTGCAAGCTGTAGGGTGACTCTGCCAGATGTTTTTAGGCAAGGAACACCCCAGGCATCACCTCTCTGCCCTGATGCTTTGCAGTGGGCAGAGCTCTGCTCTTCCATTGCTCCTGCTGCCGTACCCTTTATTTCTAGGTAGGCAGCATCTCCTGAGTCGCCCTTGTCCCAGGTCTGCTTCCCTGACTTAGGTGTTGTACACAACCTAATAGAAGCATTTATTTTCAAATCCCTTACTTTGGGACAGAAATAATGTGGCTTTTACCTCCCATGAACATCATCCATGCACTTACTAAGATTAAAAGGCAATGCTCCTTCACTCCTGTACCAAGACAGCTTTAGGTCTCACTGTCTTAGGGACTTGGAAGTAATATAAAACCTGCTTGGCAAAAGGCAGGCCTTGCTATCTGGTTTGAGTGGGAAGGAGAAAGATTTCACACCGGGGGGTGCCATCTTCCCAGCTGGCCTCTAAATCTAAGCATGCAAATCCCTCATTTGTCTGGCCAGACCACATATTTTAAAAGCTTTGGGGTTTTTCTTTAATTGGTTTATAAGCTTGGCTAACGCATAAGGTACAGTGCAAACCAGCTCTGTGTTACACACGATTCTGGGTTATCTCACCACTCTTTCCACAGCCTGAAATGAAAGAAAATAACAGAGCCGATTATAGGCTTCAGCTACATGCTTTGTAGGTTTACATGCCTGGGAGCAGCTTGTGATCTAACTATATATTTTATAAGTGCTGTTGTTTAGATTTGTGTTTTGCAACAGATATAAAGCAGAAACCATTCTGAGGACCTCTCTGCTTGGAAGATTTTTTTCTTGCCTATTATTAGCACTCTGCTTTTGCAGCAAGTGCTCATGAGCCAATATGCAGGGTTTTAAAGGACTTCAAAGTGTCATTGGGAACCAAGTGATATGTGTGTTAAAAAGGGGTTTAATGGAGCTGCAGTCGCTGTAGCACAGTGTCTTTTTATAGCAAGTTTTTACAGCATTAAGAAAAACATCCTGCAGATTTCAGTAGGATTGGCATATGGATAAGGTACTTCGCACTATGATTTTTGTTTATGTGCTATTAAAAAAAAAGAAAACAAGCATTGCTAGCTATAGGGAGAATGATAAGCAGGAAGAATTCTGCAAAACTCAGGCAACAGCTATTGCCTCTATTTTGGGTTTAATTATTTTCTCCTTTTTTTCAAAGAAAAGTTTATATTTGAAAGCCAGCAGCTTGACTTAGAGAATGGAGATATGGTGTGATTTGTATTCACATTGAAGATTTTAAAGTCTTTTTTTTTTCCCCAGAGCCACTGGATTATATTATCATTAGCACAAGGCAAATCCTGCTTATCAAAGTTGAGGCAAACTTTCTGGGACTGTCTTTAAAAAGTCATAGGTCAGGCTCCCAAGGAAAGAAGTGGTTTGCAAAAACTGTATGAAATACTAAAGTGGATCTGATACCTATGTGATCATGTTGATCTGCAGGAATTGGCAGGAATTTTATTAGGTCCTCTAGTTCTCCTTTTATGACATCATTTATAAGTCTGCTTTAACTATTCCTGGGGAGTATGCAGGGATAGCAGGTGAGACAGGTTACTCATTGTCCTTTAGCAACCTGTGTTAACAGCCTGATAATTTCTGAAAGAGGCAGGCAAGGAGTGGAAAGGAAATACAAGTACCCATGGCCCACTGGGAGGGCAAGAGGCTTGCCCAGGGTTATACAAAAAGACATACAGTGTCTGGAATGTAGCTGTATGGACTTGTTCCAGCTCTGAAGCAACGTTATTTAAAAATGTTTTACTCTCTGCTTTTGCTTCAGGCTGGAGAACAACTGGTTTCTGCCTTATCTGAGGGATTGGGAAAAAAAAGAGAGTCAGGGAAACCTTTGGTTGTTGTGACTGCCAAAGTAGGAACAGCTCGGGATTTCTCAAGCCTCGCAGGCAGCTGAGAGCTGCAAGCAAATGTGCTCAAAGCTGATGACAACGGGGGTTCAGCTCCCAGTGCTGCCCTTACACTGGCAGCTGTTTCCCATCCCCGTGGCTCAGTCCCAGCAGAACTAAAGCCCTGGCAAAACCCCAGTGTGGCAGCCCCGTCCCTTCTGCCCCTGCTGCTCTGGCTTGAGCAGCTTCTCATTTTTCACACCCAGTTCTCCTAAACGGAAACCCTGGTCTAAAATCTTACACAAGCAGCCGGAGAGATATTTTTTTCTAGTCTGCGGAGGAGGGCAGAGGAGAAACGGTGCAGGGGGGCAGGGTTTGTGGAGTTGGTTTCCTTTTTTTTTCTTTTTGCAACACTAGTTATTCAGGGGAGTGTCTTGCATTATTAATGCTGAGTGGCTCCGGCAACTACTGCGGTTCAAGGTCGTTACTCATCCGCTGCTACTGCAGGAGACACAGGAGCGCTGAGCCAGAGCTGTTCATCCAACTCTCTTGGTCCTCCCAGGCCAGCAGGTTGGGAAGAGCTACACATGGGGCAGCGGGGTCGCGTGGGGGTGTGGAGAGCAGCCCCGGGCCATAGGGTCATCGCAGTCTGGTCATGGGGTGCCTGGGTGTGTGGGATCTGCTGGATTTAGTGGGTGGCGGGGCCTGAGAGGAGCTGAGGGCTGTGCAAAGAGCAGGGTTTGGGAGAGCACCTGCGATGTGGGAGTGCGGGATCCTCCATGCACCTTGTGGGAGGGCAGATATCTGTATGCCTACCTGGGCATCTGCCCCTGTATCACTTACAGCTACAGAGGCATGCAAGTCTCCTTTCATCTCAAGCTGTAGGAATGCAGGATGCTCTCTGAGCATGTCCACGTGCTCCCTTCCTGCCTGATTTCTTCCGTTTTTCCTTCCTTAGGATGAAGGGCCCTAGGCAAACATTCCTTAATTTATTCTGCATCCTCTGGCTCTTGCTTCTGCTGAAGGCTGCCTCTTCCTCCCCTCTACACCATGAAAATGAACCACCACCCCCTTCACTCCCCATTGGGCTGTACAAAGGACAGACCTGCGTTGGTATGTATCCAGGTTTTGTTTGCCTACTGGACTTGTTCATTTGTTACTCCACTGGCGAGCTGAGAATTGCTGTGCACGTCATAAATCACTCCTTTATCTATTTCAACAGCTGTACTCCAAAACACTTGTAGTCTTTGGTGAAACAGTCACTGAAGATTTTGCAAGGCCATTGTGGGGTCTGGAGTTATTTTATGATTTTGTTTTTCAGTGACTGCTTCCCAAAGTTCATGGTTTTGCTCTGTGAGCAATGGTAACTGAAAAGCTGGTTTTAATGTCTGTAGGTCTGGTACATGGAAACAGGATGTTGTGAGGTCCTTGTGTTTGTTAGGGTTCACAATGCATTTTGCTTAACTGCAGGAAGGCACAGTTTCCTTCAGACTTGCCCAGAGTCTCCCCATTGTCTTCATTGCCTTGGAAACTCTTCTTAAGAGTGGTTGGTCCATATTTGGGACAGACACCTTTGTGGTCTGGATGATCATCTCTGAACAGCCAAGTTGAAAAGGCTGTTTCCTCACATTTCCTTTCCTTTTTGTGAGTGCATGCATCTGCATGACCTGTACTAAAGTGACGCAAGTTGGCAACACCCTTCTAGTGTGACTTCGGTGACTGTGGTGATATCCACAAGATCTGTAGCTGGGGGTATCCTCAGCTGGCTGATTCCCAAAGGAAG
This sequence comes from Pseudopipra pipra, assembly GCF_036250125.1. Taxonomy (NCBI): domain Eukaryota; kingdom Metazoa; phylum Chordata; class Aves; order Passeriformes; family Pipridae; genus Pseudopipra; species Pseudopipra pipra. Next base: position 107,665,880 of record NC_087549.1, read on the forward strand.
ACTGGTAACACTAGAGTCAGTTTAAACTGTGGGTATCTCTGCATCAGAAATGCCCTTGTCATGAGACTCTGTATATCTAGAGAGATGTGGGATCTTATATTTTTTATGTGTGCTAATGTGAAATGTTGGGTATGTCCTATGCATTACAATCAAATGCTTTATTTTGTCTTCAGTTGGACTCATTGATTTTAGAGGTCTTTTCCAGCCTAAATAATTCCATGATTCTTTTAGTTTCCCCGGGCATGTTTTGTGCTGTAAGCATAAACCCTGTCACAACCCTCCATCCTTCAGAAGGAAATAATTCTTTTCACTATGGCTCAAGGAATATAATTAGAAATAATATTCCTAAGCTTGATAAAATCAGATTTTTACCTCACTTCTGAGCCATCCACAGTGCCCCTGAAAGTTTTGGTGCCAGGGAGGCAGGATGAACCAAAAGTGGAACAAAGTGGAAGTCAGGGTGGTGAGGCTTGTGCAGCCCCTGATGGGGTTCAGCCACCAGGCGGAATATGAGAACAAGTGGTGAAAAGCAGAAATAACTGTCAGGGACTGGCCTTTTTTGGAGTGGCAGCCATGCAAGCTGTGACTGAGCAGCTGCCAGAGCGAGGGAGAAGTGGTGTTTAATGGTGAGATCTTTAGGGTGTTACCATTTTGATGACACAGGAAAGTTCTAAATTCCTAAAGTGACTGCACATAACATTGAAGTTGCCTCATGCAAGGTCCTTTTTTCCCTCCTAAAGGGATGAGAGCTGAATCAGCCCCATTGCTGGGATCACTGAACATGTCCCTGGCTCTTGTCTCCAGCAAGAGGACAGGAAAAACACTGCCTTCCACACCAGTTTCTCTCTCTGAAGTGTCCCTTCAGCTAAAAACGTCCTTCTGAGCTCAACTCAGGACCAAAACAGACTGTGCCCCACCTCTGTAAACTGCAAGATAAAAACAAAGTGTAGCAAGTGTTAAAAGCGCCTGGGCCAGGCCTGGCAGGGAGGGCTGGTGGCTGCTAGCCCAGATGTCTGCCACTGGGCTTTTACTGATTAGCTGCTCTTTCAACTAAACACTTGAAAACACTTACTGTGTCCCTTCATTATATCAAGCAGGAAAGAGAAAGCACAGAGAAAGTGATGGTTGTGCTTGCCATGGCTTGGAGCAGGAATAAAGTCAGTTCTTGCATCTAATTCAGTGAGCAGCCCTCTCAGGAGCAGAAATTAAGCAGAATCAACTTGTGATTTCCTTCCAATAGCTCGACCCCAGACCCTGGTTTGCCATCTTGGAAGGTAATGGGAGAGAACCATAAGAACTTCCTCTGTGTCTTCTTGGCCTTAAAGATCAAGGCAGAATTTTTCATAGAATCAGAGAGAATCATGGAATGGTTTGGGTTGGAAGGGACCTTAAAGACCATATAGTTCCAGCCCCCCTGCCATAGACCTATAGACCATGTTGCTCAAAGCAACATCCAGCCTGGCCTTGAACAGTGCCAGGGATGGGGCATCCTGTTCCAGTGCCCTCTCACCCTCACTGTGAAGAATTTCTTCCTAATATCTAATCTAATTTTTGATGCGAGAAATGCCTGCTGCCAAACGTATGGGAGATTTTATTGAAGAAATGGGGGTTTTCATGCAAGTTAAATGTGTGGTCAGGTATCTAATCTTTCAAAGTTATCTGCCCCTGTTTTCTGAGGGAAATGAGGTAACTTCACATTGAATAGTCATTTCTAATCACTCCTGTGTACCACCTGCATGACCGGGATTGCTGTGTTAGTAGCCAAATCCTGCCAGAAAATGGATGCTCTTCCAGTAACAAAACCTCAAAAATATTTCCCATTAATCCTTTCCACTGAAATTATCACACTTCTTGAAGAAATATGTAGAAATGATATGACAGAAGAGCAAAGTGCATCTCTGGTACCTCTGTTAAATGTGGTACAACTTGGTTGCTTCCTCCTTCTGTTCTCCTTGCTAGTGGCATTCCCTGGGTAGGCACCACCATCTGCGCCAGTATATTCTGGTCATACTGGCAAAGCAGTTGGATGCTTCAAGGGGCTTCCCTGCCCTTAGCAGATCCTGGGAAATGTATTTTGTGTCAGCACCTGTATGCTGATACAGAATATGGCAGGGGGAGAGGAGGGCACGCCTCCGATGAGGTGCCACAGCAGGCTGAACAACTCAGACAATTCATAGGGAGAGGTTGGTCAAAACACATCTGTTTTCAGATTGTCACTTGTCTAAAAAAGATGACTCTTTTGCAGCAAACTCATATTAGAAAACATTAGACAAAAGTTTTAATCATCCTCGGGAACTGTAAAAAAGGTCATGCCAATTTTTTTCTGCATTTTCTTAAAAAACGTGGCTGCTTCATTCAGGGAAAGTCTTTTTATAATTGACATGGTGTGCAAATAAAGCAACTGTAGTGTTCCCACCTAAAAAAGGGTTTAGTACTGCTGCCTTTTAGAGTTATGGCAAAGAGGGGAAAAGCACACAGCAATAATCCTCCCAGCCACAGGATCAAATGTAGTATACCTAAGCAGTTCTAAGATAACTGGTCTATAGCAGTTTCTAACCACAACCAAATAAATGGTCTTCCTTTGGCCTTGTCACGAGAAAAACTTTCCCAACATGTGACATTCTCTGTTCTCCATCAGTGTTTCCTGTCTCCCCAGGCTGGAAAAATGCCACCCTTTTTGTGTGAAATCAGCTCAGGCCCTCCCTCTTGGCCTTTTGCACACTTAACATGTGATATATTCTTCTGGTTTTTCCCTATGGAAGAAAAAAGGGCTTTTGTAATTTTTTTCTACATAGAATCATAGAATCACAGAATATGCCGAGTTGGAAGGGACTGCAAGAGCCCATGAAGCTGTTTTATCTCCTGTAAATGCAGTGAGATTTGCTCTGTGCACTGGTTTGGATGCTGGGTCTGGCTTTCCTTTCTGTTTGTTACTAATGGGCAGTATGGCTTAAGAGGTTTATTCAGGATGAGACCTAGAAATCCTTTTGCTGAGTGCAGCCTGACAGTTTCAGTGTGGCATCCTGAGAAAGAGATTCTGTGTATTTTTCTCTCAAAAACTAAGCATGAATGAACACTTCAGATACTGAGGTCTCTGACTTTCCCATCTGTTAAATGAGGAAAAACTGCCCATTTCACAGGGCAAGCAAAGTTTTACTTAATGTTAGGGTACCCAAAGACAGTACAATAACACTGGTAACTGCTGACACTGGTGTTGATGTTTCATCATACCTGAGATCATGTTCTTTATTTTTCTACATTTCTTAAAATTTTTCTTCTAATTTTGAAAGTTTTTATTCCCTACTGCCTACCACCCTAAATTACAGCAGAGCCCTTTCGGGGTTTTTGCAAATTGTTCTGTACTCTAGCAAAGCTGACTTCATCCAGAGGTGTCTGAAGCAACCTCAGGAAAGGTAGAAGCTGTCCTGGAGGACGCAGAAACTGGGGGAGACACTGAAAGACAGAAGGGAACCGCTGTATTCATCTCTCTGCAACATAGTGAAGAAGAAATTTGGGGAATGGTAGATTAGTCACTTAAGCATCAATTCCTAGAAAAATCATGAAATAGTTAATAAAACATTTTAAAAGCACCTTTCAAAAATAATGTCAGATCAATCTAATTTTCTTTGCCAATGGTGTAATGGTGTGTAGACACAGAGGAAGCAGTAGATATTATAGCTGGACTCTAGTAAGACCTTTGGCACTACCTCAGCACTAATCTTATGGCTGAGAGACATGTGGCATTGATTAAGCTTCTACAGGGCAGGACAAAACTGATGGGTAGCCTTGTTTAGAGAGTATTTACAAGTGGCTCACTCCCTAAGCAAAAGGATATACAAAATTACGTCTTTCTTGGACTTCTCTTTCCATATTTTCACTAGCCAAGATAATGAAATTTGTGCTATTAAACTAGCAGCTCATATACAGCTGAAATTGTTTGCAAGTACAATGAAGGGATGAATTAAATTAAAACAATCTTGACAACTTGGAGTACTTGGACTTGAAAAAGTTATTTCAATATGGGAATGTTGAAGGCACTTCAGTAGAAATAGTCCATGACACGTAGCAGATGAGGCCAAACCAGGTGGGTAGCATCCCTAGGGAAGATCATCTGGGCTTGTGGTGGCACAATGTTGGCATGCTGTCATGAAGCACACACATGCTTGGCGAGCACCAAGACGCGAGAACAGAAGATAGCTTGCAAGATGTGAAGTAACCCGTTACCTTTCTCAGCATTGACAAAGCTCAGAGGAATTTCTGCCTTGCCTTTTGGGGCTGTGCATCAAGAATGATGCAGAGTGACAGGAGGTTTCAGAGAAAAACAAGCATAAGCTATAAAGAACGAGTGAATAAATTAGAGTTAATTAGTCTAGAGAAGACAAACTTGAGAAAAACATGTCTGTCCTTGAAAACATTAAAAGGGTGCTCCATTCTCAAGGTTCATAACACCTATGGCAAGAAATAACAGAAATGGGTACCAGTGGGGACATTCGGGTTAGGAAGAAGATTTTCCAAGGTCAGTAATAAGTGAGCACAGTCGTTAGTTCCTGAGAAATCTGTAGAAGACCTCATTAGAGATTTTTGCAGACTGTGTCTAGCCTGTCCCTTCAGAATGGCCTAGATGGCACAGATCAACTGCTAGAGCAGAGGTTGTGTAAGAGGACTTCTTTCAGTGTTTCAGAGGTTCGGTGCTGTGACTGCGAGAACCATTTGCAAATAGCAGCATTTATTTGTTTTCTTCCCAGAAGTCAACTGCCCTGCTCTATTGACCGTTAACTTTGGTTGCCCTTTTTGGAGCGAGGTGATTAGTCAGGGAGCGCTCAATACAACCAGACAGCAACGCTGTCCATCTTCTTTGCTAGTGAGCAGAGATCCTGTGGGTCAACAGCCAGGGAAGCAAATTTCCCCATCTTTGTGCTCAATATAATGCCATTCTCAGCAACCTTTGCAGGTCAGCACTTCCATTCAGCCAGGAGCACATAATTCCTAGTGTATGAAGAAGCATGTTTTTAAAACATATTTTCAGCTCTGATTACATTAAAGAACAGATGTTTCCAAGCTACCAGCAGTGTAAAACGCTGACCTCTACCTGTGTTGATTTGCTTGGTTGTCATTGTCCTCACCAGTTTGCCTCTGTCTAGCTGTGCATGAGTGCAGGGATGAAATATGCCCCGCAGAGTGGCAGCAGGATTGGTGGCGTCTGGAGCTCCTGATAACTTCACACAATGGAACATGCCAAATGGAGTTGGAGGCTTTTAACAACTGTGCTCAGACAAAGTGGCTGTGCACATATTGTCTGGGGAGGCACCATGACAGAACGTATAATTTACAGCTCAATGAGTTCTGTAAAAAGGCCATGCCCAGTATCAGTGTAGCACCACAATGTATTTTACTCTGAAAGGCTGGGAATTGACTTTGATTACAGCTAAACCACTGCCAAGCCGCACCTCTGTTCAGTTCACCAACATTGCTCAATTTACTCAGCGGCAAAATTTGGCCTGTTAGTCAACAAGAAATACTAAATTTGATCATAACATTTTTTTCCTAGGTTTATACTTTAGATAGAAATGAACAGACATGGGAGTAGTAAATACAGTAGAGATACTAAAGCTACTATTCAGTAAAAACATCATTTCCAGAATCACCCCAACTCTTACTGAAAGTTTATGACTGTAACATGTAAATATATCTATTGACCACAATAAAAAGGTATGCTCAGCACACCAACACATCTACATCTATGTGTGTGTAAATACACAGTCACATCTGTATGCATTTGTAGATATGGGTAGTCATGTACATTTTACATTACTTATGCTTGCCTTCAGTATAAGTTTTCTTTAATAGTCTTATTTATTGATGGTCTATTTGGGTGCTGATTGCCACGTGTGTGCCTCTCATTCTTGTTCATATGTTAACCCTTAGAGAGAACTTCTGCTTATGTTTAAGGCAATCACTTTTACTGGTTTTAGGAACTGTATATCTGAAACAAGTTTCGTGCATTCAGAGTCTTAAAATGGTCAAACCTTTGTGACAAGGATGAAGTTATCCATTCACATTAACTTCCCCTGCCAGCAATCGGGCTTCAGTAAATTTTCAATATCCTTTCTTGATTTGGAAAAGATAAATATGCTCACGGCGCACATGCAAACATGGGGTTTTTTTCCTATTAATTAATACAGAAAACATTTCTATTGGAAATGCCTGGGGTTATAGATTTTTTTTAAATAGGGCTCTTTAAAGTGTAATACAGGAAACATTTGGAATATGTTTGGTTGGCAAGTATGGTACTAGTGTCTTCCACTAGATGGAAACTGAATTTTCGGCACTGCCATAGTATCAGAGTCCTTATTGGGTGTCTTAAGAAATCAGTAGTGAATGAATAGGGCTCTAAAGTTAGGGTGTCTGAGGTGGCTCACTGCTACTGCACGTGCAACAGAAATGATAACTGGTATTCCAGGGTTTGCTGGTTTTGTTACTGATTTTGTTACAAATGTACTCAAAATACTGTTATATTGCTATTAATATTTTAAAAATATCTTTAGCCAATATACTATATGTAATTTAATACCCAGTGACAGGTTTGTTAATAGTGTATCATTTAGTATTTCCAGGATATTTTATAACACTTAGCAAATTAAGGGCGAAAGTGTCTTGTATATGCCAGTATGTTTGAATGGATACCTCTAATTATATTCCATCATTTCAATATCTCTGTAAAATGCATTGGTACTGTAAATGAAATAGGAAACAAAATCTGAGTTAAAAGACTTTATTACTCAGATCCATTTCTAAATTATCTTTCAAAGAAACAAATCTTCTGGCTGTAAGAAAACTGTCCTAACTTTGCATATACAGTTAAGTCATTTGAGCTGAATATTTCCAAGCTGGAGTGAAATCTTGAGGGCTGTTCTTTGAAAGTATCAGCTCAGTGCTGAAAAGCAGTGCAAGAAGGCAAAATGGGTATTGGGAACTATTAGGAAAGGAATATATAATGAGTGAGATGCTGGAACAGGTTGCCCTTGAGAAGCTCTGGATGTGCCAACCCTGGCACTGTTAAAGGCCAGGCTGGATGGGGCTTTGAGCAATCTGATCTAGTGGAAAGTGTCCCTGCCCATGGGATGGATAACTAGATGATCTTTGAGGTCCCTTCCAACCCAAACCATTCTATAATTCTATGAAAAAAAAATCATTCCTGTATTGTAACTTTGCATGGTCTGCCTGCATCAAAAATACCCACATGGATGTCCCCATCTCAGAGGAGAAAACCTTACTTCTTCCTAGTTCCCCATATGAATGCTTTTATTTCAAACAAGAATGTCTTGTTCCAGGTTGAACTGGAACTGGATTACATGAATTTAGATAGAGGAGATTTTATACCTGTATAACAGCATCTGCATGAGGAGTAGCAATACTGCCTTTTATAGACAGGCTCTTGGGTCTCCTCACCTGTAGGCTTTGAGATGCTTTGGAGCTTAGGATCGTGTTTTGGGAAAGCCTTCATCTTCTGTACAAAACCAGGAATGTGATAGATGGGTTCATTTACACAGAGGCTGGCTGCTGCAGACAGATTTTTGAGGCAAAGGTTTGTCGCTTCACCAAACAAGGCTCCAGCTCCTGCTTCACTGGGAGTGAGCTGGCTGGCAGGGTTTGCAGAGAGCTATTTGTGTTCAAGGCTGCTTTTGTGGACTTATATCCTCCTTTTGCTCTGTGGGTACGTTTAATTTATGGCTAAGGAACAGTGATATGGCTGGACAGGTGAGAAAGAAGTCCAGTACCCAGAAATGTGAGCAAAGGATGGCAAAGGAGGATGTGTCAGGTGCCAGAAATCCAATTTAACAGAGTTTTACTCAGACAAATAGACCTACAAATCTGAAACTTAGAGAGGCAGCTTACACTATCCAGACATTTTTTGACATCCCTAGGTATAATTCTAATTATAGAGCCTTTCAAACTTGTGCAGCAGAAGTGGATTAAGTTAAATAGTCTGCTCAAACTGCTAGAGGCTTCACAGCTAAGAAATTAATTTCTCTAGCTTTGATTTTATTATTGGGGTATGATTTTTTTTCCCCTGAGCTTATTGGAAATGTCATTTTATTATTACACACTACTTTCAAATACATGGAGAGAAGTACTTCCTGATGTGTGAGTTTTCACCTTGCTGCTGCTGAGCAAAATGGTTATGGACTTGTCTTATCTCTTCAGAAATTAATAGCAGATGGCACAAACTATCGCTAAAAGAGACAGGCATTTTATTAATACCAGAGTCTAGTTTCTAATGGCTGGTGGGTATTTTAATGCCAGTGAAGTTCTTCCAGAGAAAACATTCTTCAGCCTGTCAGGGTATTGAAACCTATTATTGAAGTGAGACAGCAGAGTCAATTTATTGAAACTTGTTTCTAAAGAAAATCTTATGCAACTTTAAAAAAAAATTAGAGCTTTTTTAATGATGAAGCCTATTTACATTGGCTTATATGCACCCAGCTCATGATGAGAGATAAATCACATCTAAATAGCAAGTAAATTAAAAGCAAGCAATAGTTGCTAATGACTGGCCAGATCAGGACATACTTTTCTACTGATGCCAGAACACTTAAAAGTTTGTATTAGTGCACATATCATAAGTAATTAAATCAGTTAAATTTCTACAGTCGAAGATATCTGATTTCCCCTTGCCCTTTTTAGCTAACTAATTATTTTGCATTTTTGGCCAGCAAAATTAAGACCCATTAAAGGCTAGGATAACTGCTTACCATTTCTTTTCCTGACACTAAATTCAGAGGAAGATAATATATTGGATTAAAAGGAGAGCAGGTTTGTAGTAGGAGTGAGGATAGTCTGGATTATCTTGAATATGTAAACACTAACCTCTTGAAGTTCAGCCCATCACCAGAGATAGGTTCTCCCAGAGCATAAATCTGAATTACTGGGGTGGCATGTTTTTAAAAAACAAAAAAATGGGGAGTCTGGGTGGGTTAGGCTCCCCAGACCATAGTGACCCCTAGACATTCCTCCTCCCTCTGCACAGAGTTCAGTCTTTTTCCCCGAGTAATTTACAATCTCCAACCCAAAAGCTTCTCCTAATGACATCACTCTAAATGAAGGTCTTTGGCAGAGCTCATGGCAAGGTGATAAGAGATGTCAGCAGACCACAGGGAGTAAAGAGAGGTGGGCCAAGGGCAGTTGATAAAAGACCTGGTCGATAGGGAAAACAGAGCAGATGAGCCAATGGCTTGTGTTGATGGCATGTGTTCCCAGGGAGCACCTTTCCCACTACCCAAATTCAGGTCCAGAGACTTCAGCCGCGGTGCCTGATGATGTCCCATCTAGAACTGCAGACCCTTTTTAAAATCAGTCAAGACTTTCTTTATCAGCTTGTCCCACAAAGTAAGCATTTTGCGTGGAATAAATGCATTTGACTGGGAGAGCATTTGAATAATCAAGGCGTGGTCTGTGGGTGCCTGAGGTGGGGAGGGTATAACAGTGTGAACAGAAACATCCTCTCTGTGATAGTGAAAACAAGTTTATGAGAGCAAACATTCTGAAGTTCAGCTCTGTGGGTTTTTCCCTAGTAGTCAGGCTATTATTATTGTTATTTATATTCATATAGCTTCTAGTAGCCTGAGGTACTGCATTAAGTACTGCACAAATTCAGTGATGGCTCTGTTAATCCTCGTGTGAAGCAGATTTCCCTTCAGGCCTGGTTCAATAGACACAAAGGTGTCTATCTGACTTAATCGATTGAAAAAATTTTCATTTAATTGCCAGGAGAGTGCTCCTAGAGTAGTGTTACCCCCATGATTGTGTTTGTGATTAAGAATTCTATTTCTGTTTGGCAGAGCTGAACCAAAAATAGCTTTTTTGTTTCTCACTCCCTCTGTGGTACTTTGACAAACATGAGATAGAAACTCACATCTTCAGTGTCTTGTATAGCACAGAAAATGGAAGCACCAAGGGTATTTTTATTCTCAGCCCAACTCTTCGGATGTTGAGCTGTTTGTCCATAAGCCCCTTTTTCTGCAGACCTCGAATGGAAGTGCAGGAGCACTGCATTACACAGCACAGGCAAAACGAGAGATACTTCTCTCTGCTGCAGTAGGTGAGATTGTCAGCTCCAACCTAAACAATTCTATGATTCTGTGGATTCCTCAAGCTCGTGGTGCAAAAGAATGAGAAAAAAACAAAAGCTGTGCACCTTGGAAAATATCAGAGGGATAGCTCTTTCCTGTCTTTCTTCTTGGACTCCTTTTTGTCTTTTTGACTTCTAGACATCAAGATTGTTAGATGAACACCTGACCTCGGTATGAGTAGAAAGGAAGGCACAGAAAGAATGTGTGTTTTTGTGATCAAGTCATCATTTAGGTAGTTTTCTGAGCTTCTATCCTCATAAATAAAACACAGAAGTCAGGGGAAGGGTAGGGTTTTTTTGTCTGTAGGTTGCACATGTATGTTAATAATATAGTTTTATAAGAACTAAGCTATGTAATGCCTTTTAGATGTGTTACAGTGTGTCTTGAGGATGTGCACTGCCATCTCTGTGCTAAAGGATGGATCAGTCCGGCATGGCTGTGCCCATGCTACCCCGGCAAAGGACCCAGGGTCTGTTTTCTGTCTCAGGGGTAATGGTTTTAAACTAAAATAGGTTTTGGTTAGATTAGATATAAGGAAGGAGTTTTTTACAATGAGGGCAGTAAAACACTGACACAGGTTGCCCAGAGACGTGATGGATGCCCCAGCCCTGGCAACATTCAGAGTCAGGTTCAATGGGGCTCTGAGCCACCTGGTCTAGTTGAAGCTATTCCTGCTCATTGCAGGGTTTGGACTAGATGCATTTTGAAGGTCCGACCCAGCCCAAAACACTTTGTGATTCTATGATAAGGCTGTTATAAGGCCCCTGCTAGTGGTTAAATCTGGTTCAAATGGTCCTGGTGTGTTCTTTGAGCCCAAGTCCAGAGCATGCTTTATCCTTCATTTTGGATGTTCCCTTTACTTTAGTTTGTGTCTTTATTATTCTACTCATTTTTTTTCTTTACGAGCTATTGTGTTTTTAATGAGCTGTTAATTCCTTGGGCTAGCTAGCCTCTGGTTATTTGGAAGGATAGGGGAAAGAGGGAGGGGGAGAGGGAAGAATGTCCCGCTTTAGGTTTTTTTCCTTGGTAGTATCTGTCTTCATTTAATCTCCAATCCTTTTAGTCTGACTAGAGGTAATGGCTCTTAGCATGCTCTATAAATCATTCTGCAGAAGATCTTGAGTGAGCATTTTATTTAATAAGTATGGAGAAGTGGGCTTTTATCCGTGCAAAGGAGGTGACAAGTTCACTGTAATTTCCACTGGATTACTGTATTTGGAATAGAAGAAGTAATAGAAGACTCAAAATACTGGCCTTACAGCAAGTTCCAATTGTACTACCTCCTCTTTTACTTGCTACTTGATCCATAGAAGCATCAAAGTTATTTATGTTGAAAAACAGCACTTTGATTTAATAGCGCATAGGTGCTTGGGTGGAATTTAAAGCTCACTTTGAAGAGTTGTGCCAGTCTGAAAACCTGAACATTAAAGCTCTCGAGCTTCAGAAAAAGGTGAATCTGCAGCCACATCAAATTGCTGCAGCTCACCTCCATTTCTAGACTGTGTCAGAGCAAGTCTGAGAGCTTGGATTTCTTGAAGAGGAGAGGAAGTAGGGTTCAGCTACAGGGATCTCAAAGAGAAATCTTTATCCAGGCTGCTGGAAACTGGCATCCTGGCTCCTTGTCTACTGTCTGCCTGGGATACCCTCCTTTCTTTCTCCTTTTAGGCTTTGAGCCTAGGCAGGGACTTCACTCTGGCTGCCAGGTCTGACTACAGTGGGAAGACTTTGCATCACCAAAGCTGTGTTCCTCATAAAACAGTGAAGCCACTGCAGAGAAAGCGCAATGTTGACTTACAGCAATTTAAAATTGACTTGAAATGAATGCTCATCATGTGGATTTTGAATGGCTGTTGAGTGGGGATCACATTGAACCTACTTCATCCCCAGAACAGCAGGAAAAGTGCTGCACATCTCAAGAAGTGCTTCACTAGTGTACAATTTTGTGAGTCTCAGCCACAGGAAGTCCAAGAAGCAACTAGGCTGTAGCCCTGTTCACACCCAGATTAGTGATGAGAAATAACCAGCTTTATAGGTCAAAGGAAGTGGTTTCTTTCCAACCACAGAATGAACTCTGAAGACATTTTGTCTTTAACAAATGGGACCAGCAAGCCTGTGTGTGTACTGAGCAGTGCTGAGCTTCAGAGTAAAGTCTGTGAAGAAATGATGCCATGGATGCTTTGGTCATGGTCAGAACACACATCTGCAGTGTGATGTCTCTTCTGTAGGTCGTCACAACCGTTTGTTTTTCAGGTTTGGTATCTCTCTGTGTGGCTTGTATGGAGAGGTATAAAAGTCCTATCAAGTACAGACCCATGACTTTTTTCTTGTGAGAAATAACGAGAAAGCAGGTGGCCAAGCAGGCAGTCGAAACAGTGGCTATCCCCCTGACTCCTTGATTTTCAGCCTTGAAAGAATGGAGTAATTTTTCCAGAAGCACTATATAGTAAAAGTCAGGCTGTTCTATGTGTTCCCCTGGTATCCACATCCTCCCTGTAATAACTTACAGGGTTTGAATCAAGACAGGAATTCACAGACATTTTTCTTCTTGAACATTTATCTGCCATGGAGCATTTCAAGAAATAAAATGCCCAATGATGCCTGAAATATTTCTGTGGCACAGGGCACTTCGTCACACCTCACAGACAACCGTATTCACTCTCTTTGTTTGTTTGTTTGAAGGATGCGTGCTTGTGGTGTCTGTAATTGAACAACTTGCACAATGGCACAACAGTACAGTAAAGGCAGCCGTGGAGAGACTGTGCAACTACATACCTGGTAAGTACCAAGTAATGTGCCATATGTTATGCTGGTGCTGCTGTATTTCTCTGTTAATTAAAAATTCTCATGTGAAGTCTGAAAAAACTTTATCCACTTCTCATGCAGCGTCTCAAACGTATGTAGCTAGGAGATAGAAAGTTGCTATTTACAGGAAAGTCAGTGGCGTGGCTTTGCTTGGTTTCAGGGACGGGATTTTGTCCCAAAGTTAGAATATATGGGGCTGTATTAAACCCACACATATCTGAGCACCAACATATGCAGACCCCTTTCCTTTCTTTTTCTCCCCTTTGTCTCTTTGTTAGTTGCTTAAGAATAGACTCACTGTATGCCCAACTACTCATCTTGTTGATAAGGGTCTTCTTAGCAACTGTGAAGCTGAAAATGTTTTCAGTGGATATAGGAAGCTGCTACTGTAAAATTTTAAAAATGAGATGAGGTTGACAGGTGTGATGTGAGGATTTGGTATGCGCAGAAAAGCTATTGAAATGTAACTGGTGATACAAATTTCAAAAGCAATAGTTATTCCTTATGATTATATGTAAGAGTCCCGTTTTTCTGCCCCGTATTTTGTCTGCCCAAAGGAGCTTAGCTGTCCACATGCACACTCCTAAATAGAGAGCAGTTTGAATGCCACAATAGCTTTGTGCCTCACAGACCAATCCCATAACTGTTTAAGTAACTAGATCTCACATTCATGATATCTTTTTAACATTATGAATGTAAAAAAGATGGCTTAGGATTCTTCATTAAAAAGTAATTTCTATAGGACTTCACGAATTATATCTTTGAGAAACCATCTTGCTCCATAAACCCTAGTTAGGAGATATGTGTAGAATATTAATTTCCTCCTTTCCAAGTGAGGATTTCCAAGTGGAATGGGGCAGGGAGCTAATTGCTAGGATTCATTCATTGATAGAATGACGCTTATCTGATTTCTATTCCATAAGTCATATCCTCAGTGTTTTAAATTACAGGCACATAACCATGAAGTTACAATTACAAACACTGATCCTGCTATTAAACTACAATTTTCTTCTTTAAATTGTGACATACTAGCTCTGTGTTCACGATTCGCTCAGTGGACCTTGTTCTGCTGACATGTCAAGATATTTCTTTTCAGCTGCCATTCTTTACACACATAAAATCCTATTATCCCTTTAGTTAAATCTGCATAATCCAGTTACCTTCTATGAGATGCATGGATACACCCAATAGAAAATAACTGACCCTGAACTTGAAAGGAATGAAAAATCCTATAGATTGTGTGGGAGCTACAGTGTAACCCACTTTATCCTCTCCTGGGGGATGAACACTGCAGGCCAGTGGGAAATAACAGCTTCTTGCTGCTTGAAACAGTAGAAAAGCTTTGGATGCTCATGAGGAGCAAACCTACTAAAGCAGGTCATGCATTTCACTTATAGAAGCAATTCATTATTATGTGCATGCCTATAATCAATTGCAAGAATAACAACAACAAATTAATGGCAGTGGGGTTTTTCCTAGGGCCAAAAAGGGAATAAGAATTCATGTGGGTTTTTTTAAGGACCTCCTATAATTCTGATTACAAGCCTTCAGTAAAATTATATGATGTTCAAGAACAAAAGACAGAGAAAAAGATAGTAAAATTCTCAGTACCTGTCAATCCCACTTAATCCCCTAGGCTATGTAGAAAATGGAACCACATCCTCATTTGTATGGAAATATTTGCAATATGTGCGATTCAAGCAATGTGGCCAATAAAACTATGAAAATAAGACTAGTAATGTCACTAGTGAAGAAGGCTCTTGAGCAGATGCAAAGGCCAGGTCTGGGAGAATGTGCAGTATTTACAGTGTTAAGAGATGTTAGCAAGAATATATGTTTACCTGGTTACTGACTGACTGCTTGATGAAATTGAGGTGTCTGATACCTGAAATGTGCTTTGAGACCCTTTGCCTTCACCATTGGCTCTGAGTCATGCTCTGCCTCTGTGTTGGCCACTGCTGTGTAAACACCTTAGAGCTCAAGTGCAAATGGCAACAGGATAACAGCATCTTTCTTGCAAATATTTATCCTCTGGGATTCAGCCAGAATCTGTGTTTCTAGGACTATCAAGATATAGAGGAAAACCTTCCAAATTGTTCTTACGTGAGAATAAGGCACTTTTTAGGGGAATCTCTTTTATGCGAAACAGGGCAAAAGCAAGTACACTCTATATTTTCTCTAAATTTTCCAGCATTTAATTTGGTTTAAGCTCTTTTTTTGCCTTAAGAGACTGTGAAGAAAAAGACTCCAGGCCAATTTAGCGTATAAGATAAGATAAAAAGAGTGGGTCCTTTAATTAGGCCTCAGGCCAGGGGAATACACGTGACATGCCCACACCCAGACCAGTGGTTGTATGATTTTATAAGGTCCATTCAATCCCAGATCTGTCCACTCCCGGTTCTGCCCAGTTCTGCCCACTGACACACGCCTTTGGGAATTAGGTCTGGGGATGTTTGGGACCCCTTCTTCCTCATCTTCATCTTCTTCACAGCATGTATAGTCCTTGGAGCTCCTCCAAAGTTCTGGGATTGAAGGTCGCTACATCTGTGTGATATCTTCTGGTCCAGGCCTAGAGTGCTTTTCTACAATTCTACCTTGAAAAGAAGACTAAACACACTAACAGAATTTAGAGGGATTGATATGAAATGCGGTAACAGGGTTGGGTATGTGTAACTATTATGCTACAGGGTAAGGGATATAATACACCTACATTAAAATCTACATTTACTACAAAAGTACTTCTAAAATCTACAAAAGTAAAAAAATCCAAAAAGCTCTGAGGCACCATTTTCTTGCCCCTGAACGTTCACAGTTATTCATCACTTTTTCTCTCCCTCCCTTCTGACTTACACAGGTTCTTCCTCACAGATTCCTCTCTTCAATGTCCTCTGCTCATGTGTTTTATCAGAGCTGGACCTTTGTTAACACATGAATGCAGGCTGGCTGGCTCCTAGGGCAGTCCTGTAAACACTGCCTGTGGCTTTGGTCTGTTTTGCTGGAAGCTAAAGCCTGAATGGCATCTGAATCTTCCAAGAGGACTCTATGTGCTCAACTACAATTTAACATTATTACTATTCTTTTTACCTCTCATCATTTGTTATGCCATGGGGTAGTTACATGTCAAGCTTCCTAAACGCATAAGGAAACCAGCACCTAGAAATCAGTGTGACCAGCAAAACCCCCACATCAGCTCCCCCGACTTGGCGGGCAGCCAAATTCTTCTCTCCTCAGAGCCACCAGTACAGGTTACAGTAGCCAGCTGGCTCTTCCAGGGCCAGAAACATTGTGGAAACCAGCTGGTCTGGGAAAATCACAAGGAGACCATCATCCGTGATGCATCAGGGAGGTGTTGGGGAAGCCAGCCACCTTTGCCTGCAGGCTGCTATAGGGAGCCAGGTGCCCCACTGGCAAGCCTCATCAGAGGGTATTCTAATCAGCTGTGATACCAAACTCAGGGTTATTGATGTCTGCAAGGTCCTTTTAGGTGAACAAGAATAAAATCTAATTCTAGTCAGGAGACCAATTCTTACTTGCAGATTGCTTCTAAAGAGCCAATAGAGAGGAGTTATGTGACAAAGGAGGTAAAGAAATTAAGCTAGTAACTTGATAGAAATAAAACACCTGTCATGGGATAAGAAATATCAGCTCTCATAGTTACAGAAGCTGCCTGCAACACCATATGAGTAGGAGAGTGTTGGGAAAATTATCTCTTTGTTCCCTGGTATGCCTTTCTGGCCCCAGTCCTCCTTTTGCAGTCACAGGTTGCCAGTCAAGGTGCTTGCAGTCCTGGCAGGAGAGCAGCTGTGGGAGAAAGAGCACATCCATGGCCACCAATGGAGTCACTGCCACAAGGTTTTGTACCCCCCTTGGAGCAAACCTACCCACCTTGTATGCAGCAGACTCCCAGCCCTGGCCATGTCCAGCTGGTTAAAATTGAATATATAGCCCAGAGCTGGAGGGAAGTGACTCCTTTGGGGGTTGCTATACCTTTCTTTGGGAAAGATGAGGACACACTGTGCTTTCTTCCCCAAGTCTGTCTGAGTAATGGAGGTCCAAGAGAAAAATGACAGCTCTCAGAAATTTGAGGAGCTGCAAGTTTATTGTCACAGCACTTACATGAACCTGCATCTTTTGACATTTCACAACACTAACCCTGCCAAAACAAGGCTGACACCTCCTTTGCATAGTTAACCATCTCTAGCCTGTTCAGGCCGAGAAACACGAAGTTTTCCTTCATGGGAACTGTCAGACCAGTGCTACCATCATGCCCTTTTTTGATTCAAACTCCAATCTCTCCCACAGTGTCTTTGCTCAGGTGCAGGGACCACCTTTTTTTAAAACAGTGCCTTAAAGAAATCACTAATGAACTGTCTTATGGAGGGTATGCTTCACCCAGATTAAAGAAAATCAACTAAGCCAGCATCCCAAAAAGGAACACATCTGCAGACCGTGAAAGAAAGCCAAACAAAAAATGTCAAATATTTCTTTGGATGCAGTTACTCTTGCACAACTCCTGCTCTACACAAAACCTATTTTCTCAAATCAGGAAGCTCCCAGGCAGTTCTAGCCCAACACCACTCTCTGGTCTTTGATTTATGTATTTGTTTTCTTTCTTCTTGCAAACCTACTGAGCTGTTTGTTTAAACTTCTTAGGACATGCTGTGGCATACATTATTTCTTTTGACTTTTCCATGATACCATACTCAGAACATTTAACAAATGCTGATTATCTATTCTAGTCTTTATCATGTGGCTTGCCTAAAGTGAGAGAAGGGTTTTAGGCAAGGTTAAAAATTCAGGTTTTCCGTTTTTTGGTGCTACACTGAGGTCATAGAGTCACATGCCTTCCTCTAAAGTAAATCAACATTCACCTTAATGAATCAACTGCTGCTGCATTTTGACTGCTGCAAAACCAGTTCACTATGCTCAACTATTTTAAAAAAATTATGTTTTCTAGAAAAACTGCAAGGTTTCTGTTACTTACTCGCTGAACTTTATGGATCACGCATAGCTGAACTGTAAGTATCACTCTGTGCTCTCAGATTTTTGCTTAGTTTGTTCTTGACATGTACAGATGTGCTGTCAGAGTGAAGCGCAGGGATTTCACTCCTAAAATCACATTATTATTATTAAAGCAGAGGTGCTTCAGAGTGATTCTGATTTGGCACAGTTATTCCTGAGTGAATAAACACAGGCTGCCACCAGTAACCATTTTGATATTCCATTTAAATCTCAGATCAGGCCCACCTGATGTAATTACCTTTTGAAATTCAGCTCATTTGGCTGAGGGAGGAATTTGAATAACCTGTGTGTGTGAGACAGATTCTATAGAATCAAGGTGATGTTGCTTGGCTCTTGCTTTCCATTCTACCTTTAATCAGACTTTCTAATTATCAGCCCTTACATGCTCTCGGCCCTGACCTTGATTCACACTCTTGGGGAAGCCTACTATTTAATGTAAGTGATTAAAAAAATAAAATGTAGGTCATTTTATTCGTCTTTGAAAGTTCTTAGTTTAATTAACTGAGCTTTTGCTAGACCTTCCTCCTCCTTAGGGCTTTTATTTTTGTTTTTTAAACTAGTCAGGGGACTGCAAAGTGTTTACAGGACTAAGAAGTGCTATAATCAAACATTTTCATTTAATTCCTGATTAGCCCAGAGATGTATCCTAAAAAGAAAGAAAAAATTCTAGCACTCATGCTTGGTGATTAAAGGTTAAGGATCTTTGAAGGATTTCTTGTTATTTTGTGGAGTTAATGATTGAACATTCATATGTACCAAATTCTGTATGCATTAACCTTTGTCTTTGTCAGACTTATGATTGATTTAAAAACTAGAACAGTCACAATATATGTGATTCAGGTGCTGCATATAAAGCATGGTGTTTTTTCATAGTCCTGGGATCCAATTTTAAATGCTGAGTAGGATGTCATGGCAGAAAATCATTAGAGCCCAACACTGTACTGAGCAGTGATTATGGGCCAGAGTGAAGTGAGCTGAGATTATTGTGTAGTGTTGAGGAGATCTGGCTTCCCATGGAAATAGCTTCTACTTTCAAGCACCCAGAAGAACATAATAATCTTTGTTTATGCACCATTTCCTTCAGCATAGCCAGGGAAATGAATGCTGATGTGGTTTGCCATTCCTTGAAGCTGTGTAAACAGGATCCAGGACAACCGCTTTGTCATCTCTATCCTCCTCCAAAGGTGAGTTGGTTTGCCACTTTTTTTAAAACTACTGATTGTGGAACATCTTTTAAGCTGGAACTGAACAGTTCAGAGGCTTCCACTGCACATGCATTGTCTAGGAAATAAACTTCAACATTTTGAGCGTGAACACTTTTAGAATGAAAAGTACATAACACGCATTAGTGGTGTGGACTATCCTCAACAGAATTGTTGTAGCGTGAGAGTCACAGGGCCAAATTCTCTTGTACCAGTCTGGATCAGAGAAGAAGAGTAGAGAAAATAAAATATCTCTTTCTCTGGACTTCATTGTTAAGCAGTAAAATAACCCCAAACCAGATATTCAGCTGAGGTTCATATATACCACTGCATTACCACGGCATGACAAGTGATCCCCACATTGCCTGATCTGCAGTGACAGCCTGTGTA
Source organism: Pseudopipra pipra (assembly GCF_036250125.1). NCBI lineage: Eukaryota > Metazoa > Chordata > Aves > Passeriformes > Pipridae > Pseudopipra > Pseudopipra pipra. Next base: position 107,685,426 of record NC_087549.1, read on the forward strand.
GGCACAAGTTACCTGCTGCAAATGCAGGGCTATTAGACTTGGAGTAGTCTGCAGTGCAAGAGGTTTAAGCTAATGTGCATAATCTTTTGCCTCAGGCTGGAAACATATTTAATTACCACCACTTATTTGATGTATAGTTACTTGCTATGACACTTGCATGTCCTAGACCTTTGCTACACTTGTACACATACATATCTGCATAGGTGTCTAAACATATACTGTTTGGTTTGGGATTCTTTTGTTTGTGGGGTTCTTTTCTTCCCAGTTATCATGCATGTCCAGTCACACTAAAACCTGCAAGTGATGGTGGTTGTTTGGCAGTGTTGAAAAGCAAGACACTCACTTGGGTATCTATTTTCGTAAATCTTTTCCCTGCATCTGGATGGAGAAAGGCATGTTTGATTCCTAAAGGTTGGTTTGTTTGACGTTTCACACAGGGTCTAATCCAACAGTCATTGAAATCAGTCAGTGTCTTTTTATGGGCTTCGATGAGCTGCAATTCCTCTCCATGATGGGTTTAGTTTTGGTAGTATTAAGACCTGGAGAAACATTTGCCTTCCAAGAATGGCAGTAACATTTGTTTTATAGCACGTGTGCATCCCATATGACTACTATGCTCCATGATATGCCAACATAGAGATATATGGGTGTTCAACCAGGCGGGGGTGAAAGAAGACTGGAAACAGCAGAGGGTCCACACTCACTCGACTCAAACAGGATGTTACCCAAATTTCATCAGATAGATTCTATGAGAAATCTCGCATCTTGAACTGAATGTCAGAAGTGCAAGGTGCCTCTTGAAGTGAAAGATGCAGACAATGAACCACACTTTAAGAGAGGGATGGAGTCTCCATGGCTACACAGAGAGCCAGGCTAACAAGTCTGGAGAGAGGGGCTGTTTAAATCAAGGTGACTTCTGTGAAGAAGTTATAACACCTGTCTTGCAATTCTTTGTCAATCAACCAGAAGGGAAAGGATCTTTGGTTAGCTCTTACCCATCTCTCAGAGCAAGTGTAGCACTGAGGTGTTGACTCCTTCCAGCGACAGCTTCAGTGAGTGCACTTTCTGCAAGGAAAACCACTGAACATGTTGGGTTTCTGATTGGTTTTTTAAAACAAAATTTAGATTCTTGTTTGCGTGGCCTGGAGAATATCCTTCAAGTGAGTGGCTCATGCAAACCCTCTCCCCTTCCAAGTGGTAGTTAGATCCCTTTCTGTCAAGGTGTATTTGTTTCTCATCAGGGAATAAGGGAATGGTGCCAACAAAACCAATTTTTTTACACTGACTGTGCCTTTTATTTTTGGCTCTCCTGGTGCCCTGAGACAGCATGAGGAGATGGGAGGAGAAGAGCAGTGCTTCAAGTTCATGCTCAAGTGGTTGATAAATTGCCCACAATAACTGTGACAAGTCAGACTGAGTAAAGATGAATTTTGGGTGAAAAAAATTAATATACAATCAGAGACACAGATGCATAAAATACAGTTTGCCTCATATTTCCTTCCGTCATTTGTAATTTGATTGATCACTTCAGTTTTATGAGCCTGCAAATGTTGGTGCAGTCCCCTGCCGAGTGTTTGAGCAAGACTTTAATACTAATGACTGTTCTGTTCAACTCTATTGATTTTCAGGTACTTTGCTTGTTCATTTAGGCTTTTGGATACCCATTTTCCCAGAATTAGTATCATATTTGTACTGGCAAAGGGAATAAAATAAATAGTTACCTGTCCTTGTAAGGCAGTATAATTTTCAGGTTTTAATTGCCTTTAAGGTGGAAAATATCAATGTGTAGCTGATTTTTTCAGTCAGTACTTTATTTCTTTCTGCTTCTGTGGTGTTGTTTTAGTGACATTCTGTGTCTTGAGGAAGGAAGGGCCCCTGCTTCAGCGGCCCTGCAAACTACTTACTGGAGATATTACAGGCCATGTAAATGATACGTGCATCATACTATATACTTCCCTGGTGTCTGACAAATTAGCCCAAATTAATTTTTTTTTTGCCAAGCTGCCTGAAGCCATTAGCACTCTGTGATTATTCTAGGAGACTTTGCTGTAATTATGAATAAAAAATATTGCTCCGTTCACACAGAGCTCAGTGCTCTCAGTGCAGAGCTGGAGGAGGAGAGCATCCAACCGGGGCAAAGGCAGCTCTGTTGCAGTGTGTCCCTGGGGTCTTGGGCAAGGTGGGCTGCTCTGCTGGTGGGCAGTTTCAGGACCAGACCCCTGATGTTGGTGGGGAAAAATGGAAGAAGCTTTTGTGGCTCCTGGATCACCAGTGTGGCTGTGTGATCAGGTGTCACTTGTACCGGGGTCCTGTGAGACCCTTCTTGCCTCCAGTGGCTCATAGAGGGTCAGGGATGGAAGTGCAGGTAGATTTGCATGCATAGGCTTTCCCACTGCATGTTTCTTGCCCAATGAGAGGTTCTCCTCTACCCTTAAGTAGGAGGGTGGCAACACTGGGGACTCCTTCAAGTAAAGAGACAAACAAATAGGGCAGATCAAAAGTGTAGAAGACTCTCTGCACTAGGTCATGTAATACAGTGGTGTTCCTCTAGTGAGCAAAAAGGCCTGAAATAGGGTGAAGGGTTTTAGGCACTGCCTACCAAGTTTTCCTTCTGACCCTGGGAGCAAACAGGTTTGCAGGAGATTACTCTCAGCTTGTCTCTAGATTGCTTTAAGCCAGCTGGCCTGTTCAGTTAAATGGCAATACTTTAATTGATTTTGTTGGGGCCAGAATAATGGCTGGACTTCAGCACTGTAGTCCTGCTCTGGCAATTTCTAAAGCAATCTGTGTTGGAAGGAGCTTGTACTCTTCTTTCTGCCTTTCAGGGTCCCTTTTCTGCTGCCCATCACTTTTCTGCTCCACATTATAAGAGACCTTGTGGCTGCAGATTTTGCAATTTGCTGCAATAGGATTTTGACAGAAGTCATCTTACATCAGCAGTAGTACACGTATTTATGTTTTTATTATTTTATCTTAAAAAAATAACCATCAATTCCACAAGCACTCATGCTGGTTCATGTGCCCTCTATCAGGTCTTTGACTGACTTTGCAAAAGGCAAAAGCCCCCTCATGGACATGACTGTGGCCAGCATACTCTTTGACAAAGTAGGAGGCAACCAGTTCTGGGTCGAAAAAGGAAACCCCTCAGGGTGTAATAAAATAAAAATACTCCTGCTGTTTTCTTTCATTCTTCTCTGTCAGTAAAAATGTGAGTTGCCTCCTGGGAGGTGAGGCAGAACCAAACTCCAGAGTGGGAGTGCTTCTGCATTCCTGATAAGAGCAGGCTACCAGTCAAAGGTAGATCTCGTGACTGGGTCCTGTTTCCTTTTTTTGAGACCATAGGCAGTAAAACAAGCATCTGGGAGGCAGGCTAGGTCCTGTGGAGCAAGATGTCCTCCTTTTAGCCTTTCTTTTTGGAAATGGGTAAAATCCACTGAAATGTGAGTCGTTTCTCCTGCAGTCAGAACTGAGCTCTGAAGAAACTACCAATAGACAAATGATAGCAGAAGGCACAATCTGAGCACTAGTTCCTATTCTTTCACTTGTTTCTCAGCACTTCCTCTGCTCCTCTTCGCTAGCATAAAATAAAATAAAATAAAATTAACCCTACCCCAATTGAAAAACCAAACAACTCCCAGAAGCCAAATCACACAACCCCAACTTTCCACCAAATAAACCAAAGGAAATAGGGTAGCATAAGAATTTCAGGGTGCTGCATGCAGTTGCATCATGCTGATGTAGAAGCTGCCACAGGCAGGACCCTTGAAAACAGGTCTCAGGTAACTCACAGGCACAGAGGCATTTGGCGTGGGAGGGTGGCAGACAAAAACGTGAGGACAAGAAAGCATTGCTTTTGAACAAATCCCACTTTTGTCACTGCCATTTAACGCTGACAAGTTTTGCAGATTTTTCGTATCTCAGTACTCTTTGTAAAAGGATGATGAAATGAGTTAGAAGGGAAACTTGGAGTGTTTTGTAAATAACCACTCTCCTGGGAAAGAGCTGGCTAACAAGGGTGATAAATGAGAGACAATTAGATTTGGTTCATGCATTTGTTTATGATGAGAAATACATCTGTTTGCCAAAAAAAATCATTACTGGGAATGTGTGGTCTCTGTGGAAAGCATTGAAAGAAGGCAGTGAATGAAATCCCAGTGCCCTCCTGCCCTCATCCCTGTCCATGGTGTGGGTATGTTGGGGTGGCAGGGCTGCACCAGTTTGGGCAGGTGGTGCTGGCTTCTCCCCAGGACTGCAGCACGCCCTCTGCGCTGCGGCTGCAGCTTCACCATCAGCTGCTGGAGCCTGGGGAGCCCCCTCACTGGTGGTGTTCTCATGCCATGGGAAAGAGAGGAGGCTCCTTGCTAACCCAGATGCACCAAGAGAGGCTGTATGGGTTGTATGGCCTTCAGTGGCAGGCTTGACCCACTGGTGTCAGCCAGGGATTACAAGTGACCCATGAAACCAGGAGTGTTTTCTCCGGGGTGGGTGTATCAGCTGCCAGTCTTCCATAGCCCAGCCTGGAGTCTTGGCTGAAGTAACTTGTGAAGTGAGAGAAGGTCTCGTACTTAGCACTTCAGAGAGACAATTTTCTACATGCAAGGTCAATTCAGCCTTTCCTCCCTTGTTTTCTGCTTTCTGACTGCAATATTTCTGTAGCTGTCTGAAGCATGCATTTCTCATGTGCTGCTGCTGCTGTGAGCAAGAAAGGTCTCTCCCACCCTGACCGGCAGAGAGGGAGTGATAAATCCTACCTCTCTGGAAATATTCCATCTATTATACTCCATTTTAAGCCATTTTCCTCATCTACCTCTCAAGTTATTTTATTGCAGAAATGACAGCAGCTGGTATCGTGCAACGTAACTATGGCAAATGTAAGATGCATAATTGGTTTTAGGGACAGCAGTTGCTGCCCAGGGGGAAGAAACTAGAAAACAGTGGCTCAGTCCTAGTGTCCCTCATCTATTTGTGACATACCCTGATTTTTATAAGACTATAGACAGCATGAATTAAACATATATTAACTACATATATTAAAGTGACACGTATATTAAACCCCAGTAACTTAGAAGTCTGTGTTCCTTGCTGCTTATGCTTATTCTTCTGTATCCCTTGGATTGTTCACTATAAATTTTTGACTCCTGAATATCATGGTTAATTAATTTGCTTTGATCACTGCCTAAATCAATTATAATGACATGCTAAATTTTATCCCCAGTAAAGAAAATGTTGATAATGATTACTTTAAATGCAAATATATTCTGCTGCAGTATTACTAGCTGGCATGCCCACTGTTCAGTAAGGTGCCATCACTCGAGGGATATTTTCTTTTTTTCCAAATGCTTTAATATTACCACATGGTGAAGCATACTTTTTGCCCCCGTGTTGAGTTCTTGTAGCTCTATCCAGAGAAACATAAACCTGGTTGGTGTTAGGCTGGTAGTTATATCCTTAGGCTGGGCTGTAGGAGGGACTGATGGCAGGTCATTGTCAGACAGAACAGTTCATCCTCACTAACAATTTTGAGCAGACACTAAGTGCTAACATGTTTGTTATACTCTGGATTTGCCTTTCCATTTGAAACACTGTCACAAGTAATTTATTTTTATCTCCTTTTTTTATTCTAGGGTGGTTTTTTTACCAGTTCTCAAACCCTATATAACATAAGTAGTTATTCCTTCAGAAAGAGAGCAAACAGGCTGTGTTTTCAGCCTTCTTCACTCCGAATGCTAAAGGGAAGGACAGAGGCCATGACAAATATGACTGTTTTCAAAGGTGGCCTAATAAATGCAGGACAGCATATAGGAATTGTCATCACTGATATACAAGAATATTGTCCTAAACTGAAAATGGAGCAGCAGAGGGGAGCACACTGGTGTTACCCTGACCCTCTCAGACTCCTGTGACTGTCTTTTCTCTTTTTTTTTTTCCCTAAATTAAAATTGTGAGGTCTTCCTTTCTCACGGGAAGACGTGGCTGAATTTAGAAAGTGCTGTTCATCAGAGCTGTTAAACTGCTGTTAAATATTTTTGACTGCATGAGCATATCTGGGCATCTCCCCACCTCCATGACCAGGAAGAGTCCTTGTGGCAGAAGAACCAGTATGGCCTTCTGTGCTGTGATGCAAGACAAACTTCTTAAGGCTAGAGTCAACGCTTAGCTGCATGGTGCAGAAACATCCTGCCCTTGCTTCCTCCTCATGGCTCAACATTTAGCCAGGCAGAACCCACAGCAGTGGATTGGCGGGCTGCAAAAATATATTGGTTGAGGTTTTTGCAACGGCAGAGCCTCAAGCAAGGCTTTGAGAGCAGGACCATGGCAGTGTTGGGCAGTTCCCAGCCATGGCAAGTGGCCATCAGTGTGCATTTGGCCACAGCCTTGCAGCACCACACACGGCACATCTGTCCTGCTGCCAGCCGTGCTGGACCCTGGCTGTCACCCACGCTCATAGATGGTGCCCCTTGCGCAAAATTTCCTTTCCTCCTTTGAGGAGCATGTGTGTAAAGGGATTTGAGGAATTATTTGGGCATCACTTGTAGCTGACTTCTTTGTAACCCGCGGCCTTATGACGCCCAAACTGATTATGCCTTTCCAAGGTATTTTCTTCCAGTGGTTCTCCCACTCTTCCTTTCTATGTAGGTGTAAGTATCCTCAGTTTGGAAGTACCCCAAAATGATTCTTCAGCACAAGTTGGCATGGACACAACAGAAAAATTATCTTCCCACTGTCAGCAAGAACTTGCCCTGCAGGTCAGGTATTTCCAGAATAAAAAGCTGACCTTCCTAGATCCTAGCCAGGAGATTTTCCTTCCAAACTCTTTTCCCTGCTTTTTACCTTCCTGCATGCCAGCTGTTCCCCTGCTGGGATGAACCTCATCTGAGTACAACCCTTATCCATGCAAGAGCTAATATTTCATCTGTGCCCTTCCACAGCAAGTCAGACTGACATTACATGTGTAACCCTCTTTTAGCCATCTAATGGATGACTTGTTCTTCAGGAGGAGTCACCAGAGAAGTATGTCCTCTGCAGCTCACACAGCGCAGTCAGGATATGAATTTCAGCTGATCTGGACTTTTACTTAGGAAATAAATGATGCCCTGGAGCAAAATAAATGAACTCCTGCAACTGGAGTTTCATAGAGTGTGACTGGATAATTGATTGTTAGTCCAATAAAAAGTAACTGATGAGGAGTTTGTGGACTCATACATCATTTTTGTGCTGTGACTGATATATTAAAATAGAAAAAAAGGTAGGAAATAGGAAGAAAAGTTGATGGGATACTGTGAGGTTGATCTGGTTGTTTTTCATTTTGTTCTTGCTCCCCTAGGTAGGACTGAGAACTGCAATAAAAAAGGCAAGAAGAATTATGAAGACTTCCAAGGACCTGGTAAGAAATCAATGGCATTAGGGTGTTTTACACTGTACTTGCATTTTATCAGGAGTGAGTCCTTTTTTATTTTGTATGACTGTGAATCCTTCTGAATTGAATGCTGACTCACTCCTGCCTGGCACAGGATCTGCTCTGTCAGGTGACACTGGGAAGAAGGAGAGGGAGAAATAGAGAGGAAATATGGAAGCAGGGGGAGAACAGAAAAAAACCTCATGAAAACGCAGATTGTTTGTGGAGAAGGGATAACAATCTATATCCATATCTGTCCAAGACATAAATTTATGTCTAAAATGCATGCAGCAATCAGCATCTCATCTGTGAGCTCCATAATGCACCTTCACACTGAGACGCTTGCTTTTAGTGGCCCAACATAGGAATTTCCCACTCAACCTTGCCCTGTGGTTTTCCTTCATTCCTTCAAACTTCTTGCAGTGTTTATTATTGCTCCTCTTTTTTTTTTTTTTGTGCTTCTTCCTTGACCCTTATCATCCCTGCCTTGCCCTTGTAGCAGTATGTAAGTGGGTGTCTTATGAACTGAGCCACTGCCTTACAGCACAGAGAGTGCATTTTAGGGCTGTCTGAAGCTCGAGCAATGGTCTGAATGCAAATTCTGCATATTTTTCCTTTATTTGTGAGAGACTGCCTTTGCCTGTTAAACTTGAAAACTAGGATTTGAAATCTTTCTGCCTCCAATCAGATTTGTAGAAGATCTCTAAAGGGTAGCAGAGAAGGGAGGGGCAGCTTTTATTCTGGTGGGTTCGCTTAGGTGAGTCAGCTCAGCTCAGCCACAGAGTTTACTTCCAATTGTCTTCAGGCACTTAATGCAGAGCAAATGTTTTAGCTGTTTGTGACGAAATTATTGGTATTGCTTCTTCCTGGTTCCTTACTGGGATGCTACTCACAAAAGTGAAAATTGAGGTGCCTAATTAGCCTTTGGGCAATTGCCAAATTGCCAAGCCAGAGAAATAAACAAAGCATTGGAGAGACAGGTCACACCTCCCACGGAACAGCAACCAGCAGGATCTTATTAGTTTTCCTTCCTATTCAGTGCTGTGCTACTGACGGCTTGAGATTTCTGCTCAAATTACATTAAATTTCTAATCCCCTTCCCTTGGACCAAGTCCCCATGTTAACACTTGCAGCAAGATGCTCTGAGTCAAGCAGGTCCTCTCTGTTAGCCAGAGAGCAGCTTCAGGCTTGGGAGTGCTGTCCCCCAGGACATTGGGCTCCTTTGCTCCCTTACACATGTTTCTACCCTTGGCATATTGGGCTGCATCCCTTGCATGGCCATATCTGGCCTTTGTAGGCTCTCCTGGATAGGGTGGCATGATTGGCATCAATCTTTGGGTGCAATAGGCTCTCCTATTTTGCCTCTACTCTCCCATATCCTCAAAGCTGCTCCCAATAACTCTCTCAATCTCCATCACAACACCCTTGGCCCTTTCCTGCTCCTAGCTGCCCATTTTCCAGCAGGAAGGATAAGTAGACTGTGTCCCATCTAGAAGCAGCACATAGTTGGGTTTCTCCAGTCAATGTATTTCTAAACCTCCATAGGTGCACAATACAAGGTCAGCTCAAATTAAAACAAGTATCAAGTGCTTGCTTGAGCCTCTCCTGAGGTTATTCCTTGTGTACTCCCTGTAATGAGCCTGGATGAAACTTATTTAAAACCTGGAAAATTAAAAATAACAACATTTCTAGAAGCATTACTGTATCTCTCAATTTCCCATTCACACAGATTAAAGTTATTTTGAGATCCAGAAAAACAATATAGTGAGAAAGACAAAGAAGAATCTCTAGGAGAGAGCACAGTATGGATCCTACTTGCATGAGTCATGTATCCCAGAGAAGCAGCATGTGATGAAATAGTAAGAAAATCACCTGCCCAGTCTGAACACTGCCATATCATGGTCTGTTCATGGTCTGCACGCACAGATGCACATGGTGGTGAGAGCTGAGGAGCTCTCGCTGCTTGGGAAGAGGATCACCTGGCTGAATGTGTGGGTGAGGATCCAGAAAAACCTCATCTGTGGTAGGACACCACTGCACTCACATCAGCAGAGAGAGAAAAAGATTCACCTGGCCTCTTTTATGCTCTGGCTCATGCTAGACCAAAACATCAAATTATATCTGTTCATTCTTCTCCTATCTGCTGTTTTGGTTGCTTTTGCCCCATTGCATGTTTGGGGAAAGCCTTCTGAAAAAGTTCTTGCAAGTTAGTTGTCCCCATCTTGGCTTGGCAGCTGTGTGTGACTGCATAAAAAAAGGCATGATTATGGATGTTGGTAATGAGAATGGGAGGTCTGTCTGGATCCCAGGATTTACTTGAAAGTTCTGTGGATCATTGTGAGTTTAGGAAAAAAAAAAGATATTTGACTAATGTAGAGATGTAATGAAAGTGGCTACAAACCCAAAAGATTCTAATAAATGTCTCCATTCATTAAAAGGAGTGAGCCATCTGCAAGTGATTGGCTTAAACCAAACACCAGCAAGCATTAGGGGCTCATTGTTATTCTTTTTAGTAAAACCAATTAAAACAATTACAGAAATGCCATTAGGGAACATTAACAGGCAATGAATAAAATATTAGTGTTATCAATCACTGTGAGCACCTCTAGTGCTAACTTTTTCTACGGGGGGGGGGGGGGGAGGGAGGGGGGGGCGGGGAGAAGATACTAAGGGGTATCTTTGAGCAATAGTGGTGAACAAATGGTGAATAGGGTTGTGGCTGTAGCATTTAGTGAGAGCAGGCACCATGCATACAACCCTGCCACGACTGTGAGGTCCCTGCAAGTCACAGCCTGGCAGTGGGAGAAGTGGGAAGCCAAAGGGAATTGTCGGGAAGAGGAGAGCATAAGCTAATTTCCCTGTGTCCCACTCATGTTACACAGGGGCAAGTAATCCATCTTCTCTCAGAAACTCATACTGCAATTGTAGCTTGTCTCTGCTGGGAAGGACCCTATAGTAACTGCTCACGCAAAGGTTCTCTCTTTTTTTTAAACCTGTATTCCTTTATGCCTTTTAAGAGTAGCCCGAGACACCACACTCCTGCACAACCCCAAGCAGAGCTAAAGCATTACCTTCAGACCTCACTGTCCCACCTGCTGTGGGAATGCATAGGCTGGGGAGCCAGGGGTTGTTGTGCTCCAAAATACTGCTGCAGTAGCTCCTCAGCATCACCCACACCCATTCCACATCACCAACACACAACCATTCCCACCAAAGTTAGGCGGTCTCTGGTCTTCCCTTGAAACTAACAGAGATCCAGTTAGAAATTCAAAATCCAATTTTGAAATGATTGGCTGAGAAAAAGGCAAGAAAAAATTTATTCTACTTTCAGCAAAGGGTAGACTTTAAGTGCAGCCTGTGAGCAGAATGAAATGAGATTTTATTTCTGTATTTATTTCTTGCAAGCCCTGTAGTTTGTCTTTCTGGTGCAGTTTTGGCTCCAGGTGCTTTAACTTCAAAGGCTTTGCAATACTGTGACTTAGGCTGAAGTGAAAACCTGACAGCTCAGATGAAGACACTGCAAATCTTAGCCTGATGGAAAGCTTTAAGACCGTCTACTGCTTCTGTAGGCAGGATTAGTCCTGCATGAAGGAGGTGGGAGAAGTGATTTCTTTCCTCTTTCCAGGAAGGTGTACATGGGTTTTCAAATCTCTTTGAGAAAAGCTGGCATCCTGCTTGTGCACCTCTCACACTCTCTGCCTACCTGATCATACTCATGTATGCACACACAGAGAGCAAAAAGGAGGTCCATGTCCCTGCCATGCTGCAGGACATAGCCCCAAGGCAGCAAGTAGCTTGAATACAGAGGTGCAGCGGGATGGGGGAAGAGCACATGGCAGCTGAAGTCACAGCAGCAGGACAAGGTTGGTCTTTCAGCTCAAGAAAAGGTCCCACTCCCTGGCTGGTTTTGGCTATTTCTCTCTACTTCTTCTGTGATTGTGTTCTGGTTTCTCCTTTCACTCTACCAACACCTTCTCACTCCCAAGCTTTGTCATTTGAGTGTGTTGGACAGAGATGAGGAGAATTAATTGGTGGGTTTCTTTTGGGGTTCTTGTCTCATCTCCCTGACTTTCCTCTTTTTTTTCTCCTTTGATTTCACTTTTGCATCCTCCAGAAAGTGCTCTGTCACAGCTCCACCTCCACTGCAGATCTCCCCTCCTGCTCCTTTTCAGTGGTAACTGAAAAAGGTACCACTCTTTTTCATCTTCATCTTGCTGCTTGGTCATTTCAGCTGCCACTGCAAATGTTGACTACAATCTTTGCACTAGGGGCTCTATCCCCTCTTCACTACCCCAGCCCTCCTCTCCACATTGAGATCCTGACTGTGACACATTGCTGTGGCTGACCTCCTGCTCTGGGCGGTGTGATACCCTTGTCTCCATCACCCCTTGTTACCTGTGCAAGAAAACACCTTTCCTGGAACTGTAAGGCAATGCCCTACACACCATGGCCCACTGGTTCCCTGCCCTGCAATGCTACCTCAAGGTTCTCCTCTGTCACTCAGAGCTTTATACACTGCAGTTACTGCCCCTCATGGTGAGTAATAACCTTTCATTGTCCTCTCCTGAGTTGTATCCAGCCTCTACCTTCTGTTTTACATTGGGTTTAATTGTAATGTCTTTAGGGCGAGGACTATCTTACTCTTTTTCTCTGTGTATATAAAGTATGTAACACGAGGCAGTTGGTCCAAGGACAGAGCTTTTAAGTACTATGTCTATATAAATAATTACCCTTCTTTGCATCAAGTTGTGATTATGCCCATCTGCTCCATATTTACATGATAAATGTAGCCTTAGTGAATACAGTTAATTAGACTAGCCCTCTCTATTTATAGACCACTTGAGCACCCTCAGTGTTTAAAGACCACCTGAACTTACAGTGAAGCCACATGAGCAGCTTTTGTGGGATTCACTGCCAATGCAGTGCAATATTTCCGTTCATTAGGAAAGTCTCTTTCAGCTTCTGAAACTTCCTGGCTAACTGGAACATGAACTGGATTGGCCCCTGGCAGTGGTCTGCTAATGCTGAAAGAGTTTTTCCAGCAGCAGCTGTCTTTTACAGCTTCCAGGTCTGGCCAAGATAAAATATAGTTACAAGATTTCCAGGTAAAATCTCATTAAAAATTCAAAGGTATTCTCTGCGTGTTCTGGATCATCCTATTTCTCCTCTCTTTGGGGTTGTTGGCCTATCCACTCCTCCCTGAGCATGTAGAAACAAACCTCATGGCTCACAACGTTTTCGCATTGTGTCAGATACCATGATGTTTATCAAACATGATAACAGTAATTTTTTCGAAGAATGAGAAAGTAAGTTTGGTACTTGAGAGGAGACACTTTCACAGGAACTTTTTATTCCTTTTTAGTTTATAGGTCTTTGAAAGCAGGAGTAGTTGATTTGTCTAAATATTCTGGCATGTCGCATCCTTAATGGCATCACTGGAGTTTTTAGATGTTTCTAGGCAGAAAATACGTGGTTTAGCTCTGTAATTTACTGACACTTAATATCCTAAGGTACACCACCTCTGTGAACTAATGCACCCATCTTTTTTTTATTTTTCTTCCTCTCCAGAAAAGCTTCATGGGGTTCTCAAGTATTTGTACATTTCCTCTTCTGGCTAACCTGTGTGAGAAGATGAAATAGTATGTATAAAATTTCAGTCCTTAACCACAAACAGATTATGGTACATTTGCTTCTTTCAAAAGTCATCCTTAGTTAACAAAGCTTCCCACACTTTACTTATGTTGGTTTCCTTCATGAAACCACTATCTAGGTAGTATAGAGGGAGGTTGCAGAGAAATCAGGCAAGTAAGTTTTCTCCTAGGGATCCCTGTGATTTTTTCAGTCCTTAAATTATTTGCTTTTTTCAGCATGTCCCAGAGGTCAAATATGTGACACACTCACAGATGTGACATTTCCAAAAGGGGAGCCACCTTTCTGTTGAGATTTCCTGAGCCCAAGAGACTTCTCCATTTCATTTGTTCACCCAGTTGTGGTGCCCATGGCTCAGCACAGGAAGGCCACCAGTACCCATATAACTCTGTGAGGAACATGAATTTAATGTCAGCTGTGAAGTATAGAAGAATCTCAAGACAAGAAAAACCATTCATGGCAGTGCTGACTTTGAATCAGTTTCTGAGAAAGACCAAGGACGTGAGCTGGGATATTACTCCTAAAGCATATTTGTAAATGTAGTCCAATGACTTGGAGGAAGAGTCAAGCAAATCTACATCAGTATTATAAACTGTATATTTGACTGAGTCAACTGCCAAGACTAACTTGGCACCTATTCACCTAACTCAACTATTTCTGCTCATTTAATTGAAACTGCAAATATCAGGAGTTTATTGGGAATGGGTTGATTGACATGAAATATCTTGTAAATGCCTTTGAAATGTTAGTCAGGACACATGAGCTGAGTTCGAACCCTGTGAGTTCAGACAGTGGAAGCAGGAATCAAATTGTATATCATATGTTGAATCAAATATGTTCAACTCTTCTGATCTCTCCCTCATGCGCTCTCTCTCACTCTCTTTGGTTTTTCACCTTCCTCTCTCTATAGCTGCAAAAAAATGTTTCTCAATTGGACTTTTTTAGTGGTCTAGACTTGTGCCAGTTCCTTGCAACTGAACCTTACTGCAGAGAAGTAGCCCAAACAGTGCTTCTGAACTATTGATTATGGACTCAACAAGGTTGACAATCACACCCACAAGTGCATGTCACCAGTCTTCTCTACATTTTTTCTTATCCTGATGCTTCTGCAGCTTGAGGAATCCACACCCATTGCACCTATTTGCTCTCTCAGCCAGGTCCAACATCTCTTACAAACTCAAGAGTTTGGAAAAACTTGAAAAGAAAACTTTCCAAGGAAAGATTAACTAGCATATCATTTTAAGATTGCTGCCTGCTGGGCTAAATATGAAAGGCTGCTCAACATAGGTGAGCTAAGCGGTGTCCCATAGCCAAAGAGAAATGCCATGCTTGGGCAGCACCATGTGAAAGCGAGCACATACCCAAGCTAAAAAGGAAGGGGCACAGGGCTGACACTATCATTTTAATACCTGTTTCAGGTACTGCTAAAACCTATGCGATTTCTGGAAACAAAAGTCACAAAGAAAAAGAAAGAAATGTAATTTTCAAAGGTTGATGTAATTAGGCAGTTAGTCTCCATCAGCATGAGATCCATTCTGCAGATCTTTCCCAGGGAGAAGGGCCTTCATTAGCATTTTGTATCTGGCAGGTTTGCAAGGCCTGCAAGTGTTGAGTGTAGTATTTATTTCCAAAAAATTTATACTCACTTTTACCACAGATTTGATGTCCTAGTTTTAGAGACTGCAGGTTTGACATTGCAGCCATACAGGATTCCATCAGCTTCACCTCCAGATTTCAGTCAGCAGGTATTGAAAGAAATTAGAATTTGTTCTTTTGGACAGGATCACTTTGCTGAAGTACAAGCACAGAGCTAAAACTGAATATGGAGCAGTGAATGACATGCCAGTTATTATCTATTCTGTATGCTTCATTGTGTTTTTTACTTTCTGAATAGGTTCCCTTCCATATGTTAACACTATGTTTGTTGTTTTTGTTTTTTACAGTGTTATAAGAAATAAACTGCCTTTTGAAGATTTTGATGGAGATAAATTTAGTACTTTCCCAGTAAGCAAAGCCTTTCCTTTGATACACTAATCCCTTGATAATGAGGATGTCTATGGGATTCCTCTTACTTTCTGCAAAGCCTTATCCATTCATGTGAAAATAGGTAAAGGAATAAAGTGAATGGATGGGTTTTTATCATAAAATGTGGGGATTTTTCTTGGATGAAAAAGCAATCATTCATTTATGCCACCTGGGGAGATGCACACATAAAGCTGTGCTCCCTGCAGAAGCAAATTGCTCTGCTGCTGAGTGGTTTGTTTACTGAATTAATAAGAGGTGAAGCAAAGTCATATTAAAAAAAAAATTGCCAACTTGTCTTATTTCTGCACCAAAGCATGCAAGGTGTCATTTATTAAAGCTTAGCAAAGGGACTCCGGAATACAACCTGTTTACTGGGTTTTATTCTTACACCTTTAGTTAGATTCTCATTTTAGATACTTTAAATTGAAAGTGCAAGAGCAATAATGACTGTCCTATATGTGTGCTTCTCCTGGCCTTCAGACATTGAGGGGCTATCACTGGCGAGGCAGAGACTGCAATGACAAAAACACCACCGTGTATCCTGGCAGACGGTAAAGCTTTTAATTATTTTAAAGGCTTCCTAGTGATTGTGGCTTCTTGAAGAATGAGCTCAAGATTTTATTTTGGCCATATTCTGAGATAGCACATCACTGCTTGTTGCTTGATTTCAATGTGATAGGGACAAGAGGGGATGATCAAGATTAGGGGTGGGGCGCGTTTGCAGGGGTGGTGCACGGGTTTCTTTCCTTTCTCTGAAGTGCCTGCAGCCAAAGTTGGTCAGACACACCAAATGTGGAGGGAGGAGGGAAACCATGCTGCTGAGGCTTACAAACCTTATTACACTTGAGCTAGAGCAGGCTGTGCCTATTTTAGGGAGCAGCAGGGTGGGAGTGTGAAACAGTGGTGCTCGTGGCTGGCTGCTGACCTCCAGCATCCAATCCTCATGGTTTGTGGAAATGAAGGGCTAAATATATACCCTTCTAAGTGAATACCTTCTGGGTGCATACCTCCCAGCTGCCTGAGCATGGACTTTTATGGAGACCTGGAACAGAGCACAGCCAGTCCTACTGGTCTGGCCTTGCTCTGTTGCTATTTTACCTTTTCAAAAACACAGCTCTCCTCTACCATGGTTTTGCTAAGAAGTTGTTAACCAGGACTGATTTTAAAGCATAGATATTAACCAGTTTGTGACCAGATAAACTGAGATTAAGGGTATGGCCTGGGTAGCAGACCTGCATCAGCAGAAATGGTTTTACAGAGTCCTGGATAGATGGATATTCAGAGACTGAATATATGGAGTTTTCCTGCAAGAGAGGTCTGCGCTAATCATACTGTTTTATGGGCCAAAGAAAATCCTCATTACCCTGCACTGAATTTGGAGTGAGGGGCTTGGTGGATTTCAGTGAACACTTAAAAGGGCAGGGAAAAAGGTCTGTCTTTTCCAAGAATCACCCCCACCAACTTCAGCTAAGTGCTGAAAGGATACAGACTGAAAGGATAAGTTTCATTCAGCAACTTCCAGGATTAACTTTAAATTAATATTGCATTTTGCTGGCAAAAATTCCTCTTCTGGATTCAAAGGAGGAAAACCCCCACTCTTCCATGCAGAAAGGAATTTCTAATTGCTTTTTATTCTTAGCGAAAAATGACACTAAAGATCTAATTTCCTCAAAAACCCCTTTTGCTTTATTTTCTGTTAACACTGTTTATCTCTTTGTAACTCTTTTTTAGTCCTGATAACTGGGATGTGAAAAGTGACTCTAACTGCAATGGCATATGGGTAAGTAAATGAAGTTGCACCTTCTTGATTGCTCCCTCTCTTTTTTCCTTCTTTTGAAATAGCCTGCAAATGTTTCTTTTTTTTTTATTTTGATTTATTAACTGATTTGGCTTACTCTTATTTTTTTACTGCCTTTGATATTCCAAATAATAGAACCATTTATTAAAAACTAAACAAATAAGAGAAGCAGTTATGAGTGAAGTTTGTTTAATGATGCTTATGATTATTTAAATAATGATTATTATAATTAATTTAAATGTACATATTAAAATAATATAATGGAAAGCATCATTATTATGATGCAGTGCTTCCTACAGGCAAGCATTCAAGAAGAACTAAATTCCCAGCCTCCGTTTTGCACTGCCACTTTTCAGGTGCTAGATAGCTACTATCATTTCTCCCCTCCAACAGGGTGTGGATCCGAAAGATGGAATTCCCTATGAGGAGAAATTCTGCAAAGGTAAATCTTTAGAGTTAATACAAGAAACAATGTCACTGACAATGCAGGGGAAAGGCATTTTTAATGAGCTTTACAACATCATGAGAAAGGCAAAATGGCAAAATTGTTGGATTTTTTTAATCCTGAGGGTGAGCAAAGAGGAAATGTGAAAAACACCAGCTGCTGGTAATCTCCTGTTAAAAGTAAGTTCAGTTACAAAGTTGAATACGTAGATCAGGGACAGCAGCAGAGATACCACCTCTGCATCTTCTGTGGAGCCTGAAGCCTAACCCAGAGGGTTGGCCTGGGGATTTAGGGGAGCAGTTTAACATCAGCATTTGTCCAGTTTGAATCATTGCCATAAATACATGCTGATCCTTTTCTGGAGAAGGACTTACAGAGGTGATGGCATCAGCTGATCTCCCAAAGAGGTGAAGTGATGGCATCAGCTGATCTCCCTAACTGTGAGGTGGGTGGGTGCCTGTGTGTACACATCACACAAATAACAACCTCACAAAACAGCCCTGACTGCAGTTGCCACGCACCTCACCTTACATTTAAATCAGGGAATGAACCATTGCCTGGCAAGGCTTCTCAATATTTTTAGATGAAAGGCAATCTACAAATGCTAAGTAACATTAATTATAAACCAGACAGGATATTCTAGCAGAAAACCTCATATGAGTAGCACATCCACCACCCAGTTCTGTTATAAGGAGCTTTGAGCAATTTTCTGAGTAATCCGATTTCCCTAAATGTTTAAGTACTTTTTAATGCATATTCTATGGATAGTAAAAATAAACATTGGCTGCACAGCAGAACCTCTGCTGAAATAACATACAATTTGAATATAACTAGGATTTTTTCTGATTAGCAAGACCTCTTCCTGTTTTTCATGCCCAGTTCCCGGTTGTTTCTTTATGGCTGATGGCAAATGCCTGCTAGACATTTTTTGCTGCAGATGGCGTGAAAATCCTCTTTCAGGGTCTGAACGTTTAAGCCTCATGAAGAGTGGTATAGCCAGTCACCCTGTGACTCCCTCAGCTGCCACGGCTGTTCTTCTTTAAGCATCGCTCTCCATGCTCGTTTTCAGTTTGCTCTTTCTGCTCATGTGACTAATAAAATGCATTAATTAGGTGCAGACTCACAAGGGGTCGTGCTGTTGGGAGACTCGGCCGGCGCTCACTTCCACATCCCTCCCGAGTGGATGACTGTCACGCAGATGTCAGCGGTGAGGAATCACATTCAGGTTGCCAAAAACACTGTGCCACTGGCTGCCATTTGCTTTGTCCCCTGTGCTGCAGGTTGCCAATGGGAAACAAGTGCAAAATGCTTCATTGCAATGGAATTTATAGTTATGCGTTCACGTGTATCAGTCCCCTCCTGCATCTGCTGTTATGAAGATAAAAAAACAGCCCTGTGCTACTGCCGGTCCTCCGACATCTGTGCAATTGGGTCAGGGAAGAGTTTGGCTGCAGTGGCCCAGTGCTGTGCCAGAAATACAAACCAGGACATCTGGCTTTCCACACACGTGCCTGTGGCTCAAGGAGACCTGTACTGTCTGTGGGATCAGTCCTGCCATTAGCAGGCTTGTTGGTATGGCTCCTTGCTGTGCGAGTGTTGCAGAAGTGACCCTGCTGATGGTTTGGGAACTTCTGTTTTAGGCATCTGGCTTTGAAATGACGTGCCCTGGGTTGTTTTCCCTCATCTGTGGCATATATGAAATAGGTCTGTTAACTCCAGCATTCAGGCTTTGAGGCTTGTTGAACAAATACATCCGCAGGTATTTGAGGGTCATCCAAGGATTTATAATAGACTTGTCCTTAAGGGAACAGTTTCTGTGACCGTGAAAGATCACGGCCCCACTGATGTCTATATTTGGGTGGTATCCCAGCATTTTCCATTTTCAAACAACATCAAAATGCAGCTGACTGTGAATTATGCTGAGCCTGGGCTGTTGCAGTTCACTGACATGTAATGAAATAATTGAGAGGAAAAGATCACTCCAGCAAACTGCAATTGTGGGGTGGAGATAAATGTGCAGGTATGCTCTTGACCTTCACTGTTGTTTCCTATCCCAAAATGTTGTCACTCCCTAGTCAGTGAGGACTGTTCCTTGTCCTTCTCTGCACAAATGTCTGCTGCATAGGGGTGATCAGATAGATCATCATTACCCACCTTTCCTGATGAAAACCACTGGCCTCTGTAGAAGGATATGGACATTTTCTGGAGAACAATTCTTATTCCAAAGTGTTGGTAGTTACAGTGCTGTGGGAGGTCTGAGAGTTTCATGTATTTTTTCACTTTTGATCTCAGAGCTGATTTGAATGTTGCAGATTAACAGTTGTTTTTCTCTGTTAAATGCTTATAAGTAACTATTAGATGAATGACACTGATGACAGAGCTGATGAGGCACATAATAAATTAGAACTAATGATAATTGAGATTACCTTGTCTAATGAAGATGGTAATAATACTGATGGTGATGATGATTCTCGCAGTAATGCTGGTAGTAGAGCCATGTAGGCAAGAAGAGTTTTAGACTATGTGAGCATTATATTATCACTACAATGAAGATTTAGAAAGCATTTCTGTTGCTTGAAGCTTTCTGGTCCACTAGCTGGATGGGTGAAGGGCTGGTAATAGCATGCTGAGGTAGAAGCTTCAAGGCTGGGAGCTGGAGTGCAGATGACAAAGCGAGTTTTGGTGGCTCCTTGTTACTGTCTGATGGGTGTAGAACAACTTGCATGGGAAGAGAACTGGTGCTCTCTGTGTAAGGCTCAACAAATATACACTTTCGGTGATCAACTCCATCTGGCCAGAGTGTGGGAAAAGTTGAGGACTGGTTGGAAAAGGAGAAGTGGGTCACTTTCCTTTGCAGAAAGAGTGCCTCCAGGTTAGAGCTGGTGCCCATCACTGGGGCAGGGAGGGCTAAGAGAGATGTGTTCCCTCACTGGCCTTTTGTAGTCACTCCACTGACAGCATATAAAATAAAAGGAGTTAATACGTCACTGGAATTGGAGAAGGTAAATACAGTGTATGAGTAGAGTAAAAAAAGAAGCCTGGATTTCACATGGAAATCCAGTGCCGCCTTGAGCCAGTCCCAGATATCTCTTGTGGTGTATGTTCTGAGTCCAGTAAGAAAGGGATGCATTAAAATACCACTTACTGGAGCTAGCAGAGGAAGGTAAAGGAGAATAGTATAGATATTCTTGTGTACCTTCAGATACTGAGTACCCTGAGCTGGGCAGCGTGAGACAGACCTCTGACGTGGGTATGGCACAGTATATTGGTAACATAAAGGAACTTGGGAAAATCAGTTACAGCTACACAGGGCAAAGCAAGGCTGAGCTAATCATCTTTCAGGAGATGCAGCCCTCCTACAGCTAGCTGAGCTCTACAGTAGTGCACTGCACAGCCACCATGGTGTATGTGGTACATGGAGTTTGGGGTAGGAAAGAGCAGATTCTGTTCTAGGACTATTTGCAAGCTTTCCTACCAATCTGGAAAAAATACAGCAGTTAAATATTGATGTAGAGATACAGAGAGCCCAATCATATTAAAAAACTATTCTCTGTGATTAAACTCTTGCAAAATTAAAATGTTATTTAATTTGGAGCTCACCTTGGATAAGAAAGTTGACACCTGAGCACAAAAGTGCCAGCAAAAACATTTCTGAGCTAATTCAGACTTTATCACTGCCTCTTCCTCTTGCTTGTCATCTTTGTCTTGCTCTCTCTGTGTAGAATGTCGATAGCAGCAATTCCACTGCCTTGGGGTTGCGAAGGTGCAATACTGTTGTCTCTTGATGTGTTGTATTAAATGCCACTGGCAAATATGGGTTTAATTAACAAATTAACAGGCTTCATTGCTTTTTCAGTGCAAGACTTTCCTCAAGGAGATTTTCTAAGCACGTCTAGGGATGGGTTTGTTACCATAGACAATGCAGAGAGTCTATGTACTAATCTCACGGAAAACATCTTTAACCTGAGACCACAGAAAGAATATGAAGTTAGGGCTTGGGGAGGAAAGCAAAAGGCATCAGCTTTGTGCACCTGTTGTTCCCCTGTACTGTCAAACTCAAGACATTTGCTTTGATTCTGTCCAAATTTCTTTGATAAGACGTATAAAAATATTAGTTTACCAAATGGTTTTATCTACAGTCAATATTAGAGTCAGTTCAAAGCTTTAATTTCCATTTCAGTAGAATCTTAAACCTCTTAATGGAATTCTAAACAGGGCTTCCTCACCCCTGCCCTGTAGAGGTTTTTTTATCATGTGTACAGGGAAAAGGTTGTGTGCCTGTTAACTCAGATTTATTAAGTGTACTATTTTATTACTTTAATGTTTTTCTATATTTTTACATATCCATTTTATATACTTTATACATTTTACATATTTCTTATTTATATTTATCCTTTTACATGTTTACATATACAAGTGTTTACATATACAAGTATAGAGTGAAATTTACACTTGGTAACAATGCTGTGGGCCCATCTGTTAATCAGCACCACGTCAGTGGCGGCTGTGAATTCCAGTTTTAAAGATAATTATGTGCAGAAATAATTTTTCAGGAGAGATGCTGAAAATTTCATTAAGAGACTCTGCAAAATGCTGGTTTTCCCTGATTATGCTGCACATATTCTACCGTGCAGAGGACTAGTTTTGATGAGTAAGGGAAGAAAGAGAATGCGAATGAGAAATTTCCTCACTGAAGCAGGCTCAGGATGCTGTTTGGGTAGCTGGATGATTAACACAGGGGTGATGAGATGAGCATTTGGGCTGAACAACTTTGGAATTCATATGCCCATGACGCTGAATTGAAGAGCATTGTTGGAAAGATGTTGTATACTGGATTGTGGATTTCCTGGTCTAATTAGGAATTTACTGCCCTCCTAGCAGTGGGATAATAACCCCCTGTGTAATCCAGTGCAGAGAGATGTGCTTCAGTTACATGCACCATGTCATGGAATGCATCACGTTGCATCATTTACTTTTCCCATATCAAGTCCTCTAGTGCCTTCCTGCTCTTTCTGTTTCCTTTCACCTGACCAAATGTGGAGATCTGAATCATGTTCCTGCATCCACCAAGGAGACTGGTTTGAGGGGGAAAACTTGCAAGCACCTGGGCACCAGCCTGCCCACAATGATGCAGCCATAGGCACCCATTTTGTCTGTCACCAAGCTTGAGCATGTATTATATCTCAATGGGGAGATGTGTTTTCCAGTGATATTTCCAAAGCCTTTACCTAGGAGCCAGGCACATATACAGTTATCATATCTCTCAGAAGGTGTTCTTCCCACAAAGAGCATATGGAGGCATTACTTGGTGTGGAAAATATCCATTATAAGGTGGACACATCTTTGAAAGCTGTAGCTCAGGCATGTTATTTCTCCAGTTAAAACAAACAAACAAGCAAAACCAACAAAAATATTCCCTCACTCTTCTCTATGTAGCACTAGGGGAAGTCACAGGTACCTTACAGGAAGAGAATTATACAGCTGTAAGAAGGGGATGAGTCAACTTTATTTTGGCTTTCTGCTTGTCAATAGCTTCTGGCTTTGCCAGACTTTTCTTTCAAAAGGTTCAATAAGAATTGAGCTGAATATTCATTCCTTTGACCTGAAAATTTGTACACTAAAAATGAAGTGTAATGCAGTAGGTGTGCACTTTAAGAGGTTTAGTAAAGCAGAAGAAATGCTGGTGAGGATTTTTGGAGGTGGATAGTTTTTGTGGAAAGCTAATATTGAAAACACTGGTGTGTCTAGCAATGGATATTATGCTCCTGCTGCTCTGTCCATCTGTTTGCAATTGACTTCCAAATAGCTACTAAATGCAGCATTTTTCTGTTACAGATTTGGAATAGAAACAACTTTTATTTCTCATTTTAGAGACAATTTTATTTTGAGATAAAAGCACTATATATTTACAAATGTGCTGGAAATAATACCCTTTCTAGAAAGAGGAATTTTAAAACTGTTGGATCTCTTTTTCATGCTGAATAAAGAGAAAAATAAATCCTGCATTTATCCATAGTCCAGTGAATATCTATTTGCCCCAGAACTCAAAGGGTTCTCAGGTTTTGTTAAAGTAACTGTTTCACAGTATTTATTTCCTATTAGCAGAATTCATAATTTCTTTAAATGTGGATTCAGGATGTCCTGAACCCTTATCCTACTGACTTTTTTTTTTTTTTTTGCACCACTAGAAAAAACAGAAGTTTGATATGTGAAATTCTTATTAAAAACATTCTCTAGCTTCCCTTTAAGTCCACTGAAATGCAGGCAAGTTTCTCCCAGCTAGTACTGTGATGACTAAGGTGCCGCATTTTGCGGGAAATAAGGTTATAGTTTTGCTAATTTCAAACCTCTGCCCCTTGCAGCTTTACAGAATAAAAATGTTATTCGTGCTTTTTAAAAAGATATATTTTGCTTTTCTGAAGGGCATTAAGGTTTGCTTATTTGTATATTTAGAATAAGAAAGTTGTCTGTGGTACTTAATACTATCACAAGGACTTGAACAATACTAAGGGATGTTTCAAAGATTTCAGGATTTCCAGGACTGACATTTCTACAGGCTTGTATAAGTGTGAGGTTTCCAGTGCCCTTTTGTGTTCTGATTTTGAAAATCTCTTGCCATAGCAACCCTGAACCTTCTTCCGTTTAAGCACGGCTTGGCATTCGTACATTTAGCATCAGCCACGGCTTTGGCTGCCCCATATTTCAAGGCAGGACACATCTAGGAGATGAGAATATTCATTGAAATGAGACCCATCTAGAGCGTTCGAGGCTAAAATATGGCATTTGTAGCTAGGCTGGAAAAACTTTCTACTGATTCTCTGCTAAAATCTGATGCGTAGGCTGAAGTAGGTTTCTCAGCCAGAATAGTCTAGAGAATGATATTTAGACAAGTCTGTGCTCAAAAGAGTTTTATGCTAAAGGTCAACATAGTTTAACCTCCAGAGTAGGACACATTTGCATCCGAGACTAAGAGAAACGCAGTCTGTTAGACTGTACTCTCCAAACTATGTCGCTGCAGAGTTTAAGGTCTAGCATTCTTCTGAAATTTCCATTAACTACTCATCTCCACCCTTTGGAACTGAAATATCTTCAAAAGTCTGGCCTTAAGTGCTTTGTTGGAAAAATGTCAATGCTAAATGTATATACAGTTTTCAAATACAACTATAATTTTGAGCTCAAATGTTCCTTTCCAAACCAATTTACATCTCAATTAGGTTCTGGCTAATTCATATTTGAACTAAGTTTGCAGGGGAAAAAAAAGCCAAACACTTAAAAGTTATTGGGAATTGTCCAATGAATATATTGGTTTTGAGTGCCAACAGGAAATAATGTGAGAATTGGTCATAGAAGGATTTGTTTTAAAAATATTTAATAATTTTTACCTCTTTTTATATTATATGCTGATATATCTCTCATATGCTGTGACTTATAAGAGATCATATCTGCAGGGTTGGTTTTTTCTGTGCTAAGTGACTATTTCTGTCATCTTTCATGCAAAACTATGAAGAGGGAAATATTGCAAATGGCTAAGCCATACTGTATCCCTCCACTTCTGCTCATAGCTGTGCCCTTGGATTAAGTGGTTGTTTGCACACAAAACTAACAGATTTGAAGAAGGCAGATTTGAAGGTTCCCTCCACCCCTAAAAAAACTAATAATTTTTATGTATGTATGTATATACGGATACACTCAAGGACACATACATATGTGAGAGAGAGAGAAAGAGAGAACAA
This sequence comes from Pseudopipra pipra, assembly GCF_036250125.1. Taxonomy (NCBI): domain Eukaryota; kingdom Metazoa; phylum Chordata; class Aves; order Passeriformes; family Pipridae; genus Pseudopipra; species Pseudopipra pipra. The sequence continues at coordinate 107,710,472 of NC_087549.1, forward strand.
ACTGAAAGATAATTAATACATGCCCATTTTCACCTTTGTAACTAACGCAGATATACTGTAAGTAGGTCAAATCTGCTGTTACATGCTTTAAACTGGCATCTGCTGTGCATTAGACTGCTCAGAGCTTGGCTTCAGGATTTCTTCCCCCACAACCCCCCTTTATTTGCCTTTCTTCCTCTTTCCCTGCATCTCCCTCCATCCTCTTACAGTCAAAATCCACAGACATATACTCAACCCAAGTATAGCTCCCATTCGCCTAAATGATAATTTTCTGGGAATGAGAACTTGGTGGTGACCACAAGATTTAGCTCTTCTGTGGCTGCTCAGTTACTTCTGACCCTCCTGGATAAAGAATTACCCACCTGCTTGTTGTTTATAGCAGTGAGGTCTTAAGGAAACCCCGCAATTGCTTGGAGAGAAAATGAAGCTAATAAATTATATGGATTAAACAAGCCTGTAAGTTCTTTGGTATTATGTTTTGACCTTCTTTTGGTTATTACCTTTTCTATCAGCAGTTTTTCCTGTATGAGCACACTGGATTTATACTTTTGTCTTTGCAAGCGTACCCCAGACTAATAGATGCCGGAAATTTACTCCATGTTCTCGTCCTTCTGAGGTAGCACAATTTATCAAGGCTGTTTTTCTAACCTTTCATGATTTTTGGGACATTCAGAAATCAAAGTGGAAAGGAACAGGGCACTGTGTTTTGAATGTGCAACATGGCTTGCATCTGTAGAGAGGCTTTCACAGAGACAGTCACTTTAAAAATGTTAGGGACTAATATCAGCAAAAGCAGAGGAGGGTAAAGGATGTATGTATCTCTCAGGAAGGTTATGTCGCATGATGTGTTTTTCTCCCTGGTCCCTGCCATGCTCAGGGGCCTTTCTGACTCTGTTGCTTTAGTGCCATCTCTAAAATTTGCAGTGAGGACCAGGCAGAGGTTTTTAGGGGATCGGATGCTTGCAGCTCATTCTGCTGGAGAGAACAGGAGAGCTTTGAGTGAATTTGACATTATACTTCTGCCATATGCTCTGGGGACATCACACCGTCATCTCTTCCTGTGCCCAACGTTGACCCACCTTTGAACAGGATGGATGCTGGAGCAAACAACTGCTGCCTTGGTGGTCTGCGCCTGCAGTACGTACTCCATATCGGGAGGAGTTTTGGACTCCTCCAGAATTAAAGGGTGCCAGAAGTTGCAATTCAGATATCTCTTCTGCTTTTCCTTCCTCCATCTCTTGATACTTGTCTGCCTTACAAGAGTCAACTTTTTAAGTATATGCATACATAATTACCACTACTGGCTGTATTTACAATTGCAGCTGTCTGGCTAATGCTCCGGCTAAGAAATGTTCGAATTTGCTAAAAGGATTTTTGTCTGTGAGGGCAAAACTGTGTTGATTTAAGAATTTCTCTTTCAGAAATCATTTGCTAATCTTCCAATGGCTTTCAGTGACGAGCTTGACTGGCCCCAGTTCTCAGAGATCACTGGATTTCTGAATTCCACTATCGGGTAAGACAACCAGCAGGGAGGGTGGCCAAGTCACAGCAAGTCTCAATGTCAATCAAAGCACAGCAAGGAAAAAAAACTCACAAGACAGTGCTTTAAAGGAAAGATAAAAAATACATTCAGATCTGCTTCTGCCCTTTCTAAAATCAAGATTGACACTGGATTTAGGGTTTTTAAAAAATATTTTAAGTATATAACCAGATCTTCCTGAAATTCGAGGTAGGTTTTAGAACTGGTCTAATTGAAATTTAGAAGGAGAAAATCTTGTTCTTTGCAGAATTCTGGGGAAGAGAGAAGGGGAGCATTGCTGAAACTAACAAAAATCAGCATTTCCTTTTTCTTTTTTTTAATCTTTCCCTCTTCCTCAGATTTCCTTTCTGCTGCTGAAACAGTGGAATAAATGGTAACCCCTTAGGGGGAAATCTTTCTCTCCTCCCTCCACCCTTTGTTTTTTAACACATTTAGAGGGAAATAGCAAAAGAAGAATTTGGAAGAGTCTGTGACCTAATTTGCTGTGTTAGCTTGGCTCATGTGGATGGGGAAGGATGTAGGGATAGATGGGAAAAAAAAGAAGTCTCTGCCAAAAAGGAAGGAAAATAAAGTCTAAACACTTGAAATGCCTGCAGTTTTAACTGTTAAACTAAAAAAAAAAAAAAAAAAATCATAATTTTATTAATCATCTGTCTGGCCAGCATTAAGAGGCCTTTTAATCCTGCCAGAACTGTACGGTACAATCACCAACAGTACCTGGTCGGACCTGAATTTCAGACAATTTTTATTTTATTTGTGTAAGATAGGTCAGGAATAGAGTTGAATGCCAAACCAAGCATGAGTCAAGCCTAAAGAGGCTCTCTACCAACAGAATTAAAAAGTTGGCAGAATTATATTCTTTTCCAGGAAAAATATCTGTTGCACCATACATTTCTTGCTTCCTTTTTTCTCCCAGTAAAAAATCCAGGCTCCCCGCCTCAGCTACATTCACACAGTGTCTGCTTTAAGAAGGTTTACTACTTGACAAGCCAACAGGAAACATCTATGCAGCCTCCTCTATCGGAGCCATAGCAAAACTGACCTTTAAAAACCTGTTACAATGTCCAGCCACTCAATACACGGCATTTGTCTGGGCTCCAAAGAATCTGAAGTCCACAAATGATCAGAGATTAGAACTGACCCCGAAGTTGTCAGTGACAAGCCTTGGTCCAGAGCTCAGTTTTTAATCTCTTTCACTTCTGGAAGAAATAAAAATCAAACAACTGCCTGGGACTTCAAGGTATCTTTAAGAGAAGTAGCTCAAAATCCCACACCACAATAAGTGCGGTGGAGACTGGCTGGCACTGTGCAGTGGGAGGATACCAGTTACTTCAAGACTGCCCAAGCAGAGATACAAACTTGTGTGGTCCGTGTCCATCTTTCCCACCCCCTGATAAGCAAACAGGGATACCACTTTTTAACTAATATCCTCTGAATGAGAAGGTGTGTTTGCTCCTCTTCCTCTGCCTGCCCACTATGTTGAAAACCAAAGAGGTTGAGCATTTCTTGCATGGCCCATTGCATGGTGACTGGCTGAGGTTTTTCTGCACAGGTAGTTACTTCTTGTTGCTGGTTTAAAACTTATTATTGCCTTTTGTATCTTAGTCTTCATCCAAGTTTGTTTTTGTTAAGCCATGATATTTATCTGATTCCTTTGGTTTCTCAGTTCAAACACAAAATCAGCAGCCCAGATAGAGATGATCAGGTACTTCTGACTGGGAGCTTGGTCTTCTTATCAACATTTGGGCTGTTATTCTTTTCACTTGCTTTTTGATTTTTCTCAACAGTGCAAAGTAAAGAAGAGAACTAATCACAATCAAGCATAACCTGCTTTTAGATTAATCTGTCCAAGATTTATGTTGTTGGGAAATGATTTCCCTGCCAATATTTCTTCTCTTTTATTTACTGTTCCATAACAACCAATTGAAAAGTCAATTTGTGAACAATCAACAGGATTATTTTGATAAATTATGTATAACAAAAAGGTTTTTAAACACATTATCTGAAAGACCAGCATAAAAGCATTGTTTCTGGATGGAACAATGTCAAAGAAACTTTCCATCAATTTATAGTTTCTGAAAAGATATCTTGGCTTCGTTTTAGGCAACTCTGTTCAAGATTAAAAAGATTTATGACCACAAAAAAGGAGAGATAATGAAATAGAAGTATATACATAACTGGGGTACTAAGTTGTTCAGAAACAAGAACATATTTCTTTTTTAATATCAGCTTTATTTTCATCAGTATCATATGAGTTTAGCAGTTTGCATTTTTTCAATTTGTTTCAGAGGCTGGACAGACTCTCTGTATCTGCGTTTACGCAAGAGAAATCGCTGTAATCACAGAGACTTACAAAACATTTCCCAAAATGGTATGTTAACTTTTTTCATTTTTTGTTGTTTTGTGGGGTTTTTTTAACATTGCTGCTGCTGATACTTGATGCTGCATTAATGACCATCTTTCAGAAACAAGGAGAAACCCCTTCCTAGCTGCATGCATTTCTTATGGAAAAAATAGAGAACAGAACTTATTCAACTCAGCACCTTTTCTTCTTGCTCTGAGCAGGGAGGGGTGTGGCTTGATCCCTTTTATCAACACACTAAGGATTTCCACCGGATTAAAACCGGTGTACCCCACTGTAACTCTATGGACCTTTTTTTGACTAGGGTCAAAATGAGGGATTTAGAGGGATGTCACTAGTAGTGACAGAGATAAAAGGGCCATTGTCCATCTACTCCGGAGGCTGTGGCATGGTCCCTGCTTGCATGCATTCCTCTGCTCTATACTCCTGCAGGGAATGCTGAGAGAGCCCTATACTGCACCCCATGGTAGCACAGGGGACTCCTAGGGCTGCCACACCAGCAGGCAGAGTGAGCACAAAACAGTCATCAGTCTCATAGCAAGGCTGTCCATGACATCCTAAGACATCCCAAGACATCCCTTGGGGGCCAGCAAGCAGAGATCCTCCTGCAAAACTGGGAAGGTCAACGGTGCTCATCTCAGTGTGCTCTTACAACAGATTTTAAATAAGTAATCAGACACAAACAAAGCACTGGTGGGACAAAGACAGGAAAGAAGTCTGTTATGCTTTAGTTAATTATTTTTGTGAGGCTGGCATAACATCTTTCTATGAAAAAACTTTCATATATATATATGCATATAAATATACAGAAGACCTGACCTACCTAGAACTAAGGAAAGTGTTTTGCATGGTACCTCAGTGTGCAGTGAAGAAGAGAAAGATTATTACAAGAAATAAGAGGTGGGTAGAGAAAAACCTAAGCAGGGAAGAGCAGTGGGTTTGAGAGAGAATCTATGTCCCCTGTGCATCTCTCCTGAGGCTAATGCAGCTTAACATTTGGAGTGGTGACCTTAGAGCAAAGACCAGGGTACATGCTTGATAGCTTCTGTGAATGATGCAAAACTGCAAAGTATTAACCATCCTAGAGCAGGACACATCCTTACACAGGAATAATTTAGATGAACTTGGGAATAGCAGTGACAGGAATTGTAGCAAATGCAATTGTACAAAACGTCTATGACAGAACTAGTGATGAGATTTGTCTGTAAACTAGTGGCTCGTCAGCCAGAGGTGGTGGAGGAACAGAGGCACTGGGGTCCAAAGGGAAATTCCAAGAAACCATCAGGAGTACAGGATCAACTGGAAAGAGACTAAGGAGGTTGCAAGATGTATCATGCATGGCATTTTCTCTAGAGACAGGGAGACAGTCCTTCCTCATATAAGTCCACTGATAAGAACTCAGAATTTGAGCCCTTTTTGTCTAGGGAGGACTGACTTGGGTGGGTATAGATACAGAAAAGGGCTTTAGAGAGAATTAGGGCAATGGAGACTTCTGAAGACACGCTGGCATTTCAGCAAAGCAAAAATTAAATGGTGTTATGGTTTTGAATCCCTTTGAGGTATAAACACCACAGAGTGGGAAGAATGGTTTAAACTGAAGGATAACTCTGGTACAAGAACGTGGCTTTTCATTAATCCTACCTCTGTTTGGAGAGGAAATTTAAAAAAAAAAAAAGGTTACTAACAAGGAGTAAAAACCTAGAATAACCCTCAAAACAGAGGAATAAGGGCAAACAAGAAACCCTGAGTTGTTTCAAGACAGAGTTGAATTAAATTTGTCCAAGAGGTTGTGTGAAGACGTGACAGTAATCCTCCTTAGAAATTGAGGTTTATGATGTCAGCTTTTGTGTCTTGGATTAGGTGATGTTCCCAACAGCAGGTTTAAAAGACACTTGATTATGCTGTGATTATCCCTTTGTGTTTCCATTGTATTTAATTAATTTTCATGCTTCAGAAAACTGGCTGCAGAAGCTTGGGAAAATTTATTCTCCTTGGGTAGATAATTTGGCTTTATGGGATGCTCTTCCTCTCCAACAGATGATTCATGTTGGCTGCAAGTGAGGAGCACTGCTGTCCCTAGAGCTACTTAGAAACTCATTAAATGTTTGGAATATTTCTGCAAGATTTAGGGTCAGAAAGGGTCTGCCTCAGCCCTACCTTCGACAAACAGACACATATAAATATCTCAAAGGCAAGCGTCAAGAGGATGGTGCCAGACTCTTTTCAGTGGTGCCCAGTGACAGGACAAGGAGTAATAGCCATAAACTAAAACACATGAAGTTCCACCTCAACATGAGGAAGAATTTCTTTGCATTGAAGGTGGCAGAGCGCTGCAAAAGGTTGCCCAGAGAGGTCACGGAGCCTCCCTTTCTGGAGACATTCAAAGCCCACCTGGACAAGTTCCTGTGTAACCTGCTCTAGGTGACCCTGCCTTGGCAGGAGGCTTGGACTGGATGATCTCCAGAGGTCCCTTCCAGCTCTAACGATTCCCTGATCTTACCAGGCAGAAGAGGTTGCACAGACAGGTAGCATGATGCAAGAATCACTTCCGGGCTCAGGTGGGCATTTTCACCTTAAAAATTGCCTTCTGGTGCCAGCACCAATGGCACTGGCAATGCCTCTCATATGCCTTCCTACTTCCTGTGGCACACTTGGTGCTCCTGAGGCTTTGAGTCTTCTGTGAAAGCGTTTTACAATGTGTTTGGTGTCATCAATCAGGTGTTTCTGACTTTCTTGCCTGTAAGATGCAGGGCACTAAAGTTGATGGCTCTTGCAGTCCCCCAGTTGTGCTTTCTGAGAGAATAAAAAAAAGGGCCAAACTAGATGGTCATGGATGACTAGGTGTGAGTGGTTCTTCTCATTTCTATCCAGTTCATCTCAGTACATGATAGCCTAATTACCTTGTTCTGTTCTCCTTACATTAATGGGGGTGGTAGCTCCTTCACCTCCTTTTCCCAATTCCCTTGTAGATTTTTTTTTTAAATAATCTCTCACTGTGTGCATGGTTCATTTTTCTCTCCACATATCTCCTTTCCACTTACAGGCACCTGCAGGATATAAAAAGAGGTGAGCCTGTGACAGGGCAAAAGACTCTGAAGAAAATTGAGAAGGGAATTTAAAAAAGGGAAAAAACTACAAGTGAGAGAATAATCTCAGGATGTCTTCCCTTGATGTCTTCTCTAAATCATCACACTGACACTACACTGTAAAGGTTCACTTTTATTGCCTCATTTGGCTTAATAGTTTCCCTGAATGGGAGGATTTAAATAGCCGCTCTCAGTGGCAATAAAGCAAAAAGTTGGCCACTACCCTGACCTAACCTCACCTGGGACAACTAAACCTTCTTTTGAAAATGATGCTTCACAGCCCTACATGTATGCAATGGGAGGATGAGTCACTAGAGAGGATGATCTGGTGGGGAAGATGTGCAGCCAAGAGCTAGAGCCGGGGGATGGCATTGTGTCAGACCTCAGCATGGAGGGACTTTCCCCACTGACCTTCTCAGGACATGCATCTTCACTCTGGAGAAATGCTTCCTCGGTCTCTGTGATAGTGAGATTTCTGCCTTCCCTTTCTTAAGAAATCCCATTATCCTCTAGAGATTGTGGACCCTTTCCTCCTCTGCATCTGACTGAGGGACAGGACCAGGGAAGGTGCCCCTCAGCTCAGTATGTTACCCATGGCCTGTGAATATACTCGTGTCAGAATTGCTGACATTCATTTTGGGTGACCAGTTTTGCTCACCAGGCATCCCACAAAATGCATGGGACATGAAACATAAGTTAATAATTCGTAACAAATCTGTTCTATTCTGACACTACTGTGGAAGTACAGCTTGTGGTTGCACAACAAGCACCTCAGTGTCCTAATCAATGTTTTCTGTCAGAGTGACTTGCTGAACAGTGTTCTGTAGATAATTTTTGTTGGTTCACTATTTTCAATACCGTTTTGTTGTGTTTCCTTCCAGCAGCTTCACACAGGTTGATAAGCTATGTGCCATTTCTGGTTTTTGACTGGGTGAGTGGGATCTCCAGGTGTGAGGGCTTGGCATGAATGCTCAGGTGTGGAGTTAGAAAATTCTTCTAAATGTTCTCCAGCACTTGTTGAAGATCCCTTGTTTTGATAGAAACATCCTGACAGTGAAATTGGTTAGATAAACACGGGAAAAGGGAATACCCTCAGATTTTCTAAATAATTACAGCACAATCTTACAATTGTCATCCATGTTTTGCATGAGATACTTGGATAATGTAGGCTATTTCAAAGGATGGGTATTTTATGTTCCTTTGCCATTTTTAGTTTCATCTGTCTCTTTGGGATTCTTGCCTTTGACCAGAAAAATTAGTCCTTTTTAACATGTGCTATGAGTCACTGAGCCATCAACCACCAGTTATCTCACATTGGCTTCAAAACCAGTTAAGAAATAATAATTCTTTTTTTTTTTTTTTCTTCATCTGTCCTGGGAAGTCTATTCCACTTGAAGTTCATTTGGGAAAAACCAGATACTTTTTTCTTTGCGTCATTATATTTTCAATTGCTTTTACAACGTAAGGGAGCAAAAGATTAGAAGTCAATAAGCCTTCTTGCCCACGCAGCACTTTTGGTTCTATCCAGACCCGGGGTCTTTCAGTGCACTTTAGTGCTGCTCCCTGTGAGCCATGCAAGGTTTGAGTGCAAGAAAATATAGAAGTGCAGCTCAAGTATTCCAAGGTTTATGAAATTCAGAGTTGCTCACAAGCAGAAGGAAACCCAACCTTGATTCCTCAACCAAAACTAAAAAAAACCCACTGGTGTGAAAATATTTGGAAAGAAACAAAAAGAAAGACAGGAGAGATCCAGGAAGAGCTTCCAGGACATTCAAAAGTGTAAGAGTAACTGTTCTGCCTCATCTCTTTTTGTATCTTGAATGTTTTTATCACAGATTGCATCCTGTATCACAAAAGCTTCCTTGAAGACCCAATTTACCCATGAAAACTGTTTTCTAAAAACCCTTTCATTTTCTTGATGGTTTGATTTGTAACTGTGTTAGTGCTTTCCACAGAGCTGCTTATAACTACCTATGCTTGTGGAGTTAATACATACCCTAAACCAGCTTATTGGGATTTTTTTTATAAATACATTTTTAATTTCTAGAGGTCCCACTTGTTTATTTGTGCTAGAACTGCAGCCTCAGTCCAGGGAGCCATGTGGTAGAATGGCTTTAAGAGGGGGTGTTCCACTCTAGCTGAAAGAAGGGCTATTAAACAGAAAAAAATAAACTACTGGTAGTTATGTTCCAAGCCATATTTTCTAAGGATTTCATGAGGCTCTTATCCTACTGAAAAGAACTTCTCAACAGACGGGCTGGATTTTTGAATCAGCAACCCTCAGGAAAGAAGCAGCAGACAGATATATTAATTTTTAACTTGGAAGAACTGGATTATTTAAAACATAAAGGATTCCCTGATATATGTGGTTGGCATCACTGTGAGTGATAATAACAAAGGCACCACTATTAAAATGCAAAGTGTATTATTGCTACCTTAGGGGTTTATCTCTTAGATCTTTCCCCCATACCAATCTAGCAGGGATTTAATGATGTTCTGTCCATAAGGTTCCTCCCAAGAGCTGCGGGGAGGACAGGATTTGTGGCTCAAAGCAAGCTTCAGAAGCACAATGCAGAAAAAAGAAGAGACCAGGAAAGAGCTGAGCTGAGAATAGAGGGAGTGTAATACCAGAGGAGAAGGAGCGAGAAAAGAGGAGAGAGTGATAATACTACAAAATAAAAGCAAGTACTATCTGTAGGGCCTGCTTCTCTGAAGTGTATGTTTCTCTGCATTGCTGTCCAGTGAGCTTCTTGCAGTCACAGCCTTAGTCTCATCTTGAACAAAGCCTAAAGTATTTTTTGGCTCCTTGTTTGCTAACACTCTTATACTGCAGGTGATGGAGTTTGATTTGTGTGCTGGGGATGTATATGCAGAGCCTTTAAAGACCTGCTAGTAGGTTTAATGCATAAAAACTTCACTAAATGGGAATGCCTTTCTCATTCAAAATATAAATGAAAGATTACAGATGCTCACAGATGCTTAGGTGTAGCCAGCAATTTTCCTCAAGTAGGAAAGATTTGTATCCAATCCATTGAAATGCACAGCTTCTTGGGAGGAGTGCAGCTGCTCTAATACTACTTTTTGTAAGTCTGACACTTGTGGGGAGAGCAATGCAGAAACTCAAATGTTGGTGTCTACAGCTATTTAAGGTGCTTTACAGTATCTTTCCCATCTTCAGCTGCCTTTCCAGAAGTGTACAACCTCTCATGCATCCTGTGATGAATCTCCAGCCCTGCTGCAGGTGTCTTGGATAGTCTGGGATGTCAAAAATGGCACTTGATGTCTATGTTTAGGACCTGAATCAGTCCCAATGTGGTATAGCTGTGAGACGCATACTCTTAGAAGAGTGAGAACGGTTTCCTTTGCAATTTATAGGGAAAGTTAAAAGTAGAACGACTGTTGACAAGTCAGGTTGGCTGGTTTACAAGAGACTACTATGTTCGACAGATGGGAAGAAGCTGCCAGATCTGGATTAAAAGCCAGATCAAAACAACCCTGCACTTTAAAGTATTTGATTTAATACAGCCAGAAGTGTGGGACTCAGGTAAGAGGCAGCAGGTCCCTGGATTTAACTTTACTTCTTACTGCCAGCACCTAAAAGTATTACAGAGATGATTTCTTGTTACATTTCTATTTTTAGTGCTTCTACATTCTTGGAAATATCCAATTAACTTGGGTTTTGCACTTTGTGTTTTAGTTGGTTTTTTGGTTGTTTTTTTTTTGTCACTATAACAATGTTGTACTAATTCTCTTATTCCCACTGTGTGTGATCAGGTGGTTCTTCTGGAAACCTCCTCTATTTAATAAAAAGGTGAGTGTTTAATGGGATTCAAGTGCTAACTCAGGGTACAGAGGCATTGATAGAGTTCTGCTTCTCTGAAAGAAACATGCAAAGCCCTGTAAGGAATATACTATCCACAAGTATTCTAAAAAGCACAGGCACTTTAAGGAATATATTATCCACAATAATGTTCTAAGAAGTACAGCTTCCCTTGACCCTTGTGCTCTGAAGTGATGGCTGTTTCTTCTCTGTGATAAACATTAATAAAAAGAAGAAAAACTATTTTAAAGTGTGGATGTCACCATGTCCAGGGCCTTGAACTTGGCTCAGTAAAACCAGTGGGGCATTTCCAGTGATCTTAGGGAAGAGACTAAACCTTTCCATACATCTATGCTTTGTGTCCCCTTAACTGTGTGTAGCAATGTACACAGACATAGGTAAGTCCACTGTTATCTCCACATGGATATAACTGTGTATCTACTGGATAGTGAGAGGCAGCAACTCTCCTTTTCAGATGAATTTAGGTGGGCTATGGATCAGTCAGGTTTAGTTTACTTTAGTTCACATGCCAAGGATTTTTATTGTTCTCTCCTCCGGAAAAAAAGTAGTAAAGAATCCTTGCCCTCTAGCACTGAGCTTCGAACCACATCCTGATTTGATCTTGAGTTCAATTGTGCACATAGACTTACTTGTCAGCCAAACATTGTCTTCCTCTCTCATCTCTAATTAAAAAAAAAACCATTTTGGTTCATGTCTTTGCCCCACAATGAAACTACAGTCCACTAGGAGCAAAAGAGAGATGAAAAAAGATGTGTTTAAGACACTTTACTAAAATATAAAACTATAGTGAAAAGAAAAACCCAGAAAGGAAAACCCTCTCCCAAACATAGGAGCGTAGTCATTTCAGCACTGTCTGTATCCAACCAGGCTACTTCCAAATGTGATCTCACACAAGCACGGTGTGTGACTCAGACACTGAGAGCGTATTTTCACATTAATATAGATGCATATTTATCTTTTAGCTTGGCCAGAAACCAGCTGTTGGACAATCCAGCCATAGTTATCTATGCTACAATTGGGAATGATGTCTGCAATGGGTAAGGTGTAAACTAAATGAACTTTTATGGAAGCATAAATTGGACTTCTTTAGAGTACTGCTGACTGCTTGGACATTTGTGTCTCATTGCTTTGTGCTTCTCCATGATGGCATTTTTCTTTGCTTTCTTAATTTTCTGCTGAAAATGCTGGTTGTTGCCTTACCTATATTTGTCATAAGCACCTATCAGCCCCCATTCGGACCTCGTCTTTCATTTCCTTTTTTTGTAGCCAGTCATAAAGTGACCCATGGCATGTCTGAAGTAATCATTTATAACTTGGCAGAGGAAATTAATAATAACAACGGGGGGTGGGGTGGGGAGAAGAGTTTAAAAGCGTGTATATCTGTCTTATCCAATGTGTCACCTCCTGTCAGGAGGGAGAGCATGACTGATTTATCATTTCTGAAGAATCACAAAATAGTCCCCTGTCTAGGTCCATTTTACCCTGCCTCTGCTGCACACTGCCTGCAGTTTTTGCTGCGCTTTCCTGATGAGGTGTTTTGTCTTTCTGGCTTTACTCACATCATAAGCTCTGCAGGAGAATGAACTGAAGCTTTCAAAACTAATAGTTCTGACATTACCCAGAATGGATAATGTCACAGGGACACCAAGAGGTCACTAGTTGGATGCTTCCCTTCCTCCAGGTATGGAAGGGCAGAAAACACCTTGCAACCAGGCAAATGCACAGGACATCCATACCACAGTTTTGGTTTTGAAGAAGGTCTGAGTGCTGTTGCTAGTGCAACATTATTTTCACCATGATCAATCTTCAACTTTTCTTGTATGTTGAAAAAATATATCTGACGTACATGGAGACTTTCAAAACATTCATTTTAATAAATGCCACACACTCAGCTGAGTTTCCTTCTAAAGCTATTGAAAACTCTCACCTGCACATTGTATAATAAAGTTGGAGCTATTCAAACTTGGCCAGTAAAATACCAAGGCTTGGTATCCTACAATTTCTCTTAACGGGCAGTTAATGGGTTGACATTTTGCTTGTCAGGTGTTGTTCTCCAGATGAGGATGTCCAAAGCCAGGCAGGACCTTCCCTGGCACTGCAGCACCTGGAAGCCCTCAGCCAGGGCAGAAGTGGTACCACAGGGCCCACATTCTAGGTCCTCTCCTGACATCACCATTACCCTAGCCACATCCAGACAGCACACAGAAATAACCTCCCATGAAATCTTCACCATCTGGTGCCCATGCTCTCTCTGCACCCTTGCCCAAAACTGCCAAATTTGCCCTCAGCACCACACTCCTGTCAGTGGAAGGACACACAAATCCTCAAAAGCAATGCCATCACTCCCCGACTTAGTGGGAAAATCAGTCACAGGCTCCTTACCACTTGCTGACAAGACTGTTCTGGGGATCTGTTTACTGAGAAGCTTATGGAGGTATCATTACATCCACCACCAGGTTGATAAACCCCCCTCTCCTCCCTGTCCCAGCCCACCACCCCTTTCAAAAAAAAAAAAAAACAACAGGCACCTTTGCTGAAGTCCATGTCTCCTGCCATGGATATTTTCAAGGTGTCTTCTCCCAGGTTTGGCCTAGGCTCTTTTGTGCACATATTTCAATTCTGCCGTGTCACTGCCTTTGCTAAAAGCTCCTCTTTTTCCTTTGTTTTATTCCTCATTCTGCAGGTTGCCATGTCTTTCACTTACCATGTCTCTAACACTGCTTTCTGCTCTTGCCTGAAGTAAAAAGAAATTTTCCAGAAGTTTAAACCATTTTCACCTTGCCTCACCCATTTGGTATATTCCAAAACTTTCCAGAACAGTATTTATTACTTACTTGAAATTCTGCTGTCTTTTTATCCCAGCATCCATTACCTGGCAGAGACATTTTTGTCTGCTCAAATTCTTTCTATTGTTTTTTGTCTGTTTACTTACAAAACATTCACAGCATCAAAAGAGGCTATCAGGCTTCAGCAAGGAAAGATTCTGCAGCTTCTGTAGAATGTGCTGTTTCCATTGAGTTGTACAGTGGACAGAGATTTCAGTGTCCAGTCACTGTGTGTAGCTGCCCTGGCTCTGATGTACCTAGAGAGGTTACAGAGGATGCAGAGCATCTGATGGGCTTGACTTCAAACCTAGAGCTTGACAAATAGAAACCTCTTCAAGGGCAGCTTTAAACTGCAACAATGGAACCTTCTTGGCCTTATCCTATATCTTGCCTTCAAAAGAGAGCAGTGTGCTGAGCATACCAGAGACACAGTTCTTAGCCAAAGCGTTGTTAAAATGCGAGTATTTCACCCTGTGCAAAGACTGGAGCAATGAATAATATGGATGTTTGTAGAGGGAAAAGGTAGTGAAATTGGCAGCCTGTGCTACACATTCCCAGTAGTCTCCATACTGCAGTGTCCAAACAGGGGGGTTAGAAAAATAAAGACAGATGGCAATGGTATCTCTCAGCCCACTGAGGTTTAAATGTGGGACACAGAGACCTAGAACAAAAAAAAATCAGACAAGAAAATAATAAGCACCAGAAGTCTCAAATGTTGTGCAGTTGATGCACCTATTAGTTACATTTGGGGTGAAGCCCCATTTCTCCAGCCTCTTTGTCACAGATCTACAGTTATTGCATTTGCAACAAACAGAAAGGAGACAGCAGCAAAGCAGGGTGAGCAGGGACCCACTGGGAAAGGAATTTGTGCAAAGTGGCACCAGTGCCAGCAAGAGCATAATGCTCCCTTGTTGTAAGACTATCAGCACTAAAGAGCTGCTGCACGTCTCTGGCCCTGAAAGTAGTATGTGAGCAGGCAACACCTCTAGCCCTCATGCTGTGAGCATCCCACCCCTCTGCAGCGAGCTGGAGCTGAACTGCTCTGCTGTGGATCCAGCTCTGCACCTACGTGCATGTGCCGTGTGTGAATGTGTGTGTGTGGCATGTCACACCCCAGCTGACCCTGTGTGCCCACGGCCCAAACCCTGGGCATGTAACAGCATGTGGCTGGAAAGCAGATGGATGGCTGGAACATTTGCTGGGGAAGTATTTATTTGGGTTGGGGTTAGGGGGAGGGGGAGTTGCTGCCCTATAGGATGTGGCAGGCCAGGCTCACAAACACTGCAGAAGGAGGGTGGAGAGCTGTGTGTGGACTATGCCAGACACTGTTAGAAGGGACTGGAGGAGGTCCCTGTGACAGAGGAGAGCCGGAAAAGCTTAGCACAGATTGCATGAGGCTGTCTGTTCTATATGTGTGCACAGCTAGAGTACCAACGATGTTAGGATATCCAGGAGCTCTGTGCACATCCAACAATTTTACTGTGTACTTGTGTGTTGTGGGGGTCCCAGATCCAATGCAGCAGGAATCCTAACATTAATGTCTGCTTCCTATGCTCTGACACATTGAACCGAGGGCAATAGCATCTTCCAAAAGTCCCAGGTGGGCGGAGGCTCTCATGGGCTGCTGACCTGCAGGAGAATGAGGTGATGGTACCAAATAGGCTCATCCAGGCACCTTGAAGTCCTTCTGGCAGAGCTCAAATCTAATATGCCTATAAAATGGCTTTCTTCGTGTTCGGTTTTAATTTCATAACCTGGCATAGAAAGGAAATGTGAAGAAATGGACTGAAATATCTGCATGACTTCAACAGTGTATGACAAGAGAAAGTGGAATTATGAATGTCATATTAATTTTGGCTTACACTGACATGTTTACTTGCGGTAGAGGCCTTGCATCAGAGCAGTATTTTGAAATCAAGTGCTGCAACACCTGTAGGCGAAATGAAGTAATTTCAGGGCAAAACCAGAGTCTTATCTCAGAAGTAGCTTGCTTGGGTGGCTGTCACAAGGATAAACCTGAATCTTAATGCTGTTTTTCAGTTCTCCCTAATCAGAAAGTCTCAAATGCTTCAGCAGCACATGCTGCATTAAGATAAATTTCTGCATCCAGGAAACTCGCCCAATTATTATCTTGTGTGCAAAATGCAGCTCACTGAAGAATCCCAAATCTTTGTTAGGAAACATGGTTGTCCCATACAGGACTCAACACCCTTTCCCCCCATCTGAGCCCAGATATTTCTAATGCCTTGAGACAGAACAACAGTGTTTTGGAAAGCTCCTACTTCTGTGGTGTTCACTGACAAGGAATCTGACCCTATTCCTCAGCAGTTTGCCTGGCACTGCATGCACCAGGTTTGCCCTTCTCTTACCCATGGGAAGCCATGAAAGAGATAAAGTCTTTCCCATGGAAAGGACCTGGATGGAGCCTCCTGGTTGCTAAGGTGACTGCTTCCCTTCTACCCTACAAGGAGAAAATGTTGGAACCACTAAAACAATGAGGGTGAACATTAGTACAATCTTCCTGCTTGGAAGGATATCCCCTGTCTTTCTTCCTGAGCAGCACAATCAGGTCCCCAGCAAGTGTTGAATTTTTCTCCCTGAATGCCTTAGTCAGCTGAGCCAAAGCACCAAGACAGAACGAAAAGTGTCACGAGAGACTCCTTCCCAAGGTGCTTGGTCCATGCCATGCGTGGTCACAGATGTTGATGTGCTCCAAATTCCAACTATGGTACCCTTGCTGCTATGTCTGGGGGTTCTTATAAAAGCTTGTGTTGCAAACGCATGTCTTTATTGCCTTTCCCAATTCAAAAAAAGGCAACTTACTGGTTTCCATGCTCTGCTTTGTGTGCCCCAAGGGAGCCGTGGCCAACCTGGACTTCCCGGCGTTTGTGGAAACTTACAATGGTGTCCTGATTTCCATCCCACTGACTTCACTCTGAGACAGGCCAATGTCACATCTCCAGGCAAAGAGAGACCTTTACCCAGAGTGGGCCCTGCTCTGCCTCCCAGGTGTTGCCAGAATGAGATGTCATGGAGCTGGGGTCCCTCCCCACACCAGAGACCCATGGATCGTCTCTTGCTGGGATGAGACAGCCTTCCTATGGCTGTGATCACCCCCTAGCTTTCAGCCCCTGTTACGGGCATGTGCACCACGAGAATGTGGCAATAGCTCTCAGAGAGAAAATGGGTGAACGCTTTTTCTGTAATAAAGTAGGTTTTTTAATAACATAATTAGAGCAGTGTTCTCTAGGCAGCCTGGGGTGGTTTTGGTTGCTTGTTTTTCTTATATAAATTGAAACATATTTCAACTTCAGGATTTAATTTCCCCCCACCTCTCCTGCAGCAATTAAAGCTAAATGCAAGAGAGGAAGCATAAACCTGAGCCTGGGACTCTGGCTTGAAGAGGTTCATGCCTGACAGTGAGCCACAAAACATGTGGTCATAGTTGGCTTCATGGCTCTGATTTGCCTCTCTGCACTGTAAATAAAAACTAACTCATTTGCAAACGATAATTCCAGTAGGTGATCTAAGCCTTTTTTCTTTATGAAAGTGTGCTGGGCCTGGCTAGGATGGAGTTAATTTTCTTCATTGCAGCTCCTATGGTGCTGCAGTTTAGATTTTTTGACAAAATCAATGCTAACAACACAATACTGGTTTAGCTGTTGCTGTCTAGTGTTTGCACAGCATTGGGGCCCTCTCTGTTCCTCATTCTGCCCCCTGCGAATAGATTGGGGCTGCAAAAGAGGTTGGGAGGGGTCACAACTGAGACAATGACCCAAACTGACTGAAGGGATAGTCCGTGCTGTGTAACATCATGCTCAGCAATGAAGAGGGAGAAGAGGGTATTTTAGGGAGGTTAACCATCTTTTGTTCAGCAACTGCCGGGTGTTAATCTATCCGGGAGGTGATGAGGGATTGTCTTTGCATTCCTTCTTTTGCTTGCTTCTTCTCTCCTTTTATTTTTTCCTTCACTTTCTGAACAATAACTGGTTTGTTTTGGTTTTTTTATCTCGACCCGTAAGTTTTCTTGCTTTTACTCTGTCTGCAGCTTTGTGGTGCTTAGCTGCCCACTGGGGTTAACCCACAAAAGGAGTCCACTCTATAAAAAAGGAATGCATCTGTGTTTTTAGAGAGACAGATTACACCAAGGGAGGGAGGTTTCTATATCACATCTGATTTTGGCGATATCAATGAGAAACCAGAACACATGGCATCATTTTTATAAGGTTTTATTTATCTGACTTAATGTGGAAGTGCAGCAAATAAAGAAAATGGCACTGTTTCAGGTGCCTTTTTGGGGCCACAGCATTGCCTGACTCAATGTCCTATTGGCATCTTCTTCCTTAGGAACCGTGACACACTGGCCCACATGACTACACCCAAAGAAATGCTCTCCAATGTGATGCAAGCTCTGCGATACCTGGACTCCCGCCTTCCAAACGGCAGCCATGTGATTTTAACAGGCTTGGTAGATGGTCGCTTCCTCTGGGATAACCTGCATGACAGATACCATCCCCTAGGTAAATATGGGGTGTTGTGGGGTTCCTCCTGGTTATCTGTCTGCTCATGTTGCCTTTGCTCTCTAAATAATTTATGGATCTATTAAGAATTTCAAGCAAACCTGACAGAGTGGCAGAGATCTGAGAAATATGAGTCGGATATTGGCTGTGCAGCAAAGTCAGAATGACAGTTCTTACCATCCCCTCTGCATGACAGGACAGATCCCTATCCTGCCCTGTTACCCCACCAGCGAGACCTACTCAGCTCCAAAACAGCCTCACCACATTCTGTAGATGTGGAAACAAGATGTTCTACCTCAGCCTTGGCCCGAAATCATGGACAGCCTGCCTGCACTTAATCCTGATTGTTGTTACAGGTGGAGCTGGACATTTAGTTAACACCTCCATTCACTGGTTGGTGGATGTTATGGTAAAATTGGATGTGGACCAGGACAGAAGATTAAGTCAGGGGATTGCAAAAGACTGGTTATATATTAGAGAAATAAATTTTCCTCCTGGGTGCCTGCCACCTTCTACACTACCTACAGGTGTAATGGCTGAAACCTCACACCATGTGCAGGCGCATTTTGGGCCGTTCCCTCAGAGTGTAGTTGCTGTAAAGAGCTTTGGGGTATTTTTTTTCAGAGATTTGCAGGCTGCCTTTGGGAGCCTGTCATCTCAGGGTGTGAATGAAGCTGTACATCCGACCATTAGCAGACCACTTGCTCCTTGGCTTCATCCTGTGCCAAGCAGCAAGGATGAATGTCATCTCAGGGGGCTTCATTCATTTGCACTCAAGTGTGACATCCATCCTTGGTTAGTCTGATAGCTGTGCCTCTGAGGTCAGTGTAGAAACATTTCCCTGGGAATGCGGGATGTTGGGGGGTGGGGAAGCTTGGAAGCTGGTTGCAGAACCCCTTCTCTGCAAGTTCATAGCACCATGCAGTGCATAAAGAATGTGAAATACTTTATGCAGGTAGCAAAGGAAGTTTTTACGCCAACAGAAGCAAGTCCCTTGGTCTCAAGTTGACAGTGTGTACAAGATGCCATTCCACTGCCAAATTTTAGACCAAAAACATGTACTTATTTGTATTTGTGTAAAGGAATCTCTTTTGCATCTAACAAGCAAGAAGTTGTTTTCGTCTTTGTTCTCATTAGCAAAGAAAGAGAGAAGCTAAACTACATCATTAAAATGGTAGATCACAAATGCAGATGATTTTGGCAACCACAGCTGTCAGCAGAATCTGTGCTGTGGTTTCCCCAAGATTCCCCAATCATTGCTGGTGGGTCCATATCTTTTCCATTTCTATTCCTGATACCTTGTTATATTTTTCTTTAATAAGCACCATACTACTACCAATGGAAAAAAAAAAAAAAAAGAAACTCTTGCCCCTTTCAGGGCAAGGGAAACCTGTGATAATTATTTTTTAGTCACATAAACCCATTTCTCTCCTTGAGCGCTTGTTTATCACAGGGATGGTTCCTCTACTGGATATCTAATTATCAGAGACAACACATAGCATTTTTTGGCACCAGCCAAATCAGGAGTGATTAACTACAGAACCAGCTGGAAATCTTTCAGAGGGGCTGATTTGCCTTAAAGGGACCCAATTAATCCTAAGCAACATGTTTTGCAGCAAAGGATCCCTTCTGGCAGATTCTCCGATGAGCTGTGAGCAGGTTTCCCCATTTGGCTGCCAGTCAGTCAGGCGTGACCAGACACCAGTCTGGCTTTCAGCCAAATCCCTAGTCCCCCTGACAGCCCATCCCAGGGCCTGGTGCTTCAGGCTATAGGGGTCTGGGACATTCCTGATATCCAGGAGTGACACTAGATCTTTGAACTTCTCATTTGTTCCCTGGGCAGCTGATACTGCTGCTGGATGATGGGCAGCTGTGTGATAGGCATGAATCACATCTGTATCAGGGAGCCACTGTAAAGCAACCTGAGGAGCTCATTTCACTTGGGAGTGATTATACTTTGATATTTATGCAGTACTGAAATATGAAATTTTTATTGTTGTTTTAGGAACTGCAAAGTCTGACGTAATGATCAGTGTGCTACAAACTCAGACAACTGAGTGGCCATTTAATTCCCATCTTAGCTGTAGCTACCAAAGAAGCAAAAAGATCGAGAAAATGGAGAATTTTCTCAGCAAGCCAGGCTATTGCATAGCACAACGAATTTTAGGGAATGTCAGCTGGGTGTTTGACTTGGTGCTTGAATTTGCTCACCCACACAAACATATCCAGTTCCCTCAATGACAGCAAAATTGTTTCTCCTTTTTAAGGCTAACCTCTGTGAGGTAAATGCGAGTGTACACAGGCATCCTTCTACTTTGCAAACCCTGCATTTCTGTGGCGAGTGAGAGACACGTTAATGGAAAAAATATCAGTTGTGCACTTCAGAAATTGGCATAGGCTGTGATGACTAACCCCACGTGTGAGACAAATCACCTACGAAAGGCAGGAGAGGGATGCAGGAGAAGCAAAAGCATGGAGACATGGACACTTGGCAGGAGGAATGAATTGGTGCCACCTCTATTGCACCCCAGCTATGGTGGTGGGAGGGTAACCCAAGGGTGGGAAGTGGGGTGGTGCTCCTGGGGTGCCTCTCCCCACCCAGGGGTGTAGTGCATGGGAATTCACAGACCTGAAAAATGAAGATACATTTGGCCATCAGGCACATGAACTTTCCCTCTCTGTGCTTTGCAGGGCAGCTGAACAGGGATGTCACATACAGTCAAATTTATTCTTTCCTTGACTGCCTCCAGGTAAGGTGTCTGGCTGTAGCTTACTAGTCCCCTTTTCCTTTTGACTCACTACTAAAGCCCCTCTCCCCGTGCCTGCCCAGGTGAGCCCCTGCAGCGGCTGGCTGACCTCCAATGAGACCCTCAGGAATTTGACCTCAGAGGTAAGTCTCAACAACGGGGGCCACTCTCTTGCACATACATTGAGGATATAAGCCCAGTTACCTCAGCACACTTTTTTCTTCCAACGATGAGAAGAAAATGAGGAAACATCTGCACCCATCCTTTCAAATGCCTCTCAGGCTCTGGGAGGCAGCATGCTCAAGTGAAGGATTTGTAAAGGTATTCCTGTTATAACCTCTCAGCTGTCCAAATTTATTCTCAAGGGATGTGATCTCCCTGAGACAAAACTGTTCAGATTCATGTTCTTTAAGAAGAAAACATACCTGATAAGGAATAAAAGGCTTGTGAATCAAGTAGCTGTTGGTATGACAAGCTGGCTGCATAGATTTTGCTGCCAATGGGAGCGGGTCCTGAGAGCAAGAGTTTTACCCTTTTTTCATTTGGGATTTGTGCTAATCTTCCTCAGACACATTTCTGTGGACTTAATCATCAGATGGTGTGACCAGGGAGCATCCAGGCTCAGTGCAGGAATGGGAACAGACAGGACAGAGATGTCTTAAAACTCACCCTAAAAATCTGGCTGCAGAAGTGAATGACACATAATACCAGCCACTTATTTTGTTATGGTACAAACTGATTTTTAATTGCAGGAATCCCCTGCAGTCATGTAAAAGGGACAGTATCCAAATGTTATCAAAGGTATCATCTCTGTGTACAGTTGTATTAATATTTGCATTCACTAAAAAACAAAATATTGCCTTAATTTAACCAAAGCTTACATATGTATTTCATTTTATACCCTGTCCCTGCTGACTTCAGAGAAGGCAATTAAACAGATTCCTAAATCTTTGCAGGATTACAGTTTATATATTCATACCAACAATACAGAATATAGAGTACATGTAACTTCCGTCCATGAACAATGCATATGCCTGCAGGGTATGAATTAATCTTTTTGAGCCCTTGTCTGAAACTAATTGTCTATGTTATTATCCAAACTGCACAATTTAAATATTTAGGAGATCCTGATCTCTGTTATGGCTGTAGAAATTACACTGGATGTATCAGTTAGGCAGACACTCAATGAAGGTAATTTACTCTGCTGAAAGTAGGGGTGGAATTTGGTCTACGTAGATAAGCATTAGCATCCACAACATAGTAGCAGGAAGGACAATATGAAAACAGAACATTTCTGTTGCAGAAATGTTTTGGGTTTCTTTAAAAGAAATGAAAATTACTGGGCTGCCACTCATCAAGAGGCTCCAAAACTCAGAAGTTCAGAATATTTATATAAGCCTAGGGACGCTACTAAAAGAGGTCTCCAGTAAAATAAGCATATACTGTATTAAACTTACAAAATGATCTGAGGCCTCAATGTAACCTGCAAGGACATGTTGCATGATGAACTGGGTAGCTCAAAGGCTGGTGGTGTTCGTGCAAGTTCATGTTATGACAAAGAGCCCCATTTCACCTCCTTTCCCCCAGCTGAAAGAGCAATATTAGCTATCAAATTCCTGGCCGCACTTCAGTGATGAAAGCTGAATCCATGCAAAGCAGCATAAATAGCAATGAATAGTCATTAAATCTTCTGATTTTTTGCAGAGAGCGTTACAACTTTCCAATGTCCTGAAAGAAATAGCGAGATCTGAGAAATTTGCCAACTTTGATATTTTCTACATGGATTTCCCACTGAGACAAAGTAAGTTGCTTTTTTTCCTGCCTTTCTTACAAAACATTTAGTCAGGTGCTAAGCTGCTAATATGGTCCTCATATTTTAGCTCTGTACCAGGAAAAGGGCAGAATAGTCAGCCAGCCTAGGTGATCCTGCTGGCAGGGATGTGGTCAAGGTGGGGACATTTAATGCCATCTCCCATCTTCCCTGAATGGAGAGTAGCCATGGACCTTTGCTGAGACAAGACCCCACCACCAGCCTGGGCACCACAACCTCCGTGCTGCTCCCAGCTGCCAGCACCCACAACCCCAGCGATGCACAGCACACAGGCCACTTTCTCTTGGGTGGCAAGGGGCGAGGCAGAGCAGATATGCCTCTGCTAAAAATGCCTCCTGGTTGTCCACTGCAGTTTTTCAGGCTGGGGAAGGAAAAAAGAAATCTCGAACCTATATTGGTCCATAAGATTTGGTTATATTTTTGATCATGGCTATTATAGTGGGTCATCTAGGCTGGAGATTCATACCCGCAATGGTGAAGGTGGTCTTCATGAGCTGTAGTTTACTATATCACTGACTAGGCTTCATATTGCTTCCTCTGGGATGACCAGTGCCTCAGGAAGGAGAACTTTTATCATCCGTTTTTCTGTGAATAACACAGCCAAGCTCTCCTAACTCACTGTTCTCAAAAGTAGAAGCACCTCTCCCAGGAATAACTGGCTTCTTTCCTATGTTTCTTTAAACATCTACTTTGACTTGAAGAGCTTACGAAACTTGTCCTTCTGTGGTCTTTAGTGACATTAGGTAAGCGTATTACCTAAATCATTCTTCTGCAACTGACATTTGAATTAAAAAAACAGGATATTTTTGTTGTTACCATGAGCATCAGCAGACAGTGTCCCTGTGGGACTGGGGACAGACATCTGTCGCTGTATCCCTCTGAGCTTGGCTTTCCTTGCAAAAAGCACAGGAATGCAGCTTGAAGCATCACCCAGCATCAGCCCAGCTTCATCATAAGGAGAAACATATTCCTTCTTTTTCAAAATAAGAATCAGCATGGGGTGACAGGTTGAGTTGGGCAACATATTCAAGTAGTTAGACAGTGATGGGAAAGTAGGGATAAGGCTTCTTTTTTCAGCCTGAATCTCCCATGTTTCAACTTATACCCATTGTCTCTCCCTCTCCTACTGTGCCGTGAAAAGACTAGCCCCATCCTCATTGCCTTCTCACAGGCTCTTAGCCAGAAGGGATCGTACCTGCCCCTCAGCCTCTGTTCACAGGGCAGGAGCTCCGGCCCTGGCCACCTGACAGCTCTCCCCAATATCATGAATGTTTATGTTCCAAAAATAGTATATAATAATTGGAAAATAAACTTGATCTCCATTTCCCTCTTTTTATATTCAAAGTTCTGTGTTGGTCCTTATTGAAAAATTTAGTCTGGGTATTATATTTTAAATCCCAGCACACAGACAGCTAAATCTGGAGCCATGACGGGACAGAAGCACCCTGTCAGTACTTTAGAATGTACATCTCTAACACCTCTCCCCATCAGTGCCTGGCTGTCCTCGAAAGCACGAAGCTGCCAAGGCACCTAAGATTATTAAAAACTCATTTTGCAGCCAAATCCTATCAAAATTCAAAAACTTATTTTATCCTGCATGACCCACTTCAGGAAACTGGTTCTGGGTCTCATGAAGACCATATGGAGAAGGAGGAGGTAAAGAAGTGAGGATAGGAGAGGGAGTCTTTCTGTCCAAAAGTTCCTCTCAGAGAGGTGGACTCCACTGCCAAGTTGATTATTGCAGCACAGAGTTTCGGAGTGTCCAAGTCTCTTTGCAGCTTTTGCCTCAGCTACTTAATATTTAACAAGTCATTCGGATTTGAAATGAACTACCTGCTGAGTAGGCAAATTACTTTAATAACTTAAATTATTAACTTTAAGTAATTTATTTGCTTTCACAAAAAGAAACATCTTAATATAATTTGCTGATCTTGATTACATCGTGTTAAATTAATGAAGTAAACAAAATCACACATGCATACACAAACATCAGCTTTGAAAGACACTCTGCAAAGTTTCCTGCAGCCCTGGAGCCAACGATTCGAGCTTGCCGTCAGAAAAGCTGTCAGATCATAAGTGTGCTCAAAAGCCAGCTAAGGCTGCTGACCTACTTTTCTGGTCTCTTTCTGAAGCAAGCACAAATCCTCCATGAAACTCTCCAGACATCAAATATTTAGCAGTGGTTGCACATTGTGATGACTACATTGATTTCAGGCTGGCCTGGGCATATATATGTGCATAGCAGCTCCCAGCTTTGTCAAAGTAATATTGGAGCATGCTAGCATTTATCTTAGATTTAGGTGGACATTCGAAATCACACATTGCCCTTGGAAATCAGTCATTCCTTTAAGAAGCAGTGTAATAAATGGCAGGATATGTGTTGCATTTTGGACTTTTTCTTGGTGTGGATGGGAGCAAACTCTAGTCTAGTCTAGCCAAGGCAATAGTCATTTTTAACACAAATTCTGGACATATTCAATTGGTGGTTATTTGCTCGATTGCTCTAGGATTTTTGAAGGTCAAGTATAATAGTCTGAATTGATGTATCTTGATACAAAGCTTACTTATCCCTTCGCTATTTCTGGCATTGGAGCTGTAGTCCCTCAACAAAGTAAAACAGTACACAAGCCTCTTAATCCATGTAGAATATCGTATATATGAGGAGTTATGCAAGTTCACTCTGTTCATCTATATGAGTGTTCTGTGATGTAATCTAAGGTGAATATGTGTTGTGCCCAACATAACGCAAGTTTGAAATAAAGCTCCAAACCCTGTGTCTTGAAACAGGTTACTTTGGGAGCTGACTGAAGCATCTCAAGTGGGTTTCTATAGTCAAAGCAGGAATGTTGCCTTTTTGTGAATTCGAAGTTAGCATGGGGACCCAGACACCACTTTTCGACACAATAGCCAGGGTCCAAAATACAGTGGTTAATCTAGATCAAAACTGTGCTTGAATGGAGAACATTTTCCTCCTGACAGGATGCTTGCATAATGCTATTAAGAATTCTTAATCTGTCATTATAAAAGGAATTATTGAATTTACAGTCGGTTAATGCCATATCCACTAGTCCTATGTTTGATCACTCCACAGCCCTTTTGAAGAGAGAAAGCTTTTTACTTCTCTAATGGCTCCAGGGCTTATAGCACAGCATCATTTGCATTGAATGTCACGCTTATGTAATTCAAAAGGTTATTTTGTTGGAGTTGAGAAAAAGACTGCTCAGAAGAGAAGTAACAAAAAATGACAGTCATTCCTACAGACTTCAGCCCATGTGAATATTGTTGCCATCTTTTTCTCTAAAAAGCACTGTTTTCTTTATCTTTTTTTTTTTTTTTTTTGCATTCTTGGAGATGCAACTAACATGGCAAATGCAAAAGTATTAAATCAGTATTAAATAATTTACAGCTTTACTTGGTATAGCATCCATCTTAGTTGGGAGGGAAAGCGAATTGTTTTACGATCATTTATGTTCAAAGCACTTTCTTGCATAAAGATCGCAGAGAAAAAAAATTAACAATAAAGTCTTAAATACCGCCCCAAGGAGAGGGGATTGCACACACTATTGGCTCTGACAACTTCATGCGAATTATCATAATTTTCATGCAGAGCTGTCATGTGCTTGAAAATACCAGCGGTGCTTTGCAGAAGAGGGGGGTACACCTCCTGGCGGGCGTCTACGCGTTCACCGTGATAACCCCTCTGCTTACATTATTTGCAGCGGCTGAGGAGTGGCGCAAGATGGGAGGTGAGCCCTGGCAGCTGATTGAACCAGTCGATGGCTTCCACCCCAGCCAGGTAAAAACTCAGCCCCAAGAGATGGGTGGGAGCAGGCAGGATGAGGGAGCATGCGAGATGTTAGTGCCCATTGCTGCCCCAGGCACTCAGCTGGCATGCCACAGGGATGTAGGTTTGGGGTATTTCACTTTTAAAGGAGAGTCATAGGATCATTTGGGTTGGAAAGACCTCTAAGATCATAGAGGCCAACTATTAACATAACACCGCGAAGTCCACCACTAAACCCTATCCCTAAGCATCACACCTATGGGTTTTTCAAATACCTCCAGGGATGGTGACTCAACCACTTCCCTGGGCAGCCCATTCCAATGCTTGGCAAACCTTTCCCTGAAGAAATTTTTTCTAATATCCAATCTAACCCCATCCTAGTGCAGTTTGAGACCATTCCCTCTTGTCCTATTGATTGTCCCTTGGGAGAAGAGACCAACCCCTACCTCATCAGGACCTTGACCTCCTTTCAGGTAGTTATAGAGAGTGATAAGAGAGTGATAAGGTCTCCCCTCAGCCTCCTTTCTTCCAGGCTAGAAGACCTCAGTTCCCTAACCCACTCCTCATAAGACTTGTGCTCCAGAGCCTTCTCCAGCTCCATCAACCTTCTCTGGAGTCGCTCCAGCACCTCAATGTCTTTTTTGTAGAGATGGGCCCAAAACTGAACACAGGATTTGAGGTATGGCTTTAGCCCTAGAGCCAACATCTCCATTTCAGGCAGCTGCACTCTGCTCTGGCTCCTGCAAAGTCTTCTGCCTCTTTCCCTCATTGACCAGTACTATGGCCAAACAGGTCTTAATGCACAAAAACTGATCCTTGCCACTTAGCCTGGCCGCTTGTCTGCCCAAACACTCATGGGAATTTTGCAGGACCAGGACAGAAACGCAGCACTGTAGGAACCAGACAGGTCCCCTCCAGCCCTGTCCCTGCTCTGCAGCCTCTGAGGCTGTGGGTTTCCCTGTTGCAGCCTGAAACAAAGCTTTCTTTTTGAAGCTATACATTTAAATTGGTTATGCTCAGCAGCTACATATTAGTAAGTTTTATCCTGCTTTCTTGGCCTCCTAGGACATGTGGCAGGAGAAGGTTTACAGTCAGAAGTAAACAAAAGGGAAGGAGAAGCACCTGCTCTGCTTTAAGTCCTTGCC
This sequence comes from Pseudopipra pipra, assembly GCF_036250125.1. NCBI lineage: Eukaryota > Metazoa > Chordata > Aves > Passeriformes > Pipridae > Pseudopipra > Pseudopipra pipra. The sequence goes on from NC_087549.1 coordinate 107,738,153, forward strand.
TAGATTTGGTAACTTAGTGTGAGATTGCCTGGTTCCCACCATACTCACTTCAAAATAGTTTTTTTCTGACCCCGTAAAACACAGGGAGAGAGCATGTTCTGCAATCAGCTGCAAACAAAGCCAATGGGTTTTCTATTTGCTAGCTGCAGATTTCAAACACGTGTGCAAAGCAAAGCAGCAGCCAATCTCCTCTGTACAGTCCTGGGAAAAACTGTGTGTGAGCTGAAAATCCACATCCAGCCTTTAACAGTGAGGTCTCCCACCAGTGGGCATAGCCTGACAGGGTTCTCTGGACACTCCTCAATGATGTTTTTATGGCGCATGGTGCCAGCTCTGTGCCATGGTGAGAGCAGTTTGGAGAAAGCTGCTGTCTAGAACATCACTGCCTTGCCCCACACTTCCAACTGCACACTCCCCTCCACCTCGGAATGATCAAGCCATGCAAGCAAACCCCACCATGCTGCCCAGCCACTGGCAGTTCCCCCTGTTCAAAAGTATGGCAGGATTTTATGGACCAGTTTAATGTTGTGAGCTAACACTCTGAATGTGTTGACTCCCAGACCTGATCCTCATACAACCCAATGTAATGACATTTTCCACGCTGAGAAAGAGCAGTCGATGGAGAAGCACTCCAACATGCATTGGAAGCATTGATGGATTCCAACATTTCAGCAGCTTCTCCATTGAATGTGCTGTCAGTTCAGCTGGAGGAGAGCTGCAGGGGGAAGTCCAAAGGCAAAATAGATGCTTTAGTTGCCTTGTTTCACACCCACAAGAAACTCCAAACCAGTCAGGTGGAGCAATACGGTGCCTTGCTTAGCCTTGCCAAGTTAAAAGAGCCTCCTGTTCAAAGAGGGACTCCTTCATAGCAGAAATTCCTGCCTGTCTACCACGCGGTACCAGAAGATAGCTGCATGAAAGTATGAACTCACAGCCTGGGGATGCAGAGAAAGCATGCCTGGATTTTTTGCTGCAGGCCTTTTGCAAGGACACAACTAGAAAAAACTTGGCAAATGAAATGAGAGTGAAAATCATGATGAAACAAACCCCATTCCCAACCCTGCTATCTGGGGAAACCTTGCCATACAAAGACTATGGAGTGAAGCAGAAAAGGTCTTTGCCTAATTTTTCTGTCTTACCCCAAGGCCAGCCTGAGGTTTCTTATAACCCCCAGTACCAGGCTACCATGGGAGCCAAGCTTGCCATATCACAACTTTTCATCCAGGCTCTTGCCCACATCCTGCAGCTGCAAGGTAGCATGGAGTTGAAGGCAGGAAAAATATATCTTAACTGGATCCTTCCTAAGCAAAAAGGAATTATAAAAGGACATTGAAGGGCAGCTGCAAACCTACATGCAGCCCCCAGAGTCCTGAGATGCAGGATCCAGCCAAGCACTGTCTTTTTTCACTCCCTCTGGACCTGGCATCCTGCGTGATTATGATTTCCCCCTCCCACTGTTAGGATTATCGTTACTGCTTTTATAGGTACATTTTCCCTTACAGTCAAGGTGCCAGCTGTAGATATGCCTCACTTCAAGTGAGTTATTGTCTTTCTAGGATTTATTAATTAGCCTTATCCAAACATCCACCATTTTTCTTTTCCTGTTAGTGTACAGAAGTCTGTTATCAATATAACACTATTTAGACTGAAACATAGCACTCTGCCCCAAAACAGTGACTCTCTTAATAAAAAGAAGGGGAAGTGTTAGCAGAATGATATTTAAGAGTACACTTAAGAAAGATGATAAACAACTCACTCACTCATCACATGAGTTTTATTTAAAGTTTTACTTTCTACCAACATGAATGCCTCTGGCCAGGTATGGCTTTTTTACCATACAATGTTGCCTAGCAGGAGAGAATTGATGCCATGCAGCTCAAGTGAACAGAGGCTCTTACTTTAATCTCTGCAGCTATTCCCCATCCCTCATGTATAGCTTGCCAAAAACTTACAACAGATAAGACCTAGCCTGGGCATTTCTACTGAATTTTCCCTCTGTAGACCTCAAAGTACCTGACAAATATTCTCAAATTTTGGAATTGAGCAGCACTCCAAAGAAAGCATAAATACTTTGGCTCTTCCCTTCAATGCAGAGAAACTTCGGAGCTTGGGATAAAAGAACCGCAGTGCCCCTCTCGGCCAAGGGTGAGCTGGCAGTGTATGCAGTGATCCCTAGTCATTGTAATACAGCAGTGGGCAGCATAAGATGGTGTCTGTTCTCAGCTCCTGGAATTCACCTGCTGTTATCAACTGTCTGTTTAATTTTAAAAAAATCATCTGCTGGTATAAACATAGCAGAAGTAGGTGCCAGCATGTATATCCAATAGTCCAGCAGTCCAGACATTCCAGAGCCATATGGGAGGGAATTGAAACTTCCTAGCTGAAGCTTGCATACCTACAATTACAAGGTGAAGAGAAAGAAAATAAGAAAAAAGACAACACTCAGCGTGTCCCGTTAGAGCTAGTGCAGTTTCTCATGCTTTGGAGAAAGGCTAGGTTAGGCACTCAGGCAGGGAAAACTAGCCCACACAGTCCCCACTCCAGGCAATACTTTATATTTAAAAACCCTGAAAGAAGGCATAAACACCAAGTACTGATTTATTTAGCCAGGCCCAGAAACACATTCCCTTTCTGTTAATTTCTTGCACAGTGAAGGTGTTTCCTGCATGTTTTTATTAAGTTGCAAAACAGGAGGCTGCAAACAAACCACTCATTACTGGCATAATTGCATTCCACTAAAGTTTCAAAGCTAAAATTTCCCTCCATAAAAAGTTTTTTACAAAACACCCAGCTCAGGATGGAGGTGGAAGAAATTCACACCATTTACTTTTGACACCTAAAAGCCAAATGCATCACTCAGTCCTCCCAAGTTCCCTCTAGAGCTGTCTTTGTGAGACCATTCCTCAAAGTCCGGCTTGGTGGTTCTTGGAACAAATATGTCTTTTTCTTCCCACTACCTACAGATGGAGCCCAGCAATTTTCTTCAGCATCTCTTCCTTACTACAAAATTTCGCTGCAAATCCTTGTGAATGCCAGATGGCTTCAAGGACATCACTTCCCTCTAGAACAGCCTATTGCTTTGTTTGGATGACAGGGCTATGAATTTCAACAGGATCCTGAACAAACAGCTCCATTTCTGGCTTTTATGAAGTTACCAGGGAGAATGTGAAAGCCCTGAGCATCACAAACTGGAACCTGAGACGCTTGGAAGATTCTTAATGTTTATATACAGGCAGGAAAGCACAGCTTGAGTGTGATTAGCTTCTTCCTTTTTCTTCCTTAAGTCATAGCAAAGCATACTCCACCCAGAAATACAGAGAAAAAGCTGAAGTGGCACATATCAGATGAGCTGAGTATTTACACTTTGCTGAGAAGCACGCCCATTGCCAGTTTGGTGCAGAAGGAGAAAACAGATAGCCTGAAGCTGCTGGAATAACACAGCTGCCTCCCTGTTGCAGTCACCCAGAGCCCTGTGAGGAATGGGTAATATCTCCTGTAAAGAACTTCCTTAGGGGTTGTCATCTTCACTATTAAGAAATTAATTGCAAACCCCATGCAAATTACAGGATGTCTCACAGCACAAGAACTTTGGAATTTAGACAAAAACGTGTAAGAAATGCAATTTCCAGAATCACAAACCCTTCTCTGTGCCTCGCTACTCATCCAGAGTAAATTATTGAAGTCATCAGGACTGTATGAAGTGATGTGTTAGCAGAACCTAATTTAGGTAATAATTTAGGGTAGTTTAAGCATATATACCTTAAATTACAGTCAACAGTGGTCTGAACACTGTAGAGCATACCTCCGGTGATACCTTTGCAAAGGCTGTACCATGCAAAGATAGTAGGGTTTTTAAAACCAACCAACGAATCCTGCTAAAAATATATATGGAAGGCTTAGGGAGTTGTGAAGGAGGTTTGGAGACTACATGTCAGAATGGACCACTCTGACAGGGATGTGCCTCAGCCCCCTGGATGACATAGCGTGTCCCAGAATAAACATTTGGTCACTAGAAACTGCAACCAGAAGAAAACACTCTACTGTACAGTCTCCTCTATCCTTCTTCCCTGCCCCAATTCCTCCATCAGCTTAACGAAATCTCAGGTGACCAGAGTCTAAGAGCTTCCATACCACAAATATGTCTTTTTGTATATGAGTTCTGAATAAAAGTAAGTTTTTTGTCTCCTAGCCCATCATTACAGCTTCTTTCAAAAGTACAACATTTAAAAAGAAGTGCATAAAAATTTCCCAAAGGCTTCTGTCTTTTCCCAAACTCCAAAACAACAGCATTCAAATAGTTTGATTCCATAAACCTATCTCAGTCCTTTAAAAAAGGCTTTGTTAGCCTTCATAATTGCAATCAGTGTCAGTGTTAAAAAGTTTATGTTGAAAATAAAGTTATCATAGAAGCCAATTATAATTGTAGGTCAGGAGTTAAAGCAAAACTGTCTTAGCAGCATGGGAAAATTTGATTAAGAGAGAATCAGGCTGTTCTCTCTGTCCCTTTCTGCTACCCTTGATGTCTTTTACCCTGGAAATACAGCAGACACAATTTCTCTTCAGTGCATAACTTCCATGGCAAAAATCTCTATGAAAATTGGACCAATACTGATATTGAGGAGAAAAGCTATTCTAGCATTTCTGCAGGTCTCATGGGAAAAAAAACCTCTGAAGACAACCAGCAGCAGGTGCAAACTTGGAGCATCAGAGCAAGGTAGTTTTGAAACTGGATATAATTGGGCCTCTTTCCTCAACACATGGTTTCCTTCCAGGAGAGCAGAGAGAACATTTATTAGAAGTACTAGAGGTATTTAGAAGCATGAATTCTTTTAGACTTACAATAGTTCTATGCATTATATCCAAGCAGTGCTTTTGACGACTTTCAAAATATTCAACAGGGGAAAAAATAAAAATACTTTAGGGCTTTTGAATAGCAGTTTATGGACTAAACATCATAAGCATTAGAAAGTGGGTAGACACAGACATTGTGTCATTAGACAAACGACTGGTCAGGAGGGTGCAAATATATGGTCCTCACCATATTTTTACTGTTCAGAAGGATTTTGCCCTGGTCAAGCAGCTGGAATGGGGGATTTCTTTTGGTTAGAGATTACAGTCCATCATGTGGCTCTACAGGCTTCCTTATGGTGGGGTCTCCTAAACGCTGGCATGAAATAACTACATTATAAAGACATGAGATATTGATGGTATTTGTGCTTTTGCAGATTGCTGCAGCCCTTGGAACAAGCATTACCTGGCAGAAGGCACTACAGGAATGGCCTCAAGTGCTTGGAAAGGAGAATCCATTCAATGACCAGATTGAAGCTATATTCAAAGATCAAGGTGGACACTGACTTCCAAACTGCCAGAGCCATAATGTGATTTATGGTGATGCTTCCCAGTGCATTCCACGAATAAAGATGATTAAAGACACACACAAAAAAGGGGGGAGGGGAAGTTATCAGAGCCAGTAGCAGTGGACATAGCACAACAGCAGTCTTTTCAGCTTGTATCTCACCTGCACAAGTAGGCTATGCTTTTTCTGTGGAGCTACAAAAATAAAAATCAAAGGATACCTGCCAGCTAGACCATTTATTGTACTGATTTGCAAATCCATAAATTTTTTTTATAGAGATAGCAAACTTCTAGCCCTACCTCATTTTTTCCCCCCCTGCAGAACATTATTACTTGGCTTTCCATTTGTAATGTTTCAATGGTTAACCTGATCCAAAAGGAGTGGGGGAAACCTCAAACTCATTATGTTGCTATAAATTGCGTGTATGTAATTGCTCTGACTGTCAATACATTATTTAGCTGCTATTTGCTTATTAAAACGTGCCAGGCAACACAAGGCACTACAATTTTGATTTGCCTGGCAGCATTAGCACAGGCTGACTGAGCACAGGTTCTCTTCCCCCCATTAATAAGATGCTAACTTGACAACCCTTCATGTATTGAAAACAGGTTGCTTTTTCAACCTGTAATATATCTTTGCTCTTTATCTTTCTAACAAATAATATGCTCAGTCCTACGTCTTTTAAAGGCATGACCCAGGAACCACTGAAAATACTGAGCAGCCCTTAGCTGCTGTACTTCATAGATAGACTTGAACATTGAGAATTACTGTATTTTTTCACCAGCTTATCCATGCTCTTAACAAAATAAATAAATAAATAAATATTTTAAAATTAGAGACAGCTTGACCCTATTCACAACCTTACTGATGATGGAGGGATCAGACAGCATAAAATGGCATTAATTACACACAGAAAAAAATCTGGTAAACAGAAAGCTTTAACATGACGTGACTAAAACCCACCCTATTTGGCCAAAGCTCAGGTAGTCCTGCTCTGCTCTTTGTTCTGAGCATATCCCTTGTACAAGGCTGTGTCACCCATGAGGCAGCTCTTAGACTGTGGTCCAAATCAACAGAGATGCCTGGCTGTAGGAGAAGCACCCGCTCAGCATTTTGAATGGGCAGGGGATGATTGGCTTATATTATTTTGATTGAAGCATGTATTATTGCTTTGCTAGATCCTATTCCTTTTTTTTTTTTTTTTAGAGCACAGTCAATGCCACGTCCTTCATTAAGATAGCAGTAATCCCAAAGGAATTTCTAACACTTAAGTAAATATTCACGTCATCTATTTTAGGAAACCAAAAGGGAATACGTTCCCTAATTGAATGATACTTGTTAATAAGGCCCCAATTCATTCAAGGCATTTATATGTTACCAAAATATCCAGTCTCCCAAGAAATAGTTTCAACTCCAGAGAGTCATGCCTGGGGAAATTATTTGACGTTAGAAGGAAAAGGAAATCTCCCTGCTTTCTGTGCCAATTCTTTCCAAACAACGTAACACTCCATGCACCCTGGCCAGGTAGAACGCCTTCTATTTTTTATTACCTATTCAGGCCTCTTATGTTTCACTAAATATAACACAAGGACAGAAACAAATGCATTCACATGGTTTTACTATAGACCAAGTACAGCACTGGCAATAATTACAGAATATTAGATGATTTCCTCTACACTAACATACCAAAGTGTAGCAATTAAAAGGGGGAAGAGAATCGTGTTTAGAAGGCTAATTTTCAAGGCAATTTCATTGCAAATTATTGTATTTCATTTGAGGCTTAATAACACCAATTAAGAATTTTACAAACTAGTAAAACTGAAATTTCCTCAGCTAAAGTAAGCTTCATTGCCCAGAGCAAAGCATTTTTCACTTAGAGACTTTCATATTTGTGAACTTCTTGAATTTTCAAACAATGGAAAAACCCGTTTCTTATAAAATTATAACATCTTCTCAGAGACAACCTGAAACCATAGCTGAACCACAAAGCAAAGCTCTCAGGTTTGCCCAGTGCCATTGCTCCATGCTGGACATGGGGTCTCTGAGGGACACCAAGGAATGGGCTTGCCCCTGGCTGGAGTTGCACTGACCAAAGCACATGCCCTCATGCCTTAGAGTTGAGCTCTGCAGCTCCAAATTGGGCTGTATGCAGAAACTTGATCTTGTAATGCAGCAACTATCTGCGAATAAAGATAAATTTTGGGCCTATTATGCCATCAGCTTTTACAACCAGTGTCTATTATTTCAAATGCAAAAAACAGCTGAAGATCTGCACCCCCAACCATCAATCACTTACCCATACCACTCTAAAAATATATGTCCTATGCTTAAAAAAATGCTGCTGAAAAAGCTTACTTATGCTAAAGCAGTAATGAACTACATATTCTAGTCTATTCCGTTAGTTTAACCGTCTCCTGGTGTTTAGACTGGTTGAAGATGACAAATACGTGGGGAAGAGAGAAATAAACAGGAAACAAAAAGTTTCTCTTGGAAAGCTAAGAATAGTTCCATGCAATTCAAACTTTATAGCAATACGTATTTCTAGAAGGAATGGTCTGTCAAGGTCTCTTTGGGGTCAGTCAGAGCATGTGAATATAGCAGGGATTATGTCACTGGCTGGGTCCAACACACTACAAATGGGAAGGTTTTTTTGGACTTCACTCTGTAAATGGTTTTTACAAAACTTAGAGCTTTTTTGAAATCAGACAGTAGGAACTATTTTTGAGGTATAGAACATCTAAAGCTACCTAAAGCTATCTGAATTCACACAGTCTGGCCTCTTTGAAAAGGATCTACTACAAACATGGAAAGAAAATACATCACCATTTTTTTAGCAAAATTCTCAGGTCACCCTTAAAAGAGCAGAGAAGCATGGCAGGAGATGGCACACAGCAGTACAAGTCAGTAAAGCTGTGAGTGCAGGCTTGCAGCTAAGCTGGCATCCCATGTCCTCACCACTGAGAGCTTGTGCCCAGAACTCACCACACAGGTCAGCTTTTCTAACTTACTCCACCTGTTACACTTTTTACCTTTCCTTGATGAGGGATAACTACTTTTTGGTCATTGAACAAACACAGATTGGTTTCTACAATGGATAATAGCCCAATCAACCTAAATAAAAATATGTTGTTCCCTTGGATACATCCAGTTCAGTTCTCAGCACCTTTCTGTGGACTCATTTGATAATTCTATATTTAATGATTTTTAAGATCCACTTGGAAGTTTAAGAAGACAGCCTACCACATACCCAGCATGAAATTTACCCTTGCACTGTCTGTGTTGTGTTACTCTGTTACTATGCTGCCCTGTCTCTGTCACTAAAGAAAAGAAAAATCTCTCCTCTTCATATCTAATGAACTGCTGGACATGGACAACCTGGCCTCTCACTACAAAATTTGGTGCTAGCTACATCCGAGGCCTCAAATTATCTTCTCAAAAAAGTGGAATTGTGATACACGTACAAAATAGAATCCTTTCTCAAACATTGTGTGGATCCCAGCACTACTTCTTTAGCTTACAAACTAGTGTTTCAAATGCATAGAAAATGCTATGAGAAAACCAGGTGGTGTGTAATTTTTTATTTTAAATGAATAAAATAAATCTCAATACATAGTTTGGAAATATTTAAAGACGTAAAGGAAAAAGAAAACGATTTAAAAGCAAGTACAAAAGTGGCAGGATGAAAACAGTATAAGCTAACAGAATTTAGTGTTTTGAGTGTGAATGTGTAACAGCAACGGCAATTTCACTACTGTATTTGCAATAGTGAAGTAATGAGCTGGTATTTCACTAAGCCCAGTGAAAAGCTGTGAAAACTGCAAGTTTTAACTGAGAAATTTTGCCATTTTGATGGGTCTCAAGTACTGCTTTTCTATGCATTTGCGCACATGTCTGTCAAGGGGAGGAAGACCCGTACTTTTGGCCAGCAGAGTATTAGTTGGTACATAGCAGCTTTGTAAAGTCTTATTATTAAAAAAAAAAAAAAAAAAGCACTTTTACAACCTATTAACCTATTCCTAGTTCTCAAATGGAGAATTCTAGCTTGTACAAACCACAAGTCTCAGGAAATGCTGATGCATACAATCCTAAACCTAAATTTCTCCGTTAGATTTTTTTTATATAGCAGTCCTAACAAAAATATTCAAGACTTTTCATTTCTATCAAAGTGCAATATACTGCATACGTAATCCCACACCTGCAAATCACATAGTGTACATGCCATGCACTTACCCATACTGGTTTGTATAAGAAATTGCAAAAGTAGTATGAATATATAGTGCATTTCTATTGTTCTGACCACAAGGATGCTGTACAAGCAAGAAATATCTATACTGCATGTTGTAGAACAAAATTGACTTAGTAACGTCTGTATCTGATCCTTACAAAATACCCCAACAAACCTCCAACATTAAATCTTGTACTTCGGCAGCATCCTTGTTGGAGTTTTTTGAGCTATTGTTTCTCTCAGGGAGCTGAGTTATCTAGAAAGCTTGTTTTTCACTAGCTTGCACCTCCCTTCCTGCCCTGAAGTGTGATTTCCTGAAATAATTTAGTTGTTTAAAGGAGAAAATGTACCTAGTTAGAAGACTTCCAAAAAAGGAGTTACATAAATATTAAGAAACAACTAATTGCTTCCTACCATACTCAAAAGCTAGGAAGTAAAAAAGTTTTAAAATTTTTTAAGCAAAATAAAAATACTGCATAACACAGTCCTATATAATGTTAAATACTCTCTCAATTTAAAGCATAAGTGACCCAGAGGACTTCCCGTATTTTCATTTCAGTTCTTTTCTTGTTTAGTTAATGAGGATTTTCACATATTTTCTTCATATTTCCTTTCCAGAGTTTAAAGCTTTCCAATAGGTTTGTAGCAGGCATCAGGTTGCCACATGCGAAGGTCAACAAGGACTTGGTTGAGCTTTTGCATCCAAAGGTTACGCTCTTCTTTAGTATCAGCAGATAGCCAGTTCCTAGAAGGCAAAGAACCCAGTGGATTATTTTCCACCTCCACTTAGTTATTATGAAAAATGTCAAACTGATCAACCATAGAAGCCCAAATAGCAGGGGAAAAAATGAAGTCAAACATTCCACAGTCCTGTTACCAAGTCACCTGGCATCTCCACTTCTAGAAAAGTGGAGTTCTTTGTTCTTAGAATACTGAAATGGAATAGAGAGACAAAATAGGTCTAAAAGTGAACCAAACAGCTCAAGTGCCATCTGAAAATCTTAGCTTTTAAATGAGCTTAGCACTGATATCACATGAGGTAAAACACCATCCCATACACATCCCATAGCCTCCCACAACCTCCATGATTTTATGCACTCACTTTGTAACACAGAGTGTGTCTCTGCATTGGCTGACTAGAGTTTCTCGGTCATCTTCCCTCTGAGGTCTGACAGTTATTAGTTCAAAAGTGTTGGGACGGGCACAGAACTCCCTGTTGGCAGGTTCAATCTGATGGTTGGTACAGTTAGCCAAATTTATGCGGCCCAAAGGATGCTGAAAGTGAAATTAGTTCATCAGTCAAGGATGCTGCAATCAAGAGTAATCCTGAACAACATACGCTTTGACAATTTTTGCCATTTTAGGGCCATAGCTGAAAGCAAGATCATACAGGCAATGGAACATGTTCTGCTCAGCCACACACAATACCACTAACACATCTATCCCTTACCAAAGGCTTAGGCTACACAAAGATGTACCTCCCCTTTATTCCTTAGAGTGTTTTAACTCTCAATTTCAAGAGAACTTTGTAACAAAATCCAAACTGATAAGAGTAAACGCTGTGAAAGCCTATAGAAAGCACACACTATAGGGATCCTCGCATCATTCTTGTCAAAGCCTATAAGCATACATGAATTCATCTTCAAACATTCAACTAAGGCACCTAAGTCTTGAGTCCAGCTGTTTTAGCTCCCTCTAGTCAAGAGACAGGCCTCTTTGAAGAGCCTTCCAAGTTTCAAGGCAGTCACATATAGGTATATGCTGACTATAGAGAGAAGCTCAGCTGTACACCTAAAGTTAGTTACAGACCTTGGCATTGATTCTTCATGCCTGCAGAATACCTCATCAGGGAAACATCACAAGCTACTCTTGGCTTGGAGAAGAATTTGCTGTTTTTTGGGCATGCTTACTACACTATTTCATAGACACTTAAAATAACCCAAGTTCAGGAAAAAGGAGGACAGCTCCACATCAAGGAACATCAGGGAAGGTGTTGCATGTTGGTGATATATGCACAGCCATAGGAAATTTATTTTAGAAAAAAAGGATTTTGTGATTTAAAGCAATCATGGCCTAATACCAATATATCTGAGCTACATCTATCTCTGCATGATGGAACAGATATAGTAGGATTGAGGGGAGGCATTTAATAAGTTTAATATTGCTGTAGATAAAAGTATAACAAAAGAATACAGCTGACCCCTTCTCAGAACAATAGTCAAACAAGTCTGGAAGATTTTCAAGAACAGAATCAGGAAAACAAACCGAAGCCTCTTTCTTGTAGACAAAAGCAGAATAGGAACCTTTTTCTTGTTTAATTCATTTAATTTTTGCCTATCTTCTATTACAGTGGGTAGAAATTTTTCCCTCTCTTCTAGCATGAGAAAAAAGTACATTGATATATTTTGGCAATGTCAACTATCAGCATATGGTCTTCTTCTCTTAGCAGGGAAGAAACTAAACTCAAGCATCTGGATTGGCATAGAAGACCCAAAAAGACCAGTTTGCCATAGAGTTTGGGAATGAAAGTGTTCTGCCAATAAACTTAACAACAAAATAAATTAAAAGTTTAATGGTAAATAATTTCAGTGAGTCAGAAAAACCCTCTTGAAAGCAGTCCTTACAAAGATCTGGAAATATTTTAGCACATGCAGAGAGAACAGGCTAAGGAGACAGGAAGGTTCACCTCAGTGACAGATGAACCTCTGATTTGTCTCATTAGCCAGACATTAACTTGGTTTCTGTGAGAACCAAGAAGCACTGGTTCCAGCTAAAATGTGGAATTGCAAGACAACAATAACCACAATTAAGATAGTCCCCAATTACAGCTATGCTTCTGCAATATAGAAGGATTGCCCACTCTAATTCTTTATCATATTGTTATTCATATTTTGTCTAAAACTTAAGGCAACTAGACACAGTCTGCTTATTAAGCTGTACAAGTCTGATCAAATTCAATTAAATATAGTCATTTGATGAGCACAATGGAAAGCCTTAAGACTAAAGAGGAAATTAAATATGAATCCTCTTTCGCTTTTTCCCTTTCCCACTAGACAGAGTGGTCAGCTTCTAGGTTTTCCCAGTTAGTTCTGATTTATAAAGACAAGTCCCCTCCATTCCCCAAGGAAGCTTTATGAGCTTGAATACTTTGAACATCTTCACCAGTTTCAAGCCTTAAAAATGAACAGGTAGTTGTGTAGGGTACTACAGAACTTTAGACTTGAGCTTTATAAAGAAGCATTACCTTTCGTTTCTCATCATCTGGGTATGTCCAATAAGAGATACAATTTCCAGACAGCACACACCAGCGTCTATGCCATGCTCCAAATCCACTAACATCTTCAAACATCGTCTTAAAAAAAAAAAAAAAAGTTTTAAAAAAGAATAATAAAAAAGTAAAAAAATGGGGTAACATTATACCTTGAACTTGGTCTGTACTTGACTATTTTGCTACCAGAATGGTTCTGCAAGTACAATCTGTTATAGGAGTACACAAAAGTGAAGGAAAAAAATTATACTGGGAGAGCCTTCTATTAGCACAGAATATTTTCAAGATAGCATAGAAAATGGGCTCACATTATCATTCTCAAGTTTGCAGCCTCTTGCTTAAAATACATCTACCACTGCTGTTTCAAACTACCAGGTTTTCATGTTGATGGTGGCCAGAATTCCCATTATTTAAAGATAATGGAGGGTTCCTTATAGTAGATACAGTATGAATAGTTCGCAAAACACATATAACAATTTATTATTATTAGATATTTAAGTCATCTTTGACTTACAATTCAGGATTACAAAATATCTGGCTAATCAACAGGCCACACTCAGGAGCCCAGTCAGTTTAAAAGAAATTAGAAATTGATTTTTAAATGTTTGTGTTGGTAGTTCTTTTACTGGATGAAGGATTTTATCAATTTCAAGCCCCATTTCCTTAGTACTGGCATGGAAAGTTTAGTATCTGACTTGTATTTCTGATCCCCCTCGAACTTGTATAGAAGTTTTATTTTCCAATTAATTTGTGTGTGTTGTGTTTTTCACTCATCACAATTCAGTTTATAATTTTTAATGGTGCAGGGAGTTTCCAAACCCTTACTCTGGACAAATTTAATATGCATGTACACCATTCTTCCAGTTTGACGTATTGTATAGTGGAAGCAAAAATGGACTTTCTTAAATTAGTACACAGAAACATGGGGCAGCAAACACCATAAGCATGAGAAATGTTTGTATCTAATGAAATCTGTTCAACTTCAATTAAGTGAAGGGAAAGGAGACAGAAAGCAGTGTCTGAAAAGAGTCCTAAGAAATTCTGATTTATAACACCAAAATAACAGCAAACGTTAATGTTGTGCTGAAGTATTTCCATAGCACATTTACTGCCATCTGCTGGACATCTCAACAGCTTCACCTCTTAGGCTCAAGTATCGGCTGCATTTTTGAAGTTCAGTTTTAGAGAGAGAACTGCTAAAGATGTTTCTCGAAAAAAAATACTGTCACTTCCTTGGCATTTCCAAAGGCTGTGAGCACAGTGGAAAAAAACCCCCCAATCTTGTTTTTACTAGACTCAAAAAAACCTCAAAAAGACCAAACCAAGACATCTTGTAAAATTTTCTGCCAGAGAGATTAAAATCTCATCTCATATCACAGATTAGAGCAAGAGAAGGCTAACTTAAGTTTAAAATAAGAAATTAACAGAGTTTATTAACAAAATCTTAAAAGGTAGCTTTAACTTAGTCACGTTTAGAAGATAAACTAGGAAACATTTGGGGTCTGGTTCAGAGAGGGGGAAAAAAAATCTCAAGCCACTTTTAAGCTTCAAATACATGTGTGAAGTTAAAAAAGTGACTACATTTAATAGGACCTGTTATTCGCAAGGAAGAAGTTTCAAGTGAATACCTTACCAAGAATCCTTTTTCTTCCACCAAGGAGTCCACTTGGCATTTCAATTTTAGATATATATGACCTTCCAAAGGGGACAAAAAGGGAACCTGCAAACAGTAAAACAATTAATCACTTAATTTTGACACCTCCCAACTCTTACTGGTTCAAGCAAGACACCTGCACCAAGATGTTAGCACTGTCTTGCTCCTAGAATCTTCAGCCAGAAAGCAGCAGTCAGTCTCAAGCAAGACAGTAATAATCACTTTTTGTTTCAAGTTCATTTAGAAGCTCTTTAGCAATTATTTGCTTAGTAGTTTGCAAAGGACATATGGACAAACATGCATTTTCTCTATAAAAACAGGCACTCCAAGCATGGTTAGAAACAACAGAAGGCATCAGTCCACACCCTGCAAGCTTCTGCCTCAGCTTGACATTAAGTCGTTTGGAAAATATTGAAGTGAGCTGAAACAGGAATGGTACTTGGATACCATAAGTATTTTTAGCAGAGACTGATGTAGTAATGCCTACTCAGATAAGTCTTTGTATTAAAAAAAAACTAGCAAGGGGAAAAGTAACAAAAACAATTCTTCTCAATAATTCTTCTCAACTGGTACTCAAAGTGTTAAAGACCTGTGTTAAGTAATTTTTAACAGAAAGGGTTCCAAGTCCTATCTTCTGCCACTGAAAAAAATAAAAAAGCAGCTAAAGTACTGTACCAGAGGTTGGTTAAATAGCTATTTGATAGTCAAGAGTTTTTAGAAGAAACATGCAACAAAGTCTGCCTTTGGACTTCACCCAGTCCTTCCCATACATAGTACCCCGTTACACTGACTACTCCTACGAAATCCCACCCCTTTTATTTTCCCCCATAAGGAAGCTAAGAGACAAACTGCTAATACAACAAGCAAGTTATGATCTGCAGGGCATTTTACATACCATATTTTGTTGCTAATCTAAATAAGCAATACTGTTAAGAATCTTGCAAAAAAACCCCAACCAAAATAGAAACAGGAATGCTTCTGATAATAAAAAAAAAAAAAATCAGAAAACTAAATACTATTAAAAATAATATAAATTATATAATACATTATTACATATTATAAAATAAGACAAATTATATTAAAAAACATAGTAGAAACAGTGTTTTCTCATAGTAGAAAAAACAGACAAGTTGATGGTGCTAGTCAAACACAAAGAAAGAACAACTTGCCAGGGAATCAACATGTCTACATTGCAATGAAGTAGCTTTTAAAGCCACAGAATCATCAATCAAATAGAATTAAGTATTGTTAGTAGTTAAGATGAACAAGAGTCACCCTCAGTAGTTAAAAGTGCACATCTGTAGGCCTCAGTGAATCCTGCAGAACACTAGAATACGTGTTGTGGCTAGAAACAAATTGCCTTCTAATTTTAGACATCCTGAAGCTTCCTTCCAGACGTGATACACATGTGTACAAACAGGTGATCAAGTCATTTTTACATGTTAGATCTACTCAACTATCATAGCATACTCAGTTCTACAGTATAGCACAGATAAATTCTGAGCATCAGGTAGGAGCCTGCATGACCATTTGAAAAGCAAAAAATAGTAAAACATTCCCACATAATATAAATAAGTTAGATTTTTTTATCAGCAAAGACAACTATAACCCTACATGCTACATCAGGGAACATTGGCTTATATTCTAGCAAACCACAGTAAAATCCACTTCTGAATGAGGGCCTCAGGGACATTTGGCCATTCCCCAATTCAAGTTTGTGGGTTTTGCATTCCTTTCTGGTTTATGTCAGGACAGAAGAGTCTATCTAATGGATTATGAAGTTTACCAGTGAAGAGCTGTGTGACAGTAAAGCAAAGAGGTTGTATAACAAACAGAACATACAGTTTTGCAGAACCTGCAACACAATTACTAATTACTAAAGCAGGTCTTGAAACACTCTCCTGTACACATAACGAGAAAATATTACATTCTACTTATCAATCTATCCCTTTCAAAGGGGTGGAGGTGATGGAAAGAAATCTAGTTGTCAATATCCAGGTAGATGAAAACTAAAACCCATGGCTAGGCTAGCTTGCATTCTGGTGTGCTCATTCAGGTGTCTGTCTTAAGCAGTTGTCCTACTGTCATAGAAGATTATCTGTAAAGGTACTCAAGACAATTCAAGAATTTGAAAAATTGTTTTTTTAGGAGACTTTTGATTAAAAATAGGAGATAAGTACTAAAATTATCACTTGCTTAATTTTGAGCGAAAACATATAAATTTATCTACAACACTTTCTTCTGATTGACTCGAGTAAGCTATTAACTAGACAAAACTATTTTCAGATGTTAAAGACAAATTATTTCTTTTAAGCAAACCAATTCCCATAATTCCTAAAGCCAAAAACATATAGCAAAATATTTTAAGTGCACATTTGTGTACAAATAAAAAACCCTCACATTTTAACATGTTTAGTATCTTTAAAACTTCAGTTCTTTATGATCACTTTTTGTTTAAAAAACAAAGGTCTTGCTACATCTTGCCAGAACAAGGTCTGGTTAGAATAAGAAATTAGATATCTAGGTCCCAGGTGATTTTAATTTTCTTCAGCAGCAACAAGTTGAGTTAAACCAACATTTAGGCCGCCAGTCATTTTTCTCTGGTTCTCTTATCAATGGAGTAGCTGATTCTATGTTCTCTGCAGTTCATAAAGAAGCTGGCCCAAATTTTCTGACTAGCAATCTTTAAGAGACACATCAATTTGTTTTGAAGTACAAAATCCCTCCTCCAGTGACCTAGGAAGACAAGAGGCACATGCTAGTTAAGGAAAAGCCCTAGGCAGCCTAAATAACTTTGAGTTCTAGCAGCATGCTTATTACTGTGCATGCTGGGAGAAGTACTGTGCAAGAGGGAGAATTCTGCAAGTCTTAAAGGCTCCTAACATCTTGTGTTTAGTTAGTAAATCTTCATAAGCATTTTCCTAGAAAAATTAAAAGAAGTTGCAAAAAAGCCAGACACAGATAAGAAACATGCACTAGAAAGCAGTTTCCTATTTTAAGTTATGAACTAAAGGATTATAGCAACCTTGTCCTGGAACATATAGCCCAACAGTTCTTTTTCCTCCCCTTCAAAATTTATCTAGGGAAAAAAGAAACATGCTCAATGCAATTAGTGTAAAGTTAAAGTCTAGAAGAAGAAAGGACACAGTCATACATGAGTATATTTTGCTCCTTTCCTACCCTGAATTTTAACAGTATGTATAAAAGAGAGGAATGAAACAAAAAACCCACTGTGACAGTAATTTGTTCCTCATTTGAAATGCATGAAGCAAATTAAAAAGCAGCCATTGGTACAGCCATAGGCCAAGTCAAAACTGAAGATTTACTGACATGATAATTTAACAAAACCCAAGTGACAAACAAGATTTCCCCTTTTTGTCAGATAACTAAGACTACACCTGCAAAAAATTAACCAAGTGATAGTTTCCCTGGAATTCTATTTAAACCTTGTGCTTGTGCTACAGTCCAGGAGTCCTAGTCCAGTGTCCTGTCCCACAGAGTAAACTGAAGACGTTCAAACCCAAATTGCTGGTTGCAAAAGCTGATTCCATTAACTCCAAGAACAATGAGTTTCCAATAAGCAAGCCATACACAAAGATTTCTACACATGGTTCTGGTTAACAGGAACACTTATGCTGAAGAACCAAAGCTAAAAAAGCTCTGAAATTCACATAGTCAGTAACACCAGTGCAATTCAAGTGTTCAGTTCTGCCAGCTGTTTCAGTAACAGAGTCTGCTTCTATCTGCAAAAAGTAAAAAACTTCTAAACAGCAAGTTGGTATTATTGCAATATTTTGTTTTAAGTCTCATGCACAAACACTACTAGTTCTTGTCATCTCATCTCCCATCAGAAGCTATAATTGCAATAATACTATCAATACATATGATTTAATTAGCTAAGAGAAAAAATTATACTACTGATGCTGTTTGGATAGATAAAGTTGTGATTTAGTCCTACCATAAACTGTAGTAACTTTTGAATTCATTTAAATTATTTTAAGGTAGCTACTGGCATAAACACCTATTAAAATAGATTTTAGGTATTAGATATTACAAAGTTAAGAGACCATAATGAGTGTAAAAATGTATTTTTTAAACTTCTGATAGTAAAAGCAAATAAGCATTCTATTTAGACAAGGAACTAGTGCAATAAAACTCAATAATAGCTCTCTCAATATTAGGATTATTTGCTTTTACAAATTTAATTAGGATATGAAAGGAAAAACTTGCAATCGTAGCTATATTTGAATGTTAATTTTTAGGTGAATTAAATGAAGAAAAGTTCAAATACTTCATTATCATTAAAACACACTAAATGTCTTATTTAATGATAACTGCAAGGTTAAGAGCAACAAACAATACGAAGATCATGTACAAAGATGCCAACTGCATACATCAATTTTTTTGTGAGTGAATGCAAATCAGTAAACAAATGCCTTCATTATCTTTGCATAACCATACCTTACACTGAGCTACAGAAATGAAAGAGCATCTGGCATAGTAATGTAAGTCTTTCTCCGTTGTATCTCAAAATTACTTGTATTGAATTTCATATGAATGAAGTGTAACAACTATACATAAATTTATAATGTATAAATAACATATCTATAAACCTTTATGTTTCATTTCTAGGATGGTAATTTTGCCTGAAAACAGTAGGCCCAGACTCATTCATTTTTCTAGTAGTATGCAATTACCTTTGGATTAGTAACCAGTAATTACCTTGTCCAATGCAAATTTGGCACTTCCTACAGAAGACAGAGATAGCTTGTGGGATCCAACAAGGATGAAATTAGTACTGCGTATAGCATTTGGGCCACCTGGACTGGCCATGGCTGCGGAGAAAGAAGTTAAAGTGAAGTCACAACACAACACACAGTAAGGATGCTGCAAGGCTTAAAAAAAAAAAAAAAAAAAAAAAAAAAAAGGCTTTATTTGTGCTCCTGTATGCATGCCCTACTCAGTACTCCAGGGGAAGCCCTCTTTGCAGTGCAGCCCAGCAGGACATTCAGAGAGAATCTTGATGCACACCATTCCTCCCCAGTAGATCTTTTCTTTCACAAAGAAGTCTTGAAATATCCACAAAGGAGAAAAAGCATTTAAAGAAGTCTCAGAGGGACAGAGAGCATGCTAGGGCATGCTACAAAGCGCACACATCCTGCGGTAAGAACATGCCTTTTAAATCCCTCCACCTCTTCTCAAGTGACATGCTGCAGTCTTCTAGAATTTGTACACCTTTTTTTGCATTTTTAGCAATAGAAACAAACTGTAGCTCAGGCCCAGGAATCTTACTAGTAGCAGTAGCATGGTAGACATTCCAGAGTTAGTTCATGAGCTCCTTATTGTTGCAATTTGTACTAAGGCCAGCTCAAGTATCTCATACTCTAGTCATACAAGTGTATAACACATTTTTATGTAGTTAGAAAACCACTCAGAGATGCTGTTCTTCCCTCCCCTCAAGAGTCAGAAATATATAAATGTTTAACTGTGTTATTATATACACTACACACAAACAGTGCTTTAGGATCTGTTTGTATTTTCAAGTTATTCTGTAAAACTTTGTTGACATCAGACTCCAGCTTGAAATCTTAAATTCATTTGAATTCACATTTTCAGGAAAAAAATGCAAACCATGGGTGTCTGATACCAGATATTAGTTTTGGTTTGGTAAAGATCCTTTCATTAAATTCAATGGTAACTCAGATATAAACACAGGACCAGTTTCTGGATTGGCAAATTCAGTGCTTATTACTCTGAAATTGTCATCTGTTACAAGTATTATTTATTGATACACTGATTTTGACAGAAAGTGTAGATTATTCATCTTGGCATAAGATGTTTAAACTTTACTTACCTGGAGTAAGAAGGTTGCTTTTCTAGAAAGAGAAATAAAGAAATAAAGGCTTAAGGGAAAAGTAATTCTGACAGTTTCTACAAAAGACAAAGCTAGGGTAGAACAAAATTACATTTGAAATACTTAAAAAAAACCCAAAACAAACAAACAAACAAAAAAACCAAACAGAAACAACTTGAAAAGAAAGTCCAAATAAATGTGTAGCAACTGCATATTTCCAGCATTACATGTTTAGAGCTGTTTTCTATTTCTTGAGCTGATAACTGAAGAATTTGGCCGAAAACTGGGCAGTTTATAGAGTTTTAAGTAAGGGACAGAAAGAGCCTACTAAGGGCTCAGCCTTATTCAGTGTGAGAATATGGCCTTTGGAAGGAGTCATAAACAGATCTGGTTACAGTATTACACTCATACTTACAGAGGTAATAGATGTTAGTAATCTCTTCGGAGTAATAACCTACGAAAGAATACAAGAAGATAATGCATTTGCTACTGAATTTGTCCACCATATTAGTGTAAAAATTAAACAGTGAAACTACTGAAGGCTTATCTAAATAAATTTTGAATGGATAGTTGTTGTAAGGAGTAAGTCTTGGTTTTTGACTGGATGTAAAGTATTTCGGTGGAAAGAATACTACCTATCAAAAAATACTTACTGAAGTTTACGCATACATTATCTTGGGATGAACAACATTATCTTGATGATGTGTTTGAAAAAACGTTAGTAGGCCTTTTAACTTCATTACGTGAGGCTTCAAAGTTACATTTGCTTATTTAAAGGTAAAAGTTAACAATAAAAATACAGAGATGTTCCATGTGCTACTGTTATAAATAATCTATTATTTTCAAATCAAAATCTCAAAGTTTAAATGAAATTGTATATTAAACATGAACTGGAATTATGTACTCATCTTTTCTTGAAGCTGAAGGAAAAGTCTAAGAAACTTGTCAAAAAGCAGATATAGGAAACCATTGGCAAACCTGCAACCCTACATAAGCAACTAACACACAAAATCATTCTGTTTTAAGTAAAAATTCCTCTAAACTTCAGCACAGGAGAGAATAAGACCCTGGACTTGAAACTTTTATTAGAGAATAGGTAGAAGCATGCTTTCACTGTGCCAAATGGAAGTAAAGAATAAAGAAATGTCCTATTTCTGTTTGCAGAGACAGGATTTAAGCACTCATTCCAAATGTTTTGAAAGACACTTAAGTTTCTTGTTTTCACCAAGTGATGTATCTTGACGAAGAGGAAATCAGACCTGAAGTCATTAATTCACTGTGTGCTCAGCTATTGGAATGATGAGAAGAAAAATACACCCCACCTCTACTCTTCCCCCCCCAAAAAACCCAAAACAAACCAAAACAACAAACCAAACAAACCGCCTCTAGAAAGTCACTGGCTTGTTTAGGGTTACATATCCTTAATAAAGCACAAACACTTGATACCTGTGCCCTATCCAAGCTGAAATATTTTGTCCAAGGAGTTATTAAAACAATGTTTGCTTTAAAAAAAACAAGCATCTAATGTTTTTTACTTAACACCGAGGAGAAAGAAAGTTTTCAGTTGATCAATAAAATCTTTAAGACAAATCAAACGCCAGGGTAGGGCATATTGACTGGCGCAGTTTAAGTAAATGGGAGAATAAGGGCACTAAATCACTATCAGAGGCACCACACCTAATAAATAAAAGTTTGCAAAGCATAACATTTTGCAGAACTAGTAAGATTTCTTCTCCTTCCCCTCCAATATATTTCAGGTTCAGCCAAGTACTGCATCTAAGGTCCAATCTACTAATTGCTGCAGGTCTCCATAATCCATCTGTCATTGCAGATGTTCCAAGAAAGAAGGAGAGGAAAAGTAAGCAACAGATTGTCTAGCACTATTAGTCAGTTCTCCCTGAACACAGCAGTCTTCCTAGTGCACCTTCTGTTGAAACTTAATATACTGATTTTCATGTTTCATTTACCTTAGATTTATTTGCCTTTTTCCTTTTATCAGTGCTAGTAGCTTCTTTTCTCTGCACCTGTAAGGAAAGAAGGTATTAAGAAAGTACAGCACATTATTTTCTGTTACACATCCTCTGCACAGGAACTGATACATACCAGACTGTAAACTTCTACATTTATTTCAAAGTCATTTGACACATCATGCCTAAAAGGAAGGAAGGGGAAAAATAGGTTAAACAGAAACTGAAGCAAAAAGATTTTTGGTTTTGTGTGTGGTGTAGGTTTTGGGGGATTTTTTTGAGTTACTCTTTATTTCTTCCCTCATTCAGCTCTTTAAAACTGTCCAGGGAGCAGCTAGGTTCTACAGAGAAGCTTAGCCATGGTGCTGACTAATAGCTTAGTCTTAGTTTGCTCCCGCAGGGCAATACAGCTGTTTGAGATCCGTTCACTTCTACAACAGTACGCTTCAGAGCAATTAACATTGCTGTTTTTTAAGACTTTAGTGTATTACTATTTAAAAATACTCTGCAGAACTCAAAAAAACAAAAGCAAAAGGGAAAACAAGTACATCTACCGTTTCTCGGATTGCATCCTGCAGTACACACACATTTCCAGAAAGAGATTGGGTCTAAGTAAATAGATTTAAGTGAAAATTCCAGTTCAACTGGACTTTAAAAAGGGAGTTTGTTTATTTATTTTGAAAGACTTCTGATAACAAACAGCCATTTGAACTCACAATACCTTTTTAGATGAGATATGAGACCTTAAAGTTTTAGTTGTAAGAGTACTATTTTTTCCAGACACTAAAACCAAATAGCTACATAAAATGTTATTGGCTGCAAAAGAGAAAAACACATAATCTCAGGCATGGTAATCCATCTGTCTTTGCAGGTGTTCCAGGAAAGAACAAAGGTATAAAAAGCAAGACGTAAAATAGCTGATGGATGTCGAATAAGTCTAGGTTGTTCTGAGAGAAGTGCATTCCAGCTATTTCTTGAAGCAGGAAATACCTACCTATACCACAAAAGCTCACCATATTTGTTTGCACTATATGACATTTTTGTATGAAGATTTTAAACATTTTTTCCATGCTCTACCATTGGAGTTGAAACTGGTTCAAAAAGAATTTCTGTATACTTACATAGTAAATGTCGTAGTAAAAGTAAGAGCATCTCCATTCAGGGAACTGGCAGTACTTGCTAATGGAGTCACAACCATGTTTTCTGCTCCAGATCTCAGGATTATTACGTAGTAGTAATTTGCTGAGTCTGTAAATACATAGCAGGTAGTTTTGTTAGCCTGAGGAGTTCAAAGTATCTAAAAATCCCAGAATTCTGAATTACCATTAAATACGTCTGTTTCACCCCAATTAAACACTTGGTTACAGTAGAGACTTACTTATAAACTTAGTCTTAAAACAATTTTTTCTATGCTGTGTTTACTAGTAGGACTGTCTCCATAAGATTCATAAAAACCACATTGTTGTCTGGGGCATCTCAGCCCAGACCTACACTAACCCTTGCGTGAGAAGGGAGAGGAAGAACTTGCAGTCAGATTCAGAAGCTAATCTTAGTTCCTTACACTCTTTAGGTCTGTCAGCTCAAGCACACATCAGCTCTTGCTACTGCCCATTCTCGTGCTTTTTTCAGTCCTATGAAGTAACTGGCTATCCAGGCAATTCATTTCCTTAACCTTTCACATAAGGGGAAAACAAGCAAGATCACCACAAACATGCATCTAAAGAGTGTCAGGAGATAATTCGGAGTTTGTGCAGCAAATTGCACAATGCTCTTGCTTTACCTAATGTTCAGCAATGTGAGACTACATTAAAAAAAAAAACCAAACACAAAAAACAAGCCAACAAACAAAAACAAAAAACAAAACGCCCCAGTTTGAGTGCTCTGTTATATAGGATAAGTCACAGCTTTCAGAACAGCTGTTGTAAACTCCAATAAACATTGATTTGTACGCTTTATATTTGATTATCTCTTCAGATGCAAGTGATTAATAGAGCTTCTGATGCACAATGCACAGCAAATTTTATGCTTCCAAAATAAAGGTTTTATGACAAATAGTTCATAGTTGTTTGTTTAGACAGTTTTGTTTTCAGAATTACTGACAGAAATTAAACTTATATTTTTGTAACCCTTAGAGAAGTTTTCCTATAACAGAGGTGAATTGTCTCCTGCAACAGGAGCAGTAATATGTTTGTCCAATAACTTTTGTCCTTAAGTTTTAGTGAGGCAAGAAGCAGAAAGCTGTCCACACACAATCATATTTTGTGGTATTATATCAAATAGCACTGGTTATTATGGGCTTGCAGATTCTTTGAACAACCACATGCCAGAAATTCACTATATTCCAGGATGGGTCTCTAGACCTACAGTGAGATATTGCTAGATATTCTTCTGGAACAAAAGAAGAAACAAATCCACATTTTGACACCTTGATTAATTATAACAATTTACAAATACTAGTATTCTAGCATCTTAAGTATTTTGCAATGTTAACAGAAGATTGAAAAAAATAGAGGCTTAATGCCACAATGCCACAAAGGTCAGAATTTTTGTAAAGATCTTTAGTATTAGACTTGCATCCATCAAAAAAATTCCAAGACAGCAAGAGAGAAGACAGCCTGAGATATAAAATTCTACTTCCTCTCCAACAGATTACAGAGAACCACAAAGAACTTTAAGACTGGCTGGAAACGTCCTGATAAGTTTCTTAAGTCTCACAAGCCATAAAAAGATGCAACTAACACAACCATGGAAAATACTGAAAACTTAGTCAAAAAGCAGATGAACTGAAAGTAATTGCTAAATTTTCATTGTCATTAGATTTCTTAGAACATCAGCATAGCAGACAAAATAAAACCAAGGAGAATGAACAAGAAATAAATGTTGGGAGAACGAGGGAAGGGAGAGAAAAGGGCTAAAAGCGTTCGGTTGATAGCTTTACCTGGCTTTTGAACTGTACCACACACAAAGTCTGCTTTTAGAGGTAAACGCATTTCTGAAATGGAAACAGATCCCCTGGATGGAGCAAATTCAGTGGATGTAGAAGCACCTTTATTTCTTTTACTATGAGGTCCCTCGCTCTTCAGTTTATTCAGTTCTTCCAATAAAGCAGTTCTCTTCTCAGCTGCAAAGAGGAATTAATTACAATGGTAACAGAGGAAAAAGTAGTACTGAAACATTTTTTTTTTGCCATAAGCATATAAAATGCAACACAAACGTTAATCATCTTCTAGAATAGTATGAATATTAGGGTCAAGAAAGGTACCGAGAGTGTCCTCTCACCTACAAAAGCAGCTGAAATGAAACAGATAATATCCTCTCCTGTTTTCTAAGTGAAGAACTATAAATATCTACAATGATGTATAGTATGTGTATTATCAGAGTTCCTCCAAAAGTGTTCTTGACAAAGTGTCCATGACAAAGAATTGAACTTGTTTAAAAACCTACTTGCAAGGAGAAGAAGTCTCTCTGCTTCTGCTTCTTCTTGTGACCCTTTTCCATGTTCCTCATCAAAACAGCAGTTCAGAGCTTGACTGGCTTGATAAATCACTGTCTGCTGCATGTTGATCTCATTGTTCAGTTCCTAGGGCAAACCAGTGGTAGAAATAATTAGCCAGAAGAGTTATGTAGTGTTACATTCAAACAAGGAAATGTCTCAAGATTAGCATTTTTGGGGCTATGCTTCAGAAAAGATCAGATCACTTAGATAGTAAGCTACAAAAATTTTGCAGTTTACAGTTACTTCTGCAAAAGAATATTGCAGTACGACTTTTTTGACCTCAGAATATGGTGGGGAGTGAAGGACTCCAATGTTTATATGCTACACATGCAGTCTAGTGTTCCCTTCATTTGGGGGAAGCAGCAGCTAACCAGAAATTGAGCACTGTAGGTGAATGAGGCACTAGTAAAGATCAGAATATTGCCTACTGAAAGTATGTAGTTATAAATCTGGCCTAATTCAAAGGCAGCGATAAGATACAGATTCTGTCTCCTTCTCAAAACAATGTCTTGTTCTCTCCAGACTTCCTTTACAACATGATCCTTCGAAGAGATGCAGCTGTTCGAATTATGCAGTATCATTCCCTACCATTAAATATTTATATTAAACAATCTAATTTTGCAGAGTTCTAAGCAGCATGTTAATTCATGGGGGAAATTAAGTGTGGAAACAGTAGATTAGAAAAAGGATTTTAAGAAGCGTATTAAATACCTGCATTTTTTTTTTGATATTGACTTGGTCAGATGGGCCATTCCTTTTCATTTCCAGTTTGGAAGCAACATCTTCTTTGCGAACAATGATTTGCTTTATTGAAGGACGATCAGTCTCTTTAAATCTCTGAGATCTGTACGCATCGACACTTTTAAAAGAGGAAATCTCATGAAATGTTTCACAGGTGTGCCAAGCTTTTTTTCTTTAATACACATACATATGTACTGCATATTGATGTTTTCCAACTTGTCTAATCGGTTTTCAAAAAAAAGCATGCTATCAGCTCATTTTAAGTTTAAACAACATAAAAAAGTACACTGAGACAATCTTTGACAAAGGCTGAGATCCTGGAAAAAAGCTTTGTTCATAGTTAAAGAAAGTACACGTCCAAAAAAGCCAATGTCTTAATTTGTACACTTACAGAATCAGGGATGAGGTTTGTGTTTATTACCTATATGGAAGGTTGCGATCTTCCGACATAGAGCCAATACTGTCTCCAGATTCTGCCCTGGGAACTTTAGTCCTTTGGAACTTTTCAGACTTCAGACTTACATCACTGGTACTGCTACCTTCCCCAGCTGACTTACAAGGAGAAGCAAAGGCCTGGGGAAAAGAAAAGGTTGTACTACCTGTCCAATTTATCAATTACCTGTTTTCTCTGACCGTTACTTGTTTTGCATGTAAACAATAAATTTGGAGGCTGCTTAATACTATCTAACAGATGACATCTTACAAATATTTCCTAGGACATGAAGCAAATTTATTTATTCATTTTAAGGACACCAACAGATTATTGAACTTAGAAACCCTTAGTATCTAAACCAGTATAGTTGCATAATTACTTCTCTTCAGATCTTCATCAGCAACCGCTTCACTGAGTGCATGTCTACCACTGCAAGTTCAGTACAAATAATAGGTTGATTTAGCAAAAGACTATTTGTTTAGCAGAGCATCCAATATGTTACACTGTTTTCAGAGGAAAATAACTTTGCCTCATTATGCTCTCATTAGCAAAATGTCATTCTCTATTTGTTCAGATATCCTAATACAACAAAATGTCACTTCTCACAAGCAAATTGCACATCTCTGTGTATCCTTCTCCACCTCATAAGAATTCTCACCTCTGAACCAACAGATTCCACTAGAGGGGTTAACAGAGACATTGATGAAATATTCAGCGACTCTTCCTGCTCATCCTCATCACTTTCACCTTCCAGGCTCATGCTCATTTCTTTCTTCAGCTTTTCTATGTCTGGACCGTCCTCTTGAAGAATTTCAAAAATCTCATTTATCACTTTTGAGCTATTCATTTCCTCATCCACATTCATTTCGACTTGGCATAGTTCATCTGAAGGGTGACATTTTAAAACATATTAGTAGCATCAAGACTAAACTTTCCCTTAAATGAGAGTGAAGTGATATTAACAGATAAACTATTTTTGCTTTTCCAGTAAGCTTGATTAAAAAGCATTTCTTATAGTCAGTTCTTATAGAACTCAAAAGTACACTTCTATGATTATTTTTTAATGCTATTTTCATACATGCTGCTTAATCAAGAGAGGGAATGAAAAGATGCACCTCTTAGACAAATTTCAACCTTTTAGTTCCAATACATCTGAAACTTAACTGCAAGACCTACAGTCCTTACCCAATGAACTCTTAATATCAGCTTTTTAACGTTCCTTGAAGACTTGAATGTCAAGGGAGAAGGATTATGATAAAAGAAGTTGCTTGTTTTATATAAACCTCACTACAAAACACACATGAGGGTCAGTGCATGTATGGTGAATTCATTGTTCAGACTTGAAGGATATTAACACTGTTCTAGACAAGTGGCAACAGAGAGCTAAGTGCATTAATATACATCTACTCAATACAAACCTTTTGGTTTCTCAGCAAGTTGTTCAAGTTCAGAGGCAGACATCACTTTCACAGGGCTCTTCGACTCAGTGATCTTGGGAGGACTGGGTTTATCAGTCTCTTCAGATTTAGAAGCATCTAAGTGGTTTATAAAAAAAGAAGTAACTGAAGATTATGTCTAGCCTTTGAACTTTAATTATTGAATTTTAGAAGTTTTACTAACAAAAAGACCACTATATTAAGTGTTGCTGTTAGCTGGCTGTCAAAAAGCATTAGAGTATATGTCCTCCACAACCTGTACATCTAGAGTTCTATCTTATAATCAGAAAACTGATACCTCAAGAAACAATGCTGAAATCATAGCGGAATGCAGCCAATCAAGAGTAAAAAGGAAAAATTCAAAAAAAGCAAACAAAAAACCCAGTAAACAAACCATCCCACCCAAACCCAATCCAAGAGCAGGATATGATCCTGCTTTTCTAGAAGCACATTTAATAGCCTGTTTGTCCATAAGGTCTAGAAGAAGTGTTAACTAAGTTCGTGTTTTTTATGCAGAAAACTAGAGATTCTTCCGCTCGGTAAGCAACAGAAAGGGTATCACAAGCATCTCAGAGTTCTTTTCACGTCTTGTACTATAAGAATTAATATTGTAAAGGGATATAGACAAGCGAAGAGTTCTTTCCCATTAGATTAATGTGGAAATTTGGATTCTCAGATACAGCATAGATTAAATCTGTAACTGACAATTCTCATTCACTACACTTAACTATGTGAAAGTATAAAACATAGGTAAACCCACTGAAAAACAAAGACAGTCTTGCCTTGCAAACCTTTCAAGTGGTACAGGAGTGCAGAGTGCTATTATGATATGAAAAGTTGTAGATAAATCAGTTAACAAATAAGAGGTCCAGTTCTACACATCAGTGCTATGAGCCTCTTTATCTGCTCGTGGAGGTCAAGTGCAGTGTTTCTGTCCAGTAACAGCAACAGGCAAACTGTGACAGTTCTTACCCGAAGACTCCACTCTCGGAGACTTTACTGGCCCGTCACCTGCTGGTGTGTTGTCTGTTGATCCAAAAGCAGTGGCATCTGAACTAGGAGGGCGTTTTGGACTAGCCTGAGATTGGTTTTCCTGGCAAGAATAAAAACATAATACATTCAAGACATAATGTTCAAAGTAACTAAAAAAAAAAAAAAGAAACACCAAACAAAAAAAACCAAACCAAACCAAAACACACCTGCCAGAAAGAAATACATTGAACACGTACTAGGCAAAAGAGGTTGCCTATCCAGTACCCTATTTATTTAAGAAATTTAGCTGAATTGCTAAATATTGTTTGTGTGAGGAGTTTTCTTCTGCTTTTGAAATTATAGAATACAAAAAATACCCCCACACTTAACATCATGAAAAAGTAAATAAATTAGTTGGCTCAAAGCAGTATCACTTGTCTTAGCTGATTTGGCAAGAGGAAAAAAGAAATCTAATAATTTCTTAATAAACATACAAATCACTTGACAAGTGGTCTTGCACAGCCTGGACATTCCCCGAAGCATACGTTTTTTACTTTTTATATTTGCACATCTATCCCTGTATTCAGAATACGTTGAAGCAATTCAGACTATCATATTTTGATACATGCAGGTAACACATTACCGTTTTAGCTTCTGGAAGTTTCCTCTTTGAACTGTCACTTTTCTCCGCACTCCACAGATTGCCCCTATCAAATCTGCCACGAAGGCATGCAAGTTCTCGCTCACGTTCCTAAGCAAGTAAAGGGGAATGGGGGAAAAGGTGACAGCTTTAAGATGTTGCAACATTTCAAATTCCTCAGATAGGTGCAGAACACTAAGAATCTTCCCCATACCTTTATAAATAAGTTATGAATATAACAAGTCATACCTGCTTAAGCTGAAGTGCTAAACTGGCAGTAGAGGAATTTTCATTTTGTTTGAGAAGCCTTTCCTGGATTGTCCTGGTGTTTGGGGTAACAACAGGTGTTCTGCCCCCAGGAGTATTTGTAGCAGGGCTGCGTGCACTACGCTCTTGACAGCGCTCCCCAAAGCGTTCCAGGAAGGGCTTAATTCCTGATCCCCCTACAAGAACAATTGTTTCACCTTGAAAGAAACTCTCAAAAATACAGAAAGAAATCAGTGCAATTTGCATCCTGATGAAGATTCTCAGTGAAGCAATTAAGCTGTCTCCTTTACACATCTTACTCCATTATATTTTATACAAACTGAACCTGAAGGTCAAATCATAACAGAACATTGAAGTTAATAAAGCAGCAAATCAGAGCAAATAGATGTCCCTCTCTTACTACACTCCATATGTGATACAGTTATTTAAACTTGTTTGCTTTTTCAATATTTCCTCTATAACAAACTTCACTTGTATCTTTCATGAAAATGAGCGTTCTAATACATAAGGTAGACATATTGTTCAGCATCCACCCTATTTTATTGAGCATGTCTTTTATTGTCAGCATATCTAGAGACACACATTTCTTTTTCAGAGAGTTCAAGCAGTTAGTCCAAGTTTCTGACACAATAAGCAGTTGAATTTAAAACTGGGGATGCTCACCTGTTTTGACATTAGTGCTATCAACTGAAAGAAAAACACTATGCAAAGTTAGTGCATCTGTGGGATTTCTTTTATCATATACAGACTCTTAACATTATATTGATAGGATACACATAGTGTTCAACAACTTGAAGTAAACTTTGAATAATCTCAATTAACATGTTAGTATAAAAAGTTCAACTGATTTTGCTCTTAGAGAATTACTAAAGTTGTGTCCAAAAAAAATATCCCTGCAATATATGGGAGCTGTACAACTTAAAATAACCACAGAACTCATTGGAATTTTAATCAATTTACAGCAGGAAATAGGTATTATCTGGTATGTTACCTTAAATTCTTAACTAACACGTAGTTTTGAACACAGAACACATAAACCTAATTTGAATGAACGTTTACTGAGGCTGAAAAACAGCTTACCTGGTGTTGTGGGTTTACCCTTAGATTCAAGTTGCACATGTGTTCCTTTGACTGGCTCTTCTTTGGACTGAACTGGTTGAGGCAAAGATGATTTTGCTGTTTGTGTATGCTCTTGAGTTTTCTTGGGACTGCAGGGATTCTCTGTTAGCAGTTGTACTTCAGATTTGTTAGAATGTGGAGCAGTGGATCTTGAGGATTGTGTTAAAAAATTGTTTGGATCCTGAACAAGACAAAAAGGAAAAACATTAAGATGACACATTCTTATTCTGTGAAGAGGAAAAAGAATGAAAGCATTCTGCATAGCCTACTATCACCTAATATATCTATTTCATCAACAAAAGAAGAAGCTGAGACAAGTCTTAAGCTTTTCTCTTTTTTTTAATCCAGTATTCCAAATTGTTTCAGAATTTGATTCCAGGTGCTCTTGTCAGCTACTTCAGGTATTTTCCCACATTTCCCTAAACAAGACTGCAGATATTGCCATTGCATAAATGCCATAAATCAAACAATACATGTCTGGTACTACTAATTTCATCATTCTGATTGAGTCTTCATACAGCAACAATATTTACAATTTCAGTCAATCAACTACATAAAGTTACAGAGTGAAACCCAGTATCTCTGTAAAAAGCCCCTTTCTGATGGTCAAGAGCAGCAATCAATTACATTGATACCAACTTTTACAAAACACTTAAGTACTCTCATCTTTAAATCTCAGCAAAAAGAATTCTAAGCTGTTTCACGTCCGCGATTAAACAAACAGCATGTGGGATTGCAATAAAGTGAAAGTTGTAAATAGACTAAGATTGCTCACACCAAATCTTTAAATTCAGATTAAACAGTTATGTGTTAATGTTTGTACCCTGCAATACTCATATCAATTTTTAATCAGCAACCAAATCAGGCACTCACCGCTCTCTTTGAGTTTGCTGGTTTATTAATAGAAGCCTCAACAAGCCTTTGAGAACAGGATGCAGCTTCCTGCTTTACACTGCTACTATTGATTCTAGCAGATGCTCCACTTGTAGTGGACAATTTGGATAAACAAGTAGTGCCAGGCTGTTCTTGTGCATTGTTTTGCTTTGCAGATGGATGACTTAGGTCATCTTCCCAGGAACCAATTGTAGCAGCAAGGTTAGCTAAACGGCCTCTTCTCCCAATAGGGGTTTCACTTGCCAGGGCATTAGATGTCTGCTTAGGTGGAGAAACAGGCAGATCTTTTGACTGGAGAGGGGACAGAGAAACACATTCAGAGGGATCTGGAAAAAAGAAAACACATTTATTTTGCTAATAAAATACATTGAGATATATTTACATATTTTGCATTGTACAATGTATTGAGTTTAATCAACAGTTAGATGTTCCTGCCAACAACAGAATCTAACTACTAGTCCTGAAGGCATTGAGACTAATCAAATTAAACATTTTTAATCAAGCAGTTTACTAGTTTTATGTCACTGCTGTAAGGAGTAAGGCATCAGACTAGTAGGAGGGAAAAAAAATTATATTATTAAGCTGTGGTCAAAGCTTCAATATTTTAGGCCTTTCCTAGCGCTGTCTCAGAATTCTTTATTAAAATATTAGCATTCACACACACAAAATTATCTTCTACTACCAAACAATCATCAATACAAACAGTGAAAGACACCACTACTGCTTAGCAAGTGAAACATACCCTCACTGTCCCAGCAGCGCCGCTGTTCTGCCAGTTTCTGCATACGTGTTTTGACTGAAAGGGCTGCAGGAGTTTCTGACTTGGTGTTCAGAGGTTGAACGGACGAAGTCCTGTTAGAAGCAGTTTCATGCAATTCTGAAGTCATCTTAGGAGAGTCATGGCTTGTAGAACTTGAAAGAACTGGCTGTACATTCTCTGAACTCGAAGCTTGAGTCTCTATATCATTAGGGCAGAGCCTCTTTGATGGTGATGGCTTTGTATCAGGTTTTACTGTACAGGTCAGAGTATTCAAGTAAATTAGTATTCAAGCAACCTAAAATATTTCCAGAGACAACACAAAACTATACTGTCAATAAAGTTATGATTTTTGAATACCCTGATATGCCTCCCAAAAAAATGCCCTTCCCAGATCTACTAAGCACAAGGACTATCTTTGGCTATTATTTCTAAATAGCTCACTAATTCCTTAGCGCATCTGCTCTCAAGTCAAGCTAAACATGAGCTAGTCCTAGTGGTCAGGTAACTGCATCCATCACTGTTTATTTTAAGATATACACTCAGGATTCTCACTTGCCCTTAGGAAAAAAAAATAGGCCTTGCATCAAAAAACAACCTTTATTAAACTTGTTGCCAAATACCTTCTTCACCAGGAGGAGAAGCCTGGTTACCAGTTTCTGCCAAAGGCTCTCTGACCCTCTTGGTCTGCATTGGGGGTCTTGCTCCCATCTTGGGCCGTTCTGCCATTTTCTTCTGCAGGTTCTCTCGCCTGGCACGGGTTCTTTCAAGGAGTTTCTGAGTAGTCAGTAGATCACAAGTTACTATACATTGCAGCATGTTAACCAGTAACAACTCAAATTAAAAAATGGTAGCATTCTATATAGCATATACTAAGATCCACTATACCAGAAGCCAGCCAGTAGGTTCCAAACTTCCAGTCATTAAATCAACTGGTGTCTCCCATTAGCTTGGCTTTGAAAGAAAACCAGGATAAAGAGATAGAAGCAATAGCAAAATTAAAGAGGGGTTCATTTAGAGCCTGAAGTAGTCAGAAAGGTTTGAAAGTTATTATGTTTTTTTACTGAATCACCACATGACAATCTTGATCTGGGTTTTTTTGACAGGTTGCTAAAGCATCTGGTCAAGTCATCTGACTGGCACTAACCCTCTAACAAAATAAACAGCAGTGAAGCCATTGTCAAGTGATCATAAAACAATTCAACGAATTAAATGTGTGTCTATCAATATTAAAAAAAATTGTTGCTATTACACCTTCTAAATCAAAAGGTGAATTTCTTTGCCTGAAGCTTAAATTTTAAGAATAGACTGAGGTTATGACTAGTTATACTACAATAAATAACCTGTTTATTGAGATATCTGTATTCAGAAGAACATATAGAGATACCAATTAAGGTACCTGACATTATCTTTCATTCCCTATCCATTGGAAATTTGAGTACTCTGATTATATTCCATACAATATAGCTGCTTTAGTAAATGCTCCACACTAGTAGAAAGTGATTCCTTATAGCATCCAGGTTTAAAATATGTTGTGGTTTGTTTGTATTTTTTTTTAAATACAGCATTCGTAAATCATTATAACTCAGTTTGAGACAAGAAAATGTGTGATTGAACTAATGGCCTTTAAAGGGAAGCATATAAACTGCACTTGTTTGGTGGCACATAAATTATTGTGAGAACTGTGCCAGCCATTACCCATCCTGTTGCACAGCAATTAAATACACATTTCACATTTTTAACTGTCTAAGGCTGAAGTCTTTAACAATGTTCCATTGTAGGGCAACACAGGACAAACAGAATGTCAATCTCAACAGTTTTTTTGTGAAAGTAAATCTCAGCCTCTCTAACTTTCATAGAAGAGGAGGATTTTGAAAGGAAAAAAAAACCAACAACAAACCAATCAAGCAAAACCAAAACAAACAAACAAACAGACATATGAAATGCCTTCAATGCAGGTTCCATCTTAGTTCCGTCCACAAGTCATGTTTCCTTATTTCAACTTACAAAAGGCAGAGCTACAAGGTGCACATAATACCCACATAATTTAAATAGCCATTAGGATATTTTTTAACAGTTCTTCTTGCACAGTGTTGAATATATCTTCCACAACAGTATCCCTGTGGTTCTATTCAAATGGAGTCACATTCCTTTCTGTTTTGTTAGTTCAGTGAAATAGAGTTGCAGTTGTTAAAAAAGGGATGTCACTTCCCAAGAATGCATGCCTCTGTTGTTCGACTCCAGCTCCTATTGGCTTTTTGTATCTCAAATTTTCCATGCAACTGCCACGATTCAAATGCTGCTATGACACACAATGAGTAAGCCACTCTCCAGAACTTGAAACTTACTTTCCGAGTTCATCAACAGGGTATTTGTTACAAGTACATTCTCAAAGTGTTCTGATGACAAAGTTTCAGAGTATCATAGAATCCTAAAAATCACATGAGATCCTGAGCTGGAAGGGACCCACAGGGATCATCAAAGTTTAACTCCTGGCCCTGCACAGGATAGCCCCAAGAATCTCACCATATGCCTGAGAGCACTACTTATTTCAATACATCAAGGAATTTGAGGACTACTGAGTCAAAGTCAGAGTATCACTGTTCGTGTTACAAAAGCACCTTCTGAAAATCAGAAAAGGCCTTCCCACTTCAAATGTTAATGGACAATCTCAGTTATTCAATATTTTACTAAATATTTTATATTTATTCAATACTAGAGAAGATACTTGGGGCCCATATATGATTACAAGAACTTGTTCTAACTAACCTGCTTTACTAGCAGAATAGAGCAAAGGGAGCAAATTTATCCATGACATTGAATGAACAGTTAACTTCAAACCTCATATTTGGAAGTTTTCCCTGAACAACTGCATCACTCTTTGCTCATTCTCCATGCTAGGAGACCATACTTTGCTCTATGAATGTTAATAACTACTTCAAATTACAAAATATCCTGAAAAATTACCCACTGTACCATCTCCTCAGTGTGATCTGTATTAATAATTTGGTTGAGATTCAGAAGGTTATTAGCTTTTTCTTCCAAGATTAATAAAAAGAAACATTATTTCTGAACTGTCTAATTTGAAAGCATTCCACTGAATTTTAGAGCAAGATTTATTTGAGCTTAAATTGATTGAGACCCAGCCAAAATTTGCTACTGCAAAGTGATCAACACACACTGAATTAACAGCACTCTTTGGTCCATTAAGGTTCAAATATTCTGTGACTGTGAATTATATTGCTTTACATAATCAACTTGCAATGCCTCACCAGTTCCCTGAAAGTTACACAGCACGATAATTTGTAGACAAAGATTATCTGAAAACAGTTTAGCTAAGGGAAGGTTATATTTAAAAAAAAATAACAACGCAAACCGCAGAACATAAATACTTCAAAATAGGTGGTTAAAAGGTTTCTTTTCACTAAAATTTTTTTTGAGGAAAATTACTAAACTTCAATACTAATACACTAATATTGGTGAGATCTTTACACAAGAGTGGAATGTTCTCCACAGTAGAAACATTCTTGATAAGACACTCTGCAATACTGGCTAACACTTGAAAATGAAGTTTACTCAGGGGAGCAGCCTCACAATTTGTCATAGCTTTTCAAAGTCAGTTGTGTACCAGAAAGGGCGTGTTGAGGTTGGAATACCTCCCAGCATGCAAAACCATTTTGAATTTGATTTGGTAGTCCAGACTTGAAGTTTATTTAAGACTAGCTGGATCATGTCACTCACTACCAATTAAGGAAGGAGGTTTTAGATGTTTACACTTAGCAAGACTTTTCATGGAGGTAGGGTAGATCTGCCTTGGCATTACACATTTAGTAAATCTGTTTAGATCAACATCTTGTGTTCATTTTTTTAAAATCAGATCTGTGCACTCACCTTTTTTGGGCACTCGAATTATTTTAATTATGTCAGTTTGATAAACAGATTGTTTACAAGGGGATAAGAGAGTAGAGATAAGAGAGTAGTTCATCAGTGTATCTGATCTGATTTTTTTTTTAAAGTAATTCGGGTTTTGTTTAGGCAGACTGTGGATTGAAGGCCGTTTTTACTAGGAGGTTTCTCAAAGTAGTCACAAGACAGCTTCAAGACTTTACAGCCCTGACTCATAAAATACACCTTAAGTATACCACAGCATCTTTCAGAAACCTCCAGCCTTCATACAGCTTCAAGCTGGTCAACTCCACTCATTTTGCTACAATTTTGTCTCTGTAAAACTCAAGCACACACACAGCAAGTCCACCCTAACAACTGACAACTACTTTTTTTTTTTTTTAACAAAAAAGAGGAACCGTGCCTGCCAATGAGAGTGACCACAATCGCAGATGGCAACAGTGCCAAATAAGACGCAGTTTTTTCAGACGGTCGCCGCTTTGGGCAGACTTGAGGTACGACCCTTAAGTACGGCAGCACAGTATGTGTCAATACCACTCCCACTAGCTCCCAGGGTCCCTTCCGCTCCAGCCGAAAGTTTTATCTTGCCAGATGAGCACGAAAGGCAAACGCCCGGGATGGGAAAGGTCCTCTCCTCCGCAAACCCGAGTGAATCACCCCTCTGTCTTCTCCCGGCAGGGACCTGACACCTGGGTGGCTCCAGGAGCGGAGGGACCAGCAGGAGCCAGACGGGGGTGGGGGAGCAGAGAGGGTCTCCCCGCCGCGGAGAAAGCGGGTCGCCACTCGCCCGCAAAGCCCCGGAGTACAGCGAGCGGGGACGGGGGGCGCTGGGCAGGGCTCGGCCGGGAGTCAGGCTGAGAGGAAGTATTCCACCCCCAGAGCGCCGTGCACAGAGCAGCTCCCTTGCCTTCCCTGCGGACCCCGACCAGCCCCTTCTCCGCCCTCTGTCCCCGATACTGACAACTGGCCCCCTTCCCCGGCTCAAGGCCCGGGTGCGGGCCCTCCGTAGCTGACGACCCAGGGGCCGGGTCAGGTCGTGCCCTCACCTCGGTGAACGGGTCCATTGCTATTGCTGCTGCTGCTGCTGCTGCTGCTGCTGCTGCTGCTGCCACCCTTGCAGGGTCCACTCTCCGAGGCCGCCCGAGTGCAGCCAAACCTCCGCCCCAACCGCTCCCGGGATTTGAATTTCAGCGCCCGCCGCGGCACCACGGGAACAGGGGGAGGTGCGCGCGCGCCGGGTTGATTGACAGGAGCGCCATCCAATCCGAGGGCAGGCGGCCCCGCGCGCCCCTCCCCTCAACCTGCCGCGGAAATTCGCGGCCTTGGGGAGCGGAGGGGATCTGAGCCCGGCTGGGCTGGGAGGTGACCCGGGAGGGCTTTCCCCGTTTCCTCGTTTCCCCGTTCTGGGAGCACGCCTGGATTCGGGTGTTGCACCTCCAGGTTCTGTGTCTGACCCCTGCGTGCGGCCGTGCTGCCGAGGGTTTTCTTGTGTGGCGTGCAGGCAGTGCATCCAGCCATGGCCGCCCACTCCCACAGAATCACAGAATCCATTAAAGCTGGAAATTATGATCTCTGAGATCATCGAGTCCAACCTATGACCGAACACCACCTTGTCAACTAGATGATGACACTTAAGTGCCACGTCCAGTCTTTAATTAAACACCTCCGGGGACAGTGACTCTCCCACCCCCCTGGGCAGCTCATTCCAATGTCTAGTCACACTTACAGTGAAGAAATTCCTCCTGATGTCCAACCTAAACCTCTGCTGACACAGCTCGAGACTATGTCCTCTCATCCTTACCTTCCCTTCCTTCTCCTTACTGACAGCCCCACCAGGCACTAACTGTGGGGTTCTTCTAAAGAAAAGGCTTTTACCTCCTTTACAGGCAAGTAGGGCAACACTGCCTGATTGACCTCACATCTTGCTGCAGGTGCTCAGTAGGAGTGTGCCCTTAGCCTTTTTTCATTGGAAGATTAACTTTTCACCTGGCAGTGACGTGGAAATGTCAATGGAAAACATGATTTTAATGTGACTCAGTAAATTGAGAGGATTTTTACCCCAGTGCAGCTGTGAAACTCATAGCTCCTTCTCGTGGTTCTTATGTTTCTCATCACATTACAGCCTGTGGGTCTCATGAAACCTTGCCCACCAGTTCCTCCCACTGTCCGCTTCACCATTTCACTGGCAGACCTTTATAAGTGGATGTGGAATTGGCAGAGCCCCATGATGTGCTATCCAGGCACCATCTCAAACTCCCTTCCCATAAACATGTTGAATGCAATCACAAATCCAGCTTGTTTCTTCATCTCCAGTGTTCGCCTTAGGAGTCTGCTGTAGGTCTGACTGCCCAAATGAATAAACCTTGTCAAATTTCCAGTCCATCCATACATATTGGCACCACTTTACTTTTTGCTTTTATGCAAATAGTGTTCATTACCTTGCATGAATATGAATACCCATCTTCACTAGTGCTATGCTTCTTGCCTCAATTATTTTATAGGCAGTGGTCGTTTCCTCCTCCAGTCTTTACTTTGCCTTGCTAAGCAAACCAATACTCTTGTAATTGTCCCTCTTTAGAAAATTTTTCAAGTGCCTTATTTGCAAACAGCATGGCATCAGTGTGCAGCAGAATCTAAAAATACTGTATCAAATTATATTTTTCTGAAGAAATCTTCAAGATTGGACACTCTGGCAAACAAACATCCCTGCATTGCTCTCAGATAAATGTGAGTTGGAGCAGCCCGAGGTCCAGCATCAGAACTTGTTCACACACCAGGCAAAAAACTGGGACTTACCAGATGGGACTCATCAGTCATTCATAATCTGTGAACCAGCTTGTACAGTGGTAAGAAAGGACAGGCTTTATTTCTTTCAAGAGAAACCAGGCATAGCTTTCACTAGCACATAACAGAAACATTCCTTTAGTGGAGCAGTAGAGAATCAATGCAAGAAAATACCAGAAGACAAAATAGCTAACATGGACCTCAAAGTCGCTGGCAGAAAATAGAGAGAATTACTATTTAGTCTTTTATTTCTCCTGCTATCCCAAAGGAAGAAAAGTAATGCACAATTCGAGCCCTTTAAATATTACAGAATTATTGCAATTTAAACATGGTTTCTGCTTTACATGTAGGTCTGTGAGGTTTATACAGTGCGGCTCCGTCTGTTCTTGATGCACTTCCAAATGTGATTCCATCCACTGCTGTTGTCTTTCAAATGACATGGCATAGTATATGATGCTCAGCCTGGGGACTGACCAAAACATTAGCTGCACTGTTCGTGTACATAATAATGTCATCTGCTTTTTATTATTAAAACAGAGGGAAATAATCATGCCTTATTCTGTATAATAAATGTCTTGTAAAAAATATTTCTATGAAGTATATTCTGAAAAAGAAAGTGGAGATTCTTAGGAATGTATAACTGCTTAAAATGTCAGTGTAGCATGCATGTGACAAATGTCCTTTCCTTTTGCTCTCTGCAGAACCAATAATTTCTTCATTATTTTGATCCAGACTCAATGGGCCCTTGCTAGAAATAAACAGAATACATAGTTTCTCATCTTCTCAAGGGGTTACATCTGTCTTCCAGAAAAACACTGGACAGTTAGTATACTTACCCTTTTAGATTCCAAAGAGCCAAAGAAAGTCAGTCTTTTTCAAGAATGGTGCTATAAAATGACAATGAGATCTGTTGTCTGTGTAATAGTGAGCAGTACACACCATAGCAATGGAATTTTCAGTTAGAGTTATATTTTTCTTATTAAATAATAAAACTATTTGCAACTTATGGAAAAAAATCAAATAAAGTTTAGTAATCTGAAGGCATAAAGAAAAAGAGAGGGAAAGAAAGGAATGCCATGTGAAACCAGCAGAACAATGAGCCAGCTCTGCCTGCTGAACAGCATTATAATTTATGCCAGCCTCTTGCATTCAAAAATTATGAAACACACCCTTAACTGTCTCCTCATCCCACGTGATATGGTTTAAGATTTCTTCTTGCCAGGAGTAAGCTAATGAAAAGTAATCTCTTCTGTAACAATAACACAATACAGAGCACTTGGGTAACAGTTTTTGCTGGCTTGCAGTTTTCATGAGAATTGAAAATGTGGACACAGGAGCCAGTCATTTGCCTTTTAACATGGCAAGAAAAACATTTTTACTTTCCCAAGTTCTACTTCAAAAAGCTTTAAAGCATGTTGACTGTTTTCAGAGGTGTATTTTCATCTTCAGAAAGTTATAGATGTTTGCACTAGCACTTTAGTAAGAGTGAAGCACTTTTTTACTAATAAGAACACTAGCCAAAGTGTATATTTGGCTTCCTTACAATACCAATACAATCATAAATGTAAAATATTGAAGTTAAAAATGCTGATCCCAGTGTAGTCCACTATGTAGCTCCATTCTGTAATCCTCCGAAAATATTTCCAAAACTTTCTTTCTGCTGAGAAGCTGTGCTCACAGGTCTGATTCCAAAGGAAAGATGAGCAAGATGATTCCTTTGATTTGCAGACAAATCTCAGTAATCCTGTCATTTAGAGAAAATATTTTTCAGCTTGCAATTTCCTTTTATTCACAGTTTAATAACTCAAAGTGAAAGTCGATGCTCACCTTTCTTGCCCTCGCAAGCAGATTCAACCTATTGCATGGTAATACAGTGTGTTAGAATACAGTAGTGTAGTATTCCTTGTAGGAATTCCTTGTAGATTTACTTTCAAAAGGTGTTTTTTGCCGGAAAATCCACTCTTCCACTAATCAGCTGGAGAGTTTGTCATGCTTCTTATACTAATTTCATACTTAATAGTATGATTGCATAGGATTCCACAGGAAGGAGAGGCAAATGTATAGTCTAGCACACAGTGGTGCGCATCATTATTTCTGGACTATAGTCCCATTAGAATTAATTCTTTCCCTTGACTTCAGAAAAAAGGTTTAACCATGGGGAAGGGGTGAGGATATAGCCCTTTCAGAGCTTCTTGAGGACATCCCTTTCCCCTAGCCCATCTTGGTTTTGCCTCTGGTGGAGCCTGGAGGATGTACGGTGCAGGTCTGACTCTCCATCTTGGCGATGTCTAAGATGAAGTGAGACTGTAA
This sequence comes from Pseudopipra pipra, assembly GCF_036250125.1. Taxonomy (NCBI): domain Eukaryota; kingdom Metazoa; phylum Chordata; class Aves; order Passeriformes; family Pipridae; genus Pseudopipra; species Pseudopipra pipra. Next base: position 107,780,232 of record NC_087549.1, read on the forward strand.
GAAATTCCCCTCTTCACAAGCTCCCCCACCAGGACCCCTGTATATGGGAATCCTGCACTACAGAAGAACAGCAAGAATATAATACCCATCCTTTCAGTGATTCTGAAATGAGGAACATATTGTGCCCTCAGATCCTCTTGAATATGCTAGCATGACAGAGGCTTGGCCTGGGAAAAGGCAATTTCACCCCCAAAGAATGAATAGAAGGGCTGGTCCATAGTCTGGCAAAACACAGCTGTTTGTATTAATCTGTATTTTCTATCGCAAATATTACATAATCAGAAACATTTGGATGGGCAGCATTTAGGATCTGTACTCTGTGACAAGCCAAAGGTGATAATACTGTTTTTGTCAGCTCCTATGATAATCACAGAGGAAACTTAGGTTGACATTATCCAGTAAAGGAATATATTTATGTCAGGAATAAGACAGGTTTCGTGAGTGAGTAACCCAATGTGTGACATGGATTTAAATTAGCAATGCGCAGAACACAAGTCTCTCTCCTAGTAGCCCGAATAGGAAATTCATAACCAGCTCGAACAGACTAAAACAATACGAGACACCCTAGCCATTTCAGCCTAATTTTTACCTGGCACTGTGCTTTATCTTACCACAACGCTTCAGTCATTACTCTGCCTTGGCAAGTGCAACTGGGGGAAAAATCCTTTAAAGTGTACACTTGCTTGGGGGAAAATACGGTACATTTTCAGAAATGTACAGAATTAATTTCAAACTGTGTGATTTTATTTTTTCCCTCATTTTTCCTTTGCAAAATATGGGAGGTTCTCAAGAAAACTCTGCCTTGCTGAAAACACTCTTTATATTAAAGGCTGGAAAAGCCCACTATCATTTATAATCTACAATTAATTACTGTATGATGACATGGATGGTTTAGTGTTAACTGCTGTCAGACCTGAAATGCACCATCTCATATGAGGACCAACTGCAGGAAAATCACACAGAAATCAAAGCTAGAGGGAAAGGCAAAACCATTATGGGTTAATGGTTGGACTCAATGATCATAGAGATCTTTTTTCCAGCCTTAATGATTCTGTGATTATAGGGAGTGAAAAATGGCGCAAATAACAAGAGACAATAACAAAGAAACCCAGAGGAAAAGAAAGAAGATATATGAAAATGGAAAAGTAGTGAAACAATGAGACAAAACATATTTCATTAACAACAAGAGACAGTTGTCAAGGGAACTCAGTTTCAGAAAAAAATAACTGGGTGTTTGAATTCTGCATTTTTACAAGGCTGTGGGAGTTAAGAAACATTTGCTTGTCATGCACTCTCAAAAGATTTATTGTGTTTAGTTTCCTTAGTATAATATTGCATTTGTATCACTAAATCACAGAAAGTTTCTCAGGACTGTTCATTAAGATCTCCTGAATGATTTTCACAAGAGAAGGGGAATTAGACTTCCTTCTTTTGTGTCTCAAAGTAAAATTTCTTTCTTTATCCATGTGGTACAGATGTATGAGATCCTTTCTGCAAAAGTAGCATGTTTACACTAGAGGGTGCTACTTGGACAGGATTTTAGGCTGCTCAGTGTCTTGCTTTGAAAATATCTTTTTCACCATTTGGAAAAAATGCACTTCTGAAATAAGCAGATGTTTTTAGTGGGAGAAATTCTACTGAAATTTAAATAAACGTAATTGAAATGTAATGGTGATGATATTTTTCACACACATATCCATTAGGGACACTGGTCCCTCATGTCATCTCAGCTTCAGTAGAAATTAGATGTATAATTACACTGAGGGTGTGTTAGAGATGAGTAAATGTCCCTAATACTTCAGTCTGCTTTTGCTTAAAAAACTATTATGACATGGAAAATAGGCTAACTAAAGGAATATCAAAATAAGATCATGGTTCTTCATCGATGAGAGGGACAGAAACATCCAATGAAGTAAAATATAAATTAATGGTCTGTAGCACAAACATTGCCACTGATGCTTGGGTGTGATGTGATGAAGGGCTACCTCACCTTGCAATAAATCATGAAAGAAGGAGAAGAGAGTGGAAATAGCCAAGAGGTTTATTTTAAATAATTCTTCCCTTGTCCTTCCAGTGGTGTGGTGAGAACTGTTAGAACTCTGAACATGTCTGTCTACATCTCCAGGGGCTTTCGCTGGCAGGGAATCTCTAAAACCAGAGAGGAGGTAGAGGAGAATAAAGTCTGAAAATATCTCTGTTTTGGCTTATGCTTTCCCCAAGCTTGAACACAATTTCTGTCAGCTGAATTTGTCACTGGTACCACTTGAAAGGGATTATTCACCATGGAGTAAATAAAATAGCCTCAACTGTTTTATTTACTCCCCATCTAACCCCACAAACCATGCAGGAACCTGCAAGGTAAAGCTCAGTAGCAGTGCCAGGCATGTACTTGGAAACTGGAAAAAGAGTGTGGGCTTACACCCCGGGTTCTGCCCCTCACTGAGTCCAGTGCTTCTCCTCAAAAATAGGGCTTGCCAGCACACCACCTTCTCCAGGCCAGTCAGAGCCCCTTCAGCTCCATAGGTCCGGTCCTAGGTGAGAGAATCTGAGTGTCCCATGACAAAATGCTTTGATGAAGAAGTACATCATCACTCTTCCCACAGCTACTGGGTCATTGCCCACTGATGTCAACTGCAAAGGGTCCCCTGGTCCCAGCATGGAGCTCTGGCTTTAGGAGAGTGCTGGCCCCAGCATGCAGGTGAGAGCTCTGTCTCCAAAACACCATGTACTCATAACTGCACAAGTTTCTTCTTGTAAAAAGCTGCTAAGGCAGTGTTTTGTGTTTCTTGGAGATCCCCTTTGCATTTTGTAAGTCTGTTTTATAGCCTGGACTAGCAAAAAATAGGGGATCAAGTAAACGAAATGGAAGAGAAAGAGATAAGGAAATGAATGGCAATAGGAAGGGGAACATTGTGCTTTTCTCAGGTTGGTTAAGTGAAGCACTCACCTGATCAGTCAAAAAGGATGATGCACTACTATGAAAACATTTGCTTTTCAACCAAAATTATCCCAGCACCACAAAAGAGTTGACCAACTTCAAAAAGCCCAAAGACAAAGTACGAATATTTAAAAAATTGTCATTATTTGGGAGCTGTCGTGGTTTAACCTCAGCTAGCAAGCAAGCTTCGAACAGCCATTTACTCACTCCACCACCAGCAGAATCAGGGGGAGAGTCAGAAAGGTAAAAACTTGAAAACTCATGGGTTGGGATAAAGGCGATTTAACAGGAAAAGCAAAAGCCATGCACACAAGTAAAGCAAAACAAAGAATTAATTCACTGCGTCCCATGGGCAGGCAGGTGTTCAGTGATCTCCAGGAGAGCAGGGCCCCATCATGTGTAATGGTGAGTTGGAAAGAGAAACATCATCACTCCAAACCTTCCCCCCAGTCTATATCCTGAGCATGATGCCACATAGTCTGGAATATCCCTTTGGTCAGTTTGGGTCACCTGTCCCAGCTGTGTTTCCTCCCAGCCTCCCATGCACTGCTAACTTCCTTGTCAGCATGGCAGTACAAGAAACAGAAAATGCTTTGGATTCGTGCAAGCCCTGCTCAGCAATAACAAAACATCTCTATATTATCAACCTTGTGTTCAGCATAAATCTAAAACACAGCCCCGTATTAGCCGCTGTGAAGACGATTAACTCTACCTCAGCCAAAACTAGCACAGGGGCAGATTGTCATTAGCCCTGTGCTGCCTGACCTGGTATTTGTGTTGCCACAGCGAGGTACCTATGATTCATCTGCAGGTGTTTGTGGTTCGGCAAGCAACTTGAGCTCAGGCTGCCTGCCAGTCCTGCCTGCCAGTCCTGCCTGCCACTGCCAAAGGCAATATCCTGCCTTTCTCAGAAGGACCTCTGTAGTGACAAGGCATTGCTGCAGAAGTGGACAGATGGTTAGAGGAGGAAAGGTCAAGAGGGCTGGGTTGGTCCATCAGTCCGTACTGTAAGCAGGTGCATGCTTTACTGTGACTATTATACTGTATAACCCATTTCTCTGCCACCAGAAAGCTGCCTCTTTTTTCTTAGCATGTATAGGTGCATTTGTGAGTGTACAATAAACATCTCAGACTTTTTTTCCCCATATGATAAAGGACAACAGTCAGATACATTTGTAGGTTCACATTGCAAGGACTGTACATTGCTTTCTTTTCTCTGAACTTCACTGCCAGGTTTGTCTTCATTTTATTTGCCCTTGTTGGGTTTAGTTTATGGTTTTGAGCCTCCTTAGCATAAAGCATGAATAAATTCAGTGGATAAATCAATCTGAATACGGGAGCTCTATGAAGTTGTGCATCTTAGAATAGCAGTCCCATTGAATAAGTCTATGAGTAAGCAGCTCCCACAAGCATGTGCTGCCTTTGCTGTGTACTAGAAACACAGGACCCAGCTGGAATCAAAAGGCAATGTCAGACACTTCTGAAGGTGTTTCGAGAAAGAATATGTCCGGAAGGACGGTCAGTTGGAGTCATCTGTTATATGAAATTGTTTGGTCAAAAGATACTGAGACAGCTAAGAGTTATCAAGCAGGGAGAGAAGGCTGACCCTGCCACTCTGAAGGGCCTGAAACTGTGCCCAGTTATGCAAAGTTAGTTAAAGACTGTCGTTCTCAGCTTTCCTAGTTCATCAGTGATTCTTTTTTGTCACAGAGAGATGGCAGAAGATGGTGTGAGTATAGGGGAGGAACCAAATAAAACCAATGTTAAAAAGTGTGCATCTATCTGTCTATCTATATGTGTGTATATGCATATTTAAAATCCAAATGCACATATATATATTTATATATGCATCTGTGTTGGAGTTTTGCAGTGTTATCTTGTGACAGATATAGAGATCAATAAAATGTGTCACTGCTCTTCCAGACTGTACACGTTGCAGAGCTTATTGATGCTAATATTTCTATAAAGATACTCCTCTGTGTGCAAGACATTGCAGTATTTTTTTACCGTGTGAGTATGAAATTATTTCTGAAGGCATGACCAGGTAGATCTGAAATTATCTCTGTTACGTTAAAACTGAAATACAAGATGTCACTTTTAATTCTGTCATCTAACAATGGATATGTGATACCAAGATACAGATCTATTTGTATTGTGGAGCTGTGTTATTTAAGCTGTATATTCCACAGTGTGGCTCATCCAAGCCACAGCATTTGTCCCCATGTTCCCTCATCTCACTACAGTGTGATCAGTGCCAGCTGCACTGATAGCCTCCAGGAATGTTTTCTTGACAGAGTAGCTTATCTTTTTCCCACTGTCCTTTCAGATAGACTTGCAAGATAAGATGTCATTGAGGTCAGAACTGCTAGAGGTACATTAAATATATATGTGTATATATATATATATATAAAATGTTTGTCATATTGAGATATTTAGTACTGAGCTTTCCACATTATTTTTTTAATCAACAAATGTGACAAAGCTTGTTCAGAGACAAAGCAGAAAGCAGGGACAGGTGGCCTTTTAGCATCCCTCCTCTGTGCCTTCTGCTACTGCCTTTGGCATCCTCTTGCTACAGCCAGGAGCTAGCATGACCTAAAAAAACCTTCAAGCCATCCTGCAGAGGAAAAAGGCTGGCGGGAAAAGAAAAGAAAGAAGTGGAGGCAGCAGATTCAGGGGAGACTGACTGTGCAGGCACTCTGTGGAAAAGGACTCAGGGACACTAGGGAGAAGTAGACAAGAGATGAGAGAGATGGAAAGAAGGCATCCACTGGATGGAGCAAGGAGGGGGGATAAATGTGTAAAATGCACAAAAATAGCTGGAGTTACCAATTTCATTACTATAGCTTCCAAGCATATATAAAGAAGCATCTCTAAGAGTAGAATTTAGGGTCTACACAGCAAAACCATGGGGGAATTATGGTATACAATACATTGGCTATATATTTGAGCAGTTTTCTATCATTTCTTCATCAGCTGTGCAGATGATTTGCAGTGCTTGAACTGATTCATTGTCTTGTTGGTTTTTTTTCTGTAATTGCCATGTATCACAAGCAAACTCTACCCATTAGGGATAGCTTTGGCTCTCTAAATTTAAAAGTGTTTATTCAGTTCCTGCAATTTGAGATTTGGAGACAAGCCTGCAAGTTCCAGATGCTCCACTGTTAGCAAAACACTTTAGAGGGTATTTTAGGTTAAACTTAGACATGTTGACAGAGCATATATCTTCTCTGTTCTTCAAAGGATTCAAGTTAAAAGAGACATCAAATTTGTCAGTGAAGTTTCAGCACTGCCTCCTCATTAGCAGACTGAGAAAAATGACACCTCAGTCTTTTCATAGCTGGTCTTAAGAGTTCCTGTCTTTGACTGTGTGTGAGGCAGTAGTAAATAAAATGAAAATCTGTGCTTTTAACCCTTATTTTTGTTTTTAGTTATTGCCTGTGAAGACTGATATGAAAGCAGACAGAACTATCAGACCGTTGTCCACTCAGTTGTGTGATTGCATGCATGTAAGTGTCTCTAAGGACTCATGAAGCTCAGAAAAAGTTTTCCAGGTAGGACACAGAAAGGGGTTGATACTCAAAAGTATCAACGAGCTGCAATCTGTGGAATTTCCATCCCCAATGCATGACGATACAGCCATATCTTATAGTACGATGCTACGGAGGGAATCTCTCTGTACAGTGCACTGTAGGTATGGATTTATTGATGGGAGGGAAGGTGGCAGACATTTAAGATATTCAGCTAAAGCAGTGCATAGCTTCCCAGCTCTCAGTGATCAGCCTGGCAGATCACTACACTCACATAATATATGTTGAGCACTATTGTGCTGTTAAGTCACTTTCAATTAAATTGCTTTCTCCAATAACTGTTGACCATTAAAAAAAAATGCCTTATTAACACAGTAAAATGTATTGTTGTGTAATCTGACTTCAGTTATGCCCTTAAGTCTGCGTGAAGAGTACAGAATCTTCCTACACTGTGCCTACATTAATGAGTTACACAACTGTGATTGCTAAGATAGAATAACTTGTTCCTATTTGATGCTCAATTTTAAAACACGCAGATTGTATTTCAAAGAGTGAAAGGTTTCACAAGCAAAGCAACAGATTGCACAACAAGTAAAGCGACAGGAGGGTGCAATATAAAGTCTGTCTTCAGCTTTAAATTCTATTTATTACTTATCAACGTATCGTAACCATCAGTTACTGCCCTAAACTGTTGCCCTGATGTGATTCCTCCATTCTCTTTAGCATGAGACATCACCGAGCATAAGACACATCTCTTGGGATGGCACATATCCTGCTGAGCACCCTTGTCTCATGCAGTCCTTCGTCTGCCTGCCTCAGGCCTAGCAGATAATTGCCAATCGCACCAACTATCAACAATTGCAGCGATGGTGGTTTTTGGTAACTGATTATCAGAGGACTGCAACGCTGGAGTCAGCGTAACTTATGCTCGCTAGACTCCTGCAAAGGATGATGCAGGAATCTATGCTGCTTGCGCCTGGCACCCAGCCGTGCCGGTGGGATAAAGCGGGCTGTGTCGGCAATATCCCGGAGTAGCGGTAGGCGGGGCGGGATACTGCTGCACTACAGATCCCAGGGTGCAGCGCGCCCGCGCCCCGCCCCTACTAGCGTTCAGGCCGCGCGGGGCACGCCGGGACATGTAGTGTGCAGGGGCGGGCGGGGGCGCCGGCGGCGCGGCTCCCGCCTGCCGGCCCGGGGCCAGCCGCGCTCTCCTGGATCCGGGGAGGCGCCGAGGCGGGCTCATCCTGCGCCGTGCCCGGCGCCGCTCGCTGCCTCCCCGCCCGCTTCCCCTCAGGGCTCCCCGCCCACGAGACGGGAGCCCGCCGCGCAGGGGGAAGCCGGCAGGGCAGAGCGGCGGCACTGCCCGGCGGAGCATCATGCTGGAGTCCATCTGTGTCACCGGTGAGTACCGCCCCGGCCGCGCCCGGGAGCGGGTGAGTGGGGTCTCGTTCCAAACAGCGCCCGAGGGCAGCCGGCGGGCTGCCAGCCCTCCCTCCATCCCTCCCGGGAAAGCATCACCCGGCCAGGCACCGCGGGGTCTCCGTGCGTGCCCTGGTCCCTGGGGAAGGAGCTCCACACCTGCCTGTCTCCAGGAGAGACGGCGCTGCAGAAGCCCCCTCTGTGAGTACGAGCGAGTCCTGCGGGCCCTGACCCTTCCCCGGGACGCTGGGGAGTGTGGATGTAACACCCGCTCCGCTGGAGCGAGGGACAGAAGATGCAAGGAAGAATGCCAATAAAACTATTACTAATGATAGCCGGTGTCTTTCACTCTTTGGCTCTGCTCTGTGCTATGTTTTCAGAGAAGTTAACAAATCCCTATGGTACGTGTGTATAAAAACCTGTATTATGACTATATAACGATAATATGGAAAAGTATTTGATGCTACACAAAACTGTTATGTTCCACACTGTGTACATGTGGAATGCAGGAAAACCTACAATACAGTTGCTGCCGCAAAACAAATTTTTCACTTGGATGTTTTCCTTGCTTGAATTTGATGTGATTTCATGTGTCATTACTTCAGCTGCTCGAGCTAGTGTTTCTTTGTCATGGAGAAATCTATCTAGAAGAGGTGGAAGTGTCTTAGTGTCCCCTCATTCAGTACTGTTACAATCGTAATTAAGATCTCTTACAGCTACTCTCGCTGTGCATAATTTATCTGCTGTTCCATCTGTGCATGGATATGACTAGTGTCTTGCTTCTGGTACTGGGAATAGAAATAAAGTTCATGGGATAGATCAAAGCAGCTCTAGAGATGCGCAACAGCAGCTGCAATTTAAAGGAAGAGATTTCTTGCAAGATAGTTATTTTGGGTCCATATCCCTCCATCAAATATTCCTGACCACACCTGTGCTGCAGTAGAACAAATCAGAGATCTGCTCGGATGGGAGCTTCTTTCTGTGCAAGTCTGTGTATAAATCAGTGGTTTGTGATTATATCCTGAGTCTATTAAATCAATGGGAGTTTGTTACTTGATTTCATTAGGGCCAAGTCTTCACTTTTACTTATTATTACTCTGCTCATGTAATTTAATTTGAAGAACACAAATTTGGAGTCAGTTACATAATGCCGTATTTCAGTGTAGAAATGTGCATGCAAGAAACTGCTGGCAAGTCAGTTCATGCTTTTTTTTTAAGGTTGAAAGGGTACATCTTATATATCATCGTAATTTCGGAGAAGAAAATCCAAATTGCAGAGTTCAAAATCATGCCAATCAGTCCTGTAAATGTGGCGGTTAATGAATCAGACATACAAGTTGTATGATGGCTGAAACTTGCCCTTGGTTTTGACGCTCAGAATTAAAAGTTGAATGACAGATAACACATTTACAGAAGTAAAGTAAATAGGTAGATATTTTTTGGGGGGGAAAAAAAGTCTTAGGTTAAATGTCAAAGTTCCCAACATCATACAGGCTCTAGTTAATAACTAAGATGCTAGTGAAAATAGAAAATAACTCAGTGCCAGTCTTTTTACAGGCACTTATTGCCTAGTTCTACCGTTAAACCATTTTCATTTTCTGTTATGCCACAAACAAGCCTGCGGCATTGAGAGGTAGTGGAACATTACAGATTCACATACAACATTTTATGTTTCCTGTTTTTGCAGAATATTTTTTCTACAGCCCTCTGCACTACAACCATACAGGCTAGAGTTCATAAACTATAGAGTTCACAAACTACATGGAGTTGTTAATCTATTCAAATTGTCTGAATATTGAAGACAAATCTTTCTTTCTAATGTAATTGTACCTTTACATGATGTGTGAAAGAAGGAATCTTGTCACATCTGTGTATTTTCTTTTGATCTCTGTTTCGAACTTAAGTATTTACTACTTGTAGACAAATCACGTACATTGTTTGCATTTCTATAAATTTTAAAATTCAAGTCAAGCTCTTGGAAATTATTTCTGATTCTGAGCAAAAAGAAATTCAACCATATTCTAGCGTGGTAATGGTGAACTGAAAACCTACAGTAGTGGCTCAGACCATTACCTTCCTAGGACAAGAGGAACTGCTCCTTGAACATCTTTGCTAAGCACCTTAAGAATCATACTTGCACTTTGGAAAGGATTTGTTCTTTGTGCATTTATAACCTGAGTGACAGCTGCTTGAAAACTGTCTATTATTATAGAGCAAGGCCAGCTGGACAGAGAGAGATCTGTGCCCACAAATACTTGTCATTAACCTCATTCCACCTATGGAACAGATATTTAAGAAGCTGCTTATATAGTAGCTGCCCCGTAGCCTAGAGGAAGATATTTATACAACACTGTCCAAAGTCTAGAAATTTCTAAATCTAAAATCTAGTGGGATTTTATCACACATATTATTAACGTAATACAAGATTAGCTAAATTTATCAATTTCTAAAGGATGGACACCAATATTATAATCTAGCTCCTGAATATAACGTAAAATCGAACGTATTTTTCCTAACAAATAACCACTGACAAGATTAGAGAGTGTTTGCAATGATACAAGGTTTAAGGCTAGTGACTGGGATGCAACTTCCACATGGAAAGTGTTTCATTAGTGCAGAATTATAATGAGATTTGTGGTTCCCACATATCCTCTGTTGGCAATCTTGGACTCCATCCCCTTTCCAGTACTGCTGTGACACTGAAATAGCTACGTGTATATGAATGGAAGTTACACAGGCAGGGGCAATTTTTGCAAAGTCAATTCTGTGATATTTTGAATTGTTCTGTGACACATGATACATTTGTCTGCAGGATGGAATAAGTCCTGTACTGGCAATTCCAACAGATACCTTGACAATGATGGGCTTGTGGCTAGGGCACAACCTGCTCTCTTGTGAGATTCTTTAGAAACACAGGAGGAGTTGCCATTGGGTGGCTGGCTGCCCTGTTAGCCCACCGTATGGGGTAGCAGAAGCCAAACACTGTGACTCTAAAGAGGAGTAGAACTCTACTCTGGCCCAAAATGGACAAAGTTGCCATTAACAGAAGGGGTTTCTGTCCTTTGGTACCCTGATTATGCCAAAATGGGGACAGGCAGCTCTTCTTCCCCCTCCTTGCTTATGTGTACATCACCTTGCACTCTAAATCTGGCAGATTGTTTCACATACAATTTCACCCATGTCTCTAGGACCTATGTTTTTATTACTGTTTTGTTACAAAGAGGAACAACATATAAATAAATGGAAGTAAACATGATGGAAAATATTTTGGGAAGAGGCTATGTTAGTTTTGTCATTAGGTTTTTTTTATTTGTTGAAGGACTTGGGGCTTTGTCACTTTTGAGTGTTTGGAAGCAAGAACAATGAAGAAAATCTTTGTCTGTAAATGTCATGTTTTTATAGATGTTCTCAAAAGTAACTGGAGGCCTGGGCTTATGTTCTTTTGACAGTCTTCTACTGCAAAAATTCAAATATGTAAAGTCAGGAAATTCAGATTTGTGTTTTCAGAACACAAGTAACACGTGTATGAGATACAAAAGATAGAACCTATATGATCTGTAGGATGATATGCAGGATAGAGTTATGCCATAGTATGGTAATTTTCAATTTGCCTTTTAGAAGTAATCTGTAGACATCTGTCCTTTGGTATCCAGAATTTAAAAGCTGGAAATCACTGCTAAGCAGTCTATGCAATTAATCTGGGTTGATAATCCATTCTCTGACTGGCTATTTTATAATAGTGTGGTTATCTCAGTAATTTTTGGAACACTGAAACACGTTTTCAGAAGGCAGGCTGTGCAATTACTTGGTTTTATATTCAGAATGTTAGACCTCCATTTCAATCATCAGGCATTGCTAATCCTTGGAAACTCTTGGATATAGCTTTGTAAGTCACGCTTCCTAGAAGACAGTGTATTCTTAGTTTGGCTGATGCTGTCTGATTTACAGATGTAAGCGAGTTTAAAACATCTGTTTAAACAAACCTACTGAAGAAAGAACTTTAGTGCTTTGAGACATGATGTTGACATACTCTCAAGTATTATTTTCTATGTTATTTGGTAAAATAATGATGTTCAGAGGACCTATGCAGAATTTTAGAAAAGCAGTTAAATGGCTTCTGTGAAAACTGCTGTGTTATCTATTACAATATTTCAAATCTGCTGGATTACCTGTTGATTCTAGGTTTCCAGAACAAATAGGCATGAACATTATCCTTCTTTAGTTGGAGAGAAATTAAGGACAGCCACACTTAGTTTGGCAGCTGAAAAATCACTTTGCTATGAGATTGTGCATATAAAGTAACTACAGAATTGGGGACGACTATTTTTGATATCAGCCATGTGCATGTGAAAACTGCCAGTGAGTGTTCAGCACTCAATCACCATTTGTGACACTTTCAGGAGAATTCTGGCTTATGATGTTGAGCAATTGTCTACATATAAATGCATTTATTACTGGCCAAGTGTACTACTTAGCTCTGAAAGCTTACTGTCACGAGTTTTTGATATTAGATTGACACAAGAGCTTGAGGGAGAGGAGGGAGGGTGATATGATTTAAGGTCATTTTGAGTTGTTTCTTTGAATTCAGTTTCTGTTTTTTTCTTTTCTGTTTATCACTTCTTAGCTACATGTGTGTTATTAGTTAAAATTATTCCCTATGTAGGAGCAATTTAAGTATTTTGTGCTCCTTGTGGCTTTTATGTATTGGTTAGTAGAGAAGGTGAAGTGTTGATGCCATTAGTGTTACATTATTCCCTTGTCTGTATTTTAAGAAGTAGCTGTGTAATTTCCAACTTCAATTTTGTCTGTGCAAGGAAAGTCACATGCTCAGAAGTTTAATATGGATTCAGACATTCTGGAAACCTTGGTTTTCATTTACCCTTCTTAAAAATAAGGATTCTCATACTGTAATAGTTTTTATGGTCTGAAGTTAATCTCAAATACTTGCCAAGAAGTATGAGAGCGGTCATCCCATTCTGTTGTCCAAAAAATGCATCTTATTTTATGTAGTTAGCTTGATGTTGTTTTCCTTGTGATAGGGAACTGTGGTTTCTCACCATGACAGCTCATGGTAAAGCAAGATAAACCATGTAGGCAGGTTGTCACATATGTGATGAGAACGATCTGACAGAATCTGAACAGGAATGCCAAGGAGCACATTCCTGTGCCAAGCATAGAAAGGGAATTCTCAAACTTACCACGAAACAAAACTGAGTTTGCATAAGATACACATGCTTCTGTGAAAGAGAATAATCTAATGCCTCTATCTCTATCTTTCCAGTGGCGGAAATACCCAGGCCACAGATTGCCAATTGTACCTTCATGTGAATAGGACCTCTGTCTTCTTGCTTTTTCAGACAGCATCTTCAGGAGAACTGAGGAACACAGGCTGACATGGAACTGACAGAGGTCCAGCAGCATGAAATACGTTGTCATGGTGCTTATGTTGGGAGCAAAACCTCGTTTTACTGTGAAAATAAAGCTGAAATTAAACTACCATCAATTTTTTCCCCTTGGAGGCATTTAATGATTTCTTGCTAATGTTCCATTCAGAGTATAATTACTGTATGTAAAGTAATTACGGCTCAGCTATGTATAACTGTCGGATGAAGCTCAAATCCCTTTTGCGGGCTTTAATCAAGCTCCAGCCACATCTCCTCTTCTGTGAATCCTCTCATTTTGTGTGCAGAAGTAGGAAGCATTTCTCTGTGGCACTGTTTATTTGTACCCTTACTTTTGCCTCACCTGATGTTCTAGGATGAACTGGTTGTCAAGAGAAGGGAACGACTGGAACCAGCAAAGCAGTGTCACTTCTCTCTAACAAGCCTGCACAAATGTTAAATGCAGTTTTAATCCTCGCTGATTCTTCCGTGCAGCTGCTCTGCACCAGGGACCTGTCTCCCCCTGAAGGCTGTGCCAGGGGTCAGAGCAAGAAAGGAGGGTTCATTCATTAAAAGAACCTCATTTGCTTCTTGCATTTAGTTAGTTTAAGAAAACACTTGAGAAGAAACACTGTAAAGCCAGCTGTTACTGTACAACAGCTTTGAATAGATGAAATTACGAGTGTTGTCTTAAGTCTTTTGAGGAGCATAACTAGTTGATCTCTCTTCTCTCTCCTCTGTAAATACAGCTTACTGTCTGGGTTAAGACTGAACACGTGAACCTGACATCTTTTAAGCTTATATTACTATTCGTATTGTTGCCGTGGGATTTATGGTGCTGAAAAATCTCCTGGAGCAGTTAATTAGGGGTGAGATAAGAAAGGGTTTATTTTGCCAAGGCTAAAGATGTTACAAGACGCGCGCCCCTGTGCCCGAGAGGTTACATTTTTATAATACCCTCCACCCAATCCCAGATGTGTCCACCCTGTGGCCTTTACTCTGGCCCGCCCCGGGTCCACCCCCTGAAAATGGGTCTGGGGTGCATTTCGGGACCCCCTGTTCATCCCATCTTCATCTCCCTCAGAGCACAAAGGGTACATAGTTACCCAGTTTTTGACCGTGTTCTGTGGTTTAGGCCCTGATATGCTGTTCTGCCAACAATCTAGGCCTTGCCTTGACAAAAGACTAAACATTTCTACTGGATTCGGGAGTAGGACTGATATAGGGAGCATAGAATGGGGTAAGAGGGTTAAGGAATGTGTAAACAAGGGTGCTAGAGGGAAAGGGAAAGGGACAAGGGACAAAGGAGGGAGGGTTGCTGCTTTTAAAATCTACTTATAAAACTTATAATTTAAAATCTACTTATAAAACTTACCAATATTAGAAAAATAAAAAACCATTAGGGGCTTAAAGCATCAGTATGGTGGTGTAAATTGTTCAGAGTGTCTGGCTCATTCCGAAGTTCTCATCCTTTGCTGAGAGTAAATTCTGTGAATCACATTTTGCAGATGAGATCACACCAGACTGCTTATATCACGGCACAGATCCCTGTGGGACTTCACCGTAAATATTGCTCACATACTCCTATACAGTTTCTTATTTTTTTTCTTTATCCATACAGAAAGGCTTCCTTGCATGATAAAGACCAATCGGATTTTTCTCAAAACTAAACATTTGTTAGTGTAATAGTAAACATTCATGAAATCCCACAGAGTCTTGTGTTAAACAACTTAGTTCTAAGCTATTGTGTAGTTGTGCATAGAGATGTAAGATCCAGCTAAACAAGTATCTCATGCTTGCAAGTCCCAGTCTAATTGTTCAAAAGTAATATGCACACTTAATTCTCCCCTATGTCTAGAAGTCAAGATTGTGTTTCATTTATGTTGCAGTTTTGAGTCCTTAAGCTTTGTATTGCTGTGCAAAAAATCAAATTTGTCCTCATCTTTTTCTTTTTTTTTCTTCCCCTCTCCCCCTTCCCCCCAAATGCAGAAAAACTTCACTGGCCTAAGACAGAGCTTTCTAGGAAATCAATCCTGAGTCTGGAAGTAGATAAGCTGAACATTAATAATGAAAACAGCCTCCAGCATCCACCTTCTGGGATCCTTAAGGACATTTTCACGACAGGAACCAGTAGCTACAATGTCCTTCTGCAGAGCAAGGAGGAGAAAAAACACCACGCTCAAAAGCAGTCATCTGCTCACCACAAGAAACACAGGAAAACCTCCAAGTGTTCTACCACCTTGCGAAGCAACGAGCACCGCAAAGTCAAAGCCCCGCTGCCCTTGCTCAGCAGTGGGTGGTACTGCACAAACAGGCAGCCCTCCATCATCGTCACTAGCCCAGTGGCTACCAGTGTGAAGTTTACAAACAGTATTTCAGTTGCAGGGAGCAGCATGGGACTGCCACCTCGACCCAGAAGTAGAACTAAGAGGCATTTTAATCTGACAAAGCCAAAGCAATCCCAGTCCTCAAAAAGCAAGGGAAAAGAAGGCGATGTGTCTGGCCAAAAACTCTGTTTGCTAACTGCAATCAAGCCCTCCAATGTGGAGAAAGAGAAGATTAAATTCTTCAACTCAGATTTCACATACAATCCTCAATTTGAATATGAAAACCCTGCTCTGCCAAATGTGTTAGCTAAGCACAGCCATGCATCTGACAGATTTCTTAAGCAGGTATAGTTACTTTTTTTCCCTCCTGTTCCACTGATTATTTCTTCCTACACCTAGATGGTACTTGGCTTTGTTTGTAGGATGTCATTTCTCCTTATCATCCTCCCCTACTGTTTGAAAAATGCATCAAAGATGAGAATGCAATAGTAAAACTGAAATAAAATATTTTTTATTAAAAAATTAAAGCCTTTCTAGAAGTTACAGTATTTTATAGGATAAAGACACAGTTCCTTATAATTGGGTTTACGTGAAACAGACTTTAAAGCAAGACAGTTTTATAGGCAATGAAGCAGAGTCTAGTACAGGAAAAATGCCTCTGAATAGGCAGAGGAATAAAGCAGCATGGAAACCCTGCCAATCCTCTTGGTGACACAGGGATTGGGAGGGGATAGGAATTATTTGAGGTCATCATTATTGGATAAGCATATGTTGATGTTCCTTGCTTTAATCAACTTTGAAAGAATATGCATATACATTAGACTCAGTCAAGCAGCAGATTCCATTCCAGAGAGAGGTAAAATTTAAAAAGACAAACCCCTCCTTTTTTTTTTTCCCTCTCCATAATATGCAGCCACACTGGTAAGATAGCTACAGACATTCCCAACTGCCTCAGCTTCCTACCTGAGTCACAAAAAGTCCCAAACAACAACAAAAGCCTTGCTTTCAACTTTGACCTAAATGACAAAAACTGGTGCTTATCTATAAAATAGCAGAAGCAGTACTCTTCCCACTTTTGCTATTTTTAAATGGTTTAGAAGGATCTTATTTAAGTCGGACAAGCTTTTCTGAATGGAGAATGTTATGTTTCAAGTGATACTTAACTTGGGAAGACATCCTGCTATTCCATGAGCTTCACTTCTTTGTGATATGAATATTTCACTTAAAAACTCCCAAAATTCCTGGTGAAACGGATACATGAATTAAAGTACCATAGAATCTAAGAACTGATACTCGACTTGTGAACAGAGTGACTTTGTTTTTTCTGAATCCAAGAATGCACAAAAGTGCTCTATACCCATTAAATCTTTGTATTGATGGTCTTGGTCTGCTTTTCCACATTGAAAATATCTGTATATTTTAAAAACTCAGTTTCTTGGGTTTCATTAAAAATTTATTTTCTTTCTGAGAACAGCTGTTCTGTTCTTACAATCCATCTTCCACACTTCTAAACAGCCAACTAAATCATACTGACACCAAATAAAACTGCTCCTTGACTAGAGCTTTTTAACAAGTTTTCCATTGATTTTTATAACAATATTAGCAACACTAATCACAGATTACAACAAATCAACAATAACTAATTTGCCAAACTGAATTTAATACAAATTATCCCTTTCAGTATGGTCTAGCAGAGCCTTAGAAGTTATTTTATGAATGTTCATTTTCTAGATCAAGCTTGTCATTTGTTTACCCTTCTTTTAATAAAAAACCCCTACACCTAAATAATGAATATTTTAATAATGAATAATTCCTCAATATTATTCTGATTTCTAACTCTGCCTTTTTCCCTGTCCATAAAAAGCCTGGGAAAATAAAGTCTTTGTAACAACTTTATAAAAAGCAGTGAAGGATTTAATATTCAATGAAGTATGATACTTCACAAGATTTAGTTTAAGTCACTAGAAAAGCATTTATTCAAAGTTCAGCTCCTAAAAATACTGAACAAAAATATCTCGCCCTTAAAAATTACTAAACCAGCAGCTTTAACACAGCTCCAAGCCCAGCAGGTGTCACTCTCTCTTTTTTATCTACAATTAACTTTAGAAATTTTCATCTCCACGCAAATTTAAATTTAATTTCATGCAAATTCACTATCCAGAAAAAGCAGCATTAATCAAAATTTTAATCCGCAAGTATTGTAGGAGCACTTGCTTTTCCTCATTGCTATTTTTTTTCCACGCAGATTTTACTTGTCAGAAGAAACACGTAGGTATCTTAGAGGAAGTTCAGTTCAGGCAAGATGACTTCAGTTGTGAAAAAGTACTCACAGTATCAAGAATTGGATCTGAATTAAAAACAAAACTGTGTATGGTCATCCTTTTTGCCGCAACGAGGATAAATTCAGTTTTTTATTTTTGGTGTTTGGTTTTTTTATAACAGTTTTGGCTTTTATTTATTGTTGTACTTATTTTAGAAAGCTTTGCTATCTGCAAACAGAATTATTCCCATTTTATTTTACAGAAGGTACTCACTGCAACTTACACATGCTTGCTCTTTTATGAATAAAAGGCTGTAAAACCAGGTTTTTACTGAGAGAATTCACCATTTTTATTGGGGCCTTTTAGGATACTTCAGTGAAACGAGCTCAAAACCTGACATTTGGGAATTTTAGAGGATTTTTAATAATTTCAAAAATATTTTTACCCCCAGCTGTGCATATCCTGCCAGGACACTAAAATAGATTGTGTTTTCTTATTGCCCTTTCTGCTTTTGTGCATATCTATGAAATTGGTTAATATAGCATTACTGCAATATGTCTGGAAGACAAATCACTCTCTGCCCCATTTGTTTGGGTTTTTTAAAGGCAAAGAACACTGTGGTTTTGCAAACCATTAACACAGCAATGCTGGAATGAGGAACACAGAGGCTTATGAGCACTTACTTTGTTCCTGTGCCTCTACTTAAAGATTTTAACCTTGAGCACAGCCCAACAGTTTTATTGATTGACTTTTCACAGGCACAGAGAAAACATTTTTGAGTTATTAATACATTTGAAAAATACTAATTTTAATGTCTTTCTTCTCATATTTTGTTTTGTTTTTTTATTTCTCTCTACTTTATGTTGTTTTCTTCATAACAAGGTTCTTCATGAGTCACACAATATGTGCCTTTAGGGAAGCAAACTTGAGAATAAAAAAAATAGCCTGCAGATTTGCAGCTTTTCACATTGATTGACATAGCTGATATTACAGAAATTAATTCTCTTATTGCTGTGCTTCAAGGTCACTGCAGCAACTGTGTGCTTGAAGCGCTATAAAAGTTTCTTGCTCAAAGTACTTGTCCTTCTTAAGTTTCTTAACACTTTAGGTGTTTGTTATTTTTGCTCAGATGCTAGAGGTGGCAATACTTACTTAGAAGTAATTGTTCCCAGTGTTGCAGAGCAGATGACTTAACTTTGCTGAAACAAAATCAGCAAGTTGCAACTTTAAGTAACCTGTTTCTTTGAATTTACAAGGAGGCGAGAAATCTACTTTTATATACATAATTTTTAAGAAATACAAACAAACAAAAAACTCCCCACTATTTTGTTGAATGAGCAATCTCCCATGAATGAGATGTACATCCTCTTCCCTTGTACTCATAAAAATATAGCAGTTTTGACTTAATAAATAAACCAGTTATACCACATTGCAAGTGTTTGTATGACACACCTTTTAAGGCAATAATACAAGTAGCCTACAATTAGCAAATTTATCAGAAGTTGAAAAATAAGGTTAGGTGGAGCTGGAAGGCTGAACAACATGACATTCAACACTGAGTAATCCTTTGCTATGTCCAAGTGATGTCACAGCTTAGGCATGTTGAAGATTAAAAAACATGACACTGTCTGTAAAGAGCACTTAATTGTGAAATACTTCATTCTTTAGTAGTAACAAATTCCCTCCTTAACTAAGATTTATAGATAAGGCGTGTTAATATATAACACAAATTATATCAGGCCATCCAAGTAGCATAAGTTCCCAGGGTTCAAGACAAACATCTCACTTCCTCTGGAAGAGACCATAGCTCACTTCTGGTGATACTACAAAAGGAGCATAGGTTTATTGCAGAACACAGTCTCATACAAAAACCAAGCAAGTATTAATTTTTAATTCCTTACAAAGTATTTAAAAAGTTTTCCATTAAAAGCATTTCTAACAGCGCTAAATTACTTAAACATGCTCTTTATCCCACTAAGAACAAGCATGCAAAAGAAAAGCCACTGTAAACACTGAATAAAACTCAAAATACTACAGCCTGGGTGGACTAGCATCAAAAACCTGCACTTACCTCCCTCCCCACCTTTCTCTTGACCCAAACAGCCACCAGTTCATGGCTGTTGATTAAAAGTAACAAGTTCAATTTGGTTCCTCTTAGTGTTACACAACCATGCACCTGGGAAGCTTTTTTCCCCAGCAAATAAGCAATTCAGGGAGGAAAGCAATGGTGTCTGCAAGCCTTGTCTGTCTTGTAGATCTCAGCAGAGACTGTGACCCTTTTGTAGCAGAGCTGCTTCTGAATGTAGGATGAGCTGATTTGAATGTAGGGGACTGAGCCCCTTTTCTGACTTGGTCCCCTCAAATGCCTCATGAGCATGTCTTATCAGTACATCCTTCTACAGTACCTCTCAAGTAACTAAGCTACGTTCTGCGCATGGCTGACTTGGGATTCAGAGACCTACTTGGCTGTAAATAATTTGTTTTAAAAAGCCAACATCACCATAACCTAAACCGGGCAGTTAAACAGCCTTGTCTCGCTTTTCTTAGTGCTTCTGTGTCATTGCTTTCTTGAGCATCAGTAGAGTTTGCTGTGCAAGGGGGCTTGCCCTGAGACTGCTGCTTCTTTTGGTACTCTTTGGTAGTGATAAGGGAGGTTGAAGTAGACCTTTAGCTAACTAAGAAAAAAAGAATAGGAATTATTGTTCCTAACCAGTAATGTGGTACAGCCACATAGTTCTTCCTTTCTTCCATTTTTTACCTGTTCATGAGGAGTTTACAATTTTGCCTTATGAACTATGGCAATACCAGTATTTTGCTGGCCCAAAGGCTGGAAAATAAGCTCACAGTTGGATGCTGGAATAGACAGGACCTGGCATGCTGATCTGGATTTTCCCCTTTCCCGGCAAGTTCTTGCAACGCCTGACTGAGTCATCTCACCTTGGAGACAGGTGCAGAACGCCAAATGAAGGGATTGGTGTTGTATTCAGTGCCTGGAAATCAAAAATTTCCCAAAACAGGAACCATCCCCAGCTAAGGTGGTTGTGGCAAGAAGTGTCAAAACCAGCAACAGCACTGGGAATGGGGACTATCTCAGTGCTGGGGCGATCTGCCACTCTCCAGAGATTTATGTGCTGATGGCAGTGTGTGTTTGTGGTGGATCTCCCTATTGTTTCAGTGCTTCCAGAGCCACACCTGCCCACTTGGAAAGAATTATCGAGACCACTTCTGTTTCACTTGAAACAGAGTCAAGAGAGAAGGTATTAGGGGTGAGCATCCTTCTTAGTAATTTTTTGTTATGTGTCCAGCAATAAGGAGGCTTAAGCTTAATGACTTTCTCAGCATGCATGAGTTCAAACTTGTAACATCTCTTTGGACATGGCTGGAATGCCAGGATATGGGTTACTCAGCATGGCACATAAGGTGGAGGAAGCACCCTTCAGTATCCCACCCTTCCCCTTGGAGCTGCAAACTGCATCAGGTTGAGGTAGAAGAGGCCAGAGAGTCTCTGTGCTTCTTCAGTAGGATTTGTCTACAACTTGGACCTCCTGGCTCCCAAACTTGTGCTACCTGCCTTAGCATGGATGTCTCAGCTCCAGGGAGTTTGCTTTTACAGACAGCCAAGCAGAAAGTTTAATGTGTGTTTGGTGTCTGATGCTTATTTTCGCACTGTTTGTTATAGTGAGGTGGTTTTAGAAAATACCTGCACTCTGAGAAATGTAGGAGAGTCCTCTGGGATAACACCACCTATATAATACTGCATCTCATAGTATTAATGTATTTATAAATCAAAGCATCAGAACGGGATTGCTAATAAAGTTTACAAGCCCTTCTGAAACACCCCTGTTGTTATGAACTTTCACATTGAGAAGAAACTGCCCCCTTGCTCTCAAATGGTTTTGGCACTCCTCTGCTTTATCAAACCTGTTCTCATCCACCCCTACTCAACTGTGATCAGCACTCTAGATTTGTCCTACTTTTTTCCAAAATTCTGTAAAATATCTTTGCAATTCTTTGAGCTTACTTTTTATCTTTTGCTACCTTTATTGGCTTTCTTCAGCCTATGAATCTCACTTGCCTGTTCTTCTCCATCCAAAGGCTTTGCTATCACAATGTCAGAAAAGCTTTTTATCATTGTTTGATATGAAACTGAGCTGGGTGTGATGTTTGGTTTGCTGAGAGGCACAATAGGCATAAAAATGTAGTGGCCTTGTTGCCACTTATTTTGGAGAACCCAACAACCACATGATCCTTTGGATATGGCCAAGTGTTGCCTGAGAGAGGAATGCTGGTTCACCTAAGATAGCACTGTTCCTTGGGACCTACCAACAATTCATCTCATGGATGGACCCTTTCCAGCACTCGAGCCAA
Source organism: Pseudopipra pipra (assembly GCF_036250125.1). Taxonomy (NCBI): domain Eukaryota; kingdom Metazoa; phylum Chordata; class Aves; order Passeriformes; family Pipridae; genus Pseudopipra; species Pseudopipra pipra. Next base: position 107,802,456 of record NC_087549.1, read on the forward strand.
TATCCTGGTCTTGTTTGATTTGCTGGTAGAGAGGTGTAGCCAGAGTGCTAGGTACTTTCTGAAAGATGCCTTAAAGAGTCTTAAAAAAGGAAAGGAACAAATCCTGATGGCTTTTGAAAATAACACCCATCCCTCAGTTCCTGCAGTAAATAACTTTCAGAGAATTGAAAGCCAAACCTTTCCACCTGCAAGATCTACTGTGTTTTAAGTCACATTATTTAAAACATTTGAGAGGAATTGCTGTTCTGTACAACCATACAATTGAAGACAGAAAGACCTATCTCAGAAAGTGAGGGTTCAGGGGACACCACGCAGCACAGCTACTGTGTGTGCTCATTGTGGTATTGTGACGGGGAGAGGCAAAGCCAAACCATTTGCACTGGCTCAGGTGGTGGCAGGGCATTCCTATTTTTACAATATCTCTCTTCAGTTATCCTGATGCCTGATCGTATAATGAAAACTGGGAAGATAATGTGTTCTTTGTCGGTGTCTTTCTTCACAACATCCGCTTCTTACTCCTGAATCAGGTGCAGGGGCACAGCTGCCCAGATGGTCCCGATCCTGGGAACCAGTCAAGTGTCACCAGGGCCCCAGTGGGTCCAGTGCAAGTCTCTGTCAAGCTTGACCTACAGCTGGAGTTAGCATGGTGGCGAGGGAGTTTTGGCCGTGCAGGAGGCAGTGAAAGGAAACATGGTTCATGTAACAAGACTGGGTGGCTTTATGGTGAGCCTGTTTCTACCAGAGCCATTCTCATGAGGCCATGCACGCTGACCAAGGTCTGTGAGTAACTTATTGCGGTGCTGCTGGGCTGTCCCTGAAGAACTGGTGTATAGATTTTAAATAACCAGTAGCAGGTTTCTGTTTATCCCTCACTTTCCTTTTTGCTATTAGCACTCTCCAGCATATGCCCCGTGCTCCCATATAAATAAAGCCTTATTGTGGAGGCTCAGGTGCAGTGGGGACAGAGATCGCAGCATTGAGACACAGTAGGTAGATTCTCTGCTTCCATATTGCTTAACCCTCCAAAAATAAAGCCTTCTTTAAAAAAACAGAGAGAGTTAGCTTAATCTGTGCTAAGGTAGCAAATTATGCCCTTTCTTCATTCTTGAAAAAGCAACTCAGATCTGACCAGATGGTCCTTCGAATTTAATAGCATGTAAAAGTGGCAGACAAAGAAATGCTGAATATTAGGTGCAGTATTTCTTTGGCATTCAGGTAAGTGATATTTCTCTTATCAAAGAGCTAGTGGGCTTTAAGAGTGTGTTGAGCTGTCATTTATGGGTTTCAACAGCAATTACTCAGGGTTGCTTAGTTTCAACTTGAAAAAAACTAGAGTAGGATTGTTAGTAGCTGTGAGAGATAAAAGATTAATCCAATTTTTGTGGACAATTGTCAGTCTGACAATGTCAGAATTACACAGCTGGAAACAAGCATTTTACCAGCTTCATGCATAGATATAAGTGTATAATGTAAAAACAGATTCAGGCTGAAAGATTTCCACCTTCATTGTGAGTGGTATTTTCTTAGAAAGAGTGTTAGTTTTTTAAGGTAGTAATTTTAAGGCTTCTGTTATCAAATCTATGAAAAAATGCTATTCTCTGTAGCTGGACTGTTGCTGGGAAAGAGGTTATTCCAAGCCACATTTTCCTTTAAGGGTGTGAAATGGCTTACTGGAAAGCAGATTACTGGGGATGAGCATTTCACACCCCACCAGTAACATCTTCAACATGCAGAGTTCAGATAGTGTTATGGGCATCATGCTGAGCTTTCCACCCTACAAGGGTCTGGTTCTACCAGCAATACATAAGAGAATTGTTGATACCACTCTGTTTGTCTAGTGAAACATGCCTCCTTCATTTTGGGGGGCAATAAAGATGTATCATGGTTTAAATGAAAATTTTAAATGAAAGTTCTGTAAATAAAATTCCTAAATAAAATTCCTCTCTCTCCTCCTTTCTGAAACAGACACCTATGGTACAGAGGATTTCATTGTAAAGAGACATTTTTGGTTGAAATATTATCATTAAAATTCTAGTTAAACATCTGCTTAATCATGGATCAGTGTTTCTAAATTAGAAAATACCAAGAAATGAAGCAAGATGACAGTAATAGTTGATCTTTCTAAAATTCTTTGGAAAACCATAAAAAGAAACATGCTGACGAACTGCAAATATCCTGTTCTATCTTGTTTTACAAGGCAGTTGTACAACATTCCCAAAATTAAAGAGAAAATGGGTATTATTTCACTAGACTGATAATTATGATGTGTGTGGGTCTAAGATGATTTGATCAGAATCTTTTGTTAGTATTTTGGCATTGATGTACATCTGAAGCTGGTATAACTTCATTGCAGAGTGTGTCAGCCTGTATTAAATGAGTACAGCTTGATAGTGACTGTCAACGAGTTAAGAAAAGAAGAAAGATTTTAAAATTAAAAAAAAAAGAGAGACAGAGAGGGAAAGAAAGAATATGCATGCCAATCTGACATGGGGATCTTACTGCACTGATATTTGCTATGCTTTTGTATTTTATAGTCCATCAACATTATGGAGCGAACATTGCAGAAATATGGAAGCTATGAAAAATTTGAACAGGCCACTGGAGGCAGCTTGCTGACCAAAAGTCGCATCTGGAATCGTGTCAGGAAATACATGGTGAAAGAAGGCTGTCTTGGTGAGGTAAGTCATACACTGGATCAGGAAAGAAACATTTATGTAGACCTTAGACGTTACACATGGATAGACCCCAGAGACCATCTGGGAGGCCTTTCCTCCATAATTACAAGAATATTCCTTACATCATATTTTTCTCATGGCTATACCCACTCTAACGTTTGAACAATTGAAATGATGCAAATTCCTTATGAATGCTTCAGCCATCTCTCTGGGCCTATTTCCTGATTCATATATGCTTGTTCTTAAATTCACCTCTTTTGGGAGTACCCAGGAACGACACCCTTCCTTCCCTCCTTTTTTCAGCTGCTTGGAGACTAGCACATTTCCATTTATTCATCAGTTCTGCCATCCGTTCTCTTGTATCAAATTATTTACACCAAAGGAAAGAGTTAAGAAAAGGCCAAGAAAAATAAGCACCAGCCCAAGAGACTGATTTATAAGAAGTAACACAAATGAAAGTGACATAAGTGAATAAAAATGTCTGAAAGAGGTTGGCTTGTTGAGTTGGTTTGAGTGCTGTTTTTTCCTGGATTTAAACGTCTAATTTTTTAGAGCCCTTTGCAAAAAACTTATTTCCCATATTCAGGATTTAAAAAGACCAGTTTGATGGAGTTACATTGAATTGCTTGGAAAAGTCAAATGAAATTGAATGTTTAAAAAGAGAACTATTCCAAATGAAATCACCAGCTGACACAGTCTAAGACTTGGGTGAGGTCACTGGCAATGAGCAAGAGGAGTCTGGAATGGGAGATCAAGAGACAAAAATTAGTTTCCCAGAAACTAGGTTTAATTGGTAAATATAATATTATTAGGAGAAACTGTTAAACTCATCACACAGTTTTGTGAGACTATGATCTGACACTCATAACCAGACCTTACCTGTGTTTCTAAGAGTTAATAAATGACAGTTTAGACCAAGCATAAAAAAATTATATGTTTGGTCTTTGCTGTGCTTTTATCTCCCTTTGCATTCAGTTTTGGCTTGGTTTGACTTCATGGAAGCAGGATCCTGCATGCTCATCCAGCAACCCATGTCCTTCTTAATGAAATGCTTTACTTTTTCTGCAAAAATAAAGTTAATACAGCACGTTTAGTATGGTCTAAAATATTATGAAAATACTCTTGCCAGCTGAAGAGATGTTAATAAAGCTAAGTGGTACCTGTGCTTTAAATCTAAATGCTTTGGGATTTACCTATTTTTTCTGCCTTTTAAATATAAGTTTTATACGACTGACTGTTTGCTGTTGAAGTTGAAGCTGAATGATGAGTTTTGAATACAGGGAAGTGTCATGTTAATGCCTTTGATCCTTGGGTCCTTTTTCTTTGATACTAAAAAAGTCATCTTTCTTTTAAGTACTCTCCCTTGTACTCTTCTGAGCTGTACTGTTTCTTTAGGCTTTACATGAAGAGGGAAAGGTGCTTAGTCTTCAACAAAGCGAGTTTCCCTTCTCCCTCTCAGTCACTTGTTTAAAAAGGCTTTTTGAAGTCAAATAACAAAATATATAAATATGCATTAATTTCCTTCTCTGGCAGTTTTTGTCTTGATGACCAGTTTTCCAAGAGAAAACAGGAAAGCAAGAACTATATTCCTGTATAAACCAAAATGAAACAATACCAGCATTTTCATAATATTTCAAGTCCTCATCATGTAACAGGAAACAGAGTACACAGTGCTTCCTCCTCCCATTCATATGGCTTTAGAACTGCAACTGAAAAGGTTTCATACAGTTAGATATACAGATACCAAAACAATTTATGTGTATTTACCTAGTATTTTTCAGTTCTCAGTAATTCTAAGATAATTAGACACGGTTCAAAAAATGGAATTTTGTCTAATTTACTCTGCATTTAGTTGCTCCCTGACCCTTGAATCTAGTCACTGTTACTGTATTAAATTTTGCAGTCTCCTGTCTGTCTATCTTAACCCTCTTGCTGAATCCCACTGAAGCCTGAGGTTTTGTCAGCAGCACAGGTGAGTAGGATAAACTCAGTGGAGTCAGAAGGGTCTCTCACAGGTGATTGCTGGCAGCAAGGAAGAGTTGTGAAGGGCAAGGGACCAAAGAGAAATGAAATAATGGAAGGACCAAAGGAAAAAGCAAGAACAAGAGTGAGAAGAGAGCTCTCTGCTACCTGAACTCTCTCCTCTTCAGATTGTGGTCCATCTCACGGAGGACCTGCTATCCCGAGCCTCAATGACAGTGGTGAATGGCCGCCCCACTCTCACTATCAATATCTCCACTGCACGAGAGCACTGGCTGGAAGGGATGCTGAGACACGAAATTGGTATGAGCGTGACGTCAGTTCTTCAGGCAAAGGGGAGTACTTGCATGCACTCTTAATTATTTCACAATGATGGGCCAGGCACTATATATATAGAACCTGTGCTTTAGGTGTGCTAAAGGGAAGGAGAAACCTTTTTATCAATGCAGCATGCAGTAAAAGAATTCCTAGGGTTTATGTACGTTAGCATTTTAGGTCAGATCCAGAGTGAGCTCTTGAAGGAAGTCTACCAGCTAGTCCCACTTACTGCACTGAGGTTCACGTGCCAAAGGAATCTTGGAGCAGGCAAAGTGTAATCCTTTCAGATAATGCTAGTCCAGAGGCTATGCTCCAGGGCATACCTTGTGTGCTGTCACTGCTCAGGGACATTTTACTCATGAGAGCAATTTAGAGATACTTTGGAGTTAAAAAAAAAAAAGGAAATGAAAATAGTTTGACCTTTCAACCTCAGCTCCAGCCATTTCACTTTAAAAATCTATGTTTGTTACATTGCATTGCTTGCAAATGTAGGCAATGCTTTAGGCAGAAAGAATTTACCCAGCAACCCCTAAACTGCTGTAAGATTGCCTTGGTTTTGCATTACACAAGGTGGGCCCAGCCCTGTGGAAAATTCCTGCAAAATTTTCAGTGCATCTGTTTTAATTAAGGACATCTAAAATGCATTAACTTGGCTAGTGCCTGAATATCAACTGAAGAATAAGCCTTGAACCACAGTTACTCACACTGTAAGGGGACACAGCATCTTCCAAGGCTGTCATAGGGCTGTTTAATCACCTTCAGGAGGCAGCATTTCTGCCCCCTTACTTTGATTTTCCTTCCTTCTTGTCATTACAATGCCTAGCCTATGCCAGAGATATTCAGCATGTAAGACACTTTTGAAAATTCCTTTTCACAGATTTGGAAAGTCAAGTCTTCCTGATAGTTGTATTCCTTAGGCATTTTCAGAAGTCTCACTTGCAGGCAGCAGGTGAATATTTGCATTGTGTATCTATCTCTGACAAAATTCTCTGTTGCAGACAAGGCTAAAGGTGTCACTTTCCCCAGTTCCCAGTCCTACCTGCTCAGAGTTCTGAAATGGGCGTCTCCTTATATATCTTATAATTTTTTGTTAATCATTCGATGCTACCATTCTAAGTGCCATAATCCTTCTTCTTTTCAGGAACTCATTATTTTCGTGGTTTTAACAACAACAGCCAGCCTTGGTGCAACCGGAATGGACGTAGAAAACATGGGTTAAAACCAATCAACCCTACAGAAGAGGGGCTGGCGAGCATTCACAGTGTACTGTTCCGCAAAGACCCTTTTCTTTGGAGAGCTGCCCTGCTCTACTACACAGTGTATCAAGCCAGCCAAATGTCCTTCAGTCGGCTTTTCCAGGACGTGGGAAAATTTGTCAAAGACCCCAGTACTAGATGGGATTACTGCGTACGAGCCAAGAGAGGGTGGACTGACACATCACAACCAGGTGGGTTGCCTATTATTTGTCTTCTCTTTTTTGTACTTCAGGGAGGTTTTCAGGACATGCACAGAGCTCCTTCATCATGTCACACGGTAAAACTTTTGCAAAACGGAGAAATGGGACTCCACACTTTCTGAGGTGTCAGGAATTTCACTATGGAAAACAAGGCTGAAAATGCATGTGTGAGACTTTCAAGCTGAATCAGTAAAGGATTTTTTTTTGTTGGAAGTGGAATGTAAATACAAAACTGTGAAAAAGTCCATACTCACAGCTTGACTTGCCCTTTCATATTTATTATGAGAGATGCAATGTTGCAGTGGTTATTCACAGACACTATCGTCTGTGTTTGATTTCTTTCTCTGGCTAGTGGGTTTTACCTTCTTGTTAGTTTTTGGAAAGGTTTTTCAAGTCAGGGGTATAAATGTCTAGTTTTTAAAAATAAAACTGTTCTGCTCATAATGGCTTCTGAGAACATGCCTTGGCCAAACCTTGATAGAGTGCAATGTATCTCCTTTCCTTTCAGGCTGTTTCAATAAGGATCAGGTGTACTTGGATGGCATCCTCCGAATCCTGAGATACAGGGAGTCCATTGATTTCTATCTTCTGACAGCCCTTGGAAAGGTGAGCAGACTGATTATGCCCAAAGGCTACAGTTTTACCATTTCAGCAAGCCTGCCTGCAACAAGCTCTGAGTCATCCTGCTCTCTTTTACTTTGATCTGGAAATCTCAGCTCTGTACAGCACTTTGAATTACGCTGTGCAAGTTGCAAATATTTTGAGGTCCTAGAAACTTCTACCAGATTCTCCTCATTCCTTGCTTATGGTTTTATCTACTCAATTAAGAATTTATGGTTATATTTCTCAGACTTTCCTCCCTTTATGGAGTACTACCTGACTTGTAGCACAACAGACTGGCTTGGCCAAGCAGGACAGGTACTAGATAAGGTGATAGCCCTAGCAGGAAACAAAATTAACCATTTGATTCTAGCACATCCCCTTCTACCACAAAGAATTTTTCATCTCAAATTTCTCTCACTGGTGGCACCTGTTTTTCAAATATCAGTGTGGGGTTTTTTTCCCTAGAATGCATGGTATTTCTACATTCACAGAACATATTTTATGTCCATTCTATGTCACAGCTTGTTTGTTCTGAAAATCATCCTAAGAAGTGCAGAAATTTTGTCACACTTCTTGAACCAAATCCTTGGGTTGCTAAGTTTCCACAGTTCATAAAGCAGGGTTCATACTCATATAAACTGGGAGTCAAATGGACATTAAGCTTGCATTTAGAGCTGGTATACCAACATTTCTGCCTACTTGGCAATAAATGGGTGGTAAAGGGAAGGAGCATATTATGACAGAGGATTTTGGTCCACATTTAAGTTTTGCCTTTACTGTCAGAAACATCCATATTGATAAGCAAGAGCTATTTAGGTAAATGAGCCAAGTTAGAAAGCTCTGAAAATAAAATTGCACTGTCAGATAAGTCTTTATTCTCTGAAATTTCCTTGTGCTTTAAGCCTGCTTAACTCCACACAGCTTCTGCCTGCAACTCTACTGAACACACACTGTTTCTGTGCTGCTTCATGCTTGTCTCTCTTCAGGGAGTCTGGAGGATTGTTAGGCCACTCTAAAAACGTAATGTCATTCCTTATATAATTACAGATTCCACTATGATCCACATTGCATGGCATCCACATTAGGGTCTACAAGCAATTTAATTCTAGCAGTATGATAATTTATAAGTGCTTGACTTTACAACTTCTAAAATCAAGGGATCATAAAGTCTATTCTGAATGTTTTTGCAGCAGACATCTTCTGCAGTCAAACTGGAAAGCTGTGTATAAGAGCAGTGCCTACTCTCAGGATCACAGATCAGTCGAGGTCTGCAGAGACCTCTCAATATCATCTAGTCCAACTCCCATGCTTAAGCAGGGTCAGCTAGAGCAGTTTGCACTGGACCATGTCCAGCTGGGCCTTGAATATCTCTACTGATGGTGACTCCACAACCCCTCTGAGTGGCCTGTGCCAGTGTTTTACCACCCTCACCATACAAAAGTGTTTTGTGTTCCAATGGAATTTTGTGCATTTTAACTGGTGCCCATTGCCTCTTGCCCTGCCAGCGGGTAGCCCAATGCCCATGTTGTCAGGTGTTTATACACACAAAGATGCTCCTGAGCTTTCTTTTCTCCAGGCTGAACAGTTCCAGCTCTCTCAGCCTTTCCTCATAGGAGAGATGCTCCAGTGCCTTAATCACCTTAGTGACTCTTCACTGGGCCCATTCCAGTATCTCCATATACTCTCAGAAAAGACGAGTTCTGTGAGCACAGAGAAGTATGAAACTTGCACTCAGATATAGCCTGTGGTTATTACAAGTTTATCACAACTTTGAAGGGGGATTTATTTGGTTTTTTAGGGTGGAATAGGATTGGGTTGTTCCAAAGGGAGTGTTAAGCTTGGCTGGCACATCTTCAGGTTAGAATGAAAAGCACAGGATTTAAACACAGGGAAGCCCAGCATTTAGTGGGAAAACTTTCACTGCCTTTTCAAGTTTCTCAGTGTTGTATTGTAACAAGTGAGCTCATCTTTCTCAGCTTGTCTTCCTTGGGCATATTTCCATTGCAAATAAAATAAAGGTGTGAACGTAATAGGAAACGGAAGCAGTCCACTGTACTGCTGACAGTGAATTGCTTCTGTGCTTTAGTAGGTAGTGTGAGTGTGTTCAGGACAGAGCCACGCTCAAGTTTCTGTGTCTTCTGTTCTCCTCCAAGTGCTATAGAGATCTGCCTGATGGAGGCAGCTGTGCCTTCCTGAGGCTCCTGACGTTACTTACAGTGTAGAAGAACGCGATGTGTGGAAACAGGACACATGCAAGCTGTTCAACATCCCTAGAAGTGACTAAGGGAAAAACCTGAAGCCTGAGAAAAGATGTTTTTTTAAAGGAGCTGTTTTAAAACTTTGCAGGAAAGAATCGAATACGGGAAGCACTGCAAACCATTCATGTGGCAAACGTGTGCAAGTAATACTGAGGAGAAATAGAATGCAGATCTTGGGTGCATTTCAGTATAACATAACTACCAGAGTTTTAAAAAGCAAAAGCAGCAAAATATCACCTACTATTGTGTTACCCAAGAAACACATGAACACATTACAAAAAGCATAGGTTGTAGCCTAAGTCTTTTTTATCTAGCACAATGGGTTTAATTACATGTGGTGAGGAAGACAACTTGTTTCTGCAATAGGATGAGATTATGTTTTTGAGCTTCTCAGGATGTCAACTTTTGTCATTTTTTAGCAATTCAAGAACTGGGGAAATACATCCCATCCAAACTATACCTCAGATCACAGATCATGTTTCTTCCTTGCAGCAGTAACAGAAACCCCTGAACATAAATATGAGGAGGAAAAGAGGTAGAATTTAATATCTCGTTTGGTACTGTTCTCAGTTCTCCAGAGGAGATGGTATGATTTTGTATGGCTTCTCTGTATCCACTTCTAAACAGGTTAGTCAGGTGTAATGCCACACCATCTTCAAACAGCAGTATCTTAGTGACTTGGGTAAGCCTGGGCATGGGTGTATGTTTGTTTTTTCAACTGGGATGCATCTTGTCATTGCAACTAGAAATGCACACACATGTATTCAGGTGCAAATTCCTTCTCTTTGCAGACTTTGTTCCCATTATCATCAGTGAGATGCACCTGTCCCCACGAATCAGGTTTATCAATCTGGATTCTAATGTCCTGTCTTTCCAGAGAGCCCTTCCATGCCCCTTACACATTGGTGAATCCCTCATGCTCACTTTAATCTTTTCTGAATAGAAACCATCACCTGCTAAGAAGGCAGGCTGTTTCCAGGAAACCCAGATGGCACAGTGCTCAGCTCCTTAGAAATGTGGGGTAAAGAGGTTGGAAGGAGCAGGCTCCACTCTTAAGCCACTTGGCACAAACCTCCTATGATGAAATAGGACTTGCCAGTTAGTAAGCACAGCTAGGCTGGTGGGTTTTGCCAGTACATATGCTTCTGTCCTTAGGATGCCCAGAACACACAGCTTGTAGACAAAGCAGCAACCACACAAATTTCATCACACTGGATAGCTGCCCAAGGAGTCCTGTTCTGTGCTGGCAGGGCAGCTTGTGGAGAGCCAAAGCATCTGTCTGTTCTGGACCATCGTTCACAGCATCTTGAGCTACCATGACTTTAATCCTAGCTTGTAGAATCATAAGACTATGAAGAAAAAAATATCAGTTTTCATTACAAAAAAAGGGTATTTGGCCCTGTAGTAGCCGGAAAATGTTTGAGAGTTTGACACTTACACTCAGTAAGCTCTGATGCCAAGAGGCAAACTCAGTCTCCACCCTGCAATTGAATGGGGAAAACAAAAAACTAAAATTGGATGTTTAAGTGTTCTTCATGCTTTTGTTAGTTACTAGAAGTGCATTTTAATTTAACTTTACATAAGCACATTTGGTAGTGAAAATGAAAACATCAGAGTTCAGGTCAGCTGGCACCATGCCTTTCCCAAAGCCTCCTTCTTGTGCCATGCCTGTCCTGCACTTTCTTTCTAGTTCCTTAGTCTTTGGCACAGTGTTTTTTCCATTCTCATGTCAATTTTTCCACCTCTTTGAGGAGTGACTCCAGGACTCACACGCGCTCCATCCTTTCCCTCTCTATTCCTGCAGCTGCTGTAGATCATTCTCATTCAGGTTCTTATGAGTCTGGTTACGGATTGAATCAAAAACAGAATCAGGAATTATGCAGGCATTTGCTAAAATTACACTTTTTTGCATCTTCCACTGAAGCAAACACAGTTAGTCCTGTTTTCAAAGGTTTCTTCAAGATTTTAAACTCCCCTGCTCTGAATTATTTTCTCATTTACAAGAGAGAATTTAGAGCAGCAGCAGAGAAGTAACAGGACTATACTACTAAACTAACCCGTGTCCTTCCTTACAGATCTCATATGAGGATGTGGATCGCCTGAAAGGATTAGCTGTGATTGAGAACATGAGGGTGCCCCACTTTTTGCAAGACCATGCCCGGTATATGGAGCACTTGGAAAAGATCATGGAAGTCAATGAACTGACCGATGAGGAGCTCCAGGATCTCATAAATTAACAGTAGTAGCCCACCTTTCACTTACATTGTGAGGAGGTAGAACCGATCTTCCCTGACCTTGCAAAAATGGACTTGCGAGGAGTGGAAGGGAAGGGTGGCCAGAATATGTGGAATTCAGGAAAAGCTCTGTTATGTTCCTTTTGCATCGTGATTGTATACTGATTAGTTTTTAAAGGGATTGTGCATTTTTTTTTAAATTTGGCTTAGAAATTCCTCTGCAGTGATCTGTCCAATCATTTATTCTGTTTTGTATGCTAGGTATAGTGTTTGGTGCTGTCTCTTGTAATATACTGTCTTTTCCCACCCAGGTTTAGAGGTGGAAGAAAGGAGAAGGAAGAGAAATTCCCCTTTAGTTCACTTGTGTTTGCCTTATCTTTGGTCATAGCCTTCACAGTTCATAGAACAACCTACAACAGTTCTATTGCTGCATTGTTGTCTGCATAACTTTCCCATTTAGTCATCATTGCAATGAAAACAGAAAGTTTAAAAACGGTGCACAGAAGCAGGTCTTTGTGCCACAGGATCAGAGCTCTGTAATGTTATAAAACAATTTGGAGTTTTTTTGGTGAGAGAATAAGCATTTTAAAAAGAGAAAAAAGATAGGTATTGCTGTTTCAATGACTGTAAGCAGGTAGCAAAGTTATTTCCCTTTATTCCCTCAAAAAGATACACTGTTCCACATCTTTATCTGTAAAGTAGTGTTTCAGGAAGCTAAATTCTGGAAAGGGTCTGCCTCCTCTGAGGACAAGCATAGCATGTCTAGGAAGTTCAACATGGGAGTGTTTTGGAAGAAGAATCAAGCAGAACTGTGATTTCATGACTTATGTGTTCTAAATAAATTCAGGAACACAGGGCCATGTTTCAGGACGGTGGGCAACATTTACTTTTTCTCTGGGTCACCTGAGCCTACAGAGGATCAATTCGTATTTTTGAGCAGTACCTCCATGCTACAGCAAGCTTGAGCTTGCAGAGCTTGTTCAAGAAACAAGATGTGACAGGGGGAGGAAAAGAAGACTCATAAGTGCCCTATTCCTGTGTTCCAACAGAAGTGCTGCACCACTCTGAAGCAACTTTACCTCTGTGTTAACTCTCGGTGCTATATCCAGGACCAAGAAGAGAAAGCTCCTTACTGTAAGGCTTTCTCTAGTCACATGATAAATAGCTTAGATGATGCAGGAGGACTTACTACATAAACTACATTTTCTGATTCCAGAGTATTATGGAATTGTCAAGGCAAATTGAGTTTTGCACCTCTAAGTATTCTGACAAAGGGTTTTGTTTCAGTAGACAGAATTTTACCAGGGCTCCTCTCAATTCCCAGGAAGCAGCTGTGGGAGGAGAGGCTGGGCAGGAACTACTGGGAGCCTTGGACAGGGCTTCTGCCCTTTTTTCCCTTCTGCCTTGGCTCACTGGTAAGAGGTCTGGCATGGGATAAGGTGAGCAGATGGATCCAAGGTTTCCTCTGTGCCACATTTGCATGGACCTGAGCCATGGCATCCTGTTCTTTAAAGAAACAAATGGAATAACCCTCCTGTCTTATTTTACACCCAGGACATTACCAGCCATGACAGTAAAGTCTCGAGAACACATTTTCTGATTTATAGGAAAATCTGTGAGGAAAAGCTCTCAGTTGGCTAAGAGGTCTGAAGGTTTATGAATAATCCTGTAAAGGTAGCTGCCTTTCAGATACTATTGCAGGTGTGTTTGTAGTGGCTGGCTGGCTGACTGCTGCAAAAAAAGAAAATGCATTCAATGATCATAGATTTACTAAATTTAGTTATTTTCAAGTCAGGGCTCAAGAACTGCTTGCAGCAGCCTTAATTTTGTGTTGTCAGTATTGTTCAGCAGCTGAAAGCCTTTCAGCCTCTGTATTCTGAAATAAAAGCCCTATTTTCTCTCTTCCTCTCCTTCAGGCTGTCTAGTTTGATCACTGGTGACTTCGCCTGCCCAGCTTTGTTTTAGAGCTGTGCAGAGTAGAAACTGTGTTGCAGCAGCCTGACAGGACCCATTAGCACACCCACCTGCTCCAGGTTTTGGCTCCTTTGCCAGAAACAGCAAGAAAGCCCCACGTGGCTGAAGTTGAGCCAAAGATTGCAGTCAAAAGCTGTCTTTGGAGTAAACTGGGCAGAGATGATTTGAGCTACACCATGGAAGAATCTGGCTCACTTTTCTGACCCAGAGTTATGCAAAAGAGACAGTCCTTTATGAAAGGGACAATTTTGAACTGATTTTATTCTTACAGGAAAGATCCCTGCCTTCCTCCAGTGACTTCTACATAAGCAAAGTGCTTTTCCTCCTCCTGCAGTAGCAGTGTCTTATAATCTAAGTGCACATGCATACTGTGTTCTCAAAACCAGGAGGCTGTACTAGTCACCCTACTTTGCCACAAAATGCCATTCCTACAGCCCTTTGTCCAACAGCCACTTGACTCCTTTACCACTCTGTAGCCCTGAACACTACTACAGGCCTTTTTTGCTTTACTTGAAGACTGGCATCATCTTTCTTTCAAAGCAGTGGGTGCCATTAAACTTCCATTCTTCATTTTTCTAGAAATAGATTTGCCTGGTGCAAGTTTGAAGTCTGGAAGTGGTCAAGATCAATATGTAGCAATAGGTGAAGCTGTCAGCTTCTGTTTTCAGCATCAGATTTGTAGTTACTCCTTTGTAAAAGTGTTTCAAATTTTGAAGTGTAGCTTTTGTAAATTTTTCTGAATTTTTGTTTTTCACTGTGAAGAGGCTGGTTACTAAGTTGTGATACCGGAGTTCTGTGATAGAGTGTGTGGACAGCAGTGCACGAGAGCTCATGTCACTATATAGTTCCATGATGTCAGTGATGTGTCGACAGCCTTTCCTAGAGGTCTGGCTTGGTTGCTTTGCTGTGTATCTACATTATTCCTGTAGAGAAACCTGGTCAACATTGGAAAAGCCTCTCAGTTTCACCATACCAATTTTAAAAGGCATTTTATACAACTTTTACAAATAAAGAAAAATGAAAGAATGACTGAGAGATAAGAGTACTGAAGTGTTATATTGTGTTGTGTGAGAGTGTTACCCTCTTCCAATGGCCTCGGCTGTATGGCAAGTTGGACATTCCAAGCTGTGCATGGAAGAGGTGCCTTTCTGTTCATTTAAAAGTGTCTTAATAATATTCATAATATATTAACACCATTTTTTTTCAGTGTGCAGTTTAAAATGAGATCGGGTATCTTTACTATAGACAAGGGAGAATCTGTTTTGGCTTTGCTGAACAATTACAGACTTCTCACAACTGAAAGTCTATATTAGATTAAATCCAGAAAATCTGAATATTGAATTTTAAACCCATTCATTTACATTGATTCAATAATGAAAAGATGTCATCAGAATTATCTTTCAAGGCATAGCCATAACCTTCCCATTAAAATTGTCTAAATTAATTTCTTATGGTGCTGCTGAAATATTTTGTATCTTCCCAAATCATATAGTGCCTCTTAGACATTTTAAGCGTCTTCTCCTGAGGTTTCTAAGGACCAACAGGGTGAAGTACAGCATTATTTCAGCTCTTTGGATAACGAAGAAATTGAGGCTGAAGTTAGAACTACACTGGCCAGCATGTGAAGCAGGAAAAAACATAGAGACCACACAGATAGGGCTTACATGAGTGAGAAGGATTGGGTTGAATAAACAGGGTTTTGAAAAGAAAAAAATTACTAACAAAACTCAGTGGTGGGAGAAATGCAACCAGTGGATGGGAGTGGCTGGCTCCAGGCCACAGCACACTGGTCGTGCTGCCGGGCAGACACCTCCCTGCGGGGACCTTCTCCACTGGCACATGTGATGCTGGGGGGCTTTGGAGAAAAAGCAGAGGGCACATGCCAACACCAACACCCTGCACAGCTACTCTGATACAGCAGAGCTGGGCTCATGTCCAGGTCCTGACCCAGCGATGCCCAGAAAATGGTGCTTGGAAGGTCTCACGTATACACATCAGGGCCTGATTTCAATCCTTTGCCGCATCCCAAACAAGAGACTTGTCAGGCTGTTTCCTCCAGCTTACTGGCTTATTTCTCCTATTTGACTTTTGTCCTGGACTCTAGCACTCATCCCTCAGGCTGTGTTTTTTTAATCTTAGCCCTTCACCTTCCTTCTTGTATATCCTGAAGGAATACATTCACTACCAAATCATGCAGCTCTCAGCCTAGAAAGTAAGTCAATTTACTCCCATCCACCAAAAAATCCACAGGTGATCTGTGAGTCTACCTCTTCCCCTTCCTCTCCTCCCTTTACTATTGTAAAGCTGAGGTCCTCTGTAATTCTGATTTTCCTTTCCAGATTTCAGCAAAGAAGCTTTTCCAGGTTAGGGCAAGATTTATCACCAAGCACATAGGATTATGTGGAGAAGCCTCCAGCTGTTGATTCACTCCACCATCTGCTCCCTCATCTCCATCCCTCTGTCTTTCCCAGCCTCTCAGTCCCAGACTCTTCCAGCTCTCAGCATCCTTGGTCAGACATTTCTCCACCCTTCTCCTTAGGACCCTCCATGTTGCAGCTATGTCCTAGACATGAATCACTTCAGGGAACCCCCATGCCATTCTCGCCTGTTTGTTGCCATGCTCCTGCTATCCCCTTACTCCCCATTTGCAATCTCTCACGTATCTCCTCTACTCGCCCTGATTCTTTGAGGCTCCTGCACAGGTCCTCAGCTGTAGCAAGACCAAAAAAAAAACCTTTTCCTTCTGTTTTGAAGCGAAAAAGGTGGTTAAGTGTAGCTCTGCTCGCACATTTCCAGTCTGGAACCCTGACAGTTACATCACTACCTTCCTGCTGCAGAGAGAAAGGAGCTACTGCGGGTCCCCAGCCTGCTGGGACAGGCTGATTTCTGAGCGTAAAGCAAAGCATGCTGCTACAAGCAGGGGTACAACTCTCCCTACCCCAGAGGTGACAGACAGGGAAAAGCACTGTGTGTATCAGCTGACCAGTACTGCCACCCTTTGGGTCTCCACATATGCCTCCATACATCCCCCCAGGCACAGGTCAGAAGGCAGGGAGGAAACCTAGCAAAAATGCATCTCCCTCCAGCACCTTCTTGACCCAAGGGAGCACTTGGGTGGATGAGGACAGGGTGAGAGGTCCCTTTAAAGCAGCTGGGAAAGCCTCATGTGCAAAGAGGAGGAGTGACAGGACCACAAAATTGCTAGGAACAGGAGTAATAGTCCTACAGTTGAGGGAATCAGGTTAAGGTGCCCCCAAATAAGACTATGCAAGAGAACTGAGGTGCCCAGCCAGGCACACATGTGAGTGATCTTCGTGGGAGCAGGTTAACTTCAAGCAATAGGAACAGGAGGAGGTAAAGTAACCATCTAGCTGTAAGGCAGTCCCTCTCATCTACCACTGTGCCAAGCGATTAAGGAGGTCTCAAGCAATGGTCTGGAGAAGGAAGAGCTTTCCTGAAGGCCATTCCCTAAAAACCAGTGGGAAAGTGCTCTGAGAGCCTGGTGCTGGTGCTCCTTGTGCCTTCACACAAAGTTTGAGCAACACTGCAATTCAAGTCTGTGCACATTCCATTTCTTTTTCTTTTTAAAAGAAGCCTTTCACACAGCTGATAAAGAGATAACACTTGGACATCCCTCAGTCTGGGAACATATCACACAGGGTTATGAGATGGCCAGAAAGGCAGGTCATCAAAGGGTCATCTACCCACAATATTTCCTAAGTGAACACACTTAGTAAGTCCAGAGTAAGTCCTTTTAGCTACTTTGATTTTACACTGGAGCTTTCTTACTTCCAGATAATGGAGGTAGAAGTTACTTATGGCTTAAAAACCTAAAAAAACAGTAAGCAGATGAGGGCTACATCTGCAATTGTGGTTGTGTCCTGCTCTGCAGAACATGCGACACCGAACTGCTGATTGGTGACAGTGAGAGCTGTGCAGCCTGCTGGCAAGACTCTCAAGTCACCCTGAGAGCAGCAAGTTCACACGGACTCACTGCTCCATCTCTTCCGGGGATAAAAAAAGCTGTTGCAGGCTGTGTTTCCCACGAGAGCCCTTATTCACAGTCAGTGTAACTCCTCACATGGGGAAGAACTTTGTGTTTTCCTTTGGAAACACAAATGAATGTAAGCCTCCTTCCTACAAAGCTTTTCCCATCTAGAAACTCTGTATGAAACTGTGAAATCCGAAAGGTAAGTCAGAGGCCAGGAAATGCCTTCGTGGTTTTGCCTTGCTTCCTGCAGCTATCAAAATGCTCATAAGCTAAATATGGGACATTTTCCCCTAATTTCTGAGTGTTTGAATTTATGACCCTAAGTGCTCCCAGGGAACAGCAGCTGCTGTCCTGGGAGCTTTGCTTCCCATCACATTCGTGGCCAGCATGCTCCTTCGACACAGCAGTTTTAAAATCAAAAATCAACTCAATCTCAGAAGGCGGCATTTAGATACCTAGGAAAACCACGAAATCCCCTGGGCTGACCCATTTCTGTCATTTTCTAGAAACACTGAGTACTGACTCTCATGAAGGCTCAAGAGTGCCAAGACCAAGGCCGGTTACCTTGTACGATCAAGCTTCCATTCACTGCTGCCACAACATGGTTCTTGAAAGTTCATCTCCAGGACATTTTTTAAGTTGTCTTTGTTCCTCAGAGGTTTTTAGCAGCTCTCCAAATTGTTCCTCCTGTATTATACCTCCATTTTTTTAGATGGCGTGCAACACTGCAGTGCAACAACACTGCAAAGCCAAGTGACCAAATGGACACTTGCCAAATAAGTTCTAAAAAGCCCCCAGGACAAACCAGAGGCTTTGCCATGAAGCAAAGAGGTCAGAGCAAACAGGAAAGGAGAGTAATTTAACTGAGAATATTTTAATAGCCTTCATTGTGAGCAGCAAAGAGGCCAAACAACTAGACATGCCCCCCTCAGCCCTGGCAAGCCAGGTACTGCTTTAACCTTTTATTCCAGAAGATGCTAAAAGGCAGAAACTCACCTGTGCCCTTCTAAGAGGCACCTCTGCAGCCAGGAGGAGGAGAGAACTCCCCTGCAGAAGCCATGGCTGCAAGGTCTCACCAACCACAGCCTCCACAGGGACCATGTGCTGAGCATCAGCTGTCACCATGTCACCTGGCCAGGGGAGGTCTGAGGCTGGCATGTGACAGGAGGAGATAAGAGGCAGCGCTTCCTTGTAAGGAAGTGACCAGGCTCCACGTGCAATGGGCAAAGAAGAGCTCCACCAAATTTCACTGTGCGCAGGTGAGATAAATTACCTTAAGAAAAGTTAAACCTGGACCAAATCAGACTGCAGCCATTAGTGACATTACTTATGAAACAGGACCCAGCCTCACAAAATTTTGGTACCTGAGGGACCCCCAAAATGTGTAAGGTGTAGAGCCTGTATCTGGCCTTTTGCAGGAAAGGCTCACTGGTTCTGTGCCACCTCCGTTGTCGATGCCTGCCTTGGCACTGCCTGGGCAACAAAGCCACAGAAATCTAGGCCAGCTTAGCTTCTATTAGAAACATCTTGAAATAAAATTGCTATTTGGGTTTGTGCCTGCAGTTGCAGGAGAAAGACAGCCACCACTTCAGTTTCTGAACAACTATAACATGACAGATGTTCTTGGGAACTCCAATATCCATCCAGTGAGAGTTTCTTGGGCGATCTGGTGCTGCTCAATTTAAGGGCAGCAAAATTGTGCCTGATTGAAAAGGACAAAGCAGCAGCAAGAATCCAGAAAAAAAGCTAGAGCCAAGATCTCCCACTGGCTTCTTTAATGATCAGAGACAAATGCCTGCACCACCCATTTTCAACAGGGAATGTCAAGCAACTAAAGATATATTTTTGGTCTGATGCTCTGAGCTTTTAGTCATTCACTTAACCTCTTGAAACGTCCATGAAAACTCCCTCAGTCTGAGAGTCACCTTGAGACTATTCCACCTCGTTCTGGGTTTAGTTTTGCATGTAGACAGAAAAGCCTTTCAACTGTGTGTGTTTGTATGGGAATGTATTTAGTTGTTGAGAAATGAATTGTTTATTATGGCTATTGAGTTGTTAGAAACGAGATGATAACTCAAATGCTGCAAGATTATGATACTGTTTACTCTATACCCCTCAGTTACAACATCTCCTTTGTTCAGGCATCGCTGTCAGGAGTAGTTTTCCCTTTATAAATCAATGAGTCACGCCAGAGAACTTTCCTTGCTGCTCAGCAGCAAAATGTGTGGTCATCTACAGCCCAGAGCAGAAAGTTAGTGGGCAGCTCAGCGCCTTTCACACTCAACCCATTTCTCTTGCAGATGCTGAATTGCTTTTTCCAGTCAGGGTATGTTTCCCTTCTGGGTCACTAGAATTGTTTATTAATTGTTACTGAAAAAATTTATGTAGGTGGTATATTTAATGCTCCATTCCCAGTGCTGTTGTGGCAGGGTCCTGACTGAAGTGTCCCCAACCCAGGACTGAACCTCCTTGGAAGCAGATCCCATCCCTGCCATATGCATGATGACCATACACTGTATTTAGACTCCATGTCACGGTGACTGGACCGGGCTTATGCGGCAAGGAAAGGGATGCATAACTGCCTGGTCTTCCAGAGGGAGAAACTGAAAACCCAGAGCCCTGCTCAGAATGCCAACTCCTGGACAAAGACCCATGGTTACATCTCCTATCTGATGCCACTTGCAGGGCCAGAGGACAAGGGCTGTTCCTGCAAGAACCCTAAGAAGGAACAAGGAAGGGGGCATTGGAGAAGTGACCTCTGGCTATGCAGAGGGACCAGTTGGTGGTTTCCCACCTGCTGAAGGCTAGTGTGGAGGAAGAAAACCCAACACTGAACACTGCACCAAACAAAAAGCCAAAGCCAAGCTTCAGGAAGCCATTCTGGGGCAAAATGACCCCACCAGGAGTATAAGGAGGGAGAAGGGGAAGGATGAGAGGTGCTTACGTGGAGGAGCGGTGTCTCTCCAGGTTGAGCCGGAGGGACCACTCAAGTCTCACTTTAGGTCACACAGGGACCAGCTCTGGCAGCTTTTGCAAGGCATTTGCAAGCTGCCAAGAATTTCCACTGTGTCTCTCTTTTTGGGGCTTCTCTTAATTACCTCAATTTACAAAGAGGCAAAGGAAAATAACCATCACACCTGCCTCACCCTCACAGCCAAGCCTGCTCAGCTGTATTTTAGCAAAGATCCTCTACAGTATTAAAAGTACACTTTATTTTCTGTACAATTCTCATCCAAATCTCCAGGTGTGGAAATGTCCACTGTGTCCCCAGAAAAAGTTGCAGATTGCTGCCATGAGACACTGTCCACAATTGTCCAGGAGGGGCACAGAGCCAGGCCCACCAAAAACAAGTGCTGATGCTTTCTAAGCGCAGGGAGGAACGCAGGAAGGAGGGAGAGGGAAAGCCAGTCCTGCTCTGCCACAGAGCCGTGAGTGACCAGAGCTTTTGACTGCTCCCTGGGTAGCAGAAGAAGCACCCTCAAGTTCACGTCATCGTTCGTGCTTAGTGTGGGAGTCGTTCCGTTCAACCGTCACCCCATTCCCATTCCGTGTCACCTCCTTCCTGTTCCAGTCCTTTTCCAGGTAAAATTCAGCGAGCACTGGGCAGTGGTCTGAAGCCACCCCGCCCCAGGACCAGTTATCGGGGATCCATGGGTTTGTAAGCCCTTCTCTCACAACAGCCCAGTGACCTGCATCAAAAAGAATCAGAGAAAAAGGTAAGTAACACTGCCCAAATTTGACACAAACTGCTAACCTAACTAAAGGTTACACAACCTCACTAAAAAGCAACTATACCTGTGAAAACCTTTTTCAAGCTCCGACTGATCCAGATGTTGTCCAGCGACTTGGACCCTTGTGGGTTCTTTGTGCTGATGTTAGTGAAGGTGCTGGAAGGGACCAGGTGATGGAACTTCTCCTTCCTCAGGATGTCATGGTCACTGCTGTCTGGGGCCTGGTTAAAATCTCCGAGGATGATTACATCTTTTTCTCCTAGAAAACAGAAAAATAGAAAAGAATGGGAGGAATGGACATCCATCACTGAAGTACAAGAGGGAGAGGGGAAAAATGGGAGGAGGTAAAATACAAATACTGAATAGCAAAGCTGACTGTACTCTGAACTCCTGAAAGAAATGCTGTCTAAAGCCTTTTTCACTGGCTATTTAGTCATGGCCATTCTCTTCATGACAATAAAACCAATCGGTGCACGTTTGATGCTTGTTTTTAAATACAATCTAATTTATATTGGTGCCTTTTGCTTGCTATTCACTGATAGAGACAAACTCAAAGACAAGCAGTTCTTATCTTAGGGGTTTTTAGGAATCTGTGACTTTCTAAGCTTCTTTTTTTTTCCCCCCTGCAAGAAATACAAATTTGCTTTACCTTGACCTGACATTGTCTTTTTACAGATTTTCTGTAAAAGTCAAGGACACTTTTGTGGGGAACCCAGGAAGACACAGCCTCATGCTGATATATATCAGAGTCTCAGAAGTGCAATGCTCATTCTAATCTCTGCATTTGAGAAATCCCAAGGAATAAGACCGAGGAGCAGCCTGCAAGCCTGATGGCAGAAGGTAAGTTGAGAAACTACCCAGACACTCCCTGACTACAGCAGCTTTCCTTTGCCTGGCTGACTGAAGGGATACTGCTCAACTCGGAATACTTCAGATTTTTGCCTAGGGTTGAATTTTCAAAGAAACACAAGCAATGACTCAAAATGCTCGTCAAAGAATCCTGTCTTCATGTGAACAGAAAATTATTTAAGTTACATTGTATTTCCAACCCGAACGAGTGAGAAAAAAAAAACTCTGGACCCTAATTTCATATCCACAATTTGTGCTTTCCTAGTTCCACAGATGTGGATGCAGACATCCCAGCTGTGCACTGGGGTAAGATGACAACGCCCACGGCTCAGCGCCCATCGCAAACCACTGCCAGAAACATCTGAGAAGGCACACTGAAGAATGCTGACAGCTGATAGAGATGCTTCTGCGTTACAACTTGGTACTGGAAAAGTTGAGAAAGATGCTAAAAAGGAGGCACAAATGCACAAAAAAATTATCCCAAAGATGACTTCAGAAAACAAAACTATGAGAGCCTATAAGCTTTTTCCTTCCTGGGATTGGAGTGTGGGAGGTGGTGGGGTGGACAGACAGATTGATCTGCCATACTTAGTGCTCTTGGATGAACCTCATTTTGTGCTATTGCTGTAGAAGTCACTATCCAGGAGAGGGAGCACAAGCTCAACAACAAAATCTATTCCACTCCTGTCTTACACTGCAAGAAAGATGAATTGGGAAAGGGCACAAAAGCAGCAAGACTGATGACATATGACTTACAAATACTTCAAAACATGATGTTTGCTAAGATGCAGGGGGGCGATGGTGAAAATATTTGTGATTTCTCTACCCTTTGCAAGTCACAAATCATACCGTAAATAACATGAAGCTTAAATATTATTCTATAAAGTTTTTGGGACAGCAGTCTTCCCATCTTTGAAAGAAATAAAAAAACTGAATCTCAACCTGAGTTGTTTTAAGCTCCACCAGAACTTAAAAGAAAAATCAGTGCTTGCGTAATGAGAGAACAGTGCTTGCTGTGAGCTAGTGGTATTGCATGCCTCTCATTACAAAGATCTCTTGCTTGGCAGGATCAAGAAGCTGGAAATGCAACTGCACCATCTTGGTCCTTCAGTACTAACACTTGCTTAACGGCCCAGGCAGCACTCAGCTCCTTCCCTGCTTTTAGCTTGGCCCTATAAGTGGGAAAGGGCCATTACAGAAACCTCTGGAGCACATCCTTGGGGGGTGGTGTTTAAAAATGACAGAGAGGCAGGGATCTTAACAGCAGTATCTTGATTTTGCACAAAACTATTCTATTCTATACTACTCACACTTCTTTTAGCGAATCTTCAAGCCTATTTCCCTCACATGAAAAATCTATTAAAAAACCCACCATACTTGCAAGTGAAAATGTTAACTGACTGCTCCATTCTGCACAGTTCAGAAACAGCAGAGGCTAAAAGACCCAGCACCTGGATGTGTGCTCGGAAGGAGGTAAGAAGTCAGCCTGCAGCTAACTGCTCAGGGAGGGAATCACTATATTCTTCACCCATTTAAGCTTTTGCATGCAGAATAACTAAGCATAAAATCGTTACACAGTGTGAAGTTGACAGAAGGAATAGGCTGGTGCATGTTAAAGAGGCTGGAACCAAATTTGCCACGGGGGAGAGAAAGGATTGCTTCTGGTCCCCTCTCTCAGGAGCTTCTGGGACTCCCCAGATTGCAAATCAATGGGGAATATATCAGGTAGCCTCTGCTAAGCAAGGAAGAGCAAGAAACAGTAATTTTCTAGACAACCACCAACTTCATTTCCCCCTGTCCTGGCTCGCTCTCAGCCTTGCTCCTACCTCTGCCAGCTCCTGCGACAGCAACGTCAATGCACACCAGCACTGAGGTTTCGTGTCTTGTCTGCCTCCCAAGATCCTGACAGACATCAAACAGTGGGAGGGAAGGAAGTGAACCCGCCTGGATCCTCCCGAGTGCGTGACTGCGCCTAACTGGACACCCCCGGGTCTCTCAGCAGAGGCAGGGAGCAGAGCTGCACACAGTAGCTGCAGCTCTCAGGGGTCTCACAGATCAGCCTTAATGGCTCTTGGCCAAACTTAGCAAAAGTTCCAGAAGAAATCATACCCTTGTTCATAACAAGGGATGATAACTGATCAAAAACTGCAGTCATGATATCCAGTGTTACAATGAGATGGGGGAAAAAAGGAAAATCAAGACAATGCTACTGGTGCTGTGCTGTGATTTTCCTCTTTTGGAGTTAATAAGTTTAAACCTGGCAGGACTTGATTCTCCTTCTCCTCAGGAGATAGAGGCTCCTCAGCCGAAGCAATCTGGTTCCTCTCCTTCTACGACAGGACAGAGCAGAAGGTGCTCCGCTACCAAGCCATCTTTTGCTGCAAAAGCCACTGACACAGACTGTACTGTCCACAAGAACCCAGAGCCTCCATCTGTTGGATGTGGTGGCATACATCACGCAGCAGCCAGGCACGTGTCCCATTCATTACCTCTCACTGGTGCTCCCAAACACATTCAGACCCACTGGGCCCAAAACAACCATGTCCTTGTCAACTGAGAACTCCTCAGGTGAAGAAAACGTCTAGTCTGTTTGCAAATGCATCTTCAAACTCACTGAAGTACCAGTGAATTCTAGCAGTGCCTGCGGGTGGCTCTTGGCCAGCAAAGCAAAGCACTGCCTTAACTCAGCCCTGTGCCGCAGTGGCTGAGCTCTGGTGTGCCAGTGCAATCAGCTGAGGGACTGACAGTGCCTGCAGAAAGTCTGCAGTCTTGAAATCTGCTTCCCTGCAGGAACCGTGAAACCCTCCTTTGCTTTGCTGCAGTCCAAAGTGACACCTGTAGGACACTCTCCCTGATTTTTCCATGCCCTGAATGGATTTCCCTCGTGAATTAAACAGACCCTTAAACCTCCAAATCCTTCCTGGAGAGAGTGAGATGCAGATGTTGAGAAGTATGTGATCGTAAACTGGCTGCTAAGCGGCTCCCTACTGCTTCTCAAAGGTCTTGTAAGCCTAGTGATGCATGGGTAACCCATGGAATATGGCCAAGCCATATGAGAGAAGATCACAGAATCATAGAATGGTTTGGGTTGGAAGGGACCTTAAAGATCATCTATTTCCAACCCCTCTGCCATGGGCAGGGACACCTTCCACTAGACCAGGTTGCTCGAAGCCCCATCCAGCCTGGCCTTGAACACTGCCAGGGATGGGGCACCCACAGCTTCTCTGGGCAACCTGTTCCTGTGCCTCATCACTCTCAAAGTAAAGAATTTCTTCCTAATATCTAATCTAAATATCCTCTTTCAGTTTAAGGCCATTCTCCCTTGCCCTATCCCTACATATCCTTGTAAAAAGTCTCTCTCCAGCTCTCTTGTAGGCGCCCTCTAGGTACTGGAAGGCTACTATAAGGTCTCCCCAAAGTCTTCTCCAGACTGAACAACGACAGCTATCTCAGCCTTTCTTCATAGGAGAGATGCTCCAGCCCTCTGACTATCTTCATGGACCTCCTTTGGGCTTGGTCCAACAGCTCCACGTCCTTCCCCTGTTGGGGGTCCCAGAGCTGGATGCACTGCTCCAGATGGGGTCATACGGGAGCAGAGTAGAGGGGTAGAATCACCTCCCTTGACCTGCTGGCCATGTTCTGCAAGCACACATTGCTGGCTCATGTTCAGCTTCTCATCCACCAATATCCCCACGTTCTTCTCCTCAGGACTGCTCTCAATCCATCCAGTACCCTGAGCCCCGGGTCCAACCACTACATTCAGAACAGCACCTGTGTGTTGTCCATGCTCACCGCACTGAAGACGAACTCGTGGAATTCCTGAGAGAAGACAGAAGAGCTGCTGCAAAGAGTTAGCTACGAGCAGCCAACAGCCACCACGTCTCTCCAGTACCAATGAAGGAAAAGAAAGAGGAGGGAAAAAGGAACCAGGACCCACTTGTCTAATGGAGAAATATGGGCCCACTAGTGTTCTGCATTACAGGAGGCTGTGGGTAGTAAACAGTAAACAACATTCCTCAGATGCTCGCGTGCCTCCTCATAAGAAGAAAGGATAGTTAAACAGGCATCTGTTAGCAAAATGGGAACAGAAACTCAAATTTACTGCAGTACCCACAGACAAATAAGTTCTTATTACCCATATTTTATGGATTGATTTGGAAGAAATTGAAGGATGGCAGTAATTTTAAGCATGACATTCATTTTGGCAGGGTAATTCAGTACTTCAAAGTAACACATGTGCACTCCCATTTGTTTAGGAAACCACACCTGCATCCCACAGGTTTGGAGGAATCTGAATCTCATTTTTTGTGAAAGACTAAGCCAAGAACAAGCTTGCTCCAGTAACGTGCCTCCCATATGAAAATTAAAACATAAAGAGAATGCCAACAATCTAAATTTAGACCCAGTGGAAGTACAACTCAATTGACTTCAGAAGAGCTACACACTTATTTGTGACTCAGTTCAGCCTTTGGGGATTAAACAAACAATCCTTTTGTTCACCTTCATCCTTTCCAATTTTAAAGTAAGTGGACAAATACTTTAATCAGTAGCACTTAAAATAGCTCTGACTGACTTCTGCAGCTCAAAAGGAACAAAGATACAACACGCATGAAAACTGCAAATACCTGTGGTGTTATACAAGAGGGATATTAACGCTTCCAAGTGACCAACCTTATTAAACTGGGCCAAGTTGAAAATCATCACGCATACAACCTTGCAACCCTTCCACATCTTTGTTAAGCAGTAAACAAAGGGCTAGATTTTTCTATTCCTATAACAAGATCAGCAACATCTGAAACACTTCGTTCTGCTTCATAGGAAACTGAATATAATTTGCAAGCTTCAAAGTAAGAAGCAAATTTGCAGAAACAAGGTAGAGAAATTCAACTGCTATTACATTGCTCAAGTTCAGATCTACATTCTGGTGTCATTCTTTTCTCATTAGCAGCTGCCTCCTGATTTACATTGGGTTTTCCAAAGAGCTTTCAATTATCCAAAAAGTAAATATATAAAACCTGCTTCTCTTGAGGGGAAAAAAAAAATTAAGCTTTGTTCTGATATCAGGTAGGTGTAATTTCCACAAAGTATTTAAAATAGGGTCTCAACTCTGGTGTCTTTTTTTTCCTTTGGCAGAACTTGCTCTTACAGTAGCATAAAATCAGAAGGAACTTCATTTGAAAAAATGATGTCAAAGCCAGTAGGATTCCCTGTGCTGTTTGTGTTAATTAGGAAAGACTATAAGACAGGGAGAAAGAGAAAAGCACATTTTTCATGCTATGCATCATTCAAATACAAATGCGGGTAAAGACAATTGTGAGGCTGATGAGGATATTTGTGAAATGCTCACTGAAGCAGATTTTATTCTTTCTAAAATTCCTTTTAATTAGATAAACACCAGTGTGCACGTGACAGCTGGCAGGAAAAAAACTGCCCTACCTTTCAGAGTCTCCTGCAAACTCTGCGCACAGGCTGCCAGTTTGTGGCTGTCGTGGTTCTTCCCGGTATTCTCTCCCGCTGAGGATGGCAAGGCCAGGTGAAGGTTAACCACCGTTAGATCATTCATTCCAACCTGGGGGAGGAAGGAGGAGAAATCAATGCCGTGCAGACAGGGCATGGAAGGTCACAAAGCAAAACCCCGTGCCTGCTCCCAGTACTTTCAGTAGCAAATTTGGAGGACTAGGACTCCCTCTGCTATGTATGTGGTGTATTTTGGTGTGTCTTATTTTGAGGAGGAAGGGGAGGGAAGCATTTTGCAGCTTTGTGTGCCTTAACCTGAAAGCCTCTCAGTTCTGGTGAAACTGGTTTGCATACGCAAACAGCTCCCTTCCACCACAGTTGCAGAAAGAAGTCAGCTGCTTATGAAAATCTGTTTATGTAAAACCAGTTATTAATAAGCTACAAATAATGTCATGGTCATTACAGGGGCTAATTACTACTGTCTTGTGATTAGCCCTAATTCGTCACAGAGACTAACCAAGAAACTTAATGTACCTTGAAAGGAGCTGTTGGCTCTCTACAATCTTCTTACCTTATGGGAATCACTTGGAACAAGTAATACTTACTCCTAATATTGACCTATTTGCATAATTATTTAATTACTAGTAATTTATTTATTCATAATTATTTGATCAATGCTTCTCTCAAAGCGTCACCAGACACGTCAAATTGGATTCCTCCATCACAGCCTGTGCAGAGATGGGCTCCCTCTGCTTACATGTTTGCTCGAGCTTATGTACAAGAACTGTTTTCAAAACTGATGACATTGTTTTAGATGGGTTCAGCCTAGTGAAAAAGCTTTGTAATGGAAACTCTGCAGTATGATAGCAACATAGGACAGGCTAGCCCGAGTCTCTCTGCAGCACTGTGCCTTATACACACACACACACACACACACACACATATACATAATCTATCTCCATTCTCCCTGCACTTATCCCTCTTTGTGGCACTGACAAGAATAACAGCCTTGTGGCTGGCTGCTGCTGGACACACACCTCATTCTGCCTGTGTTAATTTGGTAAAAGACAAACAAGGTGACTGGTGACTTCTGTCACACTCTCAGTGGCTACGGGTAGTATTGAGGATCCACTGACCCTCACAGTCTCAAATGCTCCCTTGCAGCAGGGCTTGCTGCCACAGGAGCAAGGGAAAGGACTGACTGTGATGAACTACCACTAAGCACCTGTCCATAATCAAGCCATGGGACAGTGATGAGATAGGTTAGAGGCTCATGCAAATTATTATCTGTTAGAAGTCTCTTTTCATCTTACCCAAATTCTTTCTAATAAAAGCTCTGCAAGGGTCAGCTGGCACAATGGCAGTTACCTTGAAATGTGCAAGATACGGGTGAGGATATGAGTGCCTCCCGTTGCCATTAGTCTGTGCGCTCTCCTGAGATGAGGCATCTTTCAGCTCAATGCCAGCTGTTGTATCCCAGAGGAAGCCAGAATATTCAACTCCCTGAAATTAAAAAACAAAAAGAGAAAAGCCAGTTATAAGAAGGTAAAACCAAAACATTCTGCCCAAATTCATCCCCACAGATGAAACTTGCACCTGCAAGTTTCAATACTTCTGTTTCTGTTGGCATTGGCACACATCGCTCCCAAAATATGCAGAGGTGGTAGAAGATGAAGCATGTAGGCATGGCGCCTGCTGAAGGCAGCCCAACTTACTCTGTGTAAACGAGAAATAGCATCCTAGGCTATCAGTAGGAGACACAGAGATCAGATGGAAACGCTTCTTTATTGCATCCCAGCCAAACCCCCCTACCAGATGTGGGAGTAACACTTCCTGGGCACCTCCACTGACTTCACTGAAAACTGAGCGTGCCAAGCTGAAACATGCATTGCTATGCTACTCACAGCCCCTCATACCTGCACGGTGGTAATTTTGGATACTCAGGTAATTTTAGCACTGCTCGGTCCTGCCAAGGATTTAATAATCTGTTTTATTTTATACAAGCAGGGCATGTTCAAGACCACCACAGGGGTGAAAGATGCTGCCTCTCATGTGTCTGTTTGGGCTGATGTGGTCCTTGTTTCCTCCTAGTCCAGGCAAAGCACCAGATTCCTCTGAGCACAGTCAATAATGAGGTAGTTCTTTACCCACAGGATTATTTTTCTAACCATGAGCTCAGTCTCACTGGGTGACTGCTAGGGTTTGCAGTAGACAATGCTGCACACAGTTGTTCCTTCTCCACAGGCCGTATGCCATCTCACGGCCTTCTGTCGCCCGTAAGCTAAAAACACCTTGGCCCCTTCAGTCTCTTGGCATGAAATCTGGTCTAGACCTCTCAGCCCTGTCAATCTTTGCTGTCTGTTTTCCAGTTTGAACATTTCACACTCAGCTCTGCGCTCCTTTCATCCTGCATGGGCTTTTTTTTTGATAATTTCATGATATGGAATTGGCATTTTCAGAAAGCTGCCTACCCTGGTCGCATCAGCAGCAGTACCTAATTCAAAGCCTCTCCTCCCATCACCCAGACACCATTTTCCTTGGCACCATTCAAACCCACTTCCCTTAGTGAATCATAGTTAAATCCATTGGAAAAAAGAGTTTTCCCCATTTCAGCTGCAATAAAAAAGTGTTAACTGCTCCACTGACTTCCCAAGAGCCTTGAAAGTATTAAGGTTGGCTAAAATTCTTTGGCAGCTCCTTTGATAACTAACCCTTAAATACTGACAAAATTATTCCCCCAGTCAGAAGTCTAAGGTCTGAAAACTGCTACAGGAAAAGATGTGGAAGAATAAAACTCTTATCAACAGGTGTTTGCTATTTCCTGGCTCCAGTCTTCACATCAACATGGTGGTCAAAAGTCATTGCCTGGTTGAAGGCCAAAATGCTCGGCGTATGTGGAAGCACGAGCCTGAAGCACCATCCAGTATTTTGCATTATTTAGCCTTGCAGAGCCTCCTGAGATTGGTTTGTGCTGAAGATGCTCTGTTCGTGAGGATACACTGTGTTACCTCATGGCATTGCATTTGTGTACGTGGTGTTCAAACCTGACTGGCTCATTATCTAGCCCAGCGTTAGGAGAGACTTTTTGGCTTATCGGAGGGTTCTCCAGCACAGTCAGATTTCTGTTAAAGCAGCTAAAAAGCAGAGTCAGTAGATAAAATTTCTATTCTTAGCTTGGCCACACATTTCTCTCATAATTTTGGGAACCATTCATCCTTATTTCCCTACCAGTAAACCGAGGTGGATGACAAGTTTTATTTACTCAGTCCATAGACAAAACTGCCATTGTTATCTTTGGAAATACAGTTCAAGAAAGAACTGATGGAAGACTCTGGATTTAACATAGAAACTCTGAGACATTTATTAATAATTCTTGGGAAAAGAGAAAAAGTGGAGGGAACAACTTTCACAGTTTTGCACAACTATTTATATTCAGTGTTTTAATGATCTGGCCTACCAAGAGATCCCAAAGGAAAACTCCAGCCAGGAATAAAAATTAAAATAAATAAAATAAAAAATGCCCTGAAGGGCATTTGCACTGTGCATTGCAATTAAGTGTGAATTGTATTAAACCTTGGACACATTCAGACCCTCCATGCCTGTCTGGTGGTAGCTACAGTCCAATCCTTGTGCTGCTCGGGTAGTGAGTTTTAGCTGGAGTTTGGTTTCTGGTTCCCCTTCATTCTTGGGTTTTACTCAGAAGGGCAATAAAAAGAGGTGTGCCTCCCAAAAATCACCAGTGAACAGGGATGCAACCTGATTTGGAAAAGCCAAATTAAGGAAATGTGGATTCCAAGGAGAGTGGTTACAGGACACAACTGAAGCCACAGTAACAACAGTGCTCAGAATAGATCATTCCAGATCAAATAGCTTGTTCAAGACAGCCTCGTGTACTGCAAGGCACCACTTGTTACATAACAGGTCTCCATTCCCTCTTTTACCCCACAACAACATCCCCACTCTGATGACTGCATCATGAAAATGATCCTGATCAGCAACAAAAGGCTTGAGCTCGAGGAGGACCTTCCTCTGAAAACTCATTAGCACTCTTAAGGGGAAAAAAAGAGACATTTCCTTTGGGAGACACTGCTTTTGGGCACTGTTAGTCACGTCCAGCCCAATGCAGCTATATCTTGAATATTGTCAAAGGTAGCAGGTGCAGCTGTCACTGCAATATAAATTAGTACCTCTCTACAGTATATACACATATTTCCACAGCAGAAGACGCTGCAGGGAAAAGCACAGTGCAGCATGATGCAGGTTTCAAATGGTGTCCACAGCATTTTTAACACCTGTGCAAAGCACTCTGGAGAATGTAGGAGACAAAGTCTTCTAGGTGAGGATGGCAGGCTGCATGGCCCCTCTGCAGACTCTTCACTTGCAAACTAGGAAAATGGGGAGCCCTTACAAATGCCAGCCAGTGCAGCACCAGGGAACAACCTCAGGTGATCAGCACGAAAAAATTCACAAGTATTGCTGCCTACCAGGGGCAAAACTGAGGGCTCTCTCCTTGCCCTAATGTGTAGCCTTTCTTCTGTATTTCTGTACTGCCTTTATCCACCATACCTCCCACAAATACACACACACCTTCCTCCTTAGAAGCACACCACAATTCTTCCAAAACATCAATCGCGAAGTCAAATTGAAAGCTATAGGAACAGTCAGCATAAAAAACAAGAAATGCAAACCTTTCCAAAAAGGATTTGCAATGTGTGTTGCCTTAAACATTCAAAATACATCCTTGGTTAGAGGGAGAAAAGAAAGCAACGCCAAAGTTCAGACTTAGGGATTAATGTACCTTGTGTAGCTGGCCTGAGGGTTTTTCGGAAACAACACCCTTCCAACATCCTCTAGGGCCCTTCCACTTGCGGATGTTTGGCAGCGTTGGCTGGTTCAGCTCCATACAAAACTAGAGAGAAAAGAAAGAGGAAAAAAAAATATCAGCTTTGTAGGGTTTTTAAAAAACTGCAAAATAAAGCATGTAATAAAGCATTGGTAAGAGGCACCGTGGAGCACAGGCTGTGCTCTTTGCACTCCCTGAAGGCTCACAAAGGAGGTGGTCTGAGTCACATCCCAGGCTGACTCACCCCTGACCTGGAGATACATAAAAATTAAAATAACTTATTGCAAATGCTGCGAGAAGAACGTTTCTCCCTCAGACCCTTTTTTTCCCCCCTCCAAAGCTACTTGTTTGATTGGAAACGGGTTGCCTCTGTGCTGCTTCCAAAGATGTTGACTGCACCATATCCCATCCCTGCCAGGGGCTTCAGGAACAGCTGCTGAATACTCCCAGGGGTCAGGAGGCCTCCACAGTGTGGCTGGCTCCACTCCAACAATGCAGCCACTGGCATGACACAAGAGGAAGGGTGTAGGCCAAGCTCAATAGCTGGTGTTTTGGGGCTAAGGTTCCTCTGACTTTATGCCAGGAACACGTGGTTGAGAACCTCCACGCATGAGGGAAGTGGCTGCACACTCGCGCGCAGTTCCAGCACGTCCTTCTCACGCTCCCTAGAGGTTTTCGTCTTCCTGGTCACTGCTATACAACCACAGCACTCAGACACTGTTACGTGTCCAAGCACATGGTCAAAGCTTTAGAGGCTGCACCCTAATACCCAACAGATCAGGGATACTGCAACAGTGGACACTGTGGAGAACCACTGAGCCCACCTGGATAACATCCTGAGATTGATAAATAAATAAATAAATAAATATTAATAAAAACCACCCTGGAAAATCTGGAATCTGGAACTCACTGATGTGGACAATATGGAATACATTTTGCCAGGAGTTTCAAAACAAGGCTTAACAGGAGGAGCTAGAGTCCTTGGCAAAGCTGATGCTGGCTCCAGAAAGGCTCAGCCTGGAAGCTGGCAGGGATAGGCATCGATCAAACACCCTGGCTGTGCTGCAGGTTCTGGCTGTGTGGAAAGGGGATAGTTAAAAGTCATCACTGTGAAAGATCAACAGGGACTTCCACTGTGCATCATTTTGTTCTGACACTGGAGAAACTGTGTTAAAATGCAGAGGCTTTCATAGTGAAAGAGGACCCTCAAACAAAATTTTGTATCCAAAATGTCCCTCCAGATCAAGCAGCAATTTAACAAAGAAGGATTTTCAAGGCAAACAATAACAGTGTATACACAGCAACTCTTTGCAATGGGGCATGCCAAACGCAGTTTGAAGAGCTACAGAGCTAAGAGTTTCCTACATAGGTCCCAGTAAAATGATGGAATAGTTATTGTCACGTTATTTTATGTTTTGATTCAAAAATGAAAAATAAAGTCTTGCTCTTGCACTGACTGCCTTGGCTGCAAGTTCAGCATCCTGGAGGCTGAAGCTGTAAGCAGTGATTTTCAGGTACACAAAACCCAGCCACTCTTTTTTGCCTCAGAAGGCCAAGCGTCATGCAAAAACGCGTGGCACACCTTTTAAAACAGTTTTCTGACACGTAGAAGTTGGCTGGGGCTTCTTATTCAAGATGCCACACTAGCACATCACATTGTTGCCCGTTATGTACCTTCAGGTAGAGCTGGGGCTGGGCAGATTTATAAAACAAGGAGGCACACAGAGTGTTTACACGGCCTGGGAACAGAGCCTGGCTCTCAACTTATCACCAGGTGCTACTCCAACAAACACGATAAATCACGGCAGCAATAATTACTCATTCCTGGTGCCACCCTGATGTCTTTAAACAGGGTGAATTTTGTGAATGAGTTTCTTAACATTTAAATAACTTAAATCAGCAAAAAAAATATAGGAGTTCAACTGTAACCTGACAAAAGAGTTAACTTATCTCTGAGTTGCAGCTGTCTAGAAAGTCCAGCCAGCACAAAGCATATGACACGGGTGAATAAATCCTACAGAAACCATCACTTTATTAAAAAGAGCATCTGCAGTCAACTAGTTTGAATAGTTTGTTTCCTCCAGATTGATTTTTTTTAAGGCCTGGGTTTAACCTTGTGCAAACAAAGAGATGACAAATAAGATTACATGGTTTGTTCAGAAAAAAAAGCCATCAGTCCATTCTGGGTACGGCTGCAGCAATGAAGAACTTGGCCTACAGCAGCTGACTTCAGTCTGTGCCCATTTTCCAGGGCTTACAGGCACACAGATTTTGAAGCTGTGACAGCATACTTGCTGAGGTCATGTTTTTTTGCTGAAGCGAGAAGGGCATTTTTCAAATCATGTTGTTCTGCCCACAAAACCCAACGTCAACCAACATTACGCTTTCCCTCATGCAGTAAAAATATACAGGCAAGCTCCTAGCCCACAATGGGAATGAAAAAAAAAATGCCTTTTCTCTCTGCAAAGCTAAGTTAGACCTATGCCAATCCCTTGGAGAAGCAGTTCTTCAAGTGGTAAAGAAAAATGAAAATTAAAATCTCGGTCAATAAGAACAACTTTTTTTTTATTTTACCAAAATCCTCTTAAGAAAAAAAGCTCTAGTTTTGTTATTCTCTAGAGCCTTTCAGGCTGCAACTTTCATGAAATTTAATCAGCTTCTTCATAACATGCTACACATACCAAGTCAAAGCTCACACGCACACCATAAGACCAACAGTACCAGGGCTTGTTCGCTTATGCCCTGTATTACATCTATGCCACCATGGTTTCTCTTCCAGCTGGGTGCTGGTTTCTGTGGGATAAGCAGTTCTGCCAGGGAGCAGGAACATGGCAGCACCAGGCTCCAAGGCATACTCTAAGCAAAGAGCAGTCTGTGCTCGTGAGAGGTCAACTCCCTTGTGCCAGGTACCTACCTGCCCATTGGACTCAATGATCTTAAAGGTCTTCTCCAACCCAAAATGAGTCTATGAGTCTATGATTGCCCCCATTTGGCATGCAAGGTGCCAACAAGGGCCACCACTCCAGGAACTGGGACAAGTTCCATTGCCTTTGCTTATTGGCAATACATCACTTTCCCAAGAAGAGAGTTTCCAAAGACATAATTGTTCTTTGTCCACCCTGATAAAGAGCTGGCACCTGTTCCTCCCAGCCTGTCCAGAGGCAGAGACAGGTACAGTAATGAACTTATGACTGATATTGGAAAAGAACAGAGGGCAGCTGGAGAAGCTGAAGAAATGCACATTTGAGGAGGGACTGGAGAGGGGAAGGCAAGGGGTCTTGGGTGAATTTGGGAGTGCATAAAAAAAATATGCTGGGCTGGCACGTGCTGGAGATTATGAGGAAGTTACAGACTCCCTAACACACCTACCTGCCTCCCCAGGACACTGCAAACACTGCCAACAAAAGCATCTAATTTGTGCATAGAGTTCGATCTCTTCAGGTACAGGAACTCCGCCCACTAGGAGAGCTGCCAGCAAGCACCCTGCAGCCCATAAGCAGCTCTCACCACCCCTTCTTCAGGATGCTCTGGTTACTCTGTGTTTCATTTTGGGGTGCTATTTATGCATCCAGTTCTATTTGTGCAGCAGCACCATCCTTGACAGACGATGACACCACTCCACATCTTTCCCTGACAAGCATTACTCCTGTAATACCAGCTCTTGGGACCACCCTGAGCCAGCAACTTCCCTTTTGCTCAAAAAGAAGATGGACTACTCCTAAACTCTGAGGAAACTAAATGTGACCCAGGAAAACAATGTCTTAGGGTTTAATAATAATTTTAGACTTGGAATAAGCACAGAGGCTATGAGAAGAGTAAGGAGAGAAGGAGCAGTGAGGAAGAGATTCCGGGGTGAGCCTATTGTTATGACACTGTGCATCCTGGTGCAGTAATCATCACCTGAACTTCAGAAAGGCACTCAAAGAAATTAAATGCCCATTTTGGTTAATTACCACAGAAGCTTTCAGGCCAAAAAGGGCACTGCAGTTAAGGTAAACAACCTGCTTCACCAAAGCAAAGGTGATTTTCATTCCTCTTAATGAAGAAGAGAGATGAGAACTAGGAAATAAATATTCCTTTCAAAATGACACATATACACAGTTACTTTTCTTTTAGCAAGCACTAGAGGGAGCAGCTTTAATGAGTACCAGAGGCGACTAAGAGATTTGTATCAATTCCTTATCATCTCAGCTATGTGGAGGTGTCATATTAGTAAAGATTTCCCCATCAACATGGCGAAAGAAATTTGGAGTTCAAGGTAAGGGCTGTTCCATGCTACAGAGCATCTCACAGTGATGGATTTGGTGCTTCTAGAAAGGGTAAACAGAAGATCTCTAAGATATACCATCTAAATTGTGCAGTGGCACTTGAGGAGAAGCTCCCCAACCTTCTTCAATAAAACTCTCATCCTGAAACATGGTCTAATATATTTCTGACAGAAGATACAACAAAATGGACAGTGGCTTCATAAGACCATCTGGCACTGCTCTTTTTTAATCCATCTTTTAATACATACATGACTTCCCTGCTCCATCCCTATGTACTGTATAAACTAAAAATTAAATGCACATTGTCCTTTCTTTTCTTTATTCATCCAACTGGACCTTTATTTCTCATTGAAAAAACAGACTCAATCTACCACATACAGGATACAGCTACAGTTGGTGCACCCTAAAGAAGCCTGGCCCAGAAAGTCAGGAGCAGAAACATTACAAATATCTCTGAGAAGTTGAAATCAACACCTTTGGTTTTCAAGCAAAACTTCCTGATTTGACACCGATGTCCCAGAAGAAGACTGTTGTGTTAGATCACATTTGTGAATAGGAATAGGTGGAGTTAAGGGGTGGAGAGATTTGTGGGTGCTGTATTTTATGGAACTGGCTATTGAGGTAGGGGTAGGGAAAGGTCAGAGGCTTCAGGACTTTTGTCCTGGTGTGGGCACACATGACAGCACAACACAAGTCAAGACGGGATGCAAGACATAGCCAGGCCAGGATGCTCAGCGCACTTCTGCAGCCAGATAACACTGAATTGACTTCCCACAGGCTGGAGCAACTCAGGAAGAGGACACAGAGGAGCATCAGGCCTTTCAGAGACATCTGGATTCTCCTATAACCAAAGGTAACAGCACGGAAGGAAGTGTTATTGTGGTTAAAGGCTGAAACAGAGACTCAGCATTGGATCCCATTTCCCACTGACAGGAGTGTTGTCTCAGGCCTTTATTGCTTGTTTGCCTTTCCCTCAAGCATATCCTTTTCCTGTTTGCAACACAGTAAAAAAATACACACTCAAGAACTAGATGAATCCACTGCCATGGGGGAAGCAGTCACAAACTCTCTTCAGAGGAACCATGTAAGTAACATGAGGGGAAGTTGGAGTGACTCTATGTTAAGACACAAGATTTTTCACATGCCCATGAAACTAGTCCCTTCTAGGAAGACTTCATTAAAGACTGCATAATGTTTATTGCTTGTGTGGTTCAAGTGTTGATATTATAAGGTCAAATAAAACTTGGCAGGCAGATGAGGGTCCAATAAGCAGATAATTATGGATGTTTTCAAAGGAGAACAACCCCCGTCCAGGGAATCAGTTTCATTCTCAGCCACATGTGTATATATATATCATGTATATATACATCTGTGATGGAAAAAAATTTCTACTTCTCCATACTGTACATAAATCTATAATGGCATTAGAGCTGAAGAAATAATAATTTTTTAAAAATTATAAGGTTTAGGAAAAAAATTCTAGGATGAAAAAAAAAAAAAAGATAAGGAACCAATCCACTGAAAGGGCAAAAGCCACAGATTTACTCACGGAAACCTTATCTGCCCCTTTGGCCATGTTAATGTGTCCTGTTTGTACTGGGTCATTGAGACCTGGGGGAATACTTTCCCACCCTTTATATGCTGATTTGTCGTTCCTAAAACTAAACCAAAACATCCAGATCCATGACTGAATAAATCCTTGCTACCCTCCACGTTCTTCACAAACATTATCTAATACATCCTTCAAAAAGCTCCATAAATTTTGTGAGAGGTGAAATCAAGATAAAGCCCTTCAGCAAAGCCAAATATTCCACACTGTCTCTCTTCAGAAATACAGCACCTGTAAGCACAGTCACCACTTCTACACACCTTTGTGTGCTATGGACATACAAAGATCATTTGTTGGCATAATGTGCATGCGAATTGGGGTCCCAAAGCTTGGTCCATCTGAAGGCACCTATGGCTTTTTCATCAACTCCAGATGAACTCATTTGTTTTTGTAGAAAATGTACTGCTTCTGCTTCTTAAAGAGCATACCAGTAATTCAGACACCCATAGAGGAAGGATTTCTTTCCTCTGAAGATCAGATTCTCACTCAGCTCCTAAATGACTGCTCCAGGCACCACGTTATGGACTGCAGAGTCAACACTTACCATGCTGCAGCCTCACCACCCAGTAGTGTTGTGGTGACCTGAATTCCCAGCTTTGCTGCAAAAAACACTTCTAAGCTTACTTAGAAAAGGAAACCTCTGGGACTGAGCTTCTCAGAGGAGATAGAACAAGAAAGGATCATTTTTCAAGCCCAACTATACGTAGGCTAGAAACTAAGTTGTCCAAGTCCCTCTGCCTGCTTCAGAGGGGTGTAATTCTGTGTCTGCAGAGGGGCACTGGTTGGCAAAGCATCAGAGGACCCCATCATTTCGGCACTCTTGGTTTGGTAGCAGCTAAATGATGCCTGGCAAGATTGGAAAGCTTTTCAAATCGAAGGCATTGTTTCCCACATCAGGTATCTGAGCCCCATCTTGAACTTGACTCTCTTTTGAACCTGCACATGGATGTGAATCCAGCTGGACACGCGCCTCTCTCCTGCCACTGCTGTGTTACTCACCTATTGTACTTCATGAATGTGTGGGAAATAATTATGCTGATAAGCTTAACATTATCTCAGTTATCAAAAGTGTCTAATGGTTTGTTTCCATATACGAACCTATTTGACTCAAGTCACTTGTGGGGTTTTTTTTAAGTCAGGCTTTACAGGATCAGCTGGGGAGTGGTAGGAGCCTAAGTTTGCACTCCCACATTATTTGCTTTCCCTTTTGAGTACTTATTTTGGCAAAACTTAGCAGTGAGTTTCTACACTGCCCTCCCAGATGAATTATAGCTCACCACAGCCACCCAACTGTTTAATTCTTTATAATATCTAAGAGGAAATTACTTTCTTGAGCTTTGAATATATGATTAAAAAACAGATTGTAGCCCATAAAACTCTCCTTTAATCACAGTGTTCTCAAGACAACAATGCAGATCATTCATTGGCCTGTTCTCCTACCTTCATCCTAAACAAAAGTGATTATTTATAACACTGTATTTTTATAGATCTTCAAAAGGAAGACAGGGAAGAACCTTTGGTGCAGAGCAGCAAAACAACAACTGAAAGAGGCAATGCAATAACTCCCCAATACATTTTAAGTGCTCAGGCCACTAGTAAAAAATTGTGGAATGCTCAGCTACCTATTGTCAAAATGGAATACTCACTATCTTTCAACCAGTTTGCCATTTAATAGGAAGGTGTCTTCATGGATGCTTGGTGGAAGTCCTTTTCCTGTGGAAGAGTACGGCCATATTTGGCAGGCCTCCATGAAGGAGAAGTTTTGTGGGTTCTTAATTTCTCATGTTTCCATTCACAAGCTGAGCTTTTAACTTGTACTTCATGAGACAGGCTCATTTGGCAGAAGACATTTCCTGACTACTTCTTTTCCTACTCTTAAGGATGTTCTTTTTGTTTTTAAACATAACACAGGAATTAACGCTCAAGAGGTCATCAAGGATGGTCATAAATCTTTGCAATTTATTCTTGAAGTCTTTTCAAGAGAGTGTTTTATTCTTCATAACTAGGCAGTATAATCATTGACATGCCAGAGGACCGATGCGATATAAGGAAGAGTAAAAAGAAACCCTCATGACTATGAGGTTATCTTTTTCATCAAGCTGGTTTTATGAGAGGTGAGTGGTTGAGTTCAAGCACTTCAGCTATGTTGCCATAAAACAGTACCCAGCTCAACTGGGAAGCTGTGCTAAAATCATAGAATCATGAAAATCATGAGCATCCATGCTGTAGTTGTTCGGAGACCTGACTACATGCTAATTTGGACTAGATATAACGTACTGGGCAATCAGGAGTCGGTGGCTTCCTGGGAACCCCTCTTTTTTTGTTGTTGTTTTTGTTTACTTTTGGTTTTTGTTTTCTTTTGGTTTTTGTTTAATTCCTGGGATGATTCTTTTCTCATGAAACTCAGGAATTGATTTCTCTGGTGCAGACTAAAACAATGTCACTGTGAGTACAACCTTACCCACCCAGTAACTATCAGGACTACACAAGGTGACAATGAGTTTATCAGAACCTAGCCCCTAATATGGAAGGCAAATAGAAAATCATCCTATGAAACATGAGATACAAAAGTGATATGAAATAGTTTCTTGTTAACCAATTCAAAACATCCCGAACAAACCAAACAGTGAGCTCTAT
Source organism: Pseudopipra pipra (assembly GCF_036250125.1). Taxonomy (NCBI): domain Eukaryota; kingdom Metazoa; phylum Chordata; class Aves; order Passeriformes; family Pipridae; genus Pseudopipra; species Pseudopipra pipra. The sequence continues at coordinate 107,843,339 of NC_087549.1, forward strand.
CTATTTGCCATGATCTGAATCTCCTGATCTGCACAGTGCCTTCAGCCAGAGGAGAAGGGGAGGGAGAAAAAATATGCTAATACAAAAGAAAAGCAAATAAAACTGAAAGAGAATGGGAAAATCACAATATTTGAATGCTATTAATCAAGGAAAACTGCTTAAGCATTTAAGATAACTAGGTCTCTCTCTATTCCCATGATAAAAATTTACTAATTTCTAGAGATGATGGCAAGTGAGTTGGGTGTTTTGTGGCTTCATTTCTTTCCTACTGTTAGTATTACTGTTTTCCCCAGCTGATTTACATCTCTGCTTAGAGCAAGCATTCTTTCCCATGGTAAGAACACAAAAACAAGGAAGAAAGAAACACATAATGTGACTCACAACCACTGACAGCCTCAAGTATTTATTCTTCCTTCAGGCATTGATTACACCAGCCTACAGAACAGTGTGCCACCTTCTGTAAAGTTATTTAAATTGGTCTCACCTCCTAATCCATTACTTTTTTTTTGGATGCTTATTATCAAGAGGATCGCTTCCAGGCTGCTAGCATTAGGCCATGTTATCTCACCTTTAAAAAAAAGTCTCATACACCTGTTCTTTTTTTTTTCACAGCTCTAGCCCTTAATTTAAAGAACCCAATTTGACACTGATTCCTCTTTGAAATAGCACATGCTTTATTTATAAGTTTGCATGAGTAATAATAGATGGTTTTCTGTCTGTCCTTACTGGCATGCCCTCCACAGAGTCTATAGGACTGTCCTCCAACCCTGACCACTGTTCTGCTCTAACAGATGCCATGGACTCCGGCTTCCCATAGAGAGCATATGGATTGTTTAATCCACATAAATGATCAAAATTTTTTGGGGGGGGGACATTAAAACATCCCTGCTGCTATGTCAAAGGGGAAAAAAAAAAAAGCCAAACAAAACCCCCCACCCTTCCCCAGATTGCTGACTTCAAAACTGGTCCTGTTCTATGAACTTGCTTTGCCTTCTGCCATCTTCTAGAAAAAAATCAGGAAAAAGGACTGACTAAGGACCCCTATTACTTCTACAACCCACAATCAAATCTTAATACATGCCAGCACTTGTAAACACATATTTTTTGTTTCTCCCTGTTCTGGAAGTGTAGAGAATGATTTCACTATTGGGTGAGTTTGGCTTTTGTTTGGGCATAAGACCAGACGCCCTACAAAAGAATGCCCAGCTATTATACCAAGCAACCTCCATACCACCACTGCTCAGAGAGGCACGCCTGTGCTCTAGGGAAGAAGGCATCTCATAAAGGACAGAATTTTAAGAGAATGTGTTTTCTTTGTAGCTCCCTGTGGTGTGTACAGCATGGTTTCTAGTGTTTTGTTCATTGAAGTCCACTGATTATCAGAAAATAGATGGGCAATGCAACTAAAGAGAAAAAACAATCCAGCCAAGATCAAAGACACCAGAAATTCTAGTAGATGAAAGCCTGTGCTTCCACTGCTGCTAACCACGTGATGAGAGTTTGCAGTTGAGGGGCCTGAAAAGACAAAGTAGTCATAGGGCCTCCTACAGAGAGCTACTGAAATCATCATGGAGCTGGCCACAGCTGTAAGGTCCACCGATACATCTCCTTAAGCCATCTAAATCCCTCCTAGAGGACAGAAAGGAAGAAAATATGAAAGGCCAGAAGCAAACACTGTATAGCTGCAGCATTCCTAAGCCAGTTTAGTAGATAGGATAACACCGAAAAAGCCTGTCAACATCATTTCCAGCTCCACTCAGCCAAAACCAATTCCTTCCCAATAACAGCTATACTTCCCTTCACTCTTAGCTTTTATGATCCCAGTGGACAAAGTTTGAAAAAAATTAATACTTTGCATTACTGAGTATTACCTGCACTCAGATAAACAAACAAGACAAGGGAGAGAGGGGGAAATATAGGGAGGGTGTGGGAAAGCAAAAGAACAGAATAATAGGGAATAAGGTTAGAAAAAGAATTAAAGTTAAGTCAGCTGGGCAATTTGGAATAACCTCCTTTTACTGTAAGTGGTTAATCATTGACTCCTTGGTGGCTTTGAAGGAACAGGGCAGGAAAACCTACACCAGCTGATGAATTATGCAGAAGTCTATCCCGGCTGAATTAGGCAAAGGAGATGGTGAAAGACTTGACTCCACCTATCCTCTCTAGAAATGGGGAGCAGAAAAATGAGGCAGTGACAGGGCTGGAAGAAACTGAACAAAGGTCCCGACTAAGTCAGTGGCCACGCTGACATCTCCTTTTCCTGTTCTCTGAAAGCGAGACTGCTGTTTCCTTATCTGACTCTAGAGGACAGCCAAACGTACTTGATTTTCAAACGGGTCAACTGGTTTCTGGAAAGGATAGTTCTAAGAACAGACAGCAAATATAACTTCTTTACAGCAACTAATTCATTAATTGCAAATTGCCTTATGATCTTTTTTAACCAACAGCTCAAAGCAAAGCAAGACTGCAAGATGGGGCTCACACTGTACGGGAGGATTATGGCAACTAAAAATATGCACACAAAGACTCAGTCCTGAACTAACTGCATTTCTGGGGTACATGTCTGCTCCAGCTTAAAAAAAAAAACCAACAGAAAACCCCCCAAAAAATCACATCAAATGCATACATAACCATATTTATATCCATGCAAGCAAGAAATTATGTTATCCCTGCAAATGGAAAACAGCACCTCTCTTTCAAACACAGAAAAGCTCCTACGGATAACCTTTCACAAATAAACAACCTGCTCTGCTTGGAGAGGGATTTTATAAAGAACAGAGATTACAATGGGCTTAATCATGATTAAACACTGATCTGGCTCAATCTACTCAAAAGCAGACAAAAGATAAATAAAAACCTCCAGCAGATGCATTTCATACTGGAAATTCTGGAACCTCAATTGACGTCACACTTTTTATGTTCTGATAATATCTGGAGGAAACAGTACACTGGATCAAGAAAACAAAAGCAAATTTTTACTTAAAATTCTCCATGTACTGTGTAGAAAGAAGGCGGTTACAGCAGGGAATGAACAGGGCAGCTCAGCATTTTACAAACCTGTTTTTGACTGCAGCCGAAACTGCACTATCAGAGTGACGCTACTAGAAAGAAACAAGCACTCCATTTTGTCCTCATCTCCTGTGCCTTACCCTGTAAAAATGGGCAACAGTACTCAATGCATTTTCCTTCAGGCAATAACTACTTCTGATCAATGGCAGGCATGTTAAATCTCTTTTAGTAAAATAACACCCTCAGCATCACACCAGTTGTAGTTCAGTGATTCCTCAGGCACAGTATGAAAATTCTGCGTGATGGGACAGGGCTGCATATAGCAAATATCTCCCAAATACAGACATCTGGTCTTTCCTACAGCTGAGGAAACGCAGGAAAGTGATTCCACATCATGGGAGACAACTTCAGCCATTAGTACTTCTGAGGGAGGTGGGAAATGTCAAAAAAAGGAGCACAGATTTTAGAGATTGCTTGCTTACAGTGCTAAGCTTTCCATTGTTTGAAACAAGGCAAATGTGTTTTCTTTGAAGAAAGAGAAGTCACTCTTTATATGGGGCAGGGGAGTCTCTCTGGAGGAGAAGGCTGATCAGAGTTTTCTGATTCTATCATCTCCAGCAGAGATGCACAATGGATGACCAAGTAAGATTCGGCCAGCAGACAGAAGAGATCCCTTCCTGTGCTGAGAGGGCTAGAAGGTACATCGCTGCCTGTTCTGGTGCCCAGCGAATGCATCCTGTACTTCATAGCCACAGGCACAAGGTGAAAGACTTTCAATCCCTCTTGATTTATGACTTCCAAAACTTCTCCAGTGAAGGTGAAAGTCCCCATACAGACAGTGCAAGCCTACTGGTAATTACTTTGTTCTTTTCACTTTCTTTTCACTGACCTCTTGGACATAGCTCACATAAATTTGTCATCACTGTCACAGGCAGACCTTAAAAGTAAAATTTATGTTACCCTGATTTTCAAGCTGCAAGTTATGATCAACTTCAAGAAGATCACCCCTAAACAAAATCAAATTTCTTACCCCAATTCCTATCATCCTTCAGCCCACCCAGTGTTTCTCTCAAGCTAGTCTGATAGATCACCTCCGACTTCAAGGAGAATAATCATCGCTTTGCTGAAGAATTCCACACTTTACAAACTGCAGCTCTGAATCACATAATTTACATTTCCTAGATCATATCATGGCTGGGCTTCGCGAACGAAGATTTGGGGAGGGCTCTACCCACATTTGTTACAAGCGCGCTGGTGGCTCAAAAGGCCAATATGAGATGGGCACGTCTGGTTGCAAAAGGCACAGCAGAAAGACTCCTTAGGTGGTATATTCTGCAAGGCACGATTCTTTCTGCGTTGTCTTTTCTCCTCAAGAGTGATCCTAAGGTTCATCTGCCAGGGCTGAGTGAGCTTGGACGGGGGCAGCGAGGTCCTCAGGACGTAGGTTTAACTAGAGTGACCTTCATTTCCTAGATAAGAAGTCAACAAATGTCTCTGTCTACAGTCAAGTAGACAGTCTTTTCTCATCCTGAGTAACAGCAGATGCATTTACTTATGAATACACAAATAGGAAAATAATGTTCCCAAAGCAGGCTTACCTTACAAAAGGGATCACTAAATTGCACAGATTATTTAACTTTTCTCTATAACCTGCCTGTGAAGGAGAAATGAGCTCAAGAGCCCCTGTTAACATCTGAAAGGTACAAAGAGGAACATCTGACAGAATACAAAGAATATTTTTATTTTTCTTACAAGATGGATGACCCTGCACAACCTACTGGCAACAAGCACAAATGAGAACAATTCTTTTGGTGTACTTGTTGCCTATGGAATAGGACTACAGATTTAAAATGCTAAAACAGCAACTGATGTGAAATGTCACCTGGCTAGGCAGTTTGATCTGCTAATTACTTAAACAGATTTATTTTTCAACTATACAAACAGCATGTTCCTCAGGAGAATTATTTTTTCCCCTTCCCCGAATAAATACTATTAACATTTGCCAAGTAGAATTCTTCATCTGCAATTAAGGATTTCCCAAAATTAGATCAAGTAAAGTACTCAAAAACACACTGGGGTAAGAGTGTCTCTGGGAGTCTCTCCAGAGCTATGCTTCTGGAAGGGGAAGCAATGTTTCATACAAATCTCAGCACCAACAAGCCTGCGTGCCTGAGATACTTCCTTCTAAAGCCTGAGTGGCCTTGAACCCTTGTGGGTATGAGGCTGGCACGACTGCAAGCTCTCCTGAGGCATCTCGCCATCTGTGTTCTTTACTACCCTTGGCAAATGGCAGCAAACCTTCTAAATCGAAGGCATGCAAGTAATACAATCCCACAGCAGCTGGGGCAAGCTCAGTGAGGAGGCAGGGGGAAGCAAACAGATCAATTTGAAGGTTCAAGGTAAGCCAAAATACAGGTAAGTATGCGCTTGCTTTTAAGCTGCTGGTAAGAGCGCTCACAGGGAGTCTGTGGCAGGATGGTCTGATGGGCTATGGCCAAAACAAACACAAACAAGCCCATCTCTGACCCAGAACTTTCACTAGGTAAACACTGTTGTTCCTCTTGTGTGACCTAGTTCACTGAAATAAATTATTTTCTTGTTCCTCTTAACAACAGCAAGTGTGGTGCTGGGGATCAGCTCCACAAGCAGCATCTCCATCTGTGGTGCTTACAGGCACCCATGGCTCCCCAGAAAAACAAACCAGTTGATGAGCAGCATCCAAGGGTCAATCAAACTTATCCCAATCCAAGATGAGCTGTAATTAAACCCTGGCAATCACACCTTCTGTCTTGGCAACCCCAGGCATAAATGCCGCCAAGTGTGGTAGATCCTTGGCTTAAAGGGTCCATTTTGGCACAATTTGCCAAAACATTAGGGTTTAAGAAATTAAACAAATAAAGTCTTTGCAAGACAAAGCTCTTCACAGTGTGTTCAGCTTATTTTCAATGGTCAAGGTGGGAAAAACATTTAAAGACACTTAAGTATCTAAGATAGTCAGAATGGCATGAAACCCTTTTGCAGTAAGAAACCAGCAAATCTATGACAGGCAGCTTTTGAAGCACAGCAGCATTCTGCTACACATTTGGGAAAGCAAGCAAGCTTTCCCAAAGGGGAAAGTCTTTCCACAGGGGGTTCCCATCTTCTCAAGACCCCAGCGGTTCAAGCAGCCTGCTCTGACAGTCTGCTGCTTCATGTGCCTCACCTGACAGTCCATCTGTGTTATGCATGGCCAGATAATTTTATGACACTGTCTCAAGGTCTGGTTCTCCAGAGACTCACTACAAATGCACTTAACTTCAATGTGGTTTGATTTAATGGAGCTCATCTGCAGCACGAACACTAGTGTGCCTGTAGGTCTTTTTAGGGGGGCACTACTCTTCAACAGTGGGCTTCTACTCACTCTGGGTTTCCATGCGAGTGTCAAAATATATAACAAGACTTTCAAAGCTGGGCATCAAATTTTAGAAATAAGAAGAAGTTTCCAAAGTTCAAAACCATGTATGACAGACTGGAAAGTGTTCTATAGGAAAAACGCTTTAAGGTTATTATGTTCATAGCTTTCTTAAAGAAAACCCAGAAAAAACCCATCTTACAATGAATGTTAAAATATTATCACTTAATAATATTCTGTATTCCTAATATATAATGTATTCTGGCATCACAATGCTGATAAATAATGACGAAAGAATAGAAAACATGACAGTACATGTTCTCAAAACCTGACTCTGAAAGCAGGCTGGACAAGGAATTTTGTTCTAGTCTGTGTTCTTTTTCTCCTCCTGTATTTAAAAAATAAAGACAGCAAATTTCTTTGAACTTACATAATTCTACCCTGTTATTTTACAGAGAGCTAAACTGGCCTTTTAAATTCATTAAGCTTGGCATTGTATGAAAGAGGATATCAAATATTCAGAGAGCTCAATTTCGAAAGATCACTTTTCTGAGGCTGAGCCTTTCTGAAGAGCTTCCTGCAGAGTTCCAGACAATGCCTCAAACAGCCATTCTCACCAGGCTGAGGTTACTTGACCTCACCAGGCCATGTTTCTGGAGGCATTGGGCCAAAGGGAGGTACCAGTCCAATAGAAAGGTGAGAAGTCTACAGGGTGTGAGGTGCCAGAGAGTCAAACTGCTGCAAACGATGAAAATTTGTGAATATTGACCTGTTTTGCACAATGAGTGGTTGAGAACCATGCACATGTTATATTAGCCTTTCAAAACCAGGTTGCACAGCGCCCTATTCAACCTGGCCTTGAACACTTCCAGGGTTGGGGCATCCACAGTTTCTCTGGGCAATTGGTTTCAGTGCCTTACCACCCTCACAGTAAAGAATTTCTTCCCAATATCTGATCTAAACCTGCCCTCCAGGGTACTGCTGTGCTTGCAGTACCTTGGCTGTAGAGCAACACCAGGTTTTATTATTTACTGCTTATTATTAAGCATTGCTTACCCCAAGCTTGTTGTAAAATCAGAGAACACCAAAAACACAGCTTGGACAAAACATATCCCCTCTGCTTTCATGCATTATGTAGCTAAGAAGATGTCTTATTTTATGCTGCGTGATTTTCCATGAAGTTAGGAAGCACGACTAACACAGAGGGCTTTAAGAGCTTAAATGTGTTATGACAGTTGTATTAGAGATATTTTTAAATACCTTTTCTAGCGCTTCTCTGTCAACCAGCTCCTGCACAGCCAAAAGCTTGATACTGTAAGAAAAAAACAGAGAGAAAAAAAGAATGAATCACCCCATTGCAAGTCTTACAGAAGCACAAGTAACAGCAGAACTGAAGCTCTCCTTTTATCTTCTCTCTTCATAAAGAGATACAAGACATGCTCAGAATATAACAAACCAAAGCAACAGAGACAGTGTTACTTTGTTTGCCTTGAATTAGTGATCCCAAGCAGGTATCTTGGTTTCCAAATTACAAGTATATCTGAATTCATCATACAGAGAAACTGCATTAATCACTACTTTTTTAATACCCCAAATGAACACCAGAGGATCTTCTGAATGACAAACATGGAAAAATATTCTAGATCATTTCTATCGGTTTTAGTCAACTTTGTTCTTCAGTATCAACATGTTTCTACAAGTCCCATGACAGTCATTCCCAGGGATTTACAATATTATATATGAGGTACAGTAATTAAGACAACACAGCTAAAGAAATTTGAGGGAGAGATGAGGGAAATGAGCATCACTGTTTGAAAGTAGTGTAGAGAGATAATCCACGGTTATTGTTCTTGTAGTGCCCTTTGCTGCTCAACCCCAAATTTCTTCACCTACTGAATCTCTTCTAAGTTTACCTCTAGGGGCTAAATCCTGCACACTGAATTTCATTCACTTCAAAAAGATTATTAGAGTTACTCAAGCAGGATTTTGCCCTGTAAGACAGGCAAAATTACAGCTAAATCGGGGTATATAAGAGAAGCTTGTATAACATCTAATCTTTCATAGAGATTTTAATGAGTAATTAGAAATCATCCACCCTCCTTCAAATTCAGTTACTTGCATGTAGTGCGAAAGTCCAATCTTTTTCATGCTAAGAAATTTCAGGAAAAGATTTTGTTGCATCCCTGTCAAGCCAAAGGGCTCACGGTATGGGTATGAACCTGAAAAGCATTGCCAGCAGGTCAAAGGAGGTGATCCTTCCCCTCTATGCAGCACTGGCAAGGCCAGAGCTCACACCTCTCCACCACTGGGCACTTGCCATCGAGGGTCCACAGCAGCTGCCTTGGCCAGAGAGTAGAAGGGATCAACAGCACTTCTACTTATAGAGCTGGGCATCTACTTTAGGATGTCACAGTTAAAATTCAGCCCACCTAAAATTTAGCTCTCTACAGCTTTGGTGCCTAACTGCATTTAGATTCACTATATAGTTAAATGAAATGAGAGAGGAACCTCACTGTCCCAGGGTGGTTCAACCCATCTATCCTGGCGTCATCCCCTTAAGTCCTCCCACAAGGGCAGAAGCTGCCATCACGCTACACTGCCCCAAGCCAGGCTTACAGAAAGCTGGCAGGCTTTTTACCCATGAAGTAGACCTGTATTGCAACTCCAACTGCTCACTTTCCTTACCCGGTCTTAAAACCAGTCACTTAATATATTATCCTTTGACTCCAGAGGATAATTTCCTTTACCCAAGGATACAAAAACATTTCCATGGCAATAAAAGAATCAAATGATGCACACAAATATTGTTTAAATGACTCTCACCACCCTGTAGATATATACAGTAAAGAGACAGTATAGTTAAAAGCTTATATTCAAGACAGTGTGAAAAGTCAACACAGAAGTCTGCCAAACGATATACAATACAAAATTTTATTAGCCTTTCAAAACTCCACAGAAATATTGCATAATTCTTGAACATCCACTGGCACCTTATATGTTAATTATCTACATCCATCCTGTAACAGCAGCTGGCAAAACATAGTTCTAGTCTTGTCCTTCTACTGCTTTCCACTGCAGGTGGAAACACACGGCCTAACCCCTAAACACAAATGTGCTTTCACTTTAATGGACTTCTAGTTTACAGATGTCTTCAAGGCATCATAAAAAGCCTACATCCAATGAATTATAAAATAGCCCCAGACAACAGATTTCTAGTCTGTAGAGGCTATTATTACTAAGACAGAGTGGGTAGAGATGGTTCAGAAAACAATGGGATAATCAGGAAAATGAAAAGGGTATTCCATTAAAGCCCAACCACTAGCATAGCAGGGGACATGCAACTTTGTATTACTGTTTGGTGAACACACTAGGCTGCACACAAAAGTTCAGCTGAACTGGAAGGCACTTAGGGTAAGTACAAAGCCAATACAAGGTATTTTTAAACATGATTTTTCTTGCAATTCTGCCAGCATACAAAATAAAGATGGGATGGGCACCAGGCAAAGAAGGCACCTCCATTTAAAAAACACTGCAGGATTGTGTCCAACTCAGAAGAAGTCAAGGCTGATGCACCTTAGAGAAAAAAGTCCATTAACACAGGTAGTAGCAATGCAGCCACAATCAAGACCTGGCTCTGAATTCAGGAGTCACCCCTTTGTTTTTGATGACCCACCTGTTGCGGTGCACTTCATAAAAACACGGGATGGGTGAGAGGGAGGTGGGCTAACACACACATGGAGGCAACCAGGATGCTCACAGCTAGCTGGGCTGCTGCAGAGATGGCTTGAAATCTGTGTGCATACAATAAAATCTAATATTCTGCCATTCCCTTCTGCAAGCTGGACAACAGTGTGGGTTTTGTTATGCAAATTACTTTTGTCTTTCTTCAAGCTAGAGACTTTTTGATTACTTAATCAAATCAATCAAGGCTGCGGATGCTTCTACCAATTGACTGATTTATTTCTAGAATGTTATTTGTGATTTATCTGACACTCAATAGCTTCAGAAGAAACATGTAGACTGTCCCAAATGGAAGTACCATTTTCATTAGAGATGATCATCTTACTGTACAAACCTTCCTTTCCATTTACACCTTTAAAGCCCCATAAGAACTTTTTCAACTGGTATGTGTTTAATTAAAACAAAGTATACAGGGTCACACAGAAGCAAGTAATGAAGCAGGGAGCAGAAATCTTTTTACTTTATTTCATTATATAAACGGAGATGCTGTGCTCTTGTTCAGAGGTGAAGAACCCACACAAAGGGTTTACATCCTGCAGAGGTACTGCATATGCAGAGCCAGAATCAAATCTCAGTTCAAAGTTGTACATGATTTGCAGCAACACCCGTTTTACTCCTGGTGAGAAAAAGACTTCCTCTGCTGTTACAAATTGAGAGATCAATGTTTGCCCAGTACTTTACTCTTTTCTCCTCAGGTAACACCAGGTATTTTTTTGGGGTCAAAAGGAATCAGCAAACGCAAATATCAGCCTTTATACAACCAGTTGCAAGATCCTTCTTTCCTTAAAGCACCACCACAGATGCTGTCTCTGCCCACTGGATTACAGTCCACTACCTAGAAAATTGCTTTTGATAACCAGTTATTTACTGCTATTTCATCCAGCAAATCCAAGTAACATTAGTATGTGCTACTTGATGCAATGTCAGCTTGGAAATGCAGCTTCTTTTAAGGCTGCTGCTTTGGGTGTCTGATGTTTCAAAAAGAAATCTGGCTGCTTATTTAAGCATTACATCAGCAATCTTAAAACCACTGAGAGCAGCTCATAACTTCATTTGTTGTTTGTAGTTGTTGTGTTCACCAAGGATTTCAAAGCAGACGGGAATGAAATCAGTAACTGAGAAAGGGGTGGAGGGAAGATTCTAATTTAAAAAAAAAACTCTAATAAAATGCAAGGAGAGTTACCAAAAGCCAACACTGAAGTCCAAGCTCTTGCTGTCTACAATATGACACTTAGGTTCTCTTTTCATATATCCTTCATATATCCTTCTTTATCCTTCATATATCCTTTTCATATATCCTTCTTTCATCCTCACCCATGTTATGCAGACATTAACTCATGAATAAAGTTGTAGAAAAATCATATTTCCCAAATAAACCTGTTGGCTCCTGGAGAGCCTGCTCTAACCTACCAGCTTTAAAACATAGTGGTTAAGAAATCTGTAATGTGAATAACTATACTGACTGGACAAAAATGGCCCTGCTTAAATTTGAAACCCTATTAAAAATACTAATGGGCTCAATTACTTACATGATCTATTTAAACAAAGCTGTTGAAATTAATATCCTGTTACCCCAGGCACACTCAAAATACTTGAAAACATGCAGTGATCAGGATGAAGGACTCTCCTCCAGCAGTAAAAATATGCAAACATGATGTGCTGTCAAGGAAACACATGACTCCCTCTTTTTTTGGCTGTGGGTGACGCACAGCATTCTCCTCTAAGGGAATTCCTTTTGGTTTCCAGAAGATTAGTCACAGTGCTGAGCAAATGCCTACAGCTACAGCACACTTCTATGCCTCAGGGTATCATTGCAATCCCTTCCTCAAAGTCTTCTAACTTAAAAACATTGGGTTACTCTCTCTAATCACACGTACCCAGGAATAAAGTAAGTCTTTCCAGCAGTCTTTTGCAACACTGCAAACTTGCCAATGGGTCCCTTGCTGGTTGTGCATTCCTATTCACCACGAGCCATTACGATCACATTTAATTTGCACTGAGCTTCACTTGCCAGCTTGAGTTCACATTGCCCACAAAAACCCATCTGCTCTTGCAGTAGGGAATGTCGGGGCCTTCCTAAGAACCACTACAGAACCACTACAGTCATCTGCCTGCAAACCAGCAAAGCCATGGCTCTGCATCAAGGCAGATGGGATGGACTGAGGTCATCGCACAAGACAGATCCTAGATCCATCCATGCAGAATGCACCTGAGGTCGTCACCTGAGGAAGAAAAGCTGCTTCCACCAAAACCAGCTAGGAGAGTGTTTCAGGGGTAGAGAGGTTTTAGAATTACAGCCAGTTTCTGGACCACCCGTGTACAGAATTAGAATTGCAGCCAGTACAGACATGGGTCACTTGGACACCACTCTGAAGAGAGGGTCTCCAGAGCAGAGCCCTGCATCAATGAGCACAGTGACCCACGTCTGCTGAGCTGAGCACAGCATGGAGCTGAAGTTCCCATTCAGTGCAGAACCTGGTAATTTTGATTAAAAGGGAACGAGGAGGAAGTGAGGAAAATGTGAAGCAATAAGCACAGAAATCAGAGAGTCAGCAAAGTGTTTAAGTGAACACTTGGCCTCATGACAGTGTCCTACAAAAGCTGCAAGATGCAGGGATGCAGGGCAGCTGCTCAGGTAGAGCAGCAAGACCTCGGCTGGAAGCTGGCGCTCCCAGCACCTGGGACGCCTTCTTAGCCTGAAAACAGGTCATGAATGGTGAGTCTCCAGGCATTCCAGCATACTCCCACTTTCCTTTTCTTTCTCTCCTTAGCTTGAAAGCAGGGCTCCCTGGACAATCGGTGCTGCCTGTCTTCCACCTGGGGTTTGGTACAGCATGTGGCTCATTGCCCGGCATCACCAACCTAGATGTGTTATCCAGCAGCAATGTGAGCTGTGGATTAGTCTCAATTTGCTTTGCAAGCTTATACACCTTTGCTCAAGGCCTGAGTTTTTCCAAAAGCCCCATGCTTTCTATTAGCCAGTGCATAAGCCTAAATTTAACATCATCAAGAAGTATTATTTGACTTCTCTTAATTTTCTGTCTCCATCTTCACATACAGCTGTACCAAATCTGACTCACAGACTTTATTATAAACAGTCCATGCAAAAATCACTCAATCCCAAAGCATCATTTTGAACAACATTAAATAATTCTCCTTCTCTTTTAGTCAACAAACTTTTCCTCTTTTTTCTTAAGATAAGATCCCATAACCATGTTACGGCCCATAAGGAAGTTTTACGGATGACTTACATAGAGTAGAGCATGATGGACGCACATAACTGAAGTGCTTGATGAGAGATTCACATTAGAGTTAGTTAACAAAAAGAACAGGACAAGACCGCTTGGGTCATCAAATTTGTACGCTAAAATTGTATTTCCAAATCTTACAAACTGGCCTTATTCATAAATCAAGTCTGCTCTAAAAGACGGGCACGAAACATGAAAGTTAGAAGAAAAAAAGGAAAAAAAATGCAGTTGAGATGTGCTAATGCTACCTGTACCTGGAAGGGAGCCCTCCCCATCAGCTGGCTGCTCTCCCCATACCTCACCTCGGTCTTCAGCTCTGCTGGTGAAAGGGCACACTCATCACCATTTGCACCACAGCCCCTTGTTTTCCTTTAGCATCTGCCAGATGACAGCACGAGTAACAATAAGGATGGGGAAGCTACCAACATGGGTATGTGTTCACTGTGAGGGCTGTGGTCCGTCCCTGCTGCAGCCAGCTGTCGACAGCCTGAGGTTAAGGGCTGTGATTAACCATTTTTTAATCGTTTTAAGCACAGGTAGATGCTTAGCCATCAAGCATGTGCTGCTTTGGGATGGGGAAGGATACCAGCCCAAAAGGGACGAACACAGAAAAACCTAGATCTTGTGGGTTAAAAAAATAGGGGAGGTAGGAGGTGGTAGTGTGTGGAAGTGGGGGTGGGTTGTGGGGTTTGTGCAGTTTTTTGTTGTTTGGGTGTTTGTTTTAAATGTAGAGCTGCTGCTGGAATTTGTCCCTTGCTGCTAATGCCTAATGAGACTCAAGGCTTTGTCTCCTGACTCTGTCTGCCCCAGTGATGATTACGTTGCATAAAGGCAGGTGAAAGAACAGCAGGCTCCCAGCAGCAGCACAGCAGACTATGTTTAACATGGTGAGATGACAGTGGACTAAGTCTCTGAGCACCCTGGGGCCTGCAGAACAATCTGTGTCGCTCCCTTTTTGGGGCTGCCCACACTGACCAGGGTAACGGGTGACCTAAATGGGGTCCCTTTGCAGTGAAGGAGCAGCCTTTAAGACATCCATCAATGCATGCACTGTGAAAAGCCATCTCATTTTTGCTGGCATATCCCATCTACAAAGTTGTCTTTCCACTCCTTAGACCTCGTTTGCTCACACCCCCATAAAAACAAAAGCAGAAGGAGGAAAGGAAAAAAGCCTGCTTAATGACTTTCAGCCTCATAAACTTCCTCCATCTACCCCTGTGAAATCTGACAAGGAAAAAAAAATCAGTTTCTCCTTCTCCAATAAAAGCATCTGCATCTTCTCAATCATGCCTTAAATGGAAGGAAAAATTGTGTCCACTGCCACGTCTTAACAGCTGCTGGAAGCCACCGGAGAGCTTATGAAGTAAGCTGATGGGCTTGGATAGGAATACCATGCCATATTGCTTTGGGACTAGCTGCCAGCTAATGACACAACAATATGAATTGGAAGATTTTCAGGAAAAAAATGTATCTACAGTAAGAAGAAATTATGATAAAATCAGGGAGCTGCATTTCCTTTAAAAAAATATACTTACTTAATATATAATTATATTAAATGTATTTTTATATATACTATAGATGCACATAAAATAGATACTGTAAAATTTATATATAATTTTATAAACACATTCATATAGATAGAGGTAAATTTATTTAGGGCTACTTTTTTTGCAGCTTCCTCATTCAGATGAAAGTAGATGTTCTTTGATGCCTAGTCATCACCGATATCCCTGCAGCATGGTCTGAAACCAAAAAGTAGATCAAGGCACCGTAGCTGGAAAGAGAATCAGGAGTAAATGGAAGGAGCAGTGAAGTTGCAATCCATCAAGCAAACTGGCGGCATAGCACAGGTCACACAAACACTCTTCCTCCGATGTTTGCATTTGCAGATCTATTGCATTATGTGAGTGATTATGTGAGTATTTGTCATGGGGAGAAAGGAAACTGTAATGGAACTAAATGAGGGAAAACATGAATTATGGATGGTTACTACTGAGGGTTGCAGAGGGGCAACAGCAGCATAACTCAAGCTGACAGGCAGGAGGCAACTGAAAGAGTTCACTCCTTCCTTTTCCCATTTCAGTGGTTACCTGGGTTCAGGGATGCTCTCTCCTTGCTGTTCTCTTTCCAAAACCTACAGCAAAGACATCTTTTGCAGACCTATGAACTTTGCACTGAGGGTCTGATTTATGTTCAACTGATGCTGTGGTTTCAGCACAGCTATATCATTGCAGGAACAGAATGATAATTCATAAACTCTGAGCATTGTGTATTCCAAATGCACAAGAGCAAAACCAAGAAGGGAGGTTGCAAGAACAGCCAACTTCTTCCTACCACTCTGGAAGGGAGTAAGACATGCTCACAAAATAATCCAAACCCCAACCAGCTGCAGAAAGCATATCAATGCCCATGTATAATGAGACTTGGAAGCCTTCTTGACCACCTCCTTGGGAACACCCTACACAAGCTCTTTCCAAATGGATGAAATCCATGCTGCTGTGCATACAGACTTTTACTATGTCAGTAAGTAGAGAAGGTCACACACAGCAAAATAAGAAGGGAGCTACTCGAAACTCCCAGAATCCCTGTGACACTAAAGAAACATCATTCTTATCCATCTACCAAGAAGAAGTGTCTTCCAAGTTGTGAGGCACTAATGCTCATCAGGACATGTGCAAATTCTGAGTGTTTCCACCACAGAGAGGGGAATAGAAGCAAAAGGGAAGCATCCTATTAACCTCTTCCTCTACACAGATGATCACATCTCAGGCCTAATTCTTTCCTTTTCCAGGTAAGGGGGAAGGAGACAGGACATCACTTCCACTTGTATAAAGTCTCTCTGTCTGAAGATCCCCTAAACTTTTAAACCAGAGCAAGTCACAGAAGGGTCATTCTCTGCATGCACGCAATGCACATGTAAATAATGTCCTTTCTCTCATTATTACGTTCAGAAAGATTTGCTAATTCATCTCCATTTGAGAGAAAACAAGCCCTGTGCTAACTTGCAGTTTTTAGAAACACTTGGCTAAGTTACAGGCCATCCTATGGCCTTTTCTCTTGATGTCCTGTTATTATTTTTCCCTGTCCTTCTCCAATTCTGTCTCTGCAAACTGGCACAGCACCAAGAGAGTAGCAGCAGTTAGAAAAGTAAAAGTCAAGGAAGACTTCCAATGTCCTCAGAAGAAATGCTGGTTATTAAGGGCCGGGATACATTGCACTTGATTGAACAGAACCAAACCTGATTCCTGAGAGGCAAAGGTTAATTAGACAAATGGCTCAAAAGGATCAATTTGTTCTAACCCATAATTTGCTGATTTTCTTTTTTTAATTTAAAAAGAGAGTTTAAAATAGACTAGGCTGCTGAAAATATGCCCCAAATTCCCAAACACATGAGACGAAACCACAGAGGGCCCAGGACCGCCAGTAACATAATGACTACAGAATAGTAGCCTAATGAATAAAGAAGCAGCAAATCAAATGCCTATACTAAATTATACCGAACGCAGCAATCTCGTCTCTACATATCCACTAACAGGGACTAACAGGTACATGCAGCGGCAATGCAGTTTAACTTCCAACACCATTCAAAACTCAGGGTGACAGTCCAGCAGGCTTCTCTGTTACCACTTCCACCTCCCACTTCACTGCTTGCTCCTGTGCCAAACACTTCACTACATGATAATTCAAGCAGCAGAAGAGAGTACTACTGCAAGTGGTGGTGGAGTGTGTTATATTTACTCACAAAAAAATACACGAGTTGTTGCAACTCACTTCTGACAGGCAGCAAACCAAAATCAGTTGCCTACATTTAAAAAAAAGGGAGGGGCAGTTGGGTTTTAGTTTAATATATATAATGATAAAGTGTATTTTCCTTCTTTCATATTTCATTTCTTACTATATTTAACTAAGAGCAATACTGTCTCTATTCAAAACAGTTCACCTTACATTCAGTGGTTTTGAAGTTGGGCAAAATCCTCCGTATAATATTCAGTCATAGGATTTTTATTTTTTAATTTTTCAAAGGATGCCTGTTTCCTTATAATTCTGCAGGAAGAGAGAGGCTCACAGAGAATGTTGTGTTCGCAGCAACATTGATTTCTTCTGAGTCATTAAAACTGGACACGGGCAAGTTATTCAACTCGCACTGAATTATTCAAATCTGTCCAACAAGGGAGGAGACCAAGACTGAAAACAAAAATTTAGAAGGTCATAAAAATCAAAAGGTGACTTAGAGCTTCCAAATATAGGCATTAAGTTATAGTGTATGTGAACTCTGGCATTTGGCTCTTTTTCTGGAGTTTCTGAATCATTCCCTGCTGGGGTAAAGTGTATTAATTCCAGAAACAGCACCTTCTCCTACCCAGTTCTACCCTACTACAGCAATGGAAAAACTGAATAGTCCTTATTAAATCAAATTGACATGTTTGGGAAAGGGTACACCACCACACTACCATTCTGCCATGAATTATAAAGCTACCAATAAAATGATGGGGCCTTGGGAGGTTTGAAAACTCTACTTGAAAACTCTCCTTCTATGTCCCTGAAAAACACTGGTAAGAAACAAAAAGTCATTTGAAATAATCTGCTTCCCTTTCTCCATCAGGTATGTGAACAGTGTACAATCAAGCTCTTATGTGAAAGCTTGTCGTTCGATCTCAGAAACTTAATGCAATATTACTTTGTCATACAAGCACATCCTCATCTCAGAGAAATGAGTTTACCTGGTTAAAAACCTTACAAAGGTATACAGTGAAAGTCAGCTTGTTTTGTAAAATACATGTTCAGGAGCAATTCTACAGTTTTATGGTAGTACAACCATGATCAGTTGGTAACATGTGAGCACCAGTAATAGTTAGCCTGGTGTTGTGTAAAGAGTATTGAAGCTTCCTGGTTGAATCTGGATACAGAACTTCAAAGTTTTCTACAGTATACTCTTAACAAAGAGATTGACCCTCAAGAGTTGGCTCCTACTTCGAAGAGGCTGGCAGAGTGCCACAGCAATTGGGCATTTCATACGAGCATCTTTAGCAGAAGACTTCGTGCCAAAGTGGAATTGTTTAAGTGGCAGAGGAGGCTAAACATCAGGGATTAAAACAGAAAAACACACACAAGAAGTGCGTAGAGAGACACTACGAAATTGCTGAGCAGAAGTATTGTGATGAGGGGAAAAGAGCAGTACAGAAACCAAGAGCAGTGCTTTGGTCAAGTATACTCTTCTTCATGGTTCTTTTATGACCAGCTTATTTTGCCTTACAAATTCAAAGACGTTTTGACAAAAAGATTAAAATGAAGTGCATCATTATCACAGGCAGAAAACAAAGCAGAATCTGTATTAGCAGAGAGCCCACATGTTTTAAAAACTTCCCACTCTGTGGCCAAAATTCAGCCCACCCATGTTCTTACAGTGAAGCTTTGGAAGCTGGTGGCAAGACCTTGACGCTGCAGTGCTCTGCAAGAGCAAGGGGCAGGCATCCAAAGACGTTGTCAAGGTGACTGAGGTCTTGTCACCATGAGGAGGTACCAAGTGTAGGTTTTACAAGATAACACTCTTGTGTTACTACTCTGACAAAAGTCTCCAGCACAGGCCTAGCCTAACACTATCAAGTTTGCACATCAACAGAGTGGAGCATCAGTCAGCACAGCCATCTGCTACATCACACACAGGAATGGCATCAGGACCCACTGCCAACAACTGGGTTGCCCTCTTTATAGTATTTATACCATATGGTGAAGGAAAAGTCACAATAGATGAGAATTCCTCAAAACTGTCACTCAGCTAGCCCACTTAAAGATTACCGAAAGCAGAACAATTTGATACCCAAGCTTTGAATGAATATGAACATTCATCCTCCTAAAACTGAAGTCAATTGCACAGCCCAAAACATGAAGCAAAGAAACGGAAAACTGTGAAAAGAAGCAGGCCAGAGGGAGCAAAGGCAGAAAACCCAAGTTTCACATACCAGAAAAGATGACTCTCCTCAGTCTTGCATGCACTGAAGCCTTTAAATGTCAGAAAATCCATAGAAGACAATTCAGTAAGGCTATTCACAAGTGGTGTTGCTGTCAAGCAATAAAGAATTTTGTTTACACTCTTAGGTTTCCAGACATGAGGAGAATATTATAGTCAGAAAATAACAACCAGCCAATATGGAGGTTGTATCTGCAAAAGCACACAGAAGGCACAAATTAGATAAGAAAACTACCTGTCAAATAAGGGTAAGAAGTTAAAAACCTTCTTTCCAAGAGCTAATTACAAAAGTATCCTACCAGCTTCATCTACAACATCACATGATGCTGCATTAGAATAGGGAATTTAGCTTATGGGGCATTTGGAGTGCCATTTATGTAACTTTAACCCAAATAGCAGACCAGACGGTCTTTCTATCAGTCCAGTTGTTTTGTACTTTAATAATGACTTTGAAGTGTGATGAGGGTTACATGAAGCTTAAGCCTCTGCCTAGCCAAAAGCCAAAACCACATATAGCCTTTGCTCTGAGTATCAGAGTAACACGGAAAGGTTTTGATTTAAACCTCCAGGGGATGCATCACATAGCTGTAACTCTAATCCGGGAGCAAATATAATCTGTCCGCACTTCTCAAAGTCAGAAAAACTGGCTGAGTCGGCACTCTCCCAGCCAACTGCTGCGCTCAAACCAGCCCCTGCTCAGTTTGCTGGCAGAGCTTTCCAGCAGAGATATACTAAGCAGAAGGGAGAGACCACTCAAAAAGAAAGTATGCAATGTAAACACATAGCCGAGCAGATTATGGCCTGTTTACACAGGCTGCTACCATTCACTTTTTCTACTGCATCCCAAAAAATTCCTTGAGACTGTGTGTGGTAGCATTCTCTACCAATCAAATCCTGCGCGTCTATCTCCAGCAGTCGTACAGAACCACAAATGCAGGAAGGCTGGTCAAAAGAGACTGCTGGATACAACAACAACCTCAACACGGGATTATCATGTGTCAGCTGTAGCTTCACCCAGCTGAGTCTTGAAAACCTCCAAAACACTGACTCCATCGCCTTGAGATAACATCTTCCAGTGCTGCCCCAGCTTCTGAGTGAGGAAGCTTCTTCTAACATCTGGTCTGAAGATCACAAACCAGCCAGTTGCCCACTTTGTACTAAAGCCAGGGGTTATTTTACCTGCAGTGCTAGGCTATGGGCTTCTGTGGACACAGACAAGTTTCTTCAGAATCTTCAAGGGTTACCATCTGCCACAGCAGCCACTCCCCTCAAATTACGTACTGTTATAGAGCATAATAAGTTATTACTCATCATAAAGGATATTTACCCTGTGTAGCAAATATATACTGCCACAATGGTCTGTGTTGACAAAGGGAAAGGCTTATCTGACTAGATACATGGGTCAAGTAAATGTTTTCTTTCTCCCACCTCAACAGTAGCTTGTGCCAGATTCTTCAGAGGACAGAGCGAGACACATAGGAAAGAAGGTGAACAGCTTCTTTGTTTTCCCCCTTGCTCTCATCTCACATAACAGGATGCCACCACTGTCCATATATGCATCTCACTTGGTGGTTCTCAGGCTTTCTGGGCCATAATCTGCTCTTAAGATTGAAGCTGCCTTCCATAGAAGATGACACACTGTTGTGAAACATTTGACCAAAAAACACTAAAGACAAGATGTCTCACTAACCACAAGATCACAGTCATGTCAGTCACACCTCAGGAATGGGGTAAGCGGAGGGCGACTAATCCTTTATTTGAGCTTCTGCCTAGCTCCTAACCTGTGTGGCATCTTCTGGCATGGGTTTATTAGTGTGCCATCTTAAAAGTTGCTTTGAAGCAAGCACAGCATAAGGTTTTTTCCCCTTGTTCTAACATGTACTTAGAAAATAGCACAGTTGAGTTACTTTACATTTGCTTATCAC
The DNA here is from genome assembly GCF_036250125.1 of Pseudopipra pipra. Lineage (NCBI taxonomy): Eukaryota > Metazoa > Chordata > Aves > Passeriformes > Pipridae > Pseudopipra > Pseudopipra pipra. The sequence goes on from NC_087549.1 coordinate 107,864,621, forward strand.
AGCAGCCACTCAGTTCTAGTATCTCATGACTTTGAGATCGGGACGAACTTCATCAGTTAAGGAACCTCATCAAAATGATCTATTTCTCCTACAGAAGAGGAACAATCTGAAGTTTCTATCATGGAAGATATCCTTGAAAGTTTTAAATTGTGGATTGCTTATATGTGTAATAACAAGTTTCAAATCAAGAGTGTTGTATGGGTACACACACAGAAGCTTATGCTGCCAGCAATAACGGGCACTGTTACAAAAGCAGATTAACCATCTTTCAGTCAATGTCTGCAAAAACATGGTGTACAGAGGCCTGCCCAGTAAGTGCTTCCCTGCAGCTGAGGACTGTGCACAGGAGCATGGCAGCTCACGGTTTCTCTTCAGTCATAAGGAAAAGCCATGTGCCGTGGAAGCTCAAGTCAACTGCTGTCCAAGTGGAGCCTCCTGAACCTCCAGGTGCATGGGCAGAACAACCACAAAGCCAGGACCCCATGCCATTTCTAGAACAATTCCTGCGAGTTCAAGGGCATCAGTTATGAGTTTATGACTAATAGAACCACTGCATTTGTCAGAGTAATAAAAACCAAACCAACAAAAGCACTGTAGTGTCAGTCTCCAATGATATTTGATTTGATAGGGAATAGTGTGGCATGGCGGAACAAGGGCAGGCAAAACAGCATCATGCTGAAACACAACAGCACTGCCCAGGCACCCTGTTCCCAGTGCTAGCACCACGACTATGCTGGCCATGTCCACCCTCCTGGGATGGCTGTATTGCAGAGCTCTGTCTTCCTCAGTGGGCAGCAGCACTGACCAAATGCCACAGCTGACCACCCGAGGAACCTCTCCCCACACCATATCCCCACAATGCAGCAGCTCTCCTGCTTGTGCAATTTTAAAAGTTAGCGTCTTCATACACTGTCCCCTGTGGACCTCCTTTACAGAGGCAGCAAGTGGTGATGTCCCCAACACATACAGCCAGGTCATAGTCCGCCTCCTGCAACTGCAGATAACATGGTTCGAACAGTCACCACTCCTGCTCAGTGAGCTGCATTCAGCAGCTGTTTAAGTGAAGCCAATTTACTTGGCAGACAAGAAGCTCCCAGATTAACCTGGATCAACTCCGGGTGCTGAGAAACAGTAACAAGCAGCTAGCGGGTGGATCTCAGAAACACGTGCCTCTTCACTGGCGATCAGAATATGCCTGAAGCTGCAGAGAAGTGATGGCACTCATTCAGCATTGTGTCAGAGATGGACATGGGAGAGAACCAGAGCGGCTAGAGTCCCTTCTCCTCTTAGACCACTTCACTTCTTAGTGCCTCATTTAGACATTTTACAGTACAGGAAAGTATACACATTATATAAGCGCTAATTATATGGTGTAAAGGGTTCCTACTTCTGATTTAAGGAGAGCATTAGTACATTATTCATTACTTCAACTTTTACTCTTTGCTATTTGGATCATTGCTGTGTTTTTTGTAGCACCCCCTTTCCTCCCCATTTAGTCAAATAGTTCCTTGTTATAATTTTGATTACAATTTGCAAACACTGGTTTGTGGAGGATTAACTATGGTGGTGGAGGCAAAACAAAAATCCAGCAGATGACCTAGTGCTAGTTTAGAAGCACAGAACAGTAACAGGAAGTGTCACAGTCTTCTTCTCAGCAAGACTCTCTTAAGCAGCAGAAGTCTTAGGTTGTTTCTTTCTCAAAAGGGCATCAAATAAATCCCCAAACACTGAACACCTACAGCTTAACCTTCAATGGCCATATGTTATTTAAAAAATAAATAAAAATAAGTAAAAACTCAAACCAAAAGCAGAACACCTAAGAAATCACACAGACTGGAAGGACGGAAAGGGTCATTAATTTCATTACAGAGCTCTCATGAAACACTGATGCCTGCAAACTGTCACAACTGTCACACTGCACAGCCAGCACGTAGGTACATAACCACTTACTACAGAAAGTTGTAGAAATGATCATTACATAAATTCCAGAGGGCTGTGTCTATGGAGGAATTTTATTTAACCAGCCTGCTACTATCCTCTAAGCAAAATAAAAAAGATTTAAGGTCTAAAGCAAGGAGGACTTGTCATATCTGCCTCACCAAAAGCATAATAGGGGAAAATAAACATAATTCTGCTGCGTCAGCTCTGTCACCAAAGGTCTTCCTTTAGAGAGGGCACAGGTAAACTTAAAAGCAAAACTCCAAATCCTTCTAAATTTAAAAGGATGTGAGCTTGTTGGGGATTTAAAAAAAAACCAAAATAATCTTTTTAAGGCTTTTCAAAGAGCCACGGAAAGGAGATTTTGTTAAATACATGATTCTCACCATCTTCTTATTTGTGCTATGCAGCGTAGGGCAAAGATTTAAGGCGCTTTGCCTGTGAGTGGATGCAGCTTGACACGAGCTGCGGCAGTGTGCATTCCCTGAACTGAAGTAACCCTGCACAGGCAGGGATCCAGCCAGACATCTTAGGGGTTACTAGGATTCATATTTAAAGAGGAGAAACACTGACTCTCTCTCTCTCACTAATAAAAATAAAAATTGCCAAAGGCAGATGTCTCTGTGTGCTTAAATTCAGTTTGGATAATATGTGGTTGGGATTGCATTGTCACAGGATTTAATAAGAGGAAGTTCTCTTATCTCCCTTGGTTAAGCAAAAAAAACATGTCTTTTTTTGCTTTACAGAGAAAAGAGGAAAAATAGCACACACACCACACAGCCTCTGTACTGGTGTAAGGGGCAGGAAAAAAAAGTTACTGATGTTTTGCAAGTCCTAGCAGTATCAGAAAGGTTAATAGAGTTCACTGAAGTTCTAATAGTGCATAACTCTAGCATACCTGCACAAAAAGGTGATTTCATTTGTTTTCTTGTTTATTGCTCCACAGGACAGGGCTCAGAAAAGATAAGAGGTTTGGAGGCAGATGCCATTGACTAGTTCCCCTTGCCATTCACCTTGGCTAAGCAGAATAGTTTTATGTAGCTGTGCAGCAAAAGTAAAGTACTGAAGCTTCCAGACACAGCATCACATTAATCACTTCAACCAGGTGGCCAGGATACCCAGTGAGAAGGAAAGCCTCCACACTTTCTCCTAATGAAAGGGAGTCAATGGCACAGCATCTCAGAAGGCACCTGTCTCCCCACTGGGCTGGCTGCTCTCACACATGATGCCAATCAGACACCTGGGGCTTCCTGAATCTGAATCTACAACAGAACTGCCTACAGTCCCTTAGATGCTCACCAGTATTCCACTAGTTTAAGCAATAAAATACTAAGCTTAAGCAATAAAATACTAAGCAAATGACAACAAATCACACGCCCTCCCAAATACCTGAAACCTCAACACTCAGGAAAAGACTGGCCATGCCACAGATGATGAAAAGAAAGCAGGTATGGCAGCACTCAACCACTTCACTGAAGAAAAAAGCTGAGCACAAGATTACACTTTGTTATCTCACCCCAATAAGGTCATTGTGAAGCAGCACCGTCCTTGGAGAAAGGAGCTTGAGGAAAGAAAAAGTGATTCCTAATGGAGCAGACAGGTAGGATGGGTCTCTGGGTGACACCACAGGTCAACATCAATATCTTACTGAGTCCACAGGATACCCAGTGAAGCCATGACAGCAAGCTCGGGTGGCCCCACTTGGGACAGTGCCACATATACAAATGACCATGTAGTGACACAGGAGGATGAGGAAAACAGCAGTACACTTGAGGAGGGAGGAAAGGCTTCAAACACGAAGAGGCTGCATTCATGTGTTCCTCTTCTAGGAGAGCATAGCGAGGAGACGACAACATATGTAACACCTCATGATGCAAGCACAGAATAAAATGCTAAGGACAGCTTTCCCAGAAAAGAAGGACGGAAGAAGGGAGCAGAAAGGAAAATTTGAAATTGTCCTTCTCCTCTTCAGAAAAAAGCAGAAATAGTTCAGGCAAAAAAACCCTACAGAATTTAGTAGTCAGAATGGACAGAAAAAGAGGCTGAGCAATCACTGGAGGAGATCCTCAGCAGCGATGTTCCTCCTTTCTCTGCAAAGGGAGGGTCTTGGGCTGGATTGCAGAATGCTGCTCTCTTCCCAGAGCCCCAAAGAGCAGAGTGAGGATCACCAAAAACTTTGCACCAGCTGAAGTCTGCAGACCATGCAGGAGGAGTGGGCACACACAGGCATGAGCAGCCAATGGCACAACTTCTGCCTATACAAAGAAAACCAGGTTATTGGATACCAGCTGCTACTTCATGAAATACAAAGACAACTCACCTTGTAAGAAGCCATTACCCCTGTGCATACACAGTAACAACGGTGGAGTTTCTGCTCAGTCATAAAGCACTCAAGAAAATACCCATTGCCCTGACACACAGCAAGAAAGCCAGAGCTGGAGAGACAACCTGTTCTGATGAGCAAGCAGGGGACATGTGTGCATGCACAGACACAAAGACAGCATGCAAAGCGAGTTTGGTAACACCAAGAGGTGAGCCAACATTTTGTTGGGATCAATCTGCTCCCTGCCACCTCCCAGCAGGAAAACACTGCTGTCATGAATTAGTCAATGTCACCACAAACCACCTCATTGCCAGCTCTGCGCTGAAGAAATCTCACATGGCAGGCAAACCATCTGATGTCCTAAGCCAGCAGAGCCAGGGTGCTGGCCTTTTACTTTCCTCTCTCCCCACCCCCATCCCAAAACACAATAATGCTCTGAAACCCTCTTTCAAGATGGGAAACACCCATCATGTCTACAGGATGTGAGAGGCGAAAGGGATGTGGGTTAGTTGGAGGACGTGCAGCAATGTGCCTCCAACTGCTGTGCACTTTAAGTCATACCATTGCATGACCTAAAGCTCAGAGTAGGCAGCAGCAAACCATAGAATAATATAATCATTTAGGTTGGAAAAGACCTCGAAGATCACCAGGCCCATTAACATAACACTGCCAAGTCCACCACTAAACCACATCTCTAAATGCCACATCTACACATCTTTTAAATACCTCCAGGGTTGGTGATTCAACCAGCTCCCTTGGCAGCCTGTTCCAAAGCTTGGCAATCCTTTCGGTGAAGAAATTTTTCCTAATATCCAATCTAATATCATGCATACCAGTGAGGGATCTGTCTGTGAGGTACCCTACCCACTACCCGCTTTAGCTGTCCTATCTCCAGGGAACACAGCCTTTTCCACAGGGCATAGCTCTGAAAGTAGAAAGTGTGAGATTATGGATCACAACAGTCTGCAAAATTTGTAAGTGTAGTTCTAAATTAATTCTTCTATTTTTTTAGAAACTATCTTCACCATTTCTGAATATTCAGAACAGGCAAAACTTTAAAGTTAGATCCCAACCCTGCAAAGGGAGGCTGCAACATCTATACACCACTGCTTTAGGGATTCTAGCCATGCTGTCTGGTGCTCATGGTTATAGATGTTTCCAGGTTCTTATCACTAGGAGAAACCCTGAAAAAAACCCAAACTATCAAACTGTGTGTATGAGCTTCTCTAGCATACCTCTGTGAGCCACAAAGCACGGTATTAATTCAACCTCAGCTTCCCTCTCCTCAAATCATCTCCTTTAGCACTCCAAACACACACAGCTAATAACATCAGAAGGGTCAGCTAAGCAAATAGCAGCACAGCCAGGTGAAACAGGAGAAGTATTCATTTCACCTGGGCTCCTGACCTGCTAGAAGGCAGGAAGAGGTGATGTAACTTAGCTGGGATAAAGTTTTTTCATCCTTTACTTGCTCTTTCTCCTTGGGCCTGTGAATGTGTTGATACCTGTGCAAAGTCTTCTGGAGTAGCACCTTCAGGTATGAGGTGGGTTAACCTCAAGGCCACTGTCTTAGAAATGATGCAATCCAAACCTCCAAAGTCAAATCCCTGGACTAAAAGATGTCCTTGTAAAGACATTTGAATATATCTATATATTCACTACATTGTTCTCACTGTGTCCTTGAATCTGTGTTTGGAAAAAAAAAAAAGGCCAATTCAGTAGAAAGCATCATCCTCCTCCCTGTCCCATTAACCTGCTTTTATTTCCCCTGGCTACCAGCACACAAAGAGAAACGGCAAACCAGTAGCAAATCATACCCCAAGTAACTGCAAGCGAGGTTGAGAGGGGGGTGGCATTTCTTCCTGCTGAAACCCAGCAGCCCCACCGGGCTGAACATTTGTGCTTCTTGACAGTGGGCCAGCAAGCAGAGAAATGAAGCCCTGCCACAAGCCAGCCTGGCTATCTGGGCATCCTCACTAGCAGTAGCACTCCACTGAGCCGAGGGCTCATACCAGCATCACACCATATAGCCGCCCTCCACCTTGGCTCATTGCTAATTCAGGGTTACGTTATTCCCATGAACTGCTGTTTGTGTCTCTGCGTGGAAAGCCAACAAGGGAACATGCTAGCCTTCCGAAAAACCATACTCTGTGAGGAGGAGGGGATTAGGAGGGAACAATGCTGGAGTGTCTTTAGTGAGCTGGAAGCAATCCCAGCTCCTAGCTACACAATGACATGCAGGAAGGAGTTTTGAAAGCTTCCCAGTCACAGAGGACTCCTGTGTGCCAGGCTTGGAGACGTCTGGACATAAAAATGGCCTTTACAGCATAAGGATGCAAGAGGACTACAGAACCCCACACACAGATTGGCCCCGGCCAAGTGGGGAATGGTGGCTAAAGCTTAGCTTTTTCTTTCTTGGCTTTGGGTGCTAATTGATTAATCCAGATCCTTAACCTTATTGAGGTCAGGGGCTTCAGCACTAAACGGTCTTAGAAATGCCAGACTTTCACGGGAATGAGAAAGTCCACTTGCCCAGGCCCAGAGCTCTCCAAATACTGGAGCTAAAGTGCAATTTTATGTTGGAAAAGAATGACAGGAGGAGATCATGCTTGCTGGGATGCACATAGTGGTGCAAAATCATGTCTCATGCAATTTTCAATATGATTTGCATGTGTTGTAACAAGCTCCAAGGCACATAAAGCAGCTCTTAACAAACTATATGCACGGCATGAAACAGGATCACGTGGATACTCATGAAGATGTTCCCCATCGGTTCGCTCTGATGCCCTGCCAGCCACTGTGATGTCATGCCTTCCTCCAGCCTGCCACAGACCTTCTCAAGCTTGAAGAGGCGATAACCCCCAAAACTAGTGGAGAAACAGTGAAGGTGGCAATGGAGACACCCACAGGGAGCAGGAGTGAGAACATCGAATGCTGAGCCCCAGCGACAATTTTATTGGATTCAATAGTGGACATAAAGCAACATAAAGAGGGTACCAGTGATTCTTATCAATGGTGCTTACACACCTGTAGGCCTACAAAGCCCATGGAGGAGAAATTATAAACCTTTCACAACACTGATTCCATTCCTGTTTCTTGATTATTCTGAGGATGAAGTAATCATTGCTCCACAGAAAGCATTTCAGATTATTTGAAGAGGTGTGCCTCACACAGACTTTGTTAGTGTGACTGCCTCCTAAAGCTGTGCCATAGAAACAATCTATAAAAACAATCAAACCAATGATTTAATACCTACAGACAATAACACAGTACAAAAATATATCAAGCTTGCCATTCATTGCACCCACAAGGCAAAATGCCAGTAAGGAAAACAGGACGTAAAAATAGGGTGACGGGGAAACATGCAGGAGTGCTTGACTGGATGAAGCATTCCAGAGGATGAAAACAAGGAATAATCAAACTGCCCAAAACTTAACCACCAACTCAATGGGATAAAGCTTCAAGATTTGACAGCATTTCCAAGAGTGTTCCAGTTTTGAGGAGAAGATCTGGGAGGTGAAACCGGAGCCAAGCACAGGGAATAATAAAAATGGAAGCAACAATCTCTGTGCTTTTTTTGGATGGTGAATTCATGCTCCCCAATAACATGAAATTGGGCTGCAGCAGAAAAATACACATGCAAATTTCTGCTCCAGAAGAACTGAAGTTTTTAGACCATCATAGTTACATTCCTAGTGAAAAACACACTTAGGCACGAATTTAGAGAGTACACACACTTAGTGCTGATCTGCCTTTAGACTCCAAAACAATCCCACAAAACATACTGATACGTACTTTAAAAACTGGGGCACAGAGAGCCTTGCATGGGCAACTCAGGCTTTCTCCTACAAATACCAAGGATTAACCAAATCAAGTTGGCACTGATGATAAATGGCACCACCGTGACAAAGCTGATACTCCGCCAGTACTTTCTATTTTTAAGAGATATTCTGAACAGTGTGCTGTGTTGAAGAGCTGCTAGACGAAAAGATTCTTCTGATATAAATTCATCAGTCTCTCCTCACAGAGCTGATGTCTCCAGACACTATCTTTGGGAAGATAAGATGCATATGGAAGAGGAATCGTAAACTGTCGGTGCAGCACGCACCCATACAGCATAATCAGATAGGAAAAAACTGCTGAGCGCTCGTGCTGCCAAATGCCTAACATACACACAAACCCCTTTTAAACAACTGCTCTAGGAAGTTAAAAATAATTCCATGTCATACATATCAGGAAGCTGACAAGTTGTTTTTCTGCAGAGCTTTTAGTACCTCCGAGGAAGAGAAATCAAAAACATAAATACTTTTTTCCTTTAAAGCAGCGGTACAGAAGCCTCCTCTAACTGCAAGAATTCCCAAACCCCACCCCCCCCCCCCCATAATAAAAAGCAAGGCTGCAGTTTTAGGCAGGTTTTGCCTAAAACTTGAGATATCTTAAAAGTCACTGAAATTCAAACTGCCTGAAAAGAGGCCTCAGTAGAGGAGAAAGAAATGCTGCAGCACATCCTGGAGCAAGAAAACAGTGTTAGAATGATTTAGGGGAAGTATCACAGATGATCCAAGGAACTGAAGTCATTCAACCCTCAGGGTGTGAAGGCAAAGGCTTGATCAAGAAGCACTTGAAATAACTGGAAGTGCTCAAGTGCAAGACGATTTAAAAGTCAAGTGAAGCCAGAGAAAAGCTTTAGGTTCAGTAGGACTGGAAAGAGGACATGGAAGGGGGTCATGTTCAGGTTGCAAGAGCAAGCTTCAAAGGTCAAAGATAGAAGCAAGTTTATGAGGCAATTTCCTTTCAGCCTATGCACAATCAATATATGAGATATCTACCCAGTTTCTAACTTTCGGTTTCTTTTTGCCAAATCTGAGGGCACAGCTGGGCACATAGGCAAGGATGGGTCACCATCCTTAGGCAAGGATGGGTCACCATCCTTGCAGACAGCTCCTCAAAAAAGCTACTGAACTCCATACACACATGCACAAAAAAAAAAAAAAAGTCAGAAATGGATGGAGAAGCAAGTCAAACCACAGCCAAGTCCAAGTGCTCTCAGTTTAAAAAAGAAATGTGAAACACCACATGCTTGGGGGTGGCTTTTGCACAGCTTCCATCCACCAGCAATGCTTTCAGAATTTCTACTGACAACAGCTCTGAGTGGAAATTGTCCAAATATTTCTTAAATCCAAAAGCTGATGAGAGAGGACTGTTCAGCCCCAGAAACTTTATCTCGTTTTTTCAGCCATGACTTGCTTTTCTGCAGTGTTGCTCTTCACCAAAAACTCAGAAGCAATTAAAACAAGGTATGGTGGGGGTTTTTTGATAACCAAAGCGTAATCTTTACCAAGAGATCCCTCTGGGATGTGTTGGAAATACATCTGTGCTATCTGCCAGCAGTACCAACCCCTTACCCAGGCCACATGCTCAGTGCCATGTTTTCAGGAGAGCAGCCAGCACGAAGGACACTGGGCAGCGCTGGTAGTGCAGTCTCCGTTGATTGTGAAAGAGGTCTGTAAACACAGCTAGAGATAAGGGAAAGAGCTGTACAAAGGACAAGCAGAAAGATATAGACAGATAGCCAAAAACTGCACTTCCGTTGCTGCCAAAACCATAAGAGAACTTGGGCTGGCCAGAATAAAGGTTGCAAAGGGTAGTCAGGTACCACTGTGGCATTTTCCTCACAATAACATTTACTTTAGCACTTAATTCAGCTGTGGCTCTGGTGTTTTATTTATGGGAGCGGAATCTCTTGCAGACACGGTGTTCTTTCTCTCCCATGTACAGTGGGGCTGGTATGTGCCTCACCACTCGAGCCCCACACATAACAAGAGGGGAACAATTCAAAGATTTCTCTCAGGTGGTCCTGACTTGAGTGGAAGAGCCACTATGTTAGCCTAGATGGTATTACCACTGGAAAATTCCTGCCCTGTTAGAAAAGCAGACTGTTTTAAAACAACTAATATGGGTTGTTCCCAGCTAAGACTATCTTCCTTGACAGGGTTTCACACTTTTCCATACTTTTGTCTGCTTAGAAGGAGGAAAAAAAAAAGAAGAGGAGTTAGGTAGTCATTTTACATGTTATGGGCAGTAGGTTTGACAGCAAACCTGTTGAACTGGCATTGTGTGTATAAAAGCAAAACTTGCCTATTTTACAGTTCATTTTTCAATACCAAATTAAGACTTGCTTTTGTCACAACACCCTGCAATTCAGTGGTGCTGAAATGGAACCATACTTGGCCTTATTTGTTTAAATAGAATAAATAAAGAAACCAAATACAAGGTTTCTAAGTTAACATCCAGCGTGTATCCAACAGCTCACTGCTTCCAGTTTGGCAGAAAGGTGACTAACCTTTATGCCAGCCAAGCCTGGGAGAGGGAGGGAGGGCAGTGACCGGCAGTGACCTCAAGTGAGCCTGGAGCAAGCCCTCGGCAGCCGAGCGCCTGCGCCTCCACACCCGCAGGACTGTGACCAACGGGCCGACACGGAAGCGGAGGGGAACAACAGAGCTATAAATATCAGGGAGTCAAAGGATAAGTCTGAAGGCAAAAGCAACAGCCTCTTTATGCTGCAGCCCGCAGAGGTTTATGCTCCCCCCCACCCTTGCGAAGCGAAGGGAAGGGCAGCTGAGCAGGACTGGCAGCGTGTGCTGAGCACCAGGGATTTAGGGCAGGCAGGCTGCTGCCACCGCCACACACAGCAAAGGCAGAGTTGATCAATTAGCTGTTCAGTAACCCATTAAAAACCCGTTCAGCTGTGAACGGCCTGGACAGCTGTTGTAGCTAAATTTGCACAGGAGCTCAAGCACGCTACCTGAAACGCCTATAAAAACAGAGCAAAAAATAGACACACAGAAGGAAAAGGAAATTTTCCAGTTCCTCCTCTTCATCCATACCCACAAGCAATGGCATGAACTGCTCTCAGGTACAGCCTTGCCCATAAGGATGTTCACTACAAAGAGCAGGAGGGCATTACTGTGCTCTTTAACTGTATTCCCACACCCTGTGACAGACATGAGGACAGCATAGGCAGACAGACAGCCTAGATAGCCATGTGGCCCCCTTCCAGACAGCATCAGTCAGAGAGACTCCAATCTGCTCTGCACAAGTGGGCTGCATTTATTCCGTTATTTGTGAATGCAAACACAGTACATTCAGTAACCACAATATTCTCAGCCATCCTTAGCACAGACGACAATCTAATTCCAAATGTATTTTTCCAGAGGAATTGTTTTTTAAATTGTACTTTTATACACAGTTGAACTTCTGGAACATGCACACACGTGAGGCACATGCAGGGTAAATGTATTCCTCTTACTCACTAGCCTCTAATAATTTTACCACAGGCACTGGAAATAACAGCTTGGCATTGACACCGGGTTCCTGCCTACACAAACCCCCAGCAGCAGGGATGGAAAGGAGGTCAGCGGCACTCAGCCTCCCCAACGGCGACCCAGCAGTTTAAAAACACTTGTGCCGTTTGAAAATGCCACACAGCTTGATCAGGGCATGGATATGTGCTGCATATGCTGGGGGTGAGATGAAACAGTTTATTCCCAGAAAACATCCTTTTTTACCACAGCTACATATTCCCTTCATATTTATCTGCTGTTGATATGATGCCCACCCTGCTCTCAACACCTTATAGGGCTTTTCAGAAGCCACTGTGAATCACCCAGGTCCAAGATGAGGGAGAGGACCATGATGAGAAAGAATGTCTCCAGTAGGTCTCACCCTGCCTCAGCAAAGCCACTATGCACTTTTATTCTCCAATAAATCAGTGGGAATTGCCAGCTATTATTCAAACAAGCATAGACCCTCTGTAAAACAATAACAAAAAAATCTGGAAGTGAAGAAGCTACTGAGTTCCTATTTTTAAGCACTATTATTAATAACATGCCACAGTTCTTGTCTCTATCACCACAACATATAATAGCATTGAGAAATTACTGCAGCATATTGTAATTATTTCACTAAGGACTCGGTGCCTCCGTCTGTCAGCTTATACCTGCATCACAACGAAGAACAATGCGACCTAAAAATAAGTTACATGCACACTGTAATCTATGCCCTATCACCTCTTCTCTGCTCATCCGGCCAAGCCTTGAAATCATGATTTGGGCAAGACTCCCAGAGAAACACTAATTAGAGACTGAAGAAGCAGGGTCCTCCTAACAGTGCAGCTGTAGGAAACACGCTAAAGCCCAACTCCATCAAGAAGCGCCAAGCTAAATCTGTAAAAATCAGATTGCCTCCTAAGTGTCCCTGTTTAACTGGGGAGACCCGTGTTCACAGTGAGATAGACTAGCTCTTGGTTTCAGAGACAGTGTTTTCCTCTGGTGAACAGGGACTGACCAAGTTACTGCTTGGATCTTGTCAGGAATTCAAAGTACTTAATTCCCATGTTCGTAGTCCCTTGGTCTTTCTTTCCTAGTAAGAACAGCAGCAGCATCTTTTACCTTCAGGAATGGTCCTATTACTCTTTTCAAAGACAAAGCTAGAAAACCACCCTTCCTGCAGCTGTACCTCGAGTTCCCAAACCACAGAAAAATCACAAAGCATTAAACATTTCTGCTCACAGGATGGAGCTCTATGTGTAGCTACCTCATCTGTCTTCTACGGTCATGTAGTACATGCTTTCTGAAAAGCAGGATAAGGTTATAGTCTTGTGGCCTCTGCTCATGATTCAGGAGCAGTCAGTACAGCATCACTTCATAATTCACCAATTTATTACCATAAATCAGCCAATCCATTTAATCTTTGCCACATGGAATACAGCAAATCTTGCAGGATCTGCAGGAGTAAGCTGGCAGCTCTAGTTTATCAAAATACCTGCAATCTGCAACATGAATCCAGTGACATGAAATATGTGTGTAGAATAGCCCAGCAGGCCTGGATTGAAATTATGTGGCCATTAAGTACTGCCAGATGTATCAATTACACATGTTGGGAGAAAAAGTAATATAGGAACCAATGTTTTCCCCACTAATCTGTTTCATTTTAGTCAAGCTTTATGGTGCAAGTAACAGTGGTGGGTTATGGTTATAAGTTTAAAAAAGGAGAAAAAAAAATAAGGTTTATTTTATATGGATAAGCCAGCCTTTAACTGTACCATTCTTCCAACCACATTCTCAACTATAAATCATATAAAAATGACTGATTAGCTGAAGCCCCTCAAATGTTCAAGGAATAGGTTGAGGTAGTTGTTCAAAAGTTAACACGATGCCCAGAACTCATCTGAAAACAGAAAATCCCTGGGAAGGCTACTCGGGGTGATTTCAAGGGTCTGATCTAAATGCCTGGGCCATGTCTGAGGAAGAAAAGCTGTGGGGACTGTGACAAACCCACCAGATTCACAGCTATCAACAAAGACCAAGAAGGATCAAACAGCTCAGTGCATTCCCCTCTGAGTTCTCCTGCAGAGTACACGCTCCAGATGCCATGGACACAAAGTCTCAATACAGGGATGGTGTACACCCTTCATGATCTTGTTGTAAGTCCACCCACTGCTTTTGACTTCTCCTGCAAAGACTCAGGAGTTGCAAAGTATCTCCTGCGACCACACCTCCTCATGCAAGAGGAGCAGGTGATATCCGTATAGAAGGTCTCGGTACTGCATCCATATGAAGCAGAAGTTTGGAAGTGGAATTTAACTGACGTATTATTTTATTAATTTGAAACTGACATCACCTGTTCCCCCAGCAGCAGTCCTGAGAGGAGCTGGAACCCCTGTCCAAGATGGGTGCAGTACTGCAGAGGAGCCCTAACGCCCAGGGAGATAGTTATGCTCTTTAGCATTGAGCTCCACAGTCTTCATGTGGTTTTACACAGACAGAGAAATGGGTCAAATCCCAAAATGGAGTAAACCCATAGAGTTTCATTTCACTGGAAAACTACATAACTCGGGGTATGACCTGAGAAGATCCTGCTGCTTTCCCCTGCCAGATGGTATGTAAAAGGCAGTTTAAGTCTCCCAGTAATGCCCAGTGAGTAAAATATTGTTGGTCTCACGCAGGTGGAGGCCAAAAAAAAACCAACACAAAAGCCAACCCCAAAACCAACAGCTCTTCCTTCCATCACCCCATTTCTTTTGTCCCCTGAGGTATTAGAAAGTGCAAATTAATGGTGGCTTTACATGCAATCTTTATTTCTACTGCTCATTAAAATCCCTTTGTTGAGTGCACATAGATGATATCATCTAACAATTCCTTTTTTCTCAAGTTTTTTCTAAAGTTGCAGGAGGCAGGATTTCCCTTCTATTACATAAGGAGAAGAGGGTGTATTTGTTCTTTTGCCCTTTAAGACTTGTTAGCACGGTCAGGTTACTTGAGCCAGGCCCTTTTTCCTGATCTTTTCTTACAGGGGAATTATTCTTGGCAAGGCTCCAGCCTAGTATTAACCCAATGGAGAAAAACCAAGTGGCTGTATAAAGAAAGACATAAAACAGACCCACCTCGGGGCTTTGCCCAATCACCGAGTAGAAATAACAACAGAGTAGAAATAACAAATACAAGCTGGTGCTCAGTCTCCAAAGCATGCAAGCACAACCATCACTAGTACTATGATACACTACTACGATGTCTGTTTGGTGGTGGTACAATCCTTTTCTGCCATCCTGACAGGAAATAAGGTTACAAGCCAGCAGGCGAGGTACCACACCACAACTCTTCCCAAGCAAAGCATCAAGCCCCAGTAGTAAAGAACTGCCTTTCATAGCGACCTCACCTTTCAGCCCAGACTAAGAGACTGAAGAGGAAAGCAGAACGCCCATCCTGTTATTTATTGTAGGGGAGTGATGGGAAAGTGATTCTCCCACCTCCAGCACCTAGTGCAGGGATCTGAACAAGTTGAATTTTTCATCATCTCTTAATAGGAAGAGGCTGCTTCAGAAGCTTGTCTTTTTATTAGGTGATGAGATGATGTGCTTCGGGTGACCTGGGGTAAGTAGGACTAGGAAGAGGAACTTCCAAGTATGGTGGCACAGCAAGGATTACCCAGGGATTGTCTACCTACCCACTGCCACCCAGGAGGCAATTTTGGGCTGAGGTTTACCTACTGTACCCCCAGCTGGAACACCAATTTAAGTCTCAGACACACAAATGGAGGTTAACTTCTTCCCTTTGAGAGATCTCTGTTCTTCTACCTAACCAAAGTGAAAACAGCTAACCAGTTACAAAGCTGGGGGAGAAAGAAGGGCTGACATGTTCCTAAGACTTGCTGTCCACAAAATTAAGCCAAGGAAAAAAAAAAATCATCAGTGCTAAGTACAAACCTGATATTGGTATTGGTTTCTGTTATCCTACAGGCATGCAAGAAATAATTCTTTTATAGTGAAGAGAATCAATCACTGGAACAATCTCCCAGGGATGTAGAAGAGCCCCAGTGCTGGCGGTTTTCAAGGTGCGACAGGACATGGTGCTAGATAATTTCATCTAGGCTTCCTTTCCCATGAAAGGTGGGACCAGATATTCTGAGTTCACTTTCAACCTGGGCTCTTCTATGGTTCTGTAGTTTTTGCAACAACTGTTAAGGGTTTTTGCATCTAGAATATGTAACTGCACCAAGAAGCTGACCAAAGCAAGCAACAGAGGAAAAGAGCAGCTGAACTGCTTGACATCTAGAAGGAAAAAGAGCTGGGCTCTGTGGACCTTGGGACCCCACCATCATCCTGACACACAGTCCCCCACCTTTAGATAGAGTGCAAGTTCTGGCTTTCAAACCCTCTATGAATTTTCATTTACTCAAACGCAAAGAAAAAAAATAAAATAGTTAAGAGGCCCTCACAAAGTTACCACTTACTATTATACAGCACAACAAAAAACAGTTGGAAAATCTCTGCTGCAAACCATGTTGGGAAAGGTGCACAAGTGATTACTGCCTCCAGCTACTAGCAAACTTTCAAGCAAGCCGTCCAATTAGAGGATGCACTTTTAGGATGCCGTGTGTATCAGTCAGCGTCACACACGCCTGCATCAGGCTTCCTGATGTGGTCACCCAGCTGGCACCTCAACACTAAACAGCCAGAGAAAGCGGTCACAGGGTGTTGTGGGAGTCACAAACTCAGTTTATGGCACGGAGGGACAGGCCTGAGGCAGGTATGGATGAGGAGTGGAAAGAGTGCCCTTCCCTATGGACTTAGGGTGTAGAAAAGCCCTGGGGTACCTCCACCTACCTTAGCCAGAGGAAACATCTCTGGTGGGGCTATTTATCCCCTGCACAAAAACACTTGTTGCCTTTGCCCTTTGATCATGCTATCCTTACCCTATTTTCTTTTAGGGGTTTTTTGTGAGAAGAAGCAGTTGGTTTCTTCATCCTGCCCAAGAATGGAGAGAGAGGACAGAGAGGCCAGCTGGAGGAGGTGATCTACATCCCCTGAGCCAGACCAATTCTGCCCCCCGTCAATAAATCCCAGATTTGCTGAACAACACCTACAAGAAACACCACAGGCTTGGGCAAATTCCCCCAGATTTGATACTTCAATCCAGTTATGTGTCATGCTCACATACTCGTTCATCACATTAAGCTCTTCTAAAATTACCCTCTAGTCCTCTGAATGAAAACACCTCGCTCCTTCACTTCAAACATTGTGATAAACATAGATCCTTGTAATATGAGAAAAGAGGGTGAGGACCTTGCTGTATTTCATTTTTGTACTGCAGTAATGAATTTCAAAATAGCCTAGCAGTAGTAGTCATGCTTACAGATTTAGTATACATTCCCTTCAGTGCTCTTCAGAAATTTAGCACTTCTGGTAACAAGCGTGAAGATTTCGGGTTGCTTTGCTTTTTTTTTTTTTTTTTATCCCTCTCTTCCCTTCAGCAGATTATAATGTGACATTTTCTCTCTTTTTGTTTGTTTTGAATGAAGGTTTGGCCCTCTTTCTGCAAAACTGTTCCCTCAGTGCAAAGGACATAAAGGGCTGGAAGACAGCAAGACCTTCATCTTCTAGCCTCACCTGGAAACGAGCAGTACTTTTCCCTGTTGTTAACACCTGAAAGAAAAGGCCCAAGGGGTTTTAAAGCTACTTGCTTTGAACTGGTCATGAAAAAAAACAAAGCCAAACAAAACACCAAGCAAAAATAAACAAAGTGCAAACCCCAAAGCAAGTGCCAAAGCAGCCTTTAAACTGGCATAAAAGTCCCCAATACGCCAAATTGAGATTGTTTATGGGTCTCTACACAGTTTTACTAATCTTCTTGACTTGCTGTGCTTTACTTCTGAACTTAAAAAGCTAGGTGAGGCAGGTCCTCCAACAGAAGCACTGCAACAAGACAGTACTCCAGCTCCTGAGAGCATCCCAGACTACTTGACACCACCCTGGACTATAAGGGACCAGCATGAAGGAGCACACTTATGTACATGAGGGCAGCTGTGCATAAAGTACATCAGCAAGCAGATGCCCATCAGCATAACTTGTGAGAGCATCTACCTACTGTCAGACCAAACGGCCTTCAGATCCTCTGGGCAACAGCTTGGGTCATAGCTGGAGACTTCAGAACACGTGAGACACGGGCTGAGCACACAGAGCACCTTGATTTATGGATTTTGTGAGGCTTAAGTGCTGGTGAGCCCCGTGCAGTGGTGTACTCTCGTTTGCAGGAGCAAGAGATTAATTTCTGCAGTCGACTACTGAAGCTGGTCTACCTGGGCAAAGATTAGTTTGCAAGGCACTTTATCCACTCTCAGGGTATACAACCGGAGTCGGAAGGGAGACCACAACGCTCACACACTGAAAGAAGGCAGTTTATGGCCTCAGCTAAGGCCGTTTTACAGCTGCAAAGCTCCACTGACCTCAGCAATGCTTGCACAAACTAGAGGAAATTCCTTCCTAAGGTGCTAAGTATGGCTTTTCCCACCATATACTTTTTTCCTGCATCACGTTGATTTTTTCTGATCCCACGTTTATTTTCCCAGGAAAGTTTTGCAGGCTTGTCTGTGGATGCACATTACTCTCATTTCTTTCCAGCTTCTCACGTTATCACAAATAGGATCAAGTACAGCAAACAATCGCATAGTACTCTCCCTGTGTGATTGATGACACAGATACGTGCAACAAAACAGAACAAAAACAAGTACTTATATCAGGCTCCTTTGACACTTCAAAGTATCAGGGAGACCTTTCACAGCACCCAGCACAACTGAGCGCCTGTTCGCTAATCTGGATGAAACAAAGTACCGTGCAGTTTAAGTGCAAAAATAAAACACACTGCTGGGGCTACACTGCATACACAGTGGCCAGCTTTGGCTAAGGCAAGTTTATTTTAGAAGGCATTCTCTCTGCCTAGTTTTTGTAATAAGTGAACTACTTTGTTTGGGTTTCTTTCTCCAAAATGCCGAAGATGCAGAAGTGGTAATTAACACTTTACTGGATAAGGTCCTTCAAAATCCCTAATATATATATATAATTAATTAAAAATAATTCAAAATCACTTTTCTTCCAAAACTGGATTATTACAATAATCCTGAGGCTAGTGATAGACCTGCTGAGGACAGAAACTCAGGTTATCTGCCTCTGCCCCCTACCCTGATGTCCAATCCCACCAGACTTCATCCTAAGATCTGCTCCAGCCAACCAGCTGTTCACAAAAAAAAAACAAGAGTGGGAATGAAGGGGGAAGTAGAGCATACCTGAACTATAGAAGCAGAATACTGAAATATGTTAGGCTGAAGCCATCAGTGTAACATCTCAATACCCCTGCTGGTCTATCATCTCC
This sequence comes from Pseudopipra pipra, assembly GCF_036250125.1. Taxonomy (NCBI): domain Eukaryota; kingdom Metazoa; phylum Chordata; class Aves; order Passeriformes; family Pipridae; genus Pseudopipra; species Pseudopipra pipra. The sequence goes on from NC_087549.1 coordinate 107,883,587, forward strand.
ATTTTGGGTATCAAACAGTGATGGCTGCAAGATGACAGATGTTTCCAGGCAGTGCAGAGCAGAGGTATCCCTGACCACAAATACTGTACTGCAGCTCAGGATGTCATATCACTGTCACTATCCTTCTCGCACGCCTGACCTCTGCAACTGCACCACCAAGAGTGATTATTCAGCATATTATTGGAAAAGGACAGAGCTCATGGTGCACCAGAGTTAACGGTTCATCATCACTTCACATCCCCATAATATCCCTTTTGCAGAAGTCCAAGAGTCTCCTGTCCCTATTCATTTCCAGCTGGAAGTCTGAATGGCAGTCAGAGAGAAAAGTTACTTTATCAATGCTGTAAACTAAATGCCAGATCAGCTGGGACAGATTTGCCACACGGAAAGGAAAGGGTGGCAGTTCTTTCAAAATCCTTATTGCATTCTTACATTGCTGTATCAAGCAGAAAGTTTAGCAAGACAGACATCCCTAGCACTCTTGCCCAATTCCAGAAAACAAAAAGCAAACTCTCAGCTTTTCATTAACACCAGAAGTACCACCCCAGTTTACCACACCGCCAACAGACCTTGCTCCATGCCCACAGTCTCAGTACAATCAGGGGCCCACCTGGCACAGGGACAGTAGAGACTCCCCAGGAAGCTGCCCCACGTCTTGCACCCAAAGGATGAGCTGTCCCTCCAGCTCAGCAGATGCCCCATGACCACTCATTAACAAGCTGTGTCACTCTTGCAGGACGAGCTGTGGCATTCCACGCCTGTTACACAGCCCTTGCCCTGCTACTGCCCCCCAGCTTCTGGCAGGAAAGGCAGTTCTCCATGGCTTTTTCAAAAGGTTCTTGGAGAAACAATCCTTGACCAACCATTAACAGGCCTACCCCACTGTAACAGCTCAGTCTTCTTCCCTGCACAGATGTGTGTACACACATCTCCTCAGGAGGTCAGCTACCTATCAGGTATTACAGCGGCCTTATCAAGGGACAGTCCCAATATTATGACTCAACCAGGGTTCCACTCAAGAAGTGGGAAACACTTAGTATTCCTAGGAAGGAGTGAGTCCCACTAGGATCACAACACGACTCCACAGTTTCCAAACATCAAAGGTATTAATGTATAATCCTACATGAAGGTGAGCCTGCAGGTCAGGTGCTGCCTCTTACCTGTTCTCCAGCAGTGTCATGCACACGACCTCCCGCACACCTGGGTTGTTGGCTTTCTCAATGGAGCAGCTTTGCAGATTCCAAGTAGCCACCCTCAGAACAGGTCTGCCATCTCTCACCCCCCCAAACATCTCCACAGAGGGGCGAGTGGATATGATCTGGGTTGGACCCCCAGGGGGAAAGTCCAGGTCCTCGCTCTGGAGGCTTAGAGAAGTGGGGCTGGGATGAGGCTTGGCCATGAAGTTGAGGCCACCATTGGTGTTTGTCGAAGGGGGCCTGGAACGCTCTGCAAAAATCTGATGCCTGATTTTGTCCAGAAAGGAGGAATTGATGCAGTCCATCCTCACCAGGTCCTCGATACTTTTGAAGGGCCCGTGCTCTTTACGGTAGTCCACGATGCTGTTGGCAATCTTCTCAGTGATGCCACGGATGCTCATGAGCTGCGCCGGGGTGGCGGTATTGATGTTGATCTTGGTGGCGGAGAGGTGGTGCTCAGAGGCCAGGTCCTTGCGCAGTGAGCTGGGCGAGTGCTGCGCCGAGCTGCCCTTGCTGCTCACGCAGATCTCGAACTTCACCTGCTCCAGCTTGGCCGCCCCCACCCCACTCACCAGCGCCAAGTCCTCCACTTTCTTGAAGCCGCCGATATACTCGCGGTACTCCACGATGTTCTGGGCCACCACCCGGGTGACCCCGGGGAGGGTCATCAGCTCCTCCTCCGTGGCCGTGTTGATGTTGAGCCTCTCCTGGTTGACGAGGATGTTGCTGAAGTTGCACGCCGCGCTGAACTTGCGGCTGTGGCACAGGTCGGCCGGGTCGCGGGGGATAGAGCGGTGGCAGCCCAGGCTGCCCCCCATCTCACCGCCGCCGCCACGGGCCGCTGCCGGAGCCGGGGGAGCGGGCTCGGGGCGCTGCCGGGGCTGCCCGCCCGCGACTCATGGACCTCCGCGGGAGGCCGGCGGCGGAGCGGGCGGCTGCGGGGCACCTGCGGACAGACCCCGCACCGCGCGCTCGATCAGCGGACCCGCGGAGGGCTCCCCGGCCCTCCCTCCTCCTGCCGCTCTCCTCGGGAGGCACTGCCGCTCCCCCGCCGCCACAAAAGCCGCCGCAGCCGCTTCCCGCCCGTCGCCGCCCCGTCCCCCGGCGCTCCCAGCGGCTCCTGCCGCTGCCCCAGCCCCGCCGGCGGTAGTAGTAGGTGGGCGGGAGCCCCCGCCCCTTGGCAGGAGAGGCGGGGCTGCCGCCGCCGCCTCCGCCCCCCGGGCGTCACCGCGCCCGCCCCCGCCCGGGCACGGCGGGGACCGGCCGGCGCTGGGAGTGGGGATGAGGGCGGCTGCCCCGGCGGAGCTCCCTCCAGCGGGGTCCCGGCCCCGGCTCTGTGCCGAGCCCCGGCAGGGGGCGAGGAGGAGGAGGCTTGACCTTCTCCTTCCTGCGTGGGCACTCGCCCCCTGGGCACAGTCGGACTAAGAATGTCCCCGGTGCTCTCACCTGGCCGCTAAGGGCAGGCTTTTCCCTTTTCCAGATGAAAGGACGCTCAGACGCTCCTTGCAGCGTTCTTGTCCCAGAAGTTCCCTGGGCTCGCCTCCGTGCAGCTGGCAGGGAATAAGTGTGTTTTCAAACCTCGAGAAAGCCTCATCAGTCATCTCAAAGGGCTTTTTTGTGCACTTGCAGGGCACTATGCTTTCATACATCTGGGTTAAGTCTGCTTTTTTCTTTCTTTACTTTTTTTTTGACATCTCAAGCAATTGTGAGAGTGCTCAACAAACTAAAACTCCCTGCAGAATCATGCTTTTGGACATAATATGTCTGCCTACTGGGTCTGCCTCAGCCCATGGTCCCTGGTCTGCTGCATGCCTAGCTTTTCCCCGAGCCAGGGTATGGCTGTGTATCATCTGTGTGCCTGAGCTTTCATATAGTTTGTTCATGCCCTGGGAGCCACAGCAGCCCACCACAGTCCGTGTTGGTGAAGCCGTTGAACTATTTACCCAGCTTCTACAGTATCCAGTCCCATGCTGCACTGTCTGCAATGCTATCTGTAGCCAAATTAGCTCATTTGAAACTAGCTTGACTGTGCCCACACAGGAGTGACTGCAATGTCAATGAATCCAAAATATAATCGGTGGGTGTAACTGAAAGGGAGGGGGAAGAAAACTGAAAGAAAGAGCAACATATGCTTACAGATGTCAGGTACACTCCCTGATGCTGCCTGCTGTTGACAGTATAAATATATATTTCTTTTAGCTGGACGGAATATGGTACACGTATATTTTCAACATCAAGACTCTTCGTTGCCCCTCTAATGAAAATGGCTTGCAATAGCAGCTTATACATATATTTTTCAATGGAAATTATCTGGGTCCACCTGAAATAAAAAGTTGAACTCATTCATCTTCTTGGTGAGGGAGAATGTTGTGTGCATAAGGGAATGCAGGCTGCACCGGGCTTTTAGACTGCGCAGGGCACTGGTGCTTTAACCCTGGCACTAGATACTCTGCTGCAGATCACATATTTCTCTTCTGTTCGCTTGAGCAACAGAGCTAGAAAATTATCATTACGGGAATGGGTACTGGCTGCATTAGGGTATTGGCTCTCTGCTGACTGCTGGAGTGGAGAAAGTGCTCGCTTAGGTGATTAAATGCTTCCACGTCTACTGGAAAGTGCTCTGTGCACTGCGATAACAGTGGCCAATGCAGCAGAAGTCATGCTGGGCCTATTCCTGCTGGGATGGTAGCAGCACAGAGCTGGAAACAATTAACCATTGAAACAAGTATTCTTTTTGAAGCAGTATTATTATGGTAATAGCTCCACAAGCTGTTATCTTAATTGAGAACACACTCTTTTGCTTTCTGCAGCGGGTTGTTTTGAATTGGTCCAGGCTCATTAAATAAGTTTTGAAGCTGATAAGCACCAAAATTCAGGTGAGGCATCATCTACATTACAGGCAGCACTAGGTTTTCCATATTACAGAGAGAAGGCAGGAGCATCTCCAGAAAGAAAATAACAGATATCCCTCTCATCCAGAACTTCTTGTTGTCAGCAACTACGCGACATTTCTTGAATCTGCAGCTCCAAAATAACTTTTGAAACGAGATGCAGCTGGAGACGTGGAGCTCAGAGGGATGCCACGAGTGTCCCATCACCTAATTCTGGGTATAACCCCATGCTAATGTGAGCTGCAGGGAGGAGATCGGAGTGGGGGGTGGCGGGGGGTGTTATCATTCCATTAGCCGCCTACCCTTATTGTCTTTGTTGACAATTACAGGAATCTTATTGAGCTCTGAATCAGCCTTTGAAATATCTTGGTATTTTCGGGAAGCGCCAAAAGATGTGAACAGGTAAAGGTTTGGGTTATATTTTAAAAGGTTCAAAAGGAAAAAAAAGAAAAAAAAAAGATTAATCACCTGGCCTGACATCAGTTAGGCAATCCATTAACATGAGAAAGCTAAAAATGGGGTTCAGTCAGTAAATGATTGAAAAAACAATGTTGAAATTACTGACAGACAATTTAGGCAACAGAAAATAAATCTTGTGAAACCTGGGTAAATACTAGATTTTGTATTTGATCCAATCCTGAGCTCAGTGTATTTAAATTTATTCAAGAAGAGATTGATCATGGTCTGCTGGTGTCCACCAGCTGACAGATATCCTTCGTGGTCTGCTTGGCACTTCTCGTGGCAAGGGGCCACAAATAAGGGATTTCTGGATCTCTGTCAGGAGGGCTCAGAGATACTGTGGGTGGCTTATTCCTCAGGATCTGCAACTCTCTGCATCTGGCTGCTGGCCAGGGCTGGCTCAAAAACCTCTCAGCGACAGCAAAATTGAATTTTGCTGCTCTGAGGGTGTGAATCTGGGGAGGATCTCACAAGGCCGGGCAGGCTCCAGCACTGAGGGAGAGGGGACACTCGCAAAAGCCCCTTGGGAGCAGCCCTCACGCATCATGCCAAGTGTTTTAATGTTTCTACTGGATAGTGTTACAAAGTGAGCAGCTAGGGAACAACAGTTTTAGCCCTGCCCAGTGGCCATTTGTTGGTCTGGGACTTCCTTTGCCACTGTCAGCTGCCCTCCTAGACTCAACATCTCACACCCTGTCCCCCCAAATAACTAGTGAAACAGGTTTCTGGATGGCTGGGTGGCACGAGGACAAGGAGCCAGCCGCACAAGAAACACAAGGGTAGGGGAGTGTCACCTGCTTACCAGCTCTGGAGGTCTGGAACTCCTCTTCCCTGCAGAAATTCTTCAGAGAGGAAAGAACAAACCTAAAATTTTTCCGTCAGAAGCAGGTTCTGCAGCACTTAAAGCCTTTAAATACAATGTTTAAGAATGATATGGAATTGCTTGAACCTGTAACGATGGAGTGGGAGCAGATAGATACTGGTGAGCAAGGTCTTTTGGCTTAATTCATGCAAAGAATCAGCCTGCAGGCCAGTAGATTTTAAAGGCATAACTTCTTAGCATTTTAAGATGGTCTTTAAAAAATCTATTAATCTATTTTATATTTTTCAACATTCACATCTACAGTGCAGAAGCTCTAATCAAATAAACTCTGTTTTATGATGAGGGCTAGAAGGAGCCAGGAGATGTTGCTCAACAGAAAAACACAGAGTTTTCCTTCAGTCTTCAGGCAGCAATTGCAGTTCCTACCATCTTACCATGTCATTGCAGCACCTTTTCCAGCTCTCCCTTACACACCCTTTGGGAGCAGGGGGCTTGACAGTCACACCTCTAGAGACTGCATTTTTAGTCCTGCTGCACTGGGCTCTTAATGGTCAAGGACTGGAAAAGGCAGCTGATTAACTGCAGTGCCTGTGTTTTTATTTAAAGGAGCTATTAAAATAATTGTTTTCCTTCTGCAAGGACATTTTCAGTAACACTTGTAACAGGTGCCTGAGGCAGAAGACAGGCAGTTTTTATGAAGACAAATAATAACAAGTAGAAGTTAGCAATTTCATGAGCAGTGGGATTTACAGAGTCTGATTTCTGGTGGCTCTTTCCTTTGTTGATTTTATGATTTATATTAATAAAACTAAGTATCCATTAGTCACTAATCTGGATAGCTCTGTTCCAGATGACCGCCAATATTTGTGGCTCTTTTAGAAACGCTATATTTTTGAGACATTTAATCAAATCTGCTTGAAATCAGCCCACAATCTAATAAAATCCATGGGTAGGGGATGAGAAGCAGAGTAGCAGAGCACACAGTCACATGAGTTTTTCCTTAGGAATCAAATGTCTGTGGTGTGAGCTCTTTTTCCTGTAAGGCATTTTACATGACTGCCAAACTTGTTGCAAGAAAAAGTGATGTCACCAGTGCTGTGTTGCCAGGTTACGAGTGTCACATCCTACAGAGAAATACAGTCAGAAGAGTGAGCAAAAGTGACTCATCCTCATACCTTGATTAGGGCTCCACTTTGGTTGGTGTTGAGTCTGAAACCCAGACCTCTCCCTCCCACAGGAGATCTCAACTGCTGGCTCACCAGTGCACAGTGGGACAGCTCATCCTAGAGGGAAACAAGAAAAACCCAAGCTAGAGGAGATGTTCTCCAACAGAGCTTGGGATGCATTTTCCAGTTTCCATAGACAGCAGGGGGGATTTGATTCTCATCTCCCACATCTGAGGTGACACTTAATTACTCAGATACTCCTTGGGTCACAAGGCTGGAAAGGAATTAAAAAATCTAGTCCTTTCTTCACCCCAGGCAGAGTCATCAAGGCCACGCTTACAGAAGCTTGCCTGCTCCAAGCCTCCAGTGGTTTAATTTCCTTAATTTCCCAGATAAGAAATATGGGATATGGTGGACCTGTGTCGCAGCTAAATATCTTCTTTGAGACCTAGACCCTCAAGCCTCTAGTAAAAATGCCCACAAATCAGTACTCTGTGAATCTGGCACAGGGGAGAGTCAGAACTGATGACTTGTGAGTTAGGTGTCTAAGCTCTCACTCTAGGCAAGCTTTCTGTGATTCCACCCAAAGGCAGGCATCAAGTGGATTTTTGTGAAAAAGATACGAGCAACGAGATTTTTAGGCATCTTGAGAGCCAAGCAGGAGAAGAGGAAAGATAAACCAATATACTGGAAAGGGTTGTTCAGAATAGCTTTCAGCACTTCACACAGCACTTTGGTTTCAACAGTTGGACTGCCAGCCTCTCAAACATTGCCTTTCACATATAGACCTCTTACCCTTCAGAAGTCTTTAGCTGATGCCTCTTGGTGGCAGATAGGGATTTAAAATGCAAGCAAGCCAGCTCACTAACTTGTAGTGAAACAGAGACTTCAGAGGGAGTGTGATTCATTAGTCCTTTCTAAACATTTGCGTTTCAAAAGCGGTATAACTTGCTGTGTAATGCCAGAAATAATGATAAATGTTGAGACCTATCTCCCGAGCATTCTGCTGTTTCACTGAATAAATTATCATTTTGCATTATTTGTCATTTTATCCTTTATTTGTAGTTACTGGGTTACCATAATTAATTTTCTTGTTAACAAATTCTAGAAAAATGTTTAAAAAATCCATTTCATGTTTACCTTTTACTTTTCAAAGTGTTTCATGACCATTAGTTAACTGGTGCATACAACTTTTTAATTCAGTGATTCTGCAATTACTGTAGCGGCCAATGCATTTCTGCCCAGACATATGTTACTTACAACTTCTGCTGTTTGGGGGTTTGCTTTTGGTTGGTTTTTTGTGTTGTGTTTTTTTTTTTTTTTGTTATGAAATTTAAGAGGTTCGTCTCTACTTCTCATTCACATGAACAGTTGTGCTTCAGACCCTGAAATTATTCAGATAGACAAAAACTGGACTCTTAGTTCTCCTAATTTTCTCAGATATAAGGAGAGGTCAACCAGGTCTCTCTGTGGTTACTTGTGCCAAGTTTGCTTCCTGTCTTTGTCTTTTCATGCATAATCCTCTGTGTGCTAAGAAGAAAATAAACCACAAAGTAGAGTCAAACTTTCCCTTAGCCCCAAATTCTCAGAGATCTGCAGAGGACGGAGCCTCAGTATAAAGCCCTCTAGAGCTCTGTTGAGGGTCAGGTCACTGGTTTATGAAACAGTAAATGTTTTGATTAAGACTTTTCACACAAAACATGTCATATTGCGTAAATGAGCATCTCTGCAATACTCTCCTGAGAAATTTCTCTCTCACATTTCAAGTCCTGCGCCAACAATTAAAATGGTTTAATGGCCTCAACCACTCCCAGCAGACTTTGAACTTCTCTGAGGAGCCTCCCTGACAAGGAGCACAAGTTGCTTAGTTGTTACAACACCTTCTGTGAAAGTTTGATCCAATTCCCATGAAGACAGAGGAAGGATGGCTAGAATTATTCAAAAAGCTGCTCTGCTGATTTATGCGAGCGGGCGGACCTGCACTGTTGGTGGAATTGACTTGGATGGCTCTCCATCTGACAGCCAGGTTTGTTGAAATGAAAGCATAAAGGAGGAAAGAAAGCAGGACAGTGAAGAGGTCTGCCTGTAGAATCAGGTCCTGTGGGATGGCTGCTTGGAGGAGAGAGATGAGCTCAGATCAACAGTGTCTGGGGGAATGGGCAGCAGAGCATCTGAGCAATACTGGACCAGTGGAGGACAAGCAAGTCCCTAAGCACCTGGAGCTGAACAGAACTGAGCTATTTAAAACCAAAAATGAATGGCCATTAATGACCCATTAAACCTAGCTTTGATCCCTGGAAAGACCCTGGCACAAATAAGCATATTAAGTTCTTGGAAGAAAATTAGGTGTTTGAAAAACCAAATTCACTTTTTTCTTTGAAAGGGTGACTGGCTTAAGGGATAGGACAGAAGTAGCTGATTAATGACAGAGGGTGTGGAAGAGCATATACTCATAAAGTGTGTGGGTAACACTGATCCAGAGAGCCTGCAAGGACTTGGGCAGGTGGGATCAGAATTCAAAACAGTGTTCACAGATCAGAGGGACATTCCAAAACTGACAAGATGAGTTTTAGTAGAAACCTAGAGAGGAGAAATCCACAGCACCCTTTCAAATTGAGGAATACCTGAGCCACAGATGGGGCAGGAAAGGCTCATAAATGTAAATATGAGTCAGCAGGGTGGCCCACTAGGTAGAGACCAAAGTTTGTTTCTAACTGATCTCATGAGTCCAAACACCATGATTAGGAAAATAGCTATGCAGTGACACAGTTACAGTCAAGAACATGATGCTTAGAGCCACCATGCCAAAGTACTGGTGAATTACTGCCAGACGCTGTACAAGTTGCAAAAACCAAACAGTTCTCCCAAAACAAACCTCACAGCCCTGAAGTGCTTACTGGTTTAAGGTTAGATCCTAGTCCTTGCTTGTGCCAAGTAAGATGTACTCTAATAATTGGAAACGCAGGGACTATGAAGTACAGTTGGACAGGAATAAAGCTTGCATAGCCTGGGGTGAGGAGTTTGCTTCCTAAATAAGGGTTTAAATTACATAAGATGTGGAGTGTTCTTTTTACTGTGTGTGATGTTTTGGCTGAGGTCATATCCACATTGCCAAACCCCGTGCCAAACAGCACGTGTTTTGGAGAGGCTTTTTCAAAGTTTGAAGAGCCATGAGGCAAAATAGCTGTTGCCATCCTATGCAAGCCTTTGCATTATGTCAGCAGCACAAGCTCCCCATGCTCTGCAGGACATTCATTCCTGTTCACCTGGTGTGCTTGTTACCATGACTCACCACAAAAACAACACAGCAGATATTGGTTGGCTGTAATTTCTATGCAAACATTTTTCTGGGTGTTGTGGGATGTCTGTTTTTCCTGTGATGGATTCTCAGATTTTGCTGTGGTTCAAGAATGGCTCCAGCACCTCCTGCTTCAAAAGCAATCTCACTGCGTATCGTGAAATCAGGTTTTAATCCTTCTCCCCAGTGTCCCGAAGCATGCAGTTGATTGATTCTGATTTCACACCACATGTAGCCATGTCACACACACACACACACACACACACTCTTGCCAGCCAGTAAACGAGCTACATTCTTCCCATGTTAGTCATGGAGCATGTCTCCTTTAACCTATGCAGCTGCAATTATGGGACATGAGGCGCTCCTCCCATGACTCAGGAGGCGTTCTTGTCCCTTTACACTGCAAGGTGCTGGGCATCCCTATCCTGATACCTACCAAGTGACATCAGGGGATGCTGGTATCCCACCAGTATGACTCTTAACATAGGACAGAGGGAAGATGGGACATTCAGTGGGGTCAATAAACTCAGGGAAATGGTTGGATAAATGACTCACTTGAGCTGACTAAGGCCCCATCCCAAAGGTGCAGGTTGCTGACTCTGACTGTTTCTCATGCATGCACACATGCAAACTGTGGAAATCAAATGCCCCTTGTAAGAAAAATACCGCTCCTTCAATTTGCATTGTACTGCCATCCCAAACTGGGTATGAACTCACTCCACACTTAGTACAGAGCTGACTGCATGGTGATATTCCATGAGCTGATGCCTTGGGTTTCAGAGTGTCAGGTATGTCTTTTGGTTATGCCAATTCCCTTGGCCTGCCTGACACCCAGCATGCCTTGGCAAAGTCATCAGGCTGCCTACACACATTTCACCTCTTAGACCATTAGATGTGCCAGGTGTGACTTACCTGAACTATCCCCTTCATGCTGCACAGGGGTGGGGAGACTGATTTTCACCAAACCAAGACATGACTCATACTGTTTATTTTTTCCACTGCATTTCACTGCTTGCAGTCATTAGTTCTGATAACATAGGACAGTAGAGTTTTAGAAAGACAGGTTAAAAGAGAACCCAGAATGGTCTCCATTTATTTTTGAGAACTTCAGTACAGGAATTATCTGTCATATCAATAGGGGTTTGCTGGTTCCTAATGGCTGCTGGCTCAGTTCTGCGAGGTCTTTGGACCTGAGCCTGCCATTTGCCTGCTGTGCATGAGGATTTGCCATCTGCACTGCCCTCATTGAGTCCAACTCTCTCTAGTGTGATTATGACTAGCTGGAGAGTAAGGGATTGCCCAGTGTGATGAAGGGTATCAGCATGTGGCCTTCACAGGGTGTGTTTGAGATAGGGAGCCATGCATACTAACAGTTGGCAGGGACAATAAATTTTATTCACATCAATCAATCTTGATACCATCTGGTTCTGAAAGGGCTAATTCTACCAAAGACAAACACTCAAGGGTTCTCACAATCTTTTCAGTGGATTGAAAGGAAACAGGGACGAAGTTTTGATTTGTATATATTCTTTTGTCCTCAGTACTTTTAGACAAGGTGACACAAACTTGCAGATTCCTTTTGGATTTAAGCTAGTTATTGTTTAAGCCACAGTGATAACTCTGTATCACAAGAATAAATCATGAAAGAAACATTGTTAGAGAAGAAATCATCTGAATCAGGGAAGGCACTGTATTTTGTCCTTCATTAAGCTCTGAATTTCATTTGGGTTTGCTGAGCGGAGGCTGTAGCAAGTATAATGTGGGGTGCACTGCCCAGAAAAAAACATTCCAGTCACAGCAGGATCATAAGCCGAAGCAAATACCCAGAAACAAGTTCTTTGAGGTGTTTGTAAGTCCCTCAGCAGTGGCAGGGACATTCTTCCCCTCATGTTTCAGGAAGGATTAGATATTCCCAGGAAATCAGGCTAGGTGTGGTGCATGAAAGCAAAAAGGCAAGATGAGAATTGGTGTTACCTTAAACTAACACCTTGTTATATAAATATCAAGGCAGGCCTCTCTCTCGTGTTCCAGGAATTTCACAATGCTTTCTCTAACTCACATTTTTAAATCAAAATGTTCAAAAAGATTGCATAAAGTAGTTTCAATTTCCAGAACTTGAACATTCACTTAAAAGTCAGCTACAATCTTGATTTTGAATGTTGAATTAAGCTTTTTTAAAAAAATCTTACAGAATTGGAGTATTGCAACAAAAATTCCTTTATTAGGGTAGTCTCTCTTGGTAAAAGTTTTGGACATTTCTGATGACAAACAATTGTTTTCACCTCACTGTTCATAGCAGAATAAACCCCAGGCTTTTATGGATTTTTTTGCAAAAAGGCTTGAAAAATCTGTAATGTTTGACTGACCTATGTTGTTAAAGGAAACAGCTGTAAAGGGGTTCACCTCACTATCGTGTGGCACTTTGTAGGGTCAAATATTTAATGCTCACACATTTTAATCTTTCAACAAAGCACAGGGGCTGCTCACAGATAAGATATCCAGTACTCTCCATGCTGTCTTCCAATTTGCCTATGACTTCATTTATCAGCTCCCTGACTCATATAATGCCATCACAAGGGGCTCATAGGCAGGCCCGTTAAATATCCACAAGCAAATTATCCAGGAGAAGCCATTTTCTTTGCTTCCCACCTTCTGTACCACCTACTCACCTTTCTCTTGGCATTCACCCCTGCTCTTTAGAGCTGTTTATTACCTGGAGCTAGAAGTGGCAGAGGAGCAGCAGCAGAGGCTGAGCTGGGTGAGGAAGCATGGGATGGCATAAGGGTTTCTCTTGACATCCCAGCATACTCACAGTTTTATCTCCTCTTCACAGCTCTGCTCATAAGGCTTTGCCAGCTCACTGCTGAGGGTTTTTTGCTTTCCCTGTCAACCAAGAGACCCTTGGCCATGCCTGTGAAGTATTAAAGATGCGTTAAGATTCAAATTCAGTGCTTGGATTGCACTGATAGAAGATAGATGGAGATAGAAGATCCCTCACGTCTGGGTGCAAGAGGAGAAAATCTGTCACTCCTAATCACGGCCTAGTTGTTAAGAGTAATAAAGCTTATCTTAATAACATTAAACTCTTCAAATGTATTAAATTTCAGCAGAAAATTTTGAGCAGTCTCTCCCCCACAAATATCCTGAGGAGAGTGGTGCAGCCCAAGGACAGGAGTCCAAAGAAGCTGAGGAATTGCCATCCTTGGAGATATTTGAAACACAGCTGTATGTGGTCCCAAGCAACTTTGACCAGGAGGTCAGACTAGATGATCTCTCCTTCAATCCAAATTATTCTGCAACTTTGTAGAAAATGGTGGTCTTGGACTTGTTGCCTTTGTAAATGGGAGCTGGTGGAGGATTTGGTAAGCTGCAGACAGCACAGCTTTGAGAGGGAGAGGAAGGGAATAGATGGCATTTGTAGTTTCAAATCCATTTTTTGCATATCTATGGGGATAACCATCCCATTTTAAACTGATGAAGGAGCTTACATTTGTATGTTATTTTTGATAGTTAAAGAAGATGTGTTATCTAAGCTGGATCAAAAAAAAAAAAAGAAACAAGCAAAAAATCCTCATCCATCTGCTCTCAAAGAGTTAAGATTGGTTTCTGATTCTGCAGGAGTGGATATAGTGGTTTGTTAATACTGTACAAGTAAAATGCACAAGTCCTGAATCAAAGCTCTGTTGAAACGGTCCAGCAGTGAGACTTCCTAGTCAAGGAGAGGCACCTTCTCTGGGGAAGGAGAAAAAAGACAGCCTTCAACCAGCAACATCACGGCGGTTTTATTGTGCTGTCACTCTGGATGATATATGGGGTTAATTTTAAGAGAGAAAAAAAACTATCAGGCTTCTTTTGCCAAATAGGGAGAAGTTCGATCGTTCCAGAACAATGGAAGCAAAGAGAACTCAAGGGAATTATTCATCTTGTAAATGGAATTTGATTTTCTAATGCAAAGAGCAGGCTTTAATTACAGCAAACTGAAACAATAGAACATTTCCTTACTGAGAAGTTTGAGAGCTTTTTGTTGCTATGATTACTATGTGAAGGGGATGTGCGTGCTTAGAAGTCCTAGAAATTAGCCAGCTTCAGCCAACTACTTTGTAGAAGTTACCATGATTTACAACAGGAATGTTCTCCCTTAACTTAGTTATCTTAAGGACCAAACACAGATACCATGATGTGAGCATAGTCATTGTGTGATATACTACATTGGGATAGAAAGGAGCAGATACCTCTGCATCAGAAAAGGAAACCTTTCTTCATTGGAGACCGTGGCCCAGAAGAGAAGTAACACAAATGGATCTCCATCTCCCACAGTGACCAGGATCTGCCATCCCTCAGAAGAAAAGAGTATCAAATTTATTATCAAATACTAAAGTCATGTTATGATTCTGCTCAGTACTGGATGAAACAATTCTTGCTAGCTTGTGGTCATTATATTTGTTAACATCTAAAATAAATAATTGTGATTATTTTATAGTATTTATTGTGATTAATTGCATTAATAGGATAGCCTAGGGCTCAGTGCAGATGAGACGATATAACACTGGTCACGTTTTCAGCTTTAAAATGTCCACAACTACATCCACATCACGTGCCAATAACACACGTACTGGTTCCTGGCATCATTTTTGGAAATAGAAGTTCCAAAATTTGAGGAAACTGAAGGAAAAGAAGAAACTCTCACACTACTGTGAGACTTTCTGAGTATGATAAAATGCATGCTGTGTTTGTTAGAGGATGCAGTTAAATTAGTGCTTAATTACATTAACATTTAATGCTCTAAAATGTCAGGAAAAGACTAGGGGTGAGGGGGAAATCAGAACTCAAAATAGAGACAGATGAGATGCACACAAGTTTAAATGCTTGATTTGGATTCCTGGTGAAGAACTGTCACCATTATTTTTGCCTCATGCCTAATCGTAAACAAAAATTTAGTGTGTTCAATCTCAGAATGACCCAGCCTCTAGCTTTCTAAACTAGTTGTAGCTAATCAAGTTTAACCACCACTTCAAATTAATTTTTCTCCCTGGAATGCTGTTTCATAATGAAAATTGTGATGGGAATAAAACAGATCATGCTCTTCTGAGGTCTCAGGGCTATCAGCCATGCTCCATTTAACCTTAGCAGTTGTCTGAGAAGGAGCTTCAATCTTTTTGCAGCAGGGGAGTAGATGCACTCAATGCTGACTTGGTAACTAATGCTGTGTCTGCACAGCAAGGAGTGAGTCTGGAGAGCTGTTGCTCACGTTCAGCACCTTGTTTCTTGAGCCACATAGGTCAGATGTTTGCACTTTTGGGAAACCAGTGATCTGTCAGACTGAGAAGAGACTACACATATAGTCAGTGCACGCAGCTTAGAGGATGCAGAAGTTGTACACAGGGAAAGTTCCTGATAATAGAAGAAGTTCTGTGCTGTCATTCTTTTACTCATGAGATTTCTCCAATCAGTAGCCGTACAGAAGATTGGTAATCTGTTTCATAAAGGCCAGATGGAGTATTTTTCAAGATACTTTTTGAGGAATAGTTTGGAGGGGATTGTTTGTTCTTGGTTGTTTTTTTTTTTAATTTTTATCCCCTCAGGTACTAGTTAGGATTCCTACAAAGTATAAGTTGTGTAGTCCTAGAAAGTCCAGTAATGTGCCTTTGTGTTGTCTGGTGAATGATGCTCCAGTGGGTTAACGTTGCCAAGACTTTGGGATTTCATAGCAAAGTGAAATTACATATAGAACAGAATGTTCATAAAATATATTCATTTTTAATGAAGACATGAAATGTTCAGAGCTTTGTCTCTTTGCTTCTGTGCCCAAACTACTGCTTTTGTAATGATCCCAAGTCTGGGAGCCTTGGCAGAAGAGAGAGGCCTCAACGTCTCTCTGTTAGTGAGATTTCAGGTTTTTGGTCTCTTCACTTAAGAAATTATTTGACAGTAATGGATAATAATGAAAGTAATCTGCCTGAAAGATCTGAGCATAAATGTCTTTGAGTAGGGCCAAGGAATGTATAGCTTTGATGAATCTTCTCGCCATACATAAAATCCTAAGAGGGTTCTCTCTCAGACTGTGGGAAGCAGGGCAGTGACCAGAGGGCTTAGGCAAATAAAGCAAGGGATTATGGATCTCTGAATACAGCCAGAAGGGTTAGTATAGTGTCGCAAAGAGTGTTTAATCTCTTCTCCTTTCTTCTAACAGCAAGGTTCAGATATACTAGGTAGGTCTCCTGTATTTCCAGGATAGGACATGCAGGGAAGAAACCTTTTGGGAAACTACTAGTGAAGGTATTTCCCTGGAGAATTCTGATGATCCCAAGTCACAGAACAAAAAGCTCAGAGGTACTTGCTCTGCCATGATCCAAAAGAAGCAGGTCTGAAAAGTGGAAAACTAACAGTGTGGGATTGGAAGTCATCTGCTGAGGTCCTTTCCCCAGTCTTTCTAATCTAAGTTCCTCTGGAACATCACAGAAATATCTCCTCATAGCATCTTTGTTACAGCAGGAAGTGCTATTAACCTCTTTTTACAACTGAAAAATAGGGAGTTGGATGAAATGCCTGAAGTCACAGAGCCTGATCTGTCCCAGGCTTTCTCCTTGCCCCTGAAACATTTGCGACATACAGACAATCCTATAAAGTCAAGCCAGACAGGACAAAAAAATTGGGAGAGGAATTTATTTTGAGAAACATTATCCAGAAATTGCATTTGTACTACATGAGTGAAAGCAAATATTTTCTTCCTTCAGTACCCTCTCCTACCAGCTCACGACTTTTCCAGGACAGTATCCATAGACAGGAATTAATGTATGCACGGGAAAATTAAGCATCACTATACTGTAATGGCTTTTGGCATGGACATGTATTGCATTTGAACCCTTGCTCATGATGATTTTATTTCTGAACTGTGAAATCTTGGCCACCTGGCTCTTAGATTAATATATTAACAAGATAAAATTATATGCCGTAAGGCTTCTTAGATAAAAAGCTTAGCTATGCAAGGGCTTCTTATTATCCCTTTTATCCTTCACTGTGTCAGAATGAATTGTAGCATCTAACTTCGGCTAAAACCCCTATTCAATACTTAATGCTCTATAGAGAGGATAATATTTATTTTATTTTGGAGTTTAATTTTAGATGAGGTGACATGCAACAGAATAAAGCACAAATGCTGCAAAATGGTCTCCTACAGTGTGACAAATGAGTAATGCAGAGGCAATTAAAAATGCAATATACCCCTGGAAGATCACATCCTATAACCCCATGACTAAGTAGCCAGGATTAGTCCTCAGCTATGTTTATGCAGTATGCTGCTCACATCTAACCGTACTGCAGAGCGTGAGGGGTAGAAGTCCGAACAAGGAGAACTTCAGTCTGGTTCTGTGGCAGAGGTTATTTTTCTGTACAACAGAAAGGGACTCTATAGAACACCCTTAACTTCCTGTGCCACTATTCACGAAGTCATTCGAAGCCATGTAGTGCAGCTGAGTAAGTTGGAAGACCTTGTCTTAGACCACACCTCACTCTCCATGCAGTAAAGCTTCCAAGCAGCTTCTCATCTTGCAGCGTGTGCATAGTCCCATTGGCTTTACTGGCTTAATGGTCCTGTGTGCATGCTTGTATTTCTTCAGCTGGAAGAAGATCTCTTCAGAAGTTTCCATTTGCCTGGCTTTTAAGAGGCTTCTTGACCTCAGCAACATGACCTACAGAGCTACAGGAGCCAGGATTTTCAGCAGCGTCCTTTAAGCCAAGCAATGCGCGCAGCAGTTGTTGGTCCTGTCCTCTGGAAAAGATGCTCTACGCAACAGGTACAAAAGGCAGTGGGAGCAGAGGGATGGGGGGGGGTTGAAATAAATAAATAACAACTTTAAAACTGCCACAGTGACAGAGCAGGAAAAATGTTATACCTCCTCCTAGCTTCGACTGCAGGGTGGAAAAGACATTTGGCAAAATCCATTTCAGAAACACAAGAAGACAAAGATGGGCCAAAATCCCAGTTTCATGTCTGTTACCAAGGTATAGTGTAGTCTTAACTCTGACAGCACTAAGTTATCACAGCAAGGCACTGAAATTAGTCATAAAACTGAGCACTATAATTCACACTGTCAAAGCTATTTTTGTTCATTTGAAGCTGTTTTTACAGACTGACATAATTGGACAACAGTTATGACAAGCCTTTATTGTGATCTTATCTTCACTGAGACAGAGATTTTGTTGTGGGAGAGGCTGAAACACAGGGCTCTGCCAAACAATGCAGCATGGAGAAAGCCTACCTTTCCCAGGGAAATGAGGAGGCCACATTTTTCTTTCTCTGGAGCTAACACCAGTCCCACCGAAGTTACCTTATAGTAAGACAAGAACTGTAACGATATTTCATACTGGATATTTTGTGGAAACTGGTTACAGACAGAAGACGAGCAACAGGGAGGAAGAAAGAGAAGGGGGGAAAAAAGAAGAGAAAAATAATACAACATTTTTTTTATCTAAATATTCACCTTTCTGAAAGCTTTTACCTGAGGCAGCTGGCTTTTGTTTCCACGTTCACCTTAAAAATCCCACCTGCAGACCTGACCATACACAGCCTCACATCTTCAGAGCACATGCATTGCTACTGGCCAGCATAACGAGATACATCCATCCCTTTACCTTACTACTGAAGTTGAACATGTATGAGGTTCCCAGAGAAGTTGTGGATGCCCCAACCCTGGCAGTGTTCAAGGCCAGATTGGATGGGGCTTTGAGCAACCTGGCCAAGTAGAAGGTGTCCCTGCCCATGGCAGAGGGTTCAAATTAGATGATCTTTAAGGTCTCTTCCAACCCAAACCATCCTATGATTCTGTGCTAGCCCACACAGCTCATTTTTACTGAGCCAAGCAATACCCCAAAAGAACAAGAGCTTGTCTATACTTCACAATTATTAGTATGCTTAAGTAGTAACTTTTTCATAGTGCTTCCCACCTTGCAGACAGACTGACTTCTTGTATTGCCCTCATCATGAAAATCATTGGGATGTAGCCTCATCTCATTGAATGGGCAATTCTATCAGAGAAATTAAACTAGAGCTCTATAGCCACACAGGGCTACAAACTCTGCTGCTTGGCATAATAGACTACATAGAGCATAAGGCAACGAGAATAAAATGAAATATTTACTTTCTGCTGACTTCAGCCTGGTCTGTGCTAAGAAAGCCTTTGCAAACCCTTCCCAACTTTGGCCTGAGAGGCTCTGCTCAAAAGCAGCTGACTGCTGAGGCTTAAAACCCGCACTGATTAGAGGTGACCTGTGCTGAGTTAGAAAACCTGATGCTTAAAAAAAGGCAGAGAGTAGCTAGCATCCCATGTCATTAGGAGATGTTTTCCCCATAGTGCACTAATGAGCTGGCATAGCTTTGGCTTTCAGTGGGAGCTCCTCATTTTCCTAAGATTGCCTGACAAGCTTCCCCAAGCACAGGCTACTTCTTTGTCATCCTTCATGCAGTGTTTAGCCCTGGCTAGGAATAACAGAGGCTGCTATAACATGAATAAGGAAACAAACAAAAAAAACCAAAACAAAAACCACTGTGCTGCTGACACCAGAAGAGCTCATTGCCTTGTGGCACACAAGGTGATAATAATTCTTCCAGTCCTGATGGGGATCACTGAAATGTCAAGCCTGATGGTTACCCTTTCCCTTCTAACGTGATCATTAGCCCCTGGGAAGGAAATAAATTACTGAGCTACTTAACACCTCATTAGGAGTTAAAACTATATATTCAGCATCCTCAAGTCGAGTTTTAAAGCAGCATGGGTGTTTAACAGCAAGCTGTGAAGTTTGGTGGTATACAGCACTATTTCTTCAAGGGAAGCTTTTCCTTTAAATGTCTCCAAATCTTAGGCAAGTAATTTTTTTTCCCATTCTTCCTACTTAGCTGTACTGGTTTGGGATGTATAGTCTGTCTGTATTTGTTTACCAATTATTTTAAGTATTTTCAGGAAAGGGAAGGAAGAAGACTCTGGGAATATTGCAATTGCCTGTCTGCCCTCATTAACCCAGTAATTACTGCACTATAATTCAATTATTTCTTGTACTCAAGATAAGACGACTGCAGAGGCAATAATAGCTTAAGAAGTTTCATCTTCTCCTTTTTTTCCTTTCTTTTTTTTTTTTTTCTCTTTTCTCCAAGCCTGTTCTTCCTTCCTCATTCCTCCCTTCTCATTATGATATACAGGGACCTTGCTGCTGTGCATTGAATCAGAGCTAAAAATAATTATCTTCCTTTGTTTTTTGTAGGTTTAGATTGTTTTTAAACTCAGATCGGCTGGCATTTGCGGGGTGCATACACTGTGAAAGCTAAATAAGATTTATATTATTTTATCCAAGTTAATAAAATCTGCAAACATGGTGTGACCTATTACTGGAAACTAAGATACTTTAATACCCAAATCCGTGAAGACTCAAGACTGCGTCAAAGCAAATGCTTTGAACTATAAACCAGGTTTTGGTGCTCTTTGCTGTAGCAATGGAAGTAGGAGGCAGAAACGTAGATCCCATGTGTACAAGTCTTCCAACCAGAAATATCAATGCTGCAAAACAGTCACGTAAGGCTGGAGTTTCTGGCTGAGGCCGGCTTTCTTCTTCTTGGGGCAAAAATTAGCTGGGCTGCTCCACAGAGGTGTCGTGTTTTAGGCTGAACATCACCTGCCATCTTTGTGGATTTGCTGTGACCAGAGGTACAATCACAGTGGTACACCTCTGAGGGTGAGAGCACAGAGCTCTTCCTCACTGTGATTTCACTGCAATGTCTCATCTGTCCTCTCCCATAACCCCAAGGCTTTTGCTTGGATATGAAAACACAGTTGTCATCCACCACAGGGTGTTTTTCCATCACCCACAGCATTCCCTGGCTTATGAGGTTGCCATTTTTTCTCCATTCAGCTTCACAGGCAAGTTGGATCACCTTGAAAGACTAAGTGTCACTCAGTTCATTTGCTTAGGGGGTCTTCTTTGGCTGATGGATCCATGAAGATTTGAGTCAAAGAAAGGTGACTTTATCCTCCTGTTAGGAAGGGGGGTGCTGGCTGCTATGTAAATACAGCTGCTCCTTTTTAAAAAAAGGTCTCCATATAAACTTGGTGGATGCAATTTCCTCAGCTGCAGTATGTTGGACCGAACTGGTTTAGAATTATATCTTCAGCTCAGCTGTATAGCTAAAATCCTTCTTCTGCTTGACCCAGAACTGCATTTCAGAGCTTAAGAGCTTTCCTTACTTGTAGAAGAGTTGTATATTCCTCCTCCTGCCTCATGCACTCCCATTTAACTCATCAGAGCAACAGTGGTGAATGGCTGTTCCAGAATCTTGATTTTCAATCAACTGGAAGCCACCATCCTTCCTCTGCTTGACATTCAAGTCCATATCATTTAAGTTACACTTTGGCAAGCTCCAGTGACCTCTGTGCATGCCTGAGCCCAGCACATGAGCCAGGTGCTGAGACTGAACCTGTAAAGGGCCACGCACCAGAGGAGATTGAGCCTCAGGGTCCACAGATCAGCTCCAAAATAGGGAAAATGTCTCTGGTTTCACCCAGACTAGATGCATGTATGGAGCTGCAAACTTTGCTCAAGTTTCTCAAGTTGTCCATGTGTTTATCTTGTTTAGAAGCATGGCCCTTATCAGAGAAGCCAGGATGTTTCGGGAACTGTGCAAGAAGGGGAAACTTCCTATCTGATCTCACTGATGTCTCCCAGATGGGAACAACATGAATTTTGGGGGCCCATCGTGACTTTTTGATCTGTCAAATGGCAACTGCCTTATCTCTTGTGAACACTCCAGATCCAAATCAGTGGACGAAGGAGAGAAAGATGAATAAAAATTGGGGGGTGGACAAAAAAAAAGCCTGGGAGACCCCTCCAGCTCCCAAGAGGGAATAAGAACTGGTTTATAATAATCAGTCTCAAAGCCAAATCTTCCATCGGCATCCCTCTCCCCAGAGGTTTTTCTGGGGCGTTATTTTTAACACCCTTCACTGTTATGAATGGATAACCCACGTCCTTGCAAGCAGCTCTACCAGCCCCTCTAAGAGGGCACAGGGGAAGTGTAACCCAGAAGATGAAGACAGGATAGTGATTTCTGCTGAGCTTGGCTTAAGCAGGCTGAGTCATCAGGAGGGATGAGCAAAAGAGGATGGAAAGGCCTCTTTCAGAAAGTTTTTAGAAACTGCAAGGATCCCTTGAGACAGCCTCAGCCCTAACTCTGTGTGTCTGAATGCAACATCAAGGTCTGTTTGAGCCAGTGCACATGTCTATGGGTGCAACGTGAAGTTCTCTTCAGTGCCACATTTTTTCTTAAGGGAAGGATTGGACCTTGTTAGCCTATTGCAGTTGTCTTTTGGCACCGTGTTTCCAGAAGGTTTTAACACCCAGCATCAGGAGTTGGAATGGCTTATCTCGCAAAGGAACAAGAGGGGCAAGCACCTGCTGCCCTTGGTGTGGGGGAGGCAGTGCTGCCCAACTCCTTGCCTTCGGTCCTGCCCTGGCAACTGTGAAGGAAATTATTCTTCATGTTCTGAAACTGCAAATATCAACTCACTTTGCAGATTTTCCTTCATGCTTGGCAGAAAGCATTGAGGCCCAGCGTGAAGAGGAGAAACTAGCTCCAGTAGTGGCAGCCTGTGCCTTTGAAGTGTTGAGATCTGCTTTTCCCCATCTGTCACTGGCGACTTTCTGGATGACCTTGGCATTCAGCAGGGTGACAGCTATTAAGACCTGGCTGACTGGTTTGCTACAGCAACGTTGTTTCCAGATTTACTGCAAGGAAATCAGAGAAGTCCAACAAGGCATTTTTCCCAGAGAGGGGAATGGCCAAAGCGGGACTGCTGCTGATTTTCCTGTGCATGAACTGTCTCCGTTTAACATATCCACAGTTCTCTCATCAGTACTGCAAGCATGCCGCCTCTCCAATAGGAGCCAATAGCATTTGCAGTACATCCAGCAATATTGTAGAGAAGCAGGATTATCCCATAGGGATGGGTGAATTTCTCTGACCTCATTTCAGATCCCCTCAGGTATTATGGATTGGAAAGTTTGGCTTAGATTCATGCAATTCTATGTGTGGAATAAAAAAAGGTAAACAGGAAGAAAATAATGCAGGGGGGAAATGATAGTCAGTCTATGAAGCAAACAATATAAAATTATTTTGAAATTAGAAGTTGAGAGGGGAAAGAGAAACAGCCTAATAAACCCCTAACAGCCTGTATCTTATGGAAAATATATTGACTCTCAGAAGGAAAAGGGAAGATTACTTCGTCCCTGGATCATCATCTGTTCTCTAGCTAGAGCATGCTTTAATCTAGATTAATGGACCACCCCAGAAACCCTAATGTAACATTTCAAATGGTAGGTAGATTTGCAAACCTCTTCAAAAAGCATACTGAGTTTCTAAAGTCCTATGTTCCTCCATATCTACTTTCACTACCAGAATTTTGGGAGAGTGCAGCAAATGAAACCATGTTCTCACCATAGAAGACTCTTTCTTTTTAATGTTATTTTTTAGAGTCTTCCTGAGATTATTCCCCAGGAACATCTGCATTTCTTGGCCAGATTGCTTCCTCAAGGTGTTCCTGACCGAGAGGAATGCTGGCTGCTTACCTGCTCCCAAGTCACACGTACCTTCTGGGCAGTTCTTCACCCCCACTATGGGATGCAAAACTCGGGCAGGTAGGTTTTTCAGATGGAAAACTGAGCTGTGGGGAAGTGAAACATCTTGCCTAAAGATATTCAGCTGGTCAGGAACAGAATCAGATGTCAAATCCCAGGCTTTTCAAGACCATGTCAGTGTTTTCTGCTATGAAATGGAACTTGTTTCAGGAGAGCCAGCCATACTCATCCCTCTGCTTGGGATCCTTCAGCAGCACAACCCTTCCCATCTCACACCAATCCCAGGGCCAGAGAGCCCACACAGGGAGGGAGAGGACCTTAGACCCAGTTCTTTCTCCCAAACCCACAATCTAGCTTTCAGTGACTCCCTGGCAAAAAAACCTTCTCATCCACCAAAAAAAAAGGAAAAAATGCTATTTTACATTCCTGCATAGCAGAAAATTAGCATGCTGCCAAAATCACCAGTATGGTACAGCATCAAGGTAGGCAACCAGCTCCTAACAGGGAAGGTGCTCTGTGGACACAGAGGAACGTTCTGCTCAGGATTGCATGGTGGACTTTGGCAAGGCTACAATGATGGGCTTTAGTGGTTCTCTAAAGCTCCTTCTCTGAGGATTGAACTGAGAAGAAACTTCTCATTCTGTTCAAAGACATCCATTAAATTCCCATTTAAAAATGTCTTTGGATGTAATTCAGCATTATCTGTAAACACGGATTACTGACTTTGTGAATATTTTATGATTTCTATTAGTCGTCTATATTTTTAGAAACATAGGCCATAAAAAATTGAAGTCATTTTGCTTCAATTCTGCCATGCAAAAGATCTTTTTCTCCAAAATATATTTTGTTTGAGCCTTGTGTTTCTGATGAAAGAATTGGAGTGAAGTTAGAAGGGAGATCTGTCTGGCCTCTAACAGTTGCCTGAAATAGAGATCTACCTGGGCAGATGTCAATATATAAAGTTTCATTTAGGCAGGTAGGAAATTCTCCTCTCCAGATCCCCTCCCAGCACCGGTTGTCCTAAATACCTTCCTTTTCACACAGTTAATTTCCCCAGGGCTTACCCCTTTCCTAGATAAAAGCATACCTTTTAATTTTAAGCCATACAATATTTGTGCTCTACTATATTTAAAGTCCTACTTGCTTTTCTAATGACCCAAGGTGTTCTGATGGCTAAAACCTGCAGCCACCCTTATGTGTGCCCAAGGGCTCCTGATGCTGCTTCAGCCCCAGGAATCCTACTCAAATAAAATTTATCATGTAATAAAAGATTATATTTTATGGAGAGTTATAAAATTCAGGACTTTTTTGCAGTTGGTGATCTGCTCAGTGGGATTTCTTAATTTCTTCCCCCCCCACACTCCAGAGCCATTCCTCTGTAACTAGGGTTTGGTTCCTCAGAGTTCTTGTGCTCCTAATGCTGTTCAGCGTCCCAGAATTCACAGTCATATCAAGCATGGTAGATGTCATGAGATCACGGCAGACCTGGCTCCATGAATGGCACCTCAACCTGCCTGATTGACATTCCCCAAAAATAGACATTGCTCCCATTCTTCTTAGCATTGCTTCCTGAACTTATAAGATATGGAAGGTCCCCGTGGGAACAGAAAACCTGCTTTCAAAAAGGGGAAAAAAACCCACCACCACTGAAGTTATCCTAGAAATCATTAATGGCAGATATGAGAGTGGGTTAAATACAGAGCTGCAGCGGTGGCAGGAGCAAGCGCTGCCGATGTCCCTGCTCCAGAGATGAATGGAGCCTTTCCAACAGTTATACACTGGGCGGGGGTAGACACTTTTGGCAACATGTGGCTGTACATCTTCAGTACATCCTGCTAATTTCCTGGTCCCTGGGTTGTAAATGAAATTTTGGAGCTGCTGCAATTAGTACTCTGACTGTTCAAAAGCATGGTGCCACCACAGGCAGGCTGGAACCCATTAGGTCGCTTTTTTTCCCCTTAAAATATAATTACTCACAGCTGCTGGGAGCACACATACTCTGACTTCCAAATATAGAAGCTGGGTATCTTCCACCTCACTCCCGTTTTTCCACAGCTTGCTTTATATCTTCCAGACATGAGTTCTTCTTGGAGCATTACATGGGTTTCTGAACCTGGCTGAAAGACCCAAGAGGTCCATGGTGGAAAGTCACCACTTCTTAAGCTCAGCATGTGTCAGGTGAAGGAAGACTCCAACTACTGCCAGTTATTTCCCTGGAGTGCTCCTATTCCTTTTTCTTGGAACTGGTAGACCAGTGAAAGTGGCTGAAAGGGAAAATATTTAATGTAAGGACAAAGGGAAATTAAGGAAAAAAAAAGTCACTGGGTTATAAATCTTTGCTGCCTTTGCCCAATCTGGCAGATTTTCTCCTTTTTTAAACTCTTTATGGCTTATACTGTTTTAAAGGGAAGTTGTTCCACAAGCTGTGCAATTTATCATGTTCAGCCTGTAGACCTTAACCTCAAGGCATGGCATGAAGGGACCAAAGATAACCCAGGTGAAGATATGTGCAGATGAACATTGCCAGCCATGGATTTCTCACTTCTGCAACTCCAAGGCCCGGACTCAGAAATGTGCCAAAAGCTGGAAAGCCCTGAACTGCTGACATCTTTACAGCCCTTTTTTTCTGTGAAACCACATGAAGGCAAATATTGGTCCCTTCATGCTACTGCAGCAGCCAGACAAGAAGGGGGAAAAATAATTTGGTCATTGATGTCAACACTGAGGGGCAGATGCTCCAGCATCAACCCCCCAGCCCTGGGTGAATTTTTCAACTCTCTCTCTGCTCTCCTGTGCACATTTTTGTAGTCACAAGAGATACAGGACAAAAAAACTACATTTTTTTTGTCTTTAATCTTCTGAGTACTACCCCATGCATCCATGAACTAGATTTTACAAACTCCCTTACAGAAACTACACAAAAAAATATCCCAGTGCTTAATGAGATGCCTGAATGCTGCTTTCCCATCAGAGCTGAAAAGTATTTGCTGGCTTCACTGCACTCAAGTTTACTCCCCTAATTGGTGCAAAAAGTCTAGTTACAAGCCATTGAGCTTAGCCAGTCAAAGTCATGGGGTTTGTTCTTCCAGCTTCTGTCAGTCCAAATCTCTGCCAGCAAAGGTCAGTCTGATAACAGATTTTCTCCATGTTCTTCTTCTTTTCATCATAGTTTTGCTGGTGGCCAAAAATATTCAGGTGTCAGCCTTGAATTCAAACAAACAAACAAACCACCACAAAAAAATCACACAGAAAAAACCAAACCCTGAACTGAGAGGCAGAATACACCAAAGGCTCTGCTCTCTGAGTAGTTATTATTGAATAGGTTTATATTAAATAGTTTTAATTTTAATAATAAACCTTTGACTCTTGTTACCATGGAAGAATACTTATTCTATGTGTTTTAGAGCAGCAGGGGAACAGCATGGACTGAAAAAAAGCCATCTCAATTACATACCAAAGTAAGCCTATTTAGGTACCTAAGTTCATGGACCAAGGGTCAGAGGCTGATGTGGTGAACTGCTGCTTTTATCAGCCTGCAATCTCAAAGCTTTTCCTCTCTGAAAATGTCCATTGGAGTATTTTAGTGTACGCTGGATGCAGCCCATGGCCAGAGCCTCCATATGCCACATGGGATCCTGTATCCTGCCCAGCATGGGGGTGAGGTGGGACCAGTAAGCCCTGCAACATTTGGGCCAGGGTTATATTTTCTAGGTGCATGTGATAGTCCTTTTTGTGTCTGTGGGACTGTCCTTACTCTTACCTTTCTTTCAGTGTCTCAGAAATCTGCACAATGGAAGTAAGAAGAACCTAACACAGCTGTGGGCCCCACTAAAACCATCTGGAAAGCCTTGGTCAAAATTCATTGCCTTGTCCTGCTTAAAAAGGAGAAGATAACAGAGAAAACACCTGTTCCCAATTCCTACATCTGCTCCATGACTTTAGCAAAGGCATTTCACCTTTTATTACCTCTGTGTTCACATCTGCAAAGATAAATGGTAAAGAAACACATGGCATATGAACACAGAGAGCTGTAGGAAACTGAAATATCCCATCAGGGAAGCACTAGTGATATCAATCAGCAAATGAAGGCTGAACAAGAACTGACTGTCTCTGCAGGACTGCTGTATTTTGCAATGCTGCTATGTTATTTTTATTTTCTTTTCCCTGCACTTTCTCTCCCAGGCGGCTGCACTTCTAGAGGGGAAGTTTGCAGCCCTCCCCTCTCCCTCCCTTTCCCAGAGAGAAATTACACATCTCCAGCAGCAGCCTAGAGCTGCGAGAGGCAGGATGCTTGTATTTCACTCTGTGCCTATGTGACCTTTCAAAATGTAACTTGCCAGTGATGGGAAAAAGGTAAAGGAGGGCTGTGTTCAACTTGAAGCACAGGTTTTTCATAGCAGCACAGCCTTTGTGGGGTGCACTTAGTGGTGACTGATAATGGAAGGGCTACCGAGGCAAGTGACAAGGACAGCAGTGCTGCGTGTCCACAGCTGGAGAGACCCCTGAAGCAGGTCCTGAGGGTGCAGAGCACAAACACCTTCATTGCCTTCCGTATCATGCAGGTCGCTGGCCAGATCTGCTGTGATTGACAGCCCTGTTATAAAAGAGGATCAGCAATGGGCAGGGTGGCATTAGACAGAAATTACTGAGCAGGAAGAGGGAACATTCAATCACATACTGAAGCGGAGCCAGCCTGGGGACCTGGATTTACAGCTAATAACATCACCTACTATTAATCCCCTCGCTGCACAGGAGAGGTTTTAGCAGAGAAATCCACCATGTTGAGGGGTTTTCATCTGACAGCTTCTCCTCTGTGTTCAACAGCAGCAGATAAAAACAGGAAGAGGTGTAAGAGAGCTAATTAGCACTGTTAACTTCAGCTAAAATCAATTAGGATGAGCAACAACTGCTTCATTCACTTGAAACAACAGTTTTTAGGAAAGAAACTTAATTCGAAGACTGCCTAAGGAGGGAAAACAGAAGGATAAGCAGACCATAATGCTTCTGATGTCCTCCAAGACACACTCGGGGAATTGTGATAAACAGCTGCACAGCCCAATGTGCAATTCCCAATGGTATCATTTATTTCAGTAGAAGTTTTAATGCTTTTGAGAATCCCAGCAGCCACCGGGTTTTGTGTAAGTGAAAGATCCTCAAGTCTTAGAAAAGCTGTCCTTTAATCGTGGGCTCCTGGTTTTCTATATTTGCCACTGGGTGCCATGAGAATTAATTTGGGAAAGTATCTGCCTGGACAGTGATCAAGCTGTGATGAGCAGGGCAGTTGGATACCAACTGGCTATTTTATTCCAATGCATCTGAGGAGAAGGATGCTAAGAAAAAATAATTCCATTTTGCTCTAGTTCAATATGTATTAATTTAACCAGATATGCTGAAGAAGTTTTAATTCAACTAGCACAACATTTTCCATTTACCAAAAAAATCCTATTTCACGCTACATGAAAAATTTTGGAATAAAATTTAAAACAACTTGAATGTTTTCACAAATTATTTTGATGGTTTTGATTTTGAAAGGAGATATTTTTAAGAAGCAAGATGTTGCATGAAAAATTCAAATCATGTATAATTGAATCCAGAAGTGGACTGATACAAAACCTTGGAAAGAGCTTACCAAATATGCTATTATTTTTTTCAGTTTATTGCTAGCACATTTCAGAAATGGAAAGCAAGCAATTGCGGCAATTGAATTTGACAAACAACACTTGTAAGATGTAAATTAACGATGCCTGTTTCTGGGATTCTGAATCCTTCTTATGGCATTTTATAATGCAGGGGAAGTGCTGCTTGTGCAATGCTGGCAATGAAATATTAAGACGCACCCAGCGGAAAATCAACTTGTCTCATCTTTCAGCTTTGGGTCTGGATTAGATGCTAGCAGGAGAAGCTCATTATCCTGACAGGGCCAGTCTGGAGAGCATAACTTGGTCGCTGACAGCAGAAGAAAGCATCACTTTGAAACCTGTGGAGCCACATGATCCTTGCAGCCCCTTCCCTATCTTTTTTTCCTGGATTTTAACTGAAGGTGGCAGGTTTAAAATGAAGAAAAAGCTGTGTTACCTCATAGTACCAAATGGTACAGACCCCATCAGTTCACAAGGACTCCAAGGATGGCTTAGTGGTCCATAAGACAGAGCAGATGAGAGGCATGAACTACCCAGAAAACACCTGTGCGTACCCTATCCCTAGACTTGCTGATAGGCACTCACACCAGAGGTGGGGCAGCACACAAATGGGGACCATGCTGGCAGCCAGCCACTGGCATGGGCACAGGGAGAACAAGGCAAGCCCATCACTGAAATGAACACAGCAAGATGTAAATGGTTAAATGTGTGCCAAAACTGTGTGCAGATCAGCCCTGAGCTTATCAAGGAACAAGAGCTGCCAGGCAGCTGTGGCTCCAGGGTCTGTTCGGACCACAGTGACATTGGCCAAAAAAACATTTGATTGAATTTTGCCTTGGTGACCTGATTACCTGGCTGCAGCCCAGCTTTTGATATCTTATATGTCTTTTGAGCCAGAAGGGAAATGCTGATCCATGGTCAGAAAGCAAAAAACGTGGAATAGATTGATTTGGACATGCTTAAAAAAAAAAAAAAAAAAAAAAAAAGTGTCTTGAAGTACTGGATTACAGAGACTGGGGGCTTTCATATTTAATTGAAGTGCTTCTATATTTTCTCAGTGATAAACAGGCAGATGTTGGGTCAGGACTACCCTATGATTTCCAGTCTAATTTCAGTGTTTTACTGCTGCCTTCAGCTGGTAAAGAGATAAAGGCATCAGCCAAGCACTGGGACTGTTCTCTACGAAAGTGGATATTGGACCAGAACTCAGGTTTGTAACAAAACAAGACAAAAGGTACTCAATCAGAGTGTTTCTTTGCAAAGAAACAAAGCTGACAAAGCAAAACCAATGGAATTTGTGGTGTATACCCTACTGCAGATGATACCTCTGCCACTGTGTTGGCTTCTCTGTCTCCAGAGGGGCTTGATCAGGGGCATCCCTCAAGCCCCAGCCCCTGCCTCAGGCACTGCTGTGAGACTGTTTGGTCAAAACCAAGAATCCAAGTCCCAGGGCACATAAATTCTATAATCCAGAAAGTGGGATTTATGGAAAACTTACAGGAAAATTTTCCATTTCCTATAGCATCTCACTCTGCACTTACTGGGATTAAACTTCTCGGGGGGTTCATGTCTCTCTGCAAGTGACATTGCATAAGCCAATAAGTTTTTACCCCCAGATCAGAACCTGGTATAAGATATAAGCTGTCTTTTGCCTGCTTGCTGAGGGCCCTGGCATAGTTCTGACATCCTACTGTGACATGCGCATTAAATACTAAACCTTTGAATTTTTAAGGAGTAATTTAGTACTGGCTTGGGAGTTTCCTTGGATCCTGTGAAAAGGACTCAAATCCGACTGAATTTGCTGTTGTTTGATTACAAATGAATGCCTGCTTCAGTGAAGCATGCTTGTCCCATGAGAGATGTCTTTGCCTCTGCTGCGAGGATCTCCTCAGAGTCTTATGCCCCACACCAGTATTGGAGCTCCTTGTTTCACCTTTTTCTAACATAACTCCTTATCAGCAAACACTGGAGAATATCTGAAAAGTGAGTTCAGCATAGGTAGCTGAACATTTTTTTTCCTTTTTTTATATTCTCCATCTCCCACCTCCCCCAGTGATTCTAATTTCTCTAATTAAAGGGCGCTAGGTACTAGGGATGCTCAGGTGAACAAGGTGTGCTGCCAGAGAACAGACATCAGTGAGGAAGACTAAAGTGCCCAGCTAATGTCCAAATGGGCCCTTCCCTCACAAAGTGTTTATTGCAATTAGAGGCCTTATCTTCAGAGTGTCCAGAGACAAAGAATTGCAAGCACCAAGTTTACTACAACACGTGCCCTGTAGGACATCATTCATCTCTCTTTCTATGCAATTTACTTCACTTACCTACATTGTGTTTTGCCTCCTGATTTTTGCAAAAACTATACAGGGTCAAAATAAGAGGCTATTTACGGAACAACGGATCTGTTGGGTCTGTGCTGAATTTATAGATCAGTACTGATATATGCACTGAGGAGTACCAAATTGAGAAGTCAATTGTTGTTAGATGATGTGTCCATACACAGATACGTGTTGCTCAAATAGTTTATAAATTCTTATGAGATATTTTTATCTGTGTGCATCTGTAGGTGTGTCTATATATAGTTCTCTGCATGTATTTGTCTACTTAGCACCTCCATTAGCCTCACCTTAAAAGCATGGCATGCAGCTCCAGATTCCCCTTTTGTTTATCCTCCTACCCACATCTCCTTCCCTTTCGCTTCACCTATCTGTCCTTGTTCCCCAGTCTCTCATTCCCTTCCACCCTGCCTAGGTTCCTGTCTATTCACCTCTCGTACCCCTTTGCATACAACTCTCTGGGGTGCTGTGTGCCCAAAAGGAGCTCTCTACACCTGTGGCAGGGGTGGCAGCCAAAAGAAAAAGGGAAAATAAAGATATTGCCTCCTGCCAGCTCACTACAGCAGCTAACCCGCTTCTCACCAGGAGGGACAAAACAAAGGCTCTTCCACCTGGCTCAGAAACCCCAGGGAAAACTACATTTTGCTCTTAATTTTTCCCTCTGTGTACAAAGCATATATTCACAGAAAGGCCAACAAAAGCAGACCAGGCAAGCATGGAGTTTCTAAGCCAAGCCGAAAATAGAGTGGAGCCAAATAAATCCCCAAATCCAACAACAACATAAGGAAGGAACAGTTATATTTTTATTTTTTCAATCATTATAACTTTAAAGTGCCTTCCATAGTTTTTAATAAAAAACATAGATCGACCTGCGTGGGTGAACTAAAGAGAAAGAACATGTCTATTATTGGCAGACAGCTTTGACTTCAACTATAGAAGAGCTTGTGCCTCTTAATATCTTCCAAAACAGTCACTGAGGGTGCAGTGAAACAGCTCTGGATTTGCTTGCACATGACCTACTTGCCATGGGATTTCTGCTATTCCCCAGTCTGCACCAGTGGTGGGGATATGTGGTCTTTCCTTCTGCCATCACTTCCCTGTGATTCTCTTCAGACACCACAAAAGCCACATGCCAGGGAGAAGCAGGGTGTGTAGGAGGACAACAGAGCTTCAGCCTTTGCTTCTAAAACTAAAACTTGGCAAGCTTTAAATGTAACAGGCCCTTGCTGGCAGAGTGCAGCCAGAGCCAGCTGTGTGCTAGGATGAAGTCCTGGCACTTGATGGTAACAGACACCAGTAAACCTTCCACGGAGGGCTGGCATAGCTCAGCAGGGCAGGAGGAAAAGGTCTGCCTCATGGCTATAATTAGCAAGTAATTCAGCATGATAGGAATGGGTCAGTGGACCAAAGCAGCTGGTGCCTCTACACTATAAGTAGTTCAAAGGTTTTATTTCAGGTGAGGTCTGGTCTGGTCCCCAAGATTGAGTGTCCCTGTCACAAGGGCCAAGAATTGGTCTGGGCCACCCCAGATGGGGCAGACTGGCTTTGACATGTGTGTGGAGGCAGCTTCTGGTTTGGTTTCCTCCTCAGGTGCCTGGGTCACATATGCCAAAGCACCCTGCAGGAGCATCCAGCCCTCACATCCCAACACACAACTGTTCTGAACCACCGGGTGAGTGGGAGGTGCAGTCTCAGACTCTCAGATTTGCATTTCTGAAAATGAGAATCAAAAGTATGAAGACAGCAGTCCTGGCTCTGTTCTGTTGCTAATATGCAGCTTGGGCAGCTAATGGTGCCTGCATCCACAATTAAAGTGTGGATTTGGACCTGCCCTCTCCCAGGAGCTGCTCCCTTGGTCCCATTATCTCCCAGACAGAGCAGATCTTATTGGGATGGCTCTGCAGTTCCTTGCCTGCATGAGACCAACTGACATCACTGGTACTGAGGTGGGGATTGCTACAGGCCATCTCATCATTAAACTGGCAATGGGAGAAGGAAAAACGAAAAGCAGGCAAATTGCACACCACATTACAAGCCTAGGACTTGCTATTGACTACTACCAGGGAAATATCATGGCTCTGGATAGCCTCACACCGGAGGAGACAAATGGGCACATTCATCACAGCTTGTGGCATTGCTTGACCTTTGGGGGAGAGTTGAGGGAATTTTCTTTCTTTCTTTCTTTTTTCTTCTTTTCCTTCTTGCTTATCTGCATGGGAGGGTTTTAATTAGCTCAAAAATGTCATTAAGAAATGAAGCAGGCCAAGTTCGTCAAGGGGGTAAGTATCACAGAGTCAGACATACTGTACTCAAGGGGTCAATATTCTCCTTCCTGCTTTTCGTGACCATGTTATGAAATATGCAGAGCAACAAATAGATGTTTTGACTGGAAATAGATTTCACCAAGGAAACATTTCCCAATTTTAGCACCCATTTGACCTAGGTCTAAATCAGCAGCAGTCATAGCTCCCCATCAGCCGCAGAGCAAAGCAGAGCCTGAGCAAATTCTTGTAACAATTTGCATAGCTGAGGCCCCAGATGGCCACTGCCATCCATGGGCTATTAATAAAGACTATTTTGGAACAAATGATCATTTCACAACCAACCAGTCTATTTATTAGCCTTATTATCATTACCACCAGCTGCAAGGTATTTTAAATCCCCTGTATGTTGCAGATGTGGCCTGACCAAGGGACACAATGGTGCGGGCACGGGTGACGAGCTGGACTCTTTGTGTAGTTTTAGCACTTGGAAAGCTGATGGCTGGTGGTCTGCCCACCTGGCTCTTTACAGTAATGACCCACAGCAGCCATTCTTTGTTGCTAGCAGCAAAAGAGACAGTGCTGTTCAAATTATCTGGGTTAGTCCCCTCAGGTATTTTTCCTGCCCTTCTCAGCACACACTCTGCAAATGGAGTTTGGTAACTCAGAGTGGCAGAGCTGCTCCCAGCAGAGGCAAGGTTCTAACGTACTTGTTGCTTTTTATAGATTGAGTTCTTGCAAAATAATGTGTTCTGCATGTTGAATAATAAAACTGCATTTAAAAAAAAAAAAAGAAATAAAAGAAAAAGAAGGGAAAGCAGGAAGGATGATGACTTGCATCAGCCCGATGTAGTACCTCAAGGGGATCAATCCCCGCTTGAAAGCTATCTTGAAACTTTTCCTCTTTCAAATTCCTATCACGTGGAAAGGCAGCAATGGGTTGAGCGGGTTATTTTGCTATATGCCTTTGGTCAAAAGCTGTCACTGACTTCTATTCCCAATTAAGTGCCTTCTACAAAAAGCTCTTTTGTCCCACAAGCCTCTTAGTCCTCTTCTCCAGTACTAGGAGGACGAAGGTAGGACAAAACACTTTGGTAGGACAAAGCCCAGTTTTCAGCCAAGTTTTTCTGCCATCATGGTTCTGCACAGTGAGGGATGTAATGTGGGACAGGTAAAATCCATCCCTCATTACAGTGACAAGGTCTTTCCAAGCCAAGGTGGCCAACAGCAGTTGATCCTCAGTCCAGCAGCCACCAGGAAGGCACAGATCAGGGTGCAGTGCTCCCGATAGCCAGGCTGCTCCAGGCACCCCACTTCAAAATTTGCTGGAGAAAGCAAAGCAACTGCCTTATATCTACACTTTCATCCTAAATGCTGCCTACCTATGGATTTTGCAACATTATGAAGTCTTTTACAGTTTGGGGGAGAAGCCAAAAAGCAGAATTATAATAGAAACTCAACCACAGCCTTCAACATAGTTTGGCAGCTCTAATCCTATAATAAACTCAAAGCACACGTGAGTCTGAAAAACAGCATGGTGAATTCTCTATTCCTGTCTGCAGTATTTTTAGCAACCAGGGTAATTTTTAGCCTGTGCTTTTTTTGTTGGATTTTTTTTCCCCTCTCTTTCAGTGTAAAGATGTTGTCAAAATACAGGCATTGCTCTCAGTGCAAGCTGCAGCCAGTCGATTCAGACAGATGCGCCTGACATTTCAAAACAAAAAATGCTCAGCAATCAAATTCCTGGCAGACTATAAAATGCAAAAATGTGAAACTGTTACCTATGGCAAACATTTCTCCATTTAATGTACCACAGGATTGTGGTGAGGAAATCAGTGGAAGAGAAGGGAAAAAGTCAGAGTTTATGTTTTGTAGATAGCTTAAGGGAAAGGAATCCTAAATCTTGAGCAAATGTTTGGTTTTGCATTGTAGCAAAAATGTTTGTTTCCTTAACATAGAGTGATTACAATGCAATCTGCATTTTTGTTTAAAAATACTTCTCCTGCTGTCTGGCCTGCAGTGTAAACAGGATGCACTGAAATGTCAGCCCATCCACAGCTCTGCCGTGGCAGACGCATGCAGGGAACCAACATGCTCGCACTCAAATCCGACCTGCTTCCCCAAAATAGATCTTCATTACCCATACAGAGCCATCATTGTCTGATTACAGTTTCCCAGGTGTGGGGAAACATGGGGACAGGCAACTTGATGGTTGTAGTTAGTGGGTCCAGAGGCAAAGGCCAGGGAATGAGCCTGGGAGATACACATTCGGAGCCAAGATGTGCGGGAAGGGGTCCTCACCCCAAACCTCACTGTCCAT
Source organism: Pseudopipra pipra (assembly GCF_036250125.1). Taxonomy (NCBI): domain Eukaryota; kingdom Metazoa; phylum Chordata; class Aves; order Passeriformes; family Pipridae; genus Pseudopipra; species Pseudopipra pipra. Next base: position 107,919,590 of record NC_087549.1, read on the forward strand.
GTTACCTCCTCTCATCATGCCATTGGATTAAATCCATCCTGGCTGGCTCTCAGCAGTTACCTGCCCTTGCAGGATTAGTGGACATGGGGCTGGTCCATTCCTTAGGTAACTCTCCACCACAAAATGTCAGCAAGAGACCAATATTTGTCTGACTGCTACTCACATCGGTTCAAACCTAAGAAATAGCTAGCTGTAATATTTGTAAATTTTTCTCCTTAAAAACAAACAAACAAAAAAGTAAGACAGGGATCCTGCAAACCTCTCAGAAATAAATACTGTCTTTACCAGCTTCTAGGCAACAGTTAAAGCACTAGCAGCTTCCCAGAATCAAGTAAATTAAAATTTGCACAGAGAAATGCTGCTAGCACTGGATCCAACCTTTCTTTTCTGCTTTCCTCTGTCAAAAGTTGCCCACATATATTCTTCTTTAAAAGATTATATGTGATCTACAGGAAGCCTCTGGTATTATACAGTCAATATTCAACAGACTGTCTGTGACAAGGCCACCATCCCTTAGGTGGCACCAGTGTCTGGCCTGCAAGAACTAGCATTTTCCTTGCCATAACCATGAGCTTCACACAACATACATTGCTCACTGTAAGCGTCTTCCCAATAACAGCTCCTGCAATGGATCTTCAGTAATAAAAATGTTCTTTCCTTTGCGTTTTCTTGAACCAACACAACAGTTGAACACAAGTGGATGTGTTCAAGGATGCCTGTGATAAAGAGACTGAAAGCAAGAGAACTGAAGTGGCCTCCCTGCAGAGAGAGACTCTGGGTTTCCAAAGGTCTCTAATCAGGTTTCTTAAAAATAAATGTTTCTTGGAGCCCATTCTTGACATTAAACACAACCTTACCTATTTTGACTAATAAGACTTGGGTCTGTGAATGTGCTCTAGTGCTTCAGCATTCCACAACCTTATTCTTATTCATGCAGGAGTTACACACAGGTAAACAATCCCCAAATTTTTTCTCATATCTCAAAGGGCTGACAAGAGTAGCAGTAGGTAACTCTGCTGACTCATTACCCCACAGGCTTATGTATCTGCAGGTATTCTTAAAACTGCAATGATCAAATTTCTTGTCTCCAGTGATGGTGTCCAACCAGGGTAAAACTGGAAAAAGGGTTTGGGCAAGCCCATTTCACTCAACTGCCATCTCTTCACAAAACAAAATTCCCAGAAGACCAGCTGAGTTTTTATGGAAAAGTCATTGGCCATTACCTGAGCTGTGGAAAAACATTTGTCAGCATATCATAACTACAAGGGCTAAAGATGAAACTAATTGCTTAGAAAATTACTTCACAAAATGAAATAAGGACATTTGTTTCAACTCAGTGAGCATAAACTGCCTCTTGAATGAACAATCTTCTATTTTGTTTGCTTCTTTCTGGTTAATGAATGACCAAATAGGCTTGTTTTTCAGCATGCAACCAAAAACTACAATCATCTTGAATCAAGTCTTTGCTCTCTGTATTTCAGTCCAGCGGTTGATGACAAAGGTAAGGCTACTGCTGATTTTCTTACAGGTGTCTGCAAATCCTTTACAAAAGAGGTTTATCACTGAGATATTCTTGGTATTTCTCCTCTTAAAGCTCCCTTATACTCCAGTGGTATGAGTGTCTGCCTAACAGATCTGTTACATTGTCTGTAGCTTGGTTCCATATACAAAGGTGTCTGTAAAATACACAAGCATCTGCTAAAACACAGCACATATGTAAGGAGGTGAAGAGTAAAAAAACCCATAGAGAAATAGTTGTAACATCAAAAAAATTTTAGGTGCAGGTGGGACACAGATTCCATGTGAGGTTTGAGAGCCCTCCTGACTTGCCTCTGCAGGCAGAGAGGGGGAAAGGTGCCAACAGACACTGTCAACAACCCTCTGCTGGGGTCATAAATTTGACCATTCATGCCTTTTCCAAATGGCAAGTGTTGCAATGTTAGACTGCTCCTGGAATTACCTGTTCTCCCAGTGACCAACATGTTTAGGGTTTTTTTCCTAAGAATTTTAATGTGTGCACAAATGCCCCATGTAGACATAGATGCCCCTTCATCAGTAGAAAAAGATTTATCTGATCTGGTAAGCACTGTGTGAAGGTCGAGAAAAGCCAGCTGGGATGGCTAGGATTTTTTTGGGTGAGCTGGCAGGTCAGGAAGTGCACTCGGACTTCTGCTGACAGATTTTGTCTGAGTTGACAGGTGCTAGAAACGTAAGATGAGGAGGTGGCAGAAGGCAGGAATAATTGACCAACTGCAGTGTTTACTGCTAAGAAAGAAAATAAAACAGGGTAGGTAGATCTAAACATGTGAAAACCCCAATCCTCTTTAGCTTTCATTGAGAGCAAAGATAGATTTTAACAAAGAAAAACCCACAACCCAGTCAGATTTTGTATTGGTGTTACTAGTACAGAAGTGAGGCCACATTTCTCCACTCAGCTTAGTGACATGACAGGAGTTTTACTATGTCAGACTTTTGGGTTGGGGCCATCCAAACACAAGAAATCCATAGGAAGTGTGGAAGACCCGTATACCAAGGCAACACATACTGCCTGAAATCTCTGCTGGGCAGCATCCCAGCAGTGGGAGCTTGGTCCCCATGACCACTGTGAGAGAGCATGAGCTCTTACTCATCGCTGCTGTGTTTCTGGCCCTCCTGCTTGCAGAGCAGAGTTTGAAAAAATGCCTTTACCACCACCCTAGAAAGAGCCAGGCATTTAATATTGCTTTTTTTGCTGAGGAGATTAAGATGTTTCCATGGTGTAATAACAACTCATGGTTTCAAGCAAAGGATGGGCTGCCTCACGACTTTGAACTCTAGGAGCTGGCAAGGCGGTGAAGGTGAAGAAGCTGGCAGCTAACTCTGAGAAATCAGGCTGCCTTTTCCCCTCCTCCCCTCCCACTTGTTCTTTGCACCAGATGTCAACTGGGACATGCCGAAATGCCTGCCAACCTCCCAACTCCCTGCCTGCTGGCTTACGGCACAGCCTTTAACCAGCTTCCCAGCACTACCTGCCAGCAGGTCTTCTCCAGACACAGCCACTCAGTGCATCCAGAAAAGTTATCTGTCTCCTAACTTTCCATCCTCCTCCTCCACTTGCCTTTTATATATTGCAGGGGTTTCTTTCAGATGTGAATAGAAGATATGCAAAGAGTGTGTTAAAAACATGTTAAACGAAAATTGTGGCAGAGAGGAATAGCCCCAGAGGAGCTATAGCAACAGGGGAATATTAATCATTTCCAATTAAATAAACCCCAGCAAAACTCTGCCTTCCTTGCAAAGCAGCAAACTTTCTGCTCTAGATGTTGCACAGTTGGGTTGGTTTCCTACCAACACAAGTGCCATGCTAAAAGACAACTTCAGACCATCCCCACCCCACATGAAGGTGGGCAGGTTCAACAACTGCATAGGGTAAGCCACTACTGTGACAGCCTGATACTTGTTGGGAAGCTTTTGGCAGTGAACTCTCCATGCTCTTTTGGACACAAAAAAACCTCAGCAGCAGTTCTGTGCGGAGCCTGTTCAGCTTCACCCGCTTTGCAGCCCCCAGGACTGAGCTCTTGCCACACTGCATGAAGAGGAACACAGAAGCCCAGCGGCCCCAAGCATTCCCACGACCGTGGGGACCACAGATTACTTACTGCTCTAAGACTGGGAAGGCTTGAATTACTTTCTGTGATGATCAGAGATGCCCACAATGACGGTAGTGGGATTTTTCAAAACTGTTGGGCATTGGGCATTGTCCTAACACTGTCTCCTGGAAGGTCAGCTGGAGTTATACACCTGACTCTGATGGGAGCAGCCAATGCTTTGTGCTTTCCAAATTCTTTTCTTCAGCTTAGAAATATGCTACTCATCTGTCTTAACACTGTCAAATATGGGGAACTCTGCACAGCATGGCACTCAGAGGACAGGGATTTATTCCCTCCCTCCAAGGCAGGGAGAAGTTAAATTGCTGAATTCCTCTGGGACCAAACCCTAGATTGAAGCTTTGGCTTGTGAACCAACCCAAACCCATTAAAATAATATAAAATACCAGCAAGGGAAAAGCTGAGTTTGACAGAGACTGTATAAAATCTGTGGCTGAGGGACCTTAGCTCCTTTGCCCTTCTGTCTTAAGGGAGCAAGCCAGACTATGTGCACAGCTCTGAAGAGACAAGGGAAGAATTCAAGCTGAGCACACTGGTGTTCTGCCCACAGGGAGGGCCAAAAAACCCCTAACAGGCAGAGCAAGGGGGAAAAGGCTATCTCTGGGCTTACCTGAGATGGGGGTTATGCTAAGGTGCCTCTCAGCATTTTGTTTAGGTTTCCTACTTGCTCTAAGCTGGAAGTCCACGCCTGGATGGCAACACAGGATGAAGAAATAGCTTCCCCATCAGATGTCAGACAGTGACAGAATTGCACAGAAGAGTCCAGTGCTTTCTCTCCACGTATTATCACAGCTGCCTTAAAACAAATCTTCCCTGTACCCTACAAAACATTTTTGGGGTTTACTGCCGTACAACCTATCTCCAGCTTCTTCAGTCTTTCTTGCCATACAGTTTTGTCAGCACAGCAATATCTCTGCCACCCCATACGAAAGGAGCTAAGAGGCCCCACTCTGTGCCACAGCTTCTGCAGCGATGACTTCCCACCATCCTGTCACCGGGATGGAATTACTGAAGGGCACCTCCTGGACATGTGGAGGTTGAATCTAGCCTAGGAGACCAAGGCAATGATTTAATCACTCTTGTCAGACATTGGTTTTAGTCATTATTATTATTATTATTATTATTATTATTATTATTATTATTATTATTATTAAAGGTCATAATTTGTGAAGAGAAAAAAAGACCAGAGTGTGATTTTGAGCAGGAATCATGTTCAGAAGGAACATCTCTCCACAGGCTGCAGAGGGGACCTAGGTATGACCCATACCTGAAGTCAGCCTGAGACAGAAATATTTGTCTGGTAAATGTTTGCACAGAATGAGCAACAGCTAGATTCACTCATACTGCATCTAAGGTGTCAAGATATTCCAGCCACAAAACACCATCACACTGAAGAAATGTCATATATACTGTTTGTTCCCGAGATATCTAAATCCCTCACAAGGAGAAAAACCAGAGAGGGAAGGAGAAGGCCTGTCTGTTTTGCCATTCTGTACAGAAAGAGGCAGCACAGCCTTGCTCCTAGGGTTACTTTTCCCCATGAGCAGCAGCTCAAGGGCTTTGCAAGGTGGCACCTCCTGCCTGGCACAAGCCTGGTTCCAACCATGCAGGGACATGGCGTGTGGGCAGAAAGGCCCTTCATGGCACAGCTCTTCCTTTTGCCAAGAGCAAATCGTCACATTGAAGAGTTGCTCAGAGCAAGGAGGTAGTATTAAATGGATTACATCCAATTCCCCCCACCTCTACCCCTCCATGCAGCAGTTGGCAGAGAAGAGCAAGGAGAAAGTGGGAGATGCAGAGCGGCTGTGGGGGCTCTGGAGGGAGGTTGGCACTGGTTACCGTGCCTGCCGTCTCTGCCAACCACCAACAGCTTAGCCTTCACGTTTCAAAGAGAGTAGTGATTCAAGATGATGCCATTTTGGGGGGTGTCCAGCACAAACACAGCAAAAAGATCGAAGTTTCAGGGGAGTTCTTAATGTTTGGAGAAAGCTGCCCAAATGGAAAACTGCAGCATTTTCCCTTTTCTTACTTCATCCTCGCTGGCTACCCAGCAAGATCATGCAAGGAACAGATGCACAGAAAAACGAAAAACAGTTCAGAAAACACATATAAAAATAGCAGCAGTGGCCATTTTGCAATGCACAGAGCATAGCTATGTGAGGAATACATTTCAATGCCAGCAAAGAAACTTGGACAATCCTGTTAATTAAGAAGCATTAATACCCTGCCCGACTCTCCTGCTCCCATGACAGGCAACAGCTGCTTTGGCTTTAGAGCAGCTGCCAGCAGAGGGGCCCATCCGGCAGAGTAGAGAGACACGGGAAAGATGGGTTTAGTGACCCTTGAGCACCAGCATTCCTGCCTGCTTCAGCTTCCCCATCTGTGAAATGCTCCTGTCCTCTTCTGCAGCATCTCTGAGCTCTGCTGCTGCAGAGCTACACACAGCTAGTAACCACAGAGGTTCACCGTAGTGGTGGTGATAATATAAGTGGGTCTGGTGAGTCCCTAACTTATTTCTCAGACAGTGTATGTTTTTTTAAATAAGGGCTCCCGAAACGCAAGCTTGCTAAACCTTGCCACAGGCATCTGGCTTCTCTCAGAGCTTTAGTCAGCTTAGAAGGGCCTTTGCTTCCCTGTCATGTTTGCATATCCAGGATCTCACTGCTTCTGATCCAGTCCCTTGGGAAGCACAAGCTGTCCAAACTCTGCCAGCTGTGCTCAGAAAAATACCTCTTGCAGGCAAAGCCAACAGCTATGCTTTCGGGGTCTGGCTGTCCCTGCACTTTTGGTTATGCCAGTCATGAACCGACTTCTGCAAGATTGAACTTTCCCTACATAAATCCTAACTAATGCTCTGGCTAGTCACCAAATGGCACGTTTATCTCATGAACAGCTCATTCATCAGCTGCAGCTGAACATTAATTCAACTCTTCTTCAAGGACAACAACCTCTCAGGTTATTGCAAGAGTATCAGTTTTCTCTTTACTGTAGGGTACCTCAAGCATGAGTATGTAGGAGGTAGGAAGCACATTCCTGCCAAGTCTCAGGGTGCTAAGGATGTCCTGAGCAACCATCTCCATGCTCCCTGCCTCAGCCCTTGATGGGGAACATGGCCCAACACCTGGAGTCTTTGGTCCTGGAGAGAAGGGACAGCATGGGCTGAGTCTTGTTGCTGTCTCTGCGGGTACCAGACTACCAGATGCATCATTGCATTTAACTTTTTTTTTCATTCTCTTAAAATCATGCAAGTTTTTCCTCTCTGAGGCAGCACTTGGGGATCCCATTCCCTTTCCTACTCTGCTCAACTAGTAAACCACGCATCATGGCTGGACACCAGCAGCTCTGCTCATGAAGGGGGGTTGTAATACTCCCTTGAGAAAAACCTGATTCCTCTTCCCCATCACAGTGTGGTTTTGCCATATCCTTACACACAGGAAAATCTGAAAGACTAGATGACAGTTCTTTTCACCACCACTGCCACAGAGGCGGTGGCAAGGGGGGTAGGTGGGAGCAAAAATAGCAATTTTTCCTCAGCACAGCAAGCCTGGTGGTGCTTGTTAGTAAACCCCACACGATCAAACCGGCCTTGCCGAGAGTCCTGCTGGTGCATCACCACATACAGCGCCCCACACTCCCTGCCAGGACTTCCTGTGGGGTGGTGTGTCCCTATGTGGGGCTGGAGGTGAACAGGTGCACTCCAGCTCCCTCTCTCTTTTCCTAGAAGCGTTTCTGGAAGCCCCCAAACTGGGTTTTGTCTGGAATGACCAAGGGCACAATGTGAGTCAACAAATGAAAGAAGTAAATGAGATTTGTCAAGGCAAAGCCAAAGCAGGAAGGCAGGAACAAAGGGCTCTGGATGGAAAGAGGAGGGAATAAAGAGAAAACCTCAGATTATAGACTAAATTGGATAATGAGGCACAAAGGAGCCTCAAAGGGGAGAAGAACAACTAGCTGCTAATCCAGTCACAGTTTTCGAAGTAGGACCATGAGTCACCAGCCCCATCAAGGCTGGAACAGAAACCCCAGTTTCCAAGAGCATCCTTTCTTTGGCAAAGCCAAGGGTTCCTGTTTGTGGCACGTGAGAGGCTGGAGGTCTGGAGTCAGGTGCTGCAGGTACATGCACGTGGTATGGAGACTGCAGGAAGGCTGCCTGGCTGGACCTTCTCACCTGCACAGAGGGATGCTCTGGGGAAGTGGGTCTCTCCTGCTGGTTCAGGGCCTGCTAATACACTGCTGGGCAATGTGCCAGGCTGGGGTTGTACTCTGCATACTGGGGTTTCAGTCTTGCTAGAAAAAAATTCAGGGCTTTTTCTGGGGTTTTTAATGAGGTGAGTGTTCAGTTCACATCCTTCTTGCTCCAGCCAGTAACAGCGCAGTCTGAGCTCCCATGCAGACAGTGGTTTGGGCTGTTTCCACAGCCCTGAGTCATGGTGGAGGTTCTGATCCTGCCATTGGTGGCATGGGAGCTCTGTGCACTTCCTAGCACTGTCAAGGCTATCCTACAGAAGGCAGCAACACTTCCCAAATTCTTCTTTGCCCATCACAGGCATCTCACAGGCACTTCCAGGGAGCAAAGGGGTGCAGCTTCTACCGTGTTTTGGCACATCCATAAGGAAGTTGTGCCCCTGATTTTGTGTTGCTCCATGTGGGAAACCTAAAAACATACAGGGCATAGCACTGCAGACAGCACAAAGAGGAGCCTACAAAGATGCTGCCACTGCACTGCTTCATGAACCCAAAACGAAGCTGAACTGTGAGCAAAGAGTGTCATCTGGCTGGGAGGGTTTTACAGGCTTTGGGTTTGTTTCTCCCCTGCCATGCACCACAGGTTTTGGGTCCCTGAGCAGGACAGGGGAGCAGCACCACCTGACACAGTGCAAAGCAGAAATTCTGGCTTACTCCAACAGAAAGCAAAAGTCTGGATCCAGTTTTCACACAGCCTGGGCTGCTGGGACGCTTGTTGCAGCAGGCAGGAGATGTGTGCATATGGATGTGGAAGTGTAGGCGTCTGAGAAAGCAGCCACCACAGGGAAGTGAAACCTAAGAGATGCACTGAAGATATTTTTGGGAAACCCAGCATCCCCTTGTCATGCAAATCAGTTGAGCAGCCTGGCAATGTTCAGTCTTTCACTTTTCAGGCACAGAGCATAACCCCCAAATTGGACTCTGCAGCAGGGCTGGGATGCACAGGGGCTGCCAACCTGGCAAACATGTCTCTTGCTAGCCAGCAAGCTGTATTGCACCATCAAAGCTGTGGGAATCACTGCCTAGTAGAGTCTGCTAGCTTCAGGTGGTTCCTTTTTTTCATGAGGGCTCTGCACGGGAATCTTGCCTACATTATCTGAGAGATGCTGTTGAGCTCTTTTTGGGGTGAAATAGCAGGACACCTCACTGGTCCTAAAGCTGCCTCCTCTAGGAAGTAGTACAAGTGCTCAACATTAAGCATATATAAAGAATGAACACATCTCTGTGCTAACTGATATTTCCATCTCATGGGTAAAGATGTTTCACTTGGTCTCTCACCATAGGTCTCAGAAAAAGCCCTGATCAGAGTATCCCTACACACTTAGCAGAGGTTTTATTTCTGTCCTGGATGATGGGATAAGAGAGATTTCCTCCAGAGTTTAAAGACTGCTGGGTGAGACAAGGAGGGTCACAAGACCCAGAAGGAATCAGCCTTGGTTGGGGAATAAGGAGAGAGATCCTCTGGTCATGGCTTTGGCACAAGCCTCCCCTGCCTGCAAGTGCCCAGTGGTGCTGTTTGTTGCCATCTCCAAAGCAGCTTTATCTAGAATTAAAAAAACAACTGTTACAGAGCCAATGGACTAGAAGACCAAGCTCTCTGTTTTCCCCACCGCTGCAGGGCACACATGGAGGCATGGCTCTTGCTGCCCAGGGAACAGGCAGGCCTGGGAGATCAGCTTTCATTTTAGAAGTCACCCCATATATCAGGAGAGATACAGGGTTCATTGACTCATTAAACAGGGTGAAGCTAAGCTCCTCTTGCGTCACCCACAGCTGGCCAATACCGGGTGGAGGCAAGAGTAGAGAGTCTGACATTTATTCTCCAACCTTGCAGCTATTCAGCTTTGTACAAATGACCTCTCTGAGCAACATGGCTGTAAACTGCTTAAACAAATGGAAAATTCAGACAACTGCAAAGAACTTGTCTCGCCAAAGAAAATTACAAAACGGCAGTGTTTTCTGAAGAGCAGCTCTGTGCAGCTCATTCGCAAGAGAGACGACAAGATGGCAGGAGCCAGCGAGCACAGCGGATGTGGAAAGACTCTTGTTCTTGGCCAGACAAGACTTTTGGGGGCAGGGGCTTGTTTTGCTGTTATTGCTTCTATGAACAGATGCAGGGTCACCTGCAGCCCTGCACATGTTTGTAGGAGAGGAACAGCAGAGGTCCCCTGGGCACAACGGGTGAGGCAATGTTTGATCACAGCCTCACTGAGCAGGTTCGAGGGCAGCTCATTTCATCACCTGCTTGGTCAAGAAGTGACTCACCTTGGCATGGGGGCTTTCAAAGTGCCTTGACCTCAAATCAGTAGCAACTTCCCACACAGTGATCCCAAACCACTTCAAGCAAAGGGCCAGTAACCCAGCCAGTATCTCCCATCGAAACAACCTGTACATGCCCTCATTCCCCAGCAGGTGGGTACAGGAGCATTGCTTACTGCAGCAGCAAGCTTTGCCATTGCAATTCTAAATAAAAGACTGCTGCTCCCTTTTTTCTCCATGAAGGCTGGAAAAGAGGAATTTTTTTTCTCTCTTCCCAACACCACAAACAGCTGGTAGTTGTCGCTGTTCCAAAAGCAGCTTAAAACCATCACCCAAACACAGTGTCTAGGAACTGTGCACAAGCCTAGCAAGTGAAAACCTTGGTAGCTGAAAGATCACAGCCATTAACACCAGCACAGCTTCTTGTGTCCAAGAGCTCAATCCAGTAAGAGAATGTCTTCTGCTGAACAGGGCAGGCGTCTCTTACAATTTACACAAGGGTCATGTAATGTATGGCATGAAGACATGATCATGCCTTCCCCATACAACCTGTCTAGAAATAAGAGGCAAGGAACACAGATGACTTTCACCCCAAAATCTCACCCACGCTTCACCATTCAAACCACTATGCTGGAAGCTGTTCTTTTTCTGGTTTAATGAGTAGAAAGAAATAAGAAAGCCTCCAGAAGACAGAAAGCCACCAGGAGTTTGCACAGCCACATGAACCAGCTGGGCCAGGTCCAGGTGAACTGGTGGCTTCCTGAGTTCAGCTGCACATAAATATATATCCAGGTACACAGCTCCTAGCAAACCCTCTTCAAAAGCTCCTGCAGCCAAACTGCATTCCTAGGCTCCTGTTCATTTCCAAAGGCTGTTTTCTGAATAATTACTTCCAGCCTCTTTTGCAGGCAGAAAATTGTCACCCTGTACATCTTTCTGAAATGGTTTCCAGGCAAACCACAAAGCACCTCACCACACCATCCCTCCTCCTGATAGCCGTCCAGACAAACTCTTTTGTTCCTGCAGAGCTGCAAGCCAGCTGCTCCATGGCAGGGAGCCCTCGATGCTTCATTTTACCACTAGACCCTATAATCTGCTTCCGTTTTGGTTTCCATTGCAGGGATAACAACACCCAGGCACATTTAGGAGGTAAAACATGCTATGTGAGGAGCTTTTACACAACAGCTTACAGTCCAAACCATTCACAAAAAAGCACTTAAAGCAAGAACAGAGGTACCTAAAATTTTAGGGCTTAGTCTATAAGAAATAAAAACAGAAAGCAACATTTTTTGTTTAAAACCTCAGGTTTTTTCCCCCCACTCTCTGCAGCATGAATTACATGCTATCCCTGCTCTTGGATGCTGAAACATCTCTTCTGAAGTCCCCCACAAAACACCATGCTCAACAGACTGGAAACTTGCCCAAAGCACTAAAACAACCTCAAACTCTTTCCCTCTTACCTAGAAGAGGGCCTTCAGGTCCCTGTATAACTTGCCCCCACAGCTGGCAGCTTCTGGGGATTAAGTGCCAGCTGATGGAGGTCAGCAGTAACTCACTATTACTGCTCCAGGAAGGTGCTGAGGACTCTGTGTCAGGAGAGATTGGATGCCATGAGCTAGAATTCAGCAGGGGAGCACCACAGCTGGGATGAGATGAGATAGGATGGGGTTTCTCCATGCCATAATTCTGCCCATCCCATCTGTAGCTCCTGGAACAAAGCCCATCAGGAGGCAAGGTTAGCCTGCATTACCTGATCAGTAAAATCAGGTAGATGCAATGGCAAATCATGAATTACACATCACGACACTAAGAAGCTGGGCTAGGCTGGGAGCAGGGCTTCTCTACCGCTGCCCTCATGGCTGAGGAGGTATTTGAATCCCCTGTCATGCCAGGGATGGGTGTACATGGGTTTTCTAATGGGACAAGGCCCCCCCAGAAAGGGAGAGGGGAAGCAGGGGGTACTGGCAGAGGGGGAAGGCAAGGCTTGCTATTGCCTGCCAGTGAAGGGAAAGCAGGAACATTATCCTGCTGTGAGATGCTGCCTGGTGTGCTCCCTACCAGCTTTCATGTCCAAAGGTTTTGTGGAACCTCTGCCCCACTCAGATCAGAAAAGCTGATGTAGAAGACTTTGGAATACTATCCCTTTCCGACTGCTGAGAGGCAGGCTGATTAAACAGGATGTGCTGTTAAACGGTAATGAAATTGCATGATCTGGAGCAGCATGATGGGCTCCCAGCAGGGCCCAACACATCCTAAAATTGTAATTGCTTTCCCACTTCTCCCCGAAGAGAGCATCCTCATGGGGCATCCCCTGCTGCTGCCTGCCACCAGTGACTGAGGGGCAGAGCACAAGCGGCTCCTGCCACCAGTGCTGTTTTGACTCACTGCCTCTTACAGGCAGGTGAGGGTGGAGATTTGGGGACGTTTATAGTTTCAGGAGGATGATTTGAACTCTAAGCAAGGCCTGACTTGAGGAAAGCTGTGATCCACGGCACTGAGGATTAAGCCATTCAGGCTAAGCATGGGGACACAAAAGACTGAAGCATCCCACATCAGTAACCCTTATCCCACACCTCCCCATGGCCAGGCAAGGGCTTATTCACTGCTTTGCATCTGCTTGCATGTCATGCTGACCGAAGCTGTAACATCACCAAGAAGGAAGTCAACAGGAACACAGAGGAAGAAGAAGAAATTCCTGTAAACACCACTGGCTGCTGCTGCTAAAAATAAATGGGAAGGGTTCTGGTTCCTAATTTACTATTCCTTCCTGTGACTTCCCATCCGCTGGGCTCATGCCTGCACTGTGAGAGCGGCTCCCTGGGATGGACAGCTTTCCACAGCAGCTGTTCCCAGAGAGAAGTCACCTGACATTGCACAGCATGTAGATGGATATTTTTAAAGTTATTTGGCTTCCCCTGTCCATGCATGCTAATTAAGATAACATGGGTGAGCACTGCTGAGAGACCTCACAGGGCAAGGCTGCGCTGCTGTCTTGCCCTCACCCTGTATCTCAGCTGTCTCCACTGGGCAGAGACCTTTTTCCCTGCATGAGGAACAGGCTGCTCGACTCCTGAGGAGGTGATGGAGAGCAGCAGCAGCACTACCAGGAGCTGGGCATCCTGCTGCAGCACCGGCTATGCCCACAGCTCACTGAAGGTGAGCTACATGCCTGCTGGGTGATCGTCAGCAGTGGAGAGCAGCCATGGTACTCAGCCCAAAGGCTGATGACCCAAGCTACATCTTGCTTCACCCAATGGTTATTTGGCAACTGGTTTTCAAAGGCATTTTTCACAGGCTGTTGCTTCCCTGAGGTAGAAACTCAAAATCCAGAGTTGCCAAGGACATGGCATTCATCATGCTGTTCCCTTCACTGTAGCCCTGCTGCCTTCCCTGGTTGGGGAAAGGGCCACAATCTTCTTTCAGGAGTTAATGAGAAGCTGGCTACTAATAGCTTGGACTTCCAATGTTTCTTGTTGTTTTGCACTCCATGTTGGGCCTGGGGAAGTGACCACAGGAGATGCACTGGCACCACTGAGGGTTTCAACAGCCATTACTGGTGTGGGGCAGCACCGGCAAGAGACAGCACCTCTTGTCAACATCCAAACCACTGAGGTCTCAGCACAACCCAGCTGCTTCAGCCTGAGCACCCACCAAATTTGTCTGCATTTATACAGGTGAGCAGCCCATCTGCTGCAGGGCTCTGAGCAGCCAGAGGAAGCGTTTGCAGGAAGCCGGGGTTAAGTGACGCCAAGGCCACAGCGGGGTTTGTGCTCTATTTACAGGACTCATCCTCCTCAGTGCAGGTGCCCAGCCGCCCTGTCACATCCAGGCCCTGGCCAAAGGCAGCTGCCTGAAGGTGCTGCCTGCAGCCAGGCTCCCACAAGCTCCCCGGCACAGGCATGCGTGAGGGAGAGCTGAGGCTGCAGACAACTTGTTTGCCTGAGACAGCTCCTGCAACTCATTGGAATAGGAGCACACAAGTCTCTTGTCTTCTCTTCCCTCCTTGCTTATTTCAGGGATTGGCTTTCCTTCTCATGCCATCTTAATTTTTTGTATTTTTAGAAAGTATGTACAACTGAAATAAACGTCGATGAAACTTGTGGTTTACAAAAGACAATTTATACCACAGCAAAGATATCCTACAGCTCTCTGGATTTCCCATGTAGAAGAGTTCTACTGTAAAAACTTGTTCTACAAGTTCTACATGTAAAAGTTCTACATGTAAAGAGTTCTACATGTAAAAACTTCTACTCTTGTTTGCCTATAATGGGCATAGCATCTCTCAATTTTCCTTGTTTTAGGGAACATTCCAGGAATGGGCAACCTTTGCATTTGCTGAGCATCTTTCCTCCCAGGCAGGGCAAACTCCTCCTCACTCCTGACATCTCCTGGATGGGTAGGTCCCAAATGGATGTGCTGCTTCAGGGAAGTTCAGCAGGTCTGGGAAGGCAGAGGCTCCCCTCCTCACCTTGTCCCATGGAGAAAGAAAAAACAGCTTTTTCCCCACTATATTATTTCCCTTGGAATTTCCATTTGTTATATGCATGGGGTCTGTTCAGATCCTTTCATACTATTAAAATGCCCTTTCTCATACAAAGCGTTGATGTCCTTAACTAGCAGGGGCTGGTCCAGCCCTGCCCCTGCTCTGCTCCAGGCCAGCCTCATGATTTCAGGGCATCCTTTTTTTGCCCGTGAAGATCTTCTGGTGCATCTTCCAGCATGTAACCCCAGGGCAGCACTGCTTTCCTCCAACCCTAACCCTACACCTCTATTTCAGTGCAAAGCCAGGAGGAAGACTAATTGCAGACAGCACTGCCAAGAAATCCAGCTTGTCCAAAACCATTGTGCTGTTTTTAGCATCTTTCATCCAGGAATCTCACAAGTGTGTGACTAAGGAGGTATTTTTACCTTCCACCCTCAGCATTCCAGGAGGGACAGTTGGTGCCTCCACAGTGTGAGCCAGTCACTGGTGGGTGCCATGAGCCAGGAACAGCAGCTGGGCCCACTGCCAGGATTGCCGACTTCCAGCTCCCAACAGCCCAGCCTGGGACACCGTGGCTGAACCAGCCACAGCATTTCTCCATGGGGTTTAGTCTTCAGGGTCAGAGCCACAGCCGTGTGCTTGAAATCCTCCCCCAGTGCTTCTGTAAACAACAGCAGAAATTAGGAGGGACAGCAAATGTGGGTTAAGGACAAAAATAATGCAAAATCATGGGGTTTTTTCAGATATACAATATGTGAAGACTGGCCACAGCTCTCTAGCTGTGCAGAGCCCTTTTCCATGCATGTCTGAGCCCTCATACCTGGAATTGGGTCTGCCAGATGTAGAGCTGGGCAATAAAACAGCAAATGAGAGGCACGAGGTTGGACCTCTGCCTACACTCAGCACTCCAAACCCAGCCTACCTGTCCCCATGCCACTGCCCTTCGTGTGACAGAGAAAACCATGAATTATGTGGGTTCCTGCAGGGCCAATACCTCCTAGACAAGTCACTGGGACCCTCATGTGCATTCCCCTCATCTGAGTCAGGTTTCAGGCAAAAAAATCTTCACAGGATCCGTGGCATGCCAGCATCACTATTCAGGAATGAGCAGGGTTTTTCATGCTTGGAAGAGGCATGTGCACACATGAGGAAGCTGCTACACCTTCCACTGACAATCCATGGTCAAGCCTTCAGTACGCTTTTATCCACCAGCATTTATGAACCTGGAAAATCTAGTCGGAGATAACTTGCTTTGGTGACAGGAAAGGCAGCCATTGAAACAGAGTGAGACACATGAGAGCAGTACCCCAACTTAATAAAGAAGGAAAAAACACCTTCAGATGACTCCCCACATGGGCAGGAGAGACATCACTGAGACTGGGATTTGGCCAAGGCAATAGCTACCAGGGGTGGAGGCATCCACAACTTTTATGGGCAATCTGTGCAGTGTCCCACCCCCCTCACAGCAAAGAATTTCTTCCTCATATCTAATCTAAACCTAACCTCTGTCAGTTTACCCCTTGTCCTATCACTACATGCCCAAGGTAGGTAGCATTTTATGCACAGCTTATTTGTCAACCTCTTGCCATCTGTAAGTAGCTCAAGTTCAAAAGTGTTCCTGTACACCTTTTTCTTCATAAGTACTGCTGGACCCAGGTTGGCCACCAGCCCACTCTGACTGATGTGCAGGGGAACATTCAGAGGGACGTAACTCACTGGCTTTCTTGAGAGGCATCAAAATAAAGCCAAGGTCTGTGAAAACTCCCGGGGTTTTAATGACCCCAAACTCTTCTTTGACAAAGTAACGATCCTGAGGAAAAGGGTGCAACCTCCTGACTCTCCTCTGGACAAAGATAAATGCCAGCAAGGCTGTGGCAGGAAGGATGGTGCTTGGTGCATGGGTGATGACCTATTTGGCTGGAGAATGAGGACCTTTTCAGTCTTTTTGATATATTAATAAGAATATCTCTATTTTTAAGACATCAGTGAGAGCCGCTCAAAGCACTGAGCTTGAACCAGCGGGGAGTTAATATCCCTGACAGAAATCCCTCCTCTGGGAAATCAGCCCTCAATGAAAACCCAGCATGCCATCCTTTCACGGAGTGCAGCAAATCGGCTCAGCACGCTGAGAACCAAGGCATGTGCCCAGGAGCCGGCGCTCATCCCGGGCTGGAGCACAGCTGACACTGCAGGCAGGATGGTGCTGGCTGCACATTCAGGTGCTGCTGCACCACACAGACACAACAGCAGTGTCCAGGGACAAGGTGCCTGAAGCTGGGGTGATTGCTCCTGTCTCCTGGATGCTGGGAGATGCAGCAGGAATGGCAGGCGCCAGACCCTTGATCCTGAATTAGGTCAGTGGAGTTGTAACATCTGGCCACGTAGCTGCCTTTCTGTGGGAATTAGGCACAGGCGCCACTCAGACACTGTGATGTAAATATCCCAGTATGCAGCTTGTGGATGCTGGGGGGGGTCTGAACATCTGTGCTCTCCCTGCAGCCAAGGGTCTTGGGGGCTGCTCCAGAGGCCCACAGAGGACACTCATCCCATAGTCCTATCTCAGCAATGGCCCCAGGCTCCCCAGAGGGCATTGTCCTCCCCAGGGCCAGCTGCTGGGTCGGTCATCTGTGAGCCATTGCAGCACCATGGGAGGAATTGCAGGAGCAAACATGAGCAAACATTCCCAAAAAACAGAGAAGCCGCCAGTAAGGAGGCATTATCCAAAAAGGCTGAGTGAGAGCTACCCAGGAGCTCAGGAAACCCTGCTTAGTCATGGGACAAGGCCAAGGCCAAGGGGGACACCAGCTGCTGAGGGACATTCCTATTTACCATGCAAAACCAGGGCCAGCTTTTTATGCCCTGTATATAAAGACACAGTGTCTACAAAAACTCACATAAATACAGACATATACAACATTGCTCTTGTTTAGCATCTTAAGCAGTGTCAACATTCCCCATTTCTCAGTCACAAGATACCCAGTTTTGCTCTCAGGACTCGGTCCTTCCCCCTTTGCAGCACTTGGCATTTGTCCTCACTGAATTGCATACAGTTCTTCTGAGTGTTTTTTGGAAGCCAAGTGTGATATTTGTCTTTTTGCATTTTCTGGAACCTCCAGGACAATCCAAAGGTGACAGACAGAGGTTTTGCAAAGATGGTGGCCAGCTCTCTCCATGCCCTCAGGTTACACTGTCTCCTGTAAGTCCAGGCTTAATCCATCTCTTCCAGACTCTCGCCAAATGGGACCACCACATCCACACAGGACCATGGATTACAAATTCTGGTGCAGGGAGAGCACATAGAAGAGGAATTGATATCATCAAGTAGGAAGGAGCAGTGTTAAGTTCTTGAGTTTTATGTTAATGAAAATTAAATTTCTAAGCAAATGGAAACATTTGCTTGCATGTTTTCTCCATGCAGCCACATTTCTCATGTGGCTGGGGATTGTCACTGTAGATGGAAAGGCAGGAAGACATGCAAACCTGGAATTTGGGAAGAACTATTAGAGCAGATTTTAAAAGGAAAAATTTGAGGCAAATGGAAAAGAGCAATATGAATCACATGCCAGAAATACAAACACAAGAGCAGAAGATGAAACAGAAAGTGGAAGCTTGCCTATTTCCAATGCACACAGCGATCCTCACTACTTACAATCGCTTTGTGACTTCATAAACTGGCCTCCTCATACATATCAAATGAAATTCCCCGGGCTTTCAGGCATCTACTGTTGACCATCTGTCTTTATGCACAGAAATATTTTAGTATCTCTTAAATCAGTGTCACATGTTTCTCTTCCACAATTTCCAGGAACTTCTGGGCTGCATTTACTGTCTGCACAGTTACAGAGTTACAGGCCTTCTGTTGTACTGTGATCTTGTGATCAGACTTAATTTTCTGGCTGCTTCTTTCTCCATAATAAACTCACTTAATTTGCTAGTTCTTCTGCCTTTAGAACAATATCTGACCTTACCTTTGGCCCTCAGGACTATCCTTCAATAAGAAGAGCCGGAGAGTAGAGACTGAGTATGCTTCAGAAAAACACAGATGTAAGGTGAAGGCGGCACATAGAAGAAATTACTGGTGTTCTCTTAGAAATCATACCATTAAACCACTCTCTATGGGCTCTGGGCCCTTTGCCTGTATCCTCCTATGCCAGGAGTATCATAATTTTAGGCCTCTTCAAGCAGCTCCCATTTAAAAATTAGCTATAGTCTTCCCCCCTTGGAGTTGAATCCCATATGCCCTTCCCCATCCCACCAGTCCAAGATGGAGGAATGTGGTGGATGAAGCGCACAGAAATAAACAGTGAGGTGGGTCAGTGGGTCTACAGAAGGTTTTTCAGAAGCCGAGGTTCAAAGATGCCTGAGTTATCAGCTGTGGACCAGTTACGAGTTTGTGGTTCCAAGGACTGCAATAAAGCCAGAGAGAGCCTGGTGGAGCCAGTGTGTCTCAGGCCTAACCACTGGGATACCAACGGGGTGCCAGGATATTTCAAGTTAGAGCTTGAATTCATATTTAAAAGTGTTTTGCTTGCAGCTCACTAAAGCCCTCACAAGACTTCAGGAGGATGCTGAGATTTAGCAGCAGGAGTCAGAAAGAACAGCAGCAACAGCAACACCCTTTAAACAGGAAAAGTGATGCATCATTAAAGACAGCATGAATAAGCAGGAGAGATGCTTTAAAATGTCATTCAGGATGGATACCCAGCTTGTGATCTGATGCATCCAGAATGCATGGGACTACAGCTCTGCTACACCCCATCTCAGCAGCAGGACACCTCTCCCTGCAGGCCAGAGCCAGTCTCAGACAGGACAGCTGAGTAGTCCCTGTGCCCAACATCTGGAGAAAGAAGGTAGAGAGCTGGAGCACACAAGGAACAGCCATGAACAGGAGCTCAGGAGGGCTGAACTCTGCTTGCCCAGCACAGCAGTTACTGAGTGGCTTTGCATCATTATCCTCTTGCTCACTGGAGCAACAAAACCCTCAGTACAAGGAGCTGTTGCAGGCACAGTGAGGAGAGATGAAGTGAATGGCAGGAAGGAACAATGGGGGGGTGGAGGAAAAGGGTAGGATGGGTGGGGAGGAGGCTGCCCTGTGGGGTCTTTTTCCATAGACACATCAACCATTGTAGGAACAGGAGAAGAAAAGGCCAGGACTGGAGGATCTGGGTATGGGCATGAGGAAGGTAAGCAGGAGACTGGAGAAACAAGGGCAGGATGATAAGGAGCAAAGTCCTGGGGGTCACCTAGCTGCCCTGCAGGGAAATTCTGGGAATGGGAAGACATTTTTTTCAACTGCCCATTTGAGAAGCCATTAAAACACACACCTGTGCACATCCTTATGTTTAGGGAAAGCTTTTTTTCCTGCATCTTTCCCAAACCTACTAAAGCCACTGTATAGGGAAAGTGTTTGTAAGTATACGCGGAGGCATTCCTGTGTGCCCTTGCACACCACTGATTGACTTCAGGTTATGCTCAGTGAAAGTAATTTGACCAATAGGGTTAAAAAACCCCTTCTCTAAACAGGAACTGTAGTACTGAAGTCAAGATGCTTCCCCAGTATGCTTCTGCAGACTTTCCTTTCGAGGCACTGCCAAGGTGCTCTTGAGAAAGGCAGAGGCTGCAAACAGAGTCTGAGGTTTCTCCTGCTCCAAGAGAAGGAAAAGTAAACTCTTCATGAAACCCTAAGTTGAATTTCATCAGGCAGAGGATGTTGCCACCTGCTGCTTAAATAGGGGCAGACATCAGTTCCTCGTGGGTTGTGTCATTCCTGGGATTTGAACCTTTGTGCCCATTAAGTATGGTTTGGGGGAGTACTGCATGTTCCAGGGAGTAATAGTTGACTTTTTTTTGTGCTTATAACTCAGGTGTCAGCAACTCCTCTTCCACTGTACTGCTGGCAAACACAACAGACCATTAAACACTCTCTTCTCTGCAGTTTCTTCACTGTAATCAGGTTTGCAAATCAGGTGGGCACCTACAGCAAGCAAATGTCACCCAAAAAGCCTTCAGGGTGGCCTGTGTGTGTACTCAGCTGCCACTTCCCTGGTGCTTCTTAGTATGAGGTGCAAACCTTCAGGAATAGACAGATCTTGGGTACCCAAAAGCAAATCCAAGACAGAAGGGACTTTCAAAATTATTTTATAAAGAATTGTAACGCATGCATAGCCTAAACACCTTAGGAACAGGTGTGGAACTGCTGCCCTTATTTGCAATTCAAAGAATTAGGTTGTAGTACTGAGGATTGGAGTATACACTCTTTGTGCAGGATTAAACAAAAAGGTTCATGTTTCTGTGAGACAGGAGCTTGGTAAACAGTGAGAAATGATGTAAAATGAGCCTGGGCTACTCTGCAGTCAGACCTGATGAAACAGCAGCATTGGATTGCTATTCCCCCTGGTGAAATGCCACTGGGGAAAGATCTACTAATTACAACCATCTGGAAGACGCATCAGCTGTGATGCAGTCAGGATACTGGGGACAGGGCTGTGCAGCCAGACCAGGGGCTGTGGCTGGGAAGGTACAGCACATGGGCACTATGCCACATCCAGCTGTGGGGACAGGGGAGAAACCCCACCAGGCTCTGGCACACAGGAATGGAGACGCAAAGCCTCGGGAATAACAGTGACTTAGTCTGAACTTACTTTCTGTAAGGTTTCCAGACATAATGAAATTACTCTGCTCCTTTCTTATTTTCTTGGTTAGTTTTCTGGGAGTTCAATCCATTCCATGTGGACTCTAAACCTGCTGAAATAGCAGCAGAGAAGGAAGGGAGCTCACGTCATGCCAGGTGGCAGGACACTCAGTCACTGAAGCTGGCCAAATAATTTTCATTGATTTTGCCAAGACCCTTCCTCCTGCCTGCATCTCCTGCAAGAAAATAAAATTTTGCTTCTGCAGGGAGACAGGAATTAGTATTTCCAGAGGGAAAACTGAAGAAAACTACAATTTAGGTGACTTTCCAAAGTACTCAGAGGCCTTTAAAAGCCTGAATGCTGTCAGCACAATTCTCAGGCTTGGCACATATAAAGTAAAGCCTTCCTCTTAGCAAGGAACAATAGAATGGTTTGCGTTGGAAGGAACTTGAAAGATCCTCTAGTTCCAACTCCTCTGCCATGGGCAGGGACACCTTTTACTAGACCAGGTTGCTCTGAGCTCTATCCAGCCTTGAACATTTCCAGAGATGGGGCACCCATCACTTCCCTGGGCAACCTGTTCCAGTGCCTCATCACCCTCACAGTAAAGAATTTCTTCCTAATATCCAATCTAAACCTGCTATCTGTCAGTTTAAAACCATTATTCCCCCTTGTCCTATCACTCCATACCCTTGTAAAAACTCCCTCTCCAGCTGTCTTGTAAGGCCCCTTTAAGTACCAGAAGACTGCTTTAAGGTCTCTATGGAGTCTTCTCTAGGCTGAACATCCCCAGTGATCTCAGCCTATCTTCATAGGAGGTGCTCCAGCCCTTTGATCATCTGTATGTCCTCCTCTGGACTTGCTCCAACAAGTCTGTGTCCTTCCTATGTTGGGGGACCCAGAGCTGGATGCAGCACTCCAGGTGGGGTCTCACCAGAGTGGAGGGGCAGCATTCCCTCCCTTACCCTGCTGGACACCCTGTTTTTGATGCAGCCCAGGACATGATTGCCTTTCTGGGCTGCCAGTGCACTTTGCTGGCTCATGTCAAGCTTCTCATCCACCCACACACCCAAGTCCTTCTCCTTAGGGCTGCTCCTCCGCCCAGCCTGTATTTGTGCTTGGGATTGCCCCAACCCACATGCAGGACCTTGGATGAGTCAAGTCTGGGGAGAAGTGACTCAGCAGCTCCAGAAGGAGAGAAACAAGTTATTCGGAAGATTACCAAATGAGAAGGTCTTGAGAGCAGAAAAGGAATTCCTCTTGCCTCTCAGTAATCTTGATAAACTACAAAAATCAGGTCATTGTGACAAGACTGCTTTTTCCATTTCCTTTCATTGTGAAGATTATTGCTAGCAGACCAAGGGCTGGGGGCATCAGAGAAGACAGAGGAATTATATTCCCTTAGTAAAGCGAAAGCACAAGTTTTATCTTGACCTGTGTGGTCTAGCTGTCCCAGGGCAAGCTGAAATATGATCACCTTCATTAAAAAATTGCACTGCCTGCACAAAGCGTCTTGGCTGCCTCAGAGACCTCTCCAGATGACAGCGCAAAGGTGACATATTACAGAAAGAGAGCCAGAGATGCCTTCCCAGTCATGAGGGGAATGGAGCAAGATTTTGACTTGTTTTTCTATGCCAGTCAGCAGTTTATTCTCATGTTATTGCTCAAAGATCTGTTCCCATGGTCACCCACTTTTAATAGTGCAGAAAAAAAACAGGTTGCAGCAGGCAGGGATTATTTGCAGCTGCAGCCTCTGGAGCAGCATTACCTAGCATCCCAGCCCACTTGCAGGTCCCCAAGTGCTACCGCTGGGTCCCCACTTATAGTCTCAGATGCCTTTCTGCATCCCCTCCTGCTCACGCAAGGATGCCTCAGGCAGCTGTGGATACCTGCTGAACAGATCCAACTCTCCAGTCTCACTGCTGTATATCCTGGTGACCATATGAAGGAAAGGCCTTCCGTTCACTGTGCTTCCTCACTGCTGCCCATAGCCAAAGACAGCCAACAACCTCAAGAGGATGGGAACAGCACTTTTTTCCAGCATCAGCAGGTGTTTAGATCCAGATGTGGGGGAGGAATCCCATTCGCACCCCCTGAAGAAGATCTCTGCCACTTTTACCAGGATGTTGTGCACATCTCTAACAATGAACATTTGTGACTAGTTAGAAGCAAGAGAAGCTGCCAAGAGCAACAGCTGAGTAGTTCCTGGGAGAATTAACCATGTGGCAAGAGGAAGGTGGGGTGGGCAAGCCCACAGCATAGAGCAAAGCTCCAGAAGTGCGCTCCATTCCTGAAGGTGCTGCTACAGGCAGCCCATTTCCAGGAAGAGCAGCACAGCAGATCATGGAGTCAGGGGCAGGCTATCCTGATGGCTGGCCACCAAATCCCCCAGCCACCTAGCAGAAGAGGATACTCAACAGAATGTGGAATGAGGTGGGCATGGGTTGTGGGAAAGGGAGTAATCGCCTTTGCTGAGCCTTAAACTGCATAAGGTCAGGAAATGGAGATGTTGGCAGTGGAGAAATGTAAACTGCATTAAGAGAGGCTTGTAAACATTATGGGTTGGAAACTGTATGCAAAAGCAATCTCAGCAGCTAGTCCACAGGGAAAAGTATATATCCTTACCTTGGGCACTAACACATCCTACCTTCACTACCCAAATAAGCCTGACAAGTGCTGCACAAATAGGAAGATGAACCTTAATAGGAAGATGAACCTTTGCTCCACAAGTTCAACTACACTTTCTGCTTATTTACAAATCATGAACCAGTGATCCAGCCCAATTCTTGACTTCCATATATTGACTTATTTATATAGAAACCTTTAAAAGCATTATTTTAAGCCAATTATATTTAAATCAGATTGAGGGGTTTCCTGAATCAATGAAGACAAACCCAATGCTCAAACAGTTAAGAATTTCTTTTGTCCTTACTCTGGAAATAATGAAAAGGAAACAGGAAACGTTCATTTGCCTCATTCCCTGGGGCGCAAATTGAGGAATGGCTTTAGTTTCGGCAGCCTGGTCATGAGTACTCTGGTGATACAATGTCACTTGAACCAAAGAGGTCCAACATGTGGCTTTTCAAGGAGTCAGGGCATCAGCAGGTCGCTGTCTACCAAGTGGGAAAATTGCAGTGAAAGCCAAAAGAACTACATCACTCCTTCAAAACTTTGTATTTCTTGCTGGAAGCAGCAATATCCAGAGACTAAGGATGCTGAACCTCTGTTGTGGTTAGCCAGATAAGCTACTCGATACAGGAATGTATTTTACGTCAGAAGAAAGTCCCAAGTTTGCAGTCTTTACTCATTTTTTCATATATAAAAATATATCTTTCATACCTATTTCTATATAAAAGTACATCTACAACCCCATATAAATGTATGGGTAGCACGGTTGCACGCTCAGCAGGGATGTTTGCAGTGCCATGCTTGGCAGGACCAAGATTATTTTCTCTCCCTCCCTACATCTTTCACAGAACACACTCTAAGTTGAATGGAGATCTTCATTTGCAAACAAGAGGAGCAAAATTTCCAGCCTCAGGACTGCCTAAAGACAGGACTATGTAGCAACTACTACTGCAGCAGATGCACTGCTGCATAAGACTAAGACCTCTTGTTTTGTGCCTCAGCAGAGCAGGTGAGGTTTTATGGTTTATTCAGTGAAAGAAAAAAAATCCAAACAACTTGGGCTGTATCACAGTACTTCTGTAGCTTATAAACTTTGTACTGGCTACACAGCTACTGTATTGCAAGCTGCACAGGTTCATACATCATTCTTAATTTTATTTTTTTAAATAAAAAAACCCTGGTGCAGTCCAAACTTACCATAAGAAGCCAAAGCACTTAAGAAACAAGTTAAGAGGTGACAGAAGTCTTCCCCAAAAGGGCACCGCTTCATTTCAGAAGAGAACTCTGAACACACGCTCTATATTTTCATTCAAATACAAATGCAATATAATAAACTACCTATGTTGCCCAGAGAACTTGGGGATGCCCCATCCCTGGAAGTGTTCGAGGCCAGGTTGGATGGGCATTTGAGCAGCCTGCGCCAGTGGAAGATGTCCCTGTCTATGATGGGGGGGCTGAAACTGGATGATCTTTAAGAACCCTTCCAACCCACACCATTCCATGATTCTATGATTAATACAAAAGATCTAACAAGAGCTTACATAAGTTTCTGATCATCCTGAGTGTGTGTGCATGCGAGGCTGGAGAACAGCAGTGGGGAGAATGAAGACAAGTATAGTGAAAACAAGTTTCCTGATAAATCTCTATTTCAGAGAACATGGGAATGCTAAAGCACTAGCATACCCACACAGTTCACCCTGAGTTTTGATGAGTCCAAACAGCAATTCAGAATCTCCACCTAGACAGCAACTCTTGTCTGGGTATTACATTACTCAATTTACTGAATTAAACTGAAACCTAAGGGGCAGAAGCAGGCAGTGTACATCCTCTGTGATGTAATAAAGATCAGATTTTGCAGTTCTGTTTACTTGAAAGGGAAAGTGATCTCCACTTACTGATAATCAGTGTCTTCTCTGGCAAGAGATAGGCAGTACATATGAAATGAGTTATAAGGAGGCCTTTAAGCAGATGACTGAAAATGCCTTCGTTTCTTTGGGAAGCTAGATGAATAAATCACATTTCTGTAAGCATAACTCAGGTAAAATAAAAATGAGCAGAAACAGACTGACAGCAGGGATAACACAAGGGAGAAGCTGAAAAAAATTAGACATTCTTCATTATTCCATAGGCAGAGACATAAGAAATCCCCATCAACTTTTTAACAACTTACAGGGTGTATTTTAACTATCAACTTCCCAGCTATTGCATTTATCAGAATTGATACAGTTAACCCAACAGAAATACCCGAAGAGGCTGCAAATGTGTTGTTACACACCCACCTCACTAGATCCTCATAAATGCTTGCAGAAGCTGTAAAAGGCAGTGTGAAAAGCAGGACTGCCAGAAGGGGAGCCGGTGGGACACAGCGCAGGGTTTGCCGACGCTTGGTGCCCTCTCCTGGGCATGACAGACACACGTGTTTTGCCAAGTCAGAGAGTGGTCACGGAAACGGGGTTTTCTACACATTAAAGTAATTCCTCAGACGAATCAAAGACACGGGTCAGTCAAGCCCAGACAGAAGAGAGAAAGTTCCAACATTTCCCAGGGAAGTATTCAGCTGTTCAAGTCCGTTAAAATTTCTGACACAGCAGCATGTTACATCACAACATTGTTTATTATGTAACTTTTTACAATACAAACAAAAATACAGAAATGCAGTATATGAATACAGCTAAATGCAAAATGGTGATTTTTTTCTCGAGGCCATTTTCCCATTTCTAGTAAAATAAAGAAAGACTGCACACAGGTAGAAACAGGTTGGTAGTTAACTCCACAATTTTGCCTAGAAATGACCTATAAATGCGTTTTCCTGCTACTTACCATAAAATGTAAAAAGGGAGTTAAAGGAAAGTTTTACTCACTGGTTCCTACCATATGAAAGAAGCTATATTCTATTTAGGAGGGCCAATATATGGAAAAATATCTAAATTAAATGTTATTACAAAAAATGAAGCAGTAATGAGATCCTTCTGGCTAAAGAAGTTACTAAATGAGAATAGCATATATTTAAAGAATCCAAAACATAAAAGGGTTGTTATAAAAAGCTTAGGTGCACTGTAAGCTTACAACTTCTGTTTTTCCATGTGTCCTTTTAAACAATGGAAGTGTCAAAAATAGGGTCAACTGTGTTAGACTAAATTACATTATTGTATATGCTGCACTGAATGGAATTCATGTATAATAATAATAGAGAAGCATTGTTTGCATCATATTATGGCAATTTATCCTCACTAAAAACCGTCTAGAGTCCTGCATTTTTTAATATCCTGTAAACCGTTAAACCACCAGAACATGATTGTACAACAGTAAAATGTTTTCTTTTGCATTAAAATGACACCTGTTGAAAAAAAAAAAGTTAAAAAAGGTACTTAGAGCTGTTATTTTTCCAAGTACACAACACCCTAGACAATTCAAGGCATCTCATTCTCCATCAAAATTAACAAAAATTTGTCATGCTGTTAAATCCATTACTATGGATACAACTGGTGCAAAATTGGTCAAACGGATCCAACAAACACTGATGTCCAGGCTGGCATATTGGCAACTAATACATAACTGGTGGTCAAAATGATGCATTTAAAATATCTTCCCTTTCTTCTTATTCTTCTCCAAGGTTCTAAAATGACATTTAAAAAAAAAAAAAGTTTGTTAAACAATGCAAGCATGTTCTGATTTTTTAAAATTACTAATAGTCAACTTTTAAAACATGCATTTTATAAAGCTTAATTGGTTGCAACACAATGTATGAACCTTGTTATGTACACAGTCCTTGCACTGTGTGAGTCAAGAAATGCAGTGATCACCAGATTTTCCCTCCCAAGGACTAGAGGAATTAAACATATTAATTCTCAAAACTTTAATTCTGCATCCCTAAGAAGTCTGATGCAATGTAGCTTTCAAATATAGACCTTTTTTTTTTTACATAGACTTTTTTTTTTTACATAGATATAGTTGTGTGTGGATACATTTTTGCAGATTAAAATCTGCTTTAGAAGCTAATAATCTTCCCAATACTGCTGATATATGCTCCTTTGTAGCTAAAAGCAGCTCATGATTTTTCTTGGCTTTTAAGTGACACTTCCACAGTGGTCAATGGCCATGGACCATTATTGTCTCAGAAACTGCCTTTTAGCAGAAAGCTACAGAACTTTTACTTTCAACTGCAGGACAAGAGTCCAATTTACCTGGAAGAATTCTGTTGTTCCAAAATACGTTGTTGAGCTTCCCAGTTTGCTTTCTCGTCCTCAAACTGGCGACGCTTTTCCTCTAATTCTTTGTGTTGTGCCTCCAAATTCTTTTTCATTTGTTCATGGCGTCGCTGCAGCTAAAGGAAGTCAGAACAGAGCCATTAGGTGCAGAAAACACTGCGACTTTTGGAGCTGCAATAACTAAGATCGGCAACTATACTTATAAATGCAAGAAAATGCAGTATATTTTTTCTTCAGAGAAAGTGACTCAGACTAAAAACTCTAAGGTCATAGGTACTGCCAATAACAGAAACCAAAGGAGTGTTAATCCCGTAGCTTCATTTTACAGTTAACAGAAAATACCCCAAAAACATATTTCCTTTTCTACATTTTTTTTTTACATGCTCTATACTCAGCAGTGTCTATTGCCTAATTTTCTACATTTAGATAAATACAACAGAAGTTTATGAAGCCATGAATAGTGAAGGAAAAAAAAAGGAATGAATTGCATGGACATTTAAAAATTGGTATCACAGGATACACTCAGTCAAAAAGTCATGAGATAGTACATGAAAACCAGAAATATTTTTGTTTGTTTTTCATATAACAAGGAGAGTGTGGAGGCCAGAAGTATAAATAGGTTCAGAAAGATTTGAGACAGAAATTGAGGAAGGATAAATCCAGTTACTACAAAAACCATGACCCAGATAAAATATCTAGCTTTAAAATCCTTAAATTGCTGACTGGTGTATCTTAGCATTTATATCCTTATCTATTTAGTTCTCAAAAAAAAAGGAGAAAAAAAATGAGATTGATTTTTTTCCCCTCTGATCCAGTATGCCTTGGCTCCTTACAGTACCTAGGCTGCCAAGCATTTCAACTACTCTTCCAAGTTTCCTCACTTTTCCTCAAATTTAGAGCCAAACTTTCTTTAGAAACTTCAGCAGTTCTGAACTTCTCTATTAGGATTCTTGTGAGAAGCTGCTTTCTCAAAAATTAGGAAATTAGTTTTACTTAAACTTCTACTTATAATAGTCCCTTGAAAAGATCTTTCAGGGTCCCTTGAAATCTGTAAAAAAAGTTTCACTGTGAGGACTTCACCTGAAGATGACAGAAATTAAATATCCATTAAATTTGTTCAAATGATAACCAGAACAGTAACAAAAACATAGCCCTGACTCTTCCTTAGCCTAGTAATTCTCATTTAAATAATGCCTTATAAATATCATATCCAATTCCTGAAATGCTTTTGCAATATGCACAGCAAGTGATCATTACTGCATTAGCTTATGTAAGCCCTAAAAGTCTCAAGACTTTTTAAAATCACATGGAATAAAATAGTCCCAAAATATTTCAAAGAAAAGGGAGAAGAAGGTAAGAAAGTTAAAGAGTATTTTAACATACTATGACTGTGAAAATAAAAATAGAATGCATGTAAACAGTATATTTTAAGTTCAGGTTTACACCATTTCAGCAAAGATAACAACCTGAGAAAGAAAAATTGTGTTGTTTGTCTTTACCCATAAAATCCAACTATGGAATGAATTATGTTGGAAAGTCTTGGTAAAACGTGCTATCTCAACACTTGTACAGCCTCACACATATTGGGGTTTAAGACATTTTGATTACCTCAGCTTCAGAGTCCTTCAGTTTCTGAACTTTTTCTTTGACTTTCATCTCAAACACCTGTTCCATTTCCATTTCCATTTTTTTCATTTTGGCTACATGCTCCCTCCTTTCCTCCTCCATCTGTGCCAATGGGCTCCTGCCATAAATCCAGAAGAAGGAGTTAGTGAATAAGAACTTTTTTCCCTGTCTGTTACACTAGGGTATCTGGAAAAAGCAAGATAAAAATGCTGAAGCATTAACATAAATACGTTGGT
Organism: Pseudopipra pipra; assembly: GCF_036250125.1. Lineage (NCBI taxonomy): Eukaryota > Metazoa > Chordata > Aves > Passeriformes > Pipridae > Pseudopipra > Pseudopipra pipra. The sequence goes on from NC_087549.1 coordinate 107,949,554, forward strand.
GTAGGCACTGCTAGTTTAAATTCAATTTGCATTATTATTTTAACTGTTTAATTAAGCTTTACTCAAAAAGACATCTATACAGTATCTTTTCCTCCCCCACATTTGATTCACATTACATCTAAGTTAACAGAAACTCTTGACTTTCTATCTGTAGAACCACCTGGTGATGGGAATAGAGGAAATCAATATTACAACAAGAACAACAAAAATTAGCATCTTCCAAGTGATCTTCAGGCGTCTTGTTCTTTCCCATTCAAATATATACAAAAATTAATGGACATAATAAAAAATTTAAGAGCACTGCAGACTAAAGTCCCATTTTCTCTCTAAATCTTCACTGTTCCAAGTGAGCCCAAGAGTAAGTTAACATTACAATTATGCTGAATACTGTGGTCATGGTTTTGAAGAGGTATCAGCTTCATGAAAAAGGTTTGGGCAACTGAACATCAGTATTCTACCCAAGTGTTAGTTGGAAGATTTTCCTTTAAAAAGCTACTAATAAACTTTATGTATAAAAATAATTATTTTTAATTTTTCCATACACTTTATGGTAACTACTTTCTGGATTCTACTGAATTTTGAAAGCTGTATAAGCCTGCTATCCATGTTATGGTGATATGGGTTTTAAATAGCAAGTTTCACATTAAGTACTGAATAAAACAGGATGATTATGATCTAGTGATGACTGCTACATAGAGTCTTGTAAGACTATGCTGTTCAACAAAGAGCAATCAAAACAAATCACTGGCCTCTTGTTTCAGTTTTGAGTATGTACAGCTTAAAATGGCAAAGTTTTAACTACTGTGTTGGTAAAAATGAAGAACTGAATATATTTAGAACTGTTACAATCAACCAGCAGACGATATCTACTGTAATGTATGCAAAAATCAGTCAGACCAGCAAATTGTAAATGGAGGTGGCAAGCCTAAGCCCTATTAAAAATAAGATTTTTGTTTTCATTTCTTAAAAAAAACCCAACAAACCAACAAAACAAACAAAAAAAGCCCTGTTCTGATTCAAATCGTGGAGAAAAGGCATTTTAAAGGGAGAAAAGTTTTGACTAATTTCCAGTGAGGACTGAAACATAATTAGCAATATCTTTTTTGATTCAGAATTTGCGACTCATTCTTAAAGGAATGGAAGTTTCATATCAAGCATAGCCAAGATTTAGTTTGACTATTATTGGTTCATTTTATCCTTTCTGCTCACCCATTTTCACCAACTAGCCATACAGTGAAAGTAAGCAATGCCATATCAAGTTGAGCCCATACAATTTCTTTCTCAAACATCAGTATTTTTAAGTTAAAAATTGGTGGGGGTGAGGAGGAAGAAAATGGCATTTCCATTAAAAAAATAAAATTAAACAGAATCTGAACTAATATATGCGAAGCCTGGACTTATGAGTTAGATGCTGTACAATATACAGCACTGAATTAGTCTGATCCTCAGACTAATTTTTACTTTAGTCTTTCAAAAGGCCAGTGCTTGCAATCTTTTCCAGGAAAAAATTAATGGTTATACACAGGTGAAACAGAATAATACAGAAAAATAATAAGGAAGTGAAGGAAGAGGTAAATAGCAGTACTTGTGGAAGCTAAGCAGCTGTCAAAACAAGACTATTTTCCTCTTGTTATCTTTTAGAAGTGTAAAGTTCTCAAATGTATCCGCTCTTCAAAAATTAATCTAGGAAGTAGACTGAATACTGAGGAATCATTGGTGCAGTCTTGACTTGAAAGGGGAGCAGAACTGTCCTTTGATTTACAACTTAATCTAATGAGGATGTCACACAAGTTGTATTTGAGAAGGCGGTAAAAAACAAAAATCAGTCTGCACAGAAAATTTGATGAACGAACAAGCAAGCATTTACAGCTGAGAGCTTTACAACACAGTCACAACTGTTTTTATTAGGTCCGACGTATGTGACATGGGTAGAAGCATATCACCCTGTATTTCAGGAAAAAAATTATACAAGGGACTTAAACAAAACAAACCAACAAACAAACAAACAAAACAAACAAACAAAAAAAAAGAGCTGAAGCAAAAAAACTCAAACAAACCACTAAACAAAGATGTAAAACATTGAACTGATTTAGGACAATGTGTGCTAAAACAGCCCTCTAAGTTATTCTTCAAAAGATAAAAATTATTCTAGATATGCCCCAAGTGGAACCTCTGCAAGCCAGTAATAAGATAAAATCACAGTCAGAAAAGATTTAAGTTACTAAATCCCCAATTCAATAAAAAGTTGTAAATTTACAGATAAAGATGAAAATTCCACTAATTCTATATAAAGATGATGGAGCTATGGATAGAAACTGGTGGAATTACACAATTTATGCACTTCTACTGATTTTTAAAATTTGACCAAATTTGTCTTGAGTCTTAGCCAGAAAGTTTCTAAAGAGGATGGGTTTTTACAGAGATATTTGCCACTGAAAGTATTTATAAATTCCTAAAGTTTACAATAGCAGAGCTTTAGAAAAAAAAAAAAACAAACCAACTGCTAGGGGAAAAAAACAATGCCAAGAGTGGGATAACAGGAAACTGTTCTAAATTTGAAACATTAAACAGTTAAATCCTTTTTGTGTTTATAGAATTTTTGTTTTTACGTTGTTTGGAAAAATTTAAATGACCACTTACATGCCTTCAACTGTGTCAAATCTAAAAAACAAAAAATACAGAGGCTTAGCTTAGCATGCTTAAATAAAACCACAAAACCAAAAAGCAATAATTAAAAAAGTAAATTCATTAATAATAGATTCCTAAAGCTAATTATGTGCTCCCCAGAAAGCAAATTTTTCATACTAAAAGGAAAGACTGTTAGTTAAAGCTTGCTACATTTATTTCAAGTTCAGTCAGTTAACCACTACACCATGTCAATATTAACACAGGTTTGATGTGCAGATGCTTTCAGAATTAGTTTCCTTAGAATATCTATGTTTTTAGAGTGATTTAAAATATTTTAGTGACATGAACAACCACTTGCTCTACACAAGTTTTTGGAAACCAATGCCATCTCGAGGCTTATCTCTTCATTTAGAATTTGTCATCTAGCAGAGGACACTGTATTGAGCCCCCGGGAATGTTCTGGTGCAGCAGGAAGAGCACTTGGATCGCACGGCCAGCAGAGGTCTCAGCGGCGGCTAGGGCCGGCTCGGCTGCAGAGTCACCTCCCCAGGGCACCGGGATGCTTCACCCAGCGTGCCTCGGCTCAGCGCAGCACTGATGCCACCGGAGGGGAAAAAAGGGCTGAAAAAGCAAGCTCTGATATTAAGTCTCACCATCCTGTGAGATGGGCTTATAACATTGGAACCATTTCACGAAATTCACTAAAAATACAGGCAAAAGGAGCTAGAAGTAGCCTGGGCTTAGCAGTCAGAAGGACCTGAGCATTGTGTATTTGTTACTCTACATTGAACAGATGAGTAGATGGATAAGGCACATCTTTATGATGTACAAAATAAGACTTGACTTTTAAACCCACTGAAGATAGCAGCTTCATACAGCAAACGAAAGAGACTTCTCAAATTACAACTTTTAAATTTCAGACCAAATGCCATTTTCTCACGTCACATAGTACATGTGTGAAATGACAATTACAACAAAGTTTAAAGAGACAAGTTATCCACATATGTGAAGACTACCCTTGACATTTCATTTTATTTTTTTAATTGTTGGGATTATGTTGAAAATTTGAAAAAATCAGACTAAGCCTAAAATACAAAAAACCCTATATAAACATGGAAAATACATGCTCTGGACTGCTCTTAGGTTAACAAGTTACTTACAGAACAGCAGAGTTTCGCCAAACCAAAGGAGACAAATCAGAGATAAAATTATTAACTGGACAGAAAAAAACCTGTTTCAATTTATCTACACAGTATTATTAAAACTTGTAGCACATACTTCTATTTGTTTTCACGTGTGCATTTTTGTTCAAAGAAATATGTTAACAGCTGCATGAAAAACTAAGATCTATTAAGATCATAAAAATACAGCTGTTTTAAAGGTACAAAAGGTCAATTCAGAACAGCTGCCAGCAGGAGAAACCTTTGGAAAACTACAAGCACCACTGGATGTATATCTCCTCTTATGCCTACCCTCCCAGTTTCCAATAAACAGCTGCTTAGGAATTTCCAGAGCCAGAGGTTAGTTATATCTGTGTTTAACCATATGCTTGTAATACCACCAGACAGCAGAGCAAGTCTCCATTCTCACACAGAGATACAGGATCTGTCTCCCATGAAACAATCAGATTCCCAGAAGACAAGTCAAATATTGCCCCATTTTGAGACACAGACACTTTCAAAAGGCAAGCAGGCAAGCGTAAAATTCCTGAGGGGAGGCACAGATAAACTGTTAATATCTGTTCATCCCCCTGAATTTTCAGGGGGTGCATGGTTAGCGGGAAAATTCCTTCTATTCGGCTTCAACTATTCTAGATTGAAATCCACAAAAAACATTGAAGCCAAAAAAAGCATGTTAAAGCTTAAAAAAATTGCTGCAACTCAACATATGGATAATGTAACAAGACAAGAATAGCATCAGCTGACTCATACCCAGTACATGCATTCAAGAATTTATTTACTTATTAAGTCATCCTATGTTTCAGGAAACAAACTCTAGAAAAAGGTTCAAAATACTCCTTACAGATTTAAAAGAGGTTTTACCATCTTTCAGATGGCTGAATCAAACAAACTGCAAAAACTCACTTGGAAAAAAACCCAAACCCAAAAATTGATAGCAAAGAGCACCAGTTGTATTTATTCATCTCTGAGCTGCACTACTGCAATGCTCTGAGCAACAGATTTCTAAAGGAGAAAATTGTTCCAGAAAGCATGGTCACCTGGAATTACTCAGGTGGGACAGCACAGTGATCTGAGGTGGCAGGAGATGCAAGGTAAGCATGCTTCAGAAAGCACAGTAATTCTAGATCTCTTCGTGCATATTCTGCCTCAAAAGGAAGTATCAGCAACGCTAAGCAGCAACTGACTGGGGCAGGGGGACTGAAGATTGCAAAAAGAGTTTTGAAACCTACTCGCAGATGCATTTTTGTATAAAATAATATCTTGCTATGTCTGCAATACAGGAATAAAAAATAATTTTAAAATTTTTAAGAATGCAGAATAACCAGTCCTTACTTCAATGCCAGACTGACTATGTAGATGCAGACTAACACCAATCTAAGCAGGCACACAACAAAAAATGGTGAAAGTGTTGTCACCAAAATTCAGATTTTTAAAAGTCTAAGGAAAACATTAAGATTTTGAAAGGTATATAAAACCCCCCCAGTATTAACACACACACACACAAAAATCTAAACAACTTCCTTTGATAACCCAAATGACAATGGGAAAAAAAAAGGTTTCACTTTTCAGTACAGTAATAGCAAATCACAGTACAGTAAAAAGCATAGTAATAGCAAGTTAGAAGTCCTGAAGAAAACAGAGAATTTTCTATTCTGCACTACTGTTACTACATTATCACCTGAGATACTTGCTCTGTGTACTCAGAAGCCTTGAGATGTGAGTGAGGGATAATAGGATGGCAAAACCCATGACAGTAAGAAGTAGTAACCACAGTGTTATGGATACACATATTTGCAAAGTAGTCTTTTTAAGACTTGATAAACTTTACCTAAATTCAAGTACACTTCTGAAGAGTTGATATAACCGACATAAACTATTACATTTTTTGTCAGTGCTGAGCAGGGAAGTCTCGTGTAGGCTCACACTAGATGAAACTAAATCATGTTCACTTAAACCATTCCCTCACAGCCACATTCAAAGCATTAAGATGGTGTAAAATAGACACTTTAGTGAAAAATGGCTTTGTAGCTGCCATATGAATGGAAATAGCAGATATTGCCATTTAATTTCAGGAATTTTTCAGGAAGAACAGCTGCAATTTTGCATACATTAGCTGAAAAGAATAGTACCCTATATTTTGATTGAGAAATTTGTACTTAAATATAGTACAAAAGGTAAGAATATCACTAATTATTAATTATTTAACAACTAATTACTTTGATGCAATTAGTGCATGCAGAGCAGGTAAAATACTTAAGAATGTAGCTGTTCTTAAACAGCAGTATGCAATGCAGAATACAGTAGAGCCCACTTCTAAATCTTCCAATAACTTCATTAGGTTGGCAAATAACTTGCTGTCAGAAGTAATTAAAATGACAAGAGTTAAAAAAAAAAGCTCCAAAATGCTGCACTGTAACTCTTCTCACAAAAGATAATGATGCTGCAATAATTTCCCTGACATGATAAGCAGCCATATAAGTAGCCAGAGCAGCATTTCAAAGATGACAGTAGCAGGTCTGGATTTTCAAAGTTTCCAAACGAATATTAACCCATTCTTCTCAAAGACATCCCTAACAAAGAGTATGGATAATTCATGCAAAAAACCCCAATAATCCCGAAAGTAGCATATAAACCAAAATAGAAACACTAATGCACAAAACCTTTGCAGTAAGTACCAGTGAAATAAAACTGCAAGAGTAAATGTAAGGATTCTCTTCAGAAGTGAATCTAACTAAAAGCCAGTATTTAACTAGCATAAAACTTAGTGAAATAGAAAAAAAAACCCCGATTGTAAATAAACAAGAGGCCTACAGCGTTCACACACAGCGAAGAGGCAACTGACTGGAGGCTATTTACAAACAAAACCACCACCACCTCTCCCCAAAAACCCCAAAACCAAAAATCACACCACACGTTCACAAAAGCAAACAACCAAAAAAGCAGAGTAAAAATATTAAAGTGCAATACAACCTTAACAGGAACTTACTTTGTTAGCTGCCCTTTATTTTTGTTGTTGTCAACACCGTTGTATGTAACAGCTGCCAGTTTTCTGCTTCTGTAGTTCTCATAATGTACATTGTTAGTGACATCCTTCAGGTCCTGCATATGAGTTCTGTCAATAAGGGTAATTTATCAGATTAGTGCCCTAATACAAAATACAGATGTCACCTAGTGAACTGGTGTGAGTATAGGACTTGGCACCTAACACAGTGAAGCACAGGCAGTCTTGCTGTAGACAACTGCAGCACTGCAAATATTTTGAAAAATGCCTACAAGTAAGTACACATCACTACAACTAAGCACACATCAGCACTAACAGACAACTCAGTTTCCTATAGTTTATCACAGTTTTCAAGAACAAGCAATCACGAAGTAAAGAGAATTATTAAAAAAAAAATCCTTACCAACACTACTGCTTGCAAATATGTCAATAAACAAGGTATCATAAAGTGTAAGATACTGTTTACAATTAAAAGTACGGGGATTAACATGAACTCAGTATCTCAACTCCTTTTCTCTCCAATATATGACTTCCCAAGCTCTCAGACATACCAGACAGTGTTAATGTTACCTGTAAGTTACTTACCTTATCAACATGTTCCTCAGAATTGTGAAGTCACAGTGTTCACCATTTTCAACTGCAAAAAAAAGTTAACTTTTGTTGAGATGCCAACCAAAATATGTGCCTTATAGAGGTAAGATGTCATTCATCTACATTCATTCCAACAATAGATTACTTCCAGCCTTTCCTTACTGAAAAAACATGTTAACAGTATCTTACTAGCAGAGTTCCTATGCTCCCCTGAGCCACACTGACAAACTGTTCTGTGAGTCAGTACAGCAGAATAAGCTACCACAACAGAAACACAGTTTTGTCAGTTTAACTTTTTGATCCTTTGGAGGCCCTGCCAGCACAGCTGTCTAAGGATCAGACACTAACTGTAGACCCCAGTCTAGATCCAGCTATATCCAAAACCCTTTAAAAGAGAGACTTAATGCAATCTATTTCCCCCTTCCCCACTAAATGAGTTGTAGAAGTCTTCATTTTAATTTTTATGTGTATTTAGTTCTTTATTAACTTAGGAAAGGAAGGTTGTGTAATTTGATGCACCTGCCTACACATCAAGAGAGAATGGGCAGCTGTCATTAGATGCCACCTATTCCACTGTGCCTATCACCCTAATAATGTAGAAGAGGCTGATTCTGAGTGGCATTTCCTTGATAGATAATGAAATGACACTGGGGAAAAATGTACACCCCCAGAACTCTCTGGTGTGCAGACAGGGAAGGCAACATAGAAAAGCACACACAAAAGAAAGGCACAAGGCAGGTTTCCAACGTGTCCCTGAAGTAAAGACATACATTTTCGTGGGAAGGAAGGGAAAAAACAGGAAAAAGGAATTCAAATAGCCCAAGTAAGTTCAGTGAATCCCATAGAAAAGTGCAGAACATAGACTCTGTGTGTGTTTGTCTTGTATCTGCACTCCTGCATCATTTCATTCCATGGTTTTACAGACTGGTAAATTCCGCTCAGATAGTAAATGAAGTCATACTTCCAAAAAAGCATCATTTCTGAGTATTCTGTCCTTGGCTGACAGACTGAAAGCCACTTAAAGAGGTTGCTTTTAGTTAGGCTAGCTCTTCCCGTCCCAAAGTTGTACAATCATGAACATGAAACCTTTAACAGATTTGTTTTAAAATAAAGAAAAGCAGCACCATTTTGTACATCTCCAAATGCCAACGCAAGAGCTTTAAATAAAGCTTGATCCTCTCTGGTGCAGCTGGTTTTTACTTTCTGCCAAACCTCATTTCCTGCCAGACATGCACTTCAAAGTGTTACAGCATTTCTCTTTAAAGCATTGGTCCATACACTGCTTGTTGGTTGAGGTTTTTTTGTCTATTTTACACTGCATCCAATTTATAGTCCATTGCCCTTGGAAGGCAGAAATAATGAGGAAAAGAAAAATATTCTCTTTATACAACACATGCACATCACAAGGAAAAAATTCAATGATCATGGAGAAGCAGTTTAATAGTGATTGTCTCACTGCAGAGCATGGTGCAAGTCTTGCCATTTGAAATATGTGAATGGCATTAAAGCACAAGAAATGGTTACCAGAAGAACATGCAGTTATCTTCAAGTCTCTATAGCAATAGAAAGTAAATTCTAAATAAATTAAAAAAAAAAAAAAGATATTCTACTCATTACCAGGGACCTTCCCCAGCAATTAAGATTCAGATGTTTTAGGCAAAAACCAAATTCTTCCAGAAACTTTAAACTGAACTTATGATAAAGGAGCTGGTCAAATTAATATTTATAATGTGTATCCTCTAGAAAGAAAAATCTAAGGAATACATATATTTTATATGAAAAAAATTAACACGAGAAAGCTAGAAAAGAGTTGTAATTTAAGTCATATCATTACCTGCCGTAAGTCACTACAGGTTTTATAACTACTCACTGAGGCTTCAACAGGTATCTGCTTGCAAAGTTATGTATTGCTGAAACCTTTACTTTGTTCCAGTATTATCAGAATAACCAAATGGTATATTCAGTAAATTTCCAGATCAAATAACATTCAAATTAAGCATTTCAAACATTTCAAATATAGACTAATGGCTAATAAATTTTAAATGGATTAAAAAAAAAAATCACAAGAAAGCCTTACCTTCTGCAACACCCCATGGGTACTGCCTTCCTCTAACTCTCTTGCCATTGACTTCAATGATCGTATTACTACCTACCACAGCAAGAGGTAAACGGTCCTACAAGATAAAGTATGACTTTTACTGCCAAAAGATACTGAAAGCATGCCCATGTGTAAATTTGACATAAGCTAGCTCGGGGCTATAACACTGCTGTGCAGTTAACCCCAAGTGCAAGAATAGTGATGTTTACTGACCTCTGCCTAGTTTAATGACTTATATATACACACACACCCTTCTAAATTCCTTATACTGTTGTATTCTGTAAATCTAGTTAAGAAACAGACATTAACGTTACTTAGTAAGCTAAGCAACAGGCAAACCATTTCCTATTTACTTAATCGCACAGTTAATTATTTACCAATTCACATTCCCACTGGCTACAAGGACTGTTACTTTGGCTGGATCTTATATCCAGTTTTCAAAGGTTTGGCAAAGAACTACTTCAAGTTCTTGTTTTCAGTTGAACCGAGAATGCCTCCAGTGTATCAAGCAACAAAGGAGCCAAGAGCAGCTTCAAGTGGCTGAAAGGAACAGAGTACAAAGCTAAGTATTTCAGACTTTTGTCTTTGCTTTTATTCTGCTCTTCTCCTCTAGGCTTAGTCCCAGGACATCTTCCATTTGTGATATTTGTGTTTATCTATCCTAGGTGACTCCCACAGTAACAAAAAAACTTAAAAGTTCTTGCAGGCTGTTAAAGCTACTGAACAAACAGAAGCAAGGCTCAAGAAACATGTACAACATGGACTCCGACATAAAAGAACAAACCAAAAACATGAGTAAACTAGGAAGAAGCCTTTCAACAGCCTGACAGTCCTTTTGATTTTCTTTAGTCATTAATCTCCATTAAGGTTTCAGTATATCAATCAGCCAGACAACTATTAGCTGCAATGCACATACTCTATGCCACTGCACACCTCTGTCTCGAAGACAACCCTGGCCTCCTTCAAAGCTCAGAACCAAAAAAAAGTGGTAGGTGGATAAAAGTCAAATAGTCATGAAATTAAAAAAGTCATCTTTTAGAGTTCATTAAACAAGCTCAGATTCTGAATTTTAGCCAAAGGACTTAGACAGAGGACTTAATAGTGTAATTCATTGCCCCTGCCGAGGAACAGTGACACTTAGGACAGCTTTGCATTTGATTTCTATCTCCTACACATACTGGTGGGCTCTTCATTAATGACAGAATGCTTTTCACACTCAACCCCCCTTGCCACTCCATAAGCAGGTTTTCAAAAAAAAAAATTAATTTACCTTTATCTTTTTAACAATTTTATTTTCTTCTTCATCATCTGTTTCTGGAAATTCATATATTTTAATTTTGTGTTCTTGGATTTCTTTCATTATCTAAAAAGAAAAGTGTTATCTGTTTGAGAACTGTAGTAACTCAATGTTTCTTGCTGCAATCCGATTCTCCCTCCTTATGTCTGATATGTAAGATCCTTGCATATTAAGATGACTAAGTTACATTACAAAACTTGCACATGTTTAATACCACCAGGTGACCCCAATGGGTTATTAGTATGACCATCTCTTCTTAAGCCAGGGGGAAGACAAGATCAGAGTCAGTGCCTCACAGCTAACAGAATATTATCCACCAATAAAAAGACAGCAAAAATTAATACCAGTTTTCTATGATGGGACAAACAACAGATTTACCCTAATGGAAATCCTACCTGAATGTGCAAAACTAATACAACCCTACTTAAGTTCTCAGACTAGTCTCACAATTGAGTCCCTTCAAAATATAAAATATTTGAATAGATAACTGCAGGCATATTTCACCCCTTTAAGTTCCCACAATAGCTACTCCTGTCACTCCTTTCTTGTTTCTAACACACCTGACCATCAGTTGCTTGAAGCAGGATCACCTGCCTATTTTAATAGAGCTTATGACTGATGGACTGACTCTAGCAGTTAGTTGTGTTGAAAAACATTTGCAAGCATTAACAAAAATTTAATAAAAACTGACAGCATCATCAAAAAAGTGACCATACTGTTTTGCTGCTTCATTTGTCTGAAGGGTATTTTTAAAAACAAGATGATTAGTTTTCCAGAATTTTAGAACGGAAAAACATTAGACCATTTAGTTGACAGCTGCACTGCAAAGCCCTGGGGAATATTTCTGGTTCATGAGTTTGCAGTCTTATAAGAACGTAAGTATCCAATTCATGCAAGGACTTATTTTCAAAGTTTGGTTTGGGAAAGTCTCCCTTATTTAACCTCAACTTATGATAAAGCTGCTTACATATTTAGAAATATTCTGTGTTCTACCATTTTTTCCTTTCATTTTGTCCTCTGATTTTTAATCTTAAATCAAGAGTTTTGCACACAACACCTCTTAATGACATCTTTTCAGAACCTGTGTTCTAAACTGGGACTGGACAGAGTTCAATAAAACAAACTTCCTGTCTTGTCTTGTCCTGCTCTGGGTCCTCCTCATCCTCTTCATACAATACTAAAAAGCTTAAATCTACTTCTACTCTGATCATGTAGCTGAAAATAAAACATAAGCCACTTGCAGACACTGATGCCAAATACATTCTACAAATACAAAGACACTACATCAGTTGTATCAAGGTTACAATTATCTCACCATCCTTAAAATGCATTACCACAGCCCAAGACTGAGTAGGTATACTGATTCTCATCTAATACCTGAGGTCTCTTTAATAAATACAGTGCATCAACATGAAAGTGAATACCACAACACAATCAATAATACTCTCATACTCTTAAATACATTTTTTTTGAACACACAACTTCTGTTAGGTACCTAACTCTTGAAAGCTCCTTTCCTTCCTTACTGATTTTTATCTCAGCAGTGAATTATTTCACTTGCCAAGAAACATACTATACTTGAAACCTCTTGCCCTGAGGACAAAAACAAGATTATTTCACCAAGAATTATAATTAAATCTAGAGATATAAATTACTTGGCTTTGCTGTCTCAAGTCATTGCTTCAGGGTTTAAACTTTTCATGTAGGTTACATCTCACCATTTCCATAGGGATCAACTTAATAAATTATCCTACGTTGTAAATATTAATTTTTCAACTCACCTGTTTTTTGAACTGTTGGCATTCCTCAGGTGTAAGTGTGTCTGCTTTGGCAATAAGTGGAATGATATTCACTTTTTCATGCAGGCGCTTCATAAACTCTATATCCAAAGGCTTAAGTCTGAAAAACAGCATTAGAGCTTTGCAATTCTTTATTAATTAAACAAGAATGTACAAATGATGAGATTTGTCCTGACAACTATTCTTGAAACACTGATTTATGAGTGACTGATGACTAAATGGAAGTCAAAAGGCTACCTGCAACTACTACAGGAAATCCCCCAAATTGTATCATACCAGAGGAATAAGTCATATGTTAATACTACTAGTAGTCACGAGACTTCTGCTAGCTGAAATTACACTCATTTAAGCAAGTGGTAAGACCTCTCCTATGAAAGTAGTAAAGTTCGTGTCATTAGCCAGAAGATAAACCCATTTAAAGCCTGACTGATAAGAGTTTACAGCTGTGAATTATGCTCTGAAAGTCATGTTTATTATGGTGTTTCCTCTTGAGAGTGGGCTGGGAGATTTATTTTTTTTTTTTAGACCTTAGATTGCTGAAGACAATAACTTCTGTGGCCTGTGCACAAATGAAGTAGAAATATCTCATCTCTAAATTGCTATGTAAAACAAAAAGACAATTATTAAGGTGGATGACAATAACATAAAAACTAAAACAACCATCATATGGGTGTTGAGCAGGTGCGTGACAGTATGTTCACCATCCACGTGAATCAAAGTGGTCAATATTTCCTGCTTGCTGAAGTAAAACCAGAGTGTTTTTGACACATTAATACTTGAAAATTATAGCAAGTTTAGTCAGGCTTAAAGGATTCACTTAAAGGATTTAACAAGATTAGTTCTTATATAAAATAAATTAGTATTAGGAACATTAAAACCATATTCATTTGGTACTCAAATTTAACTGCTTCTCCAAACCATATAAAAATTAATAAAGAAAATGTTGAAGAACACATACTTAACTTCATTTTAACATTTTCTACCTGTCACTTAATTTCCCAAGTTCCCAACACGTTTCCATTAAATAGCCAATGCTAATGGCATGTCTGGATTATGAGTGCTTCTTCGGTTATCCATTCCCCTTCATATGCTTTCCCACTACTTTCTTCAAAAAAAAGAAAACAATCACAGAATATTCTGAGGTGGAAAAAGCTACCTAGGGCAGCAACACCAGGTTGAAGGGCAACTGCCAAAGCAGAATCTTTCAAAACAAAAATGCTCACCTCAAGGACTTGAGTTTACAGTGGAGACTGAGCAGTAAGGCTTTACATAAAGACTCCAGAATTGCAGAAAGATAGTGCAATTCATTATCACCCCAGTCACTTACTTGGAATGCTCCCCCTGCCCCGCCTCTCTCTTCTCCTGCTCCAGCACTAACTCATCAGTTCAGATGTTTATGGGGATACCAGCTAAAAACAGTGGGATGCATTAAATGGAAGGACTTAATCTGGTAATTTTTTAAATTTCTAAATTATAACAAGAGGGCTTTTACAAGTGTATTAAGTCATAAGGGTGAGCAGAAGTAAGTTCACCTACAAATGCTTTAATTTGGTGTAAATATAGTCATGCTTTAAGAGTGAAGAGGACACTACTTGACAGGTTACATGCGCTGCTGTCCGCACAGGAAACAGGAACAAAGACTGCATGACCACAAAAACCAGGTAGGAGGTGAGCTATGTCCTTTCAGAGAGGGGAATATCTTACAAGAGGAAATGAATGCTAACAGCAGCACCAATTTTCTCTACTACTTTTCTTACTTAGATGACAATTCTAAGCATTTATTCCAGTAATTGAAAAACACTATGCAAACCTAGCACAACTTCACACTTTTTCCCCCTAAGAATAACATGAAATACCTGTGCAAGGAATATGCTTTTACAGCTTTTAGCCTCACAAATTTAGTTACAAACCTTAGCTTATTGGAAACATTACCTTTCTTTTTCCTTAAGAATAATTTGTACCTCCCACTGATTTAGAAAACTCTAATGGATAAAGGGGGGGGTGGGGTTAAGAGAATTGTTTGCAGAATCTGAAAGTTAGCTCAAAAATGACCGTCTAGCACAAGAAAAGGACCATCATCCCTTTACTTAAATTACATTTAAAATTGATGTGCATGTTGAGCAAAACTGACATTACAAACGTGCACATTGAACAACAACAAAACATTTAATAAAGGCAAGTCTAAATAAGAAAAACTCCTCCAATATTTCTTTCCAAACTCGGAAGTCTCTGTCCAGTTCAAAATTATTAGACTCATATCAATGCTAGCTACAGAAGCTAAGTGTAATAGTTAGCAATTTTTACTGCCTGAGGAATATGCTTCAAAATTCCTTCATCATTCCCTTCAACAAGTTTTACTACTTTTGACCTATACAATAGAATAGGCTACTTATCCTCTCCTTCTAGTTTTGAAGGTATAACTTAAGAGTCTCTGATCAATTTAATCAGTTATAATGCCATGATAAAATGCTAGGCAACTAATTTCAGATATAGTCAATCTGTACCTAATACATCCTAGAAATGCAGTTCTCCCCCTCTACCACTAGATAGAAGTCTGATCAAGTTAAAAACTAAGCAGGGGTGCAAGATCACACAATAATTGAAAGAAATCAGAATGCCTATACTGGAATTGTCACTATACAAAATATTACGTGCCAGGTGAATTAAAGTATGCTTACAAGGATCCATGAAATTTCCCATCTTCAAATTATCATTCAAATTCAAAGGGAGGCAGGAAGAACAGAAAGGAAAAATCCTGTTGCTTGAACTGTGAACCAGTTTCTCCTTCTAATGTGATCAAAAGACATACAGATAACAAACAGACCTGGCACTTGTGAACGTCTATGTATTTTTAGCTGTTAGAATTCTATTTTTCTTGCTGTGTAATTAATGTGCAATCGTGTTTTCTGGTGTTTGGCTTGCTAATGTTTGACAAGCCAAAGCAAGCTTATATTTGAAAATAAGCATGATTTGCAGGCTCTGAAGAAAATCCTGTTTGGAACTTTACGTAACTAAGATTGACAAATTTGTATATTTATCTGAGGTAAGAGACAGAAAGAAAACATAAAATACAGTAATACAAACCCATGTCCTGAAGGAGCAATGAAGTATAAACAACACTGCACTCTATTATCTGGCATCTGACGCCTGTTCACTCGAGATTCTGCATTCAGGTAGTCCTCAAACTTACTGTCAATGTAGTCGATAACTGGCTGCCAGCTGCAGAGGTTACATGAATAAAAACCTGTAAGTTACATTATTCATGTAAAAAAAAAAAAATCTGTCTTGGCTAAGAAGTAGATGTTCACAATTTCCCCATGGGTTGGCTTTTTGTTGTTACTGTTTCGATTTTTTTTTTTTTTTTTAAATTAGGATACTTCAACACTGCACTTTAAGAGACTAGTTCCTCAACACAAAACTGAGTTACAAAGCTCTGAAGCTGTAAAGTGTGAGTTCACTGAAAAATCCCTTCAAACACAATCCCTTTCATTGTAATAGCATTAAACAGAATACTTAAGAACAGTAGCCAAAGGAATATGCTTCACTGATCACATCTTGTGATGACACAGAAGTCAGTTCTGCACACTGCATGTGTGGATAAAGAGCCAAATGCATCACCCAGTTTAAAGGGAAAAGCTGACAGTATTTCAGTCAAGTTACAAAGGTACTTGGAATTACAGTAGTTAAAACTTTTCAGCTAACTGAAAGTTTAAAAGTGTTAATCTTTTAACTGCATGTTGAAGCCTGCATTTAAAAATGTCACAACGTATTATATCTCACACATACACAAAATGCAATTCCGAATTATCGTGAGAGAACATACAAAGAATTTCTTACCAATTACTATTATCCACAGCATCTCCAAATCCTGGTGTGTCAACTATTGTGAGTAGTAACTGAACACCACCCTCTTTGATTAAAACTTTTGACTGTTCAACCTGCAAAATGAATAAGGTAAGATTAAATTTTTAGCAGTTTAGTCACCTATCTGAAACACTGGGAAAAGCATTCAATGAATAAGAAGTCTGGCAAAGAATTGCTGACTCTTCTGCTTCAGAGGCATACTGGGTCTGCGTTTTGCTTATAAAATCCCAATATTTTAATAATAATTATTTTTTAAAGGAAAATAATTATTTTTTAAAGGAAATAATTATTTTTTTAAAGGAAACCATTTTTTTAAATTATTTTTTAAAAGGAACCCTTTTAAGTATGTAGGATATCTTAGTATCTTAATTTCTGATTAAACAGGAAAAACCTTAACCAGGCATTAAACGTGAAGAAATTGCCAAGTTTAGTCACTTCTAAGAAAATGACATTTTCAAAACTGATCCTCCCACCGAGCACCTTAGACACTTTTCTAGTCCTGTTAATGTATTTTTAAGAATACATTTATTCTTCAGCTAGCATAATGCTTGGGAATGGAACAATTTAAAGTGATGGTTTCCTGTTACAAACAGATTGATATTGGAAAGTAATACAATCTAGCTGCAATCTGCTGAACTAGACCTTATGTGACCATAATGGACTGGGTTCCTGTGAGCCCAAGTCACTGATGGAAACCTGGCTCAGAAGTCAACTGCATCAGCACAAGGCTGATGCAAGATCTGGGTGTGGGAATTCATGCCTCCAGTTGTGACCACCCATCTGCAGCACAGCTCAGTCACCTTGCAGTAAGCACGTCAAACAGATTAAGCATGTCATGACAGAAAAAATCTAGGCTAAACAACACATGGACTGCTACCTCCTTCCTACTAGTATCTCAGTAATTATTGATAATGCCAACGTCAGGTGTATCTGCCTGAGAAAGTGCTGTATCACTGTTGTAACAGCCAGAGATGCACAGCAGTAAGAAATTACAAACTCACGTTAGCATGTTGGCTTCTTTCCAATTGCTCACACATTTAATCATTGTTTTTTCCTTGATACTAAAGTAATTTCTATTAAATCACTAGTGACACTGTTTTCTAGATATGGATTCAAGAAATCAACTGTGAGCCATCTGTCTAGAGCCACACATGAGTTGGCACACAGTGACGCCGCCTTGGTGCTCATTGCTTAACTTTTTTTAAGTCTCCCAAACCTTAATGGGGAAGAGAAAAAAAAGTTCTATTTAACTGGATGAACACCTGCAAGAACATTCACTAAGGAACTTTCAGAGAGAGTGGCAACTTGGATAATAAATCCTATCTGGATGGTCTCTTGACCAGTTCAAGATTTGAGAGAGATCCTATCAATGCTGCTTTAGCTCTTGCACATCCCTCATTGCCATATAAGTGAAACAGACTCACAGCCACACCTGCATATTATTGCAAACACTCTGCAATCGCTGCTTATGTGATGCAATGTAAATCCACAAGATAAAGTGACACCCTGCAGAAAGACAAACTAAATCCCTCTTGCCCAAGTAAAACACTGATTCTAATTCAGACGAGACTACACACAAACACAGAAAACAGTACCTAACTGCAAAGAAGGTTTCATATTTAACCTCTAAGTATGCAGGATGCTATTTTTAACTATTCATCAGTAGGGATCCTACCCAAGTCAGATCAATCCCTTTCACTGTTAGTTCTCAAAAAACTGACTCAGCTACACTATGGCTGCCTATAGCAACCAATCATCATGAGTTGGCTCCTCACATAACAAAAAGACAGGAAAAAAAACATCAGTAAGGCAGATTCACGAAACAAGTCCCCAACACTGGGCTTCCAGAATGCTAGTCAAAGAAGAATCCAGGTTGGGCTGGACTTCAAGGCCACCCAATTCAAGCTCCTACCTGAGCAGGCCTTATTGCAGGTTAGGAAGGTGAAAAAAAACCCCAACCAAACAAACATAAAAAACTCCCATGCACACAGCAGCCTAAGACACCACCAAGTTACTCTTTCACAACTCTTATCCTTCTAAAAGCATACAGTTCAAAGCCATGAGAACATAGGAATACATGCAGTGCTTTAGAAACTTATGTTTTAATAAGTGGTGAGTGTATTTCCCCCCTCCTCAAGAGTTCTATAGAGAAATTTTATTGTACACAATCAATGCCAGAACTCAAGACAGTAATCCCCAGCCACAGTCAACTCAGCCAAGAGTTTACCACTCACAAGCTTTAGCACACAGGGGATTAACTTCTGATTCCTTGCATTCTTTTTGCTATCTTGTATATAGTAACCACATAGCCCTCCTATCACCAAGCTCTCTGAAAGTATAAGAAATCCAAAACACTTGTAAAATACTAGAGATGATAATGTTAAGAGATGTATTCTTGCCAAGCACTACAAAGTATCAACTTTATTCTCCAGCCCAAAAATTCCCAGCAAGAACCATTAAATTATTATGCACTCATGAAGGAATGCTTTTACAGAAGAAGCAATTAATAAAATATTATCTTGAACCTATGTTTATAAAAAAGTAAAACAAAGGTCAAGAGATCCTCAGAAATGCCACACCAAACATTTTCCCTGATTCTGAATGCTTGTAAAATATAAGTGCGGCTGAATTTGTGAAACCACCTTCTGAAATATGGTCTGCAGTAACTGAATCTCTGCAGGCAGTGCTATTACCTCACTGGGTGGTGAGGATTTACATTTTTTCTTACTTTTCATAAGTTCACGTAGGTATCTTGCTATCAGAGGAGGGTTTTAAAAAACCATGAGCTGATCAAATGAAATGTCCTGTGCTTGTGCTGTGGACAATCAGACCAAATCCATCATATACTTTAAATGCTAAGTTCTGCTGGTAGGAGACAGTAGATGAAGAACCTGCCATAAAGCCTCTGCAAAGTTGCATTTTTCTAACCCAAATGAATGTGCCCATATATGGTCAAAGGCACAGAAGGCAGCAACATCTGGAAAAGATCCAAAAAATCACTGTAAACTAGTGTAATTCACAGTTAAAGTATCCAACTGCATCCTATCATCTGATTTACAAGTATTCCCAAGAGATTCATGGAAAACATTAGTTCAAGTCTTGGAATTTAAAACTTTTTAAGAAAAGTCTCCTCCAAACAGCCATTTTCCCATGCACTCTGGTCAAGTGGGTCACACGGGTCTCCTTGGCAGTTACTACACAGCATTCACGACCTGATGTTTGTTACAGCTCAACTGCTTTTTAGCATACTCCACTTAATACAGTCAAACAATGATCGGAGAAAACATATTTCACACCCCTTCATTTCTGAGTCAGTTTTCTTTGAATTCACTTGACTTCAAATTACTTACTTTTAATTGTTTTTCTGTGTTTTCCATGAAATCAATACGAAGGACCTGCCTCAGAAAACAACTTCAAACTGCAATTGGCTTTCCAGCCCAAACCACAGCTCATATTTACTAAGGAGAGAGCCTCATACAATTCCTGGTCAATAAGTTATTCCCACCATATAAGAGCAGGTGATTATTGCAACGAAGGTTTGAGGATGCTCTGTTGGCCTGTCTCATCTATACTCTACAAAATCCTTTCAATCCTCAACTTAAAAAGGTTTTCACTGGCAAAGAGTTCAAATCCAATGGATCCAAACAGCAGCTCCAACTGTTTATTCTTTGATTTGACTGGAAACACCTCCATATCATACACATTGTTAGTAGCACACACAATTTTCAAGGTTGTAGGGGGAAACAATTTTATCCCCACTTAAACATTGACCCTGAAATAAGATAGTTTCAGTTTCCTTTTTAAAATGCTACACTTAATGATTTTTCATTCATCCAAAATAACTGAAAGCACTGTAATGTTGCACTGCAAGTATACTTAAAAAAATACCTAATAGATAAAGTAACCAGTAGTTTCTAAAGAGGAAGATGGTCTTTAAGTGTACTTCATCTCAATCATATTATTTTCTAAGTTATATTAGACCCCAATTCACTACTGAAAATAGTTTTGGCTAGCTCTCGGCCACCCTCAAGCTTTAGCCCACACAGTGGAAGTATGAAAAAATGCAATGGCTTTTCAACCTGGTCTCTGTTCAAGTCCTTTTTTTTATCCCTCTCCAGTGCCAAAAAAAAAAAATCATTAAGTGAAGCTTCCTGAAAAGGATGGGGTTTTTATTCAACCAGTAAATTAATAAAAATCAACCCCCCTCTGAAGGTCAGAATGAACAGATCATCTAACATAACATACCACCTAATATAAGAAAGTACTTAACTCAAATTCCAGAAACTCCACACAGAATTTTTTTTTTTTTTTTTTTTACATTGATGCACCTTTAACTAGGTGAGTTACCTTTGAAAGATGTCCTGGTTGCTTTTTTTTAGCTTCTACTAAATCAATGTGTAATCATCAGTAATGAAATCCGACTACATCTCTCTTTCAACAAAAAGTCACCCTTCTACTTAGTTTTCCAACAGTCACTGATTGTTTCAGTACTAAGCATATTATACCAGAGCTTAACTATTTGCAAACCTCTTCCATCCCACTTAATATCTCTTTGAACCAAGTACATAAATTCAACCCTGCTAGTTCAAATAATGGTCTGATGTCCCTGCTAATAAGCTTTTAAGTCCATTTTGTTGCAGTACTATGGTTATACATTAAACTGATAAAATAGCCTAACAGACATTACTAAAGCTTAGAAAGTATTAATACATTCTTAATAGAACTCAGAATGTTCAAAAGCTTTCCTCCAAATGAAAAAAATTGTATTCTGCAACGAATGCATTTTGCAATAGTATTCAAGCTTTGATGTTGAGCTAACTGACAAGCAATACCATTTAAACTTCCTAATATGAGTATAACTAACTTTTTCCTGGTACTGTGGTAATTATTCTGTGTTCTGAGACTGGATTAAAAAAAGTCTTACCCAAAACCCCAGGCAAAAAAAATCCCAGAGGTCCCACAAAACAGTAAGTTCAGTGGATCACAGCATTGGAGCACAGTTATTTGATTCCACTCAATTAAAAAGCATTCTATTTTATAACATCCGTTTAGTGCCTTGCCTACCCTCCTAACCCAACACAGGGCTTAATCACTTTATGACAACTCTGTCACTGCCCAGTCACTTCAGCTACAGCTGAGGTGGTCTAAGACTATAATTTTGCAGCTGGAAGAACTCTGTTGAACAACAGCAGCAATGGTGAGCACCCCCAGTCCTCATCTGTACAAAGTTAGATTGTCACAAGTTATCTTCACCAAAATCTTAAACAAGGGCACATCAAGAGATATAAGCAAAGCTCACACATCCTTATTCAGCTGCTCAGCTGTGGAGGCAGAAAATACACCACTGAAATGCAATGATTTCCTAAACTACCCATAATATTATTATTTCTTAGTATGAGGTAATTGCTATTTTTAATAACCTTTTTATAATACAAAGAGCATGCTCCTTTTCTTGAGAGAAAATATAATTGATCAGTAACAAGTTATCACACAAAATGAACGGATCAACTTCAGTTTTCCAGTCTTTGACTAAATATTTCAGTTGCCTCACTCACTCCCAGGAACATCTTTGCCTATGTAAGTCTTGTCCTTAAGGTCAGACAGGTTCCCCTTCCCCCAGTTCTGATATGTTTCAGAATAACAACTTTTAAGAGGCATATGAGGTATCACAAAGGATACGGTCTGCAGAAGGCTCATGGATACTTGGTCCATGAGGTCCTTGCACTACAGTCAAATCCTTTAATACACACAGTCTCTAAAAGCCTGCCTTAAACAGTCAGGGGTTTTAATGCACATCTATCTATTTCTACAGATTTACGCAATATTTTAATTGATAATAAACACTACATTTTCAAACAGGACTGCACACATGTGTTTTCTAATGTACAGGCAGCACACAAAGCCCTGCAGGACTCCTGCATTTCAACAGGCCACAAGTTTGAGAACCTGGAAGTTTTGTTGCTAAGATGCACTGTGAGAGACACATTGAATATTTCTTTGTGGTTCACATCATATCTGGATGTATTTTGAAATATAGATGCTTATGTAACAACTGTATCTCCTTTCATTACTAGATTGCAAATCACATTGTTCAAGCTGTATCTTCCCCCCCCCCCGCCAAGACATACCTGTACAGTCTTTTTAATTCTGTGGGAAGGACCTGGATACTCTGGGGAATACAGTTCTGTTAAGAATAATGAGTTGATTAATGTTGATTTTCCCAGTCCAGATTCACCTAGAAGAAAACAACAGTTTCAGTATAACTAGGAGTATCACATTAAGTACAAACATTTAGATCTACATTCCAAACACTCTCGAAACATAGTACCTGAAAACATGCACTGCACTCTAAGGCTTTGAGAATCTTTTCCAATTTCATCTTTTCCAATTTCAAGGAAAACCCTTCAAATCCAACTGTCATATTCTATAGACATTAATTTTTCTGATCACATTAAGTACTGAATGCACTTAGCACTATGCTCCCACTACAACACAGAGAGATGATATTACATTAAATTTTGTAAACAAGATGATATGGCTTCTTACCATAATGCCAAAGCAGATTAAGTTATCTCCTTTAATTCAAATATTATTTGACAGTCTTATTGTCAAGGAGGGGAAAAAGAAAGGGGAACGGTTAGGAGGTGGGGGGAGGGAGAAAGACTGAGATTAGTTTGGTCTAACTACTAAACCCACAAGAGATAAAATGAAATTTCAAACTATGTGGTTTGCCTGGGATTTTGAGTTTTGTTGGGGCACAGAAGGGAGAGCGGATTTTGGTTTTTTTCCCAATTTGTTCATGAGCAACAATAAGTCACAGGCTTGCTAAAGAATCTGGAGACACTACTGTCATGAAAATCCAAGCAAATACAGTTACAATTCCCATAGCAAAGATTATCCTCCATTTACAGCTCTACAGAGACAAGGTCAGATCAACTACTTATTACAGTATTTTAAAAGACAAGTCTTTTGCTTAGTTTTTTACTGTAAAGAAACTACTTCAACACAACAATTCACACTGGTGCAAGAACTAAGGGAAAAAAAGGTATAAAAACATTATGCTTTCTTTCTTTTTAAGTTTCATATGCAGTCTGTCAGTACATTGACCTAAATAGAAACTGTCAAACTGAACTTTGCTATTAAACTAACGAATTTGGAGGCTAAGTCCATACTTTCACTGAGGGAGGAGAATGGGCTGCACTGCCCCCACACTTGAAAAAAAGAAATCTAACACACTAATCGCTCCATCCCCAACAAATATTGTGTTGATTTAGAGACTAAGAAAGCTTCAAAACTTGTCTTGAGGTAAATGCCCTGGGTTATGGCTAGAGAGTTACAAAACAGAAACCATTTACGAACCTCAGCAGAGAAGCCCCTGTCTCCACTGTAATAGCTGTCTCCAGTTCATACAGCAACTAGCTTATACACATCAAGCCATCTCGATTACAGCAGCGTGGCACAAAGTCTGTGCAGCACCGAACAGAGCAATCTGATTAACTATACTGTAAACGGATTAACAGCTGATGAAACACTGCAAGCAGAGCTCCTGCCGGCTGTCTACGCTATTAGCAGTGCTTGTTCTTCAAACCCCACCCTCTTCGACAGATGAACTAACCCACGCTGAGAGCAGGGGCTGGCTACAGCCAGGAAGATGGGCTGTAGCAGCCAAGGAAAAAGGAGATACTCCTGTTATGGGCTCAAATTAGCAATGCAGGGAACACTAACCCCAACAGGACAGCTTCATGTAAGCCAGAACGGACATGCCTGCCGACAAGCATTTCATCACTACCCTACATATTGTGCCCTTTTCTGTGGTCAGATGCACACTCATGAATTATGCAGTAAACCCAGTGCCTCAAAGGGTCTGGTTGTAAAGGACACACCTTTTCTACTCTGCAAGACCTTTAAGGTCAGGGTCAGCTGCAGTCAAGAGGCTTCCCTAAGTTTGCAACAGAAAGAAGCTTCTGAAAAGCACAACTTTAAAATCTTAGAGATGCAGCCATTTTGAAGCTTAACTTTCTCCATATCGCAACCTTGCTCAAGACGTACATATCATTCCAGTTAAACTGAAGGGTTTTATTCACCCTACTTAAGGCCTCAAGAAGGTGGTTCTGACTTCACAAGGTACAATTGATATCGTTTCAGTGAACTTTGCTTTTTAAATTGACCATAATCTTGCAAAAGGCTGTCTACTACAATATTGAAGAAAGATTTGTGCATCAGATTCTACTTCAATATACAAAAATAATTGTCCCTTCTCCCTTCTATTAGGGTTATTGCTGGTCTTAACATGCTAAAGAATTTAGCATGGGAAAACGTTGAGAACTACTTCTCCTGAAAATCAGTGCTTGTCAAGTTGCTATTGAAATTCAACATATGGAAATAAGATTTTCAGCTTTGAAAGAATGTGATGGAAAATCAGCAGCTTGCCCTAGTTGGCTCCTGCAGCTGTGGCACTCCATACCAAGCAGTCCCTGAACTGCTGAACATTACACCCCAAGAGATTCGGGGTTTGTTCCCCTACTCACCCCTCCACTACCCTGAGGGTTGCAAGGATGTGAAGACACTTTTGAGCTGAAATTAGTGAAAAGACAAGTACACTATGGATATGTCTGCACCACTTTGTTCCCAAGGGTGCCCAGTCTCCTAGACACTTCTGCCTATGCTAACTTTAATCAGCCGATGCGGATTATAACACTTTAAACTGCTTAACTGCTACGAGTAATTGAGGCATTAGATGTAAGAGTTTTCATCAATACACCAACCCTAGATGCAGTTGTGCCTTAGAACACGTAAGGGTCAACACCTAAGATGGTAATAAAAGGCTATAAAATTAAATTAAACAATTGTAGGTAAAAAGCAGAACTGGAACATTCAGTATTATTACTATGGTGAGTAACGCTGCTTCCACTGTAATAAAACAGGAATTTCTCTGCTGACTACAGTGAAAGCAGAATTAAAGAAACCAAGTGTATCAATTCTAGCAGTGAACAATTCTAGCTGCGTTTTTGGGCATATTAAAATATTCTGAACTTTGCTAGAAATATGGTAAGAAGGAGAAAAAAAAAATCACACCCAAAACAAATCAAAACAAACGATCACCAACACCCCACCCCCCCCCAATTCCCAACCAACCAAACACAAACATGAAAAAAAAATCCCCAAACAAACCAAAAACCACAAACACAACCCTCTGTCCTCCCCACACACAACCTTGCTCAACCCAAATTCCCCTGAAAGGATTCCCTTCTGGAAAGGCTGAGAAATCACCTTCCAGGGATGCAACAGGCTGTGAATATGATTAACAAAACCAGAAGGGAGAAGGGAAAATAAGTGAAATTTAATTTGCCTTAACACAAACAAAACAATACATCCCAAATGAAACGCATCTCCCCACTTTCAGTAAACATTTCTGATGAGATTTTGCCCTTTGACCATTGCATAAACTGGCAAAAAGATGCAATGTAATAGAACCTCTTCAGCAGTAATAGCTTCTAATCACTCAATGCATGCATCATGTTGCACTTAGATCTAGCTGCCTAATTTAGAGTGAATGATTTTTAGAAATATCCTATGCTGTGTTTTAAAAAGAAAAAAAAGAAAAACTTTTATTTTGCAGGGTAATCCTGAATCCAAAAGGTTAATTATTTCTTTTTAGTATCCAGGTACTGCTTTTACCTTGCCCTTGATCTCCCACTTAATGTTTCACATAGACTTCAAGTTCATCTGAATAAATAGTGTTCTTTTTCTTCATTATTTTGTGTCTCATGTTTATCAGCAGCTTAGTGTTTCAAAATGTTAACATTTTATCAAGTTGTTTTTATAGTCACATTCAAATACATGGAGCTGGCCACTCTCATTGGTAGAAATGAGCACGTACATTTACGAACATACTTCTGTCAGTCTTGTGAAGGAAAATCTTTTGTCAGCCCTTACAGGACTAGCAAAAGTTCCAACCCTTCTCAAGTCCATGGATTTCTAAATGGCTGTACAAATTCTGGAACTTTGCTTATACACTTAGGTTAACAATTAACTGTTGAGCATTAGCATCTTTATACAGATGGCCCACAGCACATCATTTAAAATTAACCCTGGATAGCAAGATTTCTTCTTCTGTGAACAAAACTCTTTTTTCCTACACATATGAGACAAGCTTGCAACAGGAAAAGAGAGATCAAGGAAGAAAAAAAGTAACACCAACACATTCAGTTTTCTCTTTTATGTCTCAAGCGTACCTATCTCAAACATATTTCTGGGGATCAAAAGAGACCACTGGCAACCACTAAAATGGTTTGCAAACCATGATAATAGTCTCCAGAATAATACTAAGGCAAGTACATATGGGGAATTAACAATTAAAAAATTGGAACAATGACATACAATCCATGTGAATGGAGAACAGCAGTGCTCAGGCAAAAAAAAATAAGTAACTAGCTCAGGTTCTTCTCAACTGAGCTACACAAATCTTTCACCTTCATTTCTAAATCACTCCCTGTAAATGAACCAGAAATCCTTATCTGTGATAACCAGTTAGAAAATCTGCTCACAGCTAACTTGGTTTGGTTTTTTCCAGTTCAACTTCTATTCTTATGACTTTAGAAGAAATTCGGACTGCCAGCATCTCCTCTGCATGACAAGAGAACTGAACTGTAATCCTTAATCTTAATGATGCTTTTTTCACTGTTCATTGCTGTGGCACATAGAGAATGTAGCATATTTCAACCTCCTCCAACTGTTCATTTTCTGCCATTCATACTCAAATATTTCCAATATAAGTGGACAGGAAGTCCAGTCCAACCCAGCTTACAGCTTTATATATAACTTCTGTTGCTGCTATTTTCTGATTCATATATTACTTGATAATGCATGACGCTACGTCTTCTAGCTACCACATCATTCTGGAAATCCAGAATCAGTTTTCTTCTATATTTTTAGGATCTTGTTTTCTAAAATCCAAGCCCTGAAGCATGACTTACATTCTTA
The DNA here is from genome assembly GCF_036250125.1 of Pseudopipra pipra. Classification (NCBI taxonomy): domain Eukaryota; kingdom Metazoa; phylum Chordata; class Aves; order Passeriformes; family Pipridae; genus Pseudopipra; species Pseudopipra pipra. Next base: position 107,976,996 of record NC_087549.1, read on the forward strand.
GATTTATGACTCCATGTGAGAGTTCATCAAACATATCAAATGATCAAGGTGACTAACCAGTATTGAACATTCGTCAGTGTGCTCTCTGCATGTTTTACTTCCTACTTCTTCACTATAAGATACTCTTGAAGAAATCACCAGAAGTTTTTCTATTTTTCACCAACAATTACTTGTCTCTCTACCGGGGAAAGAGTATTTCATGCTTATGCCCTGTGAGACAACTGCACCACTGGGAACACGACCACTTGTGTTATCTGTACGTAGGAATTTCAAGATGCTTTCCCGAGCTCCACGTGGGAGTACAAGACTGCCAAAGAACCACTCATCTGCAAGGAAAAGACTTCTGGTGATCACAGAAACCAAGACTTCAGTTAAATGGCTCAAAGTGGTATGCTCCGTGTACTGTCACCAAGAAAATGAAACAGACTTTGTCACTGTATCTATTAACTGGAAACTGTAGGAACTGCAGATTCAGAAGATGCTAACTCTGATGAGAGAAGGTAACTCATCCTCGTGAGACTTGCAGCTTATTAGAGACACAGGTTTTCTACAAATTGCACAATTTTTTTGAAAGCTTCCACTGCATTCTAAGTAGTAATCTGTATTTAGAGTTCCTTGGTACAGTCAAACATAAGCTGCAGTTGCTTCGCTTCTTTTTCAGAATGAAGACATCCAATAATGTTTCTTCTGTGATGAAGTGCATTTGATGGTGCATTTGATAGCCCTAAAGAGTTATTTACAAAGGGATCAAATCAACTGAAAAATGCTGTACTTCCCCACAACCTACATAGACAGAATGTTTACATCAAAGCATATTTTATTTTTAGCTAGAGAGTCAGGGTTTTTATTGAATTTTTCTATTTTATAAATTCTAATTATTGTGACAGTTGCTGCTTAAAATATAATTCCATTAGTTTGATGCTGATGACGCAAAGAGGGGTAAACAGCTTGTCAGAAGACATAAAAAATAATGCATTTCAGCTTCTTTCATCCTTGTACAACTCACAGTTTATGTGCATGACAGCACCTGCAGCTTTATGCAAATGTGCAAGGGCTTTGATGGTACTGCAACACACACTTTTTTGCTTTTATACAGAAGGGAAGCTACATAAATAATCAAAGAGCCTGAACTACACTGAATGGTATGAAGGAACCATCCTCTTGCCGAGGGGGAATGATTCTCTGCCATGTCATTATAGGCAACCACAAAAACAGAGACTATAAGATGTTTTTAATTTTATGTCTGATTTTAGAAGCTTTCGTAAAGGCTAGTTCCTGTCTCAGTCCTTTACTAAAAACAAGCCAACACTTCAATAAACATGCAAGAACATCCAAATGAAACCCATCAGGAGGAGGTAGGAGCAGGACCATGCTGCTCCCACATATCTAATCTTCCATGTAGGATGGTGTCATATGAAATCTTGCAAAAAGATCAACTTTGTATTTTCTAGACATCTATCTAAAGGGAAGAAAGCCAAAGCTCCACCATTTCACAACTTGAATCTAAAGCATAAATTATGGAAGCAACATATGTTAGAGCCACAAAGCTGCTCCTAGCAGAACAGAGTAACAGGGAAGTCTAGCAGCAATAAATTCACTTCTGCCTATCAGCAACTGCATCAACAAAATTTCAGCATTCAGGATACAGTAAGGCAATCAATTTTCTTACAGTGAAATTTAAAGTGCAATAACTGAGGACAGACTCTTGGCATATCATTCTTGTCATCGATGACATTTAAATAGTTCAGAAAAGCCATTAGCAGGGAAGGGAAGTATTCAGAAGAATACTGCAACAGATCCTGCATAACATTTTCCAAGTACTATTGATTCTCCTCAAAGCAGAAGCAAGTCTAGCTTTCTACAACTGACAGATCAAAACAGCCATGAAACAATGACTTAACTTCACAGGTGAAATTTTGGCTATTGACAAGAGAAATGGTTCCCTACACCCAATCCAACTCTTGCACTAGAATTCATAATGCAGCACTGTGAGACACAAAGTCTCACTAGTCTCACAGCAATCTAGAGCTCTAGGGGCTTCAGGATGGGAAAATGAGGGAAAGTCAAATACTCTCCCTTCTTTTTGCAAAGCAGTGCAAGTGTAAAAACCTGCATTTAAAGCTAGACCTCTTCTCTGTCACAAAAGAATCACCAATAATTCATAAGTCAAAGAATTTTTGGCACTTATGACAAAAGTCACAATTTCTCTAATTGCATATACAGGCTTTGCTCTTGATAAACAGCATGTCTGCAAAGTAGCCACTTAAAATAGGACATGTTACCTAACTTAACATGAGGCAAATAAAGCAATTTTTCAGCATTTTAGAAATAAAGTTTTCTTCCAGTAAAACCAAGGAACCAAGCCCACTTTGTTTTTAGTTGTTAAACATCGCTACAGATGAAAAAAAATCCCATGGCATTGGTCCACTCACATCTAGTACCAAAACCAGCTGAAATGCAATAAGCTGGGCTTCAGCACCCAAGCTTGCATGGAATTACAAGCCCACAATTAGCAGCTGTGGTCCAGGCTTGCCAAAGCTTACCTTGCTTTGTTTTCTATGTTAGGTGAAATAAAACTCCTGTGTCTGATTAAGCTGTAGCCATACTGCAATTCAGTTTCAGAGACATTACAAATAACAAGAAGTTGTCAAAACTGACCTACATGGAAAATCTGAATGCACAAGCTCTCTGTGAAATAACTGGGTTAAAGAATTCAGCTGGAAGTGACAGAAGCTACAGAGCTCCAGGACAACAGATCTTCTATGGTTTAACCTCGTAACCAGGATATATCTCGAATTCTCACAGGCTTTGACAAAGCCAGAACAGAGAGCCTTCACAAGAGAAGAAAAAAACCCACATTGCTTCAAAAATCAAAGCAAGAGGAACAAAAAACTGTTGTGAAAAATGCTAAAGAAGGACGTGCTGCTCAAGGCCAAGAAAGCAAACATCTGAGACCAACACTTGGAAGAATTATGCATCTAGGGAAAGCTGCAGAGCTGGACTTACTCTCTGGAGGCAAATACAGGGATAAATATAATTGATTAAATTCCCTGATTATATGAATTCTTAAGAAAAAATTAAGAGAAAGATGACAGGAAAACAAATTTTTTTATCTCTACATTACTGTTGACAACCAATTGTACAGCATTTCCAGTACATAATTTCTAACATTTGCTGACTAAAGAATGAAAGGTGTATTAATGAGCAGATCACAGATTAGTCACAGTAGGAGCTTTCACTACTTAGACAGAAACAAAACCCACACAGGGTTCTGAGATGCTAATGAGAAAATAAGAAAGAGTGATTGGGTTTACTTAAAGACTAAAATACTTGGTACAGATACAGAGTCAACATCTCTGAGACTGTATAGCTTGCATTTTACTTAAGAACAAGAAGTACTACACATCAACTTGAGCAAAAGAAGAGAAAGGTGAAGTACTTTAGGCAGCATGTTACTCAAAACCCCACTCAACCGATACATCTGAGGCATGAATATCACAAAAAATTCCAAAAGCACAAAAAAATAAAATTTTTATTTACATGGAACCTAATGACTCTCCACAGAAGAATACAAAGAGCACTTAGATATGATTTAATCAACACTGCATCAGCTCTTCCCTTGAAAATTAACACAGAAACAGAATAAAAACTACTGGAAATAACTGTGGAGTGCTCTCACAATATCCCAGGTGAGACATCCTGCTATTAAGCAAATCCACAAAAATTTGTCAGAGGACTGAACTTAAAGGATTTCTAGTGCTAGTCAAAATTTCTTTCAATACCTTATGCCTTGCCTCTTGATGCCTTCTCTCCTTAATGTCCTTGGAAACACTTTTTCTTGCAGGGAGCACAAAGGAAACTATGTTATGACAGAACTCTTAACTGGCACAAGTGGCAAGAGAAAGATACAGATAAACTAGACAGAATTCTGCAACCCTACCTCAGTGATATGATTTTTGGGGTAATAAGCAATGAAAAGTTAGGGCAATGTTATTTGCAAGTTAGGATAATTCCGCTTCTTAATATTTGGTCTAGTGTTAGCCAAACAAGGAGGAAGAGCATTGCAGGGATGTGCTCTCCTGGATACACCGCTGCCAATTCTAAGCAACCTTGGCAAGATACACAAATCTGATTCCTCAATTACTTGGGGGTGGTTACATGGTTTTGTTTCCATAAGACAGCTTCCACTGGAGTCGTAAAAATGGGTATTTTCTCTCTAAAAAAGGCCGAGGTAGGTTAGAATAAGCTCATGTTGTCAAGTCTATACCCTTTTTAATATGGTAAGAACTGTTTTATTTAAATGCCAAGCCACTGCTTCCAAAACGCAGCCACCACTATTCAGTTTTCTAGTAATTACTTAGAAGAAAACTGAGCTGCTTTTGTAGCCAACAACAGAAGCAGACATTCACAAAGCTGAAAGGAAGCGGACAGGTCTGAAGATAAGGTGATATCCTAAGACCTGTTTAGCGTGCTTGCTATGTTTTGCAGCAATGAGCCTGAAGGACAGACATGGGAGGTGGAGCAGGACTCCTGGAATTCCTGCCAGCTAGAGAGGACAGAGTACAGAGCCAAGAATGCAGAATCTGGTAAGTCATAGGCTTGTCCTTTACCAAAGGTGAGGATGATATGCATTGTGAGTTTAGTTAAAAGAAATATAAAACATAATTCTTAGAATATTTTTGCACATAAATTCTTAAATCATTCAGTCAAACGCAATTAAAAAAAAAACAAACCAAAAACAACAAACAACCCCCCAAACAAACGAATAACAAAAAAACCCCACACCACCAAAAACCCTGACTTGGTAAGCAAGTGAAAATCTGACATGCTCTTTTTTGTCTCAATGCCTGCTGAGTTGCAGCTTTTGGTTTCTGCTCTTCCTGGCACTGAGGTAGCAGAAAAGTGGTGAATAAATACTTGTCAACAGTCAGCTTCCTCTAAATAAGCAACTTTAAATAAATTCCATGCTTTTTCAGCAGTATGTCTCCAAGATGTAAAACAGAGAAATCTTGCAATTCTCCTCCACTGCAGTGTAATGGTGTCTCTTTAAATTAGCCTTTCTCATACAAAATATCACAAAATCTCACCTCATCTTCTATTTCAATATTTATGCTACTCTAAGGCTGAGTTTCACTGCGGACTTCAAAGTTTCTTGCTTTTATAGTTCTAGAAGCACATGAAACAGTCTAATTTCTACATTCCCCAAGTTAGAATATGAGGATACTACTTTTGCAGTACCATGGTTTTTCATTTTATCTGAACTTCAAAATCTGAATTGAAGAACTCTAATGTTGTTCTCCCACAGCAAAAATCTTCCCACTCCTTATGTGTCATCTTTAAAAATTCACTGGAGCAATTACCATACTCCTATTCAAGTTTGTTGTTCAAAGTGATATATTATATACATGTTCCTCCTGAAACAGTAATTCTACTAATTAGACTATAAAGAAAAATTAAGGTTCGGTAATGCATGGAAGGCCAAGTAAGACACATCTGATTAACGTGTACTTAGTTGTTCACAGTTCAGCATATGTGAAAACTCCCCATTTGATAAAAACTTTGGGAGTCATTTGAAAATGCATACAAATAAGATTTCCATACCTCTTGAATGTTTCATTTGGAAACACACATCCTGGTTTGGAAACACACAACTAATTTAAAGCCAAGACTGTGCTAAAGGATGTATCATTTACAAACATTTAAGTTGCACTTTTAAAACAAGGAACAAATACTTGCCTTCATCCTACACCACACTGGGCAGCAGCTGCAACAACCAGTGCTTTAAAAAGAGTGTCAACTCAAAAGCACATTGCCAGAGTTATGTATATGCATTAACATCACCTGATCTCATGCATGACTTCAGCTGATTAGTGTTGTGTGTTGTGTTCTTCCCCTAAGCTCTCAGAAATTTCAGATACATACAGAACTCACAAAATACAATATTTAAACATATATTTAGGAATATGTTTTAATTGTTTCCTATAAGACTGACTTGTGCATAGCCTCATTTAGTATTTTTAGTAGGAAGGTATCCAACTACAGCAGTCAAAATTCTTCAAGGAGAAGTATCTCAGACATAAACAGAGATCCTTTATTACAACCACAACATTATATTGTTAGTCAAGACCAAACATTAGTCCAATGCAACCAAGGCTCATTTTGACAACTTTCTGAAACAAATGCCTCACAACTGCTATATCCACCAGTACTGCTACTGAAAACAAAATTAAATCCCAGCCTACAAACCACTCCTTCCTTTGCAATGACACAAGATTTTCCTTTTGCTATGCTGCAAATGGACGTAAGACTAACCTTCCTTGCAGCTCCCAGAAAACACTCCAGCTGGATTTGCACACTAATCCAATTTGGACCAAGAGCTATTATTCTTTCAGCAGCGGCAGCACAGACTTATACCAGGTTAAAATCTGAACTTCAGCCTGGAGGAACAGCTGCTACTGTTGGATCACAGTTTTTCCTAATTAAATCAGAAGGACACTTTATGAATGCCACTGAGGACATTTTGCTTTTTCAAGTACTTAAAAACCATGAAGAGTCATTTCCGTCCTCTTATGTCATGTACACCCCCTACATCAACCAAATTTTCCCATCCAAGCATCTTTAAAAATGGTTGTCCACTATATTAATAAACAGCATGAAAAGAGAATTCTAGCATCTGCAAAAAACACAAAAGATTCAGGGGAAAAAAAAAGAAAAAGCTCTACAGAAAAACTAGTCAAAAAGGCTGACCACACATGGAATGCAGAGTTTAATTTTTTCCACTTTCACTTTGTTCTGCTTTTCATTAAACAAGAAAACCTTTAAAGTTTTTGGTTGGTTTTTTTGGGTTTTTGTTGTTGTTGTTTCAGGGTTTTTTTGTATGTTTGGGGGTCTTTTGGGGTTTTTTTGTTTGCTTGGGGTTTGGTTTTGGGGTTTTTTGCAACAAAAAGTACTCATTTTCCTAAAAGTCACCATAACCTGCTCTGAGAAAAGCAGCCGAGAGGCACATGATACTGAAAAGAAAATACACACTCAAGTTTTACAGTTTTTGAAGATGTGCAATTATTGAAAATCTAGAAGAAAATGAGAGAAACTCCAACCTTGAAATAAACAAGTCTAACAACTAACCCAATGTCACAATAAAAAAATTATTTTCTGCACAGTGTTTTATCCATTAACATCTGTGATGCTAATCATCCTTGCCATGTTCTGATGAGAAGCCTCTCAAAGGAACCAGTCATCTTGGAGACAGCAGCTCTGGCTGTTTTCCAGCAGTAACTTTATGCTGGTCACATTACAGATCTACCAACACTAAAATGATCTAAGGTCAAGACCTAGAAAAAGACAGTTTGCCCCATCAGATTGGTTGGTGGAAAAAAGTGCCACGTCAAAGAAATCCACCGGTATTGACATGGAAAAAAAAAAAGCAGCCAGATGAAGTAAAGAGCTCCAAAACAGAGTCATATCTAAGGCTGTGACTGGAATTTCCATTGATTCTAATACTTTTGAAAAGGAAGATGCAAGTCTGGATTTTTCCTAGCCATTTCCAAACGGTACAGCTAGTAGTACAATAGCCTTGTAAAAAGAGAGGCAGTAGGGGATTTTTCCCATTTCAGTAACATCAGCTGTTGTTCAAACTTACTATGATTAAAACAACAGGCTGGTTTTTGTAGTTGAATATCTACAGTGTTATCAGGAACTCTATTCTCAAATGTACAGACAAGACAACAGTCAAGTCAGGATCACAAAAATGAAGATGTAATTAAGCAGCCTAAAAGGTAGGGAATTAAAAGTATGAAGACAACAGATTCAGTAGTTGTGTGGCATTGTAAGGCATCTCCAACATCAATGCCCATCAGAAGGTAAACCAGCATGCAAGCACACACCAGGATCAACAGAAAATCTGGAGTTGGGTGGAGGGGAACTGGGAGAAGAGAAAGTCGGAAAGTCTTCAAAAAGTACAAGTAAGTTTGAATAAAACTGAAAAATATACTCCTAACTAGATCTGAAAATAGCACCTGTACATAGGTAGCCCAAATCTACGCTGCTTCTGAACAAGGCTTCTTAACAGTGAGGCACTTAAGTTACGTAGACTAAATTGAGTATGATACTGAGAGAGCTGCACTAGTCACCCCAGCATCCAATTATGCTGCAGTGAATAGTCCTGCAGAAAAATCAATTGGAAAGTTGTGGAAAATGGTTTTAGGCAAGATTCAAACTTCAGCAAAAATCTGCTGCACTGAGCTGTGTTACAGTGTAACATCAATAAGCCCTCTGCTCTCCCAAGAACATTCCTTCCAAAAATAAACTCACCATAAACAACTACAACAAATTTCCTCTTTACATCATGTGTTTCAGGTTAACTACTTTTTACAATTTGATCTAAATTCTTCTATACTGTAAAATAAAGATCAAGGTTGGCACTGTCACCCTTGAAAAATACAATCTTTTCTTCCAAATTTCCATTAAGATGCATTTTTCCCTCCCCACTCATCTCTAATAATGCTTCATTTCAATTATATGCCTAAATTGCTTCATGACCAACAGACTTACTTGTAATTGGTCCTAACTTGCTACTTGTGCACCAGAGTTACCACATTTCATAAACCCTCAATTGGAGATGCAGGGCTGCAATCCCTATCAGGATGCTGTACTGTTTCTTTCATCCATATGAGTAAATTCAAAAAGAAAAAAAATTATCCTTCTCTTTAGCTAACTGCTCAATTATTGAAAAAGGAGCATCCAGGGGGCCTTTAGCCCCTGTAAAAACAATGAGATGTGTATTCCTGTTTCTTCCTAGATTTAAGGACTTTCCCATTGTAAGCATAAGCTGTGCCTTTTCTGCTGCTTAAAACAATCCTGAAGGACTGGACATAAAGTTTGCATATTTTCTGGGTCAAAATTTTTCCTAAGACATCCCTAGCTATGATTCTGAAAGGAGCCATCTAAAAACATACGCAATAAAGATTTAAATCGAAACATTTCTTGAAAAATAAAGTACTACAACTAGCCACTCCTCAAGTCCTTGTACCAGGCATCCTGAGGGTACTCCAACAAAAAGCAAATGCCCTGGTTGGTGTTTATGGTTTTGTTTGTTTGTTTTTTGGAGGGAGAGGCCCCCAGCGTGTTTTAATTTGAAACTCTTTATTGCAATGATTAAAAGGGAAAATTTTCATGACTGGGGGAGGCCACAAAGCGACCTGGATGGCTTCTCTCAGTCCCAAAGAATATATTTTTTAAAATTTTTATTTAAGTATAAATAGCCTACAAGGAGCTACTTTAAAGTGATCGGACAACAGTAACGTCAGCAGCACAGGAAGAAACAGAAAAGCCATTTTCAGCTATAGTGCCTCTGATAACAGATACAAGATACTCTTAAGAATTAAATTTGTCATTTCAAATCAGGTCAGATTTGCTCCAAGCTACACTGATTTCACAGCATCTGTAAAGTAGCACAAAAAACCTGCTCACATCTTTAATACCAACTAGAATTTTTAAATTATTTTTCACTGGTTTCTTTTTGCTGTTAGAATCTATTTCCTAAACTTAAAGATCATGATGACTATAGGCCTTTACTCAGCAAATATTTGAAAGCTCCTCAAGTCTACTACAGATGTACCATACCTATGTTCCTGCAAGCTTCCTCATGCTTATTTGATCATCTTGAAATGTCAGAAATTGGAACAGACTGTAGTGGGGGAATCATTACAATTCCACTATTCATCAAAGAGGAAAAAGAACTATCTGCTAATTTCCTCATTAGGAAAAAAGCAAATGCAGCAAACCCACTGCAAATCCTCAAGAGCTACCTGTTTATGCTAAGTGCCTTGACATTTATGGCGTGAAGATGAACAAGCCTGAAGCTTTTACCACCAAGAAGTTTGCAACACTTGACAAAGTAATCTATCAGTAAAGAGCAATCAAAACTGTTCTAGTTCAATTTAACTTGAAATGTTTAAGTTACAGTGTACAGCCTGCATGTTGAATATGTCGTGCTTTTATGGATTCTCAGAGTTTCTACACACAAAAAACCCCCAGACTTCTAAAGTTTGCTACTAGACACCTTGGTTCTTTATATCCTTTTAAAAAAAAAAAAAAAATCACAGTCACTTCACAGGAAACACAAACTACTTCCTACATCCAAGAAACACTAAACACTGCAAAATTTGCATTAAAAAGTTGTACTACAAGAACTAAGACCTGACTACACCTAAGGCCACACATACACTTTTACTGGAAACAGCTATGCTCAGAAAAATTGCCTTCATTTGTAAACAGCTAATGTGGGCTTTATCGCAAGTACAGACTTACAAAAAAGTTTATAAATTCTATTATTGTACACGTTGTTCCTCAACTAGGAGAATCAAGTTTGGTTTTCTGGACACCAGTGGCCCTCCCTTCCTACCAAACTGTTAGCACAGGTTCCTCTTTCAGCCCTCTTGACTCTCTCTCTTCCTGAGAAATGTCCTCAACAAAAGCCTCAACGCAGATGGACTGAATGCTAATCAGCAAACGAACCCTATTAGCTGTATTCCTTGACAGAATCTTCTGATTTAGTATTTTTCCTGAAAGAAAACGAGTTCACATGCTGCTGGATTGCCCCATGATGTGAAGGAAAACCCAGTAAGCAGGAACAACTGGGAGATCCACTTCAAAACTGAAATTTCGATCAGAGCTAAAACTGAACAGCTCACTGTTTTGCCAGACCAGAAACACAAGTGAGACTTGCTAGCCAGTAACAGTTGTGCTAACTGATCAGCCAACTAACCTACTGTAGAACAGAAAAAGCTTATTTATTTTGTCCCTCAGGGAGGAAAAAGTCCAACAATCCTATGAGAATTTTGCGAAGTGTCTATACAATTACATGACATTTCTAGTCTTCAGCACCTTTTGAAATTCTTCAAGAAGTCCCAGTGTCATCTAGCAAGGCAGTGAACTAAGAGGGATCTGACAACAGGCAGCTTGATTACTGTCTTTTATCCACAAGGAAGGACAAGTGTTCCAGTGCCCAACAAAAGGTATGGGGGAAAAAGCAGCACTGATAGTTAACACAGACATCTACAATCCTGAGTTAGGCTATAAAAGCACTAATTTTAAAACCTGAATGCAGAATACTTCCCTAGTCTCAAGGGGCTCTTTTCCATGATCACTGCTGTTTGCCTCAGTTATCTAAAAGCTTTTTCCTAGATAAACTATCTAATTATAGGGGTATAATTTATATTCAATCCCAAAAGGAAACAAACCTCCCTTCTCCCCTTTTCCTCAAAACTTTAGGGTTTGTCTTCCCACACCCAATGATGGGAGTGAGGAAGTAAGCTTTATTCAACCAAATAGGAACACACCCAAAACAGTTTTTTCCTTATATTATATTTAATATACATCTGTACTAATGCTTTTGGACTCCAGCTTCCTTACACAGAGCCTTGCTGTTGCTCTGTTTACTCCTTTTCCCTTCAGGAGCAGAAAGAAGCATTGTTTCATCTACAGCAGAACAGCACTTTCTAGTCCTCATCTCCTCATACTAAAGGACCACCAGCAAGTCAAGAGACACTTCACTGACCCCACCAAAAACATGGTGGTGGTTTGCCAACCAAGACAGCAGGATTCCTGTAAAATAGCAGAGATTCTCCCCCTCCCAGAGCCAAAGATGAGAACTGTAATAATTTTGGTGCCTTGGAATATAATTACTGGGAGCAACCCCTTGACTCCACTATTAGAGAGGGACTAGAAATTAGTTCTATTCGTTTCTATTCATGAATCCCACTCAAAAAAAATCAAACCTAAAAGAGCCTACATAAAACCATGTGATTTTTGCAACCACACTTCTACTCTCAAGAGATTTCACAACCCACTGAATATATTTTATTTACAATTCTAACATTAGTCCATTGACCCAGGCAGCAATAAGCTGCAGAACACGGTTAGGCTATTTTGAATAGTATTTTGGCAAGTATATATGAATGAATGTCTTAAAAGAAATTGAATTAAGTATCTTTGGTTCCTAAAAGAGGAAACTTAAAGCAATCTCTATTCCCACAGTTCTGAAAATGAGAGATAGCACAGTATACAGTAAAGATACTCCTACCAGGAATGTGTCATTATGTATCAGATCTCACGAGACTTCACAAAAAACAATATATTTGAGCACCTCTTCACATACAAGTTTTATACAAAAGTAAACAGATTAGTACTACTGAAAAGACAAAACAGAAAAATCCCACAACACTGCAGCTTTAAAGTCATCCTTATCTTTTTTTACTGGCTTCTTTCCAAAATCACTACTGGACCCAAAGCATAGATAAACCACTATTTTAGAACTTGGGTGCATTTAAGTGAGAAGGATCAACACTAGACAACTACTACATTTCATATATCCTCAACAAAAAGCACCAGAAAAACACGCCTGTAACAAGGCAGAAAGCTTTTTCAATTAATCCTGTTCAGAGCATACACAATGATTTATGACCAATGCTGACTACTAATTAGCAGGCTTAGAACTAAGACATTAAGAAGCCTGTTCTGAAAGGCAAGCTAGGATAGTTTCGACAAGCTTGAGTAGATAAATTATCAACATAGTACAAGTCAAAGTCATCATGCATAAACTCAAATATGGCCAAGAGCAAATACAGACATGATCAAAAAAACCAACCAACAAAAAAAAAAAAACAAACCAACAAAACCCTCATAACACCATTCAAAAACAGCATTACACAACAACTTATATAAGAAAATAAAAAAGGTAATATTTTAATACATTTAATATTTTACTGCATTTTAGCAAAACTTATACTTTATATTAAAAAAAGTTCCCACTAAAGTATTCAATGTTTTCTTTGCTACTTTGTAAGACTCTTAAAAAACCAGCCAAAACACAGAACCATAATTTCCATATCCATGCTTTGTTTATTAGAAAGAATACAAAATTCATATCCTATATTCAAGGTCTCTAACGAGATTAGAGAGAGAGATTACATGTCTCAAAAGAGCTGAAGAAGGTAAAGAGCTTTGGAATAACTTCCATATATTCCTTTGCATTTTTTTAAGCCATACTGCACTCTGGACCAACAGTATCCTCTGCTGTTCTGGATGCAGCTGATTTATCATGACCTACTTTTTTAGATGGAGACCTCAGATTAAAGTGTTATGTCAAGCACCTTTTGAAACCAGTAAACTGACCCAACTTCCCAACAAGCTACAAGGCAAAAAGCAAGAAAACCTTGGCAGTCAATAGATCCACAGCATGATTCAGTCAAAGGGCAAATGGATCACCACATCTGTGCAAGAACCGATTCTGCACTTAACCTTTACAGTGCCAGTCTTTGTTAGACATGAATCATCCAGAGTAAATGATACCAAGAGGACTACTGGATTTGTTTAGTGATATTTTGACAACAGAAAGGGCAAGACTAAAATAAATTTAAGAGGAAACACCCAATGAGCTCACTCCCATTAACAAAAAAAAAGCAAAAAAAGCTTCTGATGAAAGAGGTAGAGAATTTATGCTTTCAAAAATTCCCCACGATACAATTTTTAGACCAATTACAAAAGCTATCTTCTAAAGAAGATAGGCAATTGCATTAATTCTAAGCAGTGTCTATGCATAGTGTCCAGGGCACACATGACTCAAGCAGACAGGCAATGAGGCTCCCTTGACAAAACGAAGTCCCCTTCGTAACAAACTGTGTTAAGTGGCAACTCATTTATCCTAATATTTTAGGGAAACACGGTATACCACCTCTATTTCACTCAACTGCACTATTCCAGTGTAACCTCACCTCAAGGAAAGATCAGAAAAAGCTGTGGTGTTCAGTAGATTCAAGATAACAGAAGTCCTTGTGGGTCATGGGTCTGACAACCTCTTGTGGCATACTGCAAGAGGCTCAACAGAAATTCACCTTAGTTAGCAGATCCAAGCAAGGAAGGTTCTCCATGAGCCACAGCTCTCTGCTGTCCCTGCCTACCTTATCACCAGCCAGCCACATGGTTTCCACTTCTGTAGCAGCATCCAGCACTAAATCTGAATTGTGGAATTCAAACCAAGATGGCAGCACGCAGCAGGAATATCTGTCCCAGTCGCATTTTTCCACCTTTTTATCCATGGAAATTCAATTACTAATTATTTTTGCAAATCAAAATTTACATCTCAAGACTGAGAAGCAATACAAGATGTTTCCTTTGTCTCTTGTTTTCACCGTCCCCTTCGGTACTTTCCCACCTTCACACCCAGTATATCAAGTCCTCACTTTTTCCCAGAATAGCTCCAAGAACCACAGCTTTTGCTTGCTGCTAGAAGCAGATAACTCTGAAGCTATACATATGTTTTGACATATGCAGTCACTTTGTCAGAATACGTGGAAAGAGCTAAAACTGTTTTTTGAACAGTAAGTAATAAAAAGCCTTCCGGAAAGAGTCCAAAGTACATCAACAAAAAAGCTGCAGCCAGAAACATCAGAAACAAGATCTGTACAATTTAGTGGACGTGAAAGGATGCCAAATATACTCAATGATACTGCTATGACACAGCAGCTTGAAAAAAACAGGTAGAAAGGCATGCAATATATGGCCCTTGATCTTCCATTCTCAGAAGCATAAATGTAATCAAGGTACAATAAAAAAAATCACATGTGAACATCCACAGAAACAAAGATAGTGACTCCTTTTAGTTATCTTAGCTTTCTTATCTGGGAAACAAAAAATTCTCAGTTGCTCACTTTTTCTTTTAAATTTTATTTTTAATTATTTTACGGACACCTCATTTAACAGCTTCTCACTGTATCAAGAAACCCAAGATGAGTTTGTAACAAAATCTACCATAAAACTTCATCTATGAAGAGGCCTTATATAAAAACCCAAAAAGGGGGGGAAACAGCAAATTGACACTGCAGTTCTTTACAAATAAGAGAAGCTGCACATTTTTACCTCTTCATAATATATAGGTAATATTTATTGAGTTGTCCATGCCACTTAGATAATACTATCAGTACTAGGATATGTGCCAGCAATATCTTACATGAAAAATCAGGTATTTTACCATGATAGATTATGGGGAGAATTCTCAGGAGAGGAAATATACAGCAATTACTGCCAAACTAAATTGGGCACATACACCCACCTCTCTAAGACACAAAAATCTGCAATATTTCTAACTGTGTCAAAGTTGATCTTTTATCTTTTCTGTAGAGTTAAAAGTGCTGAGACACTCTCATATTCTTAACTAAGAAATGCCAGCTCCAAGCTTCATCTGAAGTACTAACAATGTGTCTACACAGACAAAAACAGCTTAAGATGTGACGCTTTTCTAGAAAGTACTGACTCTTTTAGTATACCTGCAAAGGTGTAGTTCTTAGTAGCAGGACAATTAGCAAGCAGCTTTCTTCTCCTTATTAAAAAATTACAAATAATAACAAGAAAAAAAAGCAAAGCAAAAATAATCCCACCACTCTTAGTGACTGGATAGGGAAGGTGGTTCTGGAGAATTAAAAGTTATGCAGCCAAGGACAGGGATGAAAATGCAAATTAAACCTTTAACCACTTTACTGGGGAGAGAGGGCATCTTGTCAAAAGGGAGCATTCCATAAAGCACAAATATGAACAGCACATAGAGAAAGTTATGAAAAGACTCTCCAAACCCACTAAATGCAGTCAGAAAAGTATCCTAACCTTAGTGTTTATTTTTGCATTCACAAGTCAAAGATAACCTAAGTTATATATAACACCTGAGTGTTATATACCTACATTAAGCCACTTAGAAACATGAAAACAAGTAGAAAACACATCAGCTACAGGGAAGCATGTTTGCTTTTTTAATATTATTATTTCATTGTAATAAACTACTTATTTTAATATTAATCATGTTCCACAAGCATTAAATTGATTTTACTTTTATTTTTTAAGATGATAGCAGCAGTCATTTAAGGAAACTGGTAAATACATAATATTGACAAACAATCTTATTTGAATAAGCAGTAAAAGTTCCCGATCTGCCAGCAGTTCATATTACCAGTAACAGGGAAGCCTTTCTTGCCCTGCTTTTCAGTAGCACAGAAAAAAAAGATGCAATAACATATCAATTTTAAAAATGCTAGAGGAATACAATAATTGACTACGGGGTTTACTCATTAATTGCATTGTCTTTTCTGTAACAGTTTATTAAAAAGACAAACATCGACAAAGGTCCTCACACTCTGCATATTCAAATTAAAACTGTCGTTATACGCAGTTTAATCAAATTCTAGTCTCTGTCCATTTCTATCTATTTCGAGGCAACCCTATTTAATCTTTGGCTAAAAAAAAAAAAATCTACTTTTCAGAAAAATATTTTCGCTTTCTCACTGATACTGTGAGTGCCCTAACTTCACCTAATTAGCAACAGCAAAGCACATCAGGACACAAATTTAACGATAGCCAAATTCTAAAGGGTATTAGCTTCACAAGGATTCCGGAGTCCTATCAAACTATCCATAACCATCTTCCCGAGTTCTACCTCTGGTAGAAATGGTATAAAAGTATTTTTGTAATTCAGCCTTTTTTGAGGCAAAAAGAAACCACCTCAATGGAAAAATGAGAAAGCTGAATGGTAACGACTACTGTGCAGCATCTCATCATACAATGAATCTC
The DNA here is from genome assembly GCF_036250125.1 of Pseudopipra pipra. Classification (NCBI taxonomy): domain Eukaryota; kingdom Metazoa; phylum Chordata; class Aves; order Passeriformes; family Pipridae; genus Pseudopipra; species Pseudopipra pipra. The sequence continues at coordinate 107,993,610 of NC_087549.1, forward strand.
TAGATGATAATACTATCTCTGTGAAGGCTTGGACTATCAATTTATCTGGTTTGACAAAACTCACTTGACAGAAACATTTGCCAAGTAATTTTAATAACCAGACTGGTGAGCCTGTGTTTCATCAGAAGTTCAAGAATGCAACCAATACCAGACCACTGTCACCAACTATGACTCCAAAATAGGATCTTGCTTATTTTATCTAACCTAATATCCTCCTCCTGAGAGAAGACAAAAGCAGATGCTTAAGAAAAAGTACATGAAAGTGTTTTGAATAAGGGCTGGACCAGATGACTTTTGAGATTCCATGCAACCAGAACTACTCTACAATTCTGTAGAAAGGCATCCAAGCAAGCAGTGATACTTCCTTGAAATATCACTTATCTCCCAAAGCTCATGGTGTCAATTGACAGATTTTTACTTTGATCTCTTGACAACTTGTCTTTGAAAAGTTACAAATAGTAAATAATAAAACAGTCACCATCATCAGTTAGGACCAGATGCTATTAAACTCAAAATTTACTTCTGAAAAACCAAAGCCACAGACTTCAGCTAGTCACAAACTTCAAGCAAGAAATGGCTGCTTAACATTTATTAGCAGGAGAGCTGTTCTGAAGCATTTAAAAGAGCTCTATACAAGCAGAGTCAAGAAAATGCAGGAGGCACGCAACTGGAGACCTCTTCATCCATCTTTACAGATACCTGTTTTCTCCAAATTAGTACCATGTCATGATTTCAGCTACTGCCATAATGATGATCCTCCTCCTGATTTCCTGCATTTTCTACTTATCCTGCTGTCTGTATCCTTGCCTGGTCTCAGTCAGCCACTCAACACCATTTAATAGGTATTAGAAAATACAATTAGAGCACTCTTCACTGTGCCCCAAAAGCAAATTACTTTAAGAAATTAAGTTTATTTTTAGGAGAAAAAAAAAAATAAAGGGACCAGACAGTATACTTTAGAAGAGTGCCAAAACTGGGGGATAAGAAGATATACATATACTGCCTAGAAGTTTGTCTGTTGATTACACAGTACAGTTGTTGTCTTGAACTTGCAGGTCTTAGCTTCTGTCTAATTAGACAGGTATATGAAAATGTTTTTCAATTAGTTATAGAATAAATGTGTTTATTGTAAAAGCAGAAACTGTTGAGTAGAACCTCAAACAGTCCAAGTATCCGCAAAGTTCATAAAATACTTCCTCTGAGTCAGCTTTATTTAATTCAGCTATCTGAATGCTTGCCATTTGACATAAATCAACCAAAGCAGACAAATTTACAGTCAAATAAAAACTTGGACACTGTCCTCAGTTCAAACGACAGTCTAACAGTGTATAAAAATCATATCCTTTTACTTATTACATAGACTGAAATAGCTGTGATTATTCCAGCCAAATTGTTTCAACTCAAGGAATACTTAAAGCTAAAATCTGGCCTGATCATCCAGGTCCCAACTCATTTCTCTGCATTCAGTCACTAAAAAATGTTTGATCATAGAGTGACGGCATTACTGAACAGTTCAGCAGCAGCAGGTAAAAGGATCAAAATGTACAGAGCAAGGACTATATTTCAGAAACACAGTGTTTTTCTTCTTCAGAAAGTACATGGATTTAGTTTTTCAACCACCAAACTGTGTTAGTCTATTAAGTGAATTAATAAATAGATGTGCATTATTGGATTAAGCTCTACCTGTATGGTAGTAGAAGTAGGTATTGATTTTGCAAAATCACTGCTAGAAGACATTGCCTTGCAGCATTAATTGGTTTAGTTTTTTAGCTTCAGTTACTCAGGAAGTAGGAGAAAATATATAACCCTGAAACAATAATTCAAATAAAAATTGCATGTACTGTAAGCATCCCGGACCATAACCAAATAAAAATGGAAAAATTCCAGCACAACTTTACAGAACAAATGAACATAAAGTGCTATTTTATTGATACAGTAACCTACATAGGGGAGGGGATTTGGCATAGCAAGCAAGCTCATCCTCTTCAAGGTCTGACTTTGCTAGAGTTTCAGGTAATCAACAGGCCACACATGGTGGTCCCATGGAAAACAGCTGGGGTGTGGGACAAGAAGCTTCACTCTTCCTGCTCAAAATAACTTCTGTGTTAGTTCCCTCCCAGAGGGTTCAGAATACACGGAAACAAGGTGGCTGTGATTTTGTTTAAGGCTACGTCTTCCTGCATTGGAAGACTCATAGTAACAAGGTTACCTTTGGCTTCTTCAGAGCAGGGAGTGTCATACACTTAACACATATAAACAGATTATATGATTTCTTCTCATAACTTAAGTTCCATTGCTGAGAGCACAGACAAATAGGCAGCTGCAAACACGTGCAACCATCTCAAAGGTTTCTACCTTCCTCAGGTCTTTTGCCAGAAGTCTGGAGATACAAGGTTAAAATCTGGTGACTGAAATGTACTAAGTTCAGAAGGGAAATACCCTTAAACATAAACTTGAACACTACTTTACATCGCTAACCTCTCAACACAAGAGTCTTCATCCAAGACCCAAGAAAACTCTTGTACAGAGTCAAGTTTGTCTTCAGGTCCTTTAAAAAGCCCCTTCTGTTACTTATTCTTGCAGTCCTATGTAAAGACAGGATATTTTTAATGCAGGGTATTACATGAGTTGCTCAAAGGCCTCTTTGACAGGCAGTGCCACTTGTCATGTAAAGCATTTTCTGGGGTGTCAAAAAGAAAACAAACCAAACCATCTTCATCAATGGCAGATAAAAATAGCTATTAAGGAAGACAGTGGAACAAAAAATAACCGGAAACTGACATTAAAACTGTCTCATACATTAAACCAAGGAAGAACAGATGGTAAAAGAGAATTGCTGACTTTCAAGACAAAGAAGTTAACTCACAGAAAACCCCCAGCAGCATGAGACAGAAACTTTAACAATATCTCCTCATCAGAAAAATCGTGCAGATGTGAAGGCAAATTAATGAATCACAGTTTAATACAGATACAAAGTAAATGTTTTACAGATTTACATCACAGGGTTACAGGGGATATTTATAAATGAAAGCTAAACTAGCTCCTCACCAGAATGTTATACCATGGGTAAATCATTCAGATATTTCATGAGACAAACTCAGAATACTCCTATTCCTTCTCTTCAATAAAAGTAATTCTAGACAAGAGTATGGCATAAACTCTCACTTATCAGTAAATGTGCTCAGAAGCTCAAAAGAAAAACACCCAAACCCCAAAATAAAAGTTGCATGCAATAATTGTACTACATACAGAAAAACAACGGAAAAAGAAAATTTAACAGTTTCAAATGGATTCTGACTTGCAAAATCAGAGGGAAAACAATCATAGCGAATCACATTTAATGGGTCACAGTGGCTTTACAACAACTGGATATTTAAATCAGAAATACTCTATCCACAAATATCACTTTGGTTAGAGTATGAACCTATTCCTTCATGAAACTGTCAACTGTTCTTGATACAGCAGGCAAGCCTAAAATACTCAGCCAACAAGAAAGAGTCAGTTTTAAACTAATACAGCATATTTATCTGTACAAAAAACTGGCTTCTACTTTGAATCATGCTCTAGGCTTGTATGGCAAAGATGGACCCAAAACCAGTCCTGGAGTAAAGTGGCACCTTATTATCCAGGGCTAAGGAACTGAAAACAGTAGTAGTGTAACTTCTAACAGGTCATTGCTTACTAGATGTGCAACATTTAGCTCACACACTACCAGTGCACCATGATAGCTCAGGACAATCAGCTGAGTAGCATCAAAACAAGTGTTGGACACCTGATAACCAACTTAAGAAATAAAATATATCCATTAGTTTGGTACCTTCTCTAAGACATGTTCGAGTTCACACATTAAATGCCACTACAGCTGAGCATCTACAAAAGCATAGCTAGAACATCATGCAGTGACTAACTATCCTTATTCTAATATCAAAAAGCCAAATCCGTTCATTTCAGTTAAATTGTGACCTACAAATCTCTCATCAACGGGAACAAGAATCAGGTTCAAATGCTGATCTCATCATAACGAACAATGGTACTGCAATAAATTAAATATCAACAAAGTAACCATGTGCTCGTGTGCATGTGTGTGCACGTTCAGATGGATAAAATCAGCATGGACATTTTTATTTGGAAATAAAATGAAAAACTGATAAGCTAGGATAAGAAAAACCACCTGGAGCAAAAGTATTTATGTAGCTAGAAACACAGCAAAAGTTACAACTGGGCTGAAAGCAGTTAATACCGTGACAGGATTAATTATATCGGTAACTACCAAAAAACTCCACAAAGCTTAAAAAAGTGAAGATGACACCTACACAATGCAGAACACAGTATCACATTAGAAAATACTGTGAAATTTCTAATGAAATTTCCTGAATTCATCTATTAGAGACCCTGTAAAAGAACTAATACCATTTTTTATGAGACTGACAAGGTAATGACATAGAAAAAAGAAAATTTTTCCAACAGAATCATACTTTTTAAAAGAAATAAAAGCCAATTAGGTTACAGGCAGATTTTTGAGAAATTATGGGTTCACATCCACACATTTAGAAGCAAAAGTCTCTTCCCATGAAAACCTTTACCAGGAAACAAAGAATTTTAACAGAGAAATTAGGCTCTGACCAAAATGCCACTGCACGAGAGATCAGTTTTGTCTATATTCAAAAACCTAAGCCTTACAAAATCTTACCTTAATTTTACAAAGTAATATTTTAATAATACTAATACTTGGTATTTAATGTTAGTTGTCAGAATTTGAGTCATGTAACTGCAAGTATCCAGTAAGAGGCACCTTACTGGAGTTGGCTTTCATATAATCTCCTCAAGAAGCTTTGCATCCAAACACTTAATAAGAAAAAAAAATCCAAAGGCTCTTTAGAAGTTATCCACTAAGCACCACAATTCCAGCTAATGTTGTAATTGCAAACAATTAAAAAATGAGAATTGAAGATCAATCCTTTTAAATACCAACTTTAGTTCTGGTCATTAGAATCGTTAGGCTACTGCACAGAGAGGAAAATATTTAAAATGAGCCTAACAAAAAATGAAGATGATTTTTTTCCCCATATTGAGTGATTAAAAGCCACTACATTAGGAGAAACTTGTGAGAGTCTTTCAAGAGCTACAGTTTCTAGATAAGCTCAAATAGGTAGATTAACTGAATTTGCCTGACAATAAACTTCCAACAATAACACACTGTAAAAAGTTTCTCTTCCTCCATCAGGTTTTAGACTTCGTGCAGGTTTCTTTCCAACACTAAAAAAAGAGGCAAGAAGAGCAAGCATGTTGTAAACTGTAGTTCACTGCATTACAAAAGGAAGAGAGAAAAAAAAAAAAAAGAGAAAATCCACCCATAAACCAACAAAAAAGTATGAGAGAAGATTTTCTAATTGAAGCCAAATACTCACATGAATATGCTCTCATCTGAAAGTAACTCAGGGGAAAATCATGCACTGCAGGCCAGTAAACTCACTGTTAGGTTACCGATCTTTCCCATCTTGAACAGACACTCACTTCTTCACAGAATGAAGAGTTCATCTATTCTGTCTTTTCAAAAAATTTTTATCAACTTCTTTCCACAAAAAGGAGTGATAGGCTATTGGTAAAGCATTACTCCCATAACAGAGATTATTCCAGAGGAACACATCATCTCTAAGCATGCACTGCCTCCATTTTGAGTTCCACCAGTTTTCAGTTTCCTTAGTTTTTATCTGGAGTAGTTTTATCTACTCCATTCAACCTACTTTGCTTTGGCATCTCCATCAGGTACATGTAAGTATTAAGCCATCAATTTTAATACTTTGTAGACACCATCACCGGAACACAAATTCCTTCTTTGAAAAATTTTGTAACCTTAAAAACAACTCTGTACTTCATGGAAACATCACAATTCTGTCAACAGAATACCTGCAGCTTAATTTTTTTTTTTTTTTTTTAGTTTCCTAAGGGAGCTATATCCACCACACCACAACAGCTGAACCCAGACTTCAACTTTTCTTTATGGAAAAGGTACCCTGAGAAGTGAAAGAGTGCTGTCTAACCCGGCCCTAGCCCACTGGCACAGTAGTACTGGCCAGACAGGCAGGCAGTCACCAAGCAAGCAGCTCAAGATGAGCTGCAGCCAAAGATGTAGCAGGGGTAGGAGACAGAAGCAATTGAGGTATTGTGAGAAGTCACAGGGGAAAAGAAGGCAGAATATATGCAAGAAACTTTGCCAGTTCTTTTCCATAATATGCTTTTTCTTTGCAAGAGCTGTACACCAGTGTACTCTCCTGACCGTAAACACAAGGAAAAGCTCCAGTGCAACAACGTAACATGGGGAAGCTAAGAACTTACTCGAAAGGTCAAAACTCACTTTTTTTTCCCCTTCAGTTCGTTTAAAAGAAAGTTAAGCTACAATTGTGTGGTAGTAGAGCTTAGAGGCCTCTAGAATAATGTCAAGGTTAGGCAATGAACACCCAGCAATGATAGTTCCCTGATGCTAAGAAACCAGGTAATGAAGGTCACACCAAAGGCCAAGCACCTACTCAGATATGGTGGTACCAGGGACACCACTAAAACCTTAATGAACAGGATTTCAAATCACAGCAGATCAACATGAACTGGGAACATCTCACAGCTATTTCTACTAAACTGTACCGCTCATCCACAGATTATTTTTCATTTATTTATTCTTCCTAACCTACCATATGCTTAATGAGAGTGGTAATTCTAATCAGAACATGATCCATCACCAGAAGACACCAGTATTAAACCAGTCCAAGTTTTCTTCAGTGAACAACAAAAGCATTTTAGAATCAGTGTGCTGCTACTTTAACATAACTTCAAGTCTTGCAAAATACAGTCCTTTTCTTTGCATCCATGCCAAAAAAACATGTTTAAACCAAAACACTTGAGTGTGCATATAATTACAAACTAAGCACTATGACAATATTGCGTGACATCTTCCTTTAAGTTGTAATCCACAGGTGATCTACAAGGCTAAAGCAACAATTTGGAAACAAAACAGTCAATTTACTATAGGACAAGTTTCAGAACAGCTTTCGAAGTCAAAGCTACCAAACAGTTGCTCAAGAATTATGAACTTCGTAGAAAGGTCCTCTGAAAAGTCACTTGACTGTAAGTGTTCTGCAAATCAGATGATTTTAAATAAAATAAAATTTGAAAGTCCAACCTCTAATGAGATTCATGAAGCCTGAACAGTTTAAAGTATATATAGCTCTAGGAAAAGTCACCACAAATAATTATTATTGAGTACATAAAGCACAGGAGAAAAGAATTTTTTAAAATTATGACTTTGCATCTACTTGGGTGTTGGTTCAAATCACGTTACCAGCGACATTTCAATACAAGAACAACAAAAGAGGGATTTCCTGACTCTGTGTTTAGAAGGAAGAAACACTGAAAAGTAACTATTTCTTCCACACCTCATTACACTAAAACAAAAACATACGCCCACTATTTAAGCAAGTGTAATTATATTAATAAACAGACAGAACTATAATTCGACAATTAAGATTTTCTTTAACTGTGAAGTTTTCTTTCCTTAAGCATCTGACTTAGGCATGTACTGTCCTCCAAAAAAACCCATACAGCAGAGAAATGCAGAGAATACACTTTGGATTTCAAACAGACTAAATATTTATGTCGGGTTCTCAAGTGTTTCAACAACTATCTTATACTTGAAGAGGTTATACAAGATTATGAAGGAAGCAGCCTACTAAGGCAAGCCTGATATTTTTTCTACTGTTGAGCTTTAATATTTCAGATGTGGAACCACTACTTAAATGTCTTACTTTGAAAGCATCAAGAATGAAGCTCAGTTTAATGCCTACTTCTGCCTACTTTATGTCTTATTCTCAGAGGAGGTGGCTGTTGGTTTTTATTCAACAAACCAAGTCATTTCAGAAGCAGTGCAACAAAAACTACTGCTTAGCCTTTGAGAATATAACTGAGAGTGACAACTGATTAATAAGGAAAACAAAGAGATATTTCAGTCTTCAGTTTCTTAAGAAAAGTTCATAAACACTAACAGAAGAAACAATATGACTTACAGAAAACAAAGTTTAATGAGACAAATGCTGAAATGCTTATTATGGGTAAATATTATAAAGTAACACCACTTCTATTACAATTAACTTTTCAATGATTCTTAAAACATTAAATATAAAAAGGGTATTTAAACATCCACTTTTTATACATACGAGTGCAGTTCATAACAACTTCACCCTTTGGTTATACTTAATGTAAAAACCAGAACACCTCAAAATTTGCAACCATACTTACAGAAAAGACCTCACTAGCATCACAAGCCTCAACTAAATTAATGAGTCCTGGTTCAAAGAGTAAGTTACAGAACAGAACACTGGCCACATGGCTGAAATGTGGCCACTTTGAAAGCAATGCCCCCAACCAGCTTAGATCAGCCCAGATATGGAGCAGATAACCTGCTCTAGAAACCATGCTATAAGTTATTTAACAACTGCTCAGCCTTATGCACTCCCAAATTTGAAAGCCCACTCTCCGACTTCACTGGCAGAACAGAAGTGCAGAAAGCCACCAAATGCTGCTATGGGCAGCCCCATCACCTCCAGGGCAATAACTGGGAAAATACACATTTTATAGAGTACATTCACACTTTAAGCACCAGAAAGGTTCTGCAAAACTGAACAATATCCCTGCAAAAATTCCAACTGGGAGTAACATCCGATCTGTTTGATGTTGTACTTAATACTCGCTCGGTCCCAAATATCTTACACTGTTAAACTGACCACTGAATTCTTTCTGCAATAGCAGAAACACACACAAAAGTACAACCATACCAACAAGTCCCCCCAAAACACTGCTCTGGTGACTCTTCATCCTACACATTCCAAGACAAAGAAGCCAGACATCGTGCTATGCACATCTATGAAGTTTAACTGATAATTCCAGACTAAACTGACAACTAGGAAATAGTTTCTGTACAAATGCATTAGCTGCAATATCAAGCCTCACAGAGACCCGAAAATAGCTGGATACAGAGATCACAGATCTCAATTGTGATTTGTTTTCTTCCTTGTACCCATTTAGCAACCACAAGCATTGTTTTTCTCATTTTTCGTTTCAGAACAAACAGGTAACATACTGACACCCAAGTACCAACAAATAAAGAAGACAGACAGCAGATTAGTAATTGTGCAATCTACAGCAAAAGGTAGCCATGCACACATGTCTCTTGGTAGTAGAAAGAGCAGGAGAATATTTTAGATTATCTCCAAGAGATAATACGTTCGGTATTGTTATTATTCCAGCACTGACCATACACAGATAAGCACTACATTTAAGTTTTAACAAATAGACTACAGGTAATTCCATTTACTGTACAGAACTGTACCATTATGTCAGCTAAAGACCTCAAACCAAGTCAGAGAACACTATCTCAAAGGATGAATGCAGCAATAAATAATTACAACTCTAAGAATCTAACTGCAGATTGCACTGCAATGTTTACCAACACAAGTGACCAGTAATACACAAACTGTTGCATCCTCATATTTAAACCAGACATTTTTTCAGGGCATGTAACTTTGAAACAGAATCATTTCTCTACCCCACCCCTCTCCAGATGTTAGGGTATTAAAAGATTAGCCATCATTTTGTTTGAACACTCACTTTCAAGCATCTGATTTCCATACTTAAGGGTTAAAAGAAGAGAGTTAGATGCATTTTTAATTCAGGAAACTTCCAGACAATGGCTAAAATTTCCATGCAAATGAATGAAATCTTAGTATTAAGTACAAAACTAGTAAAACTAGGAACAAAATTTTCTGACCAATATCTCATTTTCAATCTAACTTTGGACCCATTTTTCTTCTTGACAGTCATAATCTTCTACAGTTCTCCTAAGTGCAACTGCTTTTAACTTAGCTACAGGTAAATGTAAGAACACCAAGGTAATTTTACAGACTTTCTCCCGTTCTAACACATCACTACATCTACCACTTATGAAGATAGTTTCCTCCCTTCCTCTTCTTTTTTTTCATGCAGATAGCAGAAACACAAATTTTATCTAAGACTAAAGAGTTTTGTACCAAATAATGAATTATGTACTTGGATGCCAGACTACAAAGGAACCTGTAATCAAGTTCCAAAGGAAAAAAGAAACGCTCAAATTTTAAACCTCTAACTCACCTCCGAAATCAAAAGAAAATTATAAATTACCTAAATCGAGTTTTCACTGATTGATCTATGAGTTTTCACCAATTTGACCCTTATTTCTAACTCTGTCAACAGTACTATTATGTTATGTGCTACATGTACACAATGTCTGCACAAGATATCCATTGTCTCGATGACAAAACATCGAAGCATTATCAAGCTGGCCAATTAACAAAAGAGAAAGCTAGATACCAACAAAGCAACAGTTGGCTATTTCAAAACACTTTTAAAATTATTATTATTTTGATCATTACCATGTCAAAAATGGATCACATACCCTGTAGTATCAGTTAAATGCAAGTGTACCTAACCTTACTAACAGTCTACTATCATAAAAGCACTCAAAAGAATGAGGAAAAAAAATAAATCAGATGTCCTAGTAGGAAATCTGACAATTTGGGTCATCACTGAAGCCTAAATGAACTGTTCTGGTTGGTATTATTCATTCATTCTAACTGTAGTTTCCCATTTTCTGTAGTCCATAGGGAAAAAACTATTTACATTTGGTTTTCTTTGCAACCATACAAACTAGAAAGGTTTGTTTAAATTAAAGCTTTGATTTTGTAGCACAGTTTTGTGGCCACAGAAGTGCAGGATATACAGGATCCTATTGCCTGGTTATGTACAAGGTTTGCCATGTTGCACTCAATCATAAAAAAAGGTCATTTTTTTTTTATTCAAATGAAAATCCAAGTTCAAATTACTTCTGTCATACTTGCAAGCCACATTTTAGACTAGATCCACACCAAATGTTTTTCTTAAGACAGTATGAACTATACAGTTCTCATTATTTATTCTTCTCCTCATCAACTTGCATATCAGATAACATGTTCTTTTTAACCACTCTAGTCTAGCAGGGGAAGATCCATGTTTTCTCATGAGATCATGCAAAACACATTTACATTATCATCACAGATTTTAATAACTACAACAAAATACTTCCAATGATCACTACTCAAAGAAAGAAACTTACCTACTACCATGAGTGTGAATTCAAATCCTCTCTTCACAGACTTCCGGTAAACTTGATTTGGAAGGTTTGCAAACCCCACATATCCTTCAAGGTTCTTCTGTTGCTAAAGCAAGAAATATTTAGAAAAAAAAAAAGTTAAAAGAAAAGCATGTGAATTCTTAGTTGGCTTGTTTTGGTTTTTGTTTTAGTTATTTAAACATTAACTTCATTTTCACATTTGTAGAAAAGTGCTGTCTACCCAACCTCTCAACAAGCTAAGCCAGCTACATTCAAGACAGTGCAATGAACTGCAGCAATAAATCAGGAAAACTGATTTTTTTTGACTGGATAGCCAAAAAACTGGCACAGCAGTTCTAACAGTATTTTGAGCAAGTACAGTTGTGACATTACAATTGTGCAAGCACAAGACTGTGAATGTGCAAACAAATTAAAGTATAATAACTTCGTACCAATGCCCATTTGAAACACAGGCAAGTACTATGAATAAAGCTTTCCTAGTCATGGTGGTACTGCCCCAGTATGATGGGGACTAACCTGACACCCCCTGCTTCTGGGTCACACAAGCAGATGCCTTCAGGCTTAACCCAGAACTCCACCAACGCAGCAGGCTCTGCAACAAACTTCAGTTGCCTTGTACTGTGAAGAAGTTACCCAAAACACTGCCTCTACTATGAAACAGGAGGAGAATTCTGGATGTTAGCTGCTACTTCTTCTCACCACGTTAATGAAAATGCTGAAAGTGCTTAAAATGCCTCTTCCTCACTGTACTAGAGCCAAAGTTGATCTTCCAAAGATCAACTGTGCTACCTTTAAATCACTCTTCCAGCAGAATCCTGGAAATGTGTTTGTTATCACAGCAGGTCTCAGGATTGTCTTATGAGACAAGACAGTTATTTTACAGAGATACTTTCTGAGACAACTGTCTACTTAAAGCAACACAAGGCACTGCCTCTCATGGAGCAATGATTTCAGCCTTCAGGCTTTATGCCCACACAAAGTTGAGAGGATGTGATGGTGCTACTGCCTCGGTTTCAGAGTTTAAGAGAGTTATATACATCCACACAGCTAAAGTGCTGTCTTCAAGATTAAATTCTACCCTCTAAGATTATCTTCAAGAGGATGGAGGAATTCTAAAAAATAACTTTTAACAAATTCTTCTACTGTATGCAATAGAGCATGGCTAATTCGAGTCTGGTATGTGGTTGACTCATGCTTATTTCAATGGGTTTTTTCCTAAAACTGACAGAACAAACTTAATGCAGTAATAACTCATAGTTTTTAAATTAAAAAAATATAATTTTTTTTAATTAAAGCAAACCTTCCTTGCAGCCATATAAATCCACTATCCCCTTTAAAGCTTTGAATGCAAAACCAACTAATTTCTTTGCAATCCAACAGTCAAACAATGGACTCTCTGCTTAAAGTCACATAACTGATTTCTCCATTTGGCAAATAAACTATTATTCTCAAGCAAAGCTACACTACTACAAAGACTAAGTTATAGTTTCAAGTTCAAATACACACAATGCAACAAACGTTATTATTTCTCTAAATGTAGGAATCTTTGCCTGGTGTCATCGAGAAACTCTTTTTCAAAGATGTTTTTTGTTTCAATATAGCCTTTGGTGAAGCAACAGTCTCATCTGAAAGGTTTCAAAACATTTAAAAAAAAAAATCAGCCAGGAATTTAAAATCCAAATATTTGTTTTAATTTTCCAATCTATTACTACAACTACATGTGAGGAATGGAATCTATCACAATCTAAAACTCTGAGCAGCCAATGCTTCAGATATTACACGACATGCAGGTCGGTGCTTTTTAAGATTAAAGAGCTCCTTAACAACTATTAAGGATATGGAACTGCTATTCATCCTACCAGATGTAAAATATCTAATCACAGTCAGACACTCCTTATGGTTCTACTTGTCAACCATCTGCATTTTTTAACATCTACATACCTTTTAATGTGTGTCATGCTTACCAGAAACAGCTCACCCCCTCATTAACTCTAGCTAATGCTTCTTTCACTTAAAAGAATCAATTTACATGTAATTCTTGTTCTGAATTATTGTTATTTCTCTTCCCATCTCCTTCATATACAGCTCCACATTTAGGACAGTTTTACTCCTAAGAACTTTTAGATCGAGTATAAAATGCTAAAAGAGAATAGATGGCACCTTTTGGGTTGTTTGCTCTGTTAAGTGGGTCTACAGCAATTACAGCCACAATTTTAGATAATGAAATATAAATGTTACTAATCAGAAAGATGAAGATGAATGAAGCGTTACACTGGGCATTAATGCTGTATTTAATGGGAGCATTTATACTCCACAGAAAAGAGCCTTTCAAAACACTGAAGTTGGACGTCAGATTCATATTTCTGGTACACCAATTAAAACTGAAGCTTTCAACATACTGTTTTTTAAATAGTTGTATATTTTCATAACTTGCTACTTCTGAACAGACCAGAACAAACTAGGAATTGAGTTTCTTCAATTCCTGCAACAGCTTTTAGAAGAACTTAGTACTTTTTTTTTGTTAAAGAATTGACTTCTGCTGTATTGTCAAGTGAGATCTCATGTTTCGAATATTACAGCAGCTTCCCCTTAACTTTTATCCCTTTCTGATTTGCAAGTAGTTGCCACTTAAACTCAATTTCAGTTCACCTACTAAAAACCTAATGCTGCTTCTATTTCCACAATAGCTAGAAAACATCTGTATCAAAGTAATACTTACAGCTACTTTGTAAACAACACGTTTCCATCATTTCCAGTATGGAAGGTATCAATAGAACACATCCAGAAGTAGTCCAGTAAAACGATGAATTTGAACCATCGCAGCAACAAGTCCATTCAGGTGCAGCCGCGATCCAGAAAGAGAAACAGGAGCGGGGTGAGAAAGAAAAGAAAAGTTACTTACATTTGACCAAAGTAACCCACAATACTTCCCACCTACTGTGCTCAGGACACAGTGTTTTAAGCAGAATCACAGAATGGTTTGGGTTGGAAGCGACCTTGAAGGTCATCTAATTCCAACCCCCCACCACGGGCAGGGACACCTTTCACTAGACTAGGTTGCTCGAAGCCCCAACCAACCTGGCCTTTAACACTTCCAGGGATGTGGAATGTCCAGGACATCCACAATTTCTCTGGGCAACCTGTTCCAGTGCCTCACTACTCTCACAGTGAATAACTTCTTCCTAATATCCAATGAAAACCTACCCTCTGTCAGTTTAAGGCCATTTCCCCTTGTCCTCTCAATACACGTCCTTGTAAAAAGTCCCTCTACAGCTCTCTTGTAGGGCCCCAAATTTACTTTGTTAGTAACATTAATTTAGTTTGTTCTATACATATGACAGCTTAATTTCATGGTAATATACTACATGACCTCCATACCATTTAATGATTAAGACAGGTAATTATTCAATAGTTCTTTTTACTCCAATTATTCAGCATGCTTTTTCTTTGCTATATGCTACCTGAATCTGTAATGGGTTCAAGGGTATTTATTTCCTTCACAGGTGCTCACCAGAACATGGAATCTCATTTCACCACACTACTGCATAATATTTTTATTTTAGAGTGGAAAAGGTACAAAGATCAAATCCATCATGGGCCACACCAAAATTCCTGTCTTCATCAGTGGCCAAAAACATATATCTAAGGTAGTACATACAGCAGAATAAACTGAGAGTTATATTTCTCAAAACACCTCCACAGTAACCAAAAATCTACCTCTAGCATTTAAGATTGGGGAATTTTTGCACTTCAATATCATTTGACCAATTCCTCTTCCATGCACACTCTTCTTAGCATCATAAAACCTGAGCATCCACCAAAGTTCCTGTAGCAAGCACTCCCTCTGTACATTGTCAAAGGGAGAAATTAATAATTTCAAAATTACCTCCTGCTAGTTTTATTGCTGCACAGTAGTATCCGCAGTGAAAACAGCCTTAATAATGTAGCATACTTCATTCAAAAGAAGCCATTTCGTGTCTCTGACTGCTTCTGCTGCTCTTACATAACACTGCTCTAGCGCTGTACTCTTCTGGAGAGGCCAGGGTGAGAGCCGCACGCAGTATCCAAGAGGCAAAACACTCACAGATCCACAGAATAATCATGTGGTATCTCTTACTCTGATCCTTTCTTACTGATCCCCAACATGTAACTTATTTGACTCCTGACAAGTACTGAGCTGATCATACTGGGAATGGTACGCAGGCCTAAGAACCTTGCTCCTGAGCTTTAAAAAATGCTCACAGCTTATCAGGGAGCATACAGCACGACAGCAGTCCACATGTATCTCTTTATTTAATAATATCAGGTGTATTCACTACACTGCATTTCAAGTATCATTTTGTATCAATTCTTCTAACATCTATTGGTTCTCGCAGTTGTCCATCATCTCTGCTTTAACTTAGCACAAATGAAAGCAAGCCGTACAAATAATCACAAATTTGGCCTTAGCTGACCTTCGATGCATCCATTCTGTGCACTCAAAGTTATTTTAATGTAGATCTCCCTCAAGCAAAATGTCACAGCCCACACAAACCAGTTGCAGAGCTGGTGTTTTTAGACCCATCATTTGAATCAATGGAAAAATAGCCAGCAGCAAGCTGCTCTAACTATGCAAATGAGAGAAAGGAGCCAGCATCAGTGGCTTTCCAAGGAGTTTTTAAATCTATCGATTTAAAAAAAATTAAAAAAAAAAATCTTTTTTTTTTTTCTTTCTCTCAAGCCTGTCTATCATCTTTGTTCTTGCCCCGAGACCATAATTTACATTTCTCCTTTATTCTGGCATGACTGCGTCCAGGAATGATAAATCTAAAGTCATTCTTCAAGTATTACCATCTGGGCCAAAAGATGACAGTCTTTGGCATAATATCCACTGCCTGACATCAGATCCCTCTGATCAAGAGGAGATGGAAGTCTAAGGTGAGCTAAAGACATTTTTTACCTCTACAACGTGCAACCTGAGAGCTCAGCTCACACTCAACACGGGTAAGTGCAGCTGCTGTGCACTGGTAGCAACCAGCAGCCTGTAACATGATGTTACGAAAATTCTTCAAGGATTTCTGACATAGCCAAACCAGCAGCAAATATTAATGAAGACAGCTGGAGAGAAAAAAAGAAGACCAAACAGAAAAGCAGTGTGACATCAGGGAGTCACTGTCCTTTCCAATCAAAGTTGGCTTTAGTGCTTCTCAATCAAGCTTACTCTAAGAGAAAGAAACAATACCTTTTTTTTTTCCCTAGTTACCTTCAAGGAAACACTATTTTTAAAAATATCCAGAAGCATCATAGAATGCAAAAATTGTTGAAATCTGACCCCAACATAAAGTAATATTAGAAAGGGCACAGATACTCATTGCATTGGGCATAGTATAGCAATGTTTCTTGTCATCAACAATGAAAATAAAAGGTGATCATTTTTACCTTATTTCACACAGCTGGAACTGGAATTTTATTTATATATGCTAGAATTTACATATGCTATGGAATCAATTTGATCTGGTAAGATACATAGACATAGGGCAAGTTTTCTTTATACATAGTTTACCTTGAAAAGATGTCAGTGCTGCCAAAATATAAGAAATTGCACCTGCTCTAACAATGATTTCAATCATTAAAACCATCTTTTTGGAACTTTTAGCTAAATTTCTGCAAACACTCCAGCCACAGTACTTCTATGCAATGTCTTGTCATTATGCCTGAGTAAGACATAAGTTGGATACAGTTTGTAGCTTTACATAGAAAGACTAGTCTATAAACACTGTACTTGTATTTCCTGCACTATACCTAACACGGTACCTTTTTAATTTCTTCTAACAGTGCTAGTTGTTTAAAGTCTCCACATCAGTACACAGAAGCCTCCAGAACTTGCCAAGAAGGCCTTCCCAACATCTTCAAAAGCCCTTAAAGCTTGCTACAGTTTAACAAACTCTGCATTTTTTCAGTTGTCAATATCGAGGCAATACCTAAAACAAACAGCTTATGCATTTCCCCATCTTGTCCTCCCATATCCCAGAGGCAAACAGCAACTGCATGTCTTACAACTGACAGCTTTTGTTACTGCATTCTTCAAATAGTGGCTCTGGACAGCAGTATTTAGTGTAGTCAAGCTTCTACTACAAGCCATAAGCACTTATTAATATAATACACAGTATCTTAACTTCGTTTCTTTCCTCCACCAAAACAAAAAAATTAGGATATACACAATCTATATTTTAAAACAAAAACAAACAAATCTGAAAACAAACAAACAAAACTCCACTCAACTTTGCATTTAAAATGTACAGAAATACTGATATAAAGGTGAAACTCACCAGACCTACTCGTAAAGTTAAACTTAACGCTGAACATCTGTGAACATGTTTGTCCTTTCACTATTCAAAGTGCAATAAGAATATCTGCTGAGTCAATAACATCTGCTATAATCTGCATGGTAGAACTCTAGCACTGATGGAAAGGAAATGAGCACTTCTATTCCCTCAAACAGGCATCAGCTGCAGCCTGCTTTTATAAGATAATCCGGCTTCCAAGCGTGAACCTAGGCCCTGGCCTACATTAGAAAAAATTAAAAATATTTTTCATAAAAGATAGAACAAAAAAGAAAATCCTTTCAATGCATAACCACAATTAAGAAATGGAGATCTCTTTCAGTCTCTAGTACCAAGGTGATTAAGTCAATAACCAATAATTTCAAGCAGTGATCCAGTGAATGGACTTTAAATTTAACCATTCCTCAAAATCTCACTAGGCATAGTGAGTATAGGTGAAGAGTGAGCTTTAGGCTCTCTTTTCCCATGCCAGACACTATCATCTAGTTTATTAAAGATAGTGCTGAAACACGAGTGACATCTAAGAGCAACAGGATTCTGCAAGAAGGATTCTGCACTGCAAGGACCAGAAAGAGTAGAAGCATAATCCACCTGTTGAGCTACAGGCAGCATGTCTAGGAGGAAAGCATAAAACTCTGAAGAAAAACAAAGAGGATATAGCAGGTAAACTAGTAAACCTTGTCTGTTAAAAAGAGATCTGACAGCCTTCAGAGCCAGTGTACAGTAACTGTGCACAGACCACTGCAGCTACAGCCAACGCAGCCAGTGCTGCAGCTCTTAGAGCAGCCAAAGTGCAAGAAAGCAGACAACTACAGGAAAAAGAAGTCAGTTAACTATTTAGAAAAACAAAACTAATTATAGACAGATGGGAGGAGGAAGGGGGCAGGGAGGGGGGAAGGTTGTTGAACTATAAAAGCAGGCCTGCATAACTAAAACATACAATATCAAAAGTTCTGCCCATGATGACTCCACAAAATATTCAGGCCAGCCACATATATCAACAATTTTTTTTGTCATAGTTCAACCTCCACTAGAATTAGTTAGGTGATTCCTTGAAAATGAAGTAAACCTTTTTTGTGCATTTTAAATAAAATCTATAAGTACAGGAATGCAATTTTAAAGCTTGGCTTTTTTGTGCATTTTATTCTGGCTTGCAAAAAAAGCCTCAGTCTGCCTGCAGAAAGCAGCACACAAACCCATCATCACAAAGCAACTTGCGTATAACTCAAAATCCCATTTGACAGTAAAGTGACCGATTATCTTCCACTCTATAAAGTAGGGGTCGAAATGAAATGGCAGCTGGGACCTCGTGTCAGGAACAGAACCAGATCACGCATCAGCCACACATCACTTGGTGTGTCTGTCAAGACTGTTAATCTTCCTTCCTAACTCCTCCTCCTCAGTTTTGCCATCCCTGAATGTTTATTCTAATACAAACACTGAACCAAGGGTTGAAGATGACAGACAGAAAAGAAAAAAAAAATTAAAAGACACTGTGAAAGATTCCTGGGTACAAAGCCTCTAAGGAAAAAAAACAAAAACCCACTACAAAATAAAAACAAACAAACAAAAAACTCCAACAGAAATTAAAATGAAGTATCTGTATTCCACTTCATATTTAACATATCTCTTGTCTATTTAGTTTGTGGATGTTTCCCAAAAGATATGTAAATAAAAGATTCTAAAATAATAAAAAAAAAAATTACCAATCAAAACCAAAATGGTGGGATCTTTCAGGCAGTTTTATCTCACACTATCTTCACCTCCTATGAAACCAACTAAACCATGGGTTTGAAAAAAAATTTTTAAGGAAATGGAAATTCTTCCCCAAGCAGGTCAGTGCCTCTACATGGAGACCATTTTCAAGAGTTTCACTTAGCACTGGAAACATAGTAGAAAAAAAGCAACAAGGCACAGTAAGTATTAAGAAACAGTGTATCATTTAGTTCCTTCTCCATATCCTGTTGAACATTTTCGGTTCCTTCAGGCTCACCTTAACATTGCATTTTTTTTCAGAATTTGCAGATTGATCAGTTAACTCAAAGAGTCAGCTGGTGGTGATTAAAAAAAAACAACAAACAACCAAACAAAAAAACCCCAAAAACCACCACAAAAGCAAACCAACTGATCCCCCCCCAGTCTCTAGGTGAAGCAGCAGTAACAGGGCATCTTATATATGCCGAAGCACAGGAGTGAATTTTTCAGGAAGAGTAATTGGTCCTGCAATCCAACTGGCAGTATTTCAACCAAGGGACTCCAAAAAAGGCATTTGCAGGTGTGCATGCTGCGTTTCCTTCTGTTTGATGCCTTGAATACCAACAGAAGTGAACTCCCTAGTAGCATATCCCATTCTCCTTCCTCATCAAGCAGCTGTAAGGATGGCAGTACAAGAAACAGCATTATTACATTTCTAGCCTAAAGGGCTACTATCAGATCTAGTAAAATTTCTTTAACATGTAGGTGCAGAAATGCTAATGAAAGGTGAATCACTCATGCAAAATTACTAAAGAACGTTTGACGTTGTCAAAGTGAAGCGTGTTCCCCTTAAAGAGAAAAATTACAGTATTTCATCACTGGTGCTTCTGTTAACATGGGCAATTTTCAACTGACATAACTAGGCTTCTACTATACATTTCTGTATGCTGGATGCAACTCCTTCCAATGCAGAAGTCATCTGTTTTACCGTACATTCTTATTTTCCTATACTAGTTTCTATGCTCAACACCTCACCCTCCAACTTACAGAAACCTTCAGATGTCCTGCAGGTTTCACCAAGACAGATATTTTAAGCTAAAATTTTAAGACACGTGTCCCTGTCTTGTCTTTTGAAGCTTATTGTACTTCTGTGCTGCAGCAAACTAGTACCCCAGAACAGTGAAACGCAAGTACCTCTGAAAACACCAAGTCTTTTGTATCAAACCAGCAATTTCTTTGGACAAAATTAAAATAACTCTTGAGACTCTCTCATATTAACAAGGTGTCACCAATGAATCAGTTAAAACACCTTTTTTCATTAAAAGAAGCATAGTGGTACCTCAAAGTTAAGTTACTGTATTTATTATAAGTCGAAGCAAAGTAGGTGTTTTTCCACAGCATCCATTTTCCCCCATGAGAGCATATTTTAATGACACCAAGAGACATAATTTAGGCTTCTTAATTATAAACTGAATTTTCATGATATGCTGAAATTATGTTTATTTTTATGTTTCAATACTTCTACTACAAGGTTCATCAAACCTTGAGAGACCTCCTTAGGGATATTACTAAATTGCTAATTCTTTTTAACTATTTCCACAACGAGTTCTGTATTTAGAATATAAAGAATTCTAATGAGACCAAGAAGATTAAAAAAAGACACAGGTGCTATTATAAAAGAATTATGCCAAGTATTAGAAACCTCTCCATATGTTAAACTTATATGTTTTGAACCACAGCTGGCTGGCTGCATTGTTTTTAATTACCTTTATTTTTAAGCTATAGAGATTCCACAGAAAGATAGCTTCCATTCTAATTACTATGTAAGGAAGATAGTAAGTAAAACTTAAGATTGTTTCCCTGCAGGTTGCAATGGCAACTGATACAGAGAACAGTCCATATTGAAAATAAAATCTATCAACCAGGTTTAATATTAAGACTATTACAATACAGAACTGGTATAACCACCATTCATCTGTAGTACATGTTGGCAGCTAGAAACCCTAAGGTTTTATTTAATTTATTCGATGTCTAAGATTTCATTTTTAACTTGGTGTTACTGCATACATTTCTCAAAGAGGAAGGCAACCCAAAAGCATCCAGAACACCAGCAGTCTAATTGCCTTGGATGACAAAACTAAGGAGTGCGAGGAGTGAAACCACAGCTGGATAGCAAACCATCCCAGTGATTAACAGCACCAAAGCTGTTGGCTTCCCAGCTTCCCAAGTACGTTTGTTTTTGGCATTGGTGAGGAAGCTGGCTGTGAAGAGCATGCATTACATGGTCAAATATGTACACCAGCAGAGCAGCTATACTGCACCATTAGCCCCGCTGTATCTTACAGTGGGAATTAAATTGTCTGCATACCTAGCTGCCACACCAGAGTACTCAATGGCCAAGATTCACAACCAGAAACACAATTCAAAGCAAGAAGAAAACCAGATTGTTGCTGCTGCCCACAGCAACAAAGAACTGAATGCGCCAAAAAAGGAGTCACCTTTACCTAAGGGGACACTGGATGCCTTGCAGGAATACTGCCAGGCAAGAAGCCAAAGACAAAGCCAGGGCCAAGTGAAAATCATTCAGCAATCATGTTAGAGGCCATCCTTGAACATTTCTTTGCAGAAGCTGTGTCTTCATCACTTTCAAAGTCTTCTCCAAATAACTCTTGCAGATGTTTGGACAAACAAGATGTCAGTGTCCCTTCATAAGGTATTAACACTCAAATACCTTAACTTGGTCTGCATAAAATACCTAGCACTGATACAATTTTGAACTCACCAGCTGAAAATTTCAACTGTTCCAGGATTCAGAACACAACAAATTTCAAAGACCTTCTACAGAGTCCCAGTTAAAAACATGAAAAGGAACACCACCACCCAGCTCAAAGATTAACTTGCTAAATTTGAAACTGCTGGTAAAGAAAAACTCCCTGCTGAAATTCCCAGCTTTCCTGGCCAAACTTTTATAGGATGGGGACTCATTACCCCACCTTCTCCTCCTTTCAAGCATCTAGTCTTCAGCACTGTTTTGAACTTGCAACATTTGAACATTTTTCCCTTAACTGATTGAAAAGGAGATTCCTTTTATTCACAATCCACAACTGTACAATGAACAACCACATACTCTAGTTTTTGCCCCTGTCTCTCTAGGGTCTTTTTCCTCATTGCTTCTGTCACTCACTTAGAAACTGCATCACTCTTTCCATCACTCTGAAAACTTACAGGTTTGCAGATGCTCCCAGAATTGCAAATAAGAGCACTGAAGGTCAGTATTTGGCACAGCTGAACAGTAGGAGGTGACTGTGAACTTCAGTACCATACTGCAGCAGTTTTCAGACTATTCTCCTCCAAGTTCTCCCTCAACTAAGTGCTAAAAAAATAACACAGAAGAAGGCAACAGGATGGCTCCCCTTTACCTATCATTAAGGGATTACTCAGATCTTGATTTTGAACCATCTGGCAAAGCCTCCCAAGAAGAAACTAATATAATCTTGAATCTCTTAGTTTGTTAGTACACCTTTACTAACTACAATTAGGAAGTGTTTGTTTCCATAAACTGAGGAGGGTGAGAAATAAGAAGATGGGTTTCTTGGCATCATTTCTACTCTGGAAATTTTCACTATCCCAAACTTGAAGACATTAAATTACTTTTAAGCTGGTATCCAGAACTGATTTTGAGTCATATATTCTGAGTTCTACATTCTTGTTTTAAAAAACTACAGTGAGTATTGGTAAGATCACACAGCCAGAAAAATCTCTGTCATCAGAAAGCTTCCAGAAAATTACCTTTCTCCAGCAACAGCTTTTAAGGCCTCACAACTGCCTTTTTTTTAATGACAGAAAGTTAGCTAAAACTGTTATCTCAACTTACTTAAGATTTCTTAACAGTTAGGATCTGGTCAGGACTAAAAGACCCTCTGCACTGCTAGATTTCTGCAGCCATCACTAGTCAGTGCTTTAGTTTTACAAATCACTCTGGAAAGTCCCAATGCTAATATCGGCATTACCATAAACGACACAGGCAACGATGCAACAGCAGATAAAAGCCAAGTCACCTCAGCCATTCAGTGCTCAAAGAGTCACAGCTGCTGAAACAAGAGCCATTAAACTTTGCCCATTTGTGTTTATCCTTAGATAAGTCACCAGCTCAGCACCAAGATGAGAGTACTGCATTCTTAACCACTAGCACTAATTCCTGCAACAGGACACAGTTTTCCTCCTTCCCTATCTTAACCATTGGTAGAGTGGAAATAAACAAGTTGTACAACCAGATCAACTACCCCGTATCTCTGCTGCCTTGGGCACACGAACAAAAGCTTCCACCCTACGTTAAGATTCAGTGTCTGGGTGGGAACAGCAGTGCCATGTTACACCAGTCTAAAGCAGGCACTAAACCCAGACTGTGTGGATGTGCCTAATGCCCAAATGGTTGGCTGAAGTTCCATCTCTTGCCTAGAGCCCACTTGTATTTCTTTTTCCATGCCAACACTTCTGTGATCACATGATACGAAAGGTTCAGGGAGCTCAACTAATAGAAAGAAAAATAATCTTGAGGAAGAAAAAGCCGGCAGTTCCCATGAGTTGAGCTCTATGAACTGACTCACTATTGGGTTGAAGAGGCACCGCCATGAGGGTGAGGAGAGCAGCAGAGTTGCCTCCTCTCAAGCAGCTGGCCAACAGACTCACATAGCAACTGGACCATCGGGGTGAGGTCAGGCTTCCCTCACACCATTTCTGAAAACTGTACATCGAACAAGTGAGATTAGCTCACATGTCCAGCTGAAAACTACCATAAGGTTAACTTTCCATTACATCAGCAAGCGCATCTAATCACATCAGTATAGGAACACCAGAGGTTTTCCTATACTGCGTGTAGAAAAAACACACAATCAAGACAGGATTTTTCAGCTGCAATCCAGTTATACCACTGCAAGCTATGAAACTGCATGATAAGGTTCTTAAGAAAGAACAAAAAGGAAAGCAGAGGATACTGCCGGGCACACTAAAATTTCCTGCACACTGTGAAAAAATTATACATAGATGAGATTAAAAAAGGTTTGATTTAAACTTTATGTTAATGTTAACTTATGCATTCTTGGCAACTTTGACCACCTTGCTAGGTCAAGTTTCATTTTATTACAAGTTCAACATGAATCATTACATGAATGGTCTTTTAATGTATAAAATATAAAAATAGGTAACATTTCATGCATGATTCTTCTAATAATCTACCTGCTCATAACACAGTGACAATCTTACATTCATGCCATCTTACATTTTTGTCAGCATCAACTCCAATGACCTACAATGCTTTCTCAGACAAATGTCACTCCAGAAATCCTGCCATCAATTACTTCAGTTGCCTTTCTGAAAGGTCTCTTTTTAATAACATCACTGTATGACAGAGTGATTTCTACATATAATAAGATTGTTTTGATTGGAATTTGATAAAGTACTACTTTGTAGTTCAACACTCACCAACACCATTAAAGAGCACACCTTATATACCTAGTTTGTATTTACTTTCAGGTCATTGTTCCTGTCATGCTTTACCCCACAGCACTGAAAAAAAGCTTCACATGGTTTATTCTCTAAGAGCACACTTCTAAGACCACTGTCACCCTTAGATCTTTTCTGTGGTCAAATAAAAGACCAGTCTAAAGTAATTTTTTTTCTTTCCTCAGGTCTCACATATTTTGTGAGTATGATGCAATCTTACCATTTAAAAAGCTCTATTTTAAAAATGTCAGTCTTAATATTGATCCCTCTAAAGCTACAGTGGGTCAAAGGAGGAAGAAATCTCTCTAACATTTTAATCAGTTCTCCTCCTGGTTTTATGTCAACCCTTTTATTATTCAGATTTTAAAAACAAACAAATAAAAAGCACACTACTACTAAGTGTAAAGAGAGGAAAAAAAGAGCTATAAAAAAAAGAGTACTATCTTGAGATGTTATTTCCAATCTTGCCAAAAAAAAATTCTAAATCTTCTGTGCTTCTAAGAAATAATTCAATTCTATTTTAGTTGCTTAAATGCTTCTGAATGTAACACCCATAGGGATATTGTTCTGCAACACTGCTTCCAAAATTATTTGCAAATGCATACTGAACTATCACTGCGTTAAATGACAGATATCTGGCATGAAAACGGCACACAAAGAGCTGTTTGAAAATATGATACAGAACTATTCTCTTCCCCCTAAGTGGCTTTAAGAAGGGCTGCCAGGCAGTGCACTGCTCGGAGCAGCAGCCCTACCAGCCCAACACTGAAGTCGACATGCGACTGGCAGGTTCCTCTAAGGCACATTTAGAAGCGTGGAAAGGCACCGATGCACAAAAAGCACAAGATGAAGTGGCTTCTGCGGGAAGGAAGCCCAGGATGTACATCAGAACGAGGTTTAGTCAGGCGTGTGTTTTACATTGCTCTAGCTCAAACTCTATCAAAAGGAAAGTGGATACATATTGTCTTCAGAAGTTCTTATGAGCCTACTGGCTGCTTTCTGATTTTTAATGTGAAGTAAGGATGCCATAACTTATAGTAGTTTCACAGCAATGTTCACGCAATGCAGCAAATACCTGGTTTTACAGGGCAGCTGCATTAAACTACAGCAGAAGGCAAAACTACAAGTTATGTAAGTAAATGCTGTTTCGATTCTTTCCTGTTAAAAACCCCCACAAAATGGAAAACAGGTACCTGATGACACTACAGAGCTACCAGTATGCAACCACTAAACCTGGGCTGCAAAGAAAGCCCAATTTGACTCATCCCTGACATACGTGAAACTCACTCTGGCAAGGTGAACAGGAAATCATTGGTTTCTGTGAACCCAGTTCCTGGCCCTAGCAGTTGAGAAACGTCTTTACCTCACTTATGCCACCATCCCCACCTCTGCAAGACATCTATTCCATAAACATCAGTTCAAGACATTGAAACCCTCCTAGGGAATAGTTTGTGACCGCCTACAGTTTAACACTACCCCAAATTTGAATTACTAATTTAAACGAGGCTTAACTAAACTACTTAAATGGTGACTAAATGCCATTCTAATTACAGAGAACACATTTGCAATTAACTAGCTTATTTCAGGAGCTGGAGCACCAACTTACAGAAAATAGAATGTCGCTCATACATACGCATCTCTGGTCTAGACAGGTTAAGTGAATAGTCTGGCAATAAATTAAAGCTAAAAAATGTATGTCACAGTACAGTTCTGAGGAGAAATCTCTTTCCTACACCTTCTCCGAGGCAATTTTTTCAACACTGACTTTGTGTTTAAAATGAGGTTTTGAATCTGCAGCCATTGTATTTTATAACTATTTGTTGTCTTAATGGGTATTTTAAGGTAGTATTAAAAACAGCACCGCAGCATCATTGAGCTACTAGAAGTTAAGAAAATAAAGTACAAGAAGCGTGAGCCTGCCCCATGAAAGAGACTAAGTACCACTAAGCTAAAAGCCAGATAAAGAAAAAAATGAAGAGTTCTAGTGAGCATGTTTGGACATCTGAAGTAAAAAAAAGCAAGTCTATTGTATTTTAGCTTATAAAGCAGACAAAACTGATCTTTTATTTCTGCATAAGATAAGCAATTAAGTTTTTGTCCATATATACAGAAACACACATTTGTGTGTTGCATTGAGTAGACATTTGAGGCACAGTTTTAACTGAGACGAGTTGCTTGTCCTTATGGGTAAGCAGAAGGAAAAGCCGTGAGTTACTGTCAGTGCATGGACTGATAGCAGAGCTCTTGGTACATCTGCGTTAATTTCAAAATGACACAGTAGCAAACACGGAAGAGGTGATGCTCTTGCATTCCAATTCAGGTTTCAACACAGACAAGGCAGTAATTGACCTTTAATGCAATGGCTGCTTGAAACCTTCTCTCCTAAGTAAAATTTCTATTTATTGGTTTTTGTTATTCACGAGTCAGCTCAAAAAAATGAATGCAGTCATCCAAAGCCAGGATCAATTACTGCTCCTGTGTTCACAACTCAACAGCCAAGGATGCGAGTAATCCCACAGACTAAGCAGGTATCAAGTGAAAGATGTTCAACATTACACAAAAATACATCTTCTCCTATTTCCTAACATTTCAGCACGCAAAAACTTTAAAATATAAGGAGACAGAATTATAAAGGAGAAATACTCCACAATCATATCAGCTTGGTATCTCAGTAAAGTTCTAGTCAGAAATCATCATTTAGCACTGAAAAGCTACTACTATAACAAAAACCCCACTTTTTAATGGAGATATAGCAGTGACCCTTCTCACTTTGATGGGAGCTGAGCCTGCATATTCACACGGACCAAACCCATTTTTTTGGTCCCGATATAAATACAGACCATAGGTATATCTGTATATGGAAGCCTTCCTTTCACTGAACAGAACCTAAAGCCACTGTCAGTCAGAGGGAGAGTCCAGTGGCCAAAAAAAACATTCAGTGAATGGGTAGTTCTGACAGTCTTCTGTTCACCGATATTCCATCTGCAGGAGGCGACACAAACTGCATGCAGAAGATTCCTGAACGCTGTCTATCACGAAATTACATTTACACATAACTGGTTCAGCGTGAAGCCAACAACTTCATGCTAAAATAAGTTTAACTGCTTTCCCTTAAGTCGCCCGTTAAAAAAAAAAAAAATATCTTCCTGCATAAAGGCCCTTTTTCCCAGTCATCCTCCTGAAACACTAAGAACACTAAGCACTCCTCCAATTTATTCTGCGAGACCGGTTCGCTAAGCGAGGGGATCGCACAGAAACCGCTTAAAAAGGCACTTCATACAGACTCCCAGGGCAGCTATTCATAAAAATTGTAATTTTTACTTTTCGTTTTGCTTTAAAAACGACCGTTCGAGGCCCCCTCGGGCTCCAAGGGCAGGGGCTGGGCCGGCGGGGCAGCGTGGGCGACCGCCCCGCGCAGGCGGCCACCAGCCAATAAAAGCCAGACCCGAGCGGCATAAAGCCCTCCAAAAACGCCCTAGGGGGAGGGGAAAAAAAAAAAAAAAGGTAAAGAAAAAAAAAAGGGGGAGGGGGGGGGCACGGGAGAAGCAGCAGGAGAGCCCAGCAGCGATGCGGGCAGGCGGCCGGCGGGCTCCCGCTGCCACACACGCTCTCACCCGCGCACGGGCGCCCCCTTCCTTCCTCCCCCTCCTCCCGCGATTCCAGTCCCACCCGCTCCTCTCTCGCATATTTGAAGGCTGCTTTAATTCCTGCAGCAGCAAATTCCTCCCTCCCAAATTTGGGCGCAAAAGGAGAAAAAGGGGAGGAGGGACGGGGATTGGGGGGGGGGGGGGGGGGGGAGAAGGGGGGAAGGGGAGAAAAGAAGGGAAGAAGAAATATCTCCGGCATTCTCGCCACCCGGCTCCTCAAGCCCCGCGCAGGCATTATACAATTTCGGCGAGGCAGGAAGTGACTGCTGGGATGGTCGGGAGAGGCGGCGGGGAGGGGGGCAGGAGCCGCATCTGAGGCGGAGGAGATGAGGAAGGCGGGGGGCGGCCAGAGGGACGGGGGGCCCCGCGGCGGGGCCGCCGGGATGGGAGGCTCGGCGGTGCCCGCTGTATCCCCCCCCACGCCGCCTCTCAGCCCACCCATCGCGGAGACCCCACAGCCGCGGGCTCGGGCTGTCACGGCCCCCCCGCCGCGCCTCGGCCCCGGGCTGGAGACTCACCCATGGCGCTGGCCGGCGGCGGTGCGGCTGCCGCTGCTGACGCTGGGCTCCGGCTGGCTGCTCGTCCTCCCGCCCTGCCTCCCTCAGCCGCGGCGGCACCGAGCGGGCCGCCCCCTCCTCCCCGAGCGCCTCCCGCCGGCCAACCCGCCGGCGATTCTCCAACGCCCCCTACGCCGATTCCGCCGAGGGGCCGCGGCCCTTTCCGCACACGGCGCCTACGCGCGCCCGCTCCGGCGGCCGGACGGACTTAGCGGCTCCACTCCCGCCGCCGCCTCCGCCTGCTCCTCCTCCTTCTCCCTCGCCGCCTCCGCCCCGCTCCTCGCACGCTCCCCGCCCGCCTCCCCGAGCACGCAGCGGCTTCCGGCTCGGCCCCTCCGCCCAGCGCGGTGCCCGCGTCTCTCCCCCGCCCCTCCCAGCCCGGGGTCGGTCTCGCTCTTATTTCCTCGCACTCCGTGTCGGAGAAAAAAGGCATCGCTCGGAGGCCATTTTGAAACCGGGCGCACGCTGAGGCAGCGCGAAAGCCCCGCGGCGGCCGGGCCGGGCTTTGCCCGGAACAAAGATGTCGGCCGGGTTTGACGCGCTGGGCGAGGCGGTTCCACCGCCCCCGCCTTGCGCCGGGGCGATTCTCGGAGCGTCGCTGCTCCGTGCGCGCCTGGCGGGGCCCATTGAGCGCTGCGGCGCCTTGCGCTGCCCGCGCCCGCCCGCTCACGCAGTTGGCGTAGGGAGAGGCCGGCGGGAGAGGGGGTCGCGGCGATGGGGAGAGGAACCGAGGCCCCTGAGGCCCCCACAGCCGCCCTGTTCCTCGGGGAGCGCTCGGGCTGCGGCACTGCGGGGCACAGGCAGGCGCTCGTCCCTCTGCTCCCCCTCGTAAAGTCGCCATTGGGTGCCCGAGTTCCTCGCAATGAATGAGAACTCACTTAAAAAATATAAAAATAAAATACCATTTGAACGCAGCTGTTGGCAGGCGCTAGGTAAAATCCTTCTAGGAGGCCAAAGGGATGTTCACGGCGCCCTGGGAGTCACACTGACAAGCCCTACCGCCTGGGCTGGTCTAGCACGTCCCTGAGACCGTGAATTGGCTCCTCCGAAATGCTTCTGCAAGCCAGGATAAACGCACGCTGCAGTAAAGAAATGACACTGGAAAACATGGACTCCAAAAGAGGCAGAAAAATGCCTTTTGGCTTTTCCAATACAGCTCTCAGTGCTGTATTTCCTTTTTATATTTGGGACAGGTATCTTTGGAGCCTTTAAACTCTGGGATATTTTATGTCCAAACTGAAGTACTGGAGACCTGTATTTATGATGTGTGATTTGAAACTTAACATACTTTCTTTTGTGCTAGGGATTTTCTAGTATGGTCCTTTCCTTGCCTTTTCTTTCACAAGAGGCACAGTGCATTTTTCTAATAAGCAAAGATATTTGGCAAAAACATAAAAATACATGAATTTATTGTTTATTATATAATTTGTTGCTGACATTATTAAAAGTACATCTTAATAGCGTGCCCTGGTTTTAGGAGGACAAAAAAAGCAATTTTCATTTCAGCAGCAAAAGGACAATTTTCAATAACGCAATATTTCTGTAGGTAGAGTCATAGCCACGCTGAGAGGAGCAACAATGAAGACACTAAGTTTGCCTTCATTTCTCATAGATTTCCATCCATCTGATTCTTTCCTATCTAATGTCCAAGTTTTTTTTTTGGGGGGGGGGGGCATTTGATAAATACTTTTTGTGACAACAAGGAAAATGCATAAACTTTTCAGAAAGGTATGCAGTCCTGCACAATGTGGTTCAGCACTGTTTCAGAACTGGAACTGTTACAATACACTGTGGTTCTTGGGTGCCCAAGGGAAAGAGATTTTTGTTATGGTTGGTCACAGGACTGCCAAATGTTATCTCATAAATCTGAGTCTTTCACAATGAATGAGGTAAGAAATAACCTTTTTTTTTTCATTCTGATTGGTTTAGGTGGTAATGTCCATGGCAATGAGATATAGCTACATAGCTTTCGTGGTTATTTGAATACCAAAAAGAGACATTTTACACCACAGAAGTTGTTCACTGAATACAAAATATGATCCCCACAGCTCTCCCATAAAAATACATTGTGGGAAAACAAACAATATGAATAATACTTGTTTTCTCTATTGTAGTAAAGGCTTCAAATTGCTCAAAAACATTTATCTTGGTTTTCAGATATGTAATGTTGAGAAAAGTATGTAACTGATGGGGATACCTTCAAAAAAGGAGTGATGCTTTTGGTGGAATTCCCT
Source organism: Pseudopipra pipra (assembly GCF_036250125.1). NCBI lineage: Eukaryota > Metazoa > Chordata > Aves > Passeriformes > Pipridae > Pseudopipra > Pseudopipra pipra. The sequence goes on from NC_087549.1 coordinate 108,024,759, forward strand.
TTTAAGTAAAACATTACTGTGTGGATTGATCACTGGAAAAACAAAAGTGAGCTTGCACCTTTGAAATCTACTGCAAAACTGGCACAGGCTTAATAAGGAAGCAAGATGCAAGCCAGTGGGTTTTATGTGAGGTTAATGTCCCATTTTTCTGTGTTGTGAATAGCAGTGTATGTGGGGGGGGTATCTCTTTTCATACAGTAATTCACAGGGTTTGGATGATTCTGAAAAATGGTGTTCATTTTGAGAAATAAAGCAAATGCAAATGGGTCCCTGAGGTTTGAAGAATACTGCGTTCTGTGTATACAATACAATAAATCCAAACTTTTTCCATTGGTGTAGCCATGTGCTGTTCTTCCTTCAAAAGCAAAAGACTTCACAAAGTATGTCACTGAACTTTAAAAAACCGAACTCAAAAAGTAGATTTCAGGACTCTTTAGATTCTATTTAATTGATTCAAAGATGGAAGATACAGTTTTGGGCCTGCTTTTTGTGAAATTAATAGAAAGCTTTGCAAACTCAAATGTAGGATGCTACCTGCCATAACTCAACCCCATCTGTGTCCCTCTTGTCTTCAGATACAGAAACAAAACCCACTCACCTTATTTAGAAAATCTCCTAACTAGGGTTGTGGCCAGGTTGGTTCCCAACCAGCCTAGCCAGTTTCAGCCTCTTCTTGCCAGTGAGACATAGGAATACTATTTTGTTTTTGTATTTTCTTTTACTGCAAGCAGACATGACTCACTAGGTGAATTTGCACATATCATTAGCTTCAGCATGGGATGTGATGGAATTATTGCGCTTGTAGCCCGCTGACTTGCTCCTTCATGGCAACTCCAATACCTCCTGGGTTTGTAGGGCACGTGATACGTCTGCAGACTGAATCATGCTGGCTCAGTGAGTCCAATGCGTGCAGCGTCCTTTTGAGCTGCTGTGCAAGTGTAGCAGATCTCTGTGTACCAAGCAATGTCTTGCCGAAACAACCAGTTTCATTACACCAACTGGGTGAAGTCCTAAATTCTTACTCCTGTAAACAGTGTAGTTCTTGCAAGATAGGGGGCTGAAGATGCTCAACAGTGAATAATGAGCACAGCATCCTCCTTCAAACCCACCCTTAAATCTCAGATTTGCAATAATGGCTACCACCATCTTGACCACTCTTTGACCACTGCTTGTCATGCTGACCAGAAATGTCTTTAGTCCTTGTACTGTGTTGCCTCTTGGACATCTGTTGCTCCTTACATTGGATGATTTTTTTGTAAATGCTGCCTTTTCACTTTGTTCACTAGCACAAGAAACTGCCTAACAAAATGGTAATACACATGATAACAGTAGTATGAGGCATCTACTGTCACATCTAATTGAGCCCCAATATCCTGTCCAACCCTTTCCTATTTGGAGACGTACCAAGTCAGTAGGGCCACTTGTTTGCATGAAGGTTTCCAGAGTCAGGCCTGTATTTGTGGGGCTTTTCTGTATTCAGAGGGCTGTCATGAAACAGAAAACCCTTGCAAACTCACAAGCAGCACACCAACCAACTAGAGGGATGGAGCACCTCTCCTAGGAGGAAAGGCTAAGAGAACTGGGTTTGTTCACCTTGGAAAAGAGAAGGCTTAGGGGTGACCTGACTGCAGCTTTCCGGGACCTAAAGGGAACCTACAAGGAAGATGGAGAAGGGCTTTTTACAAGAGCATGTTACAGGACAAGGCTTCAACTGAAAGATGGTAGGTGTAGATTAGATATCAGGAAAAAAATTTACCGTGAGGGTGCTGAGGCACAGGAACAGGTTTCCCAGAGAAGTTGTGAATGTCTCATCCCTGAAAGTCTTCAAAGCCAGGTTCAATGGAGTTCTGAGCCACCCTGTCCAGTGGAAGGTGTCCCTGCCCACAGCATGGGTGTTGGAACTAGATGATCTTTAAAGGTCCTTTCCAACCCAGGTCATTCTATGATTCTATCCTAACTATTGTTGTTGCTGCTATCGTGGCTGTCTTCTTTGGCTGCCACCTACAAGATTATTCTACAGATATGCAAATGAAGCAACATAAAATGTACACCTCTTGGCCCCCTTTTAAGTTTTGCCACTTGCTCTTTAAAAAAAAGTGCTCTGCAACAATAAGAAAGAGACACATTCATCAGCAAATGCTTATAAAACGCTGTAAAACTTATGAACACAGGCTTCTATTGAACAATTGCTACGGGAAAAATACAGCATCTCTTGTTTTGTAGTGTGTTTACTGTATCGTCCTGGTATACATCCATTACTTCAATTATCTAAAGAAAGAGGCTTTGATAGATTACAACCCAATGATGTGATCCTTGTGAGAGGCACACACATGCACTTATTGTTTAAGGTAGAAAATGGTTGCTTTGTGCAGTTATAGTTGTGTAGCAGGGAATATGGATCAGTAGAAGCAGGAAGGCAGCCTAACCCTTAGCCATGCACTCACACCAATAACAGTTACCTCCTTAAGTGAGGTGAGATACAACCTTTATGGCAGTTTCCTTCATCCCATCTGAGACTCATGGGTCGGGAAACACAGTAGGCTTCCAATAGCGTTAAACTATTTGAAAAATGCGCTATCTAATAACGTTGTTTGTACAACAGTCACAGATGCAAGACGGTGAGCTGACAGATCAAAAAATGTATTTCCTACCCCGGGGAGTCGGAGCCTTAAGCAAAGGCCCCTCTCGCCCTTCCGGCCCTCTGCTCGCAGGCAGTAGCGGCGACTGATGGGATGGCCAGGAGCAAAGCGATAGTGTGTGGCACGCGTCCTGTAATTCCAGTTCTCCGTTTGTTTATTTGTTAATAAGTAAACTCCACTGGGGTTGGGCAGGTCTCAGTAAATCCTTCAGAGGCTTTCCATATTCCCAGATGCGTAATCATTAATAAGCAGTGCTGCAGACGAGCATACACCGATGAGCGGCTGTGTCTGAGCAGAGCTTGACGGGCACGAAGGGTCTGCTCACACTGCCACCGCTGTGAGAGTGAGGCCTTTGGGGAGCTGGGCTTACTGCCTATTTATATTAGCGAGTGCTTCCTAGTGTAGAATAAGGTACTGCTGTCATACTTTGCATATTAGATTGGGAAAAAAAAATACTTAGACATGTAATGCAATGTGACATTTTGTTAGTTTTGTTTTTTTTTTTTTCCAGGAAAGGAGCTATGCTTTCCAAAAGAAAAATAGTTTTTCTTAAAATGGATTAATGAGCTTGAAATTAATTTCCTGCATAAATGATAGACAAAGGGGTTTTTTTTAATTCCAGATGTAAAATATTACAGAATAAATCAAACATTACAGAATAAATAATAGTAAAATACTACAGAATGAATGGAAACATCAATTCTGTATGTACAGTAGTCAGCTCTTTATTCTCTTCACTCATATCAGCACATTGTTTCTATAAAAAGTAAAGTCAATGACAGGTTCTGATGGCAAAGAAGTACTGTGTACCCTGTGCCACTGTGGTCCCAGCACTCTGGCTTTGCATGTTCCAGTTGTCCTCTTTCAATTAAAGGACATCTACCTCACCCTAGGAACATTGAACTGGGCTTTGTCCTTGCAAATACTAAAGCAACAGTACATCTAGTACTTGACATTAGGCTTGAGGTAGCAGTATGCCACATCAAGGCCTTGGGTACAAATGCTGAACAACTGAAGCCAAGTGTTGTAGATTGTGCCACTCACTGGCATTTTAATCACTTTGTCACTTTGTTCTCTTTCCTTTACCTATGAAAATGTGACTCTAGCTTCTGATATGGTTACTGGGATACCGACAGTCTGGAGTCCTCTCCAAATTCATTCCAAAGCAACAAGTCTCTCCCTTTGTGTTGCAAGTCGGACCAGCCTGGACCCTGCTCCCTCTGGGTAGGCAGGTCCCAAGACCAGCACTGCACTTACCCTTCTGACCGGCATGTGACTTGGCTTCCAGATCCACACTTTGAGACTGCACCTGGCACTTAAATGAATTGCTTGTCACAACCATTAGGAGCAAAGGATTTCGCAGAGAGAAGGACTTGTACCACCACTCCTTTCTAATCTACCACACAAACACATATAATTTGTCCAAAGTAATTAGATCATCCTTCTAGGTTTTTTTCTGAGCAGCTGCTCTGTATAAACAAAATTATTGGTGCCTTGGCACCAGATCACCAATCCTATGCCTCCTGAAAGTAACTTTGGATACTCAATCACACTTTTCAGTTTCAGATATTCCTTGTGCATTTGACCTTTAGGTTCAAGCCTAAAGCCAGTTGCTGAACCGTAGCCTTTGCTAGAACCAATGAATACAATCTTTTATAATTCGCTGGTTGATTTTATCTCCTGCATTTGTTGGAGGATGACTTATTTGTACCTGTCATTTGGGCTGTGGTGATAATTTATCTAGTGTCAGCCTTTAAGCTGAACACACCTGTGCATATAGCTCCAGTTAATCCAGTAGAGCTACTCACTTGTCCTTTGCAACAAAAGGTGATATAAAATACTTATCAATAAGTAAAACGCAAACTCTTTTTTATTTTTTTTAAACCATGTGTGAGGTTGGCATCTGTTTACACAGATGGGACTAGCTGAAGGCTACTGCCACTGATGACAGTGGAAATTTTGCAATTGGTTTAAAGCATTATACAGTCTCGAACAGACATCTCTCTGTTAACAGAAAAAATCTCAAAACTATGTTTTGAAAGAAAACCACAAAGAACAAAAATATGAGTGTAACAGTATAGAAATACTCAAAATACATTATAGTTCAATCCAGTTAAATTATTGGTGCATAATGCGGTAAAAAAACCCCTGAAAACGTAGATCAAGGAAAATGATGAAAATTAATTCAGATTACTTCTTTGTATTTGTATTCTGAATTGCATCATTTTGAACTTCTATTTTACAGAAGGAGTAAAATACTTAGTGATTTTGCTATGATGACCAAGCAATACTAGAAAGGGAGCCCAGTTCTGAAAGAATCAGTTATGTAGACATTTGGGATTCATAATGGAAGATAATGGTCTTTTTGATGATGAATCCACTGTATAAGCCAAGAATATTTCAAGAGCTTGTTTCAAAGTAGATCCATTAGCATAACCCAAGACATATTCTTGGTCTTCTAGACAAGGAAAGTTCTTCTATTGTTGTAATAACAGAAAGGTAAAGTATTAGAGAGTTTTTGAAGAAATTATGTGCTTGTTACAGAGACAAATTTCAGACACACTCCTTACAGTGTATAAATTTTAATGCAAATACATAATCTGCATTTGTGTGGAAAAATTAAGGTTGGGGTTATTTTTATAGTATCATAGATATGTTTTTTGAAACAGTTTCTGGGTCATGAGGTCATGAAGAGTCCTTGGATTAACTGGCAGCATGGAGTCTTCCTACACAGGGTGTTTCTAAACTCCTTGTCAACACTTTTTTTTTTTCCCCCTAACAGTCCAATGGAATGCCTAATGTTCTGTAAGAAAACATGGTTAAAAACTGTGGTCAAATATATGGGAAGCATATACTTGGTTATACCGTGATAGCAGTTTTTGATAGTTAATCTTGTGCTCTATGGAGTGCATGGGAACACCTCTGTTTTATAATAGACTAAATAAAACCATTTCATATATATGTGTGTATATATATATATGTACAGATAGCTATACCTGGAATGCCTAATTGCATTTTATGAATATACTACTATTTCTAATGCCCATGCCTGTTTTCAGATATTACTCATCTTCACCAAAGACACTGTGATAGAAATAGTCTATTGGACATGATACTTACATGTTAGTTGCTGGGTGTTCTTTATTTCCTTGAATACCTAGCTGGAGAACTGAATGTTATCAAAAGAGGGTTCAGTTTTGTAGGAAGCAAATACTTGCCAACATTCCCCTTCTTTAAAAAGTGTTTTGACTAATTTATTGCAAAAAGAATACCTGTAGCATGTTGTTAAGCAGCTTTTGGAGTTACTGTTGTGTTGGCTAACTGGTCCAAAAATTCAGTGTATTGAATTCCGATTTGCAAGCCAGTGATCTCCCATTTTATATCAATTTATTTCTTAGTGTTTATCTAGTTTATTGTATTTATCTCAACTATTTAAAATGTCTGCAAATATCCCCATGGTAATGGAATTCATTTGGCAGCCCTATATAGTTATATGAATCATTACTAGACAGTAAATAAATGGTTTAAGGCATAACTAAATACCAAATGGAAGTTGATATGTTTGGTAACACCAGAAGGAGTTTTATTGTGAAGATACCTCAACATCATTAACATTCTTTCCTGGAAAACCCTACTTCTTGAAAAAGTTGGTTTGGACAGACTTGATAGTTTGGTCCTGATGTTTTGGGGAATGTCCCCCAAAAGAAATCCTTTCCTGAAGATGAGTGGATCTCCCCATAACTCTCTTATGCCTAAGTCCAGAGAGCAAAGGCAGCTGTTGGAATCCTTTATGAAAGAGTTGGAGATCGTTGAGGTTTTATGATTATGTATCTATTAGTGCTATGGGCTGTCCATAGTGGATAAGTGGAGAAGTCATCCTTTAGAAAGGTTCTTAGCTTGAGCCTGTGCCTTCAACAGAAAGCAGGCTAAAGTAGTATTTATAGACTTTCAAAAGAGGTAGTGTATGTGCATAAACTTCCAATGAATGAACAATTCACTGGTTTTTGTAATGGCTTGTAATTGAATAAGATGGCTGAATACTTGCAGAGCATTTTCTACAAGAGAATAGTATTCAATTTTCTTGGGCTACAACCAGCAAAGCAGCCCTTTTCAGAGTATTCATAATTACCACAGCTATGAAGAAATTGTCCATTCAACTCAATGTCTTAGATGGACCCATTAGCTACTGTTGTCTTGTTGCATAAATGCAGTTGCAAAAGTGACAGGGTTTTAACGTAGGTTGTCTTAATCCATTGTGATAGCTACATGGCTTCTTCTTCAAATATGAAGGAAGACTGTGCAGTCAAGCATGTTTTAATTCCATATCTAAAGTTCAGCAAATGGAAGAGAGAGCATTGAAAGACTTAAATAAACCACAGTGTGATAAATCATAACAAAGTACAAAATGAAAATATTCAGTTTATTTAAAGAATGTTCTCAAAGAATGGAATACATCAGTCTTGAACCAAAGCATACATTTATCCAGACTGTTGTTAATTCAGAGTTTATTTATAAAATGATTCCATTTTTGATAACATCTGTATATGGCAAGGTGCCTAACCTCTGGGGCACAATGGGGAGAAGTTATTAAGTTAGCATCCTCCTTCCTCTCTATCTACAAGCAAAGAAGCTGGAAGGAATTGCAGGTTTACTCTGCTGACTGAACTCAGGCAGCAGCAGCTGGTGGGTCTTAGTAACTTCCACTCATTGGAGAAAAGACAGAGCTCCTTTAAAATGGAGGCAACAGGAAATCTTGCTAGGAGGTTTTCAGAATGGCCAACTGAGGCAAGCTAGGTACAAAGCTGTAGACTTGTTGTGGTACAGAGTCAACACTGACTGCAGTCATGGAGTAAACCAAACAAAATCACACAAGGTGACAAAATTAAATCAGAAATTACATAAATCCAGCTGTTTACAGAAGGAACAAAACTCATGCCTATCATAATTCTGCTTTTCTCTCTGGCAACTTGACTGGGAAACTGCTAAAACACAATTTTTATTTGTCCAAATATTCGAAAGAGCAGTGAGTACTTTTGAATTATGCACCTATAAGGTAAAGTACTGATCTGGACTGAAAGAAACCTCCTAAAATACATTTTAGTGTACAAAAATTCCCTTTGCTGTACATCACTGAAAAATTTAGTATGGCAGAAAAAAAAATAAATCTGATTGGCCATAAAATGTTTTTTCTGTAATAGTTATGACTTAAAATGTATTTTTGATATTGGAAAAAATAACACATTGTTCATTTTGTCTGATGGATTTTACCACTTCCTGCCTTACTGTTGAGGAATTCGGAATGCATTTTGGCCAACGAAAAGTATGTCCACACTAGGGAATTTCTTGCTTTCTATTCAGGAAACACAGCTGCATTACTGCTATTAACGCAGGCTTTCTCACCACCATTTATCTAATGCTGTCTGGCCTCCCTCATTTTTCTAGATCCCTCTTATCTGCTCCACAGCAGGCCTCTATGCTGCCATTAATTCCACTTGCTACAGAGGTTGGCAGTGCTCACTGTGAGGTCACAGCCATTAAGATACCTGTACGTAAACACGAAGGAGATTGCAGTACCTGTGCTGGCAAATACCAAGCCAGAAGCTTTCTTGCGTTTGTGTGGAAATAGTGATTGAACTCCTTCAGATGCAGTTACACAAACTGACCATTCACCCTTCAGCATGTGAGCCCTTGGGGCAGGGACCAGACACTCCCAGGGCAATGGGGAGTGGGACATTCTGGCTGGGACAAGTAATTAGAAAAAGAAGATGAGACCTGGCTGACCTACTTTCCATTACTTGCTGCTGTCTTCTCTCAGCATGAGCTGAGGAGATACTTCACTCTCCACCCTCACTTGTTTGTGTTTTGGTTTTTTTTTTAATAAAGCTTAAATTTTCGAAAACATAACGATTCTATTTAATAAGAAAAACACATCAGCAAATGTTCAAGACTTTTCTGCTCAGCAAACTGGCTTTCACTAAGAATTACATGTGTCTCTGGTAAATAAAGTAGAAGATAAATAGCATTAAACTCATAAAACAATTGCTGTATTTTCCTGATGGTTGGCATCTCTGCAGTACAGCTGCTTCTCCCGGCCTCCTGGGAGCAGAAAAAGGGACAATAGCTAGCTATGCAGTGTGACTGACATCTCTTCTACCCCACCAACCTAAAGACACACACACATATTTACCAATATTCACCATCAGGAGGTCACACAGGATGGTCTTCGGGCCATGCAATCCATCACGGATCAGACAATCTCTTTGTATCCCTCAGAACACATCTCCTTTCTTAGCATCCAGTCTAGCAGGTGCAGCTCTGCGTGTAAACTGCCCAAAACAGCCAGCTGTGCTTGCAATGAAACATTACAATCTGTGACCATCAGAGAGGAGTCCTCACCCAAGGCTGTAAATAAAAGGAGAAGAATGTAGTGGCTTTGGGCCTTCTGCCCAAAGAGATAAACCTTGACTGCTGTGAAGCCTTTGCTTTTTTAAGAAGCTCCAAGCACTGTTTCTGATCAGAGAAGAAAGAGGCCCTCTGTCATGACCCTCGTCAGGGTCAGCTGTTCCAAACTGGAGTTCACACCAAAGGCCAGCAGAGCCAGGACTGAACCCACAGCATTGCTCCCTTCCATGTGCAATCCCTCACTCTGCCTTCCACGAGTCCTCTGATTTTTCATACCCTGCTTCCCAGTGCCTGTGTCCTTTGAGGAATCCTCTGCAATAAAGTAGGTATTGAAAAGGCATGAGGTAACAGGAAGGTAATAAGTGACTGGGTGATGGGTAATTTAATTAGTCTTCCAGGGGCTAAGAGACAAGAAATCTTACTCTAAGGAGAAGTCACTCCTCAGGAAATCCTTATGGATCATTGTTTCTATGGAGCAGGAAAACAAGCCTCTCACAATAGAAAATATCTTGCCATCAGCAGCACTAGAAAATGATAAAGCAACCAAACTGTGGTAGAGTGAGTCATCACTCAGCAATTTTTCTTCAGCGCTTTCCCACTGATTACTAGCAAAGGTCATGGGTTACTAAGCCAGTGTCTGGAGGCTTTCAGATAGGAAGGGCCATCAGGAAGCCCTGATGCTGACAAAGATGCTTACTTTTAAATTTCAGTCAAGCTCAGAATTAGAGAATCGGGGGAAGATCTATCTTCCTTGATCTAAATTAAAGACTTGCATTTTAGCAAATCTGAGGGAAGTGTTGTGGTTGCTATGGATAAGATATATGTAGGGCCCAAAACTCAGAATTCACTGTTTTAGTAGACAGAGAGCAAAGAAGACAGGAGAAGTTGAAATGTAATGCTGTCACATCCCCTGGTGAGACATCCAGTTCAGAGTTAGCTCCAGATTATGACACAGAAAGTAGCTTTGACTGTTGTGTTCCCCTGCCTGTTGTGATAGAAGTGATGAGCCTCTGGAAGGTCTTCGAGCCATCATTCAGCTCCTTCTCCATTCCCTATTTGAACTGTCCAAGTAACTAATTTACCGCCTGTAAATCTGTAATAGGAGGACAAATTACATTCAAAAAAGGAAAATCACTGCTTTCTGCTTCATTTATCTTAAAACTAAATCCGTACTGGGGTGTCACATTCCCTTCCTTCCTGCAGATCTAGGCTTCTCTAAAAGAACCACCCTCCCCTGATATTCATTTATCTCTGGAGTAGCACCATCGCCTGTAGCAACACGGAGAACAATTAAGATAAGACATCAGTGTTTTATCACTATTTCGTCTAACCCTACTTAAAGCAAGTCTGGCTAATGGAATAATAATAAAAATACCAACACCTAACAAGACCTGTCCTGCCCTAAAGCTCATATTCCTGTCAACAATCCAGCCACAAGAGAAGTCCCAACAATGGAAGACATGGAGGAACGTCTGGGGCAGACCCAGGTTTTGGAGTTACACTGGGGCAGCAGGTATAAGGAGAGGAAAAAAAAATGGAGCTAGATTTCATGTTCATAATGTTCTTGTCTTTCTGCAATATCCCTGTGAAAAATTATAGAAAAGTGCTTCAGTAGTGTCAATCAACCATTAGTTACCTCCTGAGCTCTAAGGGAATTTATGGCTTTCATAGAGGTCTCTGGCTCTTTTTTTATGAGGTTGCAGGGATACTGGTTAATTTTTGTATTTCATGGTGGTTTGGTTCACTGTGATTTCCCCCTGCAAGGCTAAAGTGACAGGCTGTGCTTGGGTAGATCTATCCTGAGAGTGTCCAGACGTGTCCCATTCCCCTAATGAGATTATTTTTACTCTGTCTTAAGGGTATTTTAGGTCTTTACAGAAGCTAGGTTTTAGCTGCATATATATATATAAAGCAGGCATATATATATAAAGACTGATGTTGGCTGCATGCAGTACTGCTCAAAGTATGTCAGAAATATGTAATGTATGATAAACAGAAAGATGTGCTTGGGGTTTCAATCATCTTTCTTCTTAGTGAGGTATTTCAGGACTTCAATGAAATGCACATGTCTTACATTAGGGAAGCTTAACAGGCTCAGAATATGTATATCCCCATTTCCCTTCAGCCTGTGAAGCTACCAAAGCTGAGTAAAGTATCCTTATGGAGTCAGTGTAAACAGTTCCTATTCAGCTCGCAGTCCTGCAATCACATACTGGGTGGTTTTTGTTGGTTTTCTTTTTTTTTTTTTCCCTGCAGCTTTTTTCTTTTTCGGAAATAAGAACTTTCTCATGCCTGTTGATTTCATCATACAGGAATTTAATTCAGCAGTCACCTTAAAAGGCCATTCATTTAGATTTAGGGAGGAGCGCATTTGCTTCCTTTGCAAAATGTGATGTCAAGGCTTATATTTTTTCCCCCCTCAATTCATCTTAAAATAGGAAATGAAAAAAGAGGAGGGTCCATATTAGAACACAGCACACATTTATATGGTCACCTAAATGAACAGAGCTGAAAAGACTCATAAGCAATACCTTTTTTACTGAACGTGAGTACCACAGGTATGGAATAAGGCACAACATATTTTGGCAGGGTGCTGATTCAAGCTTCTTAATTAGCCAGCTAAGAGATCAAAGAGCAAAAAGAAGTCAGATGAAAGCTAGGTGCTGGTGTGGCTGCAATTCCCCTTCTAACTATCTGTTTCCCAGATTACAATGATGTCAGGCTGTACCTGTCACAATTAACATGGGGAGGACTAGGATAAAACAAAAGCCTGTTTACTGTAGGCTGTACCAAAACAGTTTTTGTATAGATTTTTCCAAATGAAATCAGTTATTGTAGGTGAGGCTGGTGACTCCAGGTATTATTAAAGTTGTCTGCACACCTCACAAAGCCTTATTTACAGCCAGTTATAACTTCTGAATTCAGCTCCTAGAATTGAGCTGCTCAGAGCTGTCTGGCTCTATTAGGTACACCTACATATGCATGGCTGTACTTTTCGGATACAGGATGAAAGTGTATGCACAAATGTCTATCTTGTTCAGGTCAAAGGAGTTTGGAATGAGGATTTGGCCTCTGCAGTCAGGAGGGGTGGGTGGAGGTGGGAGAAGTGGTCTTGCTGAAAGGGCTCTCTCTTTTACATTCCTTCAGCAAACCAGCCACAGATCGCTCAGGCAGAGGGAGGCCCTTGAATGTTTGTCATTCACAAATGTTCAACAGAAGCATTCACAATTTTAGCAGCTAACCTCCCTGATGATTTGTCTTTCTTGAGCACACTCCAGTCCAAATTTAAAATAACTTTTTCCCCCATACAGATTTTACAAGGCTCTGTGGCAGGTCACATTCAATATTGAGATCTGAATTGAGAGGGAGGCACAGCTTGGTTTCCAACCAGCATCCCCTGACTGGCACTATGGAGGGAAGGGGAAGCTGCTGCAAAGCAGGAGCCTCAGAACAGTGGAAATTGGTCCTGGAGGTGGCAAGAGGAGGGACAAAAAGTTTAAACCAGCATCAGAGATAGTAGGAGAACACTGGTGATGAAGTAAACTGCAAGGCAGAAGCTGGAATGGAGCATCAGAGATGGGGGGACCTTGTGGGCAGTACCTGCAAGGAGAACTTGGGGCTGTACCTGGCTGAGATGGCATGGGAGAAAGGCAGTGGGGACAGTGATGCTGAGACAGGGAGAGAGGTAACAGTGCTGGTCCAAGCAACAAGCTGTACATGGGGATGATGTCTGTGGTCCATTTATCTTGGATTTGCTAGGGCCTAGGATTTGCTGTGCAAAAAGATAATGACTGAGTGGGAAGTTTACTTGAGTGGAGGTGAGGACTGGATAAATCAGAGGTACAGGACTTAAAGCTGAGAGCAAGAAGATGTGGTGTGGATAAATGGCCCCAGGGTTTAAATGCTGCCTTGGACTCTGTCCCACTGCTCCAGAACTCTTTGCATACTGAGCAAACTTTGTATATGTTTACCTGGAAGCTCCTAATTTCCCTGGTGATCAGTGTGATTCCTGATGTGAGCAAGTGGTGTGTTTGGAGCTATAACTAAAGTCATTGGGGGCTATGTTTTCTGTATATACAAAAAAAACCCCAAACATCAAGTGCTTAAAAGGTTCAGGTTTTAATATCTCACATATTAAATTAGTTTATATTTTCTCCCATTTTTTTGTCCACTCACCTCAGAGGTTGTTTTTTTAAAAAAATTGTGAAATCCTCAGATTTTATAATGTTAAATGCCAATAAATAAATACCTTTGGAACAAACAATTCTTCCTTCAGAGCAAAAGAATACAGCACAGTAAAGTCTGAAGCCCCATTAAACAACCAGGAGAACACAAATCATTGAACAGTTGCTGATTACATAACCAGGTCTTGTTCTGTGTACTGGCTGAAGCAAAGATACTCCGAAAATATAATTATGTATCGTGCCAGTGGGAGCTGAGTCATCCATGGAAATACTAATTGGAAAAGTATCCATTTCTTTTCATGTAATAGTAATAGCATAAATGCAGTGGTTTTGAGTTTTCTTCACCTGTAGATTCCTATAAACTTTGCCAGAGGGAAGCAGATCCTTGGATAGGGTCTAGACAGCAGGTTGTTCTTTAGTTACCTCTGCTGCAGCCCTTCGAAGTCATTTGTGGAACCCTGGGAGTTTGCAGACCACATGTTGTAAACCACTGTCTCTATATAGCTCACAAAGGCAAAAAAAATGTATTAAATCAAGAATAATTTTCTCAGTCTTTCCATTAACATGCTCTGTGTTATAAGAAAGTGTATGAAACATTCAACACTCTTGCAAGCAGTCATCTTAAAAGAAGGGAACAAGTTTGTTTTGATTTTACCATATCAGATGTTCTGCCTAAGACTTGTTTCCTTGTTTTCTTTGTTTTCTCTCTGTCCATTGCCACTGCCATATTTTGCATTTCTCTAGTTGACCACCATTATCATACTCCAGTCTGAGTTAAGATCCCAGCACACTAACTCACCTCTGCCAATGTAGTCCAGCTCCTAACATGCACCATGTAGGGCTGCAATCTGGTTTAAAAGCTTACATACTCAAATGTTTCCATTCCACTGCAAATTGAAAATGTTATTTGATTCTGCAAAAGCAAACATTATGAAGGTGTTTCCCCTTGGAGTTTGGGAACTTCTGTCACCGATGTGCAAGGATCTGTAATTATAGCAGTGTTCCCTTCCATCCACCACAGCTGTCTCCAGCAATGTTCCCCCTCATTAGGAAACTATCCTATAATTTAAGATTAGAGCTGGAACATAAGGCAGTAATCGCCCATTTCTGTTTGAGGCCTTGCAGAATTTATGTTGTCAAGCTGAGGCGTCTGTTGTGCTTAAACCTTTCCACCCCATGGCAACAGGTCTTTACTTGAACTTCATTTAGCTTTGCCTTGTTTGCATCAGCACTTCCCCTAGTGCAAATGCTGTGAGAGCTGTTTGTAGATAGCACTGGCTTCAGGGAAGCGCAAGCCTCTGATACACTTCGTAATGTTACAGCCACTGAGGATTTCACCTCATCATCTGACATTCAGCTTTATACTACATTGGTGACCTGTGTCACCTTCCCATTAAGTTATTCTGGCTGTGAAAATTCTGATATAAGAATTGAAAGTGATGTGAAATGATAGGTTTATTCAGTTCCCCATTCTGAAAATCTGCTCATTTCTGGACCATGGAACAAGGCACATTTATCTTTTTTCGTTACCCTTTAAAATGACACATCTTTTTAAATTTTGTTAGTTCCATCTATGTGATGTATGAGATCTTCCTGAGCTCATAATATGTCACCACTGCCTCTGGATGACAATATTAGTAATAGATGTTGGGCTGGTGGCAAAGGATATAGCTCCCTGCTCCCTTATTTCTGCTTTTTCTTCTTTTAAGGCCTGAGCCCTGACTATCCTCCTCTGAGAAACTCTGTGTTTGCTAGCAGAATTATAACAACACATAGATAAAAGAAATTTGCCAGCAAGCTCCTTTTAGCTATTTATTTTTATTTCAATTTGCAAAACATAAAAAAGTATGTAGTCTGGGCTGCGAGCACATTTAACAAAGGATTAAAAAAGCAGACCAACTCCTAAGAGCTTTAGCAAACCACTAGCTTTTTCCCACATGCCAGGGCTCTTTGTCACATTTTTCAAGACTAGCAAAGTGAACAGAAAGGGCTCATTGTGGGTGGGCTTGGGACAGAGGTCTAACATGTGTGAACATGGGTTCAGTGCTCTTAGGCTGTTTGCTCCTTCAGTCTTTCTGCCTCTTTCCTCAGTGTCTGCATGGCAGAGGTGTGCATGCACATGCACATGGGCATACATGTGCACATCTTGCTCCAGGTGCATGTGTAGCATCCACGTATTAGAAATTATGCTGTGAGTAGCTATTCACTGCATTAGCTGTTCCTGATGTTTCCTGTTCCAGCTTTCCTCCTGAACTGCCAACATTAACTAACTTTTGCTTGACTGCCAGAACATGACACAATAAAAAAGATAAATTTCAAAGTTCCACAGATAATTTATAACGATTCCTTTCCAATTACCCCCAGTTAGTGTGGATAAACATTTCCCCAGAAGACAAAACACTAAACCACACTCTGGTATTCATCTTGACTTTTTAGAGAGATGGACTTTTACAAAGCGATCTGCTGCTTCACGGGAAGAAGAAAATTCCATTTCTGAAAATCAAGCCTTTGTTTGCAGAGAAACCCATACAGCTTGCATTTGCTGACTCTCTTCATGTGCTGCCAATGTGTGGGGATGGCCCAAGCCTGACTTTTCCTTCCATATTATACTTGGTGCATGTTTGCTTCCCTCGTGGGCTGTGTTTTGAATGTGTTTGTTTAGTTTCTCACTGTCTGCCATACTGGCTTCTTTATTCTTTTCCTTCTCGGTTTGCTGCATATTTTATTTCTGTCTTGCATCTGCACTTTGCTTTGCTTTGCTCAGCTGCGTTTAGCATCCTGATTGTATGAGGATGTGCTTTCTTTGTCTTTTTAACCTCTTCAGCATTAGTGCTCTGTTGGAGAGACTGCAGAAGGGAAGTCCAAAAAAATTAAACCCCTAAAATAAAGTCCTACTGACAGCAAGAAGAAAATTTAAAAGCCAAAAAAAGAGTCTGCAGAAAGCTAAAATTAATAAAACAGGCACAAGATTTTAAAAGCTGCATAATTTCTTCCCAAGCATAATCCAGATGTTACTCAATAAAAGAATCACATTTAAACATAAAAGAATAATATTTATTGCATTGTATAATAACTGTATTTTTTTAAGTGCAAGAAAAATATGAAAATGCCATATTCAGTAATACACAGTTTCCACAGGAATACAAACTTTTCTTAGCATGGTTTATGGCCATTGTGCAATATGGTCCTCTTAATCTCTGGTAGAAGTCTTCAAGGTTTATCATCAGCTCCCAGCATAAATGAACTCAAGATCTGGCTGCTTTTTTACAGAAGCTATCTGGGATCAGTGGGGTCATGCTAAAGATGAAAACGATCTGCACTGCCTGCAGAAATATCTGAGCGGGTCATGCTGGTTATCTTCCTTGCTTCACATCCCTTGTGGAAAACTAGTTGTCAATATTTGCATCAATGGGATGTCACTTGATGAGATACCTCAGATTTCTAAAGTGAACAGTTATACATACCTCATAATCTGTAACTGAACATAACAATAATCCAACTATAGCCAAGCCTGTGAATAGTGAATGTCAGAAGGAGAAAAGAAGCTAACTCAAAATAAGTTTGAAGAAAAGATTAGTAGAGCTGACAGATGGTACAGCACTTCAAGGAAATCACGACTTTCCCCTCCTTCCATCAGTTGCTAAGGAGAGACTATATATAAGAGAGTATCAAGAATATCAGCATTCAGGTAATGCTTAATTCTGATCAGTGTTTGAACCCATGAAGCCATGTATGGATGTAAGATGGTAGGAACATCTTCCATCTTAATCCAACCTGCTTCTTGGGACTGCAGCATCCATCCCCGTGACTATTTCTAAGATGGAATATGGGAATATTCTATCTTTTAAACTCTCCAGAAAACTGTTCAGGAGCATTAACCAGTTCACCATGCAGCTATGTATCTCTTGATTTCCACAAAGGCAAATGGGAACATCTCAGAACATACTTCCTTGCAGCTTAGTGATTCCACATTCAGTAGCTGCTTTAAGCCAGACCAATGATCTTTCTCTTTTCGGCTTTCCACAGGATAGGGTTCAACCCCATCAATGAGTGTATTTCCCTCCCTAACACTCCAGTGATACTTGGCTGAGAGGAGATGATGTAATTGTCATGACTGAAATGAAATTAAGATCAGTTGAGGAGACAGAGTATGAAGAACACACATTTGCTATAGAAATTCATCTGGCAAAGAAAAAAAAAAAACTTGCTTTTTTAAAAAACGATTGCAAGATGCATATTGTTTACTCAAGCTTTAACTGACTGAAGGGGAGAATTGAAAGGGTTGTTGGGAATCAGGCTACATCTAGATGGAGACCAGCCACCAGCAGTGTTCCTGAGGCCTCAATCCTGGAGATAGTTCTGTTCAATATATTTATCAGTGATCTGGATGCACGAATTGACTGCACCATTAGCAAGCTTGCTGATGATACTGAACTGGGAGGTGTCATTGACTGTCTTGAAGGACAAGAGGCCTTGAAGAGGGATATGGATAGATTGGAGCATTGGGTAATGATTCACGGGATGAAATTTAACCACCTGAAATGCCAGATTCTGCACCTAGTACAGAGTAATGCCAGGTACAAGTATAAACTAGAAGAGGAGTGGCTGGAGAGCAGCCCCCTAGAAAGGGGCCTGGGGGTGCTGTTTGACAGGAGGCTCAATAGGAGTCAGCAGTGTATGCCCTGACAGCCAAGAGGGCAAAACTCATTCTGAGGTACATCACACACAGCACAACCACATGGCCAAAACGGGTGATTATCCTACTGTGTTTAGAGCTGGTGTAACCTCATTTTGAACATTGTGTGCAGTTCTGGGCCCCAAATGTGCTTCCAGAGGGGGGGACCAAAGGTGGTGAAAGGGCAGGAAGGCATATCCTTTGAGTTGCTGATCTCTTCTCCCTGGGATCCAGTGATAGGATTTGCGGGAATGGTTGAAAACTATAGCAGGGAAGGTTTAGACTGGACATTAGGAAGCATTTCTTTACCAAGAGGATGGTCAAACAGTGGAACAGGCTTCCTATAGAGATGGTTGATGCCCCACACCTGTCAGTGTTGAAGAGGCATTTATTTGGACAAAGCCCTTAACACCATGTTCAATTTGGTCAGCCCTGAAGTGGTCAGGCAGTTGGACTAGATGATCATTTTAGGTCTTATCCAGCTGAACTATTTTATTTTACATTCTATATTCTATATTCTATATTCTATATTCTATATTCTATATTCTATATTCTATATTCTATATTCTCTTCTAATCCTTCCTTCAATAGAAGCACTGATATATTGCCTGCTAAATTATCTCCTTTGTCTCTTACTTTAATTATATTATATCTACTAATTTCTGAAAAGACAAGAAGTATTGGAGAGACATTCCAGCTGAGGAATAACCAACACAATCCTCAGATTTAGGTGAAGCCATGTTAACAACATTTTCCTCTTAAACAACATGCAGCACCCTAAAAAATGGCTACTTTTTTTAGTAAAGTGATGCAAAAAAATTTATTTGGTGGCCATACACAATAATGACGATTATGATGGGAATATATATGAGTTAATGAGGAGCACTCTTACTTGAGAACTGAAATGCACTAACAGAACAGGACCTTCAGGTGTACAGGATGGAGTCACCATCTCAGAGAAGGATGCAGTTACATGTTGCAAAGTCCTATTTCATGAAAGAGCTTCAGGGGAGGGAAAAGGATCAGGCTTGTACATTTTTGCAATGGAAAGCACCAAAGAGAGCCTAAAGCACCCTTAAGTGTTACTGGGATAATCCCCTAGGCTATAGTGTAGGTGAGGTTTAGGTGACTGTCAGCAAAATGTGCTGCAGATTAACTGCACGTGATGATGACACACAGAATGGAAGGCATAGAAAAAACAAGAGACTGGTAGGGCTAGTAGGAGGACAGGGCCAGTGGTGGTAGCTGGGGGATATTCATAAATTTTATGACTAGAAAGGAAGACAATAAGAAGCAAAGGCTGTAAAAGTGACTAATATGATTTAAGGCCAGCAGGAGAGGGAGCAGAGGTAAATGGATTAAGCAGTCACTGGAGGCAAGTTTTTTGGGTCAGAGCACAACAGTGGGGGTGAGGATAGACAAACATCACTCAGGCTCATTTCCCAGACCTTCCTCAGTATGCACTGCTTCTCTTATTCCACATAACAAAGACTTAAGAACCTCCTCAAGATTCCTCTTTTTTGGCTTGACTGACTTGGCTTCAATGAACTAGCTTCCATACTGGTGCTGTTCAGCATTGATCTTTCCTTTGTTTTTTGCTGTGTGGTCTGTAACTATCTCAGGCAGACCACAAGTGCCATAGTAAATCATTATAGAGGGAAAGTATAAATAACAGAGAAATGCAGCACCTAAACTGTACCTGAATTACACCTATGGTGTTTTATGAATAATAATCTACCCAGTTATACAAATGAATGGCAGAAATAGATAATGAAAGGGTAAGATGTAGAACTTGAACCAGATGTGCCGCAGCTCTGGTCAAATTAAGATGCCGTCAAGAATTTGAAACATTATGCCACACAGGTTTTCTAAAGCATTTAGTAGCACACAGAAAACTTGTTCACTTGGGGAGAAGCTGTGACATATTTCTAACCCAAGAAATATTACAGACCGAGTTGTCATCAGTAAAAAACAAGTTGGACTGAAGTGAAAGAAATGGTAAAAAAGTGACAATAGGAAGCCATTATGGGACACTGGGGGAGGATGAGAAAGCAGAACAGGAAATGTTTATGTAGATAAAGGAAGCCTGCAAAATAGCTACAACAGGAATCATAGAAATTTCAATCATCCTATCACTGAGGGGAATGGTAATTAGGAAGTATCAAATAAATGCAAAAAGCTGAGGACTTCACATAGCCCTGAATTGTCTTTAGTTTATGAATATGCAGCTCTAGATAGAGAAGCAACAGCCTCAGAAAGCTCACATCCTGGCTTTTATCTCCAATCCAAAATAGTGCAGAATTGAAAGAATCAGTTTATTGACCTTCTGGGTTATACTACTAGCTCTATTTTCTCAGGCCTTCTGCAGATGGTTGGGGGCTGGTATATTCACAGAGGATGTGGTTTATTTAACTTCTGGGGATTGACTCTTGTCATGTTTGTAGGGAGCATAAACTATAAATTGTTGCGAAGAGAACTTTGCAAGCTATGAGATGGTTAAGTGGCTACACTGTTTTACCTGAGTTATTCTTAACTGAAGTTGGCATAAAAGATAGGCAATAACTAGTCATTTCTGGAAATCTCAATATACACTAACAAAAGTTTAGTTCCATTTGCAGTTAAAAAAATCATGTACAAAATCCATTTTGCTGACAGCAATACCATATTGGCTTCTGTGAGGTTTAAATTCTCCACTGCAGAAGTGCCCTTAAGAAAGGGAGGCATTGGCAAAGCTTCTTTGTCTTGCAGTTGTAACAGAGTTGAAACACAGTTGAAAAGTTGAAAAGACGTGCATTTCATTGAAGTCCTGAAATACCTCACTAAGAAGTTGAAACAAAGTTGAAAGAACAGTTAAGTGAAAATTACTGGATGTTACTTAGGTGATCTTAAAGCATCTGGTAGCATTGGTTTTCTGTCCATCCCGAGGTTTTTGCTTGCCTTCTACTCAGACTCTGTGCTTCTGCTGCACCGTTCCAAGCCTTCCTTTACCCAGGGTTTCCACCTGGTCCTTCCAAGTTGACATACAGATACCCTTGGTGCTGGCCTCACCCAAAGCCATGAGGCAAGCATAAAATAGGTCGAAGTCCCCTCTCATACTGGACTTCAATAGACTCAGGGAACATCATCTTATACGAATGAGACTACAGTCAGAAAATAAAAAGAGTGGCAAGAGTAACCACCAAATAGTTACAGGATATAGTTCAAAGCATGTTCTTCTGAGAAGCAGAATCTCTACAATTTATTGCACTAGACTTAATTTTTGCAAAGATTCATCTGAACAAGTACTGGTATGTTACAATTCATAGCACATATGTCTGCTATTGTTATCATTCTGCACAACAATAATCACTTTAATACTAGCCCTGACTTCATTCAGTATTACTACTATAACACAGAATATTCCTTGACATCTGCTAAAATGGATAACATGATTTCATAGTATTTTATAATTTTTGGTCTTTATTTGCCCTGGTGAAAGATGTTCTAGCTTGATATTGCTCAAGACATAACTGTTGTGTCTGGAGTCATCCTTGTTTGTGTAACAGGAATCACACTTCTGCAACTTGCAGGGGATTAAAATGAGAATTTATTTTATAAGGAGACTGTGATTCACTAAGGTCTTGATGAAACTGTGGGAGAAAAGTGCATAGTTAATTCTACTTTTCTCTGATTCCATGTGTACACTGGTCTCCAAAAGCTCTGAAGAGAGGTTTTCAAGAACAAACACTAATCAAACCTTTTCCTTGGAAACTCTCACTAGCAGCCTGCAGAAATGCCTGCTTTATTTTAACTAGTACTTTCAGCAGTATCACACAACTGCTTTCATAATTTCAAAACTCTTATTTAAATAGCTGTGACAGTCAAGCCAATTATGCGCCCAAGACCAATTTTTAGTTATCTTTGGTCAGCTTCCACTAAAAACATATTTGTATCCCATTGCTGTCAGCTGAAATATTCTTTGGAAATCAGTATTATTTATCTCACTAGTTACCCTTTAACTTGCTTTTGCTTATTTTTACAATTTTTCCTTTTTTCCCTCTTCTACATTATTTATTTTTTTAAGGCTTACTACTTATTGTTTCTGCTGACCTTTGGAACCCTGAGCCTATGATGCTCTGGGATACTTTTTCCTATTTAAAATTCAAAAAGGGACATTCTAGTTTCCTTTCTTCCCCCCCCCCCCCCCCCCAAATATTTTCTGCCAGCTATTCCCTTTCAATAACATGACTACTTGATTTTGTTTCCCCAACTCATAGAAATTCATGTTAAAATAGGAGTAGAAGAGATTCTTTTGGCAGCCTGCCTGCTGAACTCTAGAAATGCCACTTCACATAGTCCATGCTTTGGATGGTTGAGTGAGTTCCAGAGAATATAGCTGGGAAGAAAAACCTGCAGATTGAAGTCTGTTAATCTGAGGAGAGGGGAAGCCATCCTCTAAATTGTTTCATTTAGATCATCACATATCTGTTTTATTCTGAGTGCTTCATTTTGGCAAAGTAATTCATTCTCTTTGCTGCTTCATTTGCTGGTCACTGTGATAACTCAGACGGCAGGCACTAGTGGTGCCAGTGAATTTTGTGACACTGACACCCATTTACTAATAAGCACATTAAGATATGGCACACAGACAACTATACAGTTATTAGATAGTAATGACTTTAGACCTGTGCTTACCTGAGTGTCCTTTAAGGCAGGAATCTGGCTGGGAAAGGATGGCTTTGTTGTCACTTCATGGTCATCTCTCCAACAAGATGATCCTAATGATATAACTGGGAAGTCCTAAAAGCATTTCAGTCTTTCATAAGTGAAATTAAACTGCAAGTTTACACTCAATCTTCGCATGGAAAATGTTAAAATTCACAGCAGATTTCCAGACATCTGCTTCCCAACTGTTTTTAAAATCTAGGTCATTATATATAGGTGGCATCAGATAAGTCTCCATGGAAGTCTCAGAATATTTTAAACAACAAAATAGGTCAGCTTTCTTTAAAGCTTGTAACCATCTAACACAAGTTTTTGTATGTGTACAGTCCAAGAAAGGTTAAATATCTCTCTTGACCACTCATTGAATAGAGATTTTTACTATTCCACATTCTCATAGCTCTCAAGACAGCATTTTCTAGATGAATTCCCCTGCTATTTCAATCTGTTTGATGGTTTTTGCCATTCACTATGAAACCTATGGCAATATAAATCCTATCTTGTTCCAGACCTTGGTCATTCATTTCCACATGCATTTCCACAGTCATTCCTTGACTGCAGGCATTTTCCCCAAGTTGAAAGTTTGATGGACTACTACTGTTTCTCTGATTTTGTAATTATTATTGTCCTCCAGACTAGGACTGAAACAGCGGTTCCAAATGGTACCCCGCTCTCTTTGTGCAATTTTACACATGCTTGCAAACAAATTTCAGACTAGCAGGCAACACACACTAATCTACATCACGCAGAGCAGAGGTATGCTGTAGTGCAGTGCTGGAGAGACCCAGGTGGTTTCAGTGGCAGAAGGATGATGGATGGGTAAGACATTGCTGGGTGAGGAAAGTAGTGGATGCTCTGACTTGGACTTTCTACAGGTAGAAGCTACTTTACCTGTGGAGCAGAATGTTGGAGGGGATGCTGCTGTAACTGAGGGCAGATGCGTCAGCTTGGGAACCTTTATTCTGGTACCCTTGCCATGGATCAGGTCCACTGCTTAGGGCCATAATCCAGTTACAGACATGTCATGATTACAAGCCCAGACATGTCATGATTACAGCCCAAAGACAGAACTACAATCAAAGCCTGACACATTTTCCCATCACCAGTCTGAGTGCCTGAGAGACCAGCTGAGAGCCAGGTCAGCGTGAGAAGGTCCTCACTAGCCTTAGTGAAATGCATGACATTTGGCAGCTCTATGGGCTATTGAAACCCCTAAAAACATTCCCAGTGCTATCAGAGGACTGCAGATCCTCCTTACAGGCTGCTTTCCTTGTACCATGAGAGTGCTTCAGGAACTCAGATAGTATCACCAACTTCTGAACATAAATTCACCTTCATCTGAAAGTGTTTATTATTTTTTCTCCTGAGCTTTTTATGCCTCCTGGTAATTTTTATGTACTTACCCACAATTGCCAAAGAATAAACTTGTCTCTTTTTTCATTTCTTTTCATTGCAACCAATGCAATATCCTTGTGACCATTGCAAATTCTACCACCACTGAGCTCTTCTGGCATCATGCTGGCTTGTGTTTTTAGGGTAGAGGAGAAGAGGGTTTTGTGTGGTCATTTAATGCATGAGAAAACTCATTAATAGATTTTCTGGGTAACTGAAATGTTGTTTTTTTCTGCAGAATAGAGAGAGCCTAACACTGCAAGCTTCCTCCTGATGCCCTGGCAATTCCAATTTGGTGTGACTGTTTCTTTGGAAGGGAAGAGTAGCTTGAACTCTGTCCTTATTCATTTTCAATGCTGCATCTAATCAATGAAGCAATTGTAATTTTTTGGTGATGTGAGTGTTGGCGTGTTTTAAACTGACAGGAAACCCATCACTTGTACAATTGCTAGGCCACAAGGTGAGAATGAGAAGGAACCAGAACAGAGACTATGAATACAGAGCTGAGCTCACAGAGCTGAGCCCACACATAGCTGAAGAAACTCACACACCACTCTCAAACAGTCGAAATAACCAGTCCCTTCATATTGGCACATTTGTAACCTGTTGTTGAGAAATTAAGGCAATGTCAAGAGCAGATGATAATTACTTAAGCTAAGCTGTATAAAACAGCAACAGATAGACTGCTCAAGCAGAGAGTTACAAAGATTTTGTGCAACTAACAAATAATGAAATAAAAGTATTGTGTGCAAATTGAACCGCCTGAAAAAAAACCAAAGTGAAAAGGTCTGTGTGCACTGTCAGTGGCTCCTTGTATCCCTGGGGAAGGGCGCTCTCTTTCTTGGCCATGGGAATACAATGCCGTTCCCTGAAGATGGCTAGAAGCAATACAGCCATCTACTGACTGACAGAGTTAACCACAGCATCTTTATGTGCTCATTTAACTTGCCATTTCCATCCTAAAATTGTGGCCTGTGGAAAACTGGTTTTCAGCAGAAGCCAATTACTGAAGCGCACAATTAATAGCTGATTAGTAACTTGCTGAGTCTCCCTATTACTCATTGCTTTGACATCTGGTTAGGTAGCTATGTGAATAAGCAGTCCTAAGCATGTGCCATGTATTTTCCCAAGCATGAGATGGCATCACATCTCATGGTTGACACGCAAGGTTGGTGTTTGCTGAACACTGACCACTTCATAAAAGTCTGAGAAACACTCTGGACACCAACAGAGTGTTGTCAGAGCAACCAGGCAAAATAAGGCGATGTGAGTGTTTTACTTAGGAATTATTGAGGGTATTTGCTTACGTTTAAGAGCTGTTTGTAGGTTGTATGCTGATGCACTTGTTTGGAAATGGAGCCTGACATGCAATACCCCATGTGCTATGTGACCTGAGGGCTCACATGTCCTAAGACCATGGAGTCTTGCAGGAAGTCCATGTCTTGCCACTGACTCTCATTAAAACAAACAAATGAAGAACATTTCAAGTTCATGTATAAGGAAAGTGTGAAAATGGAATGAAAATGCATGAAAAAGATTATTTGTGCAATGGTAACACCTAGATCCTGGATGGATGTCAAGAAGCTCCCTTTTACCAAAAGGCTTTT
Source organism: Pseudopipra pipra (assembly GCF_036250125.1). Classification (NCBI taxonomy): domain Eukaryota; kingdom Metazoa; phylum Chordata; class Aves; order Passeriformes; family Pipridae; genus Pseudopipra; species Pseudopipra pipra. The sequence goes on from NC_087549.1 coordinate 108,050,359, forward strand.
TTTATCCCTAAAGGAAAAAAAATTGTTGCTGAATAATCATATAAGGTTCAGCAGGAACAATATCCATGCTAGCAAACTGAAAAAATACCTGACATATTTTGTGCACAAGTAGCTGGCTGAGCGGTCCAAAAAGCACTCACAAAAACATAGTGAAATAGCAGACTTTGTGTAAATATAAAAAGTCTTGCATTGTTATGAAATGACTGTAGAGATCAAGACTGATCAGAGCAACTGACTCTGCCCAATAAGCCTCATGACAGGTTGGTGAATGGACATGGTGAATGAAGTCCCACGGTCCTCCTTCGGTTTAGGAGGAGCTGTGTAACCTGCAGTGCTGCTGTGAAAGCTCTAAACGCAAACGCTCTGTAGGCAGAAGGCTGATTACATACACACATGATTCCTACCCTTGTTGGAACTGGAGCATCCAGATTTACACGACTAAGACTTCTCTTTGAAGTGTCACTATGAGGAAATTGTGCCTTTCTTCTTCTTGCAACCACTTCAGCATGGCTTTAATTCAGCATGGCTTGAATTAAATTATAACTATGTTTAATCCCTATTGCTTACAAACCCATGGGCTGAATTCACCCTTTGCAATTTTAGAAAGAACAAAAGCCAAGGCATCAAGAATTACAGGCAAAATACCCCTCCTAGGTTATTTTGTTGTTTCTTGTTATTGCAAATTAAATGTTACTATAGATTCTCAGGACACAGTGTAAATCTCAATGTATATGAGCAAAAAGATTTTGAGACTTTAAACTGAGATTCAAGACTCTTCTTATGATATTCAAAAACTTGTAAAAACTTTCTTTAAATAAGAGTGTGATGCTTAATGGACAGAGATAAATATGTTATTATATAATCTTATAGCTACAAGAACAGCATTTCAGGCTGAGAAGGTTATATTTTTCAAAGTACAGATGTCAGGATGACATCTAAAAAGAAAAACACACGTAGACAAGCATGCCAAAATATTTAGAAGGAAAATCCAAACCAGCTTGTTTCCACTCAAAAGTAAACCAGAGTGTCATCACAACAAACATAAGACAATGGCTCAGACATAACAAATTATAAACACACAAAATATATGTATTTCCAGAACAATTGGATCCTGTTTCTGTAAATACTTGTGGACTTGAGTGAATGCATTAAGTTTCCTAGGATTGCTCATGAGCAAAGTTATTAGTTAGAGTCTGTAATTCTCCAGTCATGTGCAATGACATTTGCAAACCTGTAGGACTGGAACTTCAAAAATGGTAACTTGTTCTGAAGAGCGATGGTTTCTTTTCTATGGGTTGGATAATATTTAGCAAGCATTTGGTAATTTTTTAATAAATAATAATAATAATAAGCTATACATACAGCTATGCAGTAGAGCCTAAAAATCAACAGATTTTTCATAATCATTAGACTGGCAATTTTAAAAGGTTTTCCTCTTTTCCCTCACAAAGGCACATTCTCAGCCCAACAATTATTGAATTATGTGGTTATTTTCACTGTATAGCACGAACACACAGGGTGTATGGTACAGGGAGAGAGAGAAATCCTGAAGGCAGTGCTGGGAGTGATACTGCCGGGAGATAATGGCTGCACCACAGTTGCAAGCAGGGAGAAGGTGCATGCTAATTTCAAGCATTTTCATCACTACCCTGCTCCCACCCAGACACCACTGCCATAACCCCACTCCTAGCTCCATTCCTCATGCCACAGATACCACTGGAAGAAAGCAGTGGTGCTGGGCCATGCCATGCCTGGAGCATGCTGAAGAAGGCTTGGAAACAGCAGTCTTGCTCTGCTCTGCCCTTGCCATTTCCTCAGACCATGTCCTGGGAGCTGGGGAGGCAAACTCGAGACAAACAGCACTGCTGTGGTTAGTGGAGGAGCAATCCTTTCTTTAATAAAAAGCTGGGTATTCACTTACATATCTTAATTCTTTCCATGCATGTCCTTTCTTGCTCTCACCCCCTAAATTTTGCTCCAACAGAAAAACAGGAATTTGGTCTCATATCTGGGATTTCTGGATAGCTAGCAACCTGACTGGATGTGCAGTAGTGCAGATCAAATGATGGCTGCCCTGATAAGTGGCCAGCACACATACATAGATCAACTGCACTTCAAGTGAATATAAACGTGAGGTATCTGGACCATGTCACACTTACTACACAGATGACAGTTATCTGAGTATATGCCAGGAGATGCCTGTATCCTCATTTCTGCCTGTGTTGTCCTGAGCTTAAGTTAGGGATGCTGGCACAAACTTTATACAAGATAAGATAAAACACTTTTTAAATATCTGACAGAGTACCTGTAATGTAAATCAGCAGCCTGTCGTGTTTCAGAGGAATTTTTCCTTTGAGCATGAAAAATTCTGGCTGCCACCAAGTTGCTTTCTTTTTTTCTTAGGTTTTGAGACCTAAAAACAGTCAAAGAATAATTAGACTATAGGAAGGAGCTTTCCAATTATATTACATTTTACGTTGCCATTGATCCAGATGAGTCCATCACTGCTTCCGGGAGGTAAAAGGGATGAAACTCTTATAGGCAATGCCTCAACAGAGCTTGTATATTATAGAGAATGAAACAAGCATCTCTTCAGACAGCACTTGGGCAGTTCTTAACTGGGGGATAAGTTATTTTCCCAATAAACTATGCCCTTTCCTAACCAAATGCTTCCTGACACTGCTCTGAACACTGGGGCTTGGGAGTACGTTTAGATGGCAAGTTCCATGCACTAATTATACACTATTGCAAAAAGAACTATGAAGAAAGGGTCACACTTTGTTTCTTCCTAGTTTAATTAAATATTGCTTTGTTCTCAAATTAAGAGAGATCCTTTAGGGCTTATTACTTCTATAGTTATGGACCCAGAACTGTGGGGCAGCCTATCGTGACTGTGCCATGATGTAATGCACAAAGAAGCCCCTATTCTGCAGACAGTTATGCACCTACCGCATTTCATAAATTTCTGTAAAGCACAACCCGCTAGTTGCTTGGTCTACAGCTAGTCACTGTGGAGAATAGTCTCTGTTCCAAAGGGCTTATAACCTAAAAAAAAAAAAAAAAATAAATCAAGCAAGTAGCAAAAAACAAGGAAACATTTAGAGTGAGGAACACTATTCCAGGTCTCAGTGTCGCTTTATCGTATAATACCCTGTCAGTGTCTGGGTAGGAGCCGACTGCAATTTCTTCCACGTGGGCAAACTGCTAGGTCCTTGATGTTAATGGGGCGTCACATGAGTAAAGAATGCTACTGATGAAAGCAGAAGTGGGATCACAACACTGATGTCCTCAGTAGCCTCTTGTGGGCAGTAAGGTCAAAGGCTTTTTGAAAGTTAAAAATCAATTATATCAGTAGACTTCCTTGTATTCACTGCTTTGCAAAAAAGATCTTTCTCTGTAGCGATGCTGATTTGTCTCCAGTTTATCTTAGTAGTGTCTTAGAATTATTTGAAATTTAAAAAGACAAGGAATTTGCTAAATGGAAATAGTATTTTTGACAAAGACAAAGGCTCTTCTAAAAGAAAATCATGACACTACCGGGTTTTGTTAGATTTCCCATGGCCATTTTAGCTATTTGTTTTAATTAATTATTTGAAATTATTCTTCTTCAGCATTCGGCAAAAAACCACTTTGTTTACATTTTAACAATTTTTTTTATAATTCTCATAATGTTTAAAATGGGTGACAAATTATTGATAATATAGATCTAATTCGAACTCATGTTTAGGAATAATTACTGGTACACAAAAAAATTCCAAATAAAACTCCACACTAGCTCTGCAACTAAAAAGCCATTCTATACAACCATAGTCCATGTCTAATTTCAAATCAGAGATCTGATCTGACATCATAAAACACAGAGGTCTAGCTCTTTTATACTGCTGTTTTACAGAATAAAGAAGGGCCCACTCGAGTCCTGTCCCAGAAAGATACTGCTCACCTAAAACTTTTCTATCACTGCAGCTGTTTAACCAGCATATTTACTTTTTGATTTCCCTTGGAACAATAAGATACCAAGACATTATCTTACCAGTCTGTCTCTTTTGAAGCACCTCAAATGTAAGAAGGAAACGTATAGGTAATTGCTACTTCTCTTCAGTCTTGAAGATATCACCAGGGCAAAAATGTTTGCAGATGAATCACATTTTCATTTCACCAGTTCAAGAGGTTATGCCTTGGACATGTGTTGCCAACTCTGCTGGTAACATTGCACACAGTTAAAAGTGTTTTTCAGGATTTGTCAATAAATCCACCTTCATACCCCTCTTAGAAACCAGATCTTGGTCCTATAGGACTTTATTCCAGAAATCAACTGTTGGAACTGCATAGCCCTGTTTAATTCATTAGAAGCCCACTGCTATGTTGCTCTCTGTTCACCAGCTACCTATTGCAAACTGGTGGGGCCTTAAACTGTCACGTTCTTTACAAGATTTGCAAGTGAAAGCAAGTAGTTCTGTATTTCTCTTTCGGTCTGCTCCATTTGAATTCTCTGATGGCTAGAAAGAAGAAAGCTTATTAGCTTTCTTATCAGTGAATATGCTCTCTCTCTTAATAGCCCCTTAATTCTTGAAGCCTTCAGGATTGTAATATCTGAGACTGTGACCCCTTGTGAGGTTTGATGGAAATTTTCTACTGGGCTCAAAGGTTAGGGGGAGAATCAACTGGTACATGTAGGAAACATAAGCATATAAATCCTAAAAAACAACAGAGAAGCCCATTATTATATTTAAACACATACGCATTTCAGCTTGTTTGCTTACAGAAATATCAGAAATAACACTGACAAATTGTATACTTCTTGTCGAAAGATATGTAGTCAAACCTGTCTATCAGTACCGTTAATATGGCAACAAAAAGGCTTCCGAAGACATTTTTCCTGACGGAAATCTATTATGGAAATTCCTATAGTACTGTTGTGAATTAGTAATATTTCTGTTACTGAAGGGATGACACACACTTCCAGAGTGAAAAAACCCATGTGAACATGACCTTTCCCTTAGTTTTCTTAAGGAATAAACCTCTCTGGCTTCATGTATACAACCGAAGGAAGCACAAACAGCACAAACCCACTCTTTCTTCCAAATACATCAAGTTTTCCAGATCATTAATTGAAATGTAAATTCTGTGATTTACAATAAAAAATCTTGGCAAGGAGTGAAATACTGATTTTCTCAAAGTCATTTGTTCTAAAGAAGTAATGTGGGAATCCTTGTGATTGTTTCATGGTAAGGCACAGTTTTTAAAAAATCTCAGAGAGAACTGATGTGTCTGAGCATACAGATTCTCAAGTTCTTTCTGGTTGTCATCCCACATACAGGTCAGTCATTTCACATGACCTCAACTATTAGTATAAATAACAGAAGAGGTTGAATTTGTTGGTTGCAACTCAGCTTGTAGCTGCTGTGATTTTACTTTGTGTTACAGTGCCTAAGCTATCCCCTGCTGGCTTTTGCAGAGGAATGAAAGAAAGAAATGTTCCAGAGTTTTTAGACTGTACACTCACTATCTTTTCAGAAGATAAATAAATAAAATAATTAACTATTTAATCGAGAAACAGAGATGATATTTTACTACCAATAACTTGAGATTTTGATCTATTCCAGCTTGATAAATGGATATCAGCATAGACTAGAATCACAGAATCATAGAATATCCCAAGTTGGAAAGGACCCATAAGGATCACTGAAGTTCAACTGGCCCTGCACAGCACAACCCTAGGAATCACACCATGTGCCTGACAGTGTTGTCCAAATGCTTCTTGAACTCTGTCAGCCTTGGTGCTGTGATCACTTTCCTGGAGAGCCTGTTCCAGTGGCCAAACAGGTGGTTGCCCAACCTCCACCTCCCCTGGCATAGCTTCATACCATTCCCTCAGATCCTGTCACTGGTCACCAGAGAGAAGAGATCAGTGCCTGCCCTCCACTTCCCCTTGTGAAGAAGCTGCTGACTGTGATGAGGTCTCCCCTCAGTCTCCTCCAGACTCAACAAGCCAAGTGAACTCAGCTGCTCCTTAGGTGAAGTCCCCTCAAGACCCATCACCACCTTCATTGCCATCCTCTGGATGCTCTCTAGTAGCTTAATCATATAGTGTATCTTCTGTGCCTAACTTACTTAAGAACCTAGAAACATAGGATCTCATATGACCTGAATTTTTCCTTGGATAGTCTAATGACTGTATAAGAAGCCCCAACTCTCATTTTAGGTACCTGTTTTATTAATTTCAAGAGTCAGAAGATGATTCCTCAGTCTTTCATAATTTTAATGCATGAATTCCTTTATTTAAAACAATAATTTTTTTGGCATTCTTAAAAATTATTTGTCACAATTTTTCTTCTGAACTACAGAGATGTCACAGATGATACAAGTATGCAAAAAGATTTCAGTGGATGTGTCAAGGTATGTCAAGCCAGACAGGTATTAAGAATAATGACATAATTTCTTGCATGTTAAAATATCAAATGGACTCTTAGTGTGATACGATACTTCACAATGTATATTCATAAGACATTTGTGCCCCCATGACAGGGAGGTTGGAACTAGGTGATCTATAAGGTCCCAACCCATACCATACTATGATTCTATGATTTTCTGGAACATAAATTAATGTCAAACTATTTTTACAAGGTTCTAAGTTTTAGTCCTACAATGAGATTGTTGCAAGTGTCGTTCTGACTCCCGAGGGCCTGTGGAGAGTGCAGGGATCTGCCTACAGAACTGGCACAACATGCAGCTTCTAAAATGCCATCACAGAAAAGGTCTTACTGTTCTTAGTTTGTAACTCAGGAGATTTATTTGTCATCTCAATCTGAGGTTTTGTATACTAGTTAAAGTGTGTGTTATAGAAATCCTATGTGTGACTGTCAAATCATCAAGCAATAAGACTGCAACCATCCTGAATGCAAAATTTAAAACATACTGTTCGCATATTAATCCTTCCAAGTGCTCGTGATCAGCTAGCTGATCCATTTTGGTGTATTGCCTTATGTACAGATATTTGCCTAGTGCTTGGAAATTGTAGTCTATTCTTGGAAATTCCTGGGAATTCCAAGTAACATACTCTGGAAGTGACAGCATGTTCAGAATTTCAAGTGCAAACAATTGTTCTTATATAACATGGGAAGGTCTGGGAAACTGGTATGAGCACATCAAATATTGCAGCTGAAGGTGCTATCAAGTACCAGCCGCCCACTTTTACAATTTGATAAGAAATCTCAAGGATAACAGGTGCTGTAGGAACAGAGAGGTCTCATGCTCCATCTCAAACACAAGGTTTGCAAAGGAGCGGTTGTAGAGGAAAGTAATTATAAATCAATGAACATAAAAATTAAGACCTCTCTGTTTTTGCAAATTCTCACATTAGCTGTTGTCCATATTCAGGTTTTATTTTAAAGGGAGAATTAGGTCTTGGCTGCTAATGATATTCCTGCAGGCTCCTTTTTTATCTTTCCCTTCAGAAGTTTGAGCTCCTTACAGTCCTGTCTTTATTAGCAGAATTCTCCGTGCCTCACTTCAGCTTAATGAAAAATCTGATTCTTTGGCATTAAAGGGACACTATCTACTGGAAAAATCAGACCTGCCTGAAACTCTTGTGCCTTCTGTAGTTACATATAGCATTTGAAGACAGAAGGAAATATAAGGAAAGCACTGTTTGTTTGCTCAAGAGACAATTATTTTTTATAATAATTTTCTTGTTTTTATTAAGTTAATGAGGCCAACTTTTATTGCAGACATCTTTAGTAGAAGTCTCATGCACTGAACTTTTCCCTTATTCATTGTCATTTTATCCATCAACGTTGAAGGTTATCCCTTAAAGCATTTTCTTCCCAGAAACTGAAAAATCATGTAAGATGATTAAATTTTTGCAGTGCTCACCTGGAAATGCAGAAATTTATTTTATGGTTTTAGACAGAACTCTTGAGAACCATTAGCAGTCCATACTGGGACAAGTGTTGTTTAACATCTCCATTAATGACATAGACAAAGGGATCGAGTGCCCCTCAGCAGGTTTGCAGAAGTCACCAAGCTGAGTGGTGCTGGGATGCCATCCAGAGGGACCTGGACAAGCTTGAGAAGTGGGCCTATGGGAATCTCATGAGGTTTAACAAGACCAAGTTGAAGGTGCTGCACCTGGGTTAAGGAAACCCTTGTTATCAATGCAGGCCAGGGAATGAGCAGATCTAGAGCAGCCCTGCCAAGAACAACTTGGTGGTGCTGGTGGATGAGAAGCTGGACATGAGCCAGAAATGTGTGCTCACAGCCAGAAAGCCAATTTTGTCCTGGGCTGCATTGACAGCAACATGGCCAGCAGGTAAGGGAGTGATTCTGGCCCTCTATTCTGCTCTGATGAGAGCCCACCTGGAGTGCTGCATCCAACTGCATCCTCAGCCCAGGAAGGACCTATGGGAGAGAGTCCAGACCGCCAACATGATTAGAGGGATGGAGCACCTCTCCTATGAGGAAAGGTAAAAGGAACTGGATTTTTTCAGCCTAGAGAAGGCTTCAGGGTGACCTAGTTGTGGCCTTCCAGTACCTGAAGAGAGCTTACAAGACAGATGGCGGACATGTAGTGACAGGACAAGGGGGAATGTCTTTAAACTGAAAGAGGGGAGGTTTAGGTTAGGAATAAGGAAGAAATTCTTCCTTATGAGGGTGGTGAGACACTGGCTCAGGTTGCCCAGAGAAGTTGTGGATGCCCCATCTCTGGCAGCGTTCAAGGACAGGTTGGACGGGGCTCTGTGCAACCTGGTCTAGTGGAAAGCATCACTGCTTTCCAGTGAGGTTGGAGGGAGGCAGGGAGGAGGGAGGCAGGGAGGTTGGAACTAGATGATCCTTAAGGTTCTTTCCAACCCAAACCATCCAGTTATTTTGTGATTCTGTGTGATTTTATGGCCTCCACTCCGGCCATAAAATAGCATTTCCTGAACCTCACAAGGATATTTGGGGTAAATATAGAGAGGCGTTCCCACGCAGCGGTGACGGAGGCAAGACACACAAGCAACAGAGCTTTAACTCCGCTGGTAAGAAGTCTTTAAGCTTCCAGTCCTTGAGAACCCGCGAATGAACGTATCCAGCCGCGCAGCCGCCGGACACCCGCACCTTCTACCGGGGGCCTCCGCCTACGGCCGCAAACCGCCGGCCAGCCAAGCACAACCCCCGCCGCCATTGCGTCACCCCTCGCCCCCGCCCGGCCCGCGGGCGCCCCCCCGTGCCGGTCGGAGGCAGCGGCGGAGGGCGGGGGGACGCGGCGGCGGCACTTCCGGCCTCCATTTTACGCGGACGGCGGCGGCCGGAGGTCGGGGCGGTGTTGTGGGTAGGGGGGTTTGGTTTGACGCATTTTGGGTGCTGCGCTGTTCCCTCGCTCTTCCCTCTGCCGGGGTGGGGGGCGAGGGTGCGGTCCCCTGTGGCGGCGGTTCCCGGGGCGCCGGCACGAGAATGGACTCCCGCGGCTCCCCCGGGAAGTTCGCTCCCGGCCGCTGAACCCGCCCGCAGCCCCCCGAGAGGTTCGAGCGGCTCCGTGTTCCCGGGGAGGAGGAGAGCGGGGCAAGGGCCGCCCTTCTTTCCCCGCGGGCAGCATGGACCAGAGCGTCGTGGAGCACCCGGTGACCCTCATCATCAAGGCCCCCAACCAGAAATACACCGATCAGACTATCAGCTGCTTTCTGGAGTGGACTGTGGGCAAGCTGAAGACTCACCTCTCCAAGGTGTACCCCAGCAAGCCGGTGAGTTGTTGGCCAGCCCTTTTCCCTCGCCTTTCCCTCGCCTAAAGCTGGGACTGCGGTAACTTGGTCGCTCAAGACTTCTTTTGGACCCTGCAAAAGAAGTAAACAAGAGTCCTGCTGCTGAAGAGTGACCTGCGTGAAGGCAGTGGCTGGCCCTCTGCTTTCAGGGAAGTTGGCAGTATAATAGTGGCTTCTCTTCTACACGGTGTGAGAAGATCGCAGTGTAGCATCCTGAAAGGCAGTATCGCTAAAGATGCTTCCCAATGCTTCTTAAAGCTTTTTGGGGAACTGGGATATAGGTGTCTCAGTTAACTGAATTTAAGACTATTTGTAAATGTAAGAGTGCTACCTAAAGTAATTACAGTATAAGTGATATACCTAAGGTTAACACCACCTAGTGAATTCACTGAGGTGTGGACTAGATGTTTATTAATAATATTACTTGAAACATGCAGCTGAACAACCTCTGGATTTATTTCCTTATCTTTCTCTCTTTGAAAAGCCATTTTTCTTGAGGTTGTGCTGAAAATTCTCTGCACAAGTGTTTTACAAATATGTACGACAGCTTTTTTTGTTCCTGAGGATAATATGGTTTATTTGTGAATTTTTTTAAAATTCTATATTTGGCAATTAAGAAGAGGCTGTGAAAAAAACCAACATAGGTAATAGATAATACTGTACCTGTTTAGAATGGCAGTCATGCAGAACGGTGTATTTAAAAACTTGTTCCAGTATAAAGTGACTTTGCCTCTACACTGCAGTAGCCTGTGGGGCCTAGACTTTGCTATAGAAAACATCAGAAAAAGGTTTAATTTATATTGGAAGTTATTAGTATTCACCTAGTTCAACGGAAGAATTTTTTTTTTTTTGACGGGGGAAGGTAAAATAATAGCTTTGGGTCTCAAAGAGGGTTTTTGCTTTTGGAGAAAGAAGAAAAGCAGTCAACAGCTTGGGCTGTGTCACTGCTGCATTGAAATGTCTTAAGCAGTTTTGAGAGTTTGTGAATATAGTTATTGCTGTGAGTAATTCTCTACTGAGAAAGCCTGTCTGCTGTGAAAAACAAATATATGACTCCAGCTGATTGTTGCCTCTTCCTCCTCACAAGAATCTCCTCCAGTGACATTTGTGTTTTAACACTAGTTTTCTAACTCATCCTATGATCTTGATAAATTGAGCTCCTGAAAGGAAGGATCCTTAATGAACAAGAGGTTTTCATGTTGCATGTAGGCTTTGAACAGTACTATAATATTAAATTTTAGTTTCCCGAATAATCTTTCTTCTGTTGAAAATATTTCTCAACATGCCTCTCATTATTAAGTGACTATTTCAGAATCCCCCAAATTTTTCTGTGTTTAAAGAATGGTGAGTTTCTGTAGTGAGAATTATCTCAGTAGTTGAAATTTATTTTGGATTTGCTGTACTTGCATTTAAACTAATAACTGAACACAGTATCTTTATTTCACGGAACCTTTCAAGGTAATAACGTGGGAGAGGAGAAGGGTGTTTAATAGGATGGCTCCTATCTATAGTAAAATCAAGAAGTGTATTTTTGGCTTGATATGCTCTTGATGTTGAGTTCTACTGCTTTTTTCAAAATCCTTTAAATCTTTGTGCTTTTAGGAGCTCCCTCACCCCACCCCTTTTTTTTTATTCCTTTTAAACTAGATCAGTGTCAAAAGCTTGTTGATCAGATTTCTGTGTTCGCTGAATATGATAGGTCCTGGAAATAACTTCTATTACAATGCTATTTTAGGCAGAGTACATCAGAACACACTCTATGCAGGTCTTGCTGTGTTCTTGAAGTTAAGGGTGTAAAACAGAAATCAGTTGCTGTCACTGCCGTATGTTGTGTGTCAAGTTTTCGGTGTGACTTGAACTTCATTCTCCTTATGTGCCTCTGTAAATTAGTCAGTAAACTGATGGTAACTGTAAGTGTTGTAATTAAATTTACAATTTATTAAGAGTATATCTTCATAAAGTGAGGTGGTTAAAATAGGCAAATCAGAAGTTAGGCCTTGAGGCAGTGTTGTTTGTGATTTTTTTCTGGATTAATTTGTGTAAATGGCTTGCCTAAATACATAAAAATTTCAAATGTAGTCACATTTAGATTGGTTTAGTTGTTATTAAAGTTGGTATACTTTGCAAAGTAAGTAATTTAATAAGGTAAATAGCTTCAAAATGGTATTAAATTAGTTTGTGAGTCCATACTAAGATTCACATTCATCGATACTTTTGCTTCCTGATGGGACCAGTTTTTCACACGTAGAGCACTGCAGATATAATGCCCCTAAATGAAATGTTTATGTAAAATAACATAAGGTGGTTGTAAAATCAGCCTGTGTGTCTCAGTCTGGCAGATCACTGCACCTTCAGTGCATTAACCGCTGCATCGATTACAGCCGTAAACTAACTTAAAGCTGCTGTTTCTCATTTCCTGTAGTACCTGTCATCTAGCGTATACTTTGCCTTCAGTTTCAACCAGATGTGGTTGTTTGGAATTTTATTTCCGATGGAAGAATGGGAGAGAAGCTGAGTGAACCAAAATAACACGTAGCTGAAGCAGTATGAAGCAGTATAGCTCAAGGATGGCCTGTGTTCCTGAAGGACATTGCTAGCTTAGCTTAGGTTTGGTGGTTGGTAGTGTGCTGGGCGTAGCTAATTTGGACTAAGCATTGGAAAGGAAAAGTGGAATTAAAAAGCACTGACTCCGGAATTCTTAGTTTTAAATACATTTTGGATTTTGAACTGCAAACTCTCTCCCATCTCACTCTAAACTTCAGGTTCTAGAAAAATTTTATCTGATGCCATGTGCTTGCTTCTGCAGATGGGGCCACTCTGATTATGTATTCCGAAGTGTTTTTCCATCACAGTTCAGTGTTTGGGCTAGCAGTGAGCACGCTGTTCCTTGAAACAGGAGGTATGGTAGTGAAAACTCTTCTGGCAGAGGATGAGTTGAATACCTTTTCCATTTACTTTGGCATATATGTGAATTACTGTATTTTCACATTAATCACCTCTTCTTCCATCTGAATTTAAATGTTCCTCACTCCCTCCACGTGTCAGAATTCCAGGATGGCTTTCACCCTGAGAATTGCAAGTGATAATCCCGTAGTGCTCACATAGGTATTTAAGTTACATAGAGAGGAGTAAGGCCTCGTCTTCCCCCATTAATGTCTTTGGCTTAATATGATTAACAGTACTCAATATGTGTTTAACCTTTTCTTTTTCTGGTTTTGTAGGGAGCTGAAATGCATTACTGAAGGCTGTGTAGTCAGCTTTGAGGGGTTGTTTTAATCTAGCAGTTTCTCCTCTGTAAAGTATTCATATTTTAAAAGTTACTTGTATTTGTATTTAGGAAGATACCTCATTAGAAGAGGTTAAAGGGGGGCTCATACATAAGGTGTTGAAGAGAAGAATTTGAATTTACCATGTAGAATACTGAATTATGAGTTGGACAGGCAAAAAACCATTCTGTTGCCTTGTTGGATGATTATTTAAAGATTTAGAGTTCGAACTGATTTTGCTGTTCTGTTTTGGTTGTTTTAAGCACTTCTCTCTTCTAATTAATCCACAGATAATCTGTCTCAGGACCAAGAAACAAGGATTCTTAGATTTTTCTTCTGACTGCACTGGTCATTCTAAAGCAACAAGTCTGTAATTTTCAGGAAATTAAAGTTTTCTTTAATCTTGATGCTGAAAATTCTGGTTTTTGTTCTAAGAAGGTCTTTCCCAAATACAAAATGCAAGTAAGCTTACATTTTGTTAGCAGCTTGTTCCTACTTGAAAGGAGCAATCAAAAAAGATATAGCTCAAAAGAAGTTAGTCTGACATGAGAGCTGGGCACTTTTTGTTGGTGTTTTAAATGTAAATAGAAATAGTACAGCACTGATGTTGAATTTATTGCAGTTTTTTTATCAATTTGCTGCAAATAACTAGTTCCCTTTGTTGTGAAACTTATAAAAATAGTGTCTTATGTCACTAATTAAAAACACAGAAAAATACAAACTAATATAGAAAATTATTCTTAAATAGAAGTGATAAACTGCTCTGTACAATATATGGCAGGTTATGAACTCACTTTTTAAAGACATATTTAATCATTCATGGCTAGTATGAATTTGGGAAAAAAGTTAAAGCAAATGCTACTCAGATTTACCGAGTAATAATTTTATAATTATTTGCTTTAAGTATCTCTTTTTTGTTCTAGTGATATGACCATTTTTTCTAGGTAAAAAAACCCAGTTCCACAACCTTCCTATATTCTGCTAAGTTACTGGGAGTCTGTAGAGGGCTATTGCAAGAAAAAAACAACGTCAAAACTTCGGTGAAAGCTTTTTCTACTCAGAGAGATCTGGGTCTTAGTTATTTGTGTCTTCGTATTAGCAAGACAGGCGAGTGGGCAGCAGAAGGCTGGGATAGAAGGAGAGGTGTAAGACACAGTTTGTGGTGGGGAAATTTTTCAAATATTTCATGCTGATAATGCGTGTCTGTTCCACGGATGTTAGGCTAGATTTCTGCATTTAGCATTTGCTTATGTTAGTGCTGTCTTTCAAGTGATAAATGCTACTGAATTCATTTAAAGTGCAAGCAATAGTTAAACTGAACTGATCTGATGATTGGATTACCTTTAAAATTCTTTCAAAATTGGTGAATATTTGGGAAACTTTTTTTTTTTTTTAAAAGGGAGCTGTATATTCACATAGTTACAGCATTTTAATGACCCGCTAGTGTGAAGACTCTTTACAACTTTTTTTGACAGTGTGAACTGAATTGAATGGAATTGAGGTTTTCCTTTGTTTTGTTTAACGAAGTAAGCTTTGGTGTACTGGACATCTCACTGTAGATAGTTGCCCTGAATGTTTCCTTTTAAAAATCATTTTGTTATTGAACTGTTCTACAGAATAGAGATGAAGTTCATACCATGTGAGTAGCATATCACTCATAAAAAAAGAAATCTTTGTTTACTATACTAAGTTATTTTAAACTGTGAAACTGTAAGAATAGCAAAAAATGGTTACCAAAGTTGGAAGGCTACCTTAAAAAAATGCTTTTGCTGCTTCATGTTTTTTTAATGCTTTCCTCCTTGTTTTCTCTTATAATGATTTTTTTCTTTGACGGTATAAGAATGGGGGCCAGGACTAATAACAGAAATTCCTTGTCGAAAAAGATTGAAATTTGTGCTCTTTCATCATTCTATTAACTATTCTGGGGGGTGTTTTTTTTTGTCTTTGCCCCAACCACTTGTCCATATATTTTTTCAGAAAGTGCCTGGAAGAAAAGAAAAATTGCTAAAAGAAAGGAAATTTTGAATATACTTGAAAGTTTTCTAGATCAGCATATGCCATTAAGTGTTGTTAATTGTTATGACACTCTTGCTGAGTGTCCAATAGCAAAATTCTTTTTGAGAATTAATTTGGACTTGTGAAGCCTCTGAAATGTTTTTAAGCCTCATTTTGGTGGTCGAACATCTAAGGGGTTTTCTCATCTGCAAGTGTTATCTGCAGCTGTATACCTTACAGCAGCAAAAAAGCTAAATTCCTTTCTTTGTCCCCATCTCCTAGTCTACAAAGGATCAGAGACTGGTGTATTCTGGCAGACTGCTTCCTGATCATCTGCAGCTGAAAGATGTTCTCAGAAAAGTAAGCTTTATATAAACACCATATGATATTTGATCAAACCCCCTTTTTTTGGAAAATAGAAATTTAGATTTTTGTTGTTTAGCTTCAAATTTTCACTGTTGTATCGAGAAATGTAACTGTATAACGTTGATATGTTCTGGAAAATACATTTTCGAGTATCCCTTTTGCGTAGGATTGTGATACTTGTGGACTGAGGCATGCTTCTGATTAGTGGGAGAGCAAGTAGGCTGTGTAAGTCCCAAACAAATGTTGTGTTGTATGTCACAGAACCATGGAATACCATGGGTTGGAAGGGACACTTATAGACCATGTAGTTCCAACCTTACTGCCATGGGCAGGAGCACCTTCCACTAGACCAGATTGCTCAGAGCTCCATCCAGCCTGGTCTTGACTTCTTTGGACAGTTACCACTGTCACATAAATGGAATAAAACAACATATTTTGTTGATTTGGACCATAATTTAATTTCTTGTACAGACTTAAATCCAGAACTTACTTTAAGAATGGCACTTGTGTAAGCAAATTAATATGTAATAATATAAATATGAAATAATAATATAAATATAAATATGTAATATATTAAATATGAAAACCCAGAATTCTAAATTCCTGAATGGCTTCTTGGGAAAGCTGTTTGTCCTATTTCTGATTGTCAGCTATTAACCATTCCTGATGATGTTTGAAAGTTTGTTGACTCTTTTAATTTCTTTCTTTTTTTATTCTGTTGGTTCCTATTGGAAAAAAAGTAATTCTATTAATCTAATTTTGGATTCTTCAGTCAACATTTAAATCCTAATCCTAAATACACATGACATCTCATGTAGGAGATCTTGGCATACATGCACTTGGTTGTCAAAGTGCTTCAGATAGTTCGGAATGATGCTACCAAGTAATAGTGACTTCATTGAGTTGGTGAAGTTCTTAATTTTAATACTTAGTGTGGAGGAAAATCTCTGAAGGAGAATGGTGCTTTAGTGAAAGTGGGCAACTGAATTTCAGTATGAAGGATGGAGAAACACATGCAGAGGAATCTTCAGTATTGCTTCTGAAGTCTAACACTGCTCTTACTTTATAATCTTTATTCTGAAATAGAATTTATTAAATGAGATTAAACTTCTTACCATAAAATGGTTTCAATTTTTTATGTATAGGTTTACTGGAAAACTGAAGCTGGACTACTGCCAAGCAGTATATGTCCTGTACCACTTTAAAGTTCAAGGAAATGCTTCTATAACTTATCTCAAATCTTAGTTTTGCTTGTTAAGGACAAAATGAAGTCTCAGTCCTTTAAATTCACTTGGCCTGCTTACAGCAGACTGGTTTTAGGAAGCATGATTTCAAACTTTACTTATGTGCTAGAGGAGGAGTTTTGTAACTAATATCTTTTTTTCACTATACAGGGGCTATGCTTAACTTTAAAGGCATTTTAGTAGTTGTAGCCTAGGGTTTAGTTAAAGAAGTCTAGTGAATTTGCAAACACAGCAGTCTTAAGCAGAAGTTAGAAATTTGTGTTGGAAGAAGAGGAGTTTCTTGTGCTCAGGCTTTTAAGAACTTTTTGAAAAAAGGTATGGTTACACAAATTCAATCTTATTCTCTGCCATATTCTTCCTACTGGATTAGCTATGAATTCCTAATATTATCTGAGGATTTACTAAATCTCTCAGTTTAGATTTGTGATACTTGCTCTTTGATACTGACCAGTGTGATTTCACTGATATAAAATACCTTGAGGCTGGAAGTTATGGCACTCCCCGAGCATAGTGATGTCCAACACGTTATGTACGAATAGAAGTATATTGCAATAAACTGTCACATTCAATAAAGCTGTACACTGTAAGCTTACCAGTGATATGTCTAGCTTCCCTTGCCTTTCCCAAGGCATAAATTCATATCTAGGTAGAAGGTGACTAGTTAGGTTAAAGGCTTTTGACGTGGTCAGAGTGCTGATCACCCGTGCCAGTGCTTTCTGATCCTTGCTTACTGTCATGGACTGGTAAGAAATTACACTTAATGTAGTAGTGAGGCTGTGCTTGGGGTTAGGAACCAGTACATGTGGAGGAGTTTAAATGACTGTGAGTGCATCAGCTATGCCAGCAGTAACACACAGTCATGTATAAAAGCACTTTTTTAGTTTTCTTTATTTCTAGAGATTAAAACTTAAAAAGTGGGTAAATGGGTGTTTTAACATTTTTTTTTATGGTTTTAAAAACCGTCTCCAAACACAGCATTTCTAAATGTCATCTTATGAAAAACAGCAGCTTGCCTGCACCATGCTGATTTCAGAAGAGGACAGAGAGGTATTTTGTTGCTTTTCTTTAAAATTTGGTTACTGAGAAAGCTGCAGTGTGCAATCTAAATACGCAGTCAGAGCTGTTCTGTTGCTATGGCCATATAAAGGGGTGTTTTAATTTGGTACAGTGAAATAGCTTCAGATGGAAGTTGTTATGGCATCCATGTTGAGGGGTGAGCATATTCATGCAGAATTGGCATGGGCATGCTGACACGGCTTCAAGTGGTGCCACTCATTTGCTTCCTCACTTTCAAATGTTTAGGAGTACTCCAGCCCTGTGTAGCACTTTTGAATAGCATTCCCTGAGTGTGGAATATCTACAGGGGCTTTCATTTGGGTGTCTTCAGGTTAGGCTTGAGCAAAGCTTAGACAGGAGTGAGGTGAAGGCAGTGGCTGGTACGTTTTTCTTATCTTGGTTTGCTTGTGGAACTCCAGCACCTACATTTTTCATGTACCCTTATGTTGTTATTGAATAACACTCTTCATTAGATCTCAGAGCAAATGTAAGTGTTCTTAACTTTGGGGAAACTGAACCTTGTAAAAGGTTTGAAATTTTTCCAAAATACAAGTTAAAGCTTGTGATATACTTCCTCATGTGTCTCCCAGGGTTCTTCCATTGGTTCTGCTATACTGCAGTTCTAGGGAGAACTGGGGTGTTAAAATGTTCTATATGTTGTTGTGGACAGCTGCCAAGAAGACATTAGCTGTGAAACAGTAGGATTCTGTTGTGCTAGGCTGAAGTGTTGCTGTATGGTCTCTCTGTTTTGTATAATGTTTCTTTAGTGTTTGCAAATGCAACTTTGAAAGTGGATTTTTAAGGACAGTTTTTGCTTGTAAATTTCTCAAATATTGTTGCTTTAGCTTTTCAATTTCTTTAATTTTTAGCAAGATGAGTATCATATGGTTCATCTGGTATGTACTTCCCGGACACCCCCAAGTTCTCCAAAACCCAGCACCAGTAGAGAAGGTCACGGAGCTTCAACCTCCAGCAGTAGCTCAGTGAGTTTTTTGTCATGCGCAGGACATGAATGTCTTCTGTGCTAAGGAAACTTTCCATTAATTTCTCTTGTAACTTTTTATATTTGACTATAAAATACTGTGTTGAAAGTAGAGCATGCCATATGAATTTGTACAATTAGACTTGATTATTTAAGGGCATAATTTTATTTAAACAGATATGACCCTTTTTTCACATAGTAATACAATTATGTTTATTAGATGATAAAACACTACTTTTTCTAAGCTGTTCTTTCATTTTAACACTATATTAAAAAGTACATTTTCCTTTCTCTCTATATCCCTGTCTTTAGCAGAAATTGTGCTGTGTATTCAGAATTTTAGAAAAACTTAAGTTCAGATTTATTTTGTGAAAATTTGTACCACTGAAGAGAGACCAGTGGTACAACTCCTGTTGTGAGATACAGGTGAAATTTGGCCAGGGTTTATTGACAGGAAATGGTCAGTACTTATGCATGAGCTTTGAGGTAGTCATAGTATCTGTAAGACAGTGAGAAGTAGATGTTCTTAACACTTTTGTTAGTTAAGCTGTTAACAGAACACGTTTTTTTGACTGTGATTTGAGCCTTGCCCTCTTCACACCCTCCGAAAATGATGATGATCTTTGTACTGTGTTTTAAGTGCAGTTAAGGTTTCTGTTGTTGACTTGGTAGTCATTACTGTAATTCTTGAGTTTTTCCAGAGTCGGCAGTAGCACTAAGCTACCCTTGAAGGTTAGTCAGAAAGGGATGTGTACAATACCATTGCAGGTACTTTTCATCAGAGGTGTGTTGATTGTCAGCAAACGGAAAATACCCTTCAGTAATAAGCTGTCTGTCTTCATTCTGCTATTGATAGGGTACTGTATCAGACTGCTGTGTGACAGTCAGAAACACAAGCAGTTTAAGCAGTGGTAGAGAGGGGACAGTGGTTGAAACATCTTTTCAAAGGCTGTATTTATATCTGTTTGCAAGCAGGACAGGGGGCCTCCTTTGTGATTGTTTCATTGCTATGCAGATCAGTTGGAAATGTTGTTTTTGAATGACTTGTATTAATGCCTGCTAAAAGCAGGCAAGTATGCACAGTGTTAGGTTCATAATACTTTGAAGGAAACAGCCTAAATCCAAAGCTTGAATGGCTCTTGTCCTTTCCTTTGTTTTTCATTTTTACTCCCCCTCCCACTATCTAGTGGTAAACTTTTCTTGTTTTCCTTTGTAGGGCAAATGTGATATGGATGTCTTAAGTAATTGCACCTCCTCACTTCCTGAGTTGTCAAAGTTGAAGAAGATTTTCTACTGAGTAAACATTGCAGTAATTCTTAGCAACAGGATTTGAGGCTTATTAAAACTGAAATAATGCATCTCAGTGGCCAAATTGTAGTCTTGTTATGGTGACAAACAATTTAGGAGCCAGCTGTTGTTCTACTTCCAGAGTTAAGTATTGATTCTTGGAAAGTATTGAAGATCTGACACACTAGTTTTAGGTGTGTTTTGGGAGCCTCAGTATTTCCTAGCTGCTTCCCTATTAGCATTGGCAGCCCTGTTGCAGCAGAGAGCGCAGCAATTTGGATTGGGCAGCTGGCACAGTGAAGAGGATGAAGAGTAGAAGGGGTAACTGAAGACAAGGATAGAGGAATGGTATTTAAGTCACTGCTGGCACTGTTGTCTCTCAATATAAAGTCATATCCTGAGGTTGTAGTTACTGCTGTTAATGATAGGCACTAGAATTTTTGTTGCTGCTAAATATTCTTTCAGTTAAGGTTTAGTTTGCCTCAGCTTTTTGAAACTGTGATTCCCAGCAACTTGTGGTTTTCTCTGTAACTTATCAGGTGTTGAGCCTTTCTGAAAGCTTTTTTTTTTAATATGTGCCCTAAGGCTTGTCAGAACTGATAAACCCCCAGATGACTTGCTGGTGCTTATATTCTCAATAAAACTTGCAACAAAACATTAAAGCAAATAGTTTTTTAAGACACAGTAGTAAATCTTGGTAACTGTGGCAAAAAGATCCACAACTGCAATTTTATTTTATTTTCAAGAATTCAGACCGTTCTGGATCAACTGCTGCCTCACCCACAAACCAAGAAGCTTCATCTACATCTTTGAACACTAGTGCAGATGGAGTGAGGCATCGTAATCTTCCACAAGCACAAAGCAATCCCACACCGAGCCACCAGTTCCCTTATTTAATGCAAGGGTAAGTGAGACTGCAGCAATCCTCAGCTCTTTGGTACTCTTTAAAGTACTTCAAATGTTCAGTTGCAGTTGGGTTTCTTTCAGCCTGCAGAATGATTTGGCTGTTTCATCTTGAAGCATAAGTCACATTAGAAACCTTTTTTTCATATGAAAATAAGTGGTTTTAGCCAGGAGTCAGTCAAAGAAGTGTCCTTGGTGCTCCCTTTCAGGCTGCTTTTTTATTTTTTCTTCATGCTCTTTGCCCTCAACTTTGTGTGGACAGAAGTGCAGCTTTAATATATCTAGTGGATGGAGTTAGTAATGTAACTGATAAAATTATTGCTTCTGGTTGCTTTTTTTTTTTTTGTCCTTTATTCTAATAGTCAACACTAAATTCTCACCAGAATATGATGGTTCTTAGTTTTTGACACATAAGAGATGTAATTCTTCACTTTTTCATATTGGATTCAACTGTAGAATATATCTGCAGGTGTTTTGAGTATATGTTAAGTGCTTGTGTATCTACAACGGCATGTTTAAGTATTTTCATGCATACCAATGAAATATAATCTGTGTACATTTGTAGATCAGATCTATTATTACATAACTACCAAATTTTTATCGTTTGTTTTGCACTTAGAAAGCAGCTTTACTAATTTTAACCTATATGGCCTTTGCAGCTGCTTAAACATGTTGTTATTTTCTTTCAAGGGGAAAACAGGAGGATAGTGCATTCTGAGATGATACCTGTCATTTCCTCAGGGAGCACTTTCAAGTTTTATTTCTGACAGGGTGTTCTCTCAGTACTGTAATAGATTCTAGAAACTTATTTGAATGTTGAAACAAAAAACCACCAAGCTATGAACCTGCTAACAGTAACAAGTGTTTCTGTTGCTGGAAAGAAAACAGATATCAAGAACTGTTGAAAGTTTACTTAGTTTCAGTACAATTTACAATATCTAATTAGAGTTAACTTGGACTTTACTACTGTTGATAGTTTTCATCCTGCATTCCTTCAAGTTTTTTTTTATTTTCTTATCTGAAATGTCCTTTCTGCTGGGAAGAAATAGTATTTGCAGTGGGTGGAGCACTTATGCTATTCTGACCATGTACATCTTCACAGAAGTGGTCATACCTGGCTTAATGTCCAACCTAGGTGAGACCAGAGGTTGACTGTCAAGGCTGCTGTTTGGTGTAATGTATATTAATTCTGGAAGCAATTTATTATGTGTTGTGTAAATGGCTAATCTGTAAAAAAGTTTTTAATGTTTTTCTAATTAGCTTTTCACATGGATGTACTTGAGTTTTTGTCATGCATGGTTATCTGAATAGGCTGTGAACTTCAAAAAGGCAACAGAACCATTGTTAAATCTTTGGGCTGAAATAATTCAATTAAAATAAAGTGGGATGTGTCAGTTTGGAAGACATTGCTGCCTTTGAAAGAAAGAGTAATTTAAAAGTCAATTAAAAATGACTTGCTATGTCTGGCATGTAATGTGAGTTGAGAGGAGTGGATCTGTAGACAGAAAGAGTTGCTGAGAACCTGACATCAACTGCACATATTTCAGGGGTTTCGGTCTTATTTGGACTGTCTCTAGCTTGGTTACCTGGAATAGGGTCCTGTTTGTGGCTGAGGTGCATTCATAGTGCACCTAAATCACATATTTTGTTGTTTTTTGTAATCCACAGTGATGCAAGAGCATTCTGTGGTGCAAACAGAATTGTATAAGAGGAAGTGATTCAAGGTTTTTAGGAGTGCATTCCAAGTCTTAACAGAAATGCCAAAATAAATGAACCTTAAATAGTCTTAGGCTTTTTTTTTAAAGTATTTTAATGGAATGCTATCAGAACTTAAAGTAGATATTTGTGGACTGCTGGGCACCAGCTCTGCTCAACTCCAAATAATCTATGCCCAGTGCCTGCTGTAGTCTGCTTTCTTCTTGAAAAACCTTTTTTTTTTTTTTTTTTTTTTTTTTAATGCTTCAGTAATCTTAGACGCATCTGGTTTTGCTTTAGGGCATTGCTGCTTGTATTCCAGCAGTAAGAAATGCCCTCTTCTTTTAGCTGCTCTCTTTAACATCATTTAGGGCAATGAAATCTAGCTTTAATGTAATTTATACACAGATTGAGACTTGTTAGGAACAACGAAGATTCATAGCTGAAACTGGCATTGCTTTGTGTATTTTCATGACCAAACACTTCAGTTCTAGCTGCATGATGAACTATAGGCACTAGTGATGGGGAAAGGTCTCCAGGTGTTTGAAAATGCATGTGATGGTCATTTTTTTTGAGCATTTTGCAATGCTTCCATTAGTAAACTGATTTTTACAAATAAGTAACATGAATGTTAAGTGATTAAATAATGGTTTTGATGGTTTTTCAGTTCCTGGCACAAAACCTCAGTAAGTTGAATAACCTTTGGGAAAATAGCATTTAATTCAGATAGTTTTAAATTGTTTCCTCTGTAATATTTAAACATTCTTTTGCTTTTGAGCTTTTGCAAATGCTGTTTTCTAAAAATCTAAACTTGCGGTGGGACGGGGCAAGTAGTTTATGTATCTGCCAAGTTAGTCTTCAGCTGAGGAGAACAAGCACAGCATTGTCTGCTCTTGTTGATCAGGGCCCCTGCTGTGCTGTGCAGGTACAAACAGAACAGATGGCTCGGTCCTGAAACGGCTTGCATTTCAGATTGGAGAGTACTTGGAAGCAGTAAACAGACAAGAAACATCAAGGCAGGGAGACTGTTTGTCAAGTGTGGGTGGCCCCTCCAGTGAAATGTTTTCATAGTGTACACAGTCATGTTTGAAAGCAGATAACAAAATTACATACTGACAGCACGCAGTATGTTGTAGCACATAAATACCTTGCTGTGTCAGTCACCTTTGCTCGCTGTATTTTTTTCTGAGTAGCAAATAACGTAGAGGAGGATATTGAAATAGTACTTGAAGTTGATATCCCAAGCTCATATGAGATGTCTGTGGGTCAAGGTTAAACAAACCCGGTTATTGTCAGTCATGCAGCTTTTGAATCTGAATAAAAAGTCTTATTTTCCACTAGTGGTAAGCAGTACATTCATGATGATCGTAGCTAATTAGTCTGACCTTACAGTCAAATTCAGTGCTGGTTAGCTCATTTTGGGTGTCTTCCATAGACCAAAAGAAATAATTCTGAGCTTTCTAGCCATCCTAAGGAGCATGTGTCTTTTCAGAATATTCCAAAGCTATCTCTACTATTGGAACTGTTTTCTGGCTTATCTGGGTTTTTTATTGCCTGCTCTGCTTTGTTGCCCAGTCTTTGAATGCCTGTACAGATCCTACAGATCTTCTTTGCTCTTGTGCTGTTGCTGCCACTCTTCTGAAATATTCTGCTTCCTACCTTTTTCTCCTTTTGGAAAAAGATAAGGAAAAAGTACATGCTACTTTCCTTTTTCTTTAAACAGCAAGCTGGCTTGCTTTGCTGAGAAGAGCTTCTTCCTTCGGGGAGGTTCTTCTCACTGAAATATGTTACACTGTTTGGAATTGTTTCTGAATTTCATAAGCTAACTTAATGCCCTGACAACTGTAATAGCTGTATAATTGACAACATCTGCTTAATTTTGATTTTTGATGAGCAAAGAAAATACTGCTGTGCTAGTTGTCGTTCTAAGCCTGAAGCCTGTTGTAAGCCAGTGTACTTTTGCTTATTAAAGGAGCCTGATCTTGGAAAACTTAAGTCTTGCTTTTCAAATAGACACATCTCCTAGAAAAGCTATTGGAAAAAAAAAGGAAATTCAATAGCCCACCAAAATATTTGAATGTGAAAGAAAAGAACATGACATAACTCATCTTTTGTGGTTTCACATGTTTTGAGTGGTTGCTTCATCTACTATTAAGCTTTAAGACATCAAGAAAGCAACTTTTGAAAGAGTTTGGAAGAAAGGAGAGACTCAAATCCGGTAATATTTCTAAAAGATGTATCTGTGAGGGTGAGCTATTAGCCTGAGGCAGCTCAACTTTTGTTGAGCTCAACATAGCAGTTACAAAGAAGAACCCTAAAGTCTTTATCTGATGAGGAAAGGAACTGGGTGAATTCCTTCAGAATTCACGCGGGCAAGTTGGGTAGCACTCCTTGGTGACTGAGCTGACAGTGATACTGATACTGATATTCTACCTGCTTGAAACTGAGACACTGCTCAGTGGTTTGTCTCAGCATAGTACTTAATGACCCCCATGCAGAATATTTGAATTGTTTTCTCAATTTGAGAGTCAAATGTTTTATGAATTTTGGAGGAATCTTATTTCTCAAAGTGATTGCCAGTTCCAGGGATAGAAAAACACATTCCTAAAACTTGCAGCTGTAAATCATGATTAATGTTTTTCAGTAGCAGCTTGACAACTTTGCTGCTTCAACATGTTAATTATGCATAAATAAATAGCATCAGCAGGGCTGCCAGTTCACCCTTTCAATTTTTTAAACAAACCTAGAGTATTGCCTCTGATTATCTCAGTTTGTATTTGGTATCAGGAAAGTAATTTTGCTTGCTCCCCCCCATTGTCAGAACAGGTTATAACTAAATACAAACATAATAGTTTTAGCAGAGGTCATGGAGTTGCATGGCAGGCTCTTGTCCAGAGTTACAGTGAAATGCTTGTTCATGCATAACATGGAAAAAAAAGATTTTAATGTCTTCCCCCATCTTTCTTTCTGGGCATGTCGTATATATCTGAATGCCTGGTAGACTAATGAATTCTCTTGGTGATATTTTTGCAGGGAGTGCCTTACTTAGGGAACAGGTGTAGTCTGCAGTACAATTACAGCAGTCTCAGCTTTTGCTTCCTGCAGTCTGAATAAACTTTTCTTCATGCTTTATACTCTCATGCTGTCCTGAAAGATGTCCTGGTTTACTACAGTTCACTACATCAAAATCTTTTGGGAAAGAGTTGGAAATCTTGCCAAAACATGCTATGTGCTCTAGGAGGTAAGAGAGACTTAAGAAGTCTAAAAGCAGACAAAACCAAACCTAAAACCTGCATACAGGAATTTTACCTCTTTTGCATGTGAACCAGAGCTAAATGCCCATAGGGAGGAGAATCACTTAATGCTCTCATTCAAGGTGGGGGGAATATAAATCCTTTACAGTGCTCTTAGTGGCAGTCTTCAGAGCTGTATCTGTTTGTTGTCTTTGCTCATTCATTTGTTCACATCTTTGATCACAGTAATATTTCAGGTATTGCTTCTAAAAGAAAGCTGTAGAAGATAGTAAGTTTTCCCTTTACAGCTCCTGTAGCACCTTTAAGGATGACCCCTGAACTTAAAAGGAATTGCAGGGAAGAATTTCTGCAGTTAACACAGTTCTTGAAAAATTTTCAACATTGTTTTCTCCCAGGGATGCAGCTAGTGACAGACTAAGTACAATAACATAAGTACTCTTTCTGTAGAAATAACTTTGCTTATTAATTTCTTTTATGAAAATATACTGCTTTTTTGGGATGGTTTAGATGATCTCACTACATGTTGTTTGGGTGTTATTTCAGTGCATTATTTTAGGGGGGCTACTTTGTTTTTTTAATAGTAGTACATTTTATAGATGTAGCAATTTAGAGCTGAATATTTTTCTTTAAATCCTTCTCTAGCAATATAGGCAACCAGTTTCCAGGCCAAGGTGTTCCTGCTGGATTTTCTTTGTATCCTTCCTTCAGTCCCTTACAGATGATATGGTGGCAACAGATGTATGTACGTCAGTACTACATGCAATAGTAAGTCTGTATTATCTTAGTACTGAGTTACACTAATGAAAAAAATGTATTAAATGTTGTGTGCAGGATCAAAATGTCTGTTTGTTTTGTCTGGGTCTGTTGTTTTACACTTAGTTTTGTCCAGCAAATTATGAAATCCAGCCTTAGATTGGAATTAATGTATTAGTAAGTAAAGATCTAAGGGAGAATGCAGTTTGTTTTGACACATATTACATGTGAAACTTTGTTTTTACTAGTGTAGAAAAGAAGAATAGGCTTAGTAATTACAGTGCATGTTTTTTGACAAACCAGTTTTGTGTTTAAAATTTTAGCCAAGCTGCTGTTTCAGCCCAAGTGACTTCCAGCACGGAGCCAGCAAGATCTGCAGTTGCCCAGGCTGTCAATTCGGAACGTGCTCCTGCAAATGAGCCCGCAGCAGTGCCAAATGTAGCCGTTCAGGAGAACAGGCCTGTAAACCCAAATGTTCAGATGAATGCACAGGGTGGCCCAGTAGTGAATGAAGAGGACTTCAATCGGGACTGGCTGGACTGGATGTACACGTTCTCTAGAGCAGCAATTCTTCTGAGCATTGTATACTTCTATTCTTCTTTCAGTCGATTTGTCATGGTAATGGGAGCCATGCTGCTGGTTTATTTGTGAGTACCACAGTTGAGTATAGCTGCAGATCTGAGATGTGGAGTACAGTGCTAAGGTATAATCCATTTAAAATTAAAAATTACCCACGTGCAAAAGTTTAGACACTGCTCCTTTGCGATAGGGTGTGTCTGTTAAAAAAAAATAAAATTCAAACAAGTAGACAAACTGATACAAAGAAAGAAAGAAGTAATTCTCAAAACACTTTTACAGTGAGTTGGATGCCACTTATACCTGAAACACAATGCTCTTAAATGTTGGTGACATTAATAGGTCAGTATTGTAGAATTTTGGGATGAAAATTTAGAAAGGCTGAGAGTAGGGAAGTTCATCTGCATAAAGTATATACTTGCTTAAACTTCTTGGATATGAAATGGCAGAGCTAAGCTCATGTAAATTTCAAAAATAACTTATGTGATCTGTGCAGTAAATTTTGTTAGGCAGAGTTAAAGTAGTGATACTGTAATGGTGGGTACTAGATCTGGTAGAATTGCAGGGACTTAAAAAATTTTTGCCACGTGTCATAAAGGCCTAAGTGCACGCTCTGTTTCATTAACAAATATTAGTACTGTTGTCATCGCTTCCTTTTGCATATGAAAGTACCTTAGTGATGTAAGTAGAAGTGGAAATCAACAGTAATGCTTGATATTTTGGACTGATGTCATTCACTGAGAGTTTCCTTACACTGTAGTCTCAATCCTCACAAGGGCTGTTCTGTTTTTCTTACAGATAGGATAGTTAAAATAAGAATGTAGACACTTGAAAACATGGTAAAGGCTTATTTAGTTTACAGTGGCAATGTGGTTCAAGCCTTAGCTGAAGTTTAAATTCTTTTTTCCACAGAAAATCAAATTTAAACTATGAAAAATTAATGCCGCTTTTGAAAATTTATATAACTTAAGTACTTAAAAATGGGGAGGATACCCAAAAAAAGTATTCTACATATTTAGTCACCTAATCATGGTACATTACTCTTCTTCTGAAACTGAGGGCTGTGAACCCTAAGACCCTTCTTAACTCAAACATTGAAGAATAGCCATTCAATGTAAAAGTAAGAATTACAGAAAAATAGATGTAACTTTATTCGTTCAAGAGTACTTAAAGAATTTACTGAAGTAGTTAGCTGTAGCAGAAAAATCTTTTTGTTCCTTTCAAAAGAGAGGTTTTCAACTGTTCCGCTTTCTTACATAGACACCAAGCTGGATGGTTTCCCTTTAGGCAAGAGGGAGGCCAGCAACAGGCAGCCAATAATGCAGAAGTGAACCGTGATGGGCAACATGCAAATAATCCTGATCTCGAAGAGATGGTGAGTAAGGGCAGACATGTCTTTTGAGACTCCTATATATTATATTGTAAAGTATATAACACCTGGACAGAAAGTCAACTTTTATGAAATGGAGTTGATTAATGAGAAAGGTTTCAGCGTTGTCCTCAGGTTGTGCCTGCTGCCTAAATTCTGTATTTTTCAATTCTGGCAATTCCTGATTGTCTCTACTTCAGTCACAAACTTTCTTCGTGCTAGTTGCTTCAGGAGGTTGTTCTGAGAGAAGTCACTTAATGTAGAAAGATACTGCTGGTTACCTGTGTCAGAATTCTGGAAAGAAGCAGTTGAATTGCTTCAATTTCTGTTTTTAAAGGAGCGACTTATGGATGATGGGATTGATGAAGACAGTGGAGAAGATGCAAGTGAAGATGGCAATACAGAGCAGCAGCCTGGATTCATGGCTTCTGCTTGGTCCTTTATCACAACCTTCTTCACATCACTCATCCCTGAAGGGCCTCCACAGGTTGGCAATTAAAGTGGAAAAGGAACTGTGTCAGGCAGCCTCAGTAGCCATACGTAGAAGTGGAGCAGATTCTAGAGAGTGTTCTAAATACAGTGCAATTTCTGAAAATTTATAATGTTATCTTTTTGATCATGGTGTACAAAAATGTGTATTTTTTTTTCTTTTGGCTTTCTCATGCATTGAATATTTTAAGCACAAGTGGACTACTAAATGCTTTCTTTATGATTCTTCTTTTTCTGAAGAATAAAATGTAAAGATATTGGTCTTCCATGTTTTACTTTAATTTCAAATATGTGTTATACTGAGGCAAAGAGCTTGTACTTAATCTGCACCATTACCTCTTTAAAGAGCTGTTAAAAATATGAATGTTGGCAGACCTTTCTAAGTGCTGTCTGTTTATCTGAGTAATGTATCTTGTGTTAGTTTGGTGCAGGGTGTGAATTCTTACATGGGATTTGAAACTTACATCATTCCTGAGGGAATGCTGTAAACACAAGGATTGATTTGTTAATGGCATGTTGTCTTCATGCCACAAACTAAGCCACTTCGTTTAAAAGCTAAAAGCTTTTTCTTGAGACTGTACTGAAGTTCGTTAAAGCTGGAGGTGTTTGACAGCTCTTCAAAGACAATTGACAGTGATGGGATAAACCTTAAATGTCTGATGCATACAGTACTTTTTAAGGACAATATAGCTGCTCTGGGGTAAAACGTGTACAATAGTTTTTTTAATAAAAAGTGTTATGGTAACTCTTTTGGATGTTTATATGCATATTTGAGTGCAAACGGCTAAGTAGTGCATCATTAAGGATAAGGACGTGATGAATTTGAGAGTGGAATAAAGTTATCATGGTGGCATTACCAACACTGACTAAAGTGATGTGTTTTTAGTACTGTCCACACAGTTACGGGTATGATCTCAACAGCAGACTATCTGTTGTTAAACTTAATTAACCTAATTAAAACTGAGAAAAGGCAAATGGTGCATGAGATATCACAATGTGATGTCAGGTTTTCGGTTGCTTTCTTTAGACTTTAATCGTAGTCAAAAAGGTACATTTGATTTTGTTCCTAGCTCTGAAGTTATCATGTACTAAACTTAAAAATGGCTGCAAAGGTTCTGTTATACTACAACTAAAGGAAAGTCAATCCAACTTTCCAATTTCAGGGCAAAGTTCTTGAATAGGTCTGAACAAGTGAGAAATAGGGATTTATATTATGCTTAAGTCAAACTGCTGAAGCTATGCAGCGAAGTTTTAAACCCAAAGAAAACATTTAAAGTTTTTGATTCTGAAACATCTGTCAGGATTTCTAGGCCTTACCGAAAGCTGACTCAATTGGAAAAAAAGAAATTCGAACAATGGTTTTAAACTGTTTAAGTTAAATAGAATGTTTTTTGAGTAAAAAAATATTTCTTAGAAATCTGTGAGAG
This sequence comes from Pseudopipra pipra, assembly GCF_036250125.1. Lineage (NCBI taxonomy): Eukaryota > Metazoa > Chordata > Aves > Passeriformes > Pipridae > Pseudopipra > Pseudopipra pipra. The sequence goes on from NC_087549.1 coordinate 108,080,758, forward strand.
GAGGAGAAATATAAATGTAAGTTTTATAAGCATCAGTTATTTTATTTGCTGTATAGGCAGCAACGATGAATTAGTCATGTTTAATTATGATGACTTCCTCCTATTTTTGCTATGGAAAGCTAGTCTCAGTTTACATTCTTTGCTACATTAAACATAAAATGTGTAGACCTTGTCCATGAAATGTTACCTTTTTAGTTTGTCGGGTGGGTCTAACTGGACTAGTATTTAAGGCCTGTTAAAAAAACTTAGATTTTTAAAGGAATGTCACAGGGGGCAGTCTTGGATGTCATAAGACGTATTTCTGGAATGCTTGGGAAGAAGTTTCGTCTGTTTGACCTGTGTGTTCTCCTTCCCGCTTTTACCGAAAGTACATTTTTCTTTTTGTCTTGGTATCTGTAACCTGGGCAGTTATGACCTACCAATATCTAGTTATTGACAGCCATTTGTTGCTTCTTATTGTCATTTTTTAGGTTTCTGTTTGTTTTCCATGCTGTTGGAAGCAATTGGTGGAAGCTGTTAAAAGACTAGATTAAGAAAGCTGCTCTTATGCTGTTAGCCCTGGTTTGGTTAAAAAGTGTGGAATTGTTCCTATTCAGACAAGGATAAATGTGTTGACAGGTTTCACGAGGTTGAAATAGTGAAATAGGAGATCCTGGCAGTTGGCTAGGTATTGAGGGAGATGTTCCAAGAGTTTTAACTGGAACACAGAGCTGGAGCAATGAGTTGAAGAGGCCAGACTTCCAGGAGAACATCTTAAGGTCATCAAACCTCCCGGCTTCCGCAGCTTACCAAGATATGAGCAAGGGAAAGCAAAAATATGGTTACTGAGGGAAATCAGTGAGAAGTAGCAATGAGATATGAAGCGTTACCAAAGAATTGGAGGCAGAGGAAAACTACTGACAGGAGCAAAAATAAGAGAAGGTGTGATGATGAATAAATACAAAGCAAGAATTGAAAAGCAGATTGATGTAAGAGAGGTGCACTTTTCAGAAGAGGAAAGAACTTGATGAAAATGAGTCAGATCAAGTCTTTGTATGTGTTTCTGAGCAATTTTCATATAGAGTTGATGGGAGAGAAATTAAAACCCTAGGAAAACAGTTCCTTTTTTCTTAGTGTATCCTTGTAGAAACTGTTCCATAGCATAAAACACAATTATGTAGTACATGGTTCTAGGCAAAGCTACATTCTGAACTGTAGCAAATCTGTATCATGAACAAAAGGCATGAGGATGAAGGCATTGTAGGATGTGCCCCAGTATTGACATTCTGTCATGTATCTGTACATCACCCACTTCTACAACTTAGAATACAGAAAAAGTGATTAAAATTAATTCTTTCCCTTACCTTGCAGGAAGACGTGATATGACAGATAACCTACATTTAGAGGAGTCCATGTATCTAATGGCAAGAGTATGCCGACATGTGCAATGGCTTCATGATGTGTTAATAAAAAGACATGCCAGAAACAGACCTGAAAGTGAAGCATATTCCATCCATAATACTTCTTGCTGTGAAGAGAGAGATGAGATCAGCAGTGCTGATGGAGCAGGTGTATGAAAAGAGCAAGACATAGCAACTCTTTTGCATTATTTCTTAATATTGTGCTTTGAAAAACACTTTGCAGCCAGTGTATATCCACACATACACCTGCCTTGACTTCTCAACTGCAGTTTACATCAAGTTTAGCAATGCCACTGCTGGCTTAACAGGTTGTCGTGGTTTAACCCTAGCTGACAACCATGTACCACGCAGCTGCTTGTTGACTTCCCCCTTTCTTCCTTCTCTCATGTAATAGAAAGGAGAATCAGGAAAAAAACTCTTAAAACTGATGGACTAAGATAAGAACAGTCTAGTAATTGAAATAAGTGAAATATAATGATGATACTAATAATTGTAGTGAAAAGGGGAGAGAAAAAACCCAAGAAAAACAAATGCTGCACAATGCAGTTGCTCACCACCTGCTCAGGGATGCCCTGTCTCTCCCTGAGCTGCAATTGGCACAATTCTGGATAACTCTCACACTTTATGTACTGGGTGTGACATTCTGTGCTATGGAATATCCCTTTGGCCACTGTGGTTCAGCTGTCCTGGCCATGCTACGTCCCAGCCTCTTGTGCACCTGCTTACTGACAGCTCACGGGAAACTGAGGAGACCTTGATTTGCAATTGCACTGCAAGACATCAGTGTTGTTCTCATACTGAATCCACAACACAGTACTTCCTAGTACCAGCTAATAAAAAGAAAGTGAACTCTAGCCTAGCCAAAACTAGGACACAAGTGTAACATAAACTGGGGAATTGTTGGGTACAAAATAGTGGACAAAGGGGTCCTTATTCTCCCATTGTGAGCTTGCAATCTCTTCTTGATGCTACTGTTTGTTTTGGAGACCTTGACAGGCACAACTGGCTTTCCAGTTGCTCACTGTTGCACATTAATTCCCATGACTCAGAGAAATTATCACATGGTACTCCAGGAAAAGTTTGCTTCTAAGACATCACTACCTTCCTACTACTGCTGCAGCTGAAGGAAAAAAATCCCTAACATTGTGTGTGAGGTTTGTAATCTTAACTGCTGCTGCAAAATCACTGATGCTTCTGTCATCTTAACTGTTGATGCAAAATCACTGATGCTTCTGTCAGATGGTGTGATTAGTCATGTTTTGCTGCTTGTTTCCTGTGGGTCCTAAAAGTCTTCTAGTGTAATTCATTTTTTAGCAGCCTTTGCTATTGCAAGGAAGCAGTTCAGAATTTACCCCAGTGATTGTGAACTCTGACCTATTTTTGTGTATGTTTAGGGCAGTTGGAGACCCAACTGCAGCCCAGTTGGGTATACCCTTGTTAATAAGATTGGAGGCCTGCATTAACTCTGGTTCCAAAGCATCCAGGGTGATGGGAAAGCTTTGATGCTACAAAGCTTTGCCTGCGGGTGAGGTATTCTTCTTTCAGATTGCAGTTAGTATAGGTGGCATGATGCAAACTGGGAAAGAGTTATTTCACCGCTTCTTGTTTGCTTCAAAGCTGCTGGCTGTCCAACTAACCAGGTAATAAGTAGGTTTCATCATGATTCCTACTCCAAACAAAAAAGATTTGGCCGTTCTGCATGGTGGTGGCTCTGCACGAGTGCCAAGTCTGGAGTACCTGTTCAGCTACTGCCTTAGACAGCAATTGCTGGGAGACAGCTTCTTGCTCTTGGCTAGATTTATTCACTTGCAGCTGTCTGTGCAAGCTATTTATTGCTTTTGAAAGAAGCTGGAGGGGGGCTATTGTAAATGCTTAGCAGTTCAGACTTATTTGCAGGACAAGGTACCCAGTAGCACTGGTTGGAGAAGAGAGGAGCACATACTAGACCTGAAGGAATTATCCATAAAAAGGCTAGGGCTGGCTAACTTTAGAATTTGCAGAGGTGAGCACAGTGTCCAATGGGAGAATGCCCAAGGCACACAGGAAGTATTGCCACTTCTTTACCAAGATTAATTTGTGCTTGCCCTAGAGCTTTATACTTTGTTTAAAATATATGAGGAAATGTTGCTCTGTAACAATAGATACCTTTTTTTTTTTCTTTATGTGTATCAGTGATACTGATGTGATTTCACTGCTTGAATTGTTGTCAGGGCCTGGGATGGTAAAGTCAAAGACATTCAGTTATTCTGTCAAATTATTTGTTTAAAGTTTCATTTAATGCTTTGCTCTGTGGGCTTTAGGGCATAGCTATTATGTGCCACTTTTGTGATAAAGCTGGGCCTAAAATTTTTCAAAGCTGTGGGAGGAGTAGAGGGGAAAGAAGGATTGCATTCCTAGATTTTAATTGAGACTATTCCTGAAATACCAAGTGGTGTTAACTGGTTTTACTCATCCTCATGAGGATAAGGTTCTTCAGTGGAGGTCTTCATTGGATACCTTTTGCAGCAGCTTTCCACTACCTAAAAAGGGGGCTTACAGGATGTTAGGATTCTCACATAGTTTTATCAACTGCAAAATTACTGGTCATTTTTGGAGTAGGGAGCTTATATCAGGGCAGCTGCAAGTGGAATTTACTCTCGCGGTAGTGAGGTGTGTGTAAGCAGGAGAAAACGTGATGGAAAAAGACTTGATTTTTTTTTTTTTCCCCCTAGCTTTGCAGAAATCTAGAGAGGGAGAAGCAAGGTGTGAGGAGAGTATGAGATGGACATAATTGAGTTATGGATCATGTTCAATTTTAAAATCTGGGAGCTTTTGTGTGTGTGCCAATGTATTTTCTTTATGCCTTTAGAAAGACTGCTGACCTTAACTGCTGGTTGGAAAGGAAAGCCGAGACCTGGTCTTTGTGTTAGTTATTGTGTTTGGGGGGGCTTTCTTGGAGTGTTTGGTTTAGTAACTTGGCTGCAAGGTTAAAACCGTAGTCGTGAAATAACCGCAGCAATGTGAAAATGCACTGCTGTAAAAACAAACGAGCCGCTCGTCTAGCCGGTGAGCGCTTGACGCTCCAATCTGTCGACGGGAGATAATTAAGGAAATGAGTAATAGACCAAATAAGAGAACGCGTCATGTGTGTGACGGGGTTAATTCGGGAGGAGCCAGCCCCCCTTACCCTGCCCCCGGGTGCTGAGGGCACGGCCGGGCCGCGGGACGGGGCGGGCGGCGGCGCTGCCCCACCGCGCCGCTAGATGGCGCCGCTGCCGCAGCCGCGCGGGCTGCCGGGGTGGCAGCTGGGGCCCGGCTTGTCGCTGCGCTGTCGGGGCCCGCCGTGGCGGTGCGCTGTCGGGGCCCGCCGTGGCGGTAGCTGTCGGGGGCCGCGGGAGGGCACAGGCATTGCCGGCCTGGGCACAGGCACTGCCGGCCTGGCCGCAGACGGCGGCCCCAGGCTCGCTGGGAGTATAGGGAAAGCCTGTTGTGTGCTTGTCCCGCGGCAACAGTAGCAGGTCGCTGCGGTTAGCGAACGTGCCGAGTGGGCGTACTGTGTTTAAAGAGATGTTTATTTGCGCTTTTACCACGTCTCCTTGCCAGTGGCAAGCGTGGCGTTCACCTTCAGGAGATGGCCGACGCTGCCAGGGGAGGCTGGGTAGCTTTCCCTTCATAAAAAGCACCCCTAACCCAAAGCATCCCTAACCCAATCCCCCCTGCGGAACCCTCGGCAGAGGCGACTTGCTGCACTTGGCACGCAGGCTCACTCATTCCATGAGCCCCGCTTGAGTTAAGTGGATGAAGTATTGTGAGCGAGCTGCTAAATTGCTCCTATTGTTGAAGCTTTTCTCTGGCTTGAGGGCTTCATATTCCAGGCTGTCTCCAAACAACCGTGTCTGTAGCTTGCCTGTTCCCGAGCCACTAGATTCTCACATTCAGATGCTTGTGGTAAGGCTGCTGCTTGGTGAAGCAGTGCTGTAACAAGCTAGGCACCCTGCTGTCTTCATCTGGCTGAAGAAAACCAGCCTCCAGATTATGTGACACAGAGTGGGCTCTGGGAAATGTGGAATCATCAGTTTATTGCGTTGTATGCTAGTTTTCCAGTGCTGTTGATTTAAAAGAATTTTTGTTTTTGCCCTGTGGCCAGAATTATGGGGCGTAACACATAAGTTGCAGCACGAACATTGTTAATTAAGATGATTTTGCCTGACTTGGTCTTGATACATCTTAAATTAATCTTCCTACATACTAATTGTAATGCTAAAGACATCATGGGTCTTCCTAGTGAATAGCTATGATGTATGGATACATTTCCACTTCAGAGCAAGTATTTTTTTTAATTCCTGGAGCAAATATTTGTCTTAAGTCATCTGAACTTTTCCCAGGCACTGCTGGTAGAGGACAATTGATACCTTCTTAATGCTCCTTTGCTGATTACATTTCTTTGGTGAGGGCTGGAATTCCTTTGGCCTCTGACAGGGGCTTTTGAGGCCCTTTACTGAGTGAGGGGATAGTATCTGCAAAGATCCAGTATCATAATATGGGTGACATTACCCTGTGTTACATGACACCAGGCAGAGGTTGTAGCATGTAGAGGTTGTCATTCTTATGGGGTTTGTGAAGTCTGGATCAGTTCTCTGGTCTGATTCGCACTCAGGCACATGAGCAGATCATCTGGTGCAATGGAGGGGAACAGCATGACAGGGCATGAGAGCACCACTCAGCAGCAGCAATATCTTAAGGGGATGTTGCTGTCAAAGATTCTGTCTCATGAGACCATAGCTATTGTTCCAAAGTCATTTTCAGGAACTAGGAATCCAGATTTTTAAGGCACTGAACTGGTTTAGACAGCATCTTGGGTTTGAATTTCGAGGGAAACACATAAGAGTAAAATATAGGCAGAATCCTAAAGCTGTTCATCTTCTTCATCTGGTCTTTGGGCATCATATGAAGCCAGTAAATAAGCTGAGTGGATTTGGGCCTGTTTGCACTGTACAAAGATCTGCCCCTGAAGTTATCTGAGCTATTACAGACATACATAATTTTACTTGTATATGAAATATTTATTATCATGTGTCCTTCAGTTTCTCTCTACCTTGGATTATTTGTGTGTCTACAGCGATCCCAATTTCCTTCCATTTTTCTCTGTACTGACTTCACTCCCCTTTTTCTGATTGCAGTTTAAGGACCTTCCATGTGTAAAATGAGAGACATAGATTAGTGTGATAACTATAAAGTTTGTTTTTCTTGTTTTGGCATTACTTTGTTTCTGTGAGACTGGTGTAGCATAGTGGGCAGTGGTGAAAAACAGATGGTGAAGCTCAGGGAATATGTTGTGAGGAAAAACTCTTGGGAAGGTCTCTTGCTCTTTGCTATGCATTTGTAAACATTCTGAGATGCCTGATGTCTGTTAAAGAAGGAGGTAAAATTTTAGTATTTATTGAAGGGAAACAATACCAGACTTTTTTGTCAACCAAGCTAGAGAGCTTGTACAGGAAATTGTAGGTTATTATACAATAGGGATTTAATTTTTTTTAATAAGAAATATTCAATGGCTATCATTTATTTCCATTCCACTGTACACACCCAGTGCATCTTCTCTTTGGCTATCACAGTGCTTCATACTCCTTTTGGAGCCTCTCTGTTAATGTGGACAAAGATCCTGGACTTCTGTGCATTTTGGAAGTTGGCTTTTATGATGTATGAAAACACTGAACAAGTGCTTGGGAAAATATTTGCTTTTCCCTCTGCTCCGCTCTCTTCTCCTGTCAGTTCCATGTCAGCTCAAAAACTAGGCTTGCCAATGATTTAAATTGTATTGGGGCTATTGTGAAGAATTTGGCAATATGAAATGCCACTAGTTGAGATGGAGATTTTGAAAGCATGTCCCATAAGATATCACGTTAAACTCCATTTCTGTGTTTCTTGGGGAGGATCTTTCACTTCAGGCAATATAATTGCCCATCACTGTGGGTCTGCAGTGTCCTGACAGTACATACAATAGTAAGATCACAAAATCAGATATTTGAGAGCACAAGTAGCATCATTGAAACAGGTTTCAGAAAGCTTTGTTGATACCAGGAGATTTTAGTTTGTCCTTAAGCTGAGAGAGAGCCTGTTGCCTTGGTATCCACAGTGCAGATAATACCATTTCATCTAGCCCTTGTAGTGCTGAAAGATAAAAGAATTAGGTCAAAGAACATCAAGGGTGAATTATTCTGATTTTCCAAGTTTCCTATTAAACTCTGGAGTTTATTGCACTGCTTTCTGTGTAGAATTTTCCATTTTTAAGAGGAAAAATTGGAATTGCAAACATGGATAATGATCATCTCAAATCAATCTGATATTAATTTTATTGGCTGCACTAATGTTTTTGCCCTTGTAATTTAATAGCTATAGTGATCTTCCTTGTAAGGATAACAGACTGACTCACTCTGTATATTCACATAGACATACAAGCACTCACCTGCAATTACATTTATATCTAAGGAGCTCAGTTTGGCAGAGCCTACTGACATATACCAGCAGAATCTGCTGCAAAATGTTGGGATTTTTATGTGTAGAAGAACAATTATGGATCCTACACCACAAGAGAGATTTTTTTACCTAAAATTGCAGTAAGTGAACCATCAGTTGCTGTGTTTCAGTGAGGATTTGGAGCTGATCTCGAAGACAAACCAATAGAGAGCAGGGGAGCTCAGCAGCCAGAGCCATGAGGATGGTGAGAATATGCTACCTTTTTTTTTCCCCAAAGCAAATCAACAGAACAAAAGATAGCTCCTGAGATAACAGTGGAGGTGGTCTGAAAAAGGAGATAGGCTAAATGCCAAACCTGTGGGAGGAGTCCTTGTGACTGCAGAGGTGGATAAGCAGAGCAAGCTAATATCTGCCTGCTGGGTACCTGAGGATCTGTATGTACTACCACAGTGGTAGCTGTCTGGAAGAGTTACCAGCGAGTAACAGAACTTGACCCATGAGTACAAAACCTGAAAGCCTGCGCACAAAGAGAAAAAAAGTGATATAACAGGGGGTCCAGCAGTAAATAAAGCAATTAGGCTGACAGACCTAAGTCTCTGAGTGATAATTCTGGTGAAAGCAGAGTCAGGGAAGCAACCCAGATTATTAAGAAAAGTCTATCTCGGTTAAGGTGCAGGGCATATGTATGTATAGTGTAGTGTATAATTATACAAACCTTTCAATTTTTTAAAAAGACAACTGTAGTGTCAAGGCCAGCAGGGTGTTAACACAAACATGTAATTAACATTGCAATAGAGTCATATGAACTACTGGCAAAGGACCTTGGTGGGATTGCAAATACATTTTGGGAACAGAGATCATAAAAGAAAATCAGATATTCAAAGAGGTGCACTATTCAGGACAGATTAATACAGTTAAAGGTGTTGATAATTCTTTTTTCACAGGATGACAAAGCAGCAGAAAGGGATAACACTAGTCAAATGGACCCACTTTAGTTTAAACATTTATGGGAAGAATGGTAAAAAATAAATCTACTGGTATAATATTGTGATTCTTGCTAGCAGATATTCAGGCTTAGATTTAGAAATGGGTGGGTTTCTGTAATTCAGTTTCATCTGTAAAATCTAGGTAGGGAAAACAGTAGCTAGGATTAGTAGGATCCAGATAGTCTTGTGTCCAGTGATTGGCAGATTTCTTTACTAGTCATTGGTCTAATAGGAGTCATCAGTACTGTAAACTCATTCATGATCAGCAAGGATTTTACCAAAGAACAGACTATCAAAATCAAACCAAACTTCTTGGGTTGACTGAATGCCCATAGAGTTCTTTTAAATCAAAAGGTTGTTACAGAACACTAAGATGTTTTATTTCAGGAAAGCAAACATTGCGAGTAGTAACGAGTGGAGCAAGGGGGACTAATGACCTCAAGGACTTAGGGTTAGAGGCGATTTGGAGCTGCTGACATCAAAAAGTACAGAACTTCCCTTGACTTTAAATGAAGACAAAAGCTTTATAGGGAAGTGCTGGAGAGACAATTGGAACATGAAACATTGTGTCTGGCAGAGCAGATTTTATGGTCCTTTGTGACAATTTATTAGTTTAGATGGTTAAGATAGGGACGAACACAAAAGCTAGATAAAGAAGAGATAACAGGAAGCTTTGCTGACAGGGGGATTACAAGTCTGGAGACATGTTTTAAACATAGCCCTGAGGAGAAGAATTCATATTGAATAGTTCAAGTAATGATCTTGCATAGAAAACTAGCAGTGTTTTTAAGGATGGATTAACATGGGCAGTCAGATGGCAATGGGGTAACATCCCTTCCCCTTGGGCTCTTCCAGTGGTAGGTTGTATGTTGTGGTTACAGCCCTCCTAGCCAGAGCACGTCTGTGGCCAGGCTCTGGAGTACCAATGAAACTTGATACTGACATGAAGTTATGAGGCATCAGCAACATGAAGAGGATGGTGATGTGCTTTAGTGAGGACTGGACTGATGAAAATAGGATGAAATACAGCAATGCAAAGAGCTAGGTGAAGAAATTAGTGAGTAATAACAGGAATTACTCTTACAAACTGAGAGCATCGCCCTTGGAAACAGCAAAGGAAGAGTATGTAGGGCATGTTGCATGATCAGGTGTTCACAAGGACTCATAGGTGCAAAGTAACTAGGAAAAAAATATCTGCAGTCCTGATGTCTTAATGTACCTTGAGTGAGAAATTGGCAGAAGGGAAGGAATTATTAAGTCCACTGTTCAGGGTGCTAGTGTAAAATGCTGTGTACAGTTCCGCTCTCACCAAAGTGAGACCCCACACAGTACAGTTCCGTGTTCACCATAGATAATCTCCAAAGTGGAGTGGTATGGAGGGAAGAGACGCTTGGATGGCCAGGAGAATTTAAATCATCTAAGAAGGTGAAAATGAGGAATGATGAACGTTGCCTTGGGAACACATCAAGGAGATAAACTCTGTTGAGAAGAGTAGCTCTTTAGTGTAAAAGGCAAAACTGGCCTAAAGAGGGATAGATATAATCTCCAAGAAGAGTGGTAGGGATGAAGACCATAGGTAGGTGTAAGGTGATGCTTGAGGAAACTCATGACAGGGCTGAGTTCCCTTTCAGTTCTCTGATCCAGCACCCTCTTACCAGCATGTTTCTTCGGGTTAGGAGTTTGTGAGGAAACATCCAAAATGTCAGGGCAATAATGTATTGATGCAGCAATGCTACATGAGACCAGCAGGTCCAGAGAGGTGATTCTCCTCCTCTACTCTGCTCTGGTGAGACCCCACCTGGACTAATGAGTTCCACTCCAGGGTCCTCAGCGCAGGAAGGACGTGGACCTGTTGGAGCGGATCCAGAGAAGGGCCACCAAGATGATTAGAGGGATGGAGCACCTCTTCTATGATGACATGCTGAGAGAGTTGGGGCTGTTCAGCCTGGTGAAGAGAAGGCTCTGGGAAGACCTTGGAGCAGCCTTCTAGTACCTAAAAGGCACCAACAAGAGAGCTGGAGAGGGACTTTTTACAGAGGCATGTAGTGATAGGACAAAGGTGAATGGCTTTAACCTGAAAAAGAGTTGGTTTAGATTAGATATGGGGAAGAAATTCTTTACTGTGAAGGTGATGAAGCACTGCAACATGTTGCCCAGAGAAGCTGTGGATGCCCCATCCCTGGCAGTGTTGAAGGCCAGGTTGGATCAGGCTCTGATCAACCTGGTCTAGTGGAAGTGTCCCAGTCCATGGCCAGGAGGTTGAAACTAGATGATCCTTGAGGTCCCTTCCAACCCAAACCATTCTATGATTTTATATCTCATGGAAGTCACAGGGCACATGTAAGAAACAAAGTGTAGTTATCAGACTTGGAATCTGTCCTCAGCACTGGAAATAATGTTTGCCTGTGTGAAAAATTAAATTCCTGAAGACACTCAGTTTTATGAACTTTACTTATATGCCTCTTCCAAAAGAATACTAATAGTTTCTTTAGAGACTTCAGGGAGCTCTCATTCCTTATACTGTTGCCACTGTCAAAAGCACAAAATTCCACTGGATGAGCCTGGACTGTCAGAGGCTTAAGAAAAAACATATTGGATGCCAGCAGTTTAAATTGAGTCATGTAGGATCAGAAGTTTTATTCCTTGTGGCAGAGGCCATTATGAAGGATACTGTTAATGTTTCCTATTATACTTCAAAATAGTTTGTTTGGATACATGCAGCTCTCAGTGTCTTGGAAGTTTTGCCTACCAAAATGTTGATAGCAAAATCAATGCCTACGTGCAATGGTTATGACCTTCTATCCTTAATTCACCTGTTATACTTACTAATCTGAAAACAAAGCTGGGTAGAAAAAATGGATGCCTGCTTATTAATATCAGAATGGTAATACTCTTTAGCCTCCTATAACTTAAAGCACTGTGAATGGCTTTAACAAAGACTGTTCAAAGTTTAGAACTTTTAGCAGATGGGTAAACCTTTCAGAAACAGTCCTTGGACTCTGGAAACAGGAATGACCAGTGAACTGCCCACCCCGTACAGCTGCCCATAAGCTACAGACAGGGCTCTCACACTCCTGCCACCACTCCTGCCTGGTTGTATAAGAGCTCTCTTCCCTGGGCATTGGCATGTTATTTTGGAGGCTACCAAGGTGGTGGAGTCTCAGACACAAATAAGAAAAGACATAGATAGGAAAGATAAAGAAACGTAAGAGACAAGAAGGATGTAAAAATGCCATAATGAACTCGTGTGTCTTGAGAAAACCTCTAATCTAATGAGAATGGATTTTGTTTGAGAGATTGTACTGGTACAATTAATTATTCATGGCAGCGACATCGTTAGGATTTCATTTTATTTAAAGGCCTCTAAGTGACTTGGAAAATTGGGTTAAGCTGAAGAGGAGTTTCAGGAGAGAGACAGGGGAAAGCTTTTCCTTTTATTGGTTTTGTCTAATATTTTCTAGATAGCTATTAGAAGTACAAACACAAATTACACTCAATCTTTAACATTCCTACATTAAATGTGGGCATAAATTTGAACCACATAAATATGAGATCTGGGCCAAATGGGAATCTAGATGGCTTTTTGTGGGATGAGTTAGATACCATTTAAGTGACCTACTGTCACTTGTTGGGGACTTGCTGTGTTTCAGCACTGTACATTAACACCAGGCTGTGATTGGTGGCTCCAAACCTGGGTTCCTAATGTCTCATGTGGTGGAAAGAGAGGCTACATGGATTTTCTGTTTGTCCTGCAGCAGCATGAGTGTAGACACAAATGGAGGTTCATGGGGCCGTGACCCTAAAACAAGAATGGCTTTGGCTGAGATAAAGTTTAGTAAGTCTTTCCTTTGCTGCAGTAGAAAGCAAAGGCAGAAAATGAAGATCAGTAGCAGCCAGACCTCTTCATGTACAGTAGCTAAAGTGTTTTGCACTTGACCACACCACCAGGTGTATTGCCCCTATTGACAGACAAAAGCACTTTCCTGGATGGTTTCTCACCTCTCTGGAGAGGAAAACCTGTACACCAGCCTGCGTGGGGCGGGTGGTGTGCCCACAGACAGCTCTGTCATATGGCCCGAGACCACATGCTCAGCAAGGCACAGGTCATGGGAATAAGGCAGGCATTACCCTCCTCCTCTCCCCTTCCTCCCACCCCTGTAAATCCATACCTGATTCACAGATAGGTTAAGCAGCCTCAGAGCTGCTAGAGCTTGTATACTGTTGAGAAGATTGGGCTTTTTTTCTTTAAGACATGGATGCTTAGCCTGGGAACTATGCAGGCGTCTGAGTGTTTAAAAAGTCTGGTTTTCTTTTTCTTTTTGTAATGTTTATTTGTTCCTTCCCTTGTAATTCTCCCTGTTAACTCATGGACATCATTCAGGGACAGATTTAAATCGAAGCAGACAGACTCCAGTTCTGCTCTGTCCCTTGAACAGTGGAGATTTGTTTAAAAGTGCTGTCGGGAGCACACTTGGTATGACTGGAATGCTCGGGGCTTTATTTTTCATTTCACATCACGTGCGAAGTAACGCAGCTATAGCTTGGAGACGTTCCTGTGGCCCTGGTGGTACCATCTCAGCCTTGGTTGGCTGAGGGTTGTGTAAATTATTTACAGCAGCTTTACTGGGGATGCTCACAAACAATGGACTGGCCACTGGGAGGAATGAGGGGGATGAAGCTCATATGGACCGAGGCTTGAGGCCTTGGGAAAACACATTGGGCAATGGCTCTTAAAAATGAAAAAGTATGTCTGCAAGTAGTGGTCTGGATCCAGTTTCAGGCTCAGCCTGAAACCCAGAGACAATCACTCTTGCTTTGATGTCTGGAAGGGTTTGTTTCACAACATTTATATCTAGCTGACACTAGGAGGGAAAACTCCTATTGAAATTTACTAATTAAGAAGACGTTTCAGTAAGAAAAATGCCATTTGTTCTACAATCCGCAAGTGTCATCTTACATGAAAATCCACAACAGCTTCAAGCTCTCAAGTTCTGACTCACCTGGAACATAAGCTGAGTCACAGCAAGATTTTGGCTGGCATGGGTGGTACGACCTAGGTTGGTCTTGAATCAGAAGAAAAAGTGGCAGTTTGCACTGTTTCACCAAAGCTGTGGCTTGCCAGCAGCATCTCCCAGGTGATGTTTTGGGCATCCTGTTGGAGCTGCAGCCTAGCCAGGCTGGGAAGTCACAGCCCTGCAGTCCTCCTGGTTCCCCTGTACTCTTCTGTTGGTGCTCACTGCTCCTCTGAAGTCAGGTGTGCAGTCGCTTCCAAGAAGAGCTAGAGGCCTATATGTCTGAATTTTGGAGTGCCTCTAATTGCTGCTGCACTGTAAAGAGAGGGAGAGTGCTCCACACCTCGTAGATGGAGGCTTACAGAACAACATGGCTACCTAAAGCCTGTGTAGGCAAACACATTTTACTAGTGGTTAATTGATTTCCAGTGAAGAGTTTGAGATGTCTCAGCTCTAGGACTTCTGGTGGTGCTCCCTTGGACACTGTTGTGTTTTACAGTGTATATATCATGTAAGGAAGAGTGGACATCTCTTAATGTACTTAAGACTACTTGCCCTCCTCTGGCTGCAGCTGGGGAGAAGTGGAAATGTCTTCCCACAGTGTCTAATCTAGATTAATCAGTCTGAATGGATGATTGTTTCGGGCTGTGAAGCCTCTCTCTCTATTCCTCAGGGCTCTGCTCTTACTGCTCACCAAGAGGAAAACTTTTTTTGTTTTAACACGGGCTCACAACCTCCCCAAACTTCCAATAGATGAAATGTGGCTGCAGCCCAAGTGTTTATTTAGACTTCGAGAAGAAAGAACCACAGAAGGAAAAAAATCTATTCAAATAATAAGACTTTTTCTGCTGATGGCTTTTTGATGACATTGTTTTGGTGGCTAGACACTTGACTTTACAGTATATAAATATTAATTTGCATTCCCATATGAGGAGAAAATTCAAGTCAAATAAATTCAAGTCAATTTGGTACTCCCATTTCTCTCCTTTTAAAAAGTTCCTTATTATTTTTGCAACTAAGTAGTATGCGTTTGACTAACCATTCATTTTTCCCATGACTGACTTTCGATAAACACAATCATTTTAAAAATAGAGGTGAAAAGTAACTTCTCAATAGAGTAATCCTAGCAAAGAGAATTTCTTGTAACATTCGTTATCCACAATGGTAAATGGAAAGCTTAATACTGTACATGAAAGTTGACTGGTCAATCCTTAACTCATGAAAATAGTTTTCCTTCAATACTGGGTCACACAAACTTGAGTTGCTCTCCCTGGGACTGTAGTGGCACTATTCAAACTGTTGAAATGCAGCAATGCTTTTCTAATCATCCATTATTAAATCTCAGTCATCCAGATTCTTGCTAAGCAAAACTTCCGATGATGCCCTTTAACTCTGGTCCAGTTTGTATCCGAGCAAATTTCAAAACCCTCTTCACTTCATTAGAGCACTGTGTTGGCAGCTGCACAACAGCCTTGTTGTATCAGGGCAGTACAAGTACGTGTTGCTTTACAAACACAGATCCAAACTCTATCACCAGGCATGCAAGGGTTTGTGTTTCTGGGCTCAGTCGGCCTATTAGTCTACTTCAGAGAAACCTGCATACTTAGATCCTATCAACTTCAGTGAGAATGAATACCTCCTTTGGTGTAGATCCAACTTTTTCTGATTTGGGGTTGGATTTTGATATATCCTTTACCTTTGAGTATTTGTTTAAGAAATCAACCCTTTCTTTTAGAAAGATGACAGGATTTGGGAACTTTTACCTCAGTTCTTTGGAAGGAGAAACAGTAGTTCCTTCCACATGGCAGTAAGGACGAACACCACATAATCCTAGGGCAGGAACTGGTGCTTGCTTGGGTTCCCTTAAGGATCCCCATGCTGCAGTGTTTTTAGTCTTTTTTCCCTAGCAATTAGGGAAAAGCCCTTATAAGGATGACACCATGTGTTTTTTTCTCAGAAGAAAAAACATTAGTCAGAAAAACTAATGTCATCTACTAAGCTCTGTTATCTCAGGATGAGCTGACTTGAAACAGCATTGTCTGGGAGAAAGCTGGTTCCAAGCTACAGCTGCTATGAATTAGCACAGGCCCAGCAAGGGCCCAGAGAAAGGCTGTGAGCCTTGTGTGGCTGACAGGAGAAGGTTTAACATTGTTAAGTCTGCAATGGGTTGTTGGGTCAGTTTGGTCTGAGTCAGTGTAAGTGGTGAGTGGCTAGGAAGATCCTCTCCTTGAGAGCTGTGTTGGTAAATACAAATTTTGAGAATATTGAAGCTTCCTGAGCAGTCAGTAAAATGCAGGAGTGCTGTGTAGGAAAGGATAGGTGGAGAGAGCTAGATGCATCTTTTAATGGATGTTGTTCCTTTGTTTTGGGTGGATTGGTATGACTACAAGGGAAATGATCTGTGGCTAAAAGGTAACTGAAAAACTGATTGGCCTTCATGGAGACTGATAGGAGAGAGGGGAGCAAAGGTTTCAGTGAAGAAAAAGAGGGAAGAATAATGTTCAACTAAACAACTTTGATGATGAGAAGGGAAATGCAAAGCTAAAGGAAAAGAGAAATGTCAGCAATCCTAAGCCTGAAGGCACTTGCTGATACTTCTTGAAGGCATCTGGATGTCTATCTCCCATCCCATCTTGATGCCTTGAGTAGCTAGCAAATACTTCAGGTGTTCAAACTTGGAAAAGGACAGCTTACAAAGCTGTGCTGGAGGCCATTCATTCTGCTTCAGTAGAATGCTAAAAAACTTCTTTAGTGAGCTCTGCTTTGGCTGCCTCCTCTCCTGTGAGTTTCATTGCCTGTGCTGGACTGGTTGAGTGGTTCCCTCCTACCTTCCCCATGACTTTTGCAGGCTTGGACCTTCCCCCAGAGCTGGCTGGTGTTAGTTTGACATCATACCCTGGCAGTGATAAGCATGTGTCTGGATTTTTTTTTAAACTGGAGGTTGTTTAAATACATCAGTGAAACACTGTGTACTGTGGAACAGGAATAATAAACTTCTGAAAGCTCTAGGCTCCTGCCTGGTGCCAGGAGAATGAGCGATGAAGATTTTTTGCACTGCAAATCCCAGCACTAACAGGGCCCCTTGATTTGGTCCAGTGAGTCTCTGTATGTGGGTGCTGAGTACAGTAGCATAATTTTAGAGGTGTGAATTGATTTGTCCCATTTTTCCCACCACATGTCCCAGGATACTGGGAGCGGAAATCTTAGCTAATTGTAGGACAGTGGGCACAAAAAAATTAAGTGGCTAGATTTAATGAAAGTACAAGCTCTATTACTTTTTTCCAGCCCTTAATTATTTTTTTCTGCTTGCTTAGCTCAATTAACACATGGGAAGGGCTGGTTTGTGCCTGACTCTCAAATAATTTGAATGTAGATTTCCTCAGTAGAGGTTCTAATACTTTACTATACAGATGGGTACCTATGTTGCTTCCTGATATTGTTTTCCGAGTTCAGCACATAGATCTGTCTAGATTACTGTACATTTTATACTCTTAGCAGCTAAAGGTTTAATCCTCAGAAATAATCCTCCTTCTCAGAGCCAGTTCTTTTCCCAGTTGGATCTCAAAACTGAACTTCAAAGCTTCATAGAAATTTGAAGTTGAGGCCCATCTGTATTATTCTTAGACTGCTGTATTTGAAGTACATGGCAGCTGCACTTGAACTGTAAGCTGCCTATCCAGGAACCAGCAGAGTTTAGGTCAGAGCTCAGCAAAGACCAAATGCTGTTACTCAGCTGAATTTTGTGTTGGAGTACCTCTGCACCAAACTGCGGTCACGGTGGTGACCGTGGTGTACGCGTAACACGGTCAGACATTCCTGAGCATCCCATTTGGCACCGAACACTGTCCAAGCTTTGGATTTGTATCATCTGGGTCATGGTGATTTGAAGTTCCCAGAAAGCCTTGCAAGGTTAATGTAAATCTTCAAACTGATTGTGTACTTTGCTTCTAAAGTGAAAAAGCTGTGTAAAGGAGAATTAGATGTTTTGGAGTGGGTTTTCTTTGTTTTGTGTTGTTGTTTTGGTGGTTGTTTTTTTTTTTTTCCTTTTTCTTTATCTCCCTCCCTAGTAGTTGGGCATGTGCAAAAATATGATGCTCTGACTTAGTGCGAGTGATCATGCAGTGAGTGAGAGGATCTGGCTGTCCACAGCTGTATGATCCCAAGGATGAATGTGTTTTTGCATAGCAATGCCATAGAGGTACCACACGTTCTATGTGAGCAATCTTATCTGGACACTGAAGTATGGCGTCCTAGCTTTGGTTTTGAAGCAACAGCATTAAACCAGACCCCTCTGAATATGGCTCATATCGGGCCATAGTTTGGTGACTGTTTTATACATTTAGCATGAATTTGTGCATGCCCGCACTCTTCTTTGTTGTTCCACAGCAGAACTGCTGTCCAGAAGGATAGCTGCCTAGATGAATTTGAGTTACGTATCAAGACAAAGGTAAATAAGTGCATATACACTTCATCAGATCTGAATTACTCTGTTAAAATATGAACTGCCTCTTTTTGGAACACCCCCAGATTGCTGCTCCTCTTCTAATTTAGTTAACAAAACCATTACAATATACTTAGAGAAGCTGTGTGTTATTCTCCTGGTTGAGTACATACTTCTGGCTAAATTCCTTTGCATGGTTTGTACCCTGGACAGCTAAATGTTTAGTCCTTAAAAATAATCCTCCCTCTTGGAGGCAAATGCTTTCCTTTCAACACTGTTTCCTTCATACCAGGCGAGGGTGGGATTCCCAGCCTCAGGCTGATCTGCAGCTCTAGACTGAAACTAAATACAATGCCCTGGGACCAAGTCCCATCATCTGCAGAAGCTGGGCAAAAGGAAATGTTTCTTGTGTTAGCTCAGCTTGTGGCCACACTGGGAGAATTTGTTTTCACACCAAACAGTTGGCTGATTTCTCTGCTGGGGGGAAAGGAGAATCAAGGACTAATCTCTGAGAGAAAAGGTTGTGCCTTAGAAATAGTCTTTTCCAGAGACTTGGCACTATATTTCAGTGGTTGTGTGTATACAGTACTTCCCTCCCTGAAACGCAAGCATAAATGTTTTACTAGTCGTACACTTCTGTGCAGGGGTCAGGTGAGTTGCTTATATATTTGCTGCTTGTTGTCTTTAAACCCTTGCACAAGTAGAGTGGGGCTTGCCTAGCTCTTATTCCAAGAACATCAATTTTGATGGTCTTGGTGACAGGGTCTGGGTAACTTATGAAGCCTAGCTTGTTTGCAGAGCGTTGCCTACCACGTACTTTTGTTTCAGGTTGACTTCCAAGTTCAAAGAACAACATGTTTAAAATGCTGGTTTGAAAACTCTGTGCACCCACTTGATGATTATTCTTTTTAATCTATTTCCCCCGTGCAGTTCAGTGCTATCTTGCCAGGAACAGCCTCTATTTGATTTGAGTTTTGACCTCCCATTGTGCAGGGAACTGAGAGTCCTCTTGGGGTTCCGAAGCTCAGCCTGGCACAAGTCTAAACACGGAGCCTGTCTCTGTGTGTGGTAACGGGACCGCCACTCTGGGCTTGTAAATCACCACCCATCAGGAGCAGGAGGTGACCGCCCTTCTTGTTGTTGTAGCAAATATTTTGAGTGAAGTTTTCACATCTCCCTCTTGAGTGATGAGAGAGGGCATTAGAGATGCTGGGTTTACTTCTGTGTGTATGGGGATCTTGCATGCCTGCAGGTTTGCTAAGCATGTTCTTTAGCCTTTATTTTCTATTTGCTGTTGCATCTATGCCAGCTACAAAGTACTAATTTCTGCATCTTTATACCCTTCATTTGGAGCACCAATAAATCCTGGTTACTTGTGTTACAGGCAAAGCCTTTGAGGGTGGAAATGTGTCTTCTTCCGGTGAACAGGATACTTGCTAATAACTGGCTCTGTGTCAATAAAAGCAATAGGATGATTGGACAATGTGACAAAATATTTTCATTACAATGCATACTGCCTTTCTGAAATTCCAGCAGTGATTTTCACTGGTTTTGTTGAAAACATTGCTATTACATCTTGTCCATTGTGTTAGAAGACAGAGCTGTATAGTCAGTAGAGATTTTTAATTTTTCAAACTATGTCAGAATTGTCACTATCTTATTAGAATGTAGATCACCGAGGATTTGCTGGGTCTAAGTATGGCAAATAACTTCTATTAGCTACTTTCCACTTTTTGGTAACTAATTTTAGACTATCTTGTTAACCAATGGACAGCATAACCACTTCCAAACTCTAGATGGTACCCTTAAAGAAGAAAATAATCTTGCACTGCATCATAAAAGCTACTCTGACTTGAACATGGTTCTTGAGGTCTGGAATACTGAGCCACAACTCAATGCCAAAGTCCTGGCATTCGACATAATGACTTGTAAGAAAAATGTACATAGTCAAGAGTAAACAGAAGAAACATATGAAAGCTGCAAATGACTACTGCCATTCAATTTGTTGGCAGTGAGTGAAAGTGCCTGTCAATGGCAAAGCATTGAGTACGTGTTGAATATAGGTTCCACAGTCACATCCAGCTCTGTTTGTTTTTCTCTTTTAGGGGTGTATTACTTTTTGCTAGTTGGTATGTATTCAATTTCTTCTATTTCTCTTCTAAAGTCTGCTTAAGAAGACCACAAACTATTGCTGAAAGAAAAGGAAAACTGAGTCAGTTGTTAACATTAATTGCCTGTTGCTTGATATCCTTAAGCTAGTTGCCTAAAGGCATGTATGTGGGTTTTAGAGGATAAGAGGGATTGTGAGGGGAATAAAATGGAGATCTCTATGGAAATAAGATTTAGCTTTATGGCTAAGGAGAGGAAAAAATGATCATGGACAAACTTTTGCTCTTTAATCACTGTCTTGGCCTATCTTGTCCACCAGTTTCTTTCCTTGCAATGACATCACCTGAAACAAGCATTTTCTGAGTAAATCAATGCAATGTCAATGGTAGATAGAATACAGCAGAGCCCAGTGTTATACTGGCATAGGGCTGGTTCTTTGGCCACATAGGTGGCTGAACACCACCCATGAGTTTGTCTGTGCCCCACTGAGTTCTGTGGTCAATGTGAGATGCTCTCCATCTGCACCTGTGGGTTTGGTCTCACAAGGGCTTCTTCTAGAAAGTTTATCAGTCTAACCAGATATCTTGTTTAGTATTTTGGAGAACTGACCCTTCTTGAAGCCAAATCCTTCTGGGGATACACAAGTGCAGCTACAATCAAGACAGCCATAAATGAAATAACACTTCCTTGGAAATTTATCTGGGGAAAGCACTAAACTAAAAGCAAGCTATCACTCTTGTAAATCTATGTGGGTGATTTCACTAGACTTTTATCAGCAGTGGATTTTGTTAGGGCTTTGCCATAACAAGTAGTAATGCTCTCATACAGACCAACAAATTAGCACAACAAATTAGGCAAGTATGCAGGAGTGTTTACTGCCTCAGCTTGAGAGTAACTTTTGACTGTCTTGATGAAACTAAGTGTACAGATATGTTGATTGCCCCAAGCAGTGGCTATTTGCAGAGTTACCAGAGTTATTGGTTATCAGCTCCTTACAGTTAAAGCAGAACAGGCTGTTGAGGTGCTTGGGAATTGTCACTTGTTTTGTGCCACCTACACCTGGCATTCACTGTGAGATGGGAAGTGTGTTGCTTCAGAAGAGGGTAAGAATGGTCTAATTCTGGCATGAACTCTGTCTTTCACCTTCTGTACAGCAGGAAATGAGATTTGGATAAATTAGAGCAGAAACTTTGTCCCACTGCCAAGCTTATGCAGGCAGGATAGTTGTGGTTCTGCTCTCCTGGGAGCTGGGGTGAGGGCAGGTACCATGGTAGACCATAAGCTGTTCTGGGCGGTGTATAGCTGATGCCCTTTCTCATGATGTGGGCAGAGACTTGCCAAGATGAACTTCCTGCCATATGAAAAAATAGCTGTGTGTTTAACCCATGGGGAAGTAAGTTATTGTTAGCTCCTCTTTTGCTTTGAAGTTCAAGCCATAACCAATCCATACAGTCAAGGAACTGTATTAGCTTCAAACAACCTGTAGTGAATGCAATGCTCAAAGGCACATTCAGTTGAAACAATCCACACTTAATCTAACTCTTCCTTCTGGACATATGAACCCAGAAGGTGCAGATGGTTCTGATGTGCAACTGTAAATGAATACCTGGTGGACACCTGTTTGAAAATAGAAGCTTGGGTTAAGCAGAAGTTAAGCTTTTAGAAAGATCAGTGAATTGGAGTCAAATTGCATGTCTTGCTTTGGCTTCTACAAGTAAGTTGAATATTTAGTGTGGCCAAGCACCAGGAGCACCAATCATGAAATAAAATGCCTTCTAACTTGTTCTAGCTAGTTTGGTTAACCCTGACTCTTTCCATCACTTTCCTCTTTGTTTTGCTGCAGAGAGAGGCTCTACTAGTAGTTAGTAGTGAAATGGATCACATGTGCTTTCCATTAAATACATCAGTGTCAGCAATCGGAAGTATTAGAAACCCAGACTGAGGCTGTCTGAATTTTGTGAAGGTCCTCTACAGGAGTTAATGCACTCCCCTGCCAAGTGTAGTGTGGGCCCATTTCAGGCTTGAACCTTGCAGGGGCACACTACAGCAGTTCCCCGAGAAAGCATCTGTTTTTGTAGAAACACAGCAATGCTTTTAGGGACGTGTAGGAAGAGCCTATGTTTAAGCCAGCATTTAACACTGGAGTAGCCCTGGCTTGGGTTTTCAGGGTGTTTAGGGACCTAGTGCTTCCTGCAGGCTCAATAGCTTTGAAAATCTAGCCTAAAGTGTCTTGAACTCTGCCCTAGGTAAGAAAGGCAAAGGTAGCTCTGAAATGTTCATTTTCTGTGTATTTCTAAAATTAACCAAATAAACTTCAACCTAGATAGATCACTGGTTCAGTGGCTTACAGCAAAATGTAATAAAATGAATAACTGTAGGCTTTAATATAATCTCACACAATTATATTACTGCCCAATTACTTTTTTGACCTCTTTGGAGCCATGCTTCCCTTAAAATACACACAGTGTGCAGTTCTCACTGTCCTCTCAGTGTCTTTTGTGTCAAGCAAATTGATAACTCTAGTATGACATCATGCCTCTGGCTCCTGTTTGTAAGAGCACAGCAATGTGAAAGGCGTTATGTGTCTTGGATGAAGGGTTTGGCTGCTCGATGCCTACAAATGCTTGCTCAGTTTTTCAGATTCTAGAGAACTCAAGACAGCTATTTATTTTCCTGAAATCATTAAGCCAATATGACAGTTCTCTTCTGTCAGTGGCTGAGTTTTTTGAAGTCAATAGGCCATTCTCCTAGTAAATTAAGCCTACTGAACTAACTCTGCTACCTCCTTCAATAGTCTATCCAGTCAATCCTGCTAAAAGGCACCTTCACTGACTTTGAGTACAATGGGATATTCCCTGGCTCTGATTTAGGAAATAACTCCAGCATCTTCCTGGTTGTTTTTATTCATGAAAATATTTTACATAAACTGATGCTTGGAAGAGAAAGACATCGACACAGCACCTGGTTCTAGAGAGTCTAGAAAGGGCACCAGAGAGGTAGACTTTTGTCTACAACTGTTTTGAAATGTGTTATAGGATTTTTGTTAGTCCACAGAGAGTGCAGGACAGTAGATCTTGTCCTTGTATTATGCTGATTGGAATATGGACCCATATTTTATGTAGTTGCACAAGGGGCCATAAAGAGGAATTGTAGGTAGTTTATATGGACTGAGTAATCCTGGACATTTTACTTCATCATCCCCAGGGTTAAAGGCTCAAACAAGACCTTGAAGGTCTGCAGGATCAGAATTCAATTCTGTATACCCACAAATCATGCTAGGTTTTTTGTGCAGTGGAGGCAGAAGGAAAAAGTACAGCTTGGCAGCTCACTTGATCAGACTTGAAAAAAACCCAACCTGTAATTGCATTAAGGGGTAGAAGCTACAGACTGAAGTCTTGAAAAGAGAGATTTTCCTGCAGCCTGAGAGCAGTTGTATCTCACAAGTTGTGTTTTCAATGGCAACTTGTTTCCAAATGCCAAGTCCAATAATGTCCTAGACATTTCTAGAACAGTAGTGAAGGAAGAACTCTTTTAATTAAGAAAGAAGCATTTATTTTGTGCAAGACATCATTGGAATATATAATGCATTTTATGTTGGTGTGTATGTGCAATATTCCTTTTCAACTTTCAGTAGAGAGCTTGAGTGCTTTGAAGACCTGCATTAAGCCTCATTACTGTCTCTGAAGCTATCCAGCTAAGAGTCAATACCCATAATCAGAAAGCACAAGTCTTTTAGATGTTGATAGGTGGAGATGCCCGTGCTGATGCAGAATGTACTGTTTGACATGCAAACTGTCTGGCAGAAGGTTTCAGGTTCACAGTTTTATGGGTGTCTCAATCCAATCCAGTCTTCTGTGTTACTTTGAAATATGGTCCTGTCAGACATCTCTCCCTGGAAAGGGCAAGACCACTGGTAATGCCTGTCTCTGCTCTGTAGCCACATTACAGGAAGCCATGCCAAGAGATAGAGTGTAGGGTTAATAGGAAGCCATGATGTCTTACTGAAGAAATACTTTCTAGTTCATTTAACTGCTTAAATAAAAGGTTTCAGGACTCTCTAGTTAATAAAGATACTATTACCTTTGCAATTTTATTTTTTGTTGTTGGTTTTTTTTTAATAATCTTTCATTTACAGACAGATGGGATCTGCTAGCATTCAGTGGGTTTGTCTCCCTGGATATGAAAGGAGAGGCTAGACAGGGGAAGTAGTGATAGACATGAACTTCTAGACTGCTGTTGACATTTTAAAGGCAACTGCAAGGCATTGAGGGCTGTGAATATCTCTTCCAACTTTAGCACTTTGCCTTAAAGAATAATAGAAAAGGCAAGACTTGGCAGGTATAGATACTTCAGGTTTCTTAAGACAGCATGTCTTGAAACTTGCTCACTCTTTCCCAGCTGTGAGAGTTCATCTCTTACACTACATGAAGAAAGAAAAAAAAGATTTGAAAAGAAATCAGCAGGGATGATTGCAGTGAAAGAGAAATATTAAATGTAGTTTAGAGCTGGGGGGAACCTTTGTTTTGCAGATTATTTTCTGGCTTTCAGCCTGATCCAGGAAACCACTTCTATCAAGAAAATGAAAGATTAAAGCCAGAAACTTAATTGCTTAAGAAAAAAGATTTACTACCCATGAAGTTCATCGGCATCCAAAATAAGGTCTGTTCTGTAGCGTACACTACATCTCAACCACACGGAAAACTATTGCAGAGAGAAAGAAATCCTTCCATCTCCAAGAACAGGCTTCTAGTTCCACCACAAGAAAGTGATTTCTCAATACCACTGGAATGTGGTTTCTAGTACAGAATTTCTGCTTACAATATTCTCCTGTCATCTGGTGAATTTAAAGAATGAAATTATAAAGGAGGAAATATTTTGTTATTATAGATCAAATAAATTAAGGCCCAGTTAGATGAATAGCTTGTTGACTTATCCATAAGACACTTTATTTTTCTTCATGTCTCATTCATATAAAGTAGTATAAATGTTGCTCTTCTGGCTATTAGCATGTGATGCAACACATACTATGTCTTTGTGCTGTCTAGGACAGTGCCAAGAAGATAGCTCTTCTAGTGCAAAATGGGACAGCCAAGAGGCTTTAGAAATGCCAGTTCAGTACTTCAGTATTTTCCAAGCTGTGCTCTTGTTACTGTGATTGTTATGAGAAAGAAAAGAATACTGTGGGTTTAGCCTTTGAAAAAAAAAAAAAAAAAAAAAAAAAAAAAAAAAAAGGGGCAAAAAAAGCAACCCAAAAAAACCCTCAAACCCATGCAGTAACTACATGTGTTAGGACTTTGAATTATAAGTTACCTTGCTGTGGATTACCTGTCTAGTGGAATAAGGGCTTCCCTTTTCCAAGGGCAGCAAGAGAGGTAATGAAATAAAATCCTGAAGGAGTAGAGGGCTCAGATGAAAGGCAGGAAGGGAGAAGGAAAAGCAATGAGCAAGAGCAGCAGTGTGGGTGTCTGTGGTGTTCAGTAGCTGTAAGGTAAATTTAAGTCTAAAAAGGGGGGTTCTAGACTCCCAGTCCATACACACTCAGCCATACTGTCTGTCTTCCTCCATGCACTGGGAGGGAAGGCAGTGATTGGGCTCTGAGGGGAGTCGGCTCCATGATACTTCCGTCGGGACCCTCTGAAAGATGAAGAAAAAGGGGGAGACTGTGCTCAGTTCCTGTGGCCATGGTTCAGTCCTGACAAAAATGGATCAAAAGCTGTGCTGAGATGAACTGATAGTTTTAATCAGTGGAGAACCTTGTCCTAAGGAGGTTTCTGTGTTTTAGAGTGTAGTCAACTTCTCTTGTGCCTGTCACAGTTAGATCACCAACATCCTTTTGGTAACAACCTTTACTAGAAATGGGTAGTTTGGAGAAAACCCTGAAGTTGGTGCCAGACCAAGGCATCTGGTTTGCTTTCACATGTCCAAACACCAGTAATACCTTTAAAGCTATCTGCAGGCATGTAAAACACAAAAACGTGCCAAATTATATACATTGGAAAGTGGTTGCCAAGAAATAATGACAGTAATTATTTTCACTGGCTTTTTATTTTTTTTGGCTTGTCCACATCTGTGAGCCCGGAAACAAGTCAAATCTGGGCAATATGTGTTGGAATATGAATTTCAGATTAACCACCTTCTCAGCAGCCCTCTGGCAACACGCTTGCCCCAATGGCTGGTACATATTGTGGTTCCACTGTGGACCACACAAATCAGGAGTTGCTGCAGAAGTTACCTTATCAAAATTAACTTGGGAACAGGGTCTTCCCTGAATGGGAAGACAGAGGACTGCAATCCAATTTAAAAGTCAAGCATAGAATTAAAAGTATTGTCAAGTACCTCTACCTTCTGAATCTTTTATTTCAGTATTCATTAGCACAAATGGTTGCTCTCCCCTTTTCCCAGCTCAGCCAGACAAGCCTATGTGCTTTGTAATTAACAGGCTGGTGTCTGGTGGCTGAAAAACTCAACCCATCTCACTGGTTTATTGTTTCAGAAAGGCTTAAATTTGAAAAAAGCATAAACATCTGGGTTGCATTCCTTAAGTATCCTCATATATCCTGAGTTGAGAAGAGCAGAATAGTGTGTTGGATAAGCTGGCGTCTGAAGGTTTAAAGACTTCTGTTTAGTGCTTTGTAAGATATAACTTGGCATTTTGTGGTACTTTTCAAAGAATGTATTTACTTCCGGGCCATATTTTCCTTCCTTCCTTTGAAGTTTGTTTCCAGGTTTTTGATATTGTTGTGATTTAACTAGAGAACTGGTCTTATTTTTGAATGTACTAAATTCTTCTTTGGTTTTATGCCTACAAGTAGGTACCAGGCATTTAAGTTAAATGATCAAGCACCGCTGAGGTGTTGTTTTCCTGCAGCCTGTTAGCTTGTTCATCAAGAATTCAGTGGTATCTGAAGCAGCTTTCTTCTTTCTAAAGCTGGACTGAGGACCAGTAAGTTTGCATGGCTCTATCTGCTGTGCCTTTTAAATAGTTTTGCTTTTCACGTGGCAGAGTCGTAGCAGGGGTCCCTTGCTGCATATGGCACGTATGTGAAGACACTGATTTCAGCAGGATCCACAGTAAAATATCAAGGGCTTGTGAGACTCATGGGACATTGTAAAAACAATAGAAAAGAGTGTGTCAAAATGCCTCCATGTGCAAGGCACATACAAAACTTTCTGGGGTGTGCAAAGTGTGTGTTCAGCGTAGTACAGGAGTCAGGGTAACATGGTCTCCTTCTTGGACCGCACCAACCTTTGCTGCTTTGCAGCCAGTGTGCTGGGAAGCATGTGACTTGGTGGCATGTGCAAAAAACCTGTTTTCTTTACCCCTCCTCCCTGTCCCAAACCATTTATTCCCCAGTATTTAGCTAAGCATAACCTTAGTTTCTGTGTTGTTTGAAGTGAAAGTGTTCCTGTGTGAGTTCTTGGCTCTTGAAAGCAGTTGGCATCCTGTAGAAAAGTCTCATTGGATTTGTAGACACTGTGAATTTAGTACTCTGAACACGCAATAATACACCTTTCCTGGCATAAAGAATAAGGTAATTGAATTCACAGGAGAAAAACATTAGCGTAGAGCAGATCATGAGACAGGATGAAGGTTGAGCCAAGTCTACTGATGTTTACTCCTGTGATGTGGTCACTGTGACTGATGACAAAGGTGCAAGAATAGACATCTGAGATCAATGACAGGCTGACGAAGAAGCTCCTCTGTTGTATGCTGCTCTGCCATGGGGTTCTTCTAAATTGCCTGCCTCTGTCAAACAAAAGATGAAATAAGTACATAGAGCTTGCTCTGGAAAGACTCCCTCTATCTCCCTAGTACTTGCTCAGCATAATTTTATTAACAGGAAAACTATTTTCCAGTTAGTCAGCTAAAAGTTCCTTACTTGTTTATTCCATTCAACTGAACCATGGAGGTCTAGGGGGAAAGTTCAGTGCTATGTTTGGAAAACAGAATGTATGGTCTTTGGTTCTGCTAACAGAAGACTGGTATTTAATCTCTCTGTCCTGTCACTTGTGTCAAAAATAAGACTTCAAATTGGCCCTCAAGTGTGTCGTGAAGTGGCCTGCTGAAAAAATCTCATAATTTCTCAAGGATTAGAATAATATGTGGCTGACAGTTTCACTTTAGCCTCCATTTACTGGGCAATTTGGCTTTGACTAAATTCCCCCTGCCCCAACATATCACCAAAGTTTCCCACAATTCAATCTGTTACTGAAAACAGAGTTACTATTTCCTTCTTAGGACCAGTGGGGTGCAAGCCTGGCTGAAAGCCCCCCTGAGAAGTGGTAGCTGCAGTGCAGCTCTCTGGCACAAATTTCTGTTGCTGAGGAAAAGCCTCAAGAAAAAAAGGGAGAAATGCAGAGATACCTTCTGAGTCCTTTTACACCTCGATGAGGACTGAACCAGAAATGCAGCCTGTCTCTCCCAAAGAAGGAAGTTTGTTCTCCTGGGCAAACAGCTTTAAGATTCTATTTTGTATTACTTTATGAAATTATGAGTCCTTGGGTATCGGTTCTATTTAGGTGAAGCAGAGACATCCTGTGGCAGAACTTGCCTTCTGTGGCTCTGAATCAGCAGGCTATGAACATCTCTCTTCTCTGCTCTTGAAACCTCTCTGGGAGATCAGAAAGCCACAGGCCACTTTATTCTTTGGGCTTGGACTATTTGCCATATCAAAACTAGTATGGACTCTCTAGAATGGAAAAAATGGTCTTCAGACCCCTGTTCCCACTAAGGAATGGGGAGGCTTGTTTGTGGAGTGCCTGCCCTGGGGCAGGGACTGCTATGAATCCCCTCTGATTTGAAGGGATCACGTGTGGACAGCTGGGGAGTTGCAAGGATTCCCAAGGGGTCTGGGAGCTCCAGGAGGCATGGCAGGATACTCCATTATGGAGAAATCGAACTGAAATGTTCACTAGATGAAAAAATAAGCAGTTTCTTCCTTTGATATAGTATATCAAAGCGGTAAGGTTTCACACTGGAGGATAAAAACACTCTCAAAATGTCATTGCTTGCAAGGAACAGAAACTTTAGGGCAATGATGCCACAAAGACCCTAGAAGACCAGCCAGCTACGTGCTTGCACTTCCCCTTGGAAACACCATTGCTTTCTAAAACGTTCTCAGACTAAAGCTTTTAAGGCTTTCTCAACGACTGCAGACCTCCCTGTAGCTGGGCTCTTACCAAAGAGGTTCCTCGGGGCTGGAGGATACAAAGAGGGCTATCAGATTTCTTGGTCATCTTGAAAAGGACTTGAAACCTCATCAACAATCCCCTTTGAAATAGTTTAGGAACAGTGATGACCGATGTTGTGAAAAATGCCTGTGGTGACTGTCCAGCTGTTGTTACACAGCACCTGCAAGGTTCATGGATGGGAGGTACTAGGAGAGGGGGTTGGAGAATTTGAGGCATGAAGAAAAGATATCCTAAGAGCTGAGGGGTTTGACTTCACAGACCCATATGTTTTCATTTATACTTAGTGGTATGCCTGTGCAAAATATTTAAAAATGACTTTGTAAGGATTGAATTGATTAAACAATGGTCAAGGCAAGAAGGAAACAGGCTTAGTGTATGAACTAGAGCAAGGTAAGGGAAACTGCTTTTAAGTCCATTATTTATGATATCTAACCATAACATCATGAGGTTGAATATAACGATTATCTTATTCACTAGCAGTGCTCATCTGGTACCTGTGATGTTGCTTCTGGCTTGAGTGTAGCCCATTGCATGCATTGGCTACCTGTGGTTCTTTTAGTGAGGGACAAGGGTCAGAGGATAGACAAAAATCAAGTATTCTTCCCACTCTTTAAGTGTGTGTTACCTGATGTCCAGTGACCACCCCAAAATGGATGTTACTTCCAGCATTGGAGGTGGGCAGCTAGAAAGTTGTCACAAATCTGAATGCAATAGTGGAAAGTGGAGCAGCCTCTGCTATGCAGAGAAGTGGTTTTTTTCACAAAAATCATCACTGGCTCAAGAGTGGACTAAGAAAAGCTGTCCTCTGGACTATGATGTGTTAAACACTTGTAGTCTGAGGCTCTTTGGCAGTCTCTGGCTGATGTTACCCGCAAAGGCCCCATTGAGCTCAAGTGGAGCAGGACACCACCCAAGAGACAAATGGATCATGAGTGGCCTTTCCTGTGCAAAGCTCTGGATGTCAATGCCTTGCAGATGCTATGGAAGAATAAAACACAGGGCCGTAAATGGAAAAGCAAGAACATTGTGATGTAAATATGGCTGGAGTGGAAAGCCTTATCTATAAAGAAATAAAAAATGTGTAGTCAGCTTTGCACTAGACAGCTCTTGGAACACAGGAGAGCTGTGAAATGAACACCTGGCTAGAAGAAAAGGTCTCAGACACGATGGCCACTGGCCAAGCTCCAGCATGGGAATGAAGACTATAAATCAGAAAACTTTCTCACTGATACCAGTGCCTGCTCAGGGTCTCGGAAGCATGCATCTCCCTGGATTGTGCAGGCATTGCTGATTGCGGTGTAGGTGGTCTGAGGCTCTCATTGTTCCTCCGATTTCTGTTGCCTTCCTCCTGGCAAGCAAGTTGGGGATTTATGGTGGGAAAGCAGTCCAAGAAACGCTGCTAAACCAGCATGGGAAGCTTTCCTCAAGGCGTGATCTTTGGACCAGCACGACAGAGGCTGGATGGTAAAAAGACCTGACTGCAGCTTGGGAAGCAGCTCTCCCCATTTCCCAGCCCATGTCCACCACATGCTGAGTCCCTGCTCATCCTGCCTCATCTCTGTGGCAGCACGTGACAGAGCTGAATCCTTGTGGAGCAGCATTTTTTAAAAAAGTATTTTCACCTATGCTGGTTGCAGGATAGGTTTATACAAGATTGATCACCTTTTTATTTTGGACGATCAGTGTGGGTTTTATCCTTATGAAGAAAATAATTGCTGTCTCCAATACAGCAGCAGTGTTTTTGTGCTTCCGAGCTGGTGTGTGAAATGGAGGAGAAACAAAGTGCAAATCATCAGCTCTAATCCACTGATCAAAGGCAGTCACATTTATACAGGGAAACAGCTAAGCGAGTTCTTCCATTCCTCCTGAATCTTATGGAAGTTTTACTGGATTCAGTAAGACCAGGTCAAAATTATTGTTATGGTGAACGCTTTCTACCTGTAATATGCCATTTAAACTTTGCCTAAAATGTCATAGTTCCCTAGGCTTACCACTTTTGTTTCTTATTTACATTGAAATATTTTGAAATGTATACATGGTCATTCTGAGACTTGGTGTCTGTCTATAAGGTATGGTGTGCAATTTTGCAACCTCAGTTTTCACTGTCACCTTGACTAATAACAAGTAGCTAAAATGATTGCATCAAAATATCAAGTTTTCAAGTATGCCAAAAGCCAATTGAGGATTTGTTCTTCTTTGTTCTTTGTCAAAAAATGGAGTATAAAGGCTATATAGGTAACTTCAGTTCTGGGAAAGTGACTGATTTAATTTTCTTTACCAGCACAGTTCCCATCCATAGGCAAATAAAAAAAAAAATAAAGAAGACACGTTGGTGATTAATTCACAAGCAGGATGCGAGCAATCTGCATTGTTTCCATGCATTAGTCAGCTAAAATACTCCTAGCAAATCCTATCCCTTTATCACTCTAATCCTTCAAGTCTGGAGGGAAAATGCAAAAGCATGTTTCAAATGGAAAAGCACCCTCAGCCTCTCTCCTTGTTAACAACTTGCTTTTCAGTCTGACTTTGTCTTAGGGCATTATTTGGCTTAACATTGAGTTCCCATTAGTATATGCAGAACAGACAATTCAATTTGCCGTCTCTGGGGTCCCGGCTGACAATTATTCCCCTGACACAAAACAAATGGTTTGGTTTTGTGCATGTGAGCAAGATGCTTCCTACCACTGTACTTTCTCCAAGAGAATTGTTCTGTTGCTCTTTGTTTTGGAAATACTAACTTTCGAATCTGGGAAATCAAACCACCATGGCGGCGTGTTGTCTCAGAGAAGTCATGGGCTGTACATCTGAAACACACTGCTCTTCTGCTAGAGATATTAGCTTTGTAAATTGTGTTCTTGTTTGCTTTATTCACTGTTCTTGCTAAAAAAGGCTCAAGAATCAAAATCATGGATGTTTTTTGCCAGTAAAATATATTTTGATGGTTTTGCCGTGGGACACAAAACTCTTCTGTGTCTTCATCTGGCAAAATCCAGCACTGCAGCCCAGTGCTTGAACCCTGAGTCTGTCACACAGGAGTGGGGAAGTGGCTGAGAGGAGCAAGCTCCAGGGTAGAGGCTCCTTCAAGCAAAACTTCAGCCTGGGATCCCTGAGGGGGATAAGCAAAGAGAAGCAAGACCTGGTGCACCAGGTGGGGGTTTTGCAGAGAGTTATCAGTCAACAGCTGTAAGCCCAGACTCCTTGCAGCTGATAACAGATCTGCTCATTCAGCCTGGCTGCTCATGCATGGAAAATCAAAGAAGATTGAAGTCTGTTTGGGGCAGGGGGAGGGGAATGACCCAACCTTCAGTAAGCTCCAGACTACCACAAAACTATTGTCAAGACACCATGTATCTTGACCACTGCTTTTAAAGGTGCCTCTGCTGGTTATTGATCTGTGACATAGGAAGTCCGCTCACGTCTTGTAGCAGGAAATTAGGAATATCTATATTTGGGGTTTGTGGTTCAAATTCTTGATTGGTAGCAGTTGATAGAAATATTGATATTTCTCAAACTATAGTTATTCACGAGCCCATGTTGTCTTCAGGCAAACTAGGGAAGGATGGAATTCCAACCTACTTTTAGCTGGCTAACACTTTCAGTTTCTTTTTCTATCAGACACTCCCTTGTCTATAAGGGAGTGCATGCAGCATTACAGCTGGGCGCAGAAGAATTTATAAGGTTTTTAAAAAAACAGATTTCTGCATCTATGTCTAAATTGTTATAAAACATATGTTTCACTCTTGCAACCTTTAGGCTACCAAGTACTTCCATGCTTGGAGGTACATAGTGGCTGCAGCCAGACTTGTGTACAGCAAAGATCCCCTCTCCTCCCTTTTTTTTTTATGGTAAGGAAACCTAGGTACATCCCAGAAGCTGTTGCTGCTGCATCCTCTGAAAAATTCTCAGTCTGGGCGATGGAGGGGACCAGGAACCTGAAGAAATACCATAGTATATCCCTGTGGGAGTGCAGCCCTTGAGTCTATTGTTGCCCTGGAGCAGGGGAACAGTGGAGGGATCTCTAGTACCCACCATCAATGTGGGCAGGAACAATATGCAAGAACAAGCTTCTATGTAAAAAAAAATACCTCTATTCATCCTGAATGGGTCAGCATCTTAAGAGGCAGTAACATCCAGGACAATGGCTTGGACCTGGAATAGGAATGAGCCTGTTTATGATGAGGATGCTTCACAGGAATCAAAAGGACTAGTGCTTTTTGGGAGGAAGATTTGCTGCTATTTCTGAAAGTCAAACCTTACAGAACCTACCCTATTAACTCAGTAGAGAGGTCTCTCAAAAGCTTCTGGTGCTCATCATCCTTCTGCAACAACTTGGCACCCCTGGGCTAGCAGTTTATAGAGTCCAGAGAGCACTCTCCAGCTGAAAGGCATTAACTATGCAAATGCAGTATGGGTCATTATCATTATGGTCCTTTCATGTTCTTACTCAAATCACTGATGCACCTTCTGTATCCAGCTGACCAAGCAGTATTTCTTGCATTATAGGATTCTGATTCCACTTCCATTGTTAATGTTCATTACTTTCTTGGAGAGCTACAATTTCATTATTAATACATCAGTGTAAGAGAGCACAGATTACATAAATGCATTTCTGAACATTAGTTAAATATTAGTTTTAAGAACAAAATATGCTTCCTCTGCCAACTCTATGTTCCTTCTTGTACAAATACTTCATGGCTACAATTGCAAAAGTATATGGAAAAAGCTTTTATTGACTCAAAAAAGTAGCAAAGTAAACATTTGCTTATCTTCTCCTACTTCTAAGGAAAATCAGAACTGCAAGTTTGAAAGCAGGTTACCATGCATGTTTGAATCTGTCAAATGATAATGCCAGTAAATTTAAGAACTGCTTGTTATCTTTCTATGAGAATCAGAGAGTGAGTTCCTAGTGTCTGATCTGTTTCAGTGGTACCACTTGTGGCTGTGGTGTGGTCATCTGTATCTTTGGTGGTCTGAGTAGCCCTGTCTAGAGAGCTGATGTTTTAGCTGAGGACAGTCTCACAGCTGAGCAGTAGGATGAGAGCAGGGTGACGACTGTACTCTAGTATCACCAATTTCAGAGCTAAAGCTGTTCCAAAAGCTGATTTAGCTGCAAACAGATACCTGGAGCATAGATGTGATGTAGCCAAAACATTGCTTTTCTACAGCCAGACCTGGGCTGCAGCTGTCTGTGGGACTAGGGAGGCTCAGAACTGGGTTTAGTTGATTCCATTATAATAGCTGTTGAGTGCTTGGAGTATCTTGTTGTGTTGACCCTCCTGGGAGGCCGGGGAGTTTCATTATGCTGTTTCCACAGCTCCAAAACCCAGGTAGAGGGAGCTAGGACTAAACCATGACACCTACCTCTTGCGCCCAGAAGCAGATGCCTTGTCATGAACCTGGAGGGATGTCTCCCCTCCCTGCCAGCCTCTGACAGATAGAGATTGTGGACACAGCTGCCTGCTCCAGGGATCTTCTGTCCTGCATGGATTCCTGCTATCGTTTTTGTCCATTATTATAAGTGAGGTAAACTCCAGTCCAGGTCTCATCTCTTGAAACACAGCAGAACGACTGGGCTGCTTTATAGAAAAGGTCCTGTGCTTTAATGCTCCCCTGTCACCCTATGATTTTGTGGCTTAGCATTAGAATTGAACTCAGGAATTATTTGGAAATTCTCTGAGGAGGATTCCTCTTCATCTGTCCAGGGAAGCCTCAATATGCTGCTGCACTTATCAGTTTTAGCACATCATTTGGGAACCTGTTTAAAACGCAAGCTGTTTGTGTTATCTTCTCCATAGATATTCATGGGACTGATGCTCTGGTGCATTAAATTATTTTATACATTGTAAACATTAGGCTGATGGAGCTGAAGTGCTGAGGTCCTTTTTTAATCAGAGGCACCAGATTAACTCGCTTTTAGTCTTTCGGAGACTCACTTACTCTTAATGAGTTTACCATGATATAGGTCCACAAATTTCCTGTCTGGCTTCTTTTGGCACTCTTAGATAAAAATGCCATCTGGGAAGAAGATTTATTGGTTTTGAGATGATGTCCCTTCCTTATCACCTTGTTTTGCTGGCCCTGAGCTCATCCAAGATAGAGTACTTACCTAGACAGCATCAGTTTGTCAGACACAAATTGTGGAAAAATTAATTTAAAATACCTTGACCTTTCTACCCCACTAGGATAGGATTTCTTTTCTCCATAGTAAAACCTCTTACTAATATAAAATGCTCACATATATATGTATATAAATATATGTATGCATACAAATAAATCTTTAGCCTCTTTCTCATATTCTGCTCTGCTTCCACTGTAAACTCTGCCTCAGTTCTGTCATGGAAGGATTTCTGGTTCATACCTTTATTCATTTTACAGGAGTGAATTTGGAGCTTCAAACAGCATCTATTGTTGTGCACTAGGATGTGGATGCCAGCCAGGGCGAGTTCTGTGGCACAGTTTTATTTACAGACCCTCAACTTACTTGTCGCTATTTAACTCCATGCATATGGCTGCGTTAGATGGAGGGATTGGTGCAAATTCTGGGTGAAGCTTGGTTGAAGCCCCACGGGCACTTCCCAGGACATCAGGGTGATGGACGCTTCCCCACTCTCCATTTCAGTGGCTTGACGGGGCTGCAGAAGACTATAAAACATCACTGTGTCAAGATGCCACCAGAGAAATGAGCACAAATAGTCTCTGCTGCAGGCAGTCAGGGCTCTTCCTTGTAATCAAAAACCAAGCAAAGGAGAAAAACTCTGAAAAAATGATTAATGCCTATAGAGCTGCCAGGGCTTGTGATGTGTGCATGTTCACATGTGTTGCAGTAATGTAATGTGGAGGACAGAGCTCCTGGTTAACCCTGTGCACTTGAGCTCTAGCAATAGCACTTAACATTTGTTCAAGACCTATAAAACAAAACAATCCTGTATCTTTTTTTTAAACTTTCTATAGAAAATGCCTTACCCAGCAGTTACATAGAAAAGACAAAAAGGAAATGTATTTCTTGTTCTGTGTGAGCTCTAGGAAAGTTATTCCATTATACTCAACCTTTGATGTTGAGGAATGGGTGTGTCTCTTTTTTGTTTGCCTGAATTGCATTCCTGCACAGTTCCTGGCAGTCACTGCAGAGATGCTGTTCTTTGAGTGATTAAAGAAATACTGTAGAAAAAAACAAGTTTGTGTTTTCAGAAATATGTGGAGAACGGCTTATGCATGAACTGGAGGATGGCATAGAAATTTGCAGTGATGTTCATAGCATTGTTCATTAATTACAATGATAGCAAATTATGATAAGATCTCTATAGTTTATCCAAATTTGCTCCATTGCTCATGGCTGACTAAACTTGAAGGGACTTCTGGGCATAAAAAACAGGCTCTTCTGGAATTATTTACAAAACCCCAAACATTTAAAGATGTGTGTATTTTTAAATGGTGAAATTTATCTCGTGGTAGTGCAGCCATATGCTGGATGGCAGTACAAGGCTGTTTTGAGGAATGTATGTGATATACAAGGAGGGAAACAGTATTTCTTTCAAATGTGTTTTTAAAGTGTTGCCTTACTTTCCACGCACTTGTGCTTTATTCCCATATACTAGTTTTGCCACAAGTTTCTTACAGAAAAATGTTCTTCTGATGTAGGAGACTGACAGTTAATTGGTTTCAAGTGATGACTTTACAACAATTTTTCTTTCCTGGGAGTCCTCATAGCTAGAGAGAAGGGAGTTGACACACAAGCAAAATTAATTTTTGCTTCTACCTCTCTGTACAATTTGTGTTTAATGATCTTGTCTCTTCCTCAGCGCTGTTTTTTACCACAGTGTCCTAATCCAAGCACTGATCTCACTTTCACTTAACGTCTGAGCTCTGATGAGCTGTCAACACTTAGTGCTGTCCCTTTCACTCCTTAGTCTCCCATTTAAGAGTGGAGAATTTGACTCTCTCAGTAGCTCTAGACATCCGCTAAATTTTTACAGGATTCTCTTAGAGGAATATTTTGTAGTTGTTGCCCTGCTAATGGAAGATGTGAGAGCTGCATTTGCCCTATCCCAGCATTCACAAGGGAAATTATCATCATGTCAAATTACATCTGCAGACTCCTGCCAGACAATCCCCTGCCTTATCTTATCTATCTACATTTTTTAATGCCATGCTCATCATCATGGCATCTAAGTGCCTTAAAAGTTTTCCATTGCTTCAGAGCAAAGATACATTTATGGGTGTGTTAGTGGAAAACTTTCCCTGGTTCTGGTTATTTGGTTGATCTGTGTGTGAACAGGGGTGATAAAGGTTAAAGTGAATTAGCGCTGAAAAAGTGACCTTCCAGTGCAACACCCTTTGACTTAACAAACCTGATCCTTGTTGATATTTTATCCAAAATATGTCATATGGCTTTTCCTTCTAGTTATGTTTAGGGATTAGCTGGATTCTGCAATGCTTCTGGCACTGGTGGTGGAGTGAGGAAGCAAGCACTGACACAAGACCTTGCTCTGTTCCAGTTCGTGCTCTCACAGTATTCATCTGCTGTCTTCAGCTGACAGTGATCTTGGGTCTGATTTGAAGCATTTGAGCCTTTTTGGTTGCCAAGTAGATGGCACATTCATTGGAAATAGATCAGTTTGGCTTCTGCATTTGAGTTTTGCTTTATAGAAAATTTGATGCAAAGGCTGTTGGAGATTAAATAAAGTAATTTAAACTGGGAATTGCTGAGATGGCAAGAAGCCGACAAGGGATTTCTTCCTCATTAATCACATTTCTGAGCAAACCCATCATTTATGTCTCATAAATGTTCTGGGATGTCAACTGTACACAACTACTGTCAATTTTTTTAACCTATACCAAAAAGCATAAGAATTTAAGATAAGGATTGAAACATATGTGTGTATATAGACATGTGCTTCTGTGTGTGAGTGCTGCTGGTGCACTTCATAGAGCAGATCTGTGTCTTTAGCTGTTTTACTCTTCTCCACTGACTCCAACTCCTCAGTCTCCAGAGATCTGGAGGTAGTGACCTGGCTGAATCTGGAGACCAGAGCATCATTTCCCAAGAACTGACTCTGAGGCACCCCTCAGCTTTCAGAAGTCTTGTATGGCTCCTGGGATATCAGATCTTGCCTGTGCACTGGCTTTAGTTGCTACTCTGCCTTTCCTAGAGGTCTGCATTGTTGTGTTGTGCTGTGCACTTTTGCTGCCCAGCTCACTGGTAGGCGCAGGCTGTGAGCTCTTTGATCCTCTCCTCAAGTCACAGCGGATCCATGGAGATCCCTATGTGATCTGACAGCTCTCCATGTTTTCACCCATTGACCTAGAGCAGTGTTAGCAAAATTAGCAGGCCAAAAGCAAGCTCTTATTATTTTATTATTTGCAGCCATCTACAGTAGAGCATAATTGTGATGTTATTTCCAGAGCTTCCCTATGAGCTAGGGAAGGGAGGGGGGGGGGGAGCAATATTTTAAAGACATTTTATTATTCTGTCCTGCTGGTGTAGAGATTTCAAAGCAAACAGTACTAGTAAATGCAGATTCTCAAGTAAAAAAGAATAGCTGTCTTGCAGTTAGTTCTTCTATCTTGCTAAATCTTGGGGAAGGAGGACGCAGAGGTGTCTTGATGCCAATGAAAACATTATTCTAACTTGCTTAACATCTCACTTAGCTGTACTGCAGGTTGTTTTCTTTTTCTGTATTTTAGAGCAACAGCAGCTTGCAAACAATTCCAGAGCTTCATCTGCAAGTCTCTGCACTGTCAAAAATCAACTTGTTCTGCTGACATGTTCAAAAAGAAAAAACTCACAATAAAACACAAGAAGAAGAGAGGTTAATTTGGTCTGCAGACTGTACTTCATCCCACTCATACGTGGTCAGTGTAAAGCAAATAAACTGCAGCCATGTGGGTTCTGCTGTAGAAGCTGTTGTGCTGCCTTTGATCTTGGAGAAAGTATGAACCTCCTGGATCTGACTCATCAAGGTTCTCCTTCATGCGCCTAATAAAAAGCATACAAGCCATCCTGTTGAAGTCAGTAAGATTGCCCATATGCCTAAACTTAAGCACATGCTGTAAGTGTCCTGCTGAACTGTTAATGAAGGGAGGTCTCCATCTCTCTTGGACAATGTTGCTCAGACTTCCACTGAGCTGTGTTACAACAAGAGCAGAAGTTGAGAGGAAACAGAGGGGAAGAGAGAGATTTGATCCAGGTCCTCCTTCAGCAGCCATGGTTTTTTGCTACTTAAGGCACAGTTGCTAAAATCTGTGATTGGCTTTGCTGCGTGCTGAAAGATTGCTTCCTCCAAGCTTGTGCTCTAATTTCCTGCCTTGTAATTAGCTCTTCCACATGGTTACCCCAATGTGCACAGCATGCAGTCATATGATGAGCTTATGGCACTGGACATCCTCAGCAGGCTGAATCACAAGGCCATGCATTTAATCCTGCCCGCCGGATCTGCCGGACCGTAACAGCCTGATGGCAGTAGAGGGGACTGGCTGTGGAGAAAAGACCCCTGAGGGCAGGGACTTGGCTGCATTTGGGTAGAAAGGGATTACTCCTGTCAGAGCGGCGAGAGGCACTTCTAATTGCAGTAGTAGCATTTTCAGATGGTTATTTTGAGAAGAACAGTACCTCAAATGTGCCTGGGGGGTCACAGCAGATGCACCAGCCTGCTGTGCAGATCCTGCTGTGCAGATCCTGCTTTGAGATGCCTGCTGTCCCTGACACCCATTGTGCAGGGGCTTCTGCAACAGGCTGCGCTGAGACATCCTTTCCCCCCAATCTTGAGGGCGGGAAAAAGGAAAAGAGGAGGATACAGTGCTCAGGAACAATGTCTAAGCACCTTGCACTGGGAAATCAGATTTCACCCGTGATGATTTGTCCTCTGTAGAAGTGTAGAGGTGATGCTACATCCTTACAAACAGCTCCAGCCTCAGGCACACACCACCATCACCAGGCCACCCCCCTGGCTGCTCACTGCTTATTCTCCCTGATTGTGCATCTGACCCTGGGAGCAGGAGACAGCTACAATTCCCCCCCACCCACCAAAGTGATTGGGCAGCACTGACCTTTATTTGCTCTCCATTGTGCCAAGGGCCAAGCTTTCATATGGTGCAAATTGATACCTCTTTGCTGACTGCTGTGAAAGGCACTTGAGAAGCCTAGGAGAAAAAACAGGGGTGACACGCTGTCATTTTGTCAAATCTGGCTTGGGCTGAGTTACACAGCTTTCTCTGCATAGAGGGACACCAGACTGAAACAGGTAGAGTTTGACTCCAGGTTTCACAACACAAGAATTCCCCTTTCTTTCACTACCTGTGATTCCCAATTAAAATCTTAACCTGAGGAGGCAGACATAATTTCGTTGGATCTATTCCTTCAGATCCCAGGACATTTCTGTGCCATTTCCTTATTTATAACATTTTGTTTTAAACTTTCTGTTTTTAGAAGTGATGTTTGGTGTGTTGGTGCTTTCATGTCAAAACAACTGTGAGCAAGGTGACCTGAACTCCTTTCTAGAGTATGGTAACAGAAGAGCTGATAAACACAAACAAGGTCAGTCTCAAACTTTTGAATGATGTCAGATCAGCCTCCTGATGAGAAACATGAAGAGGGGAAACAATCTGCTTGAAGACACCAAATTAGATATGGTAAAGCATCTCATAGTGTTAGTTTAAAGTATTATAAATGTTTCCACTATGTTTTACAAAATACTGCTTGAGGGTTAGGTACTTGTGGAAGGATGAATGTTATTTACAAGGGTTTTTCTGTGGCAGGAGATTTACAACACAATAGGCAGCTGTTCTGGCTGTTCAAAAGAAACCTGTGGTCCTTCCAAGTAATGATTAGTCAGGAGACATCCATGGCCAAATCTAATACATCCTATCAATGAAAAACACCTTCTTTTAGCCCTGTTGATTGTTGAGAAGGTGAGCTATGAATTGTGTCCCTCTGCCTCGTGCTATGTGTTGTGATTCCATCAGAATCTGCTCAAAGCATCTGCTGACCCGAGGATGGGCCATGAACTACCAGCTCATGGAAACACCATTTAGTGCTGCAAGCCCTGATGGAGTAAGGATGGCTGTCAGGACTGGGACTTGCAGCTGCCCTGGCTGGGAATGGCTTTGTGAGCCTCACAGATGCTGAGGCAGGGGGCTTGAACGGGCATCCCCAAGGGGTGTTGGTGGGGGAGGGTCAGTGTAGGTTGGACACACTTATTTCTTCATCTTGTGAATCCTTGCCTTTTCCTGAGTATGTCGTGTGCCCTTGGGTATCTATTGGCTCATTTTAAGTCCCAGGAAATGTGTTTCAGAGGCACATCATGTTACGGGATAGGGGTGACTCCTTGACAGTAAACAGTGACCATCTTCTTCTTGCCTTGCCTTGCCCCAGTCACAAGAGCTACAGAGTGCAAGGACAACTCCTTCCCTGCCTGCATTTCCAGTCCTTGTTACCTTGTTCTGTGCATATCTCACACATTCAAATATGACACTTCCCTGACAACAACCCCCACAGAGGAAACAGCCTCCCCGCAGTTACTGCTTTTTTTGTGTTGCCTGCGCTGGGTATTTGTTTGCAGAGAGCTTGCATCAACACTCCATACTGCCTTAGACTAAGCAGACTAATAGACTCTTTCAACACCTCCATAACGCTGCCCACTGTCGTAATCATTCAGCGGTCATGGCTCTCTGCAAACAGCAGCACTGAACTCGCCGTTCAATTACCAGTTTATTATTTTAAGATGTCTGGGGAGCGAAGTGCTGATAGCCATATGCCAATACGACTGTGGGCTGCTTGTGAAGTTCCTCGTGGGACAGCGAGAGGGAAGCCAGGAGTCTGAGCAGTTCTCTTAGTCTGATGACTGACAGCATTTGACATAGGCTTAAAATAACCCACACGAGAAAAAAAAAGTCTGCCTCCGAATGAATTTCTATTATGTGAAAACAGCTCAGAGGTGGATGCTGCATTTCGGACTCAAGGCTATGTGTTAACCTACCAGCAATCCCTGTGTTTAGTGGTGCTGGTTCAGGGTGCTTGCAAACAAGTCCTTCCAGTACTGGAGAACTTGTTTGCTTTGGGGTTTCATGAAGCCACCATGGAATTTTTTGCCAAAATTCAGAACTGAAGCGAGAACTGATCCCCACTTTGGGCTGATGAAAGCTGAGTCTTTCCTGGTGCTGACACAACAGCTTTTAGCTAGAGAGGGTCTCACGCTGTGACACTTGTTCTAGGCTGGTTCCTGCAGTGATCCTTAGAGGAAAGGATCCAGGGAACAGAGAAATAACAAGAACCAATCATCATGAAAACACATCTGCTGGGTTCAGAGTGTGTGTGCTTTGTGAAGTGTGGCTGCTGTTAAAGAAAACTCAAACTCTTCTGTGGCACTGGAAAACTGAGCTCCCTTGAAACATCCAGTTATGCCAAGACAAAATAAAGACAGTGGATTTCCCTGTGACTTCAGAAATTTGAGGGAGCCTCCCAAGACTTAATATTAGCTCCTTCCAAAACATTCATACAAAACAATTTATCTTCTTATGACTGGCTTGTCAAACAAGAACTGCTTCTAAAATTCTTCCATTCACTAAGTAACTTCCTCAACTATGTGTTTTGTTTTTTTTCTTTTTGTGTTTACTCCCTGATCTCTGGCTCTGCAATTCAGAATATTCTAAATGCATGCTGAGGGTGTTCATGCTAGCTTAGCAAGTGGAAGGATATGTTGGAAGTTGTCTTCTGAGCTGGTATAATCCAAAGCAAAACATTGCCATTTTATTGGCCAAGATGCAGAATCATTCCTCCTCTTAGCAGGAAGGCATCCAAGAGATAAGAAAGTTAAATCAGACGAGCATAACATGACTGAAATCCTGCTTATACTATTATGGCTCATTCCTTGTTATTGCTGACTTGTGAAAAGGATAAATCTACCAACAGTAAAATCCTTCTGGTAGCTTGCTTATTCCAAATTTCTCTCTTGTGCTGCAGCGCAAGCATTAGAAATAATTCTCTCGTGAGGCAGCTTGGTGTCAGAAACTTACTTTATGTGGTAGGGGTTGGTGCCAGTCCCTGTGTGCAACAGGCTGGTTCGTGAAGTGTGTATGTTTCCAAGTGCTAGGCTTGGAATTGTGGAAAAAACAGAGTTGCAGAATCTGACTAGGGAAATATCTTTTTATCCCTTCATATTCAAAAAATATCTAGTGCCAAGATTTTGATTTAGGAACAGAGTTGACTCTGTAGGAGCACAATGCTACAGAGCCACCCTATAGTGTGGAGGTGGAAGAGGGAGTAGTGGCAGGAGGAGTGGAGGAATGACTGCTCTGATGGGATATTAAGGATAATGAAGAATCTGCTGATGGCAGGAACCTGCTGACTTAGAGACTTTTCTTCACCAGGGTCACGAAGAAAACAAGGTAAAAGAAAGCCCTGAGGAGATATTTACTTAGTGTTGTGTGAGAAAAAGAAAAAAAAAAGAGAACAAGAAGAGATAAAAATGAGTAGGAAACAATATCTAAATGCTTTCAGGGTACCCAGAATCCAGGTTTCTTTGGTGCTTTCTGACCCCAATTCTATCTCAGGCATCTTGGAAGACACTGAGGATTCAGCTGGAGTTGTCATGGCTCTGTTGCACACTGGTGGGTAGGATAAGATCCCATCTCTCAGGGATGTGTGAGATGGGATGTGTCAGGTACGTTTTTACGTGACATGATTTTCAGTTGTGTGTGTCCAGGTATAAACCAAGCAACATGAAAACCATTTGTTGACTTCCCACCTAAACTAAAGCATTGCTGCAGTTGGAGGTTTTAGTGATATGGCTCTGTAAAAATACAGATCTGTATCTCAGGAGTTCCTTTGTATA
Source organism: Pseudopipra pipra (assembly GCF_036250125.1). NCBI lineage: Eukaryota > Metazoa > Chordata > Aves > Passeriformes > Pipridae > Pseudopipra > Pseudopipra pipra. Next base: position 108,125,182 of record NC_087549.1, read on the forward strand.
CATTTTAGATGTTTCTATGAGGAAAAAGCGTACGGATAATAGTGAAATAACCCCCCCCCACTCTGATTCAGGCTAATGAAAATAAGATTTTGTTAAGCATCCCATTCTTGTTCAGCTTCAGCAGAGCTTTGCTTTGTGAGTAGGTTTGGAGATGCCAGGTAGAGGTACTGAGCAAGTAGCATTTCCTATCTCAAAAAATGGAATAGATGTTAATAGATTTTTTTTTTTTTGGCTAGCAAATGTTGAAAAAAATAAATCTTCCTTGCTATGCAATGAGGAGGCATTAACAGGTATGGGAAAATATCTACTAATATTTTCATAAAAAGCCTGTTGCAAGCACACACCTATCTGTTTATGTGCCCTTGTGTAAACAAGAGGACACACAGAAACATAAATAGAGGGTGACATTAATGCACAAACATACTTCTAGAGACCTCAGTAGGAGAGATGAATCTGCTTTGTACTGAAGAAACCATTTGGGAACTGAGGTAGTCATACTTTCAACTCAGTGAGTGGAGATGTAAACTGGAGAGAGCTCAGATGGCACAGCTTGCTTTGCAAAGCATGATGCAACTCACTCTTTTGAACTGTGAATGTCACCAAAGTGCATTAGCTGCATCTGTTCAGCAGTACCACCTAATAGTACAGTGCTTTGAGGAATGCCTCTTCCTTTCCAGGCTCTGGCCAGGAATCCGTGCTGTGTGGACTGCACGTCTGACTCCCAGTGCTATTATTTTACATGGAAACAGGGCTGGAGTCCCAGGTTTCTCAGGGCACAGCAATGAAGCCAAGCACTTGCACAAAGGCAGAGGTTTGAGTCATATTCAGAAGGTGCAGGATGTAACTCGTGATGTAATCCCCTTCATTTGTATCTCTCTGTAGATAGCTGTGAAAACAACACGTCTCCTGCACATATTACAGAGGTACCTTGGAGAATTATACTATGGCTCGGTGGCAGAATATTTGGATTGCTTTTTCACCTTGCATCATTTGAGGAAGCTGCAGATTGTGTCCCTGAAATAAGATGTGAGCATCCAACCTCCAACTGCTTTTTCTCCTGCCCGTTTAGCCATTCCTGTCGGTGCGAGGAGGTGGCCAGCCAAGCATGTCTGTGCATGCAACTCTCTCCACTTCAGCGGGATTACATCTGGGGATGAATTTGGCTTGCTGCGCTTGCTTGGAAGGACCCAGAGGGTAGTCCTATCACATCTCATGGTTCCCACCTTTGGCCAGTATTAACAGCAATCCTTGCACAGTCAGCAAATTCTTCGTGAGGAAAGAATCCGCCCTTAGTCCACATGCATATTACAAAGGGTGTTTTCGGCAGCGTGCAACTGTAATCAGTGGAGCTCAGCTTGGCAATTTTAATCCCCTGCTGTCTAGTTTGGGGCTGCTTGTTATGCAGCCAGCATTCACTCAACATAATGGTTGCTACCTGCCAATGTGCTTTGAGGGATATTGTTAGCATTAAATTTGCCATTTACATTTTCATGTTTGACATAATTGAGGAATGAATGCTCTTATGAAAATTAAACTTGTGGTCCTCCTGGACTACTGTAACCCTGTTAAAATGTAATGCGATTCTTGATGCGTCTTCTTTAGGTTTTTATTAAATAGAATATCCGTATGACTAATTCCCCTGGCCTAAATGTAGGCTGAGAAGGAACATTATTGATAGGGCTGAGCACAAATGGCCCTCTATACTCAGCCTCTAATGGCCTAATAATGCATTATACTTGAATCAGAAATACTTTGAGTTGTAGTGCTTATTGCCATTATTGAAAACACCTGGATGCTCCATTCATCAAGGTTACATCAAAATGGGCCCATTTGTTTATTAGTCTGTCAGTAAACATCTTTATTTAGTTTCATGTTCCTCTCCTCTCAGTAACATCGGAGAGGACAAGACCATGTAGTGTATCTTTCTGTGGTTTGCTGTTATTAGTTTTCCCTGAAAAAGAAAGATAATGAAAAGTTTGGATAGCTTCATAAAATAAAGATTTTTCTTGGATATTGTTCTTTTTTTCCTTTCCCTTTTAGAAGAGGAGGTTAAAGAAAAGCCATTGGGTATGTAGTCAGGATGACCAAATTGCAAAATGAGCAGATTTGCCAGAATGAGATTTTAATGCATGTTTTATGGCAGGCAGCCTCTGGAATATTTTGCTTTCACTGCTACAGCTCTGCTCTGACTGGAGGAGTGTGCTATGCAGAGGGTGAGGATGCTAAGGGATGGGTACAGCTCCTGGGCACAGCCAGTGTTCACAGGCTGTCATCAGGCACAAGGGAACCTGTGCCCAGGCAGGCATGTTATAGGATTGAAGCCATGATGTAACTCTGTAGTTCTATCAACAAACATCCTAATTCATTGTAAGCATGTCACTTAAGAGCTTTTGCCCCTCTTCCTTCCCCCACTAGTGAAAGGATGAATCAATTTATGTTTGCCAAGTGATTTCAGGCTGGCAAGGACTGAAGAAGGAGGTCTCATTTTCCAGCTAAAGAGGAAAGAGCTTTGAAATATTTTGGCCCTGCAAAACCCCATCTTTCTCAGGCTAGCTGAAATATTTTTCCTTTGTCAGAAAATGTTAGCTTTGACTATTTATTCAGGTTTTCTTCTGAAAGGGGAAACTTTAAATATGACATTTTTGATTGCCATTTCAAAACAGAGAGAAGATTAACATTTGAAAGTCAAATATTTCTTTCTTTTCTTTTTTTCCCCCTCCAATGTTTTGCTTTGACATTTCCCAATCAAAATTCTTCAGAATCTGCAGTTCTGAGATCGTAGCTGGAAATTGATGCAGAGCAGACAGCTCCAGCACCACTGGGAGGTGAACTGAGCTCCAGCTTAACCCGAGCTTTTCTCAGTACAAGCTGGACAAGAAAGTATTATTTTTGAGAGTGCCACAATACCCAGCGATTGATGCCAGCCACGAAGCATTTGTATGTTGGCTGTTAACACAGACACTGTCATGCATGTTACTGGCATTTTTGTTGATGAGTTTAGTTATACCACCTCAGCCCTGATCCCTGTTGCTTAAGTAATCTGTCCTGTATTCTCGATCTCATGAAACCTGGTCTGTTCCCAGATCTGTGGTTGCACTGTGGCTCACGCAACACTGCTGCAGCCTTGGTGATCAGATCCACCAGACAAAACTTCTGGGGGAGGGGGAATGGAGATGTTACACTGTGTGTGTGTCAGTAGATTATATGAAACATTAGAAGACAGAGGCTTATCTGGTCCATTTTCTATGTAACTTTAAGAATATGGCTAACCTAAATGGGGGTCACAAGGGATTGGCTAGAAAATAACTGAATTTTAATTTCTGATTTTTTTGCCCTTGCCATCCTAGACAGCCAGCAAGGAAAAGAGTTAATGTTTCTGTGGTCTGCTTGCAGAGGGTTTGTTGCTGATACAGCTCGGTGTGCCAAAGCACTGATTCCAGATCATGTGCCTGCTGCTGGTAGTAATGAATAGCTACAGTTGGTGTTTGAGGTATTCAGAAATAACAGGGCAGGTCAGTGGTTGCTTTTGATGCTTAAAAACCATCGTTTTTGTGCTGGCAAGGGCAACTTTCCTGCCCTCTTCACCTGTGGGCTCCTCAGACCTGTGAAGGGGGCAGCAGTAAACTTGCATTCCCCAGGGCATCACTCTTCTGTGAGAGACCAGGAACCAGCCTTGCAGGGGGGATGATAGCTGCAGTTAAATGGGATTACCACTGAAATGTGCGATGTTACCATTTGCTGATGGCTTGGGTCATGGCTGTCTGGAACAGGGTACTATCAGTTAGAAAAACTGTTTGGCAATTTTGACATCTCTTTGAATTTATTCCCTCCCTGGATTAAAAAACCCCAACCAAACAAAACCCAAAATCAAACAAAAATGAAACACAACCAAACAAAACCCCCCAAAACCCCCAACCAACCCCCCCCCCAAAAAAAAAAAACAAACCCAAACACAAAAAACCTCCACCAAACCAAAAGGAGTAATAGCATTTTCCCCTTTCACCAGGGAAATAATAATGTGTTCATGACAACAAATAAGAGCAATGCTGAGCTGGAAAAGAGCAATGCTGAGTTCCATATAGGGTTTGGAATTGCATGTGAGCTAAGGCATTGGCCCACACTTCGGATCAAAAAGAAACATGGGGTTGGCGTATGCAGTGAAGCAGGGGTCTGGAGCTGTGGAACCCAGATTAGGTCATATATGGATACAGAGCAATTCCAATTTGAAGTAACTGAGAAACACTTGCAGCCTGGAAGGCGTTAGCTGGTGTTACCAAAATTAATAGTAACTTACTCTTACACCTTCTTAAACTTACACAGAGCTTTTGGAGAACTGTTGCAGGCCTAATTCCTCTCTTCAGACTCCTGCTTCATGTCCATCCAACTTGAATTCTGGCAAGATACACTTCCTGGAGGTTCTTACTCTTTGTTGCTATATGCTTTATTTTTCCCTAAGTATAGGAGGATACAGCATAGAGCAGGCAGAGCAGCCAGACAGCTTATAGAGTATGGAATAATTTGGACAATCTACAACTGAGTTTAGTACATTTGGGCTATTGTTTTATTTTTGCAATATGTGTAATTTTGTTCAGAGCATGGGAAGAGAATTAGAAATTGAAACACTATAATCCTTAAAATTTATTGAAAGGAAAGAAAAACCTTGCTCTGAACCCTAGTGAAAAAAAATTATATTAGTATTGGCTTCCTCAGTGCTCACATCTATTGAGTTTCTTCGATTATTAAGAGAAGCAGTGAATACTTGCAAACTAATCCATCTCTAAATCAATCTTCTTGTACAGCCGTTCAGGATCAGCAAGCATAAGTTCATGAGTTGGAAGAGAGAATGATATGGCAAGATATGAGGCAAGTGGTGCCACAGAGCAGTGAACACATCTGAAACACCTGCTATCAATTACTTCTATTTTTGCACTGATCAGTTTCATAGGAAGGATTTGGAGACAGGAGCGAAGGAGATTAGAGGTCTTCAACCACAAGTGGGAGAACATAGCTCAGAGTAAATTAGCATTGATATTTAAAGAGAGAGAGACTGGATATTAATACCAAAGTGGCATAAAAATATCAGATTTAGAGCCAGCCTTGCAAATATTGTATGAGCACGTGAGCCAGAATTCTCATGTTGTACCGTAGGTTTGACTTACAGCAAGGCTCTATGTAGTCACTGAGGTAAGAAAAAGGACTTGAATGCCTCTGTGTGCAGAATCCTATTGGCTTCTCCTGTCATTTGAAGGTATTGAAAATCTGTGAGAGCCTCAGGTTTTAATCTAGAAATTGACAAATATGTGGAAATTTTTTCTGGATGTGTGGAAATGCCCATCAGTCTGAGAGACAGAAACAACCTAAACCTGAACAGACCACGTTAATTATTTTAGCCTCATATGCACACATAAGCTAGGCAGGCTGTTGATGCCTAACTGTTCTTTCAAGATGTAAACACCAGAGAATCTGGTCTCTTTCTTGTTTGTATTCAAACTGGTAGTGAAAGCTTTCACCTAGAAAATAGGAGGTCAGAGCTTCCTGGCTCAGGGTTGCAGGGAGGTCTGCTTTCCAGCTGGATTCTCAGCCTGTTGTTGCCTCCTGTGAGTCACTACCCGTGCATTGGCTGTTATGCTTTCCTCTAGCCTCACTGGCTGATCTGGCTGGTGATAAAACTCCAGCCTACTGGTGTGCCTCCCACAGCAGGACCCTGAGCCTCACTCACCCTCCCTGCCCAATTCACATCCGTGTGTCAGGAGAGGGTCAGAACACACAGCTTACAACATTTCTAGGGTTGGTCATCCTCTGCTTTGGGTTTGTGGAGGAGCATGCCATACCCGCTGAACTGAAGGGAAAGCAGGACAATGACTGGGTGGTCAGAGACTTAATCCCGGCCTGTGCTGGATACCAAGGTCTCCTTCAGTTAAACAAGTGTTGGATGGAAACCAGACACTTTGCTACCACCTCCCTGCTGGTTGTGCTCTGCAAGGAAGCAGTGGACTGGGCTGTTCCTGCCCAGAGCCTCATCTGGGAGATATGGGCAGAGGAAAAACTTGCAAGGCATCCTTGTGTTGCGCTGTGGCTGAGGATGGGAAACCAAATCCCCCTTTCTCTGCAGGTTTTAGGCTTACTTCGTGAGTTACTGGTTGTCCCGATGCTCTAAGCCAAGAGGAATGTGAGGCAAGCAGGCTGACTCCAGTCTCAGAGATGGAGGTTTAGGCTGATGGGTGTTTTACCCATCATTTGTGACGGACTCTGAAGCCACCTTTGATCGATGGCCTCGGCCTAAGCAGTGTGAGACAACGAGGGAAGGACTTTTCGGGAAGACACGGATGGGGCTCAGATGTGCCGGGTTTGGTACCCGGGTTCTGCAGAGCCCTGAGGCTCCCTGAGGAGTTGGATAGCTGATGCCGGGAGATTCCCAAGGGATGGGACGGCGGCCGTTTCCCGCCGTCAGCACTAGGTGGTGCTAATCCCCCGGCGGAGGCCCGGTCCCTGCGCCCCGGAGCCGGGGAGGATTTGTGTTGCAGGATTCGGGATGCGGGATGCGCCGGAGGAATGCGGGGCCTGGGGGACCCCCCCAGCTCCTGGGCTCCCCCAGGGAGAAAAAAAATAAACCAGCCGTCTGTTACACTCCTACTACTCGATCAGATCAAACTTGAGTAAATGGGGGGTTTAAAAGTTGCTTTTCCTTCACTTACCTCGGGCTAGAAGGCATCTGGTTTGGCACAGGCGACTGTAGTGAATACAATTAAAATTGATTGAGTGAAAACGTTTTAATTGTATAATGTTTTGTCATTGATAATCTCAATAAGATAATTTAATTAGGGATAATGGGAACATGTTTGGGGACATTTAGGACCCGTTCAGCCATAATGGGTTCAAAGTGTCTCAGCAGAACCAAGTCACAATCTCATTGGCAATGCTTCCCTTTGGGTAAAACCTTAAATGTCCTTCCCTTTCACTCTCCCCATTTTCTTCCGTTAGCTTCCCAAAGCCGGGCTTCCAGCAGAGGACTGGGGAGAGTTCTGCCAGCCAGGCTCTCAAGGACTTCCCTGTTCCTCTTGCCATTGTGGTGTTGGAGATGCTGGAGGAAAACCTGGTCTGGGTGGGAATGAGTGGGCTGCAGGATGCAGCAGCCTGAGGCCTTGCTGTTTGGGAAGCTCCTAGATAGAGGCATGGCTTACAGGGAATACTGTGGCGGTGGAGGTCTAGAAGCTGCTTTACTTTGAAGTGGAGGGTGGATGTAACACTTCCTTTGCCTCATCCCTGAGTGTGGGACATACTTGGAAGGAGAGAAGAATTGAGGGTACACCCCACCTCAGACCCTGTGTCCAGAGGGATCATAAATCATACTATGGCCACTGGTGTGCTCCTGCCACAGTAAAGGGGCTGACCAGTTCATGTGGCAAGAGGGATACCCATGTGTGTCTAGTTCAAGGGCACCTGGCAGCAGTCTCTCTTCCATTTCTCTCAAAATTTTATTGAGGTTCAGCTGTGTTCCTCCCCATAACATTTTACGTACAGCCTTTCATCATCTGTAGCCCTACCAAGTCATGGGAATTTCTGTCCAAACTCCTGCTACCCTGCCATCCATAGCACAGGGGTAGAGCCAGGTTGGGATTGTTCTGGCAGTGAGGGAATTTATTTCCATCCCCCCATTTTCTATGATCTTATCAGAAATAATATTCTGGATCCTAGTAACAAAACTTTGCAAAATCTTTTTGTCAAGCAACAATTAATTTTGCAGCCTTTCTTTTAGAAGCCCCTTTCCAGCCCGACACCAACTGTAGTCCTGAGCTCTCCATCAGCCCAAACCCAAATACTAGGCTGATTCACAAGCCAGGACACTAATCAACTGAGACAAATGAAACTGCCAGTATGAGCCCTTAAATATTTTTTGAGGTACTTTTGCAGGCACTTCAGCACTGTTGCTGATAGTTTATTCACTAGGAGCCCTAATCCTTAACTTCAGCTCTCCATGGACCAGTTCATCCCACTTCATTCCCTTCATCCCAAGACCTCTCCATGTCTCAGATGAAGATCCCAACCTCAGTCCTTCCTTTCTTTTGCGTGTTCCTTACATTCCATCCCTTCCCATGCTGCAGCTGCATGTTTTATCATTCCTTCCACATTCACCTATTCCCATATCAGTTTATTTAGCAGTATTCAATGAAAATCCCTTCAAATACACTGGGCCCTTTTTGTTCTAGGAGAGACTCATGAAAGTTCAATCCAGTTTGGAGACACCTTGCTAAGTAATGTCTTGGTGAAGATGCTGCCTTTTCTAAAGCAATTTGTTTGCTCAGATGCACTGCATTTTATGTAACAGTTAGGTTAAAATTTCATTGGAGTGGGAAGGAAGTGAATTAGCTAGCTAGTAAATATGGCAAGAATACTCCAAGCCTTCCCACATGAGGAGCAAAACGTCCACTAGAGCTTTTGGGGTGGCCTGAAGCATTCAGGGAGATGTGTGTGACCCAGTGTCAGTCAGCAGCAGGTGGCCTCTTGCAGTGGCAGTTCAGCAGTCTGGTTTCATCTCTTTCAGGTCAGCCATAAATCTCAGTGACCTGTGAGGAGAAAACTAGAGAGAAGTGCACCACATTAGCAGCTGAGGACAGAAAATCAATATAAAGTCCTAGTATACTGGCAATCGAGTAACTGTCTAGAAATACAATATTTTTTTTCCTTGGTGCTCTCTGGAAATGTTGAGGTTACAATAAACTCTGAGAGCAAAACATGAAAAAAATGGAGAAGCTCTAGCCTGAAGCCTCAGCAGACACAAGTGGTGCTGTAATTTGAATGTATCTACCGTGATTTGAATTTTTCTGGTTGTGAGTCTGATCTAAATATGATTTACGTATCTGACCAATAAATAGCATGACTTTCTGTATTAATTAAGACTATATTCACTGGAGGCAAACACATTAACCTGAGTTGCTTCAGGGAATTCCTCAAATTTTTATATTTTCCTTAGAGAACAATATGACTAATTTAATGTGATCTAGTGTTTAAGAATTACGTGTGTCCGTAGATCATCAAAGTCCATGATTTGTACTGGAATAAATTTTTGTTTTTCTTTTCTACCTGTGCAGGAACCTTAAGTCTTTGAAAAAAACTACAACCAAGGCATATTAGGACAGAGGATTGATCTCTACGCACCACATCAAACAAAATTTCAGGAAATTTCTTTGATCAGGAAGAGAGACCAGTCAAAATAGATCAAGAATTGTTGCTTGTATATGCAGGCAGTAGTGTTATTTCTTTTTACTCTTAGTAATTTCTATAGCTTAGTCACAGAAGTGGCATTTAGGGCTCTCGTGTAGACCCATTTGACACCAATAGACAGCTAATTCTCCCATTTTGCCTGAAGTGAGGGTTTTTGATTCAAGGCACCAGGGAAACACAAAGAAAAACCTGAAGGAAAGGTTGTGCCATAAACCTGCTATTGCAGTCACATGAATCAAACCTAAAATTAAATGTGAAATTTCTGTCCTGCCTGGGAGGCACTACTTGAATGTGAAATAATCAAGTGCTGGGCTACTTCCACTTGCCCAGCTGTGCAGCGGGACAAGGTGATAGAGCAGCACATCTTCCCTTCCCTTCCCAAAGCCTGCCTCAGCTGCAGCACTAAAATTTTTCTAGTTATGTAGTCCAGTAAAGTGCTACAGCCAGACAGACTCACATGTTTTGGCAAAGCTGTACTGATTTAGCCCAGTTGAATTTCTGTCCTTGTAAGTATGCTTAGCTATCAGCATTTTCCCCTTTGGTGTTGGGGATGCCCACTCAGTGCAGTGATTGGTATGGTAAGGAAAGCTTTATATGTCTGGATTCTTACTGTGCTTCTTCACGCTAACATTCTTGGAAGAGGGGAATCCAGTTGAGAGAACTCATGGAGAAACCTCCTCTCAGGCCTTTAGGACTTCTCCTGTTCCTCTCTTGCCCCCACAGAAGGCCAGTGAGGATCTGTCACAGTCCTGCCTCCCTTGCAACAAGCTTGAGGTGTATGGAGCTGATGTGAGCTCAGGCTGCAATGTGTAGGTATCTCCTCAGGCTTGTGCAGTAGAATTGTCAGCAATGGAATTCAGATTTGTGTGTTTGACTGAAGAACTCCTTTGGTGTTTTGGAAAACCTGAGTGTCTGGGCCAGAGTGAGCCTTTACGAGGATCAGTCATGGGGAAGCAGAAGTTATTCTCTTCCAGTTGCTTCCCCCACTGATGGCAATCTTCCCTAGGTACACTGTGAGCTAATTTCCCTCCCTGCTTTTACACAAAATGAAGCAGGAATGAGGAGAGCATGATCTGGACTTTCTGAGCTCAGGGTAGGAGGAGGGATAATGGTTTTGGGGTGGAAGAGGGGCAGCCCCGCAGATCTCTTCCCCATGAATTTCCTCATCTTCTCCTACTCCTCTTACTGGAAGAACCAGGGAGAAAATTTTATGTGAGGTAAACATCCATTTTTGCCCTGTCTGTGGGCTCCACTATGTTTTCTTGGAGATGAGCTGTTAATAGACATGGGAGTTTATCCAAGAGCTTTTATCTGGTACAGATAATCCCTTAGATTACTTTTTTCCTCTCCTCCTCTTAAAAAGTATCTTTGAGAGAAGCCTCATTCCCTGCACTTATCCCAAATGTACACTTATGTTCTCATAAAGACAACATGCCTATCATGTGATTAACTTCCACTTTTATGTTTTTCTTTTTCATTTTCTAATTTAACATACTTGTTTTATCTTCCCATTACCTGAAAGAGTTACACATTTTTTTCACAGAGACTCAGAGGCAAATATCAACCCTGTCTACTGTGAGTTTGTCTCCAAATAAATATTTTGCAATGATCTGAAAATGACACAGCATCCTATAAAAATTAGAAATATAAGTTAGATTTATATTTATCCCTTTAGGAAAAAAGTAACAGTCAAGGGAATTTGGATGTTTTAACCAAATTTAGAATACTGAGTGAAACAACTGTTGGTATTTAATATTGCTTTCTTGACCTCTTTCACACATTTGTGCCTTTGGAAGCCATCTAACTTTTTCCAGTGAAGATTTTAGGGCATGAATTGCTATTGTAGTGACTAAAATAGCTACTGCTCACTTTTATCAGAGGAGAGGGACAAGAAGGGCATAAACGTGTGTGTAAAAAGCTCAGCAATGAACCCATTTGCCAAACTGTACTCCAGTGCCCTTCTTTTAGCCATGGCTTTCTATAATATCTGATTTTGTACCACATTTCAACAAAATATCTATTCTAGACTATTTTGATGCTCCTTGAAAAGGAGAAGATGTAACACTTTAGGTGTGCTGCTGGTCAAAAACCATATTGTTTCAGTGAGTCACTGCTGTGCTGAGAATCAGTATCAAAGGCTCCACCCTGGGTTTGGTGGCATTCAGTATTTTCACTGGTGACTGGGATGATGAAGTAGAAAGAGTGCTCATTTAATTCCCAGGCAATGTGGAACAGAGAATGGTTCCAGACATGCTGGAGGAAGAATTGCACAACCTGCCTAAAGATCAAACTTGAGATCTCTCCTTTGTTTCCGGGTACTGTTCCTCTTTTAGAGATACTTGTTTGACTTCTAAAATCTGTATGTTCCTTGCTTGCGCACCTCTTGCCTCTGGTGGCATCAGCCCCTGGGGAACAGTGCTCTACCTCCACAACTCACTCCCTTCTGTGTGAGTCCCAGAGGCTCTCTTTCCCTAGGAGGACTGGTTTTACCAAATGGGGTAGACTAAGGAATGCAAAAGTGCCATCCTGACAGGGGAGATCCTCTGCCCTCCACCTGTCTAGGCTCTGAGAGACTGTGGCTGAGTGGGTGGCAAGGCAAAGAGATGGCGTTAAAACTGTATTTTTACTTGTATGAGGCAAAAAATAAATGAGTCAAAGCAAAACTTTTCCATAGTCTTAAAGTATATGTCATCAAAGATAGATGGGGTGGATTGCTTAGAAGGACTCTCTGCAAAGACTTCAGCAGAAGCCTGGACAACTGCTTTGGAGTAGACACAGCTCCCAGATAGTTAAAATTAACAGCAACATATCTCACCCCTGTCTGTAAACACAAAAAGAGCAGCCCTTGTCTGGGAGAGCTTACAGTCCATGGCTAATGGATTGCCATGTGTTTTTCATTTAAACTCATTGTTGAAACAGAAGAAAGAGTAGCAAAATCTTTTCAAAAAGTTTCAAAATATCTTTCGCTAGTTTTTGTCTTCAGATATAATTGGCCACAGAGAGTGGAAGGCCCAAATTGTCCTGTGCTAGCAAGACTCCAGACAACCCATACACACAATACTCCTTCCTAACCCTCCCACATGATCCAGCTTCCACTGAAGCTCAACAGCCATCTCATGAGAGGTTGTTGCTTGGTATCTGTGTGTGATATCTGAACCACATGGAAGCTGGAAAGCACAAGGTATAAAAACTGTTCTTTTTGACACAGAAACAAGCCTATGTAGGCCAAGGGAAATCTTTTCTACCCTCAAAAGTCCTAGTTTCCTATATTATGACCTATATCAACAATAGTAAAACTCAAAGCTATACTGTTACACTGATGACTTTGTTCCATTGACTGTACAGCTCAGTCAGTACCTATAAAATTGCAGGATGCATTTAATGTAATTCAATTATATTTAATTGAATTAAAACTATTATTAAATTCTGCCAAAGGTAAGTCTGTGGAATTTTTTTCTAATAACTCAAAAAGCTCAAGTCTGAATGAGTTTAAAATAATAATCCTACAAGAGAATATGATTGAATGAGTAAGAACATACAAACAGTTAGGAGTCCAACTAGATACAAAACTGAACTCTATATATCACATAAATCAGTCATTACAGAAATGGAAATCAATTAGGGAGGGTTTGCTCAACCTAATTTTTGCTCTGCTTTTAAGTATTTAAAGAAAGATTGATTTCATGCCATTTTAAGTGGCTTAATCCAGCTAAGTATGGAGGTTCCTGTGTTAACATAAGAATACCAGTTTTTATCATCTGGCCATGAGGAAACTCTTAGAGCTCCTTCCCAAAATTTTAGCAACCCCTGATACTGAAGACCTTATATTTTCTAGTATGGCATTTTAAGCAACTGCTCTGCTACAGTTTCTTAAGACTTCCAGATACTCTGGGCCAAACAGTCACTTTTTTCAGCCAAGTCTTCTTTTCCTTTCTCTCTGGTTGCAGACACGTAGTGAGACAGTCAAAAAATAGGAAAATGAATTAAGGATATTTCAACTCCGAGATATTTTTCCATGGAGGCAAAAAGGCTGTTGGTGAGACTTCAAATTTTTAGCTACTGGTTGCTACAGTCACAAGCAGGGAATTGAACATACACCATTAAATACCAAAAAAGTGCTAGTCTTTGCTGTTTTCCACTGTGCAGCAGGAAGGATGAGTTGTTTTACATCTTCTGTAGCCAGTTATGTTAGGTACAGCTTGCTTGCCAGCTTTCATGCCTCTGATACAGCCCAGGTAACTGAGGGGCAGAGGGCTCATGGAAAGGACCTGAGAGTGAAAAGATGGGGTGGGACCACAGGCTCAGATGTAGCCTGTCTCCTGGGTAGGTGTACAAGATGTGTATCAGTAAAAGTGTCTTCCAGCAATTATTAGTAACTGTAATGTGAAGATGTAGTCACTGGGAAACTAAGTTAGGTGTAGCTTTGTTTGGATGCTTATGGAAATGCTTTGCTAAAACTATGAAAGAATAGAGCCTGAGAGACTCTAAATCTGATACAAAAAACTTCTATTATACAGAATGTATCTGTGTAACCTTCATCGTTCTGCTGGCAACACAACATTTGGCTCGTCCTGCCCCTGCGTTGGTTGTGCAGGATCACACTTTGCTTCATCAGATGCGTTTTCTGCCAAACCAGAATGGTTTCCCCTGTAGATGGCTCTGTTTTCCTACACAATTTCGTGAGCGCTGCTCCACATAAATGAGACTGAGCTCCTTTCCTCTTCCAGTGGGTTTTATGTTTAGAAACCAGTCATTTGTATTAAATGCTTTTTAACATACCGGCTCTGAAGACATCTGGGCTATGAATAGTCAGCCACTTTCCACAAAAAAATATTTTTTGGTGCTTGATTTGGGACTAAAGTTTCAGAGAAAAGGCTCAGTCTGAGTGCCTAAGAATTGCTGTTTAAGATGCTCTGTGCTGCAGCTGATGTCAAGGTACTGTTCAGAAGGATGAGGGTCTGCCATAGTTTGTGTTGCATCTCCCAACCTGCTGTGAGTTTTGCTACTACCTATGGCATCTCCAGGGATACTAGGGTGCCTGGCATTAGGCAACTCGAGTAAAACCAGAGTTTCAGCTTTTTGTGTGTGGAAAAAGGATGTCTTTCTTTTTAAGAAAAAAGAAGAGAGGGAGAGTTTTCGCTCATTTTCTTCCTAGCACCTGCAGAGCAGCAGCTATTGGTGTGGGATGAACAGACTTGTCACCCTTAGCAAAGCTTGCACATCTACAGGGTTGCTGGTGTCCCTCTCTGGGCCCAGCAGCTTGAAGGTCCTGGTGTGGTAAGACTATCAGACCCTGAGAAGGCAGGTCATTTTTGGGGAGGTTTAAGGAAGAAGATAGAGGGAAATTCCCTTAGTGAGTCAAATGGATAGAGAGATTGTTATGTTTAAATCTTCATGTTCAGGAATAGAATTTGAACCCTAAACCAAATGTGATGATGACAGTGAGACCTTTCTAGAGTGCAGAACAGATGCTGTCTAAATGCAGACAAGGGGCTATAATAACTGGAGATAATTCCTCCTAAGCCACAGTTGAGCTACATCAGGAGAACACCTTTGTTTTGTGCTATTGTATGCTGGTGGTAGAAATAATTCTGCAGTGGAGCTAGCAACCCACCTGAGCTCACCTAGTCTTCCTGCCTGCTAAAGAAGAACCTGTGAACCCAAAAGTATTTGGAAGACATGAGAAAGTTCTGTCAAATCTCAAACTCCTGAACTGTACAGTGCCTTTTGTCACTGATGCTGCACTGAGACATCCATTCAACGCTTGCACGAATTTCTGTCTGTTTAGCAAGTGTGATAGCTCAGAGATACTGAAGCTGGAGATTATCTCATGTAGTTTCCATCAACAGCAGGAGCCTGAGCCGGGAGTGCAGGGAGAGCTGCCTGTGCTGAGTGCTGAGACTTCTCACCGCAAGCTGCTGTCTGGGACTCACCTCCATGAAGAGGAAATGAAATCACCAACCTGCAATCATTTAGAAGAAACTTGGCAGAAAGTGCCACGGAAAGGTCTAATAAGGTCACCTGAAGCACACTCTGGGCGTCAACGTTGGAGAGGTGCATGTGGGATGGATTTGACTATACTCTCAAACTAATTGTAAATGTAAAACCAGACCTGAGCTGGAGTACACCCCAAAGTGTTGCCCCAAATACATGAAATATTTGAGGTTGAGCTTAGTCTCTCTTGTTTGCAAATATTGCTCTAACAAAGACAGTTCCCAGAGGCAGTTTTCCTGATAAATCTGCACCAGTATAGAAAGGATAGATCATGGAAGAAAGCTAGTTGTGTAAACAATGCAAGACTTATTAAAGATTAAATTATATGTTACTTTTAAATGAGTACCTAGAGACCTGAGTACCCAAGAACTTTTCAGAAAGGGCAAAGCAAATGATTACATGTTGGAAAGTATCTTATAATAGGAGAGATTAAAAAGATTCCAGCTATTTAGTTTAGTAAAAAGAGTAATAAGAAGTGACATGACGAAAGTATATAAAATAATGTATGGCATAAAGAAGGTTAGCAGGTGCTCCTATTTATCCTGTCTTGTGAAAGAGACACAGGAGGATACCTAATTAAATTAAAAGGCAATAAATTTAAAAATGGTAAAGAAAATGTCCTTTTATGTCACATATAGTTAATCTGTGGAACTCAGTGCCACAATAAATTATGGATGTAAAGACTTTTAGCTGAATTCAAAAATCTATTAAGTATGTAAAAAAAAGACAGAATTGTCAAAAACATCTAAGTTCTGTTTTCAGAAGTAACTTAGGATCATAAGAGGAAAGAAATGTAAGCACCATGCTGAACTACTTGCCAGATAATACATAGACCATCCTTACTGCAGGGGCCAGACTGCCAAGTTTTGGTCTTGCATTTTTCAATTAAAGAATTAGGATTTCTTACTAAACAGAATGTCCGAAGAAAGAAAAATTTTCTTTTGGGGTAACTGGGAAGGTCTGTGGTGAGGTGTGCTGTGATAGGGCACAGAATTGCCTCAGTCAGATTACGGATTTAGGTTTAGATCTATAACATCTATACTGTGTTCTTGGGTTTCCATCCTGCTTGTTGTAATCCCTAGGCTGCCATGGGAATTCTTTATTTCTTGGACAGCCTTATATTGCTGATGTAGATAGGTGGGATCTGGGATCAAACACTTAATTTCTGAAGACCAGCTGAGTGTAGGGACATCAAGACAGTATTGTGATGCTTCAGTAATGATAAATGACACTGGGAAACCTGAAAATCAACGACAACTGCCCAGGGAAGGCAGGTAGGGACTGAATAAGGAGGGTAGTGTTTGGTTCTGATTTTGTATTGCATTTTTGCTATTTATAATTATGTTTTTGGTATCTTGGTTCTTCACTAGAGCAAGTCATATATGCCTTCCCAAAATAAGATTTCAGCACTTACATAGGCTTTTTAGAAAATGCTACCCTAAATGATACTTTCATTATCATATCCATGCTATTCTAATGGAATAATGAGACAACTGAGGAATAGCAGGAAAGATGGGAATACGGGAGACAACTTCCTTGGGACTGTTTTTGTTTTCCATATCTGCTTTTTGCAATGGAGATTGACTACCTTGGAGCCAAGTGGTTTAAGATCTAAATGGAAAATATGTTTCCTGATACAGCCTCCTCTGACTCATTCAACAGTAAATGCACAACACAGGAATGGAGACGTTCACACAAATTAGGTGTTGCAGGGAGAATTGGGAGAGGTGAGATCAGTTTCTGGCTTTTGCAACTGCACAGAATTTCTAATCTCTCATTTCTATTTAATTTCTGAGTGTTTAAAACATAGGTAGTCCTTTTGTTCTATGACTTTCTGTCATACCCATTTAGTATATAAATGCCAGGAAACAGGAACTTTCTATGTGAATAAAGTTCTGTAGCCACTACTGGAAATAGAAATAAGTATAATTAAAAAGCATCTTGAGATTTCTATAGGGGTCAAAGGAACTTAGGTACTCAGCTTGTTCTTGCTATTCAAAATACTACCTAAAATGCAGTTGGCATGTGAGTGACTAACTAGAGATTTTTAGTGACTTTATCATATATTATACTTAGTAATTCTGGACTCAGGATAGGGAAGGTTCTCACGGATCACGAGGTCCAAAATCTTGATATTTCAGGCAGTCACATCATATATTCCTCTTCATTTATCAGGCTGAGTTTCAAAACAATTTAGGATTTTTGCTTCCCACCTTATTGTAGAAGTTGAGTCCATTCCAGAATTTAGTTTTCTTGGTGTCTGGAAGCTCTCTTGAAGCGTGAGGTAGAAGACAAATAATAATGATAATTAATGACAGATAGGATTACTTATGAATACTCATGTGATAGTCTGTGGAAAGAAAAAATGTAGGGAAATACAGCTTAGGATCACATCAGGTGATCTATTTCCAGCAGAGGAGGTAAAAACAATATCCCCGGACAAAGCATCAGTGCAACTTTATAGAAAGTACTGCATATGGTCCTAGACACGCATGAGCACAGGAGGACGGGACAGATAGTGTGCCCAGAAAAATAAAAACCCTTTGGGAGGGAACTGCAAGAGCAGCATTTATTTGATTTAGAAAAAAGACATCTGTGAGGAGGCTATAATTAACGTCTGTGTACATGTGGGGAACAAAGAACAAGGAGGAAAAATTGTTGTTCAGCCTAAAATAAAATGTTGGCGTGAGAACAGCTGACCGTAAAAGAGTTTGGCTGGAAATTGGAAGAAGGGATATTGAAGGCAGGAGGAGAGAGGAACTCTGGCATGGCTTTGCAATGGCAACAAGGGCAGCAGCAAACTTACCTGCTCTCAAGATTGCCCTCAGTCAATCTCTGAAAGACCAAATTTGCAGCATTTGACCATGACAGCATCAGTGATCCAGAAACGCTCTACTGATGTAGTTTTTACAGTAAATGTATGTAAATTCCACTGTAACTTTGTGCAAAGTTGAGTTTTATATACCAAACCAACAGATATACCTTAGCTTCCTCTCTTCTTGCAAACAGTACTCTGTTGTAGTTACAGAGACAGTTATCTCCCCTCGTAGTCTTTGTCCTGCCAACCTAAAATACAAGAAGCACTATTTATAAGATAGGTTCACTGAGTCCGAACCATCTGTTCTGTGAACCTAGTTAGTTTGTATGGATATTGATCATATGAACATCCAGAACAATTTTTTCCCCTTCTTTAGAGCTAAATTTTTTTTCTAGTTTTGCTTGCATCCACCATCATTTCCACTCTCTGCATTTGAGTAAGTTGAGATCAAATTCAGTTAAGAATGTGATTAGCATACATGAGTTGATACATTCTGTGCTAGGGCTGGCTTCAACATGAGGCAAAGCCTAATTCTAGTTTATTTTCAGTAGTCTGACTTGTAATGGAAATGACAGACCTCTGGCAGTGCTGATGGGTATTCTAACAGTATATATTTCACAAATTATCTCTTTAAACTTCTACATTTAAGAGAGCCTTCTCATATTATATTAAGGATTGCCCTTTGGTCTGAGATACTTCTGGGTTTTGGAAGGCAAAGAAATGTGTTTAGGATGTGAATGCAGCTAGTGGAAAAAAACACAAACAACCAACAATCTCCTTCAATAAAGTTCTGTTCCTCTCATAGATAGGTGGCTTCTGTGATCCACAACACGCAGGTGATATGACCGAGTCAGTCACTACTGACTGGTACAGGGCAACTTAGAGAGAGGAGTGGAAAGATTGCCAAGAAGATTTCCACACTCCAGTGGGACAAAATGCTGAGTTCTGTGTCCTTGTGACCAAAGTTTAGGAAGCATGCATACATCAGGATGGGATGCATGATGGGATGAAGAACCTAAGTCCTGAGACAGAATTCTTATTCCTGAGATGAAAGACGTTAAAATTTTTAACTTCTTCTTCACACAGACTTGAGTTCTGCAAGGATATGTCACAGAAACAGGTATTTTCCTGTTCCAAAAGAGGAAAAGAACTATTAAAGTGCAAGGAAAAATATGGTAAAGAACACAAAACAATTCACCACTTCTTTCCAAGAAGAAGACCTCACCACAAACAGCATGTTTTCTACATCTCTGCAGAGTTCATACAGAGGGAACCAAATCCTTTCTTTCACTTCTGACATCACCATAACCAAATAAATGTATATGGTATAAATGCCCTTCTTTACATAGTCTGAATGTAAATACCAATTTTAATGTACCAAATGAGAAAAATAATATCTTCCTTACTCTTTCAGTACTCAAAATACTAAATCCTAAAGGAAAAAGAGATTTGCCGGGGTTTTAGATAAGATCTGAGCATCTTCTCACAAAGTGAGATAGTCAAATGGGATAGAGGTGTATGGGCTCTTCAGGAGCAGAACACATGAGGTTGCACTGTATGTAAGGGAGTGGTTTGACTGCACAGGCTTTAAAGTTAGGGAAGATACGGTTGAGAGCCTCTGGATAAGGACTAGGGCCATGGAAGGCAAAGCAGATACCATTGTGGGTGCCTGTTATCCATTGCCCAGACAAGATACTTGTTGAAGATGGACACCCAACTAATAGGGAAGAAGAAAAAGCAAAGACATTCAATGTTTTTTTTTGTCTCAGTCTTTAATAATACTGATAGACCTTGGGCTGCCCAGTCCCCTCAGTCAGAGGACTATGATCGTGGAAAAAGTGGCTTTCCTTTTGTGGGCAACGAAGTATCTGCTGAATGTTCACAAGTCCATAGGGCCTGATAGGCTTCACCCCAGAGTAATGGAGCTAGTGGATGTTACGGCAGGAACCCTCTCAATCATCTAACAAAGGCCTTGGGAGTCTGAGATGGTTCCTGCTGACAGGAAGGTAGCCAGTGTCACTACAGTCTACAAAAACACAGGAAGGAGGACTCAGGAACTACAGACATGTTAGCCTAGCCTCAGTACCTGGAAAAATTATGGAGACCATCAAACTGGGTGTTATTGAAAGACATTTAAAGAACAGTGAAATCACTGGACACACAGTCAACATGAGTTCACAAAGGGAAAGCCTTGTTTAATAATTTAATAATAATTATAATTTATATAATTTATTATATAATTATAATTAATAATATACCTCTATGATAAGTTCACCTGCCTAGTGGATGAAGGAACAGCAAAACATCTTCATCACCATATGCCTTCTGAAGGATGCAGTGAGGGGAGTGATAGAGCTGAGGATACTGGGAACCCACCAGCACAGAAGCAGTGTGTCCCTGCAATAGGAGGACTCTTACGAAGGCACAGCAGACTTACAGCTGCCCAGAAGGAGAACATACAGGCCTGCTTCTCTGACAGGGATTACAGAAATCTTCTCTAATTTTTTAGTCCACATAGTGGTTTTCAGCTCATAAGAGTTTCCACCAACAGCCTTAAAGGCACCACAGACCAAGAGAGAGAAATTACCATTCTATACTCTTTTGCCTTGTGATTTCTCTTTCCTTTTTTTTTGCTGACTTGTTCTGACTAGGAAGATTTTTTTTCCCCATAGTTTTGAAAGATGATATTTCTTCTTAAAGGATCATGAGAGCAGAGGGTCAAATCCTTGCCTTGTTTTTGTTTTCCCCTTTGTATGTTGGATGCATTTGCTGGCTCGTGTTCCAGAGTTGTGATTGGCATCAAAGCTGGCAGTGACAATTGTCTCTACTGATCTCTAGACTTCATTAAATTAGATGGTTAACATTCAGAAAAAGGCTTTGCTAGTTTCTGCCAAAGTGAATTTCCTTGATTTCCTCTCGAGGCTTTTTCCTCCCCTGACTGGCCCTGTTGCGGTTTTCTGAGCTGACACAACACAGTAATGGCTTTTTGCGAGTTTCCTGCAGGTCACCTTCCAACTTGGGGCTGGGGCAGAAGACTGAGGTAGGCAAGACTCAGGAGCATGCCCCAGCCCTGAGGGGCTACACAGTCAGCTGGGGTAGCCCCTCGTCTTGCTAAGGGGTCAGGGCACACTGCTTGCCTTTGTTTTCAGTTTGATTCCTGCACCTGGAGAAAGAGAGGTTGTTTACATTCTACATTCCCCAGAAATCCTGCAGGTGACCACATAGCAGGCAATGCCTACCATTAATAAGGAGTGAGAGGCAAGGCTCTTTTGCTCTGTGCAGACAGAATTTTATCTCCTTTTGTGATAAGCATCTTCTAAGAACCCATGTTGTTAATTTTTTTTAGTATCCCATTTGATTTCCAGGGATTTTAAGACAGTTATAATGCATCACATAAGGCAAGGGGTTTCCTCTCATGTAGGGATGTACTCTATTCATTCTGCTAACTATTTAGAGCTGGCGAGTATGCGGAGGCTTTCACTTTTGTCACCCCAAAGCAAATTCACAGAGCTGGCCCACAGGAAAATTTTTTTAGCATTTTATAATTGTGTGTGTGTGTGTCTGAGAAATCAATGAGAAGTAAGCACACAGCTTCATTATGAAAGCAAGGTATTGTGCTACTTTTACTGCAGGATGCGGAAAGCCCATCAAAAGAAAACCATTCCTGACCTGGCATTCAAAACTCCGCCAGCAGAGCTGTTGCATGCACAGGATAGAGGCTTAGCAGTGGGAATCAGAAAAACAAGTAGGGAAAACACTTCTTGAAATATATGCAGGGATCATGGCATGAAATACTATAAACAAACAGATGCTGTTTTTACTGATGTGCTGTTTTGAATCAATCTGGATTTTGACAATAAGTGATGGAAGTGCTTGCACATGGGGAAACAGCACATATGAATCTTCCAGTCAGAAAATCTCCACATCCACCAAGACCTGCTTCAATTTGTTCATGCTTATAATGGGGAGGTTTTAAAGATTACTGATCAGTGTTTGATGCTAATTAGTGTTTCTAAAAAGCTGGTCTTTTACTTGCTACCTTTCCTTTCTTGATCTGCATGAAATCTTCTTATACAGTAAGGTAAGCACTGAGACAGTGTTCATCCTCCATCCCTTTCGTTGCATGAACTCTGCCATCCCAAACACTGTTTTTTTGCTAGGCTTCTATGGTTTTCTTTTACTCAATCTGTGTTCACAAACTATAAGCACACAGCAAAGGTATGAGGTATATACATGTATTGACCAGGTAACATAAAAATGAACTGCAAATTACAGGTGCTCAGTGTGGGTTGCCAAAACGTAGGTTGATCTTTATATGCAGCTGGGCACCTTGGATATGGTTGTGGTTTTTCTGGAGTTGTGCTAGTAGCCTGGAATATGTTAGACAAGGATTACATCTAGTGCAGCTGTGCTGGAAGGTCAAAATGTGTGTGAAACAGAAACTGAGCAACTGAATTAAGCTTTATAATTATTTAAGTCTAATTTCTTATGGAAATAAAGCTTAAGACATCACACTTCTTTGGGTGTACGTGCGTGCGTGTGTCTGCCTTCCTGCTCCTTTAGTACTTTCTGAACCCATTGGCCTGGTCTGATAGCGAAGAGGAATTATCTCCAAGTTAATTAATGATTGTACTTAATGGACATGGTGGGAGAGAAAGGAAGAAAAGCACTGGTGTCTTCCTTTAGAAGAGAGGCTGCAAAGTGAATGCAGTTCTTGCTAGAGGTGAGATAAGTCACCCTGGGGCACAGTGCCTTTCAAAACCACCCTTCTGGGCTCCTGCTGTTCCTCCCCTGTGCCTGTCTTCCCATTCAGTGGCCATAGACACCTGTGGTGATGGCTGGAGACTGATTCTCATGCAGATTTGTAGATCTGCAGACTGCCACAGGTTTCATGGATGCATCTTCAATATTACTGTACACATACAACAAAGACAATGTTATTTACTAAGTGTTTTGAGATCTATACATTTGATGATTTTTATCCCCAGGACAGGCAAAAGGCACACTGAAACCAGTTTGATTTCAAAGGAGAATGGTTCAGGTGAGGCTGGTGTTGAATTTGGTGACAGCAAGGGTGTGGTAACCTTATTCCTTAAAAAACTGTCAAACTCTGTGCTAAGGCTGCAAAGCAAAGATGAGTGATGCTGTAGCGATGTAATTCATTATATTCAACATAATTCATATATTCATTCTAACTGATGAATTTCAGTGCTGTATTACCCAATACAAGTTGCAGTTTCTAATTATAAAAACTTATTCTGGTGGCTTTTGTCTGTATTTTGTTGAATGTGAAATATGTATGATATTTTTTTTTGTCTCAAAGAAATTGAAGGTGTCTCTTTACCTGAAAAGAAAAAAAATGTCCCCAGGAGAGTATCAGAGGATCAATTTTTCAGCATGGGATTATACAGTTTGGCTGTATAGGCTTAAGGCTTTTAATTTGCTTACACATAGATAGACTTACTTGAGCTCTATACATCACCAGATCAATGAAAATCTATTTAATAGAAACTTGGGTCAATATTAAAAGAATTCCATTAACCAGCAATAAGGACCCTGGAATAATATGATTACTATAGGCTTCCAAGCACACATAAAGAATCAAGGATTTTCTTCATACCAAGCTGAAACAATACCATTGTGGAAATCCCTCTTCTGCTTCTTGTCTTCTGAAAAGTAAGAATGAAAAAGGATAGAAAAGGCTGTACAGATTTATTTGTGTCATTAATATTGTCTCTCTAGGTTTGCACCTCCAACACACACTAATAGTGAATACTTCCGCAGCTTCTGGTAGAGAAAGTGTAGATGGGCAGAAAAGGTTTGGGCAATTACTCCAGGGGAAGAAGAGAAAAATCAATGAATTCTGAAGGACACAAAGCAAATGTGACATTTCCAGAAGATAAAGTTGATTTTTTTAAAAAAATTATTCTTTTTTTTAGCCATAGTAGCTAAGGAAAAGAACAAATGTTTTGTTCCTATTGTTTTGAACAGGAAGTCCCATATTGCGGTCCTACTGAATTAACTTTTGAAGGATAAGTTTCCTATGACTGCAGGCCACAAATATGAAATCTGCAATGCAGAATATAATTCTGAGACCCATAGTTTGGTAGTAGAAAATCAAGATTGCCTGGAAAAAGTTACCACTTTAACTGAATGGAGACTACTGACTTTGTCAGAAACCCCCACTGGTTTATTTTGTGTGATAGATTACTTATGAACAGCAAAGAGACCATCAGCTAAAATGACCCTCTTCTTGTTAGATAAGGCCTGGGGATTTGCAAGCAAGTTGCAAGCAGTGGGCATTAACAGTCTAAAACAGAGGCTTGGATGCCTAATTCTCTTGAACTATCTTGGGCATCCCCACTGATGGGAACAGCAGAATGAGAACTGGCAAAACCAGACACTGGGAGGAAATGGATACAGTATCCTTGGCCATCTGCATTGCCCTGGCCACAAAATGGTGGTGTCTGCCTCTTCACAGTTTCTATTACAAACTCGAAAGAAGAGGACACATAGGAAAAAAAATGTGATGTTTACAAGGTTTAGGTGAGCGTTCTGCAAGGCTTTGCTGTAGCTTCCTTGCAATGAGTCAAGAAAGGGTTTTGAGGTGGGGTTGGGGGAAGGAGTGGAGGTAGAAGTGTAGGTTTGAAAAGTGTAAAATCATGAGACTGGTTTGCAGAAATAGTCCCCTCACCCAAAAGGTTCTGAACTAACTGGGCAGGAAGAATTTGGAGGGGGTTTGGGCATTGGATCCGTGCTCAATTTTTGTATTTAAGTTGAGGAAGGATCAGGAGGCGAATAAGGTAATTTGTACTTGGATCTTCTTTTAACAGGCTAGAAAAGGTTTCAAACCCTTCCATATCTTGGCATAGAAGATTACAGCCTCCACTTTCCCCTATTTCCCTGTGATCTTTGCCTCCCTCAAAGTATTAGAGGTAACCAGTTTTCTTTTCTACTTCAAGTAAAGAATTCGTTCTTTTCCATTGCTTTTTTTTTTTTAGGTGGGTTTTCAGAAATCATAAATGCTCTAAATACCAAGATTTCAATCACTGCCAGCAAAGTCAACACCATTCTCCATCAAGCTGCAAGTGCAGGTAAATGATTCAGAAGAGGCTGAATCCTTCTCCAGCTTGGCTTACTTGCTTGAAGGAATTTTATAGGGCTATACCAGCCAAAAATTTCCATTTTCCTAATATAAGGTTGTGCTTCCAGTAGGTCAATTTACTGGTAGTTTTGCAGTTTTCCCTTTTCCAGCAAGCCCTGTCTAGTATAGGCAAGACTTAGATAGATAGACTTCCCCAGGATAATTTAAGCATTTTTCTCTTCTTGCACTTTAATTTTCAGTCTATATTTTGCTACTTGGTCTGCATTTCTTTAAAGAGAAACCTACTACTTTAGCCTTGTCCCCAACCACTGCTCGCTCAGAGCATCTTGGACTTGACCTTTGGAGATAAAATAACCTCCTTGATGTTAACTCTTTCCTTTTTTAAAGAATTAAGTATTTTTATTTTAAAATATTTCTATCTGCTTTCTTCTCCTTACCTGATACTTCTCCATAGAAAAACTCCACAGAATGAAAGCATTTTGTGGGTATTTTTCTTTTCTGTTTTTCAAACCAGCTGAGCTGAACTTTGCTGTTCCAGAGAGACCTGAACAAGATAGAGTTTATATGGGTTTAGGGAATAGGCTGTGTGAGGAGCAAAGCTGTGTTCCCAAGAAAAAGTACTTTTCAATAGAATTTTTAAGGTTGTGTATGTAACCTGTGAGTAGCAACTCATTCCTTTGACAACTGAATTAAAATATGGGTTATTGTGTCCTGGATGATATGACTTTCTTTGGATTTCATGGCAAGTTATCTGTCAGGCTGTGAGAAAGCATATTCTGGAGGTTTTTCACACTCCTCATAGCCCCATTGGCGCTGGGACTCAGAGTCTCCTCGTGCGAAGTGCTAATGCAAAATGCATTGGCACTTGCTGACGAGAGAGTTGGGCCTGCTGGTACATGGGTCACTTATCCCTTTTCAGCCTGTGGGACACAGATTGAACCTCTCATTATAGGAAGAGAGAAGGGCAATAACCCCGTGCCTGGGATGCTCCACACCAGTAGTATTGTTTTAAGCTATTTCTCTGTTGCTTCCCCCGTTTTTCACTTGTCAGCATGGATATCTCTCTGGTTCCAAGGCAGAAATTGATAAATAAAACCTGGAGAGTTGGACTCTGTGCAGCACTATTAAAATCTAAATATTGAAAATTGGTGTCTATAAATAATGTTCATTATTAAGATTTTAACAGCATTTGGGCAGCAAGGAATGTCTCTATTATATTCAGGCCCTTGTGTAGGTGTTTGCTCACAGCGAGAATGAAGGCTCTTTCCTTTCACTTTAATACGTTACAAGCAGCTAAAAGGCTGATTTAGCTGTTCCTTTCATCTGTGATTCCTGTCGTATGCCTTAAGCAGTCTTTTCACTGGAAGAGTCTGATATTTATGTGCTTGTTTTTATAAATCAAGCTGCCTTCACTCAGATTCCTCAGCATGGACTTAGATAGCTCAGTGGGTAGCTTCATGTACCTGTCCTTATTCTCCCCATCCTGTGTTCACTTATTGAACCATAGCCTCCCAAACTCTGCAGGCATTCTTGGGGTGAGAGAAAAAAACCGAACCTGCAAGTGTTGGTTTGCAGTGTTATTACTGTCACCTTTAGGAGGTGGGACATGCTCTCACTTTGGAAGCAGGTCTGCAGTGTCCATGAGGTTGTTGTGTTACAACCTGGGAAGGTCTGAATTCAGTTAATATGACAAAATACACATATTGGAGTTTGTATATATATGAATAATAATTTATATATATTTATTGTATATATTATAATAAATCCTAAGGTTGTGGCTAAAGGTTGACTTTGTCCCTGTCTAGGGATCTAAATAGAAGTGACCTGGACAAATAGCATCATATATGAACTGGGAATGGACTGTCACCTCAGTCAACTTACTCTTGATGGCCTGTACTGCAGCACCATCCTCAAAGACCCTCCAAGACTGGGGCAGGGCGGACATAAATGATTAATCACAAGGCCTAAGTTCTAAATACAAGAGGATAACATTGTTCCAGAGTGCCTAAGGTAACGCTTGCCTGATGAATAATGCTGTTTTCACACAATCTAATTCTTTTGCACTGCTCTCCAAGCAGTAGCCTAAACAAGCCAGAGACCTAAAGGCATTTTTGAAACTTTGCTGCCCAGCGGAGTCTCTGCCATTTCATTCTGTTGCAGAAATCAGCATTTGGAAACTTTTTGCTTCCAAGTTGTAGCACAGCCTGCTTTATCTAACATAACCTTTAATGGAGCGCCCATTGATCCCTTAAGGACACTGTTCCTTATGTCAGCTATGTCTCATTGCTTGGGAATTTGTTCTGATAAACACTGCAAATGTTACTGTGCTCAATTTTATTTCTTTATTTGTAATTGTGTCCCTTTGGACCACCTACACCCTTTCCATGGAGCTCTGGAGGGCTGTGGAAGATGAAGACCATTTTGTGAGCACATTATTCCAGATGTATTCTCTAGCCTCACAGGGCAAGAGCAGTGCAATAGAGTCCTTTGGACATTTTCCTCCTGCTTGAGATTTTCAGGCGGCTCTGGAAAGATAATTACCATTTTGACATCACGTATCTGGGAATGCTGATTACTTAAGCACTGTCCTTATTGACTTTACTCCTTTTAGCTGTTTTCTGTCTAGAAATGCTTTGCTTTTTCTTCGTGTATGTGTGTCTCAGAGAGAGGGGGTGTTCCTTTAAAATGTGTATTTTTTCATTTTTTGAAATCTCATATTGTGGCAAGAGACATATCTGGTAAGAAAATGAAAATATTTAAGAAACAGGGAGACAATGTGTGGGAGTGACCCTATGGTGTTGGGTGTTCTGGGTTGATGTGAAGGCCCTTTCTTACCTGATAAAATCAGAACTATCACCCTACAATAGAATTTATAACCATGCATGTGATTATTTGATAAAAGGAAATATTGTTTGGATTTCAAAGAAATGTCTTGTAAGAATGGCAGAGTGAGTGAAGTGGTATAGCAAGTTGGGAGCTGTGGTTTAAAATGAAGCTAGAGGGGTACAACTGCCTGCACAAAGCTTATGAGGGGACACCTCTGCAGTGGGTTGAACCATTGTTGCTCTTGTTGCTATAGGAGCTGGCGATTCCTACCATACTTGTTTTGGTTTGGTTTTTGGCCCCCCATCCCTGAAAATAGATTACTGTTTCACTCAAGTACTTTGTTAACACTGGAATAATAAACAGCATGTCTTTCATGTGACAAGGTACCTGTGGGACTGAGCCATACTGAGAATAAAAGGGCTAAGATGTGCTTGAGCTGAACATAAACACTGGAAAGAATAATGTTTTTCACTAAGTGCTTTGTGCTTCTGACTAAGCAGGGTGAATACCAGGAGCCACTTGCCACTGTTTGTATGGCCACTTGCAGAGATGTTCAGGGCCAACAGGTCTTTCATAAGCAGCTAAATTAAGCCCATAAATCTTGCATGAGTGAAAGATACACTCCTGTTCACAAATGCAACAGGTGAAAGCCTACTAACAAATAGCAATACATGTAGCTTTAAATAGCCCGAGAAATTCAGTCTCCTCTAATCATTTTTCACTGCGTATATAACTCTGTTTTCTTGTCTTCAGCTTGTCTGATGGGGAAAATCAGTTTCATTGCTGAAATCCCAGTGTAGCCTCATCCTTCCAGTCATTTGTCCTTGATCACCAGCAAATGAAGCAGATCTCTTACTCCTTTATGGGGCTAGTGTCTACCAGGAACCTCGGGAAGCCCTCTGATACTCTTTATCCTTTACCAGGAGGCATCAGTAGTGATCTACCTGCTAGTGGCAAGCAGTGTTTCTCCAGGATGAAGATATCCCCACCTCTAGCAATGCCTTTGCAGATCACATGGTTCTTGTTTAGTGTAATTTTATTCATTGATCCATTAAGTAATTTTAGCGTATCCTTTTTTTAGTAGAGTTCCTTATACTAACACGGGTCTTTGGTGATCTTATTTATAATTCAACCAACTCGACCAACCAAGTCACAGAAGTCAAAGAACCCTTTCTAATCAAGGACAGGGAAATACCAGTTTCCTGTTGTCACTGGGATGGGGCATCTGGTTTTACATTTGCTGACTGCAGATGCCTACATGATGTTGGTGCTTGAAAGCCTTTTAATTTGAGATTTCTCCCCCCACCCAGTATTTTCCAGGCTTTTCTGCAAAAAGTTTGAACAAACTGAAGAGACACCATAAGTGCAAAGCCTGCTCATGAGCCTATTGATTTAAACCCAGGCCAATTTAATTGCAGCTAGTCTTGTTCCAGACATGCCAAGACCAGAACTCTGTTTTACTGACTTTATGTCTGGAGTAAAAGAGCAATAGAGCTTCTTTCTACGTGCAAATTAATACATACTGATGAAGTCCGTTAAAAAAAGATAAACATTTATGGTGGTTGGTTGGGTTTCTCTTCACAATACCAGTTGCTGCAAGTTTATGCTGGACGGATAAACCATTATGAGGCCAGAGCAGTACTTGTTGGTTAAAAAGGAAGTCAAATGAAAATTTCTTCTATAGGAAAACTTGAGCACTGACAGCATATAAGCAAGTGGCTGCATTTTGGGGCTGCAGACAAAGCAAGGTGCAATGGATACTAGAATATGGATACAGCTAGAATGTGCTGGTAGATCCCCATTTTCTTGAGAGGAACCAGGGCCACTGCATCGAAGTCTAAGGTTCAGTGTTAGATCTGGTTGGAACACAGCAAATGGGCAGATGTGTGTACCCAGCTGCACCAGCACCCTCAGGGTTCTGCTCCTGGGGTACCTTCGTGCAAGAGCAGGCACTCAGAACTGTTTCTTCAGCTCTGACCCCAAACAGGTGCACCCTCTGCCAGAGCTCTCCTGCTCTAGGGAGGCTGGTGATGATGTATTTTATGTGAGTCCAAACCTCAGTGCTGAGGTGGACTGTGAAAAAAGACCAAATTCCTCCATTAAAAGATTCTTTTCCAGCCCAGTGCTAATTGGAGTGAGTTGTTTTTCTTCTACTTTCCCCCAATGTCAGCAATCACTGTGCATAACCTCAGGTCTTCCACTCTTCTCAAAATTTTTTCAGCCAGTCAACCTTCCACTCTTACTTTTCTCACCTTTTCTAAAATTTCTTCTTTCTTGACTGCTGGCCCTTCTGCCTTGCAGGGCCTCTTCATCCAACTTCCGCACATGGACACAGACCTCACCACACCACATTTCGTTGAAGTTCTCCTTTAGGGCACTGTGACAAAGTCCACTGTGATCTAGGACCAGTTTTGGTGACCATCCCCCTCCTCCTGCCAGTACAATCAGGACCTGTGGCAGAACCACAGGGACTAGATGAACCTGGCACAAGATTAATGCCACAAGCAAAACATAAGGAACACAACAGGCATGGATTTTTTGCCAACTACAAGAAGTTCCAGGGACATCTCTCTGCTTTGTGGTTTCATCTGACCAAGGCCAACCTCAGGGCATTGCCCAGCCTCCTGTGGCTTTTGCCAGTTGTCCTTCTCACTGTCCTTGTCCACATGGGCTTGCTCTGCTTCAGCAGGCCTTCTCCAAGGAATCATGGTCACTGCAGTGGTTTCAACACCCTAAATAACTTTCTAGGTAAGAAGTTCAGGCTTCCAAATTGAAACATCCTTGGAGGGAGACTAAGCCTTTGGCATTTGCCAAGTGCTCCTGTTTGCTCACTGTTCAGTTGATCAACATCTCCTGCCCACTAGCCCTTTTCCAGTCTCTGTCAAAACCATCTGTGCATCATGAGCCTGTGTGACGATTGGTCTGTCCTGATTCCCTTGCAGTACCTGCATGTCTGTGCCCACTTGACTCCCTGGGCACTACCAGACCTCCTGAGGCCATGATTTCCTCTTTATTTGGTGACATTGTTACAAGCCTACACTGAATTGCGGGATGTGCATGTGGCTTGTACGCACTCAGCTCTTTAAGCCAGCCCTTGGAGGATCTCACCAGCCCTGTATCAGCAATATAAGGTAGTAGGAGAATGGTTTCCTACTCCACTGCTAATTCCACTCCCTGTCTCATTCCCTGTGAACCTGGTTAATAAGAAATACTTACCAGATTTTAAAATGAGCTATTTTAGGAGGAAAGACCTCAACAGTTTGGAGAAATGGGCAGAGAAGGACAGTGAAATTCAACAAGGGCAAATGCAGGGTCCTGCACCAGGGGAACAATAGCCCCCCCATGCACCAGTACAGGCTGGGGGCTGATCTGCTGACAACAAGCTGCCCGTGAGCCAGCAGCGTGCCCTTGTGGCCAAGAAGGCCAATGGTATCCTGGGAGGCATTAGGAGGAGCATTGCCAGCAGGTCAAGGGAGATGATCCTGCCCCTCTACCCAGCCCTGGTGAGGCCTCACCTGGAGTGCTGTGTCCAGTTCTGGGCTCTTCAGTACAAGAGAGACATGGAGCTCCTGGAACAGGTCCAGTGGAGCGCAACAAAGAAGACTGGGGGATTGAAGCATCTTTCTTATGAGGAAAGGCTGAGGGAGCTGGGCCTGTTTAGCCTTGAGAAGAGATGACTGAGAGGGGCCTTCATCAGTGTGTATAAACATCTGAAGGAAGGGTGTCAAGAGGATGGAGCCAGGCTCTGCTCGATGGTGCCAAGCAACAGGAAAAGAGGCAATGGGCAGAAACTGATGCACAGGAAGTTCCACCTGAATATGAGGAAGAACTTTACTGTGCAGGTGACCAAGCACTGGAGCATATTTCTCAGAGAGGTTGTGGAGTCTCCCTCTCTGGAGATATTCAATAACCATCTGGGCACAATCCTGTGCAATGTGCTCTAGGATGACCCTGCTTGAGCAGGAAAGTTGGACCAGATCACCCACTGTTGCCTCCTCCAACCTTACCTATTTTGTGATTCTGTGAGCCTTCTTTTTTATTTTTATTTTTTGATACCTACTTTTCCAACATTAAAGTTTTCTAAGAGATCTGGAAAAGCTCATGATCATAGGACCAAGAAGCAGGTATGCCCTTGTGTCTCCTTTCCACCACAAGGAAGGTGAGGAGCCGCAGGGCAGGCACAAAAAAAATGTCTCTCTTTCTCCTCCTCTCCTCCCTCCCGCCCCACAATTCTCTTGATCTGCTGGTGGCTCCTAAAAGGATTAATTAGAAAGATGTGAGCAGGGGTTGGAACGTCAAAAAACAATCGTCACTTTCATATCTGACCCCTATCACCAGCTGCAGAATTAACAAATTGAATGTCGTCAGCAAACAGGAGTTGCAGATGATATGAAGTTCATTACTAGCAGCACAGGGCTTGTTTTCAAAGCCCAGTTTAAACAACTCTTGCTGATTAAATTCCTTGCTGGGGCTCCTGCCAGACACATTTAGAAAATACAGATGTCTAACAACTCTGTCTTTCTCTCCCTGTCTTTTCTCTTTTTTCCTGCCTTTTTTTTTCTTTTCTCTTTTTGTTTTCTTTTTTTTTTCCTCTCTCACTTTTTTTTTTTTCCCCTTTTCTTAACATGTGCCAATTATTTGTCTCCTATCTGCAGGTACTGGCAAGTATCAGCGCTCTGGTCCCACTGTCTACAGCCTTATCCATTTGGCGCCTGCTCCAGCCCTCTCACATTACCAGCAGTGGGGTCTGTTTTCAGCTGTGAAAAGCTGTGAGCATAACTCCATTCTTCCCCTCCTCCCACTGCAGACTCTCTCTCCCCCCCTTTCCTTCTTTCCCTCTCATCCTTTTGCACCCAGGGCTCTTTTCAGGAGCTGTGAAGAAAAAAAATCTTGGTAGCCTGCTAGACAGTGGCACTGGGGATTTACAACCTCCTTTCCCAGTCTTGTGTTTGTGGCTCCCCTGCATGGGAGCATCCAGAGCAACTAAAAGTCTACTGAGGCAGATTGCAAGAGGAATCACCTTCTGAGTGGGCTGGACTGGGGTGTGGAGGCAGGAGCTCTAAGCAAGCAGATGGGAGAGCTGTGGGGACAAAACTCAGAGGTATTAGCTCAGCTTTTGTCTAGTTCAGGAGTTTGAACCTTCCTTGACCTGTTCCTCCTCTTCCTAAAACATCTTTTTGTCCTGTTTTATTTGGTCATTTCATGTTCTTCCTGCTCACGCATTTGGAATTTTTCTCCTTCATTTCTCCGGGAAGTGAGGATGGAGGGATTGTGTTCTGTCTGCTCCTTCTCACCCTCACAGTAACTCCAGGCCTTGGCAGGTTGGGTAACCCAGCTAGAAA
Source organism: Pseudopipra pipra (assembly GCF_036250125.1). Classification (NCBI taxonomy): domain Eukaryota; kingdom Metazoa; phylum Chordata; class Aves; order Passeriformes; family Pipridae; genus Pseudopipra; species Pseudopipra pipra. Next base: position 108,158,489 of record NC_087549.1, read on the forward strand.
AAGCTAGATTTCAGACGTAGGTTGTTCCTGCAAGTTTGATGAGACCAGGAAGTCCCAGAGAGGGGAGAGACATCAGCAGGGAGAAGACGACCAGCCCTCACTGTAGAGAAGAGATATGAAGGTCCCAGCCCTGCGAAAGCATTGTCCAGGCACCCACTGAATGAGGTACCAGGAACCTGACTGAGACAAGCATTTTTAACAAAACTGGTGACGTTTGCTCTACTGATGCTCTCTTCTAAGCTAAATATTACAACTATAAAAATTTTGAGCCAAATTGGGAAAACTTTCAAAGGTGCCCAGGAGATGATGTGGAAAATTACTGTCCTTTAGGGGCCACATAGTACTGGGCCCCTGCTGCTCAAGTACCTTCTCTTTGGCAAACTTGCTCAGAAGAAAAATATAATGGATTAATCAAGAAAAGTACTATCTAGCTATCCTTTTGACGGTGAAATGTTGGTATTGGGGTGAAAATATAGTATAACCTTCAAAGAATCTTGTAACATAGTTGAGTCCTTTCTGTATCGTAATTTTTCCCATGTGGAAAAATATATTTTTTAATTTTCTTTTCCAGCCGTGGCAGTGTGGTGCCTGAAAGGATTGCTGAACTTTTTATACACAGGTGAAACCATCATAAAGATTTGCATATACTGCTGGGTGGCATTTTGGATTAGGGGGTGCTTCATGCAGGAAATAGACCAGCATCAAGTTTTTCAAAATTTTTTTTGTTCTTTACATGCCATCTCTCTCCCTCATGGTAGTATTGACAGTTAGTTACAGGACATAAAACCACCCCACATCTTTATTTACCCACTTCTTCTCATTTCCTCTCTATGACCATCTCTGAGAGAGTGTTGTTATGGAAAATGACTGATCCAGAGCAGCATGTCTAATTTGTACATTCCTCATTCCTAAGCCTCTTGTATTTCCTACACTCTGCTTTACTATTTTTGGTTTTGAAAAAGAAAAAACAGCTTCCAAAATTAATTAATCAGGTATGGGTTCTTTTTCTTTTTTTGTTTCCTTTTTTTTTAATTTAATGCGCTGAATTATAAGAAAAATTACACTTGATTAACATTTTTTCAATTCAAAATTTCCTGCTGATTTTTTTTTCGCTTCTAGCTGTAGAAACAGGGAGTTTTGCAAATATCTGTCAGTGACCGAGTCTCATTTTTGCCTTGAAAGCTGTTACATACCTGCAAAGCGTTCATCCAAAGTCCACATGTGAAGTTCAGTGCTGTACGCAGGTGGAATTCCTCACGCACCCATGCTTGCACTGACTACCACTCAGCAACTGGGCATGCAAGTTCACAAAGCACCTTCAGCAGGCAGAAAGTTATTTTTGGAAGAGTCTGCCATAGCATGAGTTTACTGTACTGCTGAGCCATCAGCACGGCATGTCTGCAGTACACGAGGAAAAATCCACTACTGATGCAGAGTACGTGGTCGTATAATCGCAGTGTGAGCCTATGGAAAGATGTGCTCTCAGATCTAGCTAAGCCCATAGGCTAATATATTTTCCCAACACTGGCTGTCATTCTCAGCTGATCAGAAGATGCTGACCCAATATTTTGTGTCAGCATTCATTCAATTCTAGCAAAATGAGAGGGTTAGCTAGGTGAAGGAAGCCTGGGATTAGAGAAGTCCCTGGTGAAGTTCAGTTGGCAGAGGAGGGGTGGCAGAAAATTCCAGCAAGGATTACCCCTACAGTGCACAGGTAGTCAACAGCCAACCCCATTTGGATCTAGAAGATTTGCTGTGTCTCCAGTACCAATTGGCTGGTTTTCATTCTTTAATCCATCCCATCACTGTTTGGACAAAGCCTTTTTGTCATAACAATTGCGGGCTGTGGTGGTTTGCCTGCCTGAGTCCCTGTTCTCTCGGGAGAGCCCAATTTCAGTTGCTTTGAAGATGCTTAGGCAAATTTTCAAGCCACCTTGTCCATACTGGGGACCAGGCCAAATCCTTCACTTGCTCTCTCTTTTGTAAAGCAGCTCAGACACTCTTGCTGGTACTCACCATCTCCATGGGTTAACTGATCTCCAACCTATCACTTCCTCCTTCAGCTATCAGTGAGGAAGAGATTCGCAATCACTCAGTGGCAAAGTAAGTTTTGAGCATCTTGAGATCTCTGTTAAAACGCTTGCTTTGATGTAGCTTTCCTGGCTGCTTCTGGTCTGTTTGGATCTTGGTGTTGAGCTCCTTGCTTGCTATCTCTGTTACACCTTTTGCCTCGAGTGGCTAGGGTGTTTGTCAGCTATTTTGTTTGGAGAGGGAAAACCTCATGCAACTTAATTTGTGTTGTCCGAGCTCAACTGTCCTGAGAGAAAGAGGGATCAATTGCTATGAGAGGCCTGTTCACGGTCTGAAGCCCTTACCTGAGAGTGATTGAACAAAATTCTTTCTTGTGGTATTATCTGAGCCTGACTAATCATACTTTTCTTGCCCTCTAGTCTTCCATTGCTTTTTTAGTGTTTGTTTCTCTGATATTTATTGCTTCTAACAAAACCCGAGCTTTAGCCCTGAATCTCTGCTGTTGTCCATTGCCCATGGAGGTCATTACTTTTCTCCCAGCAATCCAGCACACTGAAGACCTAATTTCTGCCACTTTTCTGAATGCAGGCTGAGGTTTATGTACCACAGCTATGCTGAGATCTGTGTTCCAAGGTGTTATGCTGGAGGATATACCAGCACAACTGATCTGGCTAGTCAGGACATCCTGCACCGTTGGGGTTGGCAGTGCTTTTCCAGTTCTGCAGTAGAGGTCTAGCTGGGACATGTGAGACAAGAATTTCACATCCTATTTGCAGTTAATGTTAAAGGACCTCACATTAAAGAGTAAGTTAATGAAAATCCTGCTTATCCCCATTCCACTAATCTGGTAAAGTCATAAAGAAACCTACTTGCAAGGAAGTGCATTAAGTAGCTTTTATGGGCTGTGACACAGAGTGCGGTAAACCCCGTGACTGGGCCCCTGTAAGGACAACTCTTTACTGGGAGGGACACCACAGAAGTACCATCTTCTATGTCTATACACAATACTATAATAGGGTTAGCTCACAGTAAAAGTGTAATTAATGTCATATAATATAAAGATTTACCATTTTCCCTAAGGTCTTCTCTCCCAGGCGGTTTTCTTGCATCATTCAGTAATCTAAATTAAAATTACTCCATCCATTCTCCATTTTTTACCCCTTTTCTGCTTCTATGCAAGATGTTTGTTGTGGGATGCCACTTCACCAGAGGGGGATTAGGAAGACATTATGCAACAATAGTGGCACTGCCTTCTTTGCCTGTTGGGTGAGAAAGGAAACAATATGTAACTTGCCTGGAGCTTTTCTTTCTCTTTAAATCTTCCGCTGTTCATTTTCACACCAGACTGCCATGTCTCCCACGTTCCTTATCACTGTGAGATTGCTGCAACTTGCTTTTGGAGATTACTGAGGAAACAAATATCTGTGTTTCCTTTATTTTTTCCACAAACAGGACTTCTACTTGAAGGAGGAATGTCAAGATGGTTTTACTGACCAGTTTGCACATGCACCTTCTAAAGGGTCTGTACTGGGGCTATGTCTAACTCTTGTAGAAACCCTGGGTTTTGTAGTTGGGGAAAAGCAGAGAGCACAACAGTGCCTAGGTCACCACCTGGCACTTCCATCCCTCTTCTTTCCTCTCTCACCTTGGGCACATGACCATTTGTGCCCCATTAATGAGCACCCTCTGCAAAGCTTGCTGCAGTCAGCAAGAGACTTTTCAATGGTTTTCTTTGGGGACCAGTCCTGCTGTGACCTGAGGTTTGACCTAACTCAGCTAACTTAACTGAAGAAGATAAGGGTCTGCTTTTCCGAGAAGGTTACTGGGGCCACCCTTGCTTTATGTCAAAGGTGGAAATGTTCCTTGTGATATTCACGTGCTGAAATCCCAAACTCCTGTGGATTCCAGGCTGAGCCATGCAGGCCTTTTCTTTTGTAGTCCTAACCCAGGCAAAAGCCATCCACATCACAAGGCACAGAAACTGGTGTGTGCTTTCTTACACTCTCAGTACCACCGTCCTTGATATCAGGCTTTGCTGGGGGTAGCTCCTCTTTATAGCTGCTTCTCCCCATTTCCTCAATTTCCCTGACATTTACCAACCAGTAAGAGTTCTTCCGGACCAGAAATACTCATCTCTCTTTGATTACCATACTGACAGGGTACAGTGCTGCAGAGGTCATGCCTTTCTGTAGTGTAACTGGAGAACAAGAGAAGGCTGGTTTTTACCATCAGCCTTGCACAAGGCGCTGAAGCTCAGATGATAACTGATTAAAATGTGACAAGGTTTTTGGTTTTTTTAGCTTTGTTTCCCCATGTCTGCCATCTCAGTCCTGAACAGTCAAGGTGCTCAGCTCAGTCACTTGGAGGGATTTTAGTTCTGACCCTTCGATTGCAGTCGTAGGGTATGAACGGCAGTTGTCCAGGTGATTTAAGGGCGTGTGTGATCCTCTTGTTATCACGTACTATAAAATCCAGAAGTGGCAGATCACCTGGCTACATGGCAGGCCCAGAAATATTGCCTGGCAATGCTGTCACTCTGTTGCAGGCTCTCAATTAATATACAGTTTGATTTTTTCCATCTCACAGTATATTGCCTAACTGACCTGGTGAGAGGCAGGGACAGGCAGCTGCAAATGGTCATTTGCATCAAAAGCTCCCCAGTCACTCCAGATTAGAGTGCCCACATCTTTTCCCAGCTAATGAATTGCTCCCATCTGTGAAATTACAGCTACTCACTTTTGTTTTGTTTAAATCAAAACTGCAGGGCTCATATGGCAGGCCGTCTGCTGCCTCCAGGTATCCATCTCTCACGCCGTGATGCTCAGTCGAAGCCGAGAGTGATCGCTGTGGCTGTTGTTTTGTCACAGGCTGTTTGTCTGGGCTTTGACAAGGAGCATACACAGAGCAACCCTGGCCTTGCATGAACCGTCCGGGCACAGAGAGGAATGGCTTTAGGAACCTGCTGAAGACCTGGGACCTGCCAGTCCGTGATGAGTCAGTGGAGATGCTTTCCGTGTAATGCTTCTCTGTGAGTCTGACCTATTGATTGTCAGGAGTCTCAATAAATTTAGATCGCTGGTTTGTGTCTGCACTCCCTAAGCAGAGGTAGGACAATGATTAGCTGCAAAGATCAATAGGGAGGAGTCTTTTAATCGACCACGTAAAATGTGTCCTTCATCACTGATAGAGTGTTAATTGGGATTTAATTCTTGAGGGGGCATTCACCTGTCCCTCCCAGTTTTCTCTCTCCTCCTGAAGGCCTCATTGAGAAATCCAGGGTAGCTTCAAAGTTAGAAAGATGGAGAATCAAGGTTTTAGTATTTTGGAAATGTTATTTATACTGTATCCTGTCAGTCTCCACCCTGAAGTATCCACCTGCAACTTTCTAAAAAAATCCTCTTTCAGTGGCATTCACCAACTGGAGTATATTTAGCATCTTGGCGTACTTGATGCATTTCTGGGCCAAGGGCCTGGTAGGAGGGGAGACTTGGTGCCTGACTGCTTGCTGGCAGCCACCAGAGACACACAGGTCTCTGAGATGCTGTCAGATGCCCAGAGAGACAACAACCAGTTGTCCCAGCAACCTGGGACATGGAGGACACCTGTAACCTGCAAAGAGGCTTCCAGCCATCCCCACAGCTAATCTTGTCACTCTTGAGGATGCAGCTTTCCTTCATACCCTCAGCTTTCACCCGTGGCTTGGATTTGGGACAAGGAAGGGGCTACAAACTCTTAGCCTGCCCATGTGGCTCGGCCTCAGGTTTAGGGACAAGCTGCCTTGATCAGAAGCACAGCCTAGAGGGAGTAGTGTCTTCCCTTACGCCCACAAGGGGTGCAGTGCTGTCCTCAAAACAGAGGTCTGAAAGGAAGAGAGCTAACTTTTGTTTTCATAAGCATGATGTAAGATGCATGGTTCCCTAGTATTTCTCTTTGTGTAGATTTTTTTTTTGGGGGGTAGATTTTTTTTTGTGGTTGGATTTGACTTCTCTTGTTGTGAGAGAGTGAGACCCAGTTTCTCCAAGGGCTGCATCTCTCAGCCTCTACCTTCTCCCTGTGATGAACCCTGTGCCAACAACGCAGCTCTTGCTGTGAGCAGCTAGTGACAGGGTCAGGCTGTGGGGAAGACCTCAGAGGCTCCCTTTCCAGAGCAGTGGCGTATCCCAGCAATCTAACATCTTTTCTGGAGTAACTCTTGTTGAGTCTGTGCAGTAGGAACAAAGACAAATGTGAGAAGAGAGGGATGTGATGTGAACTTTACCCTGGGTCCTACCATGCCGTAATAGCTAAGTTTTACTATTTTGACCCCTCCAGCAAAGTCTATCTGTGTGTCAGTCTGCTCCTCATGAACAAATTGAGGATTATTGCCTGTCCTCACAGTTCCTCACCCCCATAGCAAAAATATTTTACTTCTTTAGTTTCCTTTGGGACTTTCCAGTTCCAGCCTTGGTGAAACAAATCCTGTCACAGGCTGAAAGATGGAAGCGGCAGCATCCCAGCTAAAATCTTTGGTATTTTTTCTTATTGTAAACTCTTTAATAACTTTTAACAGATGACCTCTCTAGGGCTATTGTATTACCTTCCTGCTAGACTTCTGACAGGTCTTCTATTTAACTAAACCAGTAAATATGTATATTTTCAGTATATATTTCAATTTTCCAGAATAACTGTACAGGGTATTTGTTACTCAGTAACCAGCTTACAATTAATATTGGAAATTATTGGAAGCTGTGTGATTGTATGCACATATAAAATTCTTGGATACAATATCCATGACATTTCCTTGTATTTAGCTGACTAATTAGTAAATATTCGTACACAGAATTCCTTCATGCTGCAAAGTATTTTGGGGAATCGACGAGTAAAGCAAAGCAGCGAAATATTTACATCTTCTATGACTTCAAGGAGGGCCTGTGGTGGGAACCAAACTGTGCCTCACCTCTGTGGTTAAGCTGCCTTTCTTAGCACCATGTCTCTACCCTTTCCTCTCCTCAGGCTTGTGAAGGCTGTGAAACAGCTGGTAGCAGTTTGCCAGTGCAGTGGACAATGGGAGGAGAGACTGTAGCAGCGGCCGCACTAGCAGTGCCATCTCCATGCAAGGGACCAGAAGCTTAGGGGGAAACCTAAGTATCTTCTGATTTCTGGCACACAAGAGCTCTGCATGGAGGCTTCTTGATGATGCCATTCTGTCCTCTCACTTGAAGGAAAATCATCTGGTGAGCTGTTCAGACCTGTCTTTTCACTGCACAGCTATTGCATGTCATCCACCAGAGGGAAGTTTCTCTTCAATATCCTTTCCCTAAGGGAAAGGCCTGGGAGGGTGCAGTTGAGTTTTTTCTATTGCTTTCTTCTGTGATGGGATTAAGCAGGACTTGCTCCTTTAAAAAGTGTCCCCTTCCCCATCATCCTCCCTCCTTCCAATTACAGCACTAATTTCAGTAATGGAGCATTAATGGAGTAATGGACCGCTGAAGCTGGCCTGAAGGAACTGTAGTGCTCAGCACAAATTGAGTAAATAAACCATATATTAGATTTCTAAACAATACTTTTAGTCTAGTCCCCAGGGAAAGAGAGTTGTCAAGACTTACTTAAGTCAACCCAGCAAAATGTATGCAAAAGATCCACCCATTCATACCCTGGAAAACGGCACCAGTGGCCTGAAGCATCAGTGAATCTCTCACATAAATATCTGCTATCCTGACAGAGAGAGCTTTGTGTTGTTTCCTTCTCCTAATTCCTCTTCTTTGACTTATTTACCAATAAGCAGCTTTGTGCCTGTTTCTATTTGTGTCTTGCTAGAGAGCTGTCCTTGTATGTTGATAGAGAATGACTTGCAATTTTAAGGAGTTATCACAGAGCCGTATGAAGTGATGGATGAGAGTAGTGCCCTAAACAGTTTTCAGTCTGGGAAAGTCCTGATTATTTTTTTATTCCAAAAGCAGCGGCCCTCTGTCAACGTTTTTATTACTTTATTTTAAAAATAGGTTTTGTACTGCCTCAGCCAAATAAATAGGAATGAGTAATGAAGTACTGACTATCCAGATTTACCCCACTGGCATCAGGGTGACTAATTGTAATTTAGTTACCCTTGAATGCATAGGCTGCAGTCGAGGTTTTCCTAGGCAGCATGCAAGCAGGGTGAGAGCCAAACTCAGAAGATGTGGACTTTGAAGCAAAACAAAGGCACAGAGTAGTAAAACGACCTTTCCACACTACTTTCCAGGTCAGTGGGAGAACCAGAACACAGGACTCAGACCAACGCCATGTCTTCAGCAAACTTTTTGCGTCTTGAAGGAGCAATCATGAAAAGCCATAATTCCTACAGGGCAGCAACTTGTGGGTGTTCAACATCCCACAAGATGATTATTTACTTTCTGTGAGCTTCAGTGTGATCTGAGAGCAATCTTTTGAGCCTTTGTGGCAGAAATAAGCAGGTTTTTTTTCTGTTTTTATTTCCTCTCAACCCTGAGGCAGTCAAGAGAGAGTGAAGAGGGCTCTACCTCTAGTTTGTAAGTTTTATTCAGCTTTACCTTTGCTAAGAATAAGATAAACAATAGCAGCTTAAGCTTGAATTGAAAGGGAGAAAATTGCTTTAGTCCTGTAATCTGACTGGAGGTGGGGTCTGAACCATAGAATTTTATCAGGGGTAGTTTTTACGCAGACATCATTAATCTGCTTCGGATGTCTGACACTTAGAACTTGGGTATGTTAAAATCACTCCCTCACTTAACCTCCGGATATAACACATGAAAGAATCAAAATCCGCTGATGTAAACCAGACCAAGATGATGTAGTGTCTCTTGGGGTATAACGCAGTGTCACTTGTGTTCTTTATTTTTTATTGGGGTAATTTTGAATGATAAGTATAAGAAGAAGCATGCATAATGTGCTAGTAATAATAATATAGCAAACTTAGCCATAAAATCCTGAAATCTGCTTTTACAACTGACTGGGATAGGTATGCTCTGGGTATATAAAGAAACTGCAACACCTTTTTTGTCTGTGTGAGAGGATTAACATATTACTCTATGAATAATTTTTTAGGCACAAAACCAAGTAGGTTTCCAAGAGTGATGAGTTTATCACTGAACACTCACACCCAGGAGTATGGATAGAAGAATTTGGAAGATGTCTGTTCACCCTTTGAAACAGTATGCAAGTATCACGTTTTGTGAAACTTTATAATGTTTCAATTGAACTTGTGAACTTACTGTTTTCATAACATTAATGTTCTTGAATCCAATCAGACTGCTGAGCTCAGTACCCTCAGTACCATCCTCTTTCAAGAGGAACAGCTCTAGCTTACCCAGCTTGATGAAATACTGCACCTGCAAACTTCAGATCCTCCTGCATTTCTCCTCATCCTTGGCATGTCTTCCTGGAGAATGCCGGTGGTACACAGCTCTTCACCCTCCATGATACATTTGCCACTCTGCCCCTACAATTCCTCCCAATCATTTTCCTTGCCACTCCAAAGTTTGAAAAAACTATTTCCTTTTCCTAACTCTCTCATTTCCACAACAGAATTCAGCTACTTCTCTGCTGCTCTTCATCACATCCCATCATTTTCTTCCCTAGCCTGCAAGCTTTACTTTCATGAGTTCCTGCACTGGATGGGACTTAATCCTGCCTTGATTTTCTTCATTTCAACTCCAATCTCACTTAAAGCACTGCTTACAAACACTGTCTGGAGTTTTCTTCTACCAAAATGTCAAGCTACTTCTTCAAAGCTTGCAGATCTTAAGGCTGCACTGTACCTGCAGAGATATAACATATACAACACACATCTTCTCTGCTAATGTTCTCAGGAGGAACAGGGACCATCCTGATGGGAATTTTCAGCAAACACCATGTGCTTAGCCTCAGACAGCTGCCATGGAAACTTCATCCTGAAGTTTAGCAAAGCAGATGAAAACAAAATTTTGTGATGAAAAAAAGTCAGGGAGCTTAAATAGCAGACTGTTGCTTGGTGGTTAGTTCTTTGCCAATTGAAAAGCACAGAGCTGCCAGCTCTTCAGGCTTGTGCACAGAAATTAGAGTATGTGAGGATAACAACCTGATTAAAATAATACGAATGAACTTTTTCAATTAAAGGGATTCCAGAAAAACTATCCTACTTACATCTTTAAATCCTGAGCTATTAAGTTATCCTTCTGTTTTCAAAGCCTTTGTGATGTGGCTACACACACTGGTGGGATGACAAAATGATGATTGGAGATCCCAGCTTTCCCACTCTGTTTCCTATGCTCAGGAAGGGAAGGCAGCTGGGGTTGTTAAGAAGAGCCAGTTGTGAAGGATTGCTTTTCTGACATGGCAATTTGTTTGGTGGACCTGATCTAGAGCTATCTGACATAACCGGAATCTGAGAAAAGAAAGTCTTCTGTCCCTTCCCTGGAATGTCATTCTGTTATTTTTTCATTTTGCTTTGTGATACAGGAGATTTAGCAATTGCCAGGATAAATACAGTTGTATCTTAAGGGTGGTTTGGGGGGTTTTTTAGGGTTTTTCTTTTGGTTTTTTTTTTTTTCCTCTGAGAATTCCTAGGTATTTTGTGAAACTCCCTGAGTTCTGTGGGAGTCTCTCCTTTCCACCAGTTTATTGCTTAATATCATTACAGACTTTTTACATACTTTTCATCTATCTAAATTCTGCTTCATATAATCCTTGTTTTCCTATCCAAGCTCATCTTGTCATGTCATTTGCACTGAAATATTCCAATTGTCAAAGAAAAAAACAACTGCATATCAGGGAATTTTTTTCTTCCTTCTGCTGAGAGTTCCTCTCCAGTGGAGGATATGGAAAATATCTGAAAGACTTTTATGCAAGGTGAGTGCTTTTTTTATCATGCTGTAGCATGTCTGGAAGAGGAGACCAGGACCAAGATACCTAATATGCCTGATCTGGTGCAAACACATTCTTGCATTAAGGGAATAATCTTTCAGAATAATCTTTCTCGTGGGACTGTTCAACTTGATCTCTTGGGTGGTTTGTATTATTCCTGTGGGGGAAGTTTGGATGGAAAGAAAAGTTGTCGTCGATAGATGTGTGTTCATCTTTACCCTTCTTGTACCCCTAAAACTGAAAATTTGGCCAGAAATAAATACTCCCACAAAAGAAATCCATTGGAACACAAGAACCCTCCTACAAAAATTTGCAGTAAAACTTTAACAGTTTTGCAGCAAACCTAGCTTTACCAATGTGACTGGATCAATCCCTGAGGTTGTCTTCCTCTGAGCCTTAGTCTGGCCTTAGATTTGGGTTGGTTTGCTTTGCTTGTTCTAGCAGCATTTTAGGGTACACAGGATATTTGTTTCTCCAAGACTAGATGGCCAATGTAAAAGGAGGAGGAAGCAAAGAGAGGGCATGGTTCCTAATCTGGGCCAGTATCTTCTCTGCCACTCTGGTCTGAGTGGTGCTCCCTATCAGAGGAACACCTCCTAAAGAGACACCCAGCATTAGTGCTGGCTGCCAACCTGAGAAAAGCCATGGTGCTGGCCAGCTCTGCCTGCTGCTACTCCCTTTCTCTGGTGCCTGCCAACCAGGCTGTTAAGACCAGGAAAAGCCATTGGGTAGGTGACAAGAGCCAAAGAATTTGCTGAATGTGTTGGGCTTGATAGCAGCTGCCCCTTGCCAATCAAATTCCTCTGCTGCAGGACAGATGCAGAGAATACATCCCAGACCTTCCTCCCAGCAGAAGATAAGCTCTAGAGTCCTCCACAGAGTGGAGCTGCCTGTGTCCTTTTCCCCATATGGTGTGAAGTTGGCTCTTCTGGTCTAGTGTCTGTGGGCAGCTGGTAGAATTTTTATTTTTATGTTTTATTATTGAAGACATTTCAATAAGCTTGCATTTAGGCTTGTTTACCCTCCAGGTGGCAGAGATCTGAGGGGTTGTTATTCCTGGATCTGGCTCCACCACTGAGGTATGGAACAGAAAACTGCGTTGTGGCAAAGGGAAAGGAGGGCATTAAGGCACACAAACCCACAGAAGGTGCAGTGCAGCTTTCCCCACCCCATATGGCTGCGTGGCACTGGGCCATGGTAGGTGCAAGCCTCGGAGGGGAAAGACGATGCTGAAGAATGTGCCGTTACGTATTTCCTCAGGTTTTCCCTCCTTGGCAGAGGTGTGTGAGGACCGCAGACTTGGCAGGCGCAATGGAAAGCTGTCTTCCTCTGCAGCCCTCCAGGGACCTTACCTGGCACTTTGCCTAGCTCTGGGCACCAGGAGCTGTGGTGCGGAGATGAGCTCTCCCAAAGAAACTTTGGATATATCTGTGCAGTCCCATGGAGTGCAATGTGAAGGTTCCCAGATGATCCTCACCGCACTGGAAAGCAAGACAAAGATAATTCATCCTCCTCTCACAAGCACTAATTAGTCAGACATGACATTGCACCTGCAGAAATATCATTGCTTCCAGGACTGGCTTGAGGGTCCCTGCACTATGTGGAGCCTCCAAATAGGTGGGACACTTCTGCCTTGTGCTGCAGAGACTCTCCAACTATGCACTATGAATTGGGCAGGCATGAGACCCAAAGTAAAGACACAGTAGGAGCTTGCCATTGAAACAACAGTGTTTCTGGATTTAAGATTCTGGAATTGCACAGAGATTTTGGCCATTGTTTTTGAATTTTTGGGACTATATCCCTAAATATCTGCATGAGATAAGTTTCCAAAATACAGCAAACTAGAAGAAACTTGAAAATGTCTCTCATCTGTTCTTGTGCTTCCTTATGCAACACGGATTTAAGCCCAAATCCCAAAGGAGAAATAGTGCATGAAGTTTCACGGTGCACAGTGTATGGTGTGTGCGTACGGCCACCTTCACCTCAAAAATAATTTTCAAAATCATTAGACAGCAGGAAATAAACAGTTCAGAGATGTTTAATCCTCACAGGTTTCATGGTAGTAAATATCTGACTTGAAGATAGACAAACAATTTATGCCTCAGGTGAGGAAAATGGTGAAGTCAACCTATCATAAACACCAAAGATTTCAAAAGTGCACACATCCCTGGCATTAAGAACCATTTCAGTCAAAACTTTCAGTATGTTAAGCACCAAAAAACTCAACTGCAAGATGCAAACTATAGAAAAAGAGTTCTCTTTGGTCGCAGTGTTTGCAGAGCTATAACTTAAGAGACTGGCTCCCAGAAACCCCTGTGCACTTTGATCCCTCAGTAATGCCTATAAATTTCCATCCCCTTTTTGGAATTTGTAATGAACGAGTCTGTGGCCATCTATTGAAAAAGGACAGGAAGGTCCCTCTTCCATTATGTTGCCTTTTCTTGTCCCTCCTGTGTAAAATGTAAGCCACAAATGAAGTGTGCTCTTCAGTCACAGTGCTTGTTTGCCTGAAATCCCTTCTGAAAATGATGCCTTTCATTCACTACTGTTATTGAGTTACTGCTGTGATATATAAAGTACCTTCCAACCTTCCACTCAGGCAATGGGGAGAAATTAACATTTGGTAGAAGTCGTTTATTGTCAATGCTGTTTTCTGTGGCTTGGGACAGGAGAAGGAGCCAACAACCCCAGAAATCTCAGAAGTAATGCTACAGAGGGACAGCTCTAGTTTTCCTGGCCTTTCTCGCTTTCTTTCCCCATTTCTTCTCCAGCTGCTCTATCCAGCATGTGTAGTCTATTTCAGCGGCTGGGAGAAAAGCCCTATGTCTCCTTCTCCCATTAGAATTGCATCTGCCTCTGACCCTGCTTTTGAAAGTCCTTTGGGATTCAAATCTCTATTTTGCCCTGTGTATCTGTTGTGCTCTAATTTTATAGGGTGCTGTTGAATTGCTAACACCCCCTTACACTGGCACAGAAGCAGGGGGACCTCACATGTTTTAGAACAGGAGCATATCCCCACCACACTAATCAGAAGAGCCAGGTGGGCTGGGTACTTTTAATCTTATTTCAGAAGATTTTTCTTCCCCCATTGAGGATCCGGCCCTGAATTGATTTTTGAAGGAATTATGCTGTTTCATGAAGTTGCCTTTTGTGGGTATCTGTGAACCATGACGGTTGACATAAAGTGTTTTCTTGATTTATCACCCTTCTGCACTGCTCAAGTAGAAATGTATGTGATTTTTTTTTAAATACATATATATCTTTTTATAGAGGTCCATGTGTTGGTCACATGTTGAATATGATTTAGACGTTTGGATTCTTGCAGTCTGGAAAAAAAAGTCCAACATTTATCTGGAGAAGTCAGGCACTTGGGAAGAAGAAATGGAAAGGCTAGTACAGAGGAGAGAGGAGGTAACTGAGGCAAGAGGGAGCCTTTAGAGAGTGGTCCTCAAACCGCGACGTGTATTTGTCTTTGATGCTGGCAAAGCTGTACAGGCCCTACAGGAAGCTCTGCACTGCTGGAGGGCTGCTTTCAGCTGAGACACTGGACCCAGGTCCTATTTTTCCTGGCTCTGGTGTCTGTCCAGGAGGAAGTGAGAGATCCTATGACACTTTTTGGAAGAGAAGGACACGATCCCAGTGCTGTGGATAAAGTTTCCTCTCTGGCAATAAAATGTATTCAGCTCTGTGGATGGTATTAACAGGTGCCAACATCAGGGTCTACAGGCTGTTAGTTAAAGCTGCAATAGTCCTCAGCTGGTCTAAGTCAGGAGAGCTGCTCAGATGGTGGAGCTGTAGGAATTTTTCCTTTTTCCTTTGCTTGGGAATTATTTCTTTACTCTTTGGTTCTAACATAAATTTGACTGAGTGTAGAAAATTAATTATATAATCCAAACCTGCTTTTTAAGAGCCACAATGTTAATCTAATTTGGTACAAAAAATGGTTTTGTGCAAGCAATTGAACATAGGCTGTCTAGTGAGTTACATTTCTAGGGAGGTAAATATAGAACACATAAAGCTAAGAAATTTTCTGGTGCACCAACAGAAAAAGTCCTCTAAACTGACAGAAATAAATACCTTGAGAATCCAGTTACCAATGGCTATCCTTGAAGGAGGCATCACGATAAAGGGGGGGGTCTGTGTCTATGCAAGTTGATTTGTTGATTATCGTTTAAAGCATTTTGACATCGCAAGTGAAGGTCAGTCCATTGTTGTGCTATTTCCTTTTTGTAATTAGCTATAGGCAATTTGTATGGAACACAAAATACGAATAGCATCTCTTGAAATTAATACTGAGGTGGGTGGAAAGGAAGAACAAGAGGAACAAGCAGAAACTTATTTAACAGGCTGGTTGCTGAACAGTAGCAGCATGGCTTGACTCAAAGCATTACTGCTTTTAGCATATGATATATTGCTAATGCTGCTTCCCATGACTGGCCTTCAGCCTTTGATGTCAGTCAGCTCTGAATTAATTAGTTCATAATGCAAAGTGAAAGTGCAGTAGGCTTGGTTTATTTCCCATTCCTCCCTGAAGTTGTTGTGTTAACTTGCCTCATGGGTGTTTGCCCACTCTCTCGCCCTCCCTGCAAAGCACTTTCTCATTTGTAAATTCAAAAAGCTGGCAGGGGTGTATGCACCCGTTGTGTTGCCTTATAATAAATGGAGCCTTTCAGCCAGGGCAAGTGAGACTGATGTAGGAATGTAGGAGATCATATCTTGGGGGGAAAATCAATATTAAGATGTACAATTGCTCCCATGGTATTGAAAGAATTAGTTGATCTACATGCCAAATGACAGCCCCCTTGATAACAGGGATTATGTGTCCTGTCTTTCCAGGCTGTGCTCCGTTGGGGCTGCTCTCTGAGTCCCTCGGGCAGAGATAATCTAATTAGTACAACAAAGACCAGGTCGATTTAAAAAAAATAAAGAGGGGGTGGGGAATTGGAGAGAGGGGTTGTGGGGAGGTGGATGTCAGAGAGAAGCAGTTTCTGGAAAAAGTTGCAGAGGAGGAATGGAAAACTGGGAATACAAGTTAACCGTCAGTTTGGCTCCGCAGACACTGGAAATTCAGACCCATTTGACTATTACCAGACAAACCCCAAATTAGCAAGTGCTTACAGCCTTCACAAGCACTTATTTAATCATGTCCTTGGAAAGGAGGGAGCTGAGGAAACGAGGTGGTGTTGGGCTGAGCGGAAAGGAGGTGGCTTGGACCTGGAGCTGCTTGTCCACTGCAGAATCATAGGCACCTGCTATAAAAGTGGCTTGTGAAAAAATGCTTTACCACAAAAAAAATCAACAACCCAGGAACAGACAAACAACCTGACACTTTTTCCCTTTACTAAATTATGTGTATGTGAAAAGAACTTTATTTTGCTTTTTGGCTGAGGTTTGGGCAGTGAAGCTGTACTGCGCATGCTAAGCATGAGGTAAATAATTTTCTGGAGGACAAGGTGAGGTTTCAGTAGGCTTCTCTGAGTGGAGACATGGTCTATCAGCCACAGTCACACCAAGGCAGATACTCCTCATTGGACACTGTGCACAGATGAGTGATTCTGAGACTCTGCAAGTTCCGGAATAGTTTTAAACTTAATGACTAAGTGTCAGCAGTCCACTCTGAACCCAGTACCTAGCAAGCCTAGTTGGAAAAAGAGCTGTTTTTTCCTTCTGGGTGCAACCATGATATTGGCTTTTGCAGGGACTGTATCTGTTCTGCCAGTGCATCCTATCAGCACCATCAGCACAAAGATCCCCTGGTAGATGTGATTGCTTCTGGTGAGACCCATATGGATGGATGTGGGAGTGGGCACATCCTCAGCGTGTATAAACTGACATGGATTCAGAATAAATTCCCTCCCAAAGGGTGATGGTGTAGAACAGAGTTACTCAAGCCCAACACCGGGCTTATTCCTGACTTTTTTTTTGTGACTTTCTGACAGCAGGTGTTAGTACCTGAATATTTTAAGTCTTGGTTTTGGTTTTAGACAGAGAGAGGCTTGATCTCTGCGTAGAGTTCATGCAAGACAGACACTATAGCCTTGGGCTTTTGCAGTTCATTCCCAACCTTGTCTTAAGGGTGGATCTTGGATTTATCCTGTCCTTTATGACCATGTTTCTGAAGTTCGACTTGAATTTAATTCACTACCAACACAACTGAAGTGCTTTGGTGGTTGGATCTAGGATTTTGATGCAGTTCTCCCTCCAAGGCAAATTTTGCAATTGCTCAGCCATGCAAATGGATGCATGCGTCTTCAGGCTGTACAATCTCATATGCTTAGGGGACTGGATGGATAAAGGAAGGCTTGCTCACATCTGGAAGTTTCTTTTTTCCTAAAGATTGTGAGCACAAGGAGTTCAGGCATTTTTGCACAGCTCCCCACTGACCCTTGAGTTCATGTCATCAGACCCAATCTTGTTGTCTTGGCAAATATTCACACAAATAAGAACACTCTAACAATGGGATCTTTCTTTTCGTAGCTTCCCTCTCCCTCTCCTCTTGTCCCTTGCTGCCTCCCTCTCCTACACTGGAGATAGAAAATTTGGAGACAGCAAGGATGAGATCACCCCTTTGCAAAGAGTGACAAGAAAACTGGCTGCACAGTTTGGGGCTCTGCATAGCCTTTTCCCAGGGAGCAGATCTGATATTATTTCCCTATCCACAACTGCACAGAGACATCAGCACTTTGGAGACGGTGCTTGCCAGCCGCTCGGGTAAGACTGTAGATAAGGCCCAGAGACGAGGAGCCATCAAAACATGAATGTCTAGCACAGACTTTGCGTTCCTAGCTTTGCTCTATGTACTTACTTAAATCACATGAGCTTACAAAGCATAGTTAGCAAGTCACAGAGCCACAGAGTTACCCATTCCAGGGAAAGGAGCAGTCTGAGTTTTGCTGCGGATGCTGTATGGGTCCCCAGTTGAACTTTGCTTCAGCTATGAATATAGATATGTGAATTTATAAACACCTTTTAGATTTGCACGATTCTTCAGTAACAAGTTATACTGAAGCACTGGAATTGGGGACTCCTATGGATTCCTATTGATTCCTGCACCAGTGCTGCTTCAAAGCCTAACTTCAGCTTACTCCCCACATATATTTTCTAGCGTGTTTCCCTTCCCAACACAGTGCTTTTGTGTTAACCTGGACCATCAGGTAAAATTCCACATCACCACACCTGAGCTTTTGCCAGCTGGCAGGCTGACCTGTCTGTGTGCTCATGGATGGCAGGGCAGATCCAAAAGAGCCAGGTGTCTCTTGGATTCATGCTATAGCTCATCCTTCAGCAGAGGTGCTGAGTATTTGCCCCCCTCCTTCCTCTAGTCACAGTTTTCACCAGAACTGCAGGAATTTCCTGCACTGACCGTCTGGACTCAAACATGTTTTTCCAAGTGTGTGCTCTTTGTTTTCACTGAAATAGAATAAAAACAAACCAGAAGAAGGAAATTCAATAAAAATTACGTTTGATAGACCCAGAAAAAAATTGATTTTTTAAGGAAAGACTACCATTTCAAAGCCCAGATGCAGACATTCCTCACTATCCCACTCCCACTGAAAGTTAAAACTGAAAACAGCCAGGACTCAGTTCCTCATATCTATGTGGTTTGTTTTCCTCTATTAAAATCAACAAGAAATGAGTCTGTCAGAGATTTTCTCAATCATCCTGCTAATATACAAAACTTTTTCAGAGTGTACTTTCTAATACTCAGTTTTATGTTTTGGTTTCTAAGGTACTGGAAGGTGTTGGGACCACTTTTTATTTGATATTTTGCCTGTCATGCACACTACCTGTTTAGCTGGAAGTTCAATGTACCATTGCTACATAACAAGAACTCATGCCCTGTTATGGGCTGCTATGGCATTTATATCTGTTGGAGAAGCACCATCTTTTGCACAATCATCAGAGCAAAATGTGGGCTGCTGCGTATTCTAATAAGCACCTGTATCAACTGAGGCAAAATGTTTTATTTTACCTCTTTCTCTTTCTGTAAAACCTTGCACTTTGATGCGTGATGCTTTTTTCTAGAAATTTTGCATCAAGTACAATATTGTACAACTACTCCTTTGCATGTTCCAAGTTCAGTTCCTTGGTCTGGCAAACAGTGTAACTTTTGATACAAACTGTAGTAAATTACCATGTTATTTAACAATTACTTACAGTAATTCTCTGATCATTTGGTGCCTTGGGATATTGTGCCTAATTGCAAGTTTAACAAAAATATATTGCAGTCATTATGCCATTATGGTATGAGAGTATAAGGAGCAAAATAGAGTAAATCAGATAAAGCTGAGTGAGACTTAGCTGTCTGAATGGGAATGCTAGGAACAGTGTCTCTCACCCGTGCAGGCCACAAAGATAATTTCCTGACTACTAAGTAGTAGTTGGTTTAAAAAAATCTATTAGGCAGTGTCTCCGCACTCAGGGGAAATGTCTATCAGCAAAACTGATTAGAGATAAGGGTAAGCAGATGTCAAAACAGAAGACCACCAAAGAACTGAGGTCCTAAAGTGAATGGGGAGAGATCCAGCAAGTATTAAATGTAGGGTGGATTGCTGTGCCATGAGTGGGGGGAATCCTGCCCTCCTTTCAGCTCCAGGGAGAGTCTCACTGGAAAAAAATTGGACTCTGTATCTCATATGGGAGAAGTCTGTTTTCTGCAATCATTTTCCTATGTGAATTTGTATGTGTATGTGTGTATGGTTTTTAAATTTTTTTTTCTTCCCACAAACTCCTTTTTTAACCTTATGATTGAATGAAAATTAGAAACGTTAAGGATAGCAAAGAACTGTGAGAGGATGTTCTGCAGAATTTCTTGCTTTTCGTGTAACCATAGAGGAGCCGAATTTAAATGATCTCTTTCTTTAGAAAGTGCTTCTCCATAATACTCAATTTTGTCACAGCCCTCACCTGAATTAACTCTCCAGTTATGGGGCTACACAAGGTTTAAAAAAGGGCCAATAAAAAAGTTTTGATGAAACTTCCATTGTGGGAGAACATCTGTGAATTTCAGTTGTCACTGAAAGAGAGATGTAAGAAAATACAGGCTTTTAGGGGGGATTTCATAAGAACAAATCATTTTATATGTAAAAAATCATTTAATATGTCAAACTGTTTCTATGTACTGACATGAAACATTACAGAGCATTTCACATTCACCCTTCTCATCCTTAACTTCATATCAACATGTGTAAAATGCCAGGATCTGCACTCACCTCTCTTCTCTTGTCTTTCTCTGCCAGCCAGAGAGAACGCACAACACTACTCTGACACTCTTTTTTCAGAGAGATGCCCCTATGCATTGGAAAGGGGCTTCAGGCAACTTCAGCCAAATAACTGAAAAGCCACTTCACCATCCCCATGCAAGGCCTGTGTGAGAGTTTTTCACAGAATCACAGAGTGGTTTGGATTGGAAGGGACCTTGCAGATCACTTAGATCAAACTCCCTCTGCCACTGGCAGGAATGCCTTCTGCTAGACCAGTTTGCTCAAAGCCGATTTAACCTGGCCTTTTACCACTCAGCTTTGCTTCTCCACCAAAGAGTTGAGACTTTTATGTCAGTCTTCCCATTTCTTAAGTGCTCAGGAATGCTCTTCTCAGCAAGGCTCCCAGCAAGACAGCACCCCAGCAAAAAGCTGGCACTGCTTAGGGCTGGGTCCAGACTCATTTGTGCATATTTGAACACACAGAACTTTCTTTTCCCTATTATTGGAGCTGCTCATCTTCTGCTTAGGTTTCCCAGCTATCTACAGTGTATTGTACCTGGCATCTGTGACCTCTCCTGTGCATGGGCCAGACAGGCAGGGCCAGAGCTGGAGGAGAGCCTGTCAGATGCCAGGCTGCTTTTGATGCTGACACTGAACTGACCGCACGCTCTTGCTGTGATGGGACAAGTGCTGTGCACACATCTCGATCTGCTGGGAGGCAAGAAGGGAGAAGGACGCATCCAGGAAAAACTGGAGGCAGGAGAGCCCTAGATTAAAAAGATGCTGTGTGATAAGTTTATTGTGGGACCGATCTGTCCCCATACCCTTTGCAAATGAATTTGTAGCTGCATCATTAGAGAGAGTGGTCTCCCTAGGCAGCAGGGATTTTGCAGGGTTGGCCTCCATGCCTAGGTCCCTTCACTCCTCTTTGTGCCCCATGCCATAGTGGGCCTTCATTATCTGGCTTGGGGGATGTTGGAGGAACTGGGACTTGTTTGGCAGTCCTGCTCCACTCCCATGGGAGCCTCTGCATACTTCCCCACCACCCACACACCACTGCCTGCAAAGGGTGTGGTATCCTCTTACCCACCTGACCTGGCACATGCCTTCCATCTTATTACTCCTGGAGAGCACCAGGAAGATGTTGAGGAAACATATCAGTGCTAGCAAGTCCTCACCAGTGGAGATAACTGTATACGTGCAGCCTTTTCTATTTTACCTTGACATGAAAGGAGCTAGGAAAGGCCAGACAAATCCCAGGCAGATGATCTGTGCACTTTGACAATGGCTTCAAAATTCCCACAGGAATATCAGCCTTTTTTTGCTGAGAGAAAGGGTGAATCAAACCAGTACATTATTTATCCTGAAGCACGTTTTGTCTACTCTACCAGTAATTGCACCAAGTTAAGGCAGGGTGAATTATGGTGGCTGCCTTTCTTAGGTCAGCCCATACCTAACTTCTGCAGCAGCGGTGCCTGCATGGCACATGTTTGATGCTCTGAGCTGTTTCAGGTCTTTTTTTGAAACTGATAACTCTGGGTTTGTTCACTTTAGTTGTTCAAGAGCTGGACCTGGGTTTCAGCATGCCTGTACCAGCCAAACTTCTCCATCTCCTCCCATCTCCACTCTTCTGAAGAGCCACGTTGCCACATGGAAAGATGTAACCTGTCTCCACAACACCCTATAAGAAACTGGTTTTCAGAGCACAAGTTATCCCTACCTCTGTGTATCTAATGCAAAGATGGGGAGAAGCTGTCCTATCCCCAAGGCACAACCTTGACCCTTGGTTATTTCTGGCCCTTTCGAGGAAAAAAGGAAATGCCAACAAAAATAGTAGGGAAAAAAATTGTGCAAGCTATATTTTTGTTTTTATTTTTTGATGCATTTTCTTCACAAAGATTCAGACTTTCGTCCTTGCTGCTGTTAGTCCTAAAAGAGCAACTGATGAAAGCCACAGTAGATTTGCTTCATTGCATTCATATATCATTCAAAAGGTAAGTTGCAAACAGTGGTCCTAATCTTATAACATTAACCATAACCTCTGCTACTCCTCCCCCCAAAATCCCAGCCATTTTGAAAAAAATCTATCTTCTTGTCAAATAAGTGATTTTTTTATTGATGTTACATATCCAGCTGTGAAATGGATTTCCCTTTTTACAAGGTATGACAATTTTTGCTATGAAATATTTCCATTACGGCAGGGTTTGATTGATTTGAGAAGTGTCCTAGGTAATAGCAGGCTGATCAAGAATAAATTCACCTGCACATTTATGTAGAGTGCTGTTTTTAAGTGGGTTAATGCTATTTCTGATACGGATGTGTCCTGTTTGCAAAAGTTGCTTCTTGTAGAACACCTACAGTATTATATCATTTTTATATCCCTCAATTTGGCAAATACTCATGTTTTTCACTTTTTCCTCTAGGAGGAGTTGTCCATATGACCTGAAAAACTGTGATGTTTCCTTCTGACTTGAGTTGAAAGCAAACAGTAGTGGCCTGTGCCAAATATTGATCTGATTCTGGAAAGGGCTGGCCAGCCATGGATTGCTCTGAGTGGAAGCTGTACAGGGTTCAAACTGCCCTTTGATCAGGCTGCATCGCTTCCTGTCATATTTGTGAGTTAAAAAGCAGAGATCTGCCACAAAAGTTGAACTGTGCCACTCTGCTCCTCTTTCCTGTGCTTTGTCCTGAACTTTTCCCTGTGTACCTGCTCCTTCAGCAGTTGCCAGATAATGAATGTGTTGCTTATTCTGACTTTTTTGTACAAGCAGAGAAAAATATGCTTTTCTGAAAAGTGAGTTTTTCTGACTCATGCTATACAGGGTACTGCACTCACAGATATTACCACTGTGCTGAGCTGTGAGGGATCCTTTATTTTGCGCAATGCCCGCTCAGGCAGAGTGCAGGCTTGGTGCAGAGGGGCTGCCGGACAAGTCACCACAAAGACATGCTCACAAAGACACTCTATGGAGGGTGCTCCTCATTTGTAATGAGTGAGTGGGTTTTCTTCTGTCTAGTGCTAGCACTAGAGAGCCATGCATCTCTGTCCCACCTTTCTCTCTATGGTTTGGCCCAGAATGAGTGACTATGGCTCCCCCATCACCTGTGCAGTTGCATTTTCAGCTTGTCTCTAGAGGCAAGTCCCACAAAGAGCTGTTGCAGATCTTCAGGTCCAATCTAAACTGTGGAATGGCAGTGGTATTTCTCAAGACTTTTCATACCTCTGGGACACCCCATGGTGAACATCAGTTTTCCTCTGTTATGCCGAGGAAGACAGACCTGCCATGATCAGTATCGATGCCTGGTCCCCAAGCCAGGCTCCCCTCCTCTGCTTGTTTGGCTCTGTTCAGGTTCACGAGGGCCAAGGAGACTCCAGAGCACCCTCCTCTTCATGCCACCAGGCATACTCATCACCTCCTCTGTGTTTTGGAGGAGCAGCCCCATGCACGTGTAACTCATCGGTGATGGGTGTGTGCATGTGGGCGCAGCTGTGCACGGCTCTGCCTCCGGCTCCTTGCTGCCATACATCCGTGCCATGACCACAGGCTGGGACCAGCACCAGCACAGAATCACTGTTCTTAATTACAGCTATTTTAGTGGAGACTACGTCTTCCATATGAATAAATTGTCAGGATTTGGGAAACGCCAGACAGAACAAACTGGAAAGGCAGATTGTTTTGCTGGCAGTCCTACACCACGATTTTAATTTTTAAGAAGTTTCTTCCCCCTCGCTCACACACAAAGACAGTTGGTGCAACAAAAGCACAGCTTTAGCCCATAACGGTCCATTCTGGATTTGCATAGTACTGTATTATTTTTAAGAGAAACTGGCTTACTTCCAAATTCATATGCCAGAGGCTGAATGAGCTAAATCTAAATACTAAAGTATTTCAAATGGATATTTTACATTAACAACAATCTCATTTATTTTAGTTTAGTGTTTTCACATAGTTTTTCAAAGTTGAGCTAAACCCACTGTATAAGAATGAGTGTTTCATTAATTTTTATAAGAATTATAAGAAGCATATGTTTTAAAGCTTCATTTTGTAACAGAGCAAAGTATACTGTAGACATATTTATTTACATAATGGCCACATTAGAAGAAATCTTATATGGAAAAATGCAGCAATACCAAGTACCGGTTACCACAAGTTTTTTTTTTTAAAAATAAATTAATGATATAGGGTGAAAAGAAGCAGAAAAAAAATAAAAAATGAAATGAGAGGATGTGCTTTTTTTTTAAGTGCTCAAAGTGAGCACATTTCCACTCCTATCACAAAGCCAGTGGAAGCACAGCGTTCTACAGGAAACTTTCATGAGGATTCACCAAAAAAAAAATGTCTTATGAAAGAATTGAAATATTTCACTTGGAAAACCAGATCTTCATCTTAAAAAGGTGAGAATGTTGGCTTTAACTTTGCTGTTCTGATTCTGCTTCCTGTTCTTTTGTGTTCATTTTGTTAAATGTAGTATGCAGTGTGTATATAACATATGTAATTTAAATGCTTTACTATAATATAAGAGTAAATGAAAAGTACACATTGTAAATGTTTTGACAATATCAAAACAGGAGTTGACACAGAATAATCAGATCTCTTCTGCTGAGAAAATTTGTGAAATATCTCAGGTGTTGCAAAAAATGCATTTTCATGTAAGAAAAAAACTTGCCAGCATTTGATCACCCTAAAGTTACCTCCAAAATTACTGAAAATTGTCACAGCCCATAAACTACATCGGCACATCATCCTACTAGAATCAATTCAACAACTGCTGTAACCTCCTTTTGTCTAAGGAAAATTTTGAAGAAAGGCTCAAAATGCAACTTGTTTTTACAGGCTTTCAGAGTTTAGAAACTATAAACCCGACCTTAGCAGGAACTTGAATTACCAGCTAAAATAATTTATAGAGGATGCACTAAAGAGGTTTTATGTATGTAAAAGACACATGTATTTTTCTCAGCTTTGACTGAAGAGCTGTTTTTGGTGGCATGTGTACTTACATTTTGTGGGTAGTTTCATAATCTAAGGTTTTCAGCAAGAGGGCGGGTTTTTACATCAGGTATGTATTTTGAGGAAAGCACAAGTGTTTCACTTTTTTCTCTGAATACTGGGAGAACATCACAAAGATTTTGTTTTCAAGAAGCCTCTAGGATTGGACCCGTTGTCTCCAAGACCTATTGGACCTACTATAGAACCTGAACCTGTTGTAAACCATTTTCCCAAAATTGGAGCCAAAACACAAATAGACTGGTAGAAAGCAACAAAATCAACATTGCCCCACTATTCCAGGGATTTATTTTGTTGTTAAGTAATAACGCCCTTGACTTCTCCCTGCAGAAAGTTGTGTAATGTCCTGCTCTGTGAAGGCATGCATTCCTGGAAGAGAGGAGGTCCTGAGAATGTCAAAAGCTCTTGAAAACAGGTCCAGTTTCCACTTTGCCAGATGCTATGGCAAAGACTGTTCTGAGAGCTAATTTTGGATAATGAGCAATCAGCAGGGGCAGAACAGCCTGTAAGTATCTACAGCTGAACACTCTTAAACAAGATTGGGATCACCCAAAGCTTTTCTCATGGGTGTTAATATGGTGATTAAAGTTTACAAGAGGCCTATGGTTTTATTTTTGTCTTGTCACATGCAATGGCAGCTAGGCAGGAAATCTGCCGTAATGCATCAATGTTTTAGGCCACCTATGTGCAGAATGCATGACATGCTTATGTAGCAATAACTGCTATATAAATTTAGTCATGTTTCTTGTATAAATGATGCTGGGCAAAGGTGTGGCAGAATACTCAAAAATATTATTTGAATAAATATACTTTCATTAGAACATCTGCTTTAGTCTGACAGAGTGTCTTGAAGTGCGAGTCTTCTGTTGTATGTGAAACAGATATGCTCACAGATGTTTGTAACTTGTAAATGTGTGCTCTGTCACTGTGAGATATACCTCTTCAGAGCTGGAAATGTCTGCTGACAGCATCGTATACTATCAGATCTTGTCATCTATTGTTATGTACACTTTTCCCCACAAAAGTCAACATGAGACCTCCTACTTACATTTTCTTGTGTAAATTTTTTTCGAGTGGACAGAGAGGAACTGCAAACTTTTGGAAGGTGACCTACTCAACAAAATATGTAGGGTTGTTTCTTCCACTTTCTGCTTCTGTTCTTTCTCACCTTTGTATTTAAAAGACTGTCTTGAACAGATAGGATCCTAAGTGAGTCTTATCAAGGTCAGAGCTTGTTGCTCTGACACAGATTTGAATACAAAACTTTGTAGATATCTGATTCCCAAACATCTTTGGAAGCCATGTTTACCACCAATAGCTTGCCTGTAATTGTGGTCAAATTTCTGTTTCCATTTTTAGAAGATGCATCCAATTTAGTTAAATCAAAAGTTAATTTAATTTAATTTACTCTAAATTTAAAATGGTTCTGTGTGCAATTTTCTTTGTTTTATTTTGGATTATGGCTTTTGACTATTGAGTAAAAAGCTGAAAACAACTATCGTTTCATGAAGATGAATTTATATATTTTCATTTTTCTCTCTTAAAAATGCTTGAAAGTTATTTATTCCTGATGAAAATATTCTCCTTTTTTTTTCTTTTTTCCTTTTTTAGTCAGAAGAAAATGAAATCTCATGGCATTGTTGGTTTTTTATCTCAGAATGGTTAGAATGATCATTGTAACCAGAAGGGATGCAGGCATGCAGAGCAGTTGCCCCAGCTGGGCTGCCCAGCCAGGACATACCTGGGGAAAGTTTTCTCTGCTTTGGTCCCTTGGCCATGTTCCACTGTGTATAAAGCACATAGAGTTTTTGGGAACTGGCACTCACCTACATGTGGAATAGTTTGTGAGAGGTATTTGCTTGGTACCTATCTCACTCACTATTTTACACTTTCATACAGAGTGGAAAGCAAATGTAGAAACTACTGAAATATAACCTCCACCTATATCAACCTAAAATTTCATGGTTTGAATTTAAATCATTTAATGTGCTCAAGTAACAGGATACACACCAAAGAGTGTTTTCTTTAAGATCGCTTGTTGAATGTGAGGAGATAAATTCCTCGTTCACGTTGCCTGGCTACCAGCTGGACTGCCAGCCTTGATTTAGTTTTTCACCTGTAGATCTGTGCACACTGTTTGATATATTCCCAGGGCACCACTTCTGGGTTTCATCTACTGGTTGCTTGGCTTGGGTGTCCCATACTTTTGTATCTGCCAGCCTTGTGCCAAGGTCCCAGGTGTCGTGGGACATGTCAGTGGGTTGCCCATACAAGGGCAATGGAGTTGAGCCACATATAGAGATCTGTGGTGCCAAACTGGAACTTAGCCAGCTGGTCACAGCATCACAGAATATTCTGAGTTGGAAGGGACCCACAAGTATCATCGAGTCCAACTCTTAAGTGATGGCCTGTACAGGGATTGAATCCATGATCCTGACACTAAACAACTCTAAACAACTTAGCTAATATTTCCCCAGAGTCTTGAAAATAACTGTCTTTAAATGTTGATGATTGATTAGGCTTGATAACCTCCTTTTTTTTCTCACTCTGTTTTATCTTGAGCAATGCAATAATAAAATATTTGCCTAAATTATTTTTACTAACATTTATATGCATGCACAATATAAGCAAGGGGATGACACCGCATCTTTGTGGGAAGGATTCTGTGGGCAGAATTGCAAATGAGTAAGAAAACAGCGAACTGGAAAGAATTTGTTATGCCGTTTGTCCAAATTGGTTTAGAGTTGTAAATATGTAGATTTTCTATATTAACTGCTGAAATTCTTTGTGTAAACACAGACTGATGTGAGGAAGAAGGAAAAAAAAAATCAGAGACTCAGCTTGGTAAATAGTTTCAACATATGTTCTAGAAGAACTGCTGAGACAGGCTTCGTGCTCAGATCTGGGCTGAATCACCAACATGTAAACATATTCACCTGGGCATTTGACATGCGTGGATGTGGTGTTAAGATCAGAGAGAGCAGAAACCAAAGGAGAAAAAGGTTATTTGTTTATCGCAGAAAAAGAAGCAAGCATTTATGAGATGTCAGCTCAAAAGCTGAACTAACTTGATCATTTGGTAGTAAGATTTCAGGGTAGGGACTGAGTTCCTCCAATTTCGTGCCTGCAGTGCTAACCCACATCTTGGTTCATAGGTGATCTCAGCTATAACGGCTATGTCCATTTTAAGAATATTGCAGAGTGAGATTTTTATTTGCATTTGTCCCTTTGCTGCTCTACATCAAAGATCAAACAATGATGAGAGTCTGGTTTCCGTAATGGATTTACTTTTGATTAGCTTCTGGTGTCCATGAGCAGGATCTTGTCCACTGAGTTCAGTGTGGGGAATGTCAGCTCTCCAAGTGGTACCTCTCTCTACATTGTCCTCATTGATGAGTCAGCTTGAGGGTTCCCATCAATGTGTATAAATACCTGGCAGGAAGGAATGAAGAAGACAGAGAAAGGCTCTTTTCAGTGGTGCCCAGTGACAGGACCAGAGGCAATGGGCACACACTGAAACACAGGAGACTCAGTCTGAACATCAGGAAACACTTTTTCACAGTGAGAGTGACCTACTACTGGCATAGGTTGACCAGGGAGGTGGTAGAGTCTCCATTCTGGGCGATATTCAAGCCCAACTGGGTACAATCCTGAGCAACTTGCTCTAGGTGACCCGGCTTCAGCTGCAGGGGCAGACCTGAGTGGTTCTGATACTGTGATGTGGTCATATTTTGTACTCTGTAACTCTGAAGTGGAATACTTCCTTAGTGTTTTCTCATTACTTAGAACTCAAAAAAATTTGTTACTTTCTTCTTTAGGGATGTAGTTGTTTAAAAATAGTGCTTGATACTTGAATCTGAAGTGAATGGATCTAGTGACCATGCATCAGTTTAAATAGTGGGCTACATTATTCCTGACTACAAAATGCTCCTTTCCTAGAGAGAATCATCTTTCAACACCACCCTAAATAATCTTCAAATTCTTTGCTACCCACCTTCTTCTTTAACCTCAAAGTCTTCATGGCTTGCGGCAAAGAAAGAGATGTAACTGTTGGGTGCTGCCTCATTGCCAGCTCAGGTGTGTGTGTCCAATTGAGTGCAGTAGTTATTCACAGAGAAGGTCCATCAGCTTCCATAAGTTTAACTCCAGAGCTTAAATGCCGAAGAGGTTATTCTTACCTGAAAGGGTTTGATTATCACAGATTCTGGATGTATTCATCTCAAATGTCCAGAAACATCCAGAAATCTCCAGCAATTCTTGAAAAAGAAGGTTTCCTGCATCTTCTAAACCTGAGAGTGTTTTTGTAACATAAAAAGCATTGCTGTGAAGCACTCATTTAGCTCTTTATTATGAACACACTTGTGATCTGCGACTGAACCATGAAGAATGGTCATATGTTTCTGAGTCTCTGTAGGATAGCCACAAACACCGATAGTTATTAATGCTCTAGAACAGCATATAGTAAAAACATGAAAAGTGAACCCAGAGGGAAGTCAACCATTAACTTCAGAAGCAGAAAAGCTTTTGAAGTCAGAAATTTGCTAGCTATGGAAGCTTCATCAACTCCTTATTATTTACAGTTTGCTCTCCAAATGTGATGCTGATAGAAGGACAGAACAGCTGGAAACAGGGTGATTTTCTGGCCAGCTCCATGGACCTCTGATTACAAACACATGACTGCATGGCATACAAAAGTGACAAGGTTAGCATATATGCTATGCTGAAGGTATATCACCAGTTATAGTTCTGTGAGATGATAACACTTGCAAGTAACTAGCACTACAGCAAACTTTAAAAAAAACAATCTTTTTGTAGCTTATTTTCCACAGAAGGAAGTAGTATATTACATTCTTCCTTTGTTTCCTAAATTGTTTTAATATTGCAAATTAAAACAGATGATGCATGGGAATCTGTATGTATATGCTCACAGTATGTGTGTACGCAAGTACATGTATGTGTGCATGCACCTGCATGTATTTCTGTGGTATCAGTACATACCAAAGGCTATAGTCATGCTCTCTAAACAGTGTACAGGAGTTGACCCAAACTGTCCTGCCCGTGTTAAAAAAATACTCTAGAATATGCAAAAGGATAAACAAATGAATAAACAAACAAATAACTAAGAAGCAGCTCATTAAGTGAAATCTCAGGAACTCTGGCAGGATTCATGTACTTCATTGCTACATAATCTGCATGGGTTTTCAGAATGTTCAGAATTAATATCCGGTACTAGCCAAAACCTTTTAAATATATAAAAAGTCAAATCCTATAAAATTCAGATTACATTGTTTTCATGTATACCTTTCAAAAAGCAAGCAAATATTAACAACAAAATAATAATTTGCTGTGTGACACAATAAGAAATACTGTGTTACTGGTTTGTGTTGCATCGAGGTGTGCAGTGAGGTGCACAGTGCTTGTGGTCCAGCTCCCACTCTGCCATACCAGCAAAAACCACACAGAAGTTTGTGGTTGTAAAGACTGCACTGCAATATTTTTGCAACTGATCTTGTGGACAGAATGATATGCATTTTTCGGTAATTTTATACGTCTTAAGAAATAACAGCCGTTACAGATCTACACACACTCCATTAATTATAAATTCTGGATTTTGAAGGCAGACAAGTTATTGCTTGATTTTCACTCCAAATCTTTTGCCATTCAGATACAGTCTTCTTAAAACTTAACATCGTTATATCATTTTCACTTTACAGATCGATTTTTGTTAGTTCAACTGCACTGGAGTTAGCATTGGAATTGAATTTGCCTAAAACTAAATTGGTATAATCTATGCCCAAAGTTATTTTCAAAAACATAACATAGTTAATAAAGCCATTTTAATGAATTGGTGCTTAATTCAACAGTAATTTTAATGACAGCATGAAGTTCCTTTTTAGGTGCTGTTTGGTCGAAGAACAAGTGGCAGCAGTAAGTTGCCTCTTTGGAGTATAAATAAATGTAGCAAAATCACTGACAGGCCAATGGGAAAGAAAAAAGCCATCAAGAGTCTGTGAAATCAGATATGGAAAATCCTACTTTTATCTCCCCCCGTTGTTAGTCACTGCTCTCCATCTTTCTACCTTCCCTGCATATTCAGTAAGTGCCAGATCAACATTAGCCGAAGGATTTTTCCACTTACATCTATTCTAGCTGACAGAGATGACGACAGCCTGTTATCTCTGTTACCACAGCTCCAAGGAGCCTTGCTCAGAGATCCTGCGGCGCTTGGGTTGATACAAAATATGGAGACAGTCTCTTGGTCTGCCTCAGAGCAGCTGCAGGCTAAATACATGTCATGTACCTCGCTCCAGACAGCTGCAGAAAATGGATCACACCAGTGCTCAGATACTCAGCACCCATCCTTTGCGTTGGTAGTGCCCTAGGTAACGGAGTGCAATGGTGTGCAGTGGGGTGCAGTGGGGCACCTGCCTGAACAGATATTAATTTCTCAATCCTAAAGCAGCACTGGTGATACTCTGCTGCTGGTGTTACCTTTAAGCTAGTATTTGAGTTAAACTATCAATAAACTAGTGGGCTGATTTTAGCATCAGAGGCATCTGAGAAGAGCTGAGGTAATATTACCCATACCATTCATTACATGAAGCTCAGGTAATCCTAGATGCATGTTGTTAATGGATACCTGTGTTCCCTTATTGCTATCTGTGTTGATATTTCAAAGAAAATAAACTGCCCATACCCATAGGCTATGCTGTTTGTTTGGGAGGTTTTTTTGTGTTCTGGTGGTGCTTTCTGAGTTGTTCCCGTTTTTGATTTTGTGGTTTATATTGCCTCATCCTCAAAAAAATATACAATAAACAAAACACCCTACCCTTGGAAGCCATTTATTTTCCTTCCATATGCACATCCCCATGCTTACTCATGCATATATTTAATGTAAATAGAGTAGGTAGGGAGATAGCTGTGAGGGAGAATGTTGTGTTTTAAAATCATTGGAGACAGCAAAGTTATGCTCCCTCTCTTTAATAATAACAAACCAGTGCTTATAACTCTTATCGAGCAGTCTGCGCAATGTCTGCATCCTTTCACTAATTTCAACAAACTGTCCCAAGGAGTGGGAAGATTAGCTGTGGGCTTGTTTATAATTGGTGGAGTTATGGGCATGTTCTCCATGAGTGAGAGAGAAAGGAGGAAAATAAAATCTTGTTTGTATCTATCTGATTTGTTCCGAGTTCTTGCAGTGGAAGAGAAAAACGCCAAGGGATTTAGGATGCAGGCAGATGTGGTGCTCTTCCTTTTGGTGCTTCCATATTAGGGGGCTTCGCAGACTTTCAGGGTGGCCCCCAGTGGGCATGGCTGAGGGTAAACAGGTCGTGCTGTCGTGCTTCAGAACAACCCACACCACATCTGCAGCTAAACATTTTCCTCTGGTTAGGAAGGATTTATTAAGGAGGAAAATGTTGCTCATGTGCATGTTCCCAGCTACTGCCTGCAGCAACCCAACCCTGAGCTCTGGCTCCATTTTTTGTTCTTGTAAGAAGGCAAGAGAAATACTGGCAACCTAGTCCTGGATGGAAAACTGCTTCAATCCCTGGAGCCAGAGAAATGGCGAGATGAGGAATGTTACGGCACTGAGCAACCCCTTCTTTAAACATTCCACAAAATCCCAATGTGTCCTCTATTATGTGTGTAGCAATTAATGCCTGTAGTTAATGCATGAACATTAATTACATGACAGGCATTAACAGAAGAGAACCTCTGTTACTCTTCTTTTCTTTTTTTTGCTTTTAAACTTAAATTTCCTGTGTTTCATAGACACCAATTTAGCCCTCAGAGCCTGGATTGTCGTTGACAGGTTTTCACCATGGCAGGAGGTAAAGGATATTGTGTATAAGCATCAGGAGTTAATAGCTGATCTCTATATTTTTTGGTTTGATATCTTAACTAAGAAACCAAAAGGAAAAATTGTTCAGGATTATCTTTAACTTAAAGTAAATGGAGATAATTTTCTTTGTGGGTTCTCATTTTCTCTGTGTTTCTCTCTGTGTGCTTATATGTGTGCGTGTGTGTGTGTGTGTGTGTGCACGCATGTGCACCAATACAGGATTTTGGGTTATATTGCAATATTCTGGGGAGCATTCTTTTATACTTGAAAAAGTGATTTTGAAATAAAATTTTTATTTTGAATGGAAACCAATTTTTTAAAAAATAATTAAAATTCCTTTTGTAAACGATATAATCTAGAAAAAACCTTTTCAGATATTTGGATCCATTTTATTCTGATGTTATTTGTTAAGTTGCACAGGATTTTATAGATAATTTTGGTCAATATATAATTGTAAGTTTCAGAAATTATATTTGTGTGAAATCTTTGCTAAGACCCACTGTGGATGAGAATGTTAAGGGTGATAGGGAATTCAGAGCTATCTTCTTCATGACAGATCTGTAGACTAGGCAGTGAAGGATAACTGAATTCACCTTTTCACCTTTACCTTCACAGGTAAGATCACACTACAAAAAGACATTGTTGACTATATATTGAGGGGGGCAGTGTTGGGAGGAAATCTCAAACTAAAAGGTACTAACGAAAAAAGAAAATGGCTCTTCTGCTGCTAAACTTTCTTGCACAGATGTTCTCCTATGTACAATACAACCTTGTTTTTCAGTTCTGTCCAGTATATAGTAGACCAAACTTAGTGCAAACTTAGCTACAGCACTGACAACCAAGTTACGCCAGGTTTTTGTCAGTTTGAGCCTGATTTTCTCATTTGGTCTCATACTTGACCCCATGCAAACTCCGCCTATGCATGCACACTTGTATAAATGAGAGTAACTTTGGTATTCGTGTCTGGAGGTTATAGCAGAAACCTCTGCTTTTCTGAGTCTTTTCCCTTCTCTGCATTTTTGAGTCATTTCCCTCTCTGGATTTTGCCAGTGAGAGGCCACTGCCAATAGGCTCCACATTGAAGCCCCCAGCCAGCAGCTCTCACCACAACCCAGGAGCAAGGGCCCAGGGCAGGAGCTTCAGAAAGTTTAGGAAGTTTTTTAATTCTTTTTTTTTTTCTTGTATTGCTGAGGGAGTTTGTCTCAGCTGTGTTTATCTGGGATGGAAGAGGAAGCTTGCAGGCAGCATGATGCATGGGCGGCGAGTGCTGGCATGATGTCATGGCGAGAGGGAACAGAACCCGGCTGTGTCGCACGAGCTGGGGAGGGAGCTGCTGTGGCGCGGGGCAGCCACTTTATCAATTAGGTAATGTCTGAGGGAGATTGGGAGGGAATTTCATTACATTGTGTTGGGCTGTGCTGTTGATGTGTTACCAAACATCTGTGAGGGACCCTGAAATTTCTTTGGGAGTGTGGGCTCAAGCCGAATCATGCTGCCATGACTGAGCAGAGGGAAGGGGCGGGGAAGGGTAAGAGTGATGACTTACCTCCAAAAAAAAACTCCAGGAGGGCTTTGCTCTTGATGGATTTCCCACTGAGGTCTGGGGGAGACGCTGATCTGTGCATTGGGCACTGGAGATGGTGGGATGAAGGGTTTATGTGTGCTCAGCTATCCCAAGCTGGTGGTGAAGGACCACTAGCCCTGTTGAGCATGCATCTTTGGAAAGCCCACTAAGACATTTTGTAAAGTCTAGGGGATATTTTCCCCAACTTTTATCTTTAGGGAAAGACCAAAAAGCCAAGAAACATATGAGAATCAATATGGAAACAGCATTCCCTTTTTAAGTGGAAAGTTAGTGACTTGAAAGCAAACCTATTGCTAAAGGCGAGCTCGACATTCTGATATCTCAGAGCAGCCATAAATAAATGACCTAGTTCTCCCAATGCACCCACCAGGAAGGCAGGTAAGCCTCCTCTTGCTTCTCAAGACAACATGCACCTCAGGGATGGTGCAGCCACCATAAGCCACCCCACTGACAGAAAGTGCCAGGGGTCTGCTCAGTGAGGCCTGGGGGCTACTCAGGGGCTGGTCCTGTGCCAGCTGAAACTAACTCAGCATAAATCAGGATTAGTGCTGCGGCATCTGGGGAGCTGCGCCAGCAGTGAGCTGACGCGAGAGGGAAATCAGGCCCCGCAGAGCAGGCTCCCCGAGTGACATGTTTATTCCTGCCAAGCTCCCATCTTTTATCCCCTAAACAGAGCAGCCTGGTAAGCCCCTCTAAGTCTCTGGTATGCTAAACTGATATGGGAGCCCTGCTCTCATTCTGCTGGAAGGCAATGCAGTGAAAAGGGACCAGGACTACATGTTTTGGCATTGCCAGCCAAAGCCCCCACTGCCCATTCAAGCACCCTGAGGTGCCCTGTCATGGAGTCAGCTTCTTTTTTTGATCACAGACCCCGCCTGCAACCTGCTGATGGAGAGGGAAGGAGAGAGGGAAGGGCAATGGAAAACTGCTGATCAGGAAAAATGCAGCCCTCCTCGTCCTCCCTCCTCCCCTTCTCGCCTGGGAGCAATTGATTTAGGAGCATTTCTTAAGTAAAAATTTCATCACGAAAGAGCTTTCTTCTGAGAGCTGATGAGAAATTGTCTTGCCCTCTCTTTTATATATATGTATATATATATGTGTGTGTGTATGTTTGTATATAGGAGTAAGTGCCTTTCCTGACCCAGGTGGCAAGGATTCCGACTAAGGAGTTTATTTGCTGTCCTTGCCTGGAATGCAGTCGTAGGGCTTGAGGTGGTGCAAAAAATGACCAAAACGTCATTGCTGATATCTGAAAATTTCTCATGATGGATTACAAGGGATAATAACCTTGACCTTTCCTCCAAGGCTGAGAGGATTGTTTAGGAGACAGCAAGTGGGCTTCTTAATGTTTTTGGCCTTAGAATTTCAATAAAAATCAAGTAAACCCACAGGCTAAGGGCTACCTTTAAAATACATGGTATTACTGAGATAGGTTTTGGGTTGCTTCTGAATCCATACTCATCTTTTCAGACTTTTAACTTTAAGGATGTAAGATCTGTGTCCTGATTCTTGCTCTTATGTATGGATGCCTGAGCAGGGCCCTTCTGAAGGACCCAGATGTCCCACCGAGGTACCAGGGGACTCTACATCCTCTCTCTCATAGGGGAAGTGTTTTATAGGGTCAAGGCCTCAATGCTCTGTGTTACAGCATGAGATTTAAAATGTATTTCTAAAAATTCCTTAGAAAAAAATTGAATTCTATTTGAAAAGAACAGATCAAACCTGTGAGTGAGTACA
Organism: Pseudopipra pipra; assembly: GCF_036250125.1. Classification (NCBI taxonomy): domain Eukaryota; kingdom Metazoa; phylum Chordata; class Aves; order Passeriformes; family Pipridae; genus Pseudopipra; species Pseudopipra pipra. Next base: position 108,194,732 of record NC_087549.1, read on the forward strand.
GGTCCACAGAATATGAAGAAATTCAAACTTTCTTCAGTGGTTAGGGAGGTCTTGCCACACATAGAAAGTTATCCAATGGGTCACTTTTGGAGACATTTAATATTCAAAACAGTAATAATGAGATATAGAGACCCTACCCTGAACTAGACCTAGTAGAACTTACTGTAAAAACAGGAGTTTTCATTAGGAAAATCCCAATATAGAACATTTGAAAAATGGGTGGCTTTCTCTTTTGCCCCATAGGAAAATGAAGACAATTTAGATTGTGGTAAGTTCTTCTTTCCCTTACCTTCTTGTGGTTTTCCAGCATTAGTCTAGGAGACAAGAGTAAAAAGTATCAAAACATTTTTTTCCCTATTTCATTTTATTTGTTGCTGGTTTTTTCCCTTGAAAGAAATCTCAGAGTATTAATTCTGATTCCCTTAAGGGAAAACATTTTAACTGTTCAAAGAAGATGTTAAAACTGGAAATGTTAGCTCCTTTGTTGAAACCTTATGTTAAAAATTTATGTAATTATCTGCTTTTCTAGGTAAAAAAAATAATGAAAGGAAAAACCTACAGAAAGGCAAGTGTGCCTTAAATTAATACCATGAAATGAACATCATCTGAAATACTATGTGATTTCAGAGCTTTTGGAAGATGAACTGTTTAAGTGAACAAAGAATATTTCCTGAAAGTATTCATTGTCACTTAAGCCAGGTTTGTAAGGAAAGCATGCCGTTGAAAATGGCTTACCTCCAAGGTCTGTGTACAAAACACAGAAATAAAATGCACCACTTTGTCAGTAACTGCTATTTTAAGAAAAATTGGTAGTACGTAATTTATACAAATAATTCTGCTTTTGTAGATAATCATGAAAATGTATTCTGCTTTTTATGAGAGTTTAAAGGAAGATGAGATTTAAATGTGCTCTAGTAATATCGAGTTCATTCCTAGGAACGAACTGTTAACAGGTCTTTACAAATGCCTGGATATTAATACCAGAAGATTTCTGTGACTATAGCAGAGCACATCCAAATAACAAGCAGGGATTTCCCAAAGCTCAGAGCCCTCTTTTCCCTTGTGTAGCACAGAAATAGTGGCAGCAACTATAGTCACATCTCTGTATAGCTCTTTGGCTGTAGCCTGACAGGGTGAGCACATGCAGGTTTTGAGTGCACTTAGTGACTACTTACTTAGTGAATATTTATTTAAAATGATATTCCTTTGTAAACTTTTCTGGCACTAAATTCATTATTTGAACTAATTGAGGAGATTAAACATAAAAGGACCATGATACAGCAATTCATTAATGAAGACTCATGTTGGGGAAAGAGTCTGATCTTCTTTCATGATGAAGTATCAACTCTGCAGGATATCAGCTCCTACAAAACAAACTGAAAGCAAATGTAGAGCAGCTCATCCAGACAGATGTTGACTGGGACCCTGGGGCCCAGGAGGACCAGAAAGAGACATGTTAGAGGGAAGTAATAGCATTTTGAAATGGCAGTTCAGGAGATATTTCAGAAGAGATGGATGATGGTCTGAAAGGCTGCCTAAAAGACATCCAGGAGTAGATACATATAACCCTGGCATGGCTAGATGGGCAGGGAAAGGAATGTGTCAAGGTGAAAACTGTAATGATTTTTTTCCCAAAGAATTGTCCTCTTTCCTATGAAATCAAAAGTCAATATTAATACCTGGATTCAATTTTGGAATGAATATAAGTGATGAAGGTTTCTAAAGTTGAAGAAAGAAAAGAAATCATATAGCAGGGAAATTCAGGGACTTGTACATTTTTCCAAGTGATGGACAAAGGGTCCCTGTGCTTCACAATAAATTTGGTTCTGTTTGATATTTTTCTCTCTGAAAAGCTCTGACAGTAATCGGTGATATTTTCCCTATCTCTACCCTCCAGGAACCTGGCTTTCTTGATGAACATCTTTCACTTGCAGTACTCTCATATTCCACTGCAAACTCACATATTTATCTTTCCTTGAAGACTACAGGAGCCATGTGGACTTCAGAAATACTTCTTGCAATGATAAAGCTGAGTTACAGAAAGGTTTCCAGAGCCTGGATCACAATTAGCTGTGTTCATGTCTTAAGAACAGTTAATATAGACATCTCAGAATAAATATTTCTTCATCTTATTGCACAACATTCAATATACAAACAGCTTGCACACACAGAAAGAAAGAGATATAAAAGGAGCTGCTAAACAATCCCTTGCTATTGACTACAAGGGAAGATCTTGCACAAACCCAAAAACCTTTCCATTATTGCTTTTTTGACATGACTGCCCCTTCTCCCAACCTAGTGCTACTTATTAGGAAGCAAATAGAGATCCCTCTGTGTTTGGGGACAAGAACTGTGAGCCAGGATATACAAAAATGCTATGCCAAATCCCTGTCCCACCTGACTCAGGAGAAGGAGTATCTGCTCCAGGTGTCATCATCACCTGTAGGAAAAACTCTGATCCAAAGAGGAGGGAAGGGCCCTCCTTGTGCAAGAGCTGGCCAGGAAGAAAACAAGGCTGTAAGAATCTTATGGTGACCAGCCTTTGTTTTGGCCTTTGCTGGGAGCAGCTTTTGGGACTCTGAAGCTGGATACTGAGGTGAAAGCTGTCACCTGTCACAAGCAGGGACTTGGTGTGGTGGTTCATTTGCCACTTTTGGGTAAGAGTGTAATGAGTGACAGCAGTGTATTTGTTGGGGTCCTGCTTGCAGCAGATACCTATGGTATATTGCATGCATGCCTGGTGTATGTTGTTCTACTGTGCTGTTACCATAGCTGAATGTAAATGATAATACCGATTTGTTATTCTCATTGGCTCTGACTTAGTGCAAGTGCTAATGGCCACCCAAGGTGTAGAAAAGTAATAAATGGTCCATGAAATGCTACTTGCCTGCTGCCCTCAGGAATGCAAAGCTCTCTTACCTACAGCCCTTTAATCATTCTGCTATTGAATACTAGGGTTAAGTTGGTCCTTTGTCAACCTTACTTTGGTCAGAATTAGCTCTTCTTCATTTAAGTTATATAGACCTGAAACTGTCGCTGGCCCCTTGCAATCTGTGTGAAGCTTGCTGGTGGTAGGTAGGATAACTAGGAAGTTGTATATTTTCTAAGGTGGCTTTTTTCTTTTTTAATCCTTAAAAAAGCTACATTTCAAGAAGAGGATAAAAATTTCCCCTTATTTTCTGCCTGTTCCCAGAATTTCGAGAAGTCCTTTGCCTTCCTGACCATATCTGCCCCATGCCTCCAAATGCTTTTGCCTATTGGCTTGTGTGTGTGCGTGCACATATGCCTGCTGCAAATTTTTGTGTGTGCATATTTATATCTTGGTGGCTGTGTTGCCAAGGAGTTCTGAAAGAAAGCAGAACTGAGATAACTTCTAATCCACCTTTCTGTGATAATGTGGCGCAAGTGAAAAAAGCCAGGGGTCTTTCTCCACTCTAGCTATGCTCTAGGTTTGGTAGACTGGGGCCTTTAACAGGCACTTGGGACTTTGCTCTTTCTGTGTCAGGGTTAGTGCTTGGCAGGGGAGAAAGCAAATACCTGGGCAAATGAAAATTGTAGCTCTTTGGTTGAGGAAGACTTGGAAACAGAATTAATATTTCTGATGCAGTCTGGACAGACGGCCACTGTCTTGTCATCTGTGCCTTCTATCAAAGTGCTCTGTTTAGTTTTCCTTGTCCATCCTTTTGAAAAAGGGGTCAAAGTAGTATTGGAGGTGTGCGAGTCCTGCTTGAGCTGCTGTTGCTTTCCTGGTTGAGGAAAGAGATGGACATGAAATGATTGTACCATCCCTCAGTAATTTTTCAGATGTGGAAGTCCCTGTCCTTGGTTTCTCTTTCCCTGGAGCGTCTCTGGACTGTTTGTGGAGGCAGCAGGAATACACAACAGCCAATGACCTCACAGCTCTTTCTTTCAGCATAGATTTTTGTTGCTTTTACCCAAAGCAGAGCCTAGACTTCCCCCAGCTGGCAGCGTCCAGGCTGTTGGACCATCCTGTAGTTTTGTGATGACCCTTCCTGCCCATCAAAAACTTTTCCCTTGAGTTCAGACAGCCACGCTCAAAAAGCCTGATGCTTTTTCCATACCCTTCTAAAACAGGTTTGGTTTAGGAGTAGGCATTTTCTGATTAAACTGTTCCTCATAACAGAATTCCTGACTTGGCTCCTTCTGCATTCGTTACTTGTACATAACATAATATACTTGCTGGTAGCGTGGAGTTGCAGAGCTGTTTTGCTGATATTACCCTTGTGTAGCAAATAGAGAGAGACAGTTTGACAGAGAATCTTTGGGGGATAATTAATTTTTCATTTTGACAAGGGTTTCAAATAAGTGTGTTACTCTTCTTCATCTTCTGGATATTATGAATAATGGGCCAAATGTTCCCATGGTGTAACTACATTAATGACCTCAAATACGATGTAAACATATGCAGCATCTTTTGAAGTTTTGTCATCCGTAGGCTTTTTAGGATGTTCAGTGGTTTTGCCTTTTCCATCTGCATTCGTTATCTGGTGGAATTGGCTTGGCTTTTTGGAGTCTTATTAGACTACAAAGTTAGATTTAGAATATGGAATGGACGCTTGGCATCTGACCTGTAGCATTACTGATAGGTTGATACTGCTCTGTAGTTTAATGTTTTTGAATGGGTGGATGCCAGTACAAACGCAAGGTATCCATACCGGTCAGTTTATTCTCAACAAAGAGGTAAAGCAAAGAACAAGCACAGGTGACAGTTTCATTGTACAGGCTATTGTGAGGCTCAGATTAGAAGACATCAGCAAGCGAAGAAAGGGATTATGAATTTTATCCTCATATAGTACTATGCTCAACATAAAGAATATTGTTTTCTTGAAAGCATTTTGACTTTTTCAGATTAAGAGAGCATGGGTTATTTATCATAAACACCAGTGACTAATTCTGCCACTTTCTGACATTGGAGTATTTGGTTTTGCAGCCTTTCCTTTCCACTACCAGGACATTTGCATTGTAATTTCCTACTCATGTAACATTTACAGCATACTGAGAGTAGTAAAATAGAATCACGGTTCTTGCACAAGATAAGCTCAAGATGTAGCTTAGAAGAGGTCAGACCTCTGTTATTGCTATTAGACTGCTAAGGGCATCCTCTGTGCTGATTCTAGGCCCCAGAAAGCCAGTGTGGCTTCTCTTTACACCTCCTGTTCCAAAACTGTTCTTCTCAGCTGCTGCTCTTCCTGCCTATGTGTCCACATTTTCTCCTGTATCTCCTTTCCTATGCGCTTTCCTCATTCATCTGAGCTTCATCTTCCCGTCTCCTTCTTCCTCTCTGCTTATTCACCCTATTGCAGGCTGCTCTCATTCTTCTCTGCCAGAACATTATCAAGGGAAGCAGAGGGCACAACACAGGCAGCTGCTGTCAGCTCTCCTGTCTGGCTCCGTGGAGACCCCAGATAGACAGGGAAAAAGAATAATTGCAAGAAGCATTTCACTTGGCCCTTTAGCCTTGGGATGTTCTGTGGAGACAGACTAATCCAGTTGAATGTAAGAACTGAGGGAGGTTAGAGCAAGGGACCATCAGGGATCTCTGCAGACAAGCTAATACATTCCAGCTGAACATTTGTGAGCATTAATTTTTTTTTGCAGAGGCTTTGAATATAGACAGAGGCAGAAAGCACATCCTTGATGAGATGACAAGCTACTTCCCAAATGCTAAGCCTCCACTCTTGAGCACAGGAGACCTCAGAGCTCTGTACATGGCTAAGAGATACCCCTTCACCAGCTCTCCATCACCAAATTATGAAGTTAAGGGAAGTCTTGCCTGAGGCAAGTGTGCTGAAGCGTTTCAGGATAGCAAATGAGTCAAAACTGCTAGCAAAGTGAGCCTCCTGCTAGGAAGGGGGCTTATGCACATCTCGTGGGAGGAGTGCCTGTGGGAGAATAGGAGGAAAACTATTACCATTTTGGTTTTAATTCTCTCTGCCTCTTTATGGCTTCAGCAACAGTCCCTTCTCTATCACACACTCCTTGGCTTTTCTGCTTGTTTCTCTTTTTGAAGCCTCTTTAAGATACCTGAACGTCAGTCCCCTTGTTTCAGACCTTCAGACACTAAGGCAATGATGCAACTGCTTTGTGTCCCTTTACAAGACCAGAGTGCTGCTTGCCTGAGGGATGTTGGGTTCCCTTTCTCCTGTGACTGACACGTAGCTCTTGGGACATGACCACCACCTGCCTGGCCATCTCTGAGACCATGCTTGTCTTCCTACTCTTAGCTGGAGGTGTGGTGATGGTGTCTCGATTCCTACCTTGCTGGCACTTCAGACTCTCTTCTCAAGTCTGATACCCAAAATTGTCTCCTCACGCTGCTGTGTGAGTTGACGCCCTAACAGAATGAGAGTGAATTTTTGTGGTGGATATTACAGGGTAATGAGAAAAGGTGGTATTACGTGTCACCTGAGCTGGATTTTTTGCTAACCAAGATGTTGCCTTGGAGGTATTATGAAGGGTTGGCAGACTCTTATCTTTCCAGCTGGAAGCTTCAGAAGTGCTGCCTCTGAAAAATGTAGCCTTCTCAGGGATTCCCATGGATAGCTAAAGTCATCATGGCCTTTATAGGGCTGTGAATCATATTGGTGTTACTCCAATATCCAAGCCAAGGATGCTGTGACACTGCAGGATCAGATCTGGAATTAGGGTTCTCCCCTAGCATCTTTTTCTCCAGACCTACTCACTTTGCTCATGGTTTATGGGATGGACTCTAGACCACAAAAAAGTTCTGAATGGAAATCTTGAGTGTATGAATATCTCCTGAGTTGTGTTATGAGCCTTTTGTACCGGATTGGTCTCTAAGCCTGCTCTGTGCCTGTTCATCAGAGAAGGCGTTTCCTTTAAATAATTGTTCCCAAGATCTGACTTAAGTGAGTAGAAATAAATATCTACAGAATTAGTAGGTGTCAAGAGAGGAAGAGCAGAGCCTGCAGAATGCCATAGCTCTACCATCTTCCTCTGGGCTCATGTTCTGGTGACACGAAAAATTTAGATTAACTGAGTGGGTGTTCAAACATTAAGAAAAGGATAGTGAGAAAGTGGTGTTAGACTGCCATAACTGTATCATGAAGTGAATAAAATAAGACCTGTATGCTTAAGGAGAGTGCTTTAATGTGAAGAGATACCTGCCTTTAGTCAAGTGATGCTCAAGTCCATTCAAGAGTACAGAACACTCAGATGTGGAAGACTGAAAAATTTAGAATGTGTGTGGCTATAGAAGAAGTTTTTGCTGCAGTTGAGTAGTTGTAATATAGTATCATGAAGTAGAAAACAGAAAGTGTTACATATTTTAGACCAGGATGGGAGAACAGTGCAATATTTATTAGAGACTGGACACTGGATCTGTTTAGAAAAAGAGGGAAAAGCTCCCCTTGGAATTTGACATCTGCCTGGTAGCTGGATCCTTTCCTGCTTTAACAGCCCACACAGAGTGACACTCTGCAAACATAACATTGTCACCTGAACAATTCACTCAACAGCTCACTGTGCTGTCAATCACAGCAGACTCATTTCTCTTCTAAAAAAAATTTTTTTATACCCCCTCATTTTTTTTCTTTTGTCTCCAAGTCTTTGTTGATGTTGACAGCTCATCCTTTGGCCATCATTCATCCTGGCTACTGCAAACTTTGGAGAAAATAAAAACCCTGCTCCCTTAATCAGATTAGAGGGCCTGCAAATTGAATTCAGCCCCTCTCAGTGTCCCCTCAGCTGGCTGTCATTAGGAGCAAAGGCTGGCCCTTGGCAGAGGTCCAAACACCAGCTAACTGAATTTGAGATGCTGGAGTCTTGACAGGCCAACGAAGGTAATTGAAGAGCTGTGGGGATCTTGTAAAATTTCAGCCAGTAAGGATTACACTGGGGGGATCTTTGAGACCCATCAGTAAAAAGGGACAGAGCACTGAAAATCAGCTCTCTTCATTGTTAGGTCTGACATAGATAAATAGAGGAAAAATATTGAAATGCAAAAATGAGGGTTTTGACTTACTGACTTCTTTGCTCCCTTCTCCACCTCTGTCTTGACTGAATGCCCAAATCCAAACATCATTGATTGGTAGTAGTTCAGAAATGTCCAGAGGTCTTGGCCATTCTGTAAACACCCCGAATTAGTAAAGGCTGTGTTTGAATAATGCTAGTTCTTAAAATATTAAAAACCAAAAAGCGAGCCTACAAATTTATGCTTACATTTATTCCCTGGAGTATCTTATCCTGGAGTCCTAGTAAGTCTTCCTTGAATTTAACTTTGCCTTTCACTTCAAGTTGTCTTGCATCAGCTGAGACCAGCTATCTCACAGATAAACTCTGTGTTTGGTCGCTGATGTCTCTCCTACCATCACAATTTATTAAATATACAGAGGGGAAACTCTTTTTAGCCAGCATTCCAGCACTTTCAAATACTTGTCTTGGCTAAAATGTTCTGGGTTTTATCCACATGTAAAAAGGTTCTGATGGGAAAAACATAAATGTTCTGCTCTGTTAATACTTGTGGATTTGAGATGATTTTAGCAAATTGTTCCACAAAAGGGTAGGCACAGCAGATCCCATAGATATACCAAAGCAAGACTGACTTCAGAAGACTAAAGCTGGGCTCCCTGAGATGCAGTTTGCAGAGCATGGAAGAGAAGAATCCCACTGTAAAAATATCAGATCCTTTAAAAAGATCTAAACTCCTGCTGAAGCATAGAGGTGAACCTGTCCTGGGCACAAGAAAGTAGCACAAAATGTGAAAGCGGATTCCCTCTTTATCTGTGCACCTTCCCCTTCCTTTCACAGAGGAGCAGGCTGATCTGATTGCTTTGATCCGTTTGATATTACTATAGTTTTTGATACACTGATTGCATCCTCAGTTAAAAGTCATCATGTTCATAGCTTTTCAAAGTCACACTCTTTCCCTTCACACCATCCCCCAAGAGAAAGATGCTTTGCAATAAAACCCCTCTGCTTCTAGGACTCCAGGGCTGACGCACTCTCGGGACACTTCATCTGTTTCTCAACCCAAGCCCAGCTTTATACCAGCTACACAAATTCAGCTGAGCCACTGGCACATATGGTCTCTCATCATTTAGCATTGTTATCAGCTGCTTCAGCCTCCCATCCATCATTCAAAGTACAGTTTAGGAAACCAGAATAACACAACATACGTTACAGGCAGTCTTTAGCTTCTATAGACTTGCACAGCCCTAGGGAGGACAAAGTAACTATGCTGATTTAAAAAAATAAAAATTCTAGGATCTTATTCTGTTCATGTGGCAACAGTATAAGTATGACAAGAAGTGTAATCTGCTGCTGAAATTGCTGACCAGAGTCCAACTGCCCATAACTTCAACAGGTTATATCCACTTCCAGTACTAAATATTTGCTTTGGACTGGCTTAATATGGTAATGGGAGATCTAAGACTTTTAACTCTTCTGATCATTTGTGCGGAAGACTGCATAATGCCACATGATATTCCCAGTGTGTCCTTCCTCAGTAATTCCTGTGATTTATAAGAATTTAGCATTGTTCTTCTACTGATGGTGGCTGCATAGCTGGGCACGTGCCTTGTGTACTGCATAGGCTCTGTGCAAAGTAACAGAGTTAAGGACAGTGTAGTATGTTCACCACTTATGGGCTGATTTAAGGTTCACAGGGTTCTGGCACTTCCCAAATTGTGAGTGGTTAACTCCATGATCTGCCTTATATGTCTGTTCCTTTCTGTTTCTCACTTTAGGATATGGAGTAATCTTTAGTAGAGAGGGGCTGAAGGGAAGAAAGAAATATGCTGGCTATCAGGTGGAGAAGGTAAATCTAGAAAACAATTGGAAGTGCTAAAGTGTGCTCTCTTTTAATAGGGAAAGTAACTGAAAAATCTCCATCTGTTACAGAACATCTGAATTTTCTAGGTAAAAGAAAGGTTTTCTGATTAGATTTTTATTTTTAAATTTGAATTTATTCTCTGTCAGAGTAATTAAGAACTCAAAGTCCACCTTTTTTTTTTTTTTTGGTCAGGGATGGTGTGGATATCTGACTCTCTGCCATGAGTTTTGCTTTGAAGGGAACATATTTAACGTGGTATAAGCAGAATCCGTATGACCTTCAGCAGTACTAGAAACCAACAGGGTGCATTTTGGGCAGCTTTTAATGACCTGAAAGGGCAGAGAGGTCAAATCTTCATAGCTTAACCAACAATCCCTGGGTTAGGTGAAAGCTGAATTCTGCTAAAGATTTTCAACATAGATGCAGAAGTCTCTAGATAGTCCCAGGAACAGATTGATTCCTCTTTATTCTAATAGATTTGAAATCACTTCAGGATGTTCACAAAGGCCTCAGAGTAAGTTCAGGTAATCTCTTCTGTTGAAGAATACCCACGTCCTTAAATTTACCAGACTTGAAATCCTGACATAAAGCATTGTACTGAGTGTTTTTTCGGTACTCCAATATGAGAATTTGCTCCCAAATGGCAACATAGAATAACATCCTGTAGCTTATACCTGTACTTTAATGCACTGTATTACAAACAAACAAACAAGTTTTAAATACTTTGGTATTCAGACTCTAGTGAGAGACTCCTGATAAACTAAACATAGGTAGAGGACCCTTTTGTATTGCCAAGGACAGACTAAGTGACTTCAAACTATCAAATTGATCACCTCCACGCTCCTTATAACACTGTCTTTCTATAGATTATATTCTAAATCTAGATGAGGATATGTAATTCATACTTCTTTAGAACAAAATATTTCAGTGACTATTAGATTTTATGTAATAGGCTGCTATATAACTGTAAAATATTACTTGGAAATATCTGTACTCACAGAACAGAGCAAAAGAACATTTTTTTCCCCCTGAAATATCAGTATTTTCCCCTTCCAGCCAACAGCCCTTTGTATGATAGGAAACTATCTCTATCCACCCAATCCCTTACTACCAAAACACCAAAAGAACCTTTTAAAGGTGAAACTGTTGGTCAGCAGCAGCCAAACTTGAAAAGGGTACATTGCATGTGAAAGAACTCAGAGAGGACTATGGCTTGTGTGCAGTTGCATTGCCCCCATGGAGCAAGGCTTCAGCTAACCAGAAAACAAATGTGGTACCCAGCAGTCCCCACTTCCTCTTGGACAACTGTCATTCCCATACGTCAACTGATGTATATTCGGGTTGAATTTTTTCCTTTGGTCTGGTTGTGAAGTGTCAGATCTCTAGCTCAGGTGGGGTGAGTGCAGAGGGTGTGATGTTTTTGTGCTTCTGACCTTGCTTGTGAAGCTTGTTACTGTCCTGAAGTGCTCCTTCTTCTATAAGATGTACCCCAAAAGTAGACTTATCAGGCATCTGTCATGGAACTACCTCTTCAGCAAAAGCTGTCCTAAAGAGGAAAGCAAAAGTCACTTCAAGAGTTGTCCTTGTTTTCTAAGCCCTCTTAAGTTTGCCTCTTCTGTCTGCATTTTTCATCTTCTAAAACTTGAGGGATACCTCATCTTACTATACTACATTTCTAATAGGCAACCTCCCCAAAGTAGCCTTATGTGTGTCGGCTGTACAGCTGAAAGCAAGGCCTCGCTTTGTGTAATGGTTTAATTATAATGTCAATGTGGATTCATTAGCATGACAGCTGTCACTGTAAATGGGTGAGTGGGGCGGCTTTTGGACCCCCTAGGGTCAGGATAATTGATGTAGTGAACAGAATACTATATTCACTGAACAATGGGATGGGTTTCCATTCTGACCCAGGAAGGGCAATCAGTGTAAGCGGGGAATCGATAGCAGCTGAATTTTCATCCATGATCAGATTGATTCAACCATGTTAACCTCCACGTGCAGATTATGTTCTGCTGGAGGCTGGGTGACTCTAGCACACCCTGAAGCAGGACAGGCAAATGCTGATGCTTTCATTTTTAATATAAATCTTGAACAGACACAGGAGCAGCTGCACTTTTGTTCCACCACTCTGGTCAGAGGAAAAGGGGATCTGCCCAAACATCTGGAGGCAGTTCTTTATATTTGTTTTGCCATTGCTTTCCCAGTTCTTACTCCTCTTGACGTTTATTCCACAGTTCATCTTCCCTTGCCAAGTATGCCTGTGGAAAATGAGCAATACTGTACCATTAGCTAATAGCACAGTATTGCTCATTTTCCTTAAAGGAATTTGCCCCAAGGAGTAGCACTGTATTCATGCTGCCTTTATGGGAGTCCAGGTAAAGGTTTGTGATGTTTGATATCTACTACAGGTTTGTTTGTCTGCAGGTCCATCACAGATCTTCTGTTGATGTTTCTCCAGATGGAGTTTATCTCATGCTGACAATTGCTTCCTGTAATATTTGCTCATCTATTTGTTCTTGTCTTTTCAGTGTTACTTGTACAGTTGACTAAATGTATAAACAAAGCAATATTGCTGGAGACTGCAAGAGTTAAGAAAAATAAGGTGTTACTATACAATCTGTCGGTGGCTCCTGTAGTATTTTTAAGGTAACTTGAATACTAAATTCACTCCCCTAAGGATGGAAAGCATTGTTTGAGTTGAATAAAAATAAGTTGAAGTAAAGAAACTAAGTAAATTATACTTAAACGCTGCAGTGACATCACTGCTCTGAGATATCTTTTATTTCTTCCTTGACAGGGTAAAAAGTGCTTACTGACTTCTTTCACTGAGAACAGGAAGAGGTGTACAGAGACTTTCTTCCATCTGTCTTACAAAAAAAATTAAAATCCATGGTTTCCCATAGAAATAGAATATACTTGTTTGAAATCATGCTGAATAATAAAAGTTAGCAGATGCATGGCAAGACTTTTAAACCACTGACAGTCTCCTTTGTCCTCTGCAGCCATGGCTCTTTCTGCAGCAGGGAATCCACGTGCATTTGAGGGAAAAGCACTCTCCAGTATGAGTGATTCATCACCATAGCTCTGTGCTGGCTCTGCTTATAGTCAAACTTGAGTTTTGGTCTCCTAAGGCTGACCCTTTCACACAAGCCTAATGTTGGGAGAACTCTGCCCCTCGCTGCTCCCTGCCTCCTCCAGTGCTCTGGAGCTTGGGAGTCTCAGACATGTTTCAATGCAGCTCAGAGGATGTGTCTGGAAATGCAGAACACAGATGAAGGGTGTAGGACAACTGTCTGGAGGAAGAGAGGAAGTTCAGATACTTGGGAATACAAAACAACAATTAAAAAAAAGACCAGTACTGGGAAGATATGGCTGAAGTAGAAACTCTGAGGCCAGCAGAGCAGACCGCAACAGGACTTGCTAACACTTAATGGAAATTAAAGTTCATAATGAGATGGGCAGGGGAGCGTTTATGCTAGGGTGTGCTCAGTGACCACTGTGACATGAACTCTTCTCTCACTCTTAAGGTTACTGCAACTACCAACTAGCCCAAGGGCCTCACTCTTGGAGGAACTCACGCTTCCATCAACCACTCTGCTGATTGATGAGGATCACACTCTATGCTGTGCAGGTCCACAAAACAGAGAGGAGAGATTTGATTTTAGGGGCTTCTATAGACCCCTTCCAGCAACTTGCTTCTAAACACACTTGAGAACAGGAATTGCACAAAGAATCAGTATACTTATATAAATAGTTTTTCCTCTCTAACACCCTAGTATAATCCTAATTTTCTGTCTTTGGAATTTTCAGATGATCTTTTTTGTTTCTTAGTCCGAAGAAGCTCCAGTATTACTGGATGCTAAGATATATTGTGCAGCCCTTTATTTGCCCTCTTTGAATGTTGTCACCACAGGCCTAGATCTTTCTGCTCTACAGGGACAGGAGTTTTGATTAGGAGGTGTTGACATTTGAACAGCAGCATTCTTCCTCCCCATATCCATCAGAAAAAGGTAGGATTGTTGAATATCACAGTCCCCTTTTCCACCTGTCACACTATTCCTGTTAAGCTGTACGTTTAAGTGCAACTCTTTATACCACAAGAAAGGCTGTACAAATAATTTCCTTCACAAAACTGGGTATGTTTATTGCTTAACAAAAGCAGTGGTCAAAAACAGCATCTCTTCTGCTTTGGGATGCTTAACTTTTCAGCAGATGAGAGGGAAAATGGATTGTCTGAGATACTCTCATTTCAATACTTGGTTACGGTATCTGGAATGACTGTTTCAGTCCAGACTACCCTGGTTTAGTGATCGGAGGTGTGCCTCACTTTGTTTATGTCAACATTGTCTCTAGCTGCTTCTTATGCTGCCTTCAGGGCCTATGTAGTGTGGGTAACTGCTTTTCTTAGTTGGAAGTGTATTAGTAGAAGCAGATTTCACAAAAAAAATTAATGGACAAGTAGGAAGCAATGTCATGGAAGGGATTCTAAATTCACACCTGGGAAACAGCAAGCATAATTGCCCTTTAATTAAAGAGGAAACAAACAAACAAAAAACCCACAAAATCCCACCCTAACTTCTCCCCACTCACTAACAGTCACAAACCAAAAATCGATAAACACCTTTTCCAAACTCTGGGGAGAAGTCACACTGCAGTTAGTTTGCTACAGAGTGAGGGGAACCACTGCAATAAATGAAGATTTCCCAAGCACACACAGGGCCTGGAGGTCTGTAGGGTTATTCTAGTGGTCAGGGGATCATTGCTTTGTTAAGAGGAAGCAACTTCCACGGTTAAACTGGATTTGTATAAGTCATCAACAGGGCATTCTCTGTGCCCTTTCCACCAAAGGTAGCAATCTACTTGGATTTAACACTGCACATTGGAAACTTATGTTTAAGGTAGATACAGTGGATATCAACCTGCACCTGGTTAAAATGTAAAAGAAAATTATTAATATTGATAAGGGATAGAGAAAGGAAAAAGTAGGGAGAGGGCACAATCATATTGACTCCTGAGGAGGCTTGTGTATGCACACACACATGGTGTTGCCTCTGTTGGTTGCATAAGTGCTTTTAAAATAATGAAATTACTTCCATCAGAAGAAGGAGAGAGATGCTTGCATGATATGGGTTTTGGGGAGGAGGGAGGGGGGCTAGGAAGATTTGCTTTTGTGATTTAAAAATATCTATGGCTGTATTTATACCAGCCAGGGAAGTTGTGTTGCCAAGTCTTTTAAGGCTTACAGAGGAAATACAACACAGAGCAAGAAAAATATCTGTGGAAGTACTTTAGAATGAGCTCCAGAGGGGGAAAAAAAAAGGAAAAGAAAATTCCAAATGCTGCATACTGTGTGGTCTTTAGAGGACTTTAGAGGGAAGGAAGAAGAAAGGCTGTATAAAATACAAATGTACATACGTACGCCTCCTGGCGCACTGGCCTGAAGGTTGGGACCAAAAGCAAGAGGCTTTTGAACTTTTCATTTTATTTGTCTCTGAAAAGAAGGCTTTACTGCAATAACCATCTTCCCATGTTTCTGTTTGGAATAGTGTCAGGATTAAAGGGAGCATATATAGCAGGAGGAGATGTTTCATTTGGGGGAGGAAGGGAGAACGCTCCTGTGAAGAATTTCCAATTCGTGGCTGCTGAGGTAGGTACTAAGAAATCAAGTGACATGTGCAGTGGGTTTGGTGTCAAATGGTTCAGCTAGAGCCATCACATAAGCAGAGGTGATAGAAGCAGCCCAGACTTGGACTAGGGAGGGTAACAGTCTGGGAAATGGGGGGGCCACACAGCCAGGTAAAGACCCATATGCTCTCTGTGACTGGGACTGTGCACCACAATAGGGGAAAATCCCTCGAACAGCCCTTCTGCCTTTTCTCTTCTCCACCAAACCATTTTGTGATTCATAACCACTTTCATCTGCTGACTTTAGTTCCAGTCCAGGGAATGGTCTGGCTACTGATGAGCAGTGTTGTATTTCTCTGGGTACCCCTGACAGTAGATGAACTTTTTTGAGAACAGCAACCATCTCAACCAGTCAAAAACAACTTGGCAAGTGAAATTTATGCGCGAGCAGATCCTTACTGAAACAGTTTTTCCTCCATGGTGGAATAAGATACCATCTCTAATAACTAGAAGGGGGTGCAAAGTCTTTTTGTAGCCTCCTGAGAAACTGCAGCTGAATAATTATTTCTTTAATGGCACATGCTTGTACGTGAACTTACACTGCAGAAAAGAAATAATATCAAGTGAGATTTTCCCCAGCTTACAACCGTCTGTGGACTAGCACCTTTCTCTCATCCTCCCTAGCTAGCCATCAACAATAGAGTCTTCCACAGATGACAGCTATAGCAGCTTCTGAGTAGCTGCAGTGCTAGCAACTCACATTTGGCACTTGCTATCCACGTTTCTGTGATCTGTTGAAGAGGTTAATGTGAGTCTCAGAAATGTGCCTGCGAAACCAGTTCTGTGGACTGACCACCTCAGTCCTACTGCTTCAGTGTTTGAACACCAAGTTGAATGTACAGCGGTGATCCATTTTCTTCTTGACAGAGGCTGTGGATTTAATGTAGTATGTGATCTTTTTTCTACATAAGGTGTCTAGAAAAACATGTTTCAGGTGGTAAGATGGCCAATTCATTTTCCTATGAGGAATAGGCAGATTAGGCAGAAATTCTAATTAAAAAAACTATGTTGTTTAAGTAACTACAGAACAGCGCAAAGAATAATCTGATTTTTATTGAGGCTTCTTCTACCAACGAGACCCTTATGTAAGGGATTGATGCCACAACAAAATCTGTTACACCAATATGCCACAGTCTCCCTGCCCAAGGATCTTGAGATGACATATGCAACCTTATCTAACCTTACTCAGAGCTGGTGTAGATTCTCTGTTAAAAATAAAGCTAAGACCTTCTCTCCTAATGTCCTTTATTCTTCCTTAAGAGTCCTGTTTCATTTCCCTCTTTCTCCTGTGACTGCTAGGCAATCTCCCTGAAATCCTGGGGACTGTCAAGAGAAACGATGACATGTCTTCTCTTGCAAGTAGACCAGAAGTCTGCGGTGGCAGAGTCAGAGCTGATTGCCTATCTTATCTCAAGTCACTGGTCTCTAATTCAGGCTTTTGCAAACAACTACCAGTCCTGTTTTTTTCTGGAGCTACAGGTTAGGGTTTAATGTATTACTTTTCTGGGACTTTGCCTATCAACAATAAGAAAAAAAAATTTTTGCCATTTTGATACCATCTGGGAAGGGACTCAAATCTAAATTCAAAGTCCAGAGAGCCTGGAATGTGAGAGGGTGAAGGACAGATGGCATTGTCTGTCACTCAGGACCTCTTTTTCTTGTAACCACCCCTGAAGGATGACAGGCTATGATTTATCAAATAGTAGATAAACTTCAAATCAAACAGAATTATGTCAAATTGACTTGGGAGATTCACTTTGTCCTTGACCAGTGAGCTGGTGGTGATTATTTTAAAATGTGTTTATTGAAGTGAGATCCCTGCACAAAAAGGAACCATAATACTAAAGGAACTCTTACTTTGTCATTAACCAACTTTCCTCCATCACTGTATCACGAAGGAGGTTTCAGAGCAGTCCAATATCAATACCTACCCATCCTCCATGACCACCCAAGAATGACAGACAAATAGCGTCTGTTTGAATGACAGAATACCACCTTAACTGAGACATTCAGGCAATTTAGCTCAGGATTACATCTTTTCAATGCCACTGGACAAGCAGATTGCTCTAAAACTTGCAAGAGAACATAGTGTAGCTTGCATGGTCTGATTTTTAGAAATTCACAGTTAAGGATTTAGACTCCTTGGTGTGGTCACAGTCTGGTTGCTTAGAGAAATTTGTGTGACTATACACCTTTTTTGATAGCATTTACCTGAACCATTGAAGCTGGTATGAAACCAAAGCCTGTACAGATATCTACAAACCCATTGTATAAACCCATGGGTTGCAAAGCTAAATTTGACCCGATGTATCTTGGTATCTTATTTGAAAGGCCCATTCTGTCCTCAGAAAAAGATAGGGAGGGAAACTGCCGGTGGAGAGTGGAATAACTTCGCAAACTAGGAGGTGATCACAGATATTTCCTGCTGCCGGTCCTAGATTATTTCCTTATGTGGTAGTTCAAAGATGCCACCAAAATGGTAAACTAACATGGGCAGCCTAGTTAGCATGACAAGCAAACTTCGTTGTGTGTGTCGGTAGGAAGAATGCTCTAACATCTCTGGGTAGTGAATTTTGGACATGTGCATCCATACTGTTATAGTCATCACAATATAACAGCAGCTTGCTTTGTCCTGCCTTGCAGGACACCAGTCCATGCACCAGTCTGTCTCACATACATGCTGAAGTCAAATGATTCAGTGTCGGGGTTTTTTTGAGAGACATAATGATAAAACACTGCTCTCTCCACTATCTCAGCCCCAGGCCCAATTATGAAGTCTAGGATAGAATATTTTCAGTTGAGAGGGACCTACAATGAGTGCATAGTCCAACTGCCTGTTACTTCAGGGCTGACCAAAAGTTAAAGCACTTGTCTAGACATGGTGTCTAGCATCATGATAGTTTATTTTTTTGTGTGTGCTAGTTGCTGCAGAATACTGCAATCAATACACTCCCTAAAAGCAGTTCCGTTGAAGAATGAAAAATACCGTGTTTCAAAATTTGAATAGAAAATTTCTGCAATACAGGTATACTTTTATATAAGCAAGGCTCCCCCTGTGTTAGCATATCAGTGTAGTGCAGGAGCACTTTTGAAGTCTGTCTTCCACATATTGCCACTTAATGTGCTTTGCTTTGTGTTTTGAGGCAGACTTGGAGGTTACAAACCTTGTTTTTTCTGGATGGACTGAAAACAGACGATGTGTGCCCAATGTGCTCCATCTAATAGGTCATAAGCATGGGGAACTAGGAGAGAGCCAGGCTGAAACACCCCTTAAGTTGTGTGCAGTGTGAAGCTGGGCACTCTCCACCATTTGCTTTGCTCTGCAGATCCCCTCCTACTGCAGTATTACTGCTTGCTGGTACAGATCTGGCCTGCATTTTTACTAAGATTTTAACTTGCAGCCCATGTTCTTTTCACTTGTTTCCACTTTATTGCTTCAGTAATTTCGCAGATTATTGAAACTTGACTACCTCAATCTGTGGGTTGTTTTTGGTTGGTTGGTTGAGGCTTTCAGAGCCTTCTGAGGTTTGGCTGTTTTTTCTTTACTGTACTTTTACCAGAAACTGAACATCATCTACAGCTTGTTTTGGAAGCTGATCAATCTGCTGCTTCTGTCATGTTCCAAACACCTTAATAATTGCTTCTATATTGTAGTATATGTTAATCAGTCAAGTCTGGTCTCCATATCTAGCATGACACTTTTGTCTGCAGGCCTATCATGTGCCCAATTTTGCAGGAAACTTGCTCAAGGCAAAATTTCTGGTCAGACAAAGCCACTAAGCAACCTAATGATACATTATCTGCTGGTTTTTTTTAGTCCATATAGAAAAAGCAAGGCCTGGTAGCTCTTACAGAGACCCTGGTTGTGTAAAACTAATACTATCCATTTGTGGCTTCTGAGGAAATCTGTACTGTGGTCTCAATTAAACACATATTCTGATTAATGCCGGAATTGAAACTCATAATGATGTGTAACTTCAGATCTATTCCTATGTTTGCATTATTATTTGAATTACTGTGATTCTGCCATGTTGCTCTCTCATTTAACATCAGTGTATGTGTAATGGGTGGGATTCATAGTAGGGACTGCTAGTACTCTAACTCTTTTTCTGTTGAAGCTTGTGTAGTCTTAGGTCTACTCCTAATAAAGTGGATGAGTCTCACTTCTGATGATGAGGAAAGGGTCTTACCAACAGTTATCACTTCCTTAATATCTTCCTTGTTATAAACATAGATGCATCCTGTTCTCACCCCAAATAAAGTAGAGCCAGCCTTCTGTCCCTGTACTGATCTAATTTGTAGCTACTACCAGCGTGCGCTGCTGTGGTACAAATAATTAACACTTGACACATATGTAGTTCCAGCTGTTTTATTTCCAACCAACAAGCTAGAGCCTATAACATTTAGGTTGAATGCTCTTTTACCAGTACTGGCATATATGCAATATTTTACAAGTGTTCTACTAATCAACTTGCCTCTGATTTATGTTTCATTATCGAGAGAGCTGAAACTGTTTGGATAATTCATGAGCAAGTTACTGATGCTTTCTGTTAGCGAAATAAAAAAAAAAAAAAAGATCTATCAGCATGTAATATGACCATAAAATTAAGCACAGCCACAGAATCCCAAAACAGACTGACTGAATCATTGCAAAAATGCATTCGAAACCAGGCTTTCGCTTTCAATTCCTGCAGCACATCAGGGAAAATTTCAGCCGTTCTCTGCTAACAATGGTCTTGGCTCCTGACAAACCAGTGGGAAGAAGGAGAGGAAGCCTTTGAATTTTCACAGTGTTGAGACAAAAGAAACATGACTTCTTGCAAGTGCAATAAGCCCTGAGCATTCTGAGGTGGATTTTGCCTGGACTCTCTTGCCATTGTAGCACATGATCCTTATCACCCTCCACTGTGTGACTGCTGTGAAAGGCACTTTCCACCATGATGTTTAATTCTGTGTTTTATGATTACACTTACTACACTTAGAGAGGCAGCAAATTGTGCCTGAAGCACAGCAGCTAATTTCTTGGCCTTCACAGTGAGCCAAAGCCAATGGGTGCCTTGGATGAGCCGTTCCTGGACCAGGAGGATCAGGACTTGTGACCGCTCTGCTTGGCTGCTGCTGACAGACGCCTGTCACTTGGATGGCAGATAACATGCTGGGGATGAGAGCTGGCTGTTCCGCTTCTGAGGCAGCAGCACCCTGGAGGATGGTGTTTCTCAGCCCTTACTACTCTGGTATGGCCATGCAGGGGGGCTTCCAAGCCCGACTGTGGGATTGGATGGCTGGGACATTTCCCTTCCTCTTCCAGGTGAAGGGAAAAACATTGTCAATTTGTGTGGGTAGTCCCACTCATACTAAAACTGTAAGGATCCCTCAAGTCACCTGGTTATCTTTACAATGACTTTATTAGTCAGGCGACACATTGTGCTTACCTAAGGACATAAGATAGTTCATGTTTTGGTCAACTGAAATACAGTTCGATCCAGTCTTTGGCTGTTAGAGGAGTATTGATGTTTTCAGGCTAATAACTTGAGAAATAAGATTTTAGTAGCCGAGTGACATAGGCTATTGCACTTATTGCACTTTCCCTCTTCAAAAACTTCAAACTCTTCTTCAAACACCTACTCTTGTTCTGTTTACCAGAGTATCTGAATGGTTCTTCATGGTCTAAGCTGTCATCTTACAGATGCTGATACTGATACAGTAACTATTCAAAGAATTTGACTGGTTCGTTTGTTAAAATTAAGGATTTTTTGATGGACTACAGAAAAGCCAAAGTTTGTCTTGGATAATGAATGAGTGAAAATGGATCAGTTAATGCCTTGTTATGCTGCATTAAACCTTTGAGATTTTGTTAAGTGAGCTTGAATTGGAGAATATGGTACAAGGACCAGACATGGAATGAAGACTTCTTTTAGCAGCATCATATCAAGGTGTCTTGGCACAATTTTAATGCCTTGTACCAATCTTGACAATTGCTCTTCAAATTCCTGCAATTTAAGTAATCAAGACTCTAAATGTACACTGATCTGAAGACAAATTATCCTTGAAATTGCTGTGATTGAGAAATATCAAAGCATGTGATAGAGTCAAGACCTGAAGAAAAAACAGTGACCACCAGGTGCTTAAATAACTCATAGGATGATAAGCAAATTCAAGCTAAAAGAGGGAAGACATCAAAAGTTATGTTGTCACTAGGAGAATGGTGGCTTGGAAATTTATAGGAAAGTGCAGGGTTGTCCCTATTCACACATTTACTGCACATTTCCTATAGAAAGAGGTAGGAATGTTCTTTTTGCTAAGAAGGGATGAGTTCAAACACAAAGTTAAAATCTGACAACTTGTTATAGAAAATTCATTCCATGCATCCGCTCTCCCATGTTTTCTAGTTTTCCTGAGGATTATACAAACTCCACTAACAGATGCTAGCAAATCAGGAAAAATCCCAGCATCAGTCAGTTTAAACTTCAGAAAACACTGGGTATATGCACTTTGGTGATGTAAATATGCAGGTCGATGCACAGCTAAGCAGAACTTTTACCTGCACTCTTACGGAGATGAGAGCTAAGCCATAACCTTTATGAGGACATCAAAGGGGCTCTACTCTCTTGAAAGCCCATGCTTGAGATCATGGAGGTCCAAAAAAAAAAACCCAACCTGCCTGATATGGACTAAGATGAAGTCCAGACAAGTGCTTGATCTTGGACCTGAGTGTGGAGGAGCACTTGGGATCTAGTATTTTGCTATCCAGGTTGGCTGTATGAGACAAAACCACAGGTTTTGAAGGTGCATGCAAGGGTGAATTTGCTTTTTCTCATGGTAGAGTCAGTTACTGTGCTCTGAGTGATGTGGTATAGTCTCACTGAGCATAAGAAAAGTTCAGGCAACTCTAGCAACACGGGTAAGAGTTCCAGTTGCTGCAACTAGCTGAGAACTGCAGCCCAAAACAGAGCTCCTTCCATCACTTGATGCATTATGATCCTTCTGACTTTAACAGCCCCTGCAGTCCCTTTAGTGAGTGTGTTTGCATTTTTCTTCCCTTTTCTTTTAGCTAAAAATGACTTCAAAATATTTTGGCACTTTCTCCTCCATGGTGAGAATTTGGCCGTGGTCTCGCTGGGAATAACTATCAGTCACTTGCAAAAGAGCTCAACCTCTCTGAGCCTGCCTGTGAGCCAAAGCTTTTATCAGGGAAAGTTTAATTCTCTGTAGCTCTGCCATGACTCCTTTTCTCTCTTGTTTCCTCTGCTGTGCTAGATGGTGTGATTCAGGACTGATGCCTGGGAAGGTCAGGGTAAAGGCATCTACCCTGAGGGAGGTGGGCAAGGGACAGCCTGGGTATTCTTTCTATTCAATTGCTGAGAGGATGTGCTGGAGAAATACAGCTAGGAATTGGAAAAGAGGAGGGGTACCTTCACCACTGTGCTACCAGATATTAAGGAGGATGAGTGCTACTCTGTTGGGGCTACCCCTTTTTCCCCAGACTTGGGCTTCCCCCTCCCCAAAACTCGTCTTCAAAGTCCTTTGTCCAGTTACACCAAGAAAGCCGTAAATCTGTACCCTTGTTTAGTGTGGCATGTACTCTGTCTCTAATCCAATTTCCCTTCTGTTTGTTCTCTGTACAGCCTCATTCGGCCTGACAGCTATTTAATAAACCTATTTGCTTTTCTTTGACATGAGGCAGAAGTGGTGGGTGTTGAAGAGCCATAAGGCCCTAGTGGACAATGAAACCCTTTCCCACTCAACACTCTTCCAGCTCAGCACAGATAAATTGTGTAGAACTGGGAAATTAACCCATCCTATCTTAAAAAAAAAAAAAAAAAAAAGGAATGAAAAAGAAGGGAGCATTCACAGGCTGGTCCATAATCAATTCAAGTTGGTTTCTTCCTTCTCCTAAATGAGAATTCCTCTCTGTGTCTGTTCATGCAGATCAACAAGATTGTAAGTTGATTGTTTATTGTTTATTGCAGATAAATATTGTTTATTGCACCTTTTGTCTCTGTCACCTGTAAGAAAGCAAACCACTCAGAGACACTGGCATTTATAAAAAAAAAATAAATCCTACCTAAGGTATGAAGTAACAACATTAATCTGAGAAGTTGAGAGAAACTAACCTGTTAACACAGTAGGAAAATGTTTTACAAAATGTCCAGCTTAGAGATGTTTCTATTTGGTTTTCATGTATAATTTCTGTGCTCATCTTTCTCTGTACTCTCTTCCATCACACTAACGTTGGTATGTGGAGCACTGCAGCAGATATCTTTCACAAAGACTCAATTTTCATGCATGTCCTTTCATTAGGGAAGGGAGGAGAAAAGGTAGTTGGACTTTTTATGGCACAGCTGAAAAATGCATAGACTCTACAGTGATGAAGATGATAAAAAAGTCAATATTTAGCTATATAACTACATTCAGGAATGAGAAAGATTTTTCTTTTGATGGAATTAAAATAGAAAATAAACATAGCAAAAGTTTTAGCTTCCTGGCGCTCTGCAAATTAAATGAGTCTTTCTTGGTCTTTATCTCTTTTAATGATCTGACATATATATATATATATATATATATATATATATATAAAACAAATGTGAATTTTGAGTCTGCTTTTCTTTTGGCTCTTGAATATTATGTAAACGTTATGATGACCAAATGACAGATTAAGCAAGTAGAATATTTCCTGCCAATTATTCCAGCTATTTAAAACTGAGTAATTATTTCTTAAGTTAGCTTCTGTATTGTTGGCTGTAGACTTTCATTTTGGAGCAGAGCCTTGCTGGATTAGATTTCGTATAGATAAGTGTTCAAAGCAGCACCGTTACTCTTCAATGGCACTGTTCCCAAATCTTTTTAAAACTATTCTGAGTCATAGGGAGGATTTGAAAAGACACCTGAGAAGTATTCACTTACAAATACACAACTGCAACTACTCCAGGACACCATTTTTCTTTGAAGTTCCTGGCTTGCTTCACTTTTACTGCAAAGGAGGAAGGTCAGCACCAGTGGGAAGAGGTAGCGCTGCTCCCTGATGTCATGCAGGAGCTGTATCAGCTGTGGCAGCACCTATCTGCAGTGAAAGGCCAAGTGGCGAGCTGAAATATGTTAGAGAAAAGACTTGCTGGCAGATTGATGGAGAACGCTGACATATTTCTGTAAACCACAATACAGAGGGAGTTAATCAAGATCAGGAGGAGTGTCCATCTTCTTAAGAAGTCATTTCCCACCTCAATTAGCTGGCAGTTTAGGCAAACATACACAGTGGTTAGCCCTCATCAGTCTGAGTGATGCTTTCTTGAGCAACTCTTCTACTCCTGCCTTCACTGAGTCTCTCTATGATGGTGCTTCAGGCAACTGACAATATCTGTCAGCAAAATCTTTATTGACAGGCTTAGCTTCATATTTGGCTCAACTAATGTCCCCTTTTAAAGCAGAGAGGAAGAGGAGGAAATATGTCGGCTCAGCATGCACCATATCTGGACTGGTCTCTTTTGGGATGTGTTTTTTCTCTCCCCCTGTTTGTATACTTGTTTGGTGTTTCCTCTTCTGGAGTGAACAATGTCCTAATTCTGCACCGAAATCTATGTGAGCTCTTTGAAGTAAAGCAACATCTTGTAGCAAATGATGACAAAAAAATCCCCAAGACTAGTGATCAAGAGGGGAAAATGAGCCTTCAGGCTTGTAAGCCCAAACAGAGGCAGGCAATAAACATGTGGTAGAAAGGGATGATTTCTTTTAACCTTTTTACTGTAGTCTCTGATATTATCCAGTATAGGTTACAGCCCTTTTTGTTTTTCACTCTCTGGATTTGGCAGTCCTCTACTCCCAGGCTGCAGTAATGTGTTTTTTCCACTGTCTGTTCTCCATTTTTTGGTGTCCCATGGCATAACAAAATTCTGTGGATTTTCTTCCTGCCTGACAAACACCCTGTTATTGTTTTGGACCACACTGGTGGTGTTTTACAGTGAAAGCTTTCAGAAGAAGCATGCTATACACTGACAAATTAAAGTAGTAAGTCTCCAGGCCTAGTTTTCTAGTTTCCTGCTTTGCAAGGAGTAAATTGAACATTTTTTTATTTCTTCCTTTGGGTCACCCTTTGATGTTCCAGAAATCAGAGCAAAATCATATTTTTCCTTTTTTGTCCATCCGCAATGAGAATTCCTTTAGCTGTGCTACAGGAAAACTCTGGGTGAATGCTGCAGGTATGCATAAAGATGGAACTGGGTGCCAGCAGGAGGCACTGAGACTGATCCACTGATTCACCCATGTACAAGGAGTGGTCTGAATGCCTGTAGCCTGCCCAAATAACTTATGCAACTACCTTCTTAATTGATAAACGGTCATCAAATTAGGAACAGTAGAATGCAGTATGAATTCAGTCAAAAGCTTCCTCTTTCCTACACCTTATATTTTGAGCTATTTCATTATCAGGTGTAAGACAGGAATTAGTAAAATCTCCTTGGTGGAAAACTAGCTTGCATGATAACATGGGTTTATGCTGGGGAAGAGGGTTGCAGGTCTGTTGTAGGAGAAGCGGGTGCCAATCTTTTATCTCTGTGCCATTGGGAAATTCTGCACAAGGACAGCATCTAGG
This sequence comes from Pseudopipra pipra, assembly GCF_036250125.1. Lineage (NCBI taxonomy): Eukaryota > Metazoa > Chordata > Aves > Passeriformes > Pipridae > Pseudopipra > Pseudopipra pipra. Next base: position 108,220,816 of record NC_087549.1, read on the forward strand.
TATTGCAAGGAATGAGTGCCTGGCAAATGTGGATGTAGAAAAACACTGCAGTGGCCGTGGCAGTTTGTCCGTTTTACATGGATGGCCCTACAAGGGATGCCCTTGTGCGTGTGTGTGGCTCCATCGGGTATCTAGAGGAGCAAAGGAAAAAAAGAATCTCTTCTGTCCTTCACACATTGCTTTTTTTGTTGCAGACCATAAAATAGGAATACCATCCTATGGTGCTGCGTCCTTCTGAATGATGGATTTACACTCCAGTGCTGAGCTTTCTTGGTAGCACCAAGGATGTTTTGGCCAGGTCAGTGCTTCTGTTGCTGCTGACAGACATAGGGGTCATGGAGGTGGTCTTGCAGTGAGCAACTCAGCCATAGTGGTGCCTCATTAATTGCCACAGCTAAATAGGATTGGGGGCCCAGGAGTCTGCATGCTTGGCTCTTCCCTTCTTTGTACCAGAGTGGTCAGCAAGCCACTACACTGCAGTTAATGGTGACACAGACATAACAGTTGTCCTGAGGGAAAATCGAGCCTCAAGTTTATTTTTCCTTCGTGAATTCTTGATTGTCAGGTCAGGGAATATTCTTCACCGCCAGTGCTGGGGTGGTACATGGCAGACAAAGTGTGCTCCTCCATCTGGTCGTCCACCTGAGAGAAGACACCAAAAAACCCTCCAAATTCATTCTGCCCACATGGAATAGCAGCTCCCTGCCAATGAGATTAAAATATCACTGGCACTAGACATTAGTCCCAAGCATATTTCTTTTCTGTCAGCAAAATATTCCCCTCTTGCCCTCTCTTATCTCCCAGCTTCTCTTTGTTCCAGCCTCAATGCCTTATTATTGCTGGGAGCACGGCTGCCCCAGCTGAGCCACCTCTGTGTCATCCCATCTCACCTCTCCCCACCTTTCAGGAGGTCTTGGCACTAATTAGAAACATTATCACTTTGCAAAGGAGCGGCAGGGGATTGTGAGGCATTTGGCGTGATATAGGGAGAAGTTGCCAGGGCTGTGGTAAATGCCAGCCACAGAGGATGCCAGCATCTCCCTGCTGTGCCTGCGTGGATGGGAGAAGCCCCATTTGGGGCTGCAAATCCCTGTGGAAACCACATGAAATCCCAAATAAGCCCCTTTTCCACTCCCTTCAGGGGCTAGAGGGAGGTGAGCTGTTTTCTGCTGCCCATACAGACTGCCTTGCTCATAGAGAGCGCCCAGTGCTGCATGAGCCGGGTGTGAACACGTTTTGAGGATAGTCTCTGTGCATCAGCAGGACAAAATTTTCACAAAGAGGAAGAAGATTGCAGAAAGAGGATCTTGGCTGAGAGGCTTTTGACTTGTGTTAGCAAGAAGTGGAAGATATCAGTGCCTTCATTGTAAAGATGGCAGCACACAGATGTCTTCAAAACACAGGCCTTGGACTCCAGGGATAGTTTGAGCTGGGAATTAAACTTTTGAAATACTTTTTTCCCCTTCAGCCATTTCCTCTTTAACACATTGACCCCAAAACACTGGCAGTGCTCGAAAGAGTTGGCACAGCAGTGTTCAAACACAAGACTTTCTATTATTTCAAATTTATGCCTTAGAGCAGCAGAGATTCAACTAAGCCTTTGAAGCATCACGTAGCCTTTTTCTTGAATCTCTTTCTTCTGTTGGGAGCCTCTTTGGTGGGAGGCAATAACAAGAAAGGCTCACTTAGATGCTGAGAGGGATTGATGCAATGTTGCAGTCGTCAGAGTTTCTGCTATAAAACTGCCCACTCAATGCACCACTATAGTCCTACAGAACACCAGATCTATAGTGACTGTGTATATTATGTGCTAATAACATTATCCCAAGGGGAGTGTTAAGCAAAAATATATGCAAGTAACTTGAGATGACTTGTCATCATCAGAAGTTGAGGGTAAAACATTTTAACCCAAAAGTGTAAATCTGCAATCCTGTAAACCAGTGACCAGGATAATGCTTGGGTGTGCTTCTAGCAGTTGCAAGGGGGTCAAACATTCAGAGCAAGATACAAAGACAAAGATACAACAACCTCAGACATTAGCTTCAGCCCCCCCTCTGGAGTATCTTAATGTTATCTACCCTGAATGCTAACCTCAGAGACCACATATTTGCATTTCCCACTGTATCTAGAGAAGCAGCCTGGGGAGCAAGGGATAAGGTAGCTCTGTCCTGGAGCTGCTTCTCAGTGAAGAAGTGATGCCATTCTGGTCTGCGTCACCCTCACCTTAGTGCCCAACCCAAAAAGAATCACTCACGGTGTGGCAAAATGTGAATTTTGCAAGAACCCCTTTTCCCTGAGAGGGTTGAAAAGGTTTTACCACTTGCTTTAACCAAGCCTTTTGCTATCAGCTGGCAGAACTTGCAGCCTTTTCCTGCCTGGCAGTTGCAGACGGGGAAGTGCTGATAGCCTGTCTAAAATCTGTCTCTTGCTCTGAGTTGACTCCAGAACTACCTTGTCTGGCGCAGTTATAAGCTCTGTGACATTTATATATTTTAAAAGGGGGGGGGGGAAGGGTTGTAAGAAAAAATCTGGCCTAACCTCAGAGTCCTATGGGACTGTGAGAGGAAGCAAACCTACTTTCCTACTTCTTTTTTGACCTTATCCAAGAACAACCAGCCTATCTGTAAGTGGCAACTGTGGAAAATGTGCTCTGGCCACTTGGTGTGAAAGATAGGCAAGACTCCTAAAAAATCTTCTCCGCAGCTTATCACCTTTCTGCTGGCTCCACAGCAAACTAGTGCCCCGGTGCAGAAGGAAACTGGCTGTCTGTAAGGCTGGACAGGGCCTCATCAACAACTGATAAGCTCCCCTGTGAACATTCAGGCTCTTCACGGTTTACTGTCCTTTCAAATACCACAGAAGCTCTAGCTGGGCAGATTTGTACACATCACTGCAGTCAATATTTAATGCCATGCATCTGGTTCTCCCTTGTTCTTTTTGCTGTTTCAGGGATGCTGCTCCTGTGATGTAAATGCAATAGGTTTGTATAGCATGTTTTATAAAGTTGGATAGAAGCATCTAAAGATAATTCTCCTCGTAGTTCCCTAGTACAAAACTGCAAAAACTCACCTTGCTGCTAAAGTAGTAGTAGGAATAGAAGAATTTGAGGTGTGAATGTTGTGTTTGTGGGAAGGAAAATGCCCACAAAAAAAATGATGCCTGGAAGCTGAAAGGTCTAGCTTATTTTAAACTTGGCCAGGAAAAGTGTGATAAGCCATTGTCCAATTTTGTTTTTCTGCTATGATTTCTGTAAAAGCAGAAAAGTACCACTACAAAGCTCTTCAGTGGAACAAGCCTGCCCAAGTTTGGTAAAAGCAGTTATATAACCAGTTGACAAAATGCAATTAAAATATGCTGTTACATGAAAGGAGCAGAGGGGTGCAAGGAGACAATAAAAAGAGTTCACACTTGCTGAAGTTCTGATTTATATTTTAAAGAGTAATTCTTTAACAGAAGGCTTGATTTTGTCATGCTGAGACTTTATGTGAGCTAAAGAGTAGCTCTGTTGTTGCTTTGGCAGCACTTTATATTCCCATTCTTTGGAGTTACCACTTTCAAACTAAGGCTTACACTAAGGCTTCATGCTAAAGGCTTACATGGGCAGGCATACTTAGTGGAAAACTTTAAGTTATCATTGATATACATGACCACTGCTCCCATAGCAAACTGCAGCAGAGTGAAGCAAGATGAGCAAGAGGGCTGAATGTCCTCGGGGGAAACTGCTCAATGCACTTTGACCAAATGCTTTAATACATAGTTAATATACAATGGATCTAATCTCACCAAAGCCCAGAGCCTCAGGGTTTCTTTCTGCCATTTGGCCAGGGAATTATTTAGATCAATGTAACTTATAAATCTGAATAGCTAACACTTAAACCAACTCTGTTCAATAAACAAGTAAATAAAGCCTCAGTAAAACACATAAGTTCCCCATAGGGCATTTTCAGTGTTAGATTTCCATTGTAACTGCAAAGCCTCAGACCTCAGAAATTTGATGCATTCAGACCCAGAAAATGCTAGCTGGGATAACCAGGTACATGACTTTGTGCCAAAATATGAATATTTCTTGCTTGAGAGACTGCAGGTACTGGATATGATTAGTTGTTAATGAACAGAGCAATAACATGGAAAAAGGAAAAATATTGGGCAAAATTTAGTTTCGAAGGCAACAGTCTTTGTGCACCAAGAACAACACTGTAAAGAAAAGGGAGAGAGAATTGTTGATTAGTGCTGGTATTGCAATGCCAGCACTTTTTGTATGGCTCAGGTAAGTAAAGCATGTGTTAGTCCTTTCCTGGTTTGAGGTTTTTGTTTTAAAACAACCAGGGTTAAAATATAAATGGCAATACATTTATCCAGTGGGACATGTACTAAAGAACCTGGAGGAAACACACTGTAATCACTGGATAAAATGGATTTACAGCTGTACCATTAGGACTCTCCAAGATGCTTTTACAAAACTGCTGTTACTGTCCCCCAGAAACACTAGCTCTTAGGAAGATGGTGAAATTTTGGTAAAAAGTGCCCACGCTCCCACTGTAACAGAAACTAGCACGTTATACATACATACATATATATATATATATATATATATATACACGTAAATGGAATGCAATCATGAGAAATAAGGAGATTTAAGAAGAAGGTGAAAGGTTAAGCTGAAGTGAATGGTTGTGTCCTTCTGTATTACGCAGAAAAGAAATACAATGTGTTTATATTACATATTAGGGTAGTTGGTTTTAACGGGAGTCTTTTTTGACCTTTAGAAACAGTTTGGCTGTTTTGTCTGTAAAAAGAAGTAGAATAACAGCTGTAGATGTGTGGCCATGTTGGCTTTTTTATATGTTGGGGTTTTTTTAAAATAGCTCAAAATCTCTCTAACTCTCAGGGTGTACAGTTGCTCCTATATCACATTAATGTAAAATAATGTCACGCTGAACATCTTTATTTTAGATGGGGCTTTATAGTTTTAATTCAGAATAAGGCTTGACATCCTGGCTTGTATTCATTCTTTCAGATGACAAAATTAGTCATACAGGGGTATCTCAGTGATGGGAAAAATAAAAACTGAATGTGGGTAGAACAAGAAATCCCTTTTAATCCCATGTTAAATAACTGCCATACATAAATTTTCTAGCTGCCAAAGGATCAAAAGCTGGTCCTTGTCTCCATGATTTCAATGGTGCATTTGTTTTCCTTGGTTTCTACAAAAACTACCTGAGAGCATCTGTTACCCATTGGAATTACCTGGAGGTGGGAGTTTGAGTTCAGTCCCTTCATACTTATGTTTATTAAGTAGGAGTTTCACCATAAACCTCTGGGAAAACACTGAGAGAAAGACACAGTCTGAGTTTGAAGGTTGTAAAGCTGACTTGTTCTTGGAGTGCTCTGTAATGCAGAGCCTTGGTGGATGCTCACTGGCAAGCACCATTTCCTAAAATTGTGTGGTCCCTCCATCCTCTTGGGATGGGGTAAAATCTTTCTTGGCAAACCTCCCAAACTCTCAGCCCCTCCTTTGTGGGGGATTCACTCACCCCACAATGCACACCATACATACCACATGGGCATGTAGTCGTACCGTGGGGCAATGCAGGCAGGAAAAGTGGTTTGGATCCTGACTGCCAGAGCTGTATGTCCCCCTCTCCAGGACTTACTCTGATAATTATGGTCATGTGCAATTTTCCAGCAAATGTTTTGCTGGGTTTAATGCTAGAGGAATTGTGTAGTGGTTTTCAGGTCACCTTTCTCTGTTTCTCCCTATCTCGAAAGGCTCCAGCTTTGCATCTCCACTCATTTTTCTACTATGCATTCCCCACCTGGCATGTCTGTAATCTATTTTATGCATGTAGAACAATAAAGTAGGGAAAGCAATTTGGACTGCCAGGCAGCTTTGAGATTGCTTGTTAAAGCATCTATTTAGAGCTTCCTGCAGATGTAGGGAAGCACATTGCTATTCAATATAAGTAAACGTATCCAACTCACTCTCACAGACACCCCCATCAAATCAATTTCTGTGAAGCAATTGCCTGCCTTTATAGCAACAAAATAAAAATAAAACATAATTAAAAGGTAGATTATGCCATAAAGCCTTGTAATACAGGTTGCAATTTTCCAAATGGGGACCCTGGTGGATTTTTAGGGGCAGTGAATTTTAAGGGCCAAGAGCCTTGGCTGTGGATGTTCTTCCATGAGCCTGGAAAGCAATCTGAACTGGTGTGTTTGGTCCAGCTATTGGGAGGAAAACCATCCCTCTAGTGATCAATCCCCTGCCCCATGGTGAGAGCGGTGCTCTCCAAAGGAAAACAAGAAAAAAGAAAGAAAAAGCAAAGTTCAGCACTGCAAATTCCCCCATCCCCATTCATTTTTCCCCCAGCTGGGCAACAGTATGTGGGGAAGCTGTGAACTTGTCCTCTGGCAACCAAACTCCTCCACTTCTCCCTTTGGACCCGTTACAACATTTACGAAGGCTGAAATTTTACAGAAGAAAACTGTCCTGCTTCCTTAATGAGGGTGATCAGCGTGTCTGCTGCTTTTTAAGAAGACAATAACTTATCATATTAAGCCTGTGGGATGTTTTTCTGGCTAGGGAGATGTTGTACACTGCAGACATCTGACTGGTTGCTGTGGTGTCCTGCCTGGTGTTAGGAATGATGGGGATCTGCTGTTTCGGGGAGAAAAGCACTGCTGAAGCCAGACGGATCTCTGAGCATAGAAATCCTCTAAAGCAGGGCTTTAGTCAGGGTCCACTGAGTAGTCCCACTGGTTTTAACCATACTCAGAGGACTTTATGTAGCATCCTTTGAAGCAGATGACTCTTCCTACTTAAATTAATTCATGCATTGTTTATTTGTGTGAGCCTGACATGCCTACAAGATATCAAATGAAGCAAAAAGGCACATAGGTCTTCATTACCCTCAAAAGCAGATGAAGTAATAGGAATAAGTAACTCTAAAACCTAAACTGTACCAGGAGCAAGTTCTAGTCCTTTCCTCTGTGTCTACACAGCCCCTTTCATGATGGGTGCCAGCCCCAATGGGCAGGCATATGTGACAGTGCTCTGCCAGGGCTGGAATGATGTGCTGGTCAGTGCTGTAAGAAACAAGAAAATCAAGGGTCAGTATTCTACTCTTCTTTCATTGCCTGTCTGTTTTCCCACCAGCCAAGTTAGGAGAAAGTCAAGGGCTTTGATTGCTGGGTATATTCCATTTTCATTGTTATGTGGGAGTGTGATTACCTATGGGAGTGTTTAAGGTTGTCTGATCTCTCTGGTTCATTTCTCCAGACAAAATATGGAGTCTTTGAAGGAAGAGGACAAGATGTTGGAGAGATTCAGAGAAGCCAGGTGACCCTTAGCTTGCTGCCTCTTAGTAGACCCTTTCCCTTGGGTACAATAGGACATTGAAGTATTTTACTGCTCCTTGGCTCTGCTTTAGCTTACTCCTACCTCTGTGTGATATTCTTGTATAGAGTAATGACAGTGAAAGACAATGGTCCGTTTTTTAATGTTTTACAATAAACAGAAACCAGCTAAACCCAGTCTGGTAATGGACAGAGTGAAAGCAGTTGATCAAGGTGAGCAGTGAAGCAAATTTTTTGGCATCACTGCTTTCAAGAGGTTCTTGTGTTCATGGGGCTGGAGGGCACAACCTTAGGGGAACTGCATCCTAGTCCTAGCTGAACATGGGCAGATGACTTACTCTCTCCAGTCCTGGCCCACTGGGGTGAAATTATCTATTCATTAAAGATGTATTTGGCTACCTGTAGCCTAGCTGCACCGTAATCACCTCAGTTAAGTACCTATGGATCCTGGAAAGTAGATGCAGTGTAGGAACAGGACGTCTGTGGAGACGCAGAGCAAGCCAGTGACTGCACGCATAGGATGAGTGACCAGATGCACAAGATGTTCAGCAAGATTTAGGATAGTCCAAAATTTTACTCCAGCTGCTGTCACTCTCCTGCCATGGTCCTGTGAGAATCTCAGCTGTTTCCTCCCTCTTCCCACCCTTCCTCTCTTTTTTTTGCTCATTCAGAGCAAGAGGCAGGGACCAGAATAAGCAAGTCTTGACCTTACCAGTGCTAATAATAAAATCAGAAATGATAGTTCAGCCCAGCTGGCACCATATGTGATTTAAGGTAAGTGTGAAGCCTTTGTATGTAGGAGTTGGACTGGGAGAGGCATCCTCCCTGAGGATCTGTCTTTTTAAAATACCTGGTGCTAGAAGGAATGTGGTGTGCTCTGAAGGCAACATGCTTTGGCTGCTCTGAAACATTTTTATGAGGCCTGGGATAAATCAGCTCTGGAAAGTATGAGTTAGCAGTAATCAGAAGAGAGAGGGAGTTTTATCCAGGATGTGGGAATCGCTGCAGACTGCAGTCTTACTAATGCGGTAATAATGCACCAGAGCAGATTTCTGTGGGTCCCACAGCAGTGGTCCTTCACCCCCTCTGCAGAGAAAAGGTGGCACATGGCCCTGGCACCATCAGGGGTTGCTGGAAAGTCTGGAGCTGCCTGTGCCTGGCATCTACCTCATCGAGGAGGAGAGCTTCTCTTGTTTTGGTAGGACACTGCAGGGCTGATGCACTGCATTCACAGGGTTCATTGCCAGAAGAGTCAATGGGGGCAGTAGCAAAGGTCAAATAGGAGTGATGGGGAAAGAGGGACAGCAAAAGGAAAGGAGTGGTGTCCAGGTTCCAACAATAAAATTAGCTGCATTCACACAAACCCCCGAATTATTACATTCTTAGTATATTGTGCAAATATTCAAAATATAACATTGCTGTCTAGGCTTTGTTGGATTATTGAATGTCAGGGATGAAATGTTTGGGGTCTACAAGGTACCTTTCTTTATGTTTTTGAAGATGCTGCCCAGCTAAGCAAACCCATGCCTCTTTGGGGCACCTAGTCTCTCTTGTGTCATGAAATACACATTGATTGCACTGTAAGGAGAGCATGGCAGATGATGAAGATGCTTGCTGCAGAGAGGAGAGATGTGTCTGGTGATGTCTACACTGGTGTCTGTTATGCCTGTTGTGCCAGGTTTTATGGAGAGAGCAAAAGCTCTCTTTCTAGGGTAGCTCAGGGCTTGATGCTAAGGACTGTGGTCTAGCTCACCCATCCCCACTGCCCATGGAGGGGTCCTTGGCCTTCTGCTTCCTTGGGCTTCTTCCTCCTCCAAACTTCTCACACAAGACTTTGCCCTCCAAACTCCCTATTCCTGCTGCTTGAAGTTTGAGTGCTCTGAGGGTCAACCTGTCCTACAAAGCCCTGAAAGCTTGTGGATCCAGAAATGTATGCACCTAGAAAATGTGAAAGAGCTCTAACTGCAGCTCTGATGCTCAACTGTAAGTTCCTGTGTGTGTTTGTTACCAGCCATGCTGAAATGTAGCCCAGGCCTCTGAGAAACAGGGTGATCACGTATCCAGGGAGCTATCAGGGAAAGCAAGCTGTGACAATAATGTTTGGAAACCACGCCAGGATGAAAGACATGCTGCAGATTAGGTATCTAATCAATCTACTTTTCCACACTGAGACCATCATGTCAGGCTCCATTTTTTTACAAGCTAAAAGATCAATGCATGCTTCAGGTAAATCCCCAGCCTCTTTGCTATAACCCTGCAGACTTTATTTCCTTACTTGTCAGTGGCAAGAAAAGCCACATAAATTCTATGTATATGATGCTGAACCATATTCCTGGTGAGACAAACCCCCGTGGTTTCAGTGATGTGGGCCAGCTGAGGATTTGGTCTGCAGTTTAGCAAGTTTTTATGTGAAAGTATTATTTGGAAGTGTCCTTTGATATTTCCCCTGGTGCTGAGCATATTACATAGCAGGAGTTATCTGAAGATTACAGTTGAAGTCAGGATTTTTGTGCAACACTTACAGCTGTGTTCTTTCTCGCACAGTATAAAATGAATCTGCATCATTTTAGTTTTGGAGCAAATGTAGGCTCCAAATGGGAAAACATTGTCCATGCTGGAGGGGAAGCCATTGGGGACAAGGAGATTTCTGCTTGTGTAATGATTTTGACATGTCAAAATTACAACTCTATCAGTTTTAGCGAGCATGACCCTAACTGGCAGTGACTTGAAATGGAATATGATAATTGCAAGGAAAAGGCCTGGAACCTAACAAAATACAGGCAGGGGTGACAGGCAGCCATACGGGATGGAGAGTGATGGGGACATGGACACACTCCCCGCTGGCATGTGGGATTTAAGTGGGAGAAGAGTTGATAACTTGACTGCGACTCCACCACTTGTGGCTGCCAGCATCAGAATGAATGGTAAAATAAACATTTCGGCATGTGCATGTGTCTTCCTGGCCTGGAGAAATCCCACAGGGTATTTAATTCATTTGGAGTAAAGTTATTATGGTTTCTTTAGACCTACAGACTCCAAAGGACAAATAGCATCTTCAGGCATAAGTGCAGTTGCATTTACTCAGTAGCCATCTCTCATGTAAAATGACTGAAGGATATAAGTATTCTCAAGTGATGGTAAGTGACTGGTACTAGTCCTACAGCATCACCTTACTCTTTTCAAAGTCCTCTTGTTTTCGTTCCTTTGGCTTTAAAAGAGCGTGTTTTAAGATCTTTCTTGCTTAAGACCCATAAATTACTTAAGCAAGGTCACGTGAATGTGGTTCTTTGCATGTTAAAGTGGTTGCAAAATAAGTATATTCAGATCATAAATATGTGAGCTAAGGCTCATCTTGTCCAAATTTTAGACCACAGAAGACCTGGGAGACTCTCTAAAACTACCAATATTTACATATCAAATAGACAGTAGCCACAAAGAGTAAGTGAGATAACTTAAACCAGTGAGCCAAACATCAGGCTCAGTAAAAGTAAAGAATGAATTTCTACAAGGTTCTGTTAGTGAAGTATTCAAGACAGGAACAGAATTAATATCAGTTCTTGGAGCAAAACTGATGTCCTCTTCTGCCAGAATTATGTACTATGCATCATTAACAAAGTATATATTAGGTGGACTAAACCTTGAAGGAGTTGTAAGTAAATGAGAAATTTTGATTGAATGTGCATTTTTCTCATTTGATTCAGTGGCAACTCATATTTGACCTGGCAGTTCAACATCTTTATCTGTCAGCTAAAGTCAAATCATAATCTGGAGATAAGGCAAAGACTGTCTGAATGGTAAAAGTCAGGATGACTAAGCAGTGATATAAACTGGTCTGAATGACTTGGTAAGCACAGCCCTGTGAAACATCTGAAGTGGTACATTTAAAATACCAGTTTATATACCTTAGAGTAAAAAATACAGCCCTCATCTACAAGACAGGAGGCTGTACCCTTAAAACCAAAAGGCTCTACTGGTTGTATTGGACCAGAAGCAAAGCAGAGAATTGCAGCACAGTATTTCAGTTCTCTTTGCCAGTAACACTTACATGAACAAAGAGGTTACTGAGTGAGCTCTGAGCTTGTCTGTGGTTGGGACTGGTGAGAATGATACTAAAATAGTGCAGGTCCAGCAAGTTCTGCTTGTAAGAGAGCACAGAAACAGCTATAAAACAAAATCAAGGACTGGAGAGAAATTACTTGGAGCTTCTTATGCATGTTTATCCTCCATAAAGGTCCTCCAGAAAGGCATCTTCGTTGGAGGAGAAGGCTGAACACCAAAGAACTTTGCAGTCCAGTGAAGCAAAGCACAACCTGAATCTGTGGCTGGAAGCTGAAGCTGAACAAATTAAGCTGAAAGTAACACAGATTTTTATTAGAGTGAGCCTAATCACTAGAATATGCTAGTGAGGGGAGGGTGGATTCTCTGGCTCCTAAAGTCTTTACATCTAGACAGATGACTTTCTAGAGATAGTCTTTAGCAAAACACAATTTATTGGACTCTATGCAAAGGTAACTTGGTGAAATGTAATGACCTGTGATATATAACAGGTCAGACTGAATAACAGAGTGGCCCCTCCTATCTTGGAGCATTACAAATCTATGAACACTTAAACTTCAGGAAATTATGACAGCAAGCTGTAATATTTCTCTCTGCTGAGATTTCTCCAAAGTTCCTAAATAAATCAACATAGCCTGCTAACCAGCATGGCACATGAACAGATTTCTTTTCTTATAAGCTGTGTTGGGGATATTTTAAGCTTGTTTTTGCAAGAATGGTTTATAAGATTTTTCTCTTTTCTTTTCTTTTCTTTTCTTTTCTTTTCTTTTCTTTTCTTTTCTTTTCTTTTCTTTTCTTTTCTTTTCTTTTCTTTTCTTCTCTTCTCTTCTCTTCTCTTCTCTTCTCTTCTCTTCTCTTCTCTTCTCTTCTCTTCTCTTCTCTTCTCTTCTCTTCTCTTCTCTTCTCTTCTCTTCTCTTCTCTTCTCTTCTCTTCTCTTCTCTTCTCTTCTCTTCTTTTCTTTTCTTTTCTTTTCTTCTTTTTCTTTTCGCACAGTTAAGAGACTCTAATACAAAACCTTTCAAGAACAGAGAGAATCCATATGTTGTACATGAGGCCTCACCAAGCTGTGTAACTTCATTGTGTTTGGCTTTTCAAAACACTTCCCATAGCAGTTTGCCCTTTCCATATGCCCTGATATCAGCTTTAGCTTCAACTCTACCATGCTGTAGGTTGCCCATACTCTGTCATAAAGTGTATATAATATATAAGGTTTTGACAAAACAGGCTGATACAAGAACCCAACTCTCATAAGAGAGAGCTGTTAATCTACATACTTCTCACAATGGGAGCTGGAGAATCATCTATTGTGTGCTTTACCTCCTCATTTGAAGTGATTAATTTCACATTACCAGCAGAGCTGCACTTCTGAGACTGTGTTTCAGGAGCTGCTCTCTGCGCATCCCTACTACTTGGAAGATTCTGTGGGGAAGAAGGGATGCTAGATATAACTTAAAAGGAAGATATTTGAGTCTGTCGTTAAGGAAGCAATTGCTTAACTTTAAACAGGTGCTGAAATCCCTTGATGCAAAATAAATAATTGATCTGAGGAAACATTGCAACCTATACTTAAACATATTTCTTTGCTGCCAGTTCATGAATTTGCATGAGTTACAGCTTCGGTCTACAGAAACACTTGTGTAATTCAAAGTGCAGGAGAAGTCCCTTGACTTTATTGGGATGGTTTGTCTACTCAAACCATCTGCCTCCTAAGTACAGAACTGGAATAATGTGCTCTGAAAAGCAAAAGGAAGCAAAGTGGGAGAACATGATGAGCACACACTACTTATCTTGCTGTCTTGTGTTTGCTAGTCACTGCAAATAGATCCACAGGTCTTGGAAAAGTTGGAGGTGTGTATGGTCTTCAGGTGTGCTTTTCTTTGGGGAATGATGGGGGGGTTGTTAAGGAGGGAAAAAACAACCCTCAAATTTAAACACTTTATGGCAATTCAGGAGTAAATAAAAACCTAAATCTTAACCTGGTAGAAACAAAAAGGAATTTGCTTGAGATACTCAATGATTTAGCTGTAAGCAGGGAATGAGCTGTCTAGTAACTCCTTAGGCAACGGATTGATGGCTATTTGGTTTGTTGTTAAAGAGGCAACAATTCTTGATTCGATTCTTGTAATTCTTCCCTTTTTTCTCCCCTCCCAACCCTATTCTTAATGCAATTATTTAAAAAGATAAAAAGTAAGAGAAATTTTAGCTTTGGGGGTTTTATTTGGTTTTTTGTTTCAGTCTGGTTTTTTTTCAGAGATTATTACTCCTAACACTGCGTTAACATAATCTCACAGCTGACTGAACACTACCCTCTGACCTTTCTCTCCTTGGGGACAAACTCAGGTTTAATTGACGTTTGTGTCTGTGAGCTCTGCTGAGGAGAGATTAGCAATGGCTTAGCTAATTAGTATTTAAATGTTCACTAATGTTCCAATGGATTTGTCAATTACAATGTTATTAAAAATTGATTCAAAAATTTCACTTTTTGGAAAAGAGGCAGCAATGTCAGAGCTGATTCAATTTCTCAAAAGGATTAAAGAAAAATCAAATCTGCTATTACAATCTTTTCAGTCATCCTAGAAGGCAAGGAAAATATTTTAAATTGTAAATGGCCCATATGTTTCTCAAGGTGCAAATATATTTACTTGTGGCTGGTTGAAAAAGTGAGGATGCGCAAGACCTTATTAGGACTGTTTGGAAATAGTCACACTGTAATTAGATGTGTTGATGTGTTGATTAGATGTGTAGATGTGTTGATGTTCTACTCTTCCTGCAAAACCTTTACATTTTTAAATACTAGAAGATTCTTCCTGATAAATTTTACACATGACATTAGAATAACTCTACTTGTAATACAGGATGTCAATCTCTTTAGAGTTGCCCCCACTGTACATGATACTCGTTTCACTGAGTGTGATCTGTAACAGGTTTTAGCCAGAGAGTTTCAATTTCAAATTTAGTCCACTGTTTATAGAGTAAATGATGAAGGCAGTTCTGGCTATGGAAAATCTTTGCTGATCAAAAGAGGAGCAGCTTGTTATGAGCTCAGACCCTTGTTCTGACCTGGTGGATGAGGAGAGGTGATATAATAAAGTGACTTGCTTTGAAACAACCTTCTTTCAACCTCTTTCCACTAAATTATTTCAACACAGAGAGCAAGTAAGCAAATATATTAAAGTTGGATCAAAATTTGAAATTTGGTGCCCTAAAGGCAGTCCTTAAAGCCATGTCAGAAACCATCCATATAACCTAAATACACTTGACCTTTTTTTTTTTCCAAGATGCTAAGGTATTACAGCAACCCAGCAGGTTCAGTACTTTAGGGGTTTCAGCCACTTAGAGGTTACACACCTTCTGCAAAGGAAGCTAGTTTATTTGGAAATATAACTGAATGTAACTGTGGATTTGGGAACTCAGGAACTGTAAGGAAATATTTTCACGTGCATTAGGTGTTCAAGAATACTGGCATGATGGGAAACCCAAGTTCATCGACCTTCCATGGCAGCTCTGAGTTGAGCAGCAAGAGTGCATGATTATTTTGGGGTGAGTTTTTTGGGCTCATGATTTAAAAATGGGTTAATCCGTATCACCACAAAATTACTTTGTTTCCTGTCTAATGAACGAGTAAGAAAAGATGCTTTTAATTTAACTAGTGAAAAGAGTGTTTTTAGGTTTACCTGAAACTAAGTGACACTTCATTTTCAGATGCTTTGTTTAAGTAAAGAAAAGGAAGACCGAAGCATTAGAATAACATGCATACTTTTAATATTATTTTTTCTAAAGCACTTAGAAACTAATATCAATTTCAGAATTGTTGTAATTTGCCCAGATATTTTTCTTCTGGTACTTCTTTTGTTGATAAGCTCTTTTTCCAGGAATTGGTGTCTCTTTTGAAAAGAGGCTGTAAATTCATAAGTACCTACATGATTTCCAGTCATCCCTACCACCCTCGAGTCCGATGCCACGCTGCAGGCACATCACTTCATTTGGGTCCTAAGGGTCAGTATGTGGTTTTCCAATTAATTTCTTGGGAACTCTCATTAGAATAGAAGGATTATCACTGAATTTGTTAGAAGACATTCTTGGACTACAGAGGAAGAAAGAATCAGAGGAACTCCTCACATCTAAGCAACAGCATTATCTCCTTCCATCTCTTCTCCCACACACCACCTTTTGGGTCTCCTCTTCCCCCACTCCTCTTCACCCCTATCTCATGGCCTCCTTCAGGAAGGGCAGTATACTCAGTCACACAGGATGCATCAGCAGGGGTGTCAGCAGAACATGGTGGGGTGCAGACCTGGGGAAACCCAACCCTGGATTACTAAAACTCTCTGCAATCCCTGACCTGGAAAGATACTGGGCTCTGTTCTTCCTAAAATATCTCCCTGGATGCTAAAATCCATTAGTTACAGTTATCAGGGAAAGAGTTTGGTGCTGAGTTTGAGATACCAAACCGGAGACATGAGGAGAGCAAATTTGCCTCTGCATCCTACAGGGCTGTCTGGTATCAACAAATCCCAGCCCTTCTGATGGAAAATGGACATCTGAGGTAGTTCCAGAACTTCTCCCTGCCTCTCCCAAACCCTGATACCACGGGTGTTAGAAAACAGCCTTGATAGGGGGAAATGTAAACAGATAAAGGCATCTAGGCACTGCAAGCCAAATCACAGTC
Source organism: Pseudopipra pipra (assembly GCF_036250125.1). NCBI lineage: Eukaryota > Metazoa > Chordata > Aves > Passeriformes > Pipridae > Pseudopipra > Pseudopipra pipra. The sequence goes on from NC_087549.1 coordinate 108,236,901, forward strand.
TCAGTACTGCAAGGAAGATATTTGCTGGGATTATTGCTCACCAGGAGGAACTGAAAGGGGGCAAGTATCTCCCATCTCCACTGGCTGCTAGAAGATGGGTGAAGGGGCGAGAGGCAGAGGTATCTCTTAGCAGCCCAACCAGATTTTGGGGAGGGAGAGGACACCAACACCAGGTTGTGGCTCCAATCAGAGGCATCAAAGGGACAGAGCCATCCCCAAATTCATGTACCACCTCCTAATGTTGTGAGTGCCATGGAAGAGAACCCAAACCACTGCTTCCACATCCCTGCAGTATCTGTGGGGTTGGTGGGACAGCACACTGCACCCAGAGCGATGTCCAGAGCCTGCTACTGGCAGGGGAAGGATGGCAGGATGGAGCAGGGGATCCTGACCCCTGCCAAAACCCCATCTCAGCTTATCAAGGCACCATATCGTGTGGTAAATGTGATGTCAGTGAGTGAGGAGCAACTCTATCTAGCTAAAATGAAAATAAATGGAAATGGAACAACTTTCTGTAGCAAATTGGCATACCTTGAGAATAGGTAAGAAAGAAGGAACTAGGTTGATTTTGGTTTGTTACTCCTTCTGTAAAAGCATTTGCTGACAATAGCAGGGTATGTAATTTCTGTCTCTACTGGACTTGCATATCTGTTCTGCTCATTGCCTTACAAAATAATCCATACTCATTGTAATTCCCTTTATCTTGACTTTTTTTTTTTTTTTAATTGAGAGGTCAACATGGCCTTGCTTAAAATAAAAGAGACAGACACTTTTGTTAAAACTGTATGTTGAGGGAAATGAACAATGAAGGTAATGCCCCAGTTGTTACAAGCTACATAGCTTTTATACTTTTTTGTCATCTTCATTTCCCAAAATATTCTTAGTATAGGAAGAGCCAGTCCACTTCCTGTCTTCTTGCATAATGTAAAGTGTTACCCTTAAAGATTTGTTGATAAGAGATGATTGGTCAGAGTTCATAACAGTCTTGCAAGAAATGGGTCACTTTACTCTGAGACTAGGCATGAGGGGGATGAGAGCTGCATGAGGCAGTTCATCTGCACTACCAGAGGAAATTCATAAGGTTGTACAGCTGAATTTTTTCCTAAGCAATAAAAGCAGTTGGTATTCATGTAGCCTAAATCTGAGCTAATAGAACACTGGATTCCCAAAGAGAAATACAATAAGAATGTATCAAATTAAGGGCCAAATTTGTGTTGTATTGATTAGCTAATTTAACTGACACATTCAAACGTCCTGCTCAATTTTTTTCTATAGCTGAAAGCTTTTCTTTTTGGTTCCACCAGGACATAGCATGGATCCATACTGCCCAGGTCAATCTGCTTCTGGCAGCTATCAGCAACACATGCAATCAAAAAAATGTGGAATTAAAGGGAATTAAAGGGAAAAGGTGGAAGGACAAAATATCCCTTCCTGCATTTCAATGAAGCACAATATATGTTTAATCAGCCTCTTTTAGATACAAAAGCAAGCACATTTCATTTTGTGAAAGGAGAAGGGAAAGAGAGAAAGCAGGTCTAGTGAAAGGGTAACTGACAGACAGGGATCACCATCCTATTCATTTTTGAATAAATAAGAATTGTAAATGACATTGAAGTAAACCTAAAGTCACTTCTATTCACTGCGTAAAGTATGCTGAAGTTATAAACTCCCCTTCAATTAAATTGGCTCTCAGTTGAAGCAGGCTTCCTACGTGACTTTAAATGAAAGTTATAAAATCCCCCTGAAATAGAAACTTGACCTGGAAGATTTCAGTCCATTGAATTTTGTGAGTGCCCGAACAGTGGTCTCCTGCACACAGAAGGTGGGCAGCCCCATCTCTGACACACAGCTGCACACACACATGTGCACCAAGTGCAGGGTCCTGCGTGGAAATAGCTGCAGCCGACTGCAACCATATGGTGGGAGGATGAAAGCTCATAAAGGATGCCATTATTTTAGATAATTTCACAGAGATTTTCTGCTTGGCTGAAGGCACCAGGAAACTCTCTTGGGCAGTGTTTTGCACAACCAAGTGTTAAATCACTTTATATCAGAGCTGAACCTCAACTTCATCACTGTTAATCTTCTCGATTGGTTAAGTCTTAGCTTTCTGTCCAAAGATCTGAAATCTGAGTGTCAACAATCAGCACATGAAGATTTTCAGGCAGTGCCTTCTCTTCTCCATCCCTTTTCCCCTGCTGCTGAAGAGAGAGAGCATCCTCTTTGTTACTTGCACTCCACTGTTTTCTGACTGTACAGCCAGCCTGAGCTGCAGGTATATCCTTCTAATACTCAACCCCAACTCAATGAGGCTTTTTACTCAGGTACTCATTACTCACCTACATAAAGTAATAGTGGCTGGGAGAACTACAGACTTCCTTGTGTATTTGAGTGTACCAGCTCTGAGAATCTGACATCCTTGTTAAATGAGAACAGTGTCACGAGGAGAAATCAGCCTTTAATCCCAGAATGCCAAATGCAATTTCAGCTCCAATTTGTAAGTCATTGACAGAATTTACCATTTCATCAAAGGCTAAATAGTTATCTTTAATGAACAGGACCTGGTTTTGGCTACTAGATGAATGACCACCCTTGCCATCAAGAGATGTCCTCCTTAGACTGTGGAGTCACTGCTGCAACCATCCTAGGAGTTGCATTGTGGGTGAAAGACTTCTTCTTGCCCACTTTGCACTGGCTAACACATCTCCTATTTTCAAGGCAATCCTTACAGAGCACCCAGATTGCCTCCCAGAGAACATAACCATAGCAGACCCCTGCCCGTGTTGTTCCTTGCTTCCCAACAGCACAGGAAGTGATATTCAATGAATTGCAGAGATGTTTTCTTCTTATGTCAGACTTCATGCCTTCTTGTCCATCAAATCTGTTAGTCAGCCTCTTCATGACTTAAGCAATATGTCTGACTGTCCCCTTAGGTCACAGAGTATTATTTCAATTTTCTAATTGAATGACTGAAAGATTTATAAAATGAATTAAGAATAAGAAAAAAGGCATGGTGATGCATGAACAGGAAAATTAATATGGGCATTAGAATGATTAATAGACATGTCTCAACTACCCATATCAACAAAACTTTTGTGGTGTAAACAGACCATTAGCAAATAAAAGCAGGATGCTAAAAAGGTTAAAGAGGGCAGCCGCTGAGGAATCAAATGAATGTTTGAAAGCAAGGTTTTCCAACCTGGTCAAACACATTGTGGAAAAGAAACATCAATTCCCAATACACAGCAAGACTCTCTGGGACCATTCTTGTGATGTGGAGATGTATGAGATTTCCTGAATGCACAAGTTAATCTCTACAATCACTGTGCCTAGTGATGATCCTACTTACAACCACAGTCACTTCCCGAGTGCCACGGTGAATAAGGCTTCCAGAAAACTTGCTTATATTTTGCACAGAGCTGCGTGTACCGCTCTGGACTCTTTCTTGCAGCTTATCCCCTTGGATCTGATGGATCCACAATGTAGGTTTTGCAGAGCAGCTTCACCCAAATTTGGAAGGCATGCTTCTGGTTAAAGCTGGGATATTTCATGCAGAGGATAATGTTTGCACTGAATGTCAATGTACATTTTGGTTTGGTCAGGATAATGCCTAGCCAGTGACCTTATTCAGCCCCAATTAGCTGATAACTGCCAGCCAGTCGCATTTCTCATTGTTAGGAGTGAACAAGGCAATCATGGGAGAAAGGTAGCAATAATAGGAACAGCTAATTAGACTGTGAGGGGTGCACAAAGCAAAGAAGGAAGGAAGGGAGATGTGAGAGTTTCTAGATGGTCTGGCTGCCAGCTGAAGAAAGGATCTGGATAGGGCATAAGTGTAAGACTCAGATCAAGGTTCAACTCCCTCTGCTTCTACAGCCTTCTCTTCCAAGCCCTTCAAGCACATTTATGCCTTGCAACACAGCAGCCTTGCAGCTGTGCTCAGGTGGGCTCCGTCCTTGTGGCACAGTGTGACACAGAGGTGCCATCTCTGGTCCTGAAGTGCCAGTAGATGGGTGACTGCAGTGCTCTTCCTGATCCCACTGGTCCACTCCTGGTTGCCAGCAGTAACCCAGTGTTCTCACACAGTAGTTCCCTTCCCTTGAGCACTGGTGGAATCCAAGGACAGCAAGGAGATATGAAACATGGGTGTTTTAGGGAGATAATAGGAAAGTGGCATGTTTTGTGGGAGCCCACTCTAGCACTTTCAAGACACAACAGAATCATTTAGATTGGAAGAGAACTTTAGGATCAGTGAGTCCAACTGCTAACCTAGCATTGCCAACACCACCACTAAAACATGTCCCTAAGTGCCAGAGTTCCCTTGGGGACTTAGTGCCCACAGGGTTTTAGTATCAGCAGCACTGATATTCATCAGATTGGAAAAACCTTCTTTCTGAAATACACTTTTGGGCCTATTTTTCTCTATTAAATACATAGATTTGTAGAAGAGCCAAACATCATTTGGAGAACCTGAGAGAACTCTCGTTTCCAGGTGAGAGGAAATACTTTGGTCTAATCCTATTGCCACATTCAGGCCTTATTCTTCCTGCACGGTCACAACAATTACAGTTTGTTGTATGTAATTTGGGAGATTCCAGCTTAATCATGCCTACAAAATTACCCAATCACAGTAGTATAATTCTACTGAAATTATGAGGTTACTGACATTTGCTTACCTGCAGTCTTTCTTGTGTGCCTGCAGAAAAGTCACTAACATGGCATTTTTTAAAAGTGTTTGCTGAGGGCTATACCCTGCTCTCACTAATCTTCCTAAAAATCTGGTAATTTCCATTAAAGTCTCTAGAGCTGACTGGACTAGCATCTAGACTGAATAATGGAATGTATTGCTCTGCATCTGTAGAAAATGTGGTTTTCCATGTACTGCTTCAGGGGAACCATGCTTCCTAGTTGCATGGTGGGCATTCCAACCAAAAATTTTATTTGTTCCTGCTCAATGCCTGCATGCCCTCCTTCATGGGCTGGTCTCTGTGCATCATGAGAGTGTGGGGATCCAGCCTAGAAAACCCTGAGGGTTTAAATTGCAAGCTCCATGAGGCAAGGACTAGTTTTTTATATAAGCCTTCACAGACTGTAATTGGAGAGGATCCCTGATTTCAACAGAGAACTCGGGCATTACTGTGACATAGATACAATAAAGTGTAAGTCGTTAGGCAGAGAAGATAAAGCACCACTTAAGGGAACCACTGAGAGATGGGAGTGTGGCTCTGCAGCCCCAAGCAGGGAGAGGCTTGGGTGCTTGCCCCTTCTGCTACTGAACCTCCTCCCAATGCCTGGGGAATAAAAGCCTCATGGCATAATGGTGGTGGTGATGACAAGGGTAATAAGGCTCATGATAATAAGGACAAGCAGGGTTTCCATTTCCATTACCAGAGCAATCGATTGGGGTTTAAGGTTTTTTCTGCCTTTTTTTTTTTTTGTCTGTGTCATCTAAAGCAAGTTCTGTAAGGGCCACGAGATAAAAGCCTGAAAAAGGCCTTTAAAAAGGTCTTTGGAAGCAGTGTGGAATTTAAAATCTAATCTGTATTTTAAAGAATGAAAACTAATATAATTGGTGTAGAGTCCGTTTCCATTAGGAGGAAGATACTGCCTGGTTGTTTCCTCTCAACATAAGCTAGATTAAACATACAGGAGAATTATTTTCTTTTTTGTGGTTGCCCTCTCTGGGGCATCTGTGCTTGCAGAGTAGCAGATGCAGCTTTTGGCCCATTATACACACAGCTATATTTTGCTCTATGGGATGGAGAGAAAAAGTTGCTTGTTCAACAGAGGTAGTTTTAAAACTACTATAATCTTGAAACTTGCCTACATGCCGTAGAAGTGGTGGCACCTTGTTGCTCCCAGGAGATGCAGGTTGCAATACTGGCCCCCCTGACACAGCAGGCTGGCAAGATCCCCCCAGTTCCCCACCAAACTCCTTTGCTAACACCTGTGACAAATGACCCTTGCAAGTAGGTAAATCAGCCTGGGCTGGCCTCAGCTTGAGTCTGTGCTAGCAAGGTGAGGGTAGAGACTGCAAGGGGAAGAGGTGCCTTGCAATGCCTGGGACCATGGAAGCAGACATGGGTCGTCCTGGAGGGGCTGCTGGCAGGACAGTCAGGGTGAGATGGGGGTGGAGGAATAACCTGGCTTCTGCTCAAGGTAAAACCACCTTTTTCCTCTCCAGGACATTGGAGCCAAAGCTTAAACTGAAGTGCTACAGAAATAATCCTTGCCCAGAGCAGTTGGCTTTGTTTCAGGGTTGAAGCTGTGAGTCAAAGATGCTTTTATGTCAAGACTTGCTTGAAATCACTCACTGTGGTCCATTTATTTTAGCCTAGGGCTGCTAGGAGTGCAGTTCAGATGGGTAATGATATTTGGGAGTTTGAGGAAGAACTTTGCTTCCAGATTGAAATGTCTTCTTTGTGCTCAGCTGCCTGTTGCTCACAGTTGTGAGATGCTTGCGTACAATGCAATGTTCCGAGTGGCACACTAAAAGCAGTTTTAAGCTGTATCTTGTGGGAGTTTGTTAAGGATGCAGCTTGCTTTGTCTTCTCAAAAACATGACATAATGGCCATCAGTCAGATGTCCATGCAGACAGCATTGTATCTGGAGGAGAAAACTAGCAACTATTACTTATTTTTCCTCCTTCACATTATCAACTGACCGGGTTGTATCTGGAACAGCCAACCTCAAGCAGATGAAACAAAGAAAAAGGAGCGAATTTTTTGCTGAGTAAGCATCATGTTAAAATAACCATCTTTTTCATTACAGTAAACAAAAAGCAGCCTCTGTTAAGGTCTGCAGTTCAAACAGGACTGGGCAGATGTAACAAATATTTGATATCATGGGATTTTTCTGAGGCAGAGAGCAAGGAGAGTGCTTAGCAGCTGAGAAAGAAAAGCTGAGAGCAAGGCAGCTATGGTAGCAACCTTGAACAAATAGAATTTTTTTCCCTAAAAAAAATATCTGACATGAAAACATTAGGTGCAAAACTTGAGGCACCTATGCAGAAAGAAAGGCTTTTGGTTGTGAAGAGCTATACAGCATACCTACAGACACAAACCCAGAGTACATGCCTCCCACCTCATCACCTTTTCACATACCTAGAGGACTGTCTTGCTGTTTTCCAGAAGATAGGGAAGAAAATCTACAGCCCTTTAAATGGAAAGCTTAGAGGCTGGGATTTCAAAAGAGCTCAGGGTAACTGGAACCCTTGCTTCAATTAAATTCCAACAGCGTAGTCGTGCCTCCATCAGTTGGCTGCCCCTGGAAATCTCGAACTGCAGTGTTTTATTGAAGCCACTTACGCACATCAACAGTATGTTTTTTGCAATGCTTGTTAAGGCCGTGCTCTTGCAACATGTTATTTTTCCCCCTCTATGAAACCGTGACTTAATGCAAAGTAATGGCATGTCAAAGGAAACGTTACAGCCCCTGTCTTGAATGCAATGCTGAGTCTCCTGTCATGCGTGGAATGTAATTACCATTAAGGCTGAAAAATGAGGGAGATGAACAGTAGTGGCAGTTTTTCTCAAGTTTACATAAACACTGGCTGCAAGAAGAGAGCAGGAACATTAAAATCAAAGAGCTCCTGTCACATCAGCGCTTTAAATCTCTAAGCGGCTCCTTGAAAATCATCTGGCCTCGGTGAACACAAACAACCGATAAAAGCTTCAGTTAAGGTCTGCCCTTATCTGCTAATTTCAGGGCAGTCTTGCCCTTTACCCACTGTCCCTAGGAAAGTAGCGATTTTGGCACTTTCTCTTGGCTTGCTAAACTCCCTGCCATGGCAATAATATTAACTAGCTGGAAAAAAAGTAGAAATGGTGTTTGAAAGAAAATCCCTGTATCACTCATGGAGCTGTGGGGAAAGGCTCCCTGTGCTTTGCCTGTGCATGCTTATAGTTAAAGACTGGGTGATAGAAAGTACCACTCCTCTCATTCCTAGGGCTGGTGTTATCTCCTGGGCACAAAGCATCCAAGCCTGGCCCAAAATCTCTCAGAAATGCAGGCAGCATCCCTCTCCCACCAGTTCCCACTGAATCAGTGTGGTTTGTCTCCTACTGGCAGTGCCAGAAAACAGGAATGCCTTGGGAAGGAGGAAGCAGTAGAGATGTTTTAAGGTTTTTTTTCCTTGAGTTGTGGAGGAAGCTCTTTCCCTGACCTGTGCTGAGTTAATGGCCAAAACGCAAGCCCACAGGTTTCAGGTTTCATTAAGGACTTGAAGCTCTCATCAGGTTTGCCAGAGGATGTTTCAAAGGTAGCTTTTCTGCATGAAACTGGGCAGATTTATTGTCTCTGTGGTTTTATTGAGCGTTTTTGGCTTCTGTTTTCTCTTTTCATTTTTTTCATGTGAAACCTGATGGCTTAAGGCAGGATTTGTTTTGTGGCTTTGATGAATTGGAGTCTCCTCACCCTGCCGCTCTTAATGGAGCAGAGTTGTAAAACATTTCAGATTCAAAACCCCACAAAATTTGGTGCTGGTAGGAAACACAGGTTGCTCGTGTCTCAGGTTGCTCGTGTCTCTGCCTCTCATATTTTCTGTTTTGCTCTCCCTCTCCTTTCTCTGAGACTGGCTCTGGGCTTTGTGTTGGAGCCATCAGCAGGCAGCAACCCAAACAGCCTGTGTCTTATCATGGCCCTTTTGCTCTCCTACTCCCCTCTAGCTTCTCCCCATACCCAGCAAGGAAGGGACGTGTGCAATGTCAGAGTCTCATCATGCTGCAATTAAGAGGAAGAGAAAATGAAGCAGGCAGGAGAAAGAAGGAAAAAGGGACACCCTACTGGCAGTCTGTCTACCAAAGCCCTGTAATGTCTTCATGTAAGGAGTCAAAATAGTGGTTTTCTCCCTGACAGATATTTCCTTCTGCCAATGCAGTCACCAGTTCCAGCGCTTGCCGGAGCTGTTATGAAAAGGATCTTCTTGAGTCCAAATAGGTTTTTCTCATCTTCCAAACTGCATCAGGTTAGTTTAGTCTGTGTGCAAATTGTAAACAACTGCAAATGGTTTACCTACCAGCAACAGAGAAATGACAAGAAAAACAAAGAATAGGAAAGTTCAAGGCAATCTCACTTGTAGGTTTTGAAACTGGTGCTCATTTGCCACAAAATAATCATGTGTTTCCAAGAAATATGTTATTTTTCATCAAAATATTGCCTTTGTGGCACAGGCATTTTTCTTGACAAAGACTTCTCCCCACCAGTGTCTTGCTCAGCATTTGTTTCTGGGCTGAGAAATTTGTAAGCCCCAAATATTCTGGGAAGAGGATTTCTCCCTTCAGATCTTCCAATTGAAGGTTTTAGATGAAGCCAAATTGAAGATCTCATAATACAGATAAGTCTTGAAATCACAGAATCATAAAATTATAGATTTGTTAAGGTTGAAAAAGACCTTTAAGATCATGAAGTCTAACCATCAGTGTAACATCCCCAACATGTTCATCATTAAACAAATATTTCCATGCTTTTTGGTTATCAGGATTTGGATCTCCAGATGGATTAGAGATTCACACTTGCAGAAATCCTCTCCACAAAGCACAGGCTGAATGCAGTGGCTCATTTCTTATTCTAAAAAGGCCTCTAAGCCATTAATCGGGATCTGTCCCATGGTACTGGAGAGCAGCAAGCAGAGCAAGTCTGAGGATGGTCACAAGGTTTTGCTAAGAGCCCAGGTCACTAGATGAGTCAATGGTGATAAGGCAGATCCACAGCCAAGCCAGGACCTCTAGTCCCGGGGTCAGGGACGGGTATATATGAGACTGAGCACTGGAGATATAGCTCAGGCAGAGACCAGGGGTGGAAGCCTGTGCCTCAGTGTAGGTCAGGAGGGAAGGGAAGACCTGCAGAGGCTTCTCTGGACCAGATCTCCAGGATGGAGCAACACAGCCAGGGCCCTGACATGGATACACCCTTTAAAGTTGCAGACAGGTGTTTTCAGTCCTAAACTCTTGAGAGTACTCTCAGTACTATAAATCATTCAGGTATTCATGTTCCTCAGTGATAGTAATCAATATGAACAACCTCAATGTTCATTGCTGATGCTCAGGCAGGACTTCGTCTAACCTTAACTCTGATCAGGTATGGGAAAATGCCATCCATTAAATATTAACTTAATAACATAGCTGGAATAAATGTATAAATGTAAACACCACAGCACTCAAGTGGACCTGAAAACACCCCAAGGGGCAAGTATTCTTCACTACAAGTGAGACAAAAATTGGGTACTTCAGAAATGGTGAGAATGTTCTTGAGAGTACAATCCTTTTTGCAGTGTCACACAACTGAGCCAGACTTTTATCAGACCATTATGGTGATAAAAGCCTGGAATTGAGAAAATCAAATGGAAAAACTAAAAGTGGGAGGAGGGTGATAGTAAAGTCTAATGTGTAATGTGCTGTGTATTAGTTTTTAATCAAGTTCTATATGTGGCCACAGAAAAGAAATATGACAATATTCCTCCGCTAATATTTCACATTCTTCTTGGTGGTCTTATTGATTCATGCTGTGTTTTTCTGAATAAAAGCACTGGGGGTGGGAGACAAGAGGTGGGAAAAGCAGAGAGAAAAAGGCAGAGACTACACTGGAAAATGAAAAGCTCCTCTGAGTATTCATCCTCTATGAAGCACATTCTGCATTTCATTCCATGTGCGAAAACAAAATGCAGTTCTACAGTTCCCCAAAGTACCAGTGGGCAAAATGGGTTTGACTCCCTTAAATATAATGGAATGAGATCATTTGGGGTTTTTTTTTCTATTTCACTGAATTTTCCACTTTACTTGTACCCAGGCTAATTTATTCCTCTGTTTAGTTTGTAGAAAATTTGGCCATTCGGTTTCGTTCATTTTATGAATCTTTGACCCTTGATCTGTTTTGATATGTTCAAAGGGATATGGTCTAGCAGCTAGAGACGATATTAGTTTACTTAACAGCTATATAAAAAGTTTTGAACTTTCCTAGCACAAGGGTTCCAGGATTTGGACTACTGGTTAGCCCCACTAGCTTGAGTGCAACAGATACAGAAGGATGCATTTCACCAGCTAGCTAAGCAGAAAGGGATGAACTCCAAACTAAGAGGAAATCATTATGCTGGAATGACTTTACGATCTTGAGGATAGCAGATGAGAAAATTTGAATGTAGTATCTCTTCAATTAGGGTCTGCAGCTTTGATCAGACACAGAGAATTAGTCCAAAAAAAGATATTTTATGCTTTTGTGTGTTTCTTTGAGCGAATTGTCTCCTGACGTGTTAGGCTCTTGCAAAGATTTGAATGATTGAGCTTTACTGGTATGTATATTCAAAAGAAGGAATTTAGGAATGACTTTGACATGACTAAAAGGAAAATCCCTTTATGAAGTGCTAGAGATGGTTGCACGTTCATTGTTCTAATAAGCACAGGTGGTACTGTGTGGCTTGTCTGAACAAATTAACCCAAAACCTTGTCATTTCTTCCATTTGTATTTGTTGGTCTGATAAAGGATAACATCTCCTCCTACAAAGATTGCCAAATTAGTACAGTTCAGACACTGAATATCAAACCCTGGCAAAGGACTTTGTGTTAACTGAGAGAGGCAACCTTCCGGAAATAAAGGCAGCGAGATTTTTTTTTTTAAGACCAGGTATTTTGAAGAACATTACAAATTAGCAGCAAAAACTAAACTGGTTTTTTTTCTCGTATTTGTTTAATTTTGATTTATTTTTTTATTAATCTGTATGATGTTTTAAAGAAAGGACATCAAAGAATACAGTGGTCTATAATACCACCTATAGATAAAACCACAGAATAGCCCTTTTGCTGCTCTGTGACCCTGCTTCAGCCTAGACTATTGTCCAGCATAGGAAATGCCACGTCACATGCATGAGATCATTTGTGGCACAGAACACTTAGCTGCAGCATTTTTTTTTTTAATATACCTTATCTATAATTATTTTTTTTCAATTTGGGTATAACATCGCACAGGTAAGATACTTCATCACTCATAAACTGCCGAAAGTTATCATTAAAAGGTCCAAGGATACATTATTTATGATTTTATCTAAGGGTAATCGAAACATAAATTATACAGAAACTTACAGATGATTCCCTCTCTCCCTAAGAGCAGTTTGCACAAATGTCTATCTCCTCAGTTTTCTGGGAGGTCATTCCTATCTCACCATTTGAAGACATGAAATAAGTGCAGCCCTTTTAGCAGAAAGAAATAAAATCAGATTTTTTTGGTTCCATGGACAAGTGTCCTCAATTAACACTGACAGCTATTTAATTTCATTTAAAGTAGGTTGGTTTAAAATATGGTTCTTATCTCTGCAACGCGGGATGGACTAAGTCTCTCTTTTAGAGCCACCCAGCAATGGGGATTAGGGGAACTCAGTTACATTTCTTTCTACAGAAACCTGAGCTCCATTAGCAAAATATAGATTTGAGCAGATAAGGACCCAGCATCTGGCCTCTTAGAAATAAGATAAAAGTGTGAGGAGGAAATTAGAGAAGATCCAAAGCCCATTTAAATCAATAGGGAGGCTCCATAACCTTCAGCAGGTTTTGGATCCCACTCTGACAGAATAGAAGAACTTGTTTACCATGAAGGAAGAAATCATTATCAGTTCATTAAGGCCTTGATTTTGTTTTTCTCTAAAATCTGTTATTTCTTTCTCTAACAGTAACTGGCTGTCTTCAAGAAAATGGGCAGCAAGTGAAGCCAACATGGAGACGAGTGCATATTGTCCCTCACTAAGAGAGTTTTATGGGCTTCTAATTTCTCAAGCAGACTTTTTTTCTTCTTTTCAAAAAATTACTGATCTTATTGGTGGAAACTTTTTATTAAAACACCAGGAAAAAACCCTGATGGAGCATAGGGAGGCAATAATGAGAAGTATGTTTCTTAGCCAGCTCTAAACAGACCTTCAAAAAGTTTGAATTTAATGAAGTGAGAACAGCTGAACTGGTTGCTAAGAAGGTGTCATGTAGCATATTGGGTTATATAAACTCATTGTTTGTGGTTATTACAAAATAGCCTCTTATCTCTGGGGTTGTTTGACTCCTGAAACATAAGTCTTGAGGGCACAGTTACTAAATTAATGTTTATTGAAATCTCCTGGGTAGTTTTACTGAGCTATGTTCAGCCAGAAGAAATACCCAGGTCCCAGGCTGTTAATTCCCTGTGATTGCTTCACACCAGCCCCTTAAGACACTGGGAAAGCTATGAGGAGCACAGTCTCCATTTCTACCAAGATGTGGGCACGGTAATGGTTCCAGCAGGCAAAATGCACTGGGTGATCTCAATTCAGATCACAGTTTACTGTTTGAGTAGTCCAGTTCTAGGTGTCAATGAGGCTTTTTCTCTATCATCAAATGAAGATACGGAAAGAAGAAGGGCTGCAGTACTGCTTCAGCTTCTTTGGATAAGTGAACACAGTGAAGCTCTCTGTCACCATTCACAAATAACATCTACACAGCACTTAAAATAAGTACCTAGCAACCCTCTACAAGGTGTGGAGCTACCACACCTGTATACAAAGGCACTCATCACTGCATAGCAGAGCATATCTGGGGTGAGGAGCATATCTGCTCAGGGCTCTTGAGTGTTCCTGGTTTCATTCTAGGTACTCTTGGGCAGGTGCTGACCTTGCTACAACAAGTAAAGCAATTGAGTGGTGTGACTATTTCCGACTTAGCAAGCAAGCAGACTGTTTTGCTCCTGTCCATCTGGAGGTCCTTGGACTGAGAAACATCTGAATTGTCCGTGGGGTTAGTGGTGCCAAAGAAGGAAGGGCCATGGAAAGCCATTGCTTTCTTGTTGGAGCTTGCACTGGTGAATGGAGAAAAGAGGAAAATCCTGAAATAACAGGGATGAGGGTGGCAGTGTAGCAGGAAAAATTCTGTGAAGAATCTAACTTTTCTGTGAGTAATCATCTACTTCTACATTCATGCTTCTTGTATGCAGCTGGCAAGTGTAGGCACAGAGCATCTCCGAGGACAGTTGTACACAGGTAGCCCTTCCTTGTATGACTTTTTTCAAGCTGGTGCTATGTCGGTTCTCCCTTACTAGAACTGTCCTTTTATCACATGAGGTGTTTTAAAGCAGTGAAGTTACAGCTTCAACAGCTGTGGTTAAGAGGCTTTCTAGTGCTCCCAAGAAATGTTTGTTCAAACTCAAGTTGATGCTCTATATTTTAGCATAGTCTCCCATTAATTAAACTGAACTGAGTGTATCACGGAGGTTTAGGAAAGAATTATCATTAGCTGGAAAAATAATCAGTTTTTTGGATCTTGGAGTTATAATTTTAGTTGTATTATAGTGATAAAATCATGCACCATTTGAGGTGTCTCTGTTTTCTAGTCAGTGTTGATCTCATCCAACCTACTTGTGTCTCACATTCCTTCTTCGTGTATTTTTTAGGATATGTTTTTGGGTGAAAGAAACATTTCTGAAGATAGTCTTAAAAATAGATTACTCTTGGGGTTTGGTCTGATTTTTTTAGTTGCTAAGTCTTAGTATAAAAATTTTAAAACATAAAACTACTATTAGGATTAAATTATTTTTAAACTAGGATATTTAAAGAGACAGCAACAAATACAAACTCTGGAAGACTGGATGAACTGATATACCAGAAAATTACACTATGTCCCTAGTTTTAAAGATGATGTTGGTTTTTCTTACAAAAAGAACAATAGTTTTTATACCCATTTTTCACACATTAAATAATTATTGATATAGGCAGTAGGACACTAACAGGCTTTTATAACATCATGTTTAAACAGATAGGATAAAGAAATGGAAAAAAATATGTTGGTGAATAAGGGGTTTGAAAGATTTTTGCTTTTATTTTTCACTCCCATAAGCATGGGAGTGAACCACACCAAAAGATCCATACAAGCCAATACTCCGTTAGCTATTTTGCTATGAGCTGGATGGATAAAGAGAGAGAGGGATCCTTTTTCTGGCATATTTTTCCAGCTTACAAACATTAGTGATGTAAGGACCACTTTTTCTTGAATATACACTGTTGGATTTATCCTCTACAGGTTTGCATTATTCTCTGAATCTCTTTTTGTGCTCTTGGCCTTCACAGCCTTCTGTGGCAATAAGTCCCAGAATTTAATTATTTGTATAAAAAAAGTACTTCCTTTATTTTTAAGGTTGTTGCAGGGTAATTTCATCAGGTACACCTTTGATTGTTTTGTGAGAAGCAAATATCATCCCCCACTAGTTTTTGCTGTGACATCCACCATTTTTTAGGCACAGTTACTCTTGAATATTATTTAAAATTCCTACTTTACTGAAAAAAAACATTTTGAATGCTTCTCTGATGAGTTATTTTGTAGGACTTAGTTTCAGCTGTCTTTCTACATGTTGAAAGTCAAATTGTAACTGCATACTTCTTCAATTCCATTCTGTCTGATTGTCCACAATAACATTGTTATTATTTTAGTTTTCAGTTGGTGTTGTGCTCTTCTACCTTATGCCTTTTTTGAAATTTTTTTTGTATTAATGCTTCACACTTGTGAAAAATAAGATAATTTTGTCATGGAGATGATGTAATTTGCCTTAAGACACTATTTTATAACCATGAGAGGTTTGATTCAACAAGGTTGGAGATTAAACTATTGTAGATCATAGTAGCAAATAACCTATCTCCCAGAGCTTAATCTTTGGGGGGGGGAGAGGAAAGAACTAATGAAATTTAGTTTTTGCACTTACAAAATATCTTAGCTACCCCAGTGTAAATTACTCCACTTGCCCTTACTTGGTCTCCACCATAAATGATATCAAATGAAAACCTATTCTCATTGTGGTTCTTCTGTGAGGCAGTGACACATTCAGGGGATATGTGGTGAGTTGTAGATTAAATTAGGTTGTTGCAAGAGCTCATTTGGACCAGTTGTCATGTCATACAGAGACTCCCTTAACTCCTTGGTATTGGGTTTAAAGATGAACAGTGAACAAAGCTCTTCTTCTCTGAGCTTCCTTGCTAGCTCTGCCCTAGGGCTCCCTCCAGCTGCCCCAGCACCATCTCCAAAGCTGGTCATGACTTACTTAACACTGATCATGCTAAACCCCTTCTGTCAACTTGTTCCAACATATCTGTACCAGGGAGACCCAGGATGGGCCTGAGGATGCGAGACACGGTTTAGTAGTGGACTTGTCAGTGCTAGGCTAATGGTTGGACTCGATGACCTCAGAGGCTCTTTCTGACTTAAATTATTTTAGGATTCAATTAAATAAGTAGTTTTGTACTTCAATTAACTATTTCACCTCTTCCTTCATGAAGATGTTAAAGAGGTCTTAAGGGCCTCTTAAGGGCTTAAGCATATCATAGCGGGAAATGGGGACTGTTTTTTCCGATGTCAAAACAGTTTGTGCTAGTGGAGGATGGGGACCAAAAGAAACAAACAGAAAACTAAATAAAACCCCTAAAAGTTTTTAATGATAGTCAGCACTCTTTTCAGGATTAATTAACTGTTTCTTAATTTGAAGTAGGCAAATTTTCATCAAGATCCTTTTTCTAAGAAATGTTAATTTTTAGGAAATCTTCTGTCTAAAGATTCATATCCAAAGCATCTATTCACTGCTTTTACAATATTTTGAAAGGGTCTAAGTATAGGAATCTACTTGAACACCATGACATGTTGGTTTTCTTTGAGCATTAGTTAAGGGGATGGGGTTTTTTTTGGTTTTTTTGCAAACTGTTGTTTTGCTGCAACTGGAACAAATTCATTATCTGTGTTGGATTGGTGAGTAATGAAACGTCTGCATTTCTTGGATATTGGGAAGAAGCTTTTTTTATAAGACGAACCACAATGTGAAAGATACCTAAAACTGCTTAGCAAATTCTGACAGACCTACCCTATGGCCAAAAGAGGTTGGAAAGGCGAGGATACTTTCCGCTTGTTACAGAGAGTGTGTCCTGTTAGTGTAGTGCAAGAAAAAACTAGATTGAGTTCTGTGTGTCCTCAACTCCTAATGAGGGTCTGCTTATCTGTAGCTAAAGATAATCCCATCTTCTCCTGATTTAGCATGAGAGACTGGGTGATGGGAACTCATAATCTTCTACTTCTCAACCCTCCTGTCCTAGAGTTCAAGGCCCCCCAGAGCTTCTAAGTTCTCTGACACTTTTCCAGCACATCGCTCCCATTCTTCAAGCTCCTTCCCCATTCCCAAACCGTTCCAACCCAGAGCTTTCTGTTCCTTCCCTTACAACCTTCCATCACCATTTATCCCAAAGCCCCCCCAGTCCTCCCAGCTCCCTTTCCTCACCTCATCCATGTCATATTGTGGCAACCTTTGAATAAAACTGTCAGTAGCACTGTGTTTGAGCTCTCCCTCTCTCTCCCACAGTGATTATGTCTGATGACTGGGTTTTCAAGTATTCACTCCCAGCTGTCTACAATGAGAGCTGTTATATGTTGAAATATTCCTATAAACCTAGTCCAAATAGGACCCTATTGTAATGAACAAAGGAAAATGGTGTGAATTTCCGCTTAACAGACAAGAGATTGTGAGTTTGGGTGTGCATGCTTATGAACATCTGGTAAAATGTGATTTGGTGATGAAAGCTTCCTTCAAATGACCAAGTCATGACAATATCACATGTTGTTTAGTCTAAACTTTTATTTCACCAAGTGCTACACTTTTGCTTTCAGTGACCTTGCACATCAGTCAGAGGGCGTGCCACACACACTGCGATTTCCACTCTGAACAGGGAGGCTGAAGTTGAAAATTGCAGGTTGGAGACTCTACCACCCCGATACTCTGTCCCCATTGTTGCAGCTAAGCTTGTTATTGTGGAATAATTATTGTTATGTCGACAGACCAAGCACTGGGCTGATGACCTCTGCAATATCAAGAGCGCTGTTTTCATGAGACTCATTTCAATAGACATTTGCAAGTGACCTTGCACTGCAGCAAAGATACCCTGCTGTTCTTTTGTGGTTTAGGTGGCCTACACGGCACATGTATGATTCTGAAATAGATTCCTTCCACAACAATTACCAGGAAAGCTTGACTATTGGTTGTGTTCTGATGTAGCCCTAATGATGGGACTTAAGCTGTTCTTAAAGCTGTTATAATTGTACTTTATGTCCCTTTGCCTTATTTTTTGTATGTGTGAAAGAGAGAGAACAGGGACAGGGGGGCAGAAGCGGGAGAGGAAGGAGGGAAATACCTTGTCATCATATGCCTGGAACTCTGGTACATGGGGAGTTTTCATTACAGGTGTAGGAACTCTAGGACAGGAGGATAGCAGCATCCACCTCTGTCTTTTTCATCTGTGTTTCTGATGCCATGGTGCAACAGGAGCTTTTACAGCAGCACAACTGTGGCTGTGCTCAAGTTAGCTGTATTATCAATACATGCTGTTGGAACATTATCCAAACACATGGTAATAGGATGCAAGTAACCAGTTCTTTCACGGATGGGTAGAAGATTACCACCGACTCTTCTGACTGCATCAGAAAGCTCAGAAAAAACGTTATTTTGTATTTAAAAAGAAATATTGAAGGACCAAGACAGGATTTGGAATAAGCGCTTTGATCTGAATGCAAACTTGATGTAGGACAGTGCCTTCTAGCATTCTCCAAGTCCTCTCTTTTGTTAGAAAGCAATTCATGAGGACTTGCATGGACAGATGTCATGGCTGAACAGGGAAGCCTACTACTTTGGTTTTGAAAGACTTTATGGTAATGGGTATACCAGGTATGACACTTTGTGACCTCTCTTTTACATGTTTGTTTTTTTGGTGCTTTTTAAAGAGTTTTCTCAAATATATTGTTAGTACACCTATTGATAAAATTCTGCAGGAAAGTTTCTTGCAAGTCTGTGCTGATTTGAATGTGGAGAAAGGTGTTGATGAGATAATCTTCCCCTATTTAGACAAAGTCTAGACTACAGAAAGTTGAAAACCCATCATTTGAATGAAAATGAGGCCTACTGCAGATGCAGCCAGAGATAAGGAAGCTGTTTTGGTGCTAATGTGCTAAAATAGAAAACCTGTGCTTTCCAAATAGAAAAGCAAGGATGTTTTGTTATTTCTGGTGTCATGAGTGAAAGATGACTGAGGCGAATTTTTGCTTGTGCTATTCCTTTTATTCCAGACCAGACAATCATCCACAGTAGAGCTAGAGATGGTAGCAGGAGAAAGATTGCATGGTCTGTGATGTTGCAGCTCTTAATATATATGCTTGCAGAAATTTGAAAGAGTCAGCTTTTAAGTTGAATCCCCAAAAGTTGAAAGACTGAGGTGACATTTTTTCTTGAGGTGTCACAAGAAAGCAGGACTGGAGCAGTCTTATCCACACTAGTGGGCTATTAAAACAGAAATGCAAAATTCTTTTGAACTGTTCTAGAGAATTATTAAGAAAGGTCTGGTGTGGGGGGTTGTTTTTTGGTTCTTTTTAGTATACATTAGCTTCTACCTCTGTCATAGATTTAAAATTGGATTGGATCTATGACAGCACTTTGCTTCTCTAGGGTCTCCTTTTGCTGATTTCTCCCACAGGTTTGTGGAGTGCTGTCTTTCACATTCTTGGACAGTCTCACTGAAAATGGAAGCATATCCTAAACAGAAAATATTTTAAATGTCAAATCTTGAAAGAAAATTTGAAAGTTATATTAGAAGTGCTGTGTAAAGCCCTAAACCCTTTGTAATTTAGTAGTGCCTTTTATGAGAAAGCTGATGTTTAGCATGCTGTACTGATTAATACATGTTCCTAGCATATCTAAAAGACATTTCAAAGGGTGTAATTTCATAGATCTTCAATAATTTCATAGTTCCTGTCCAGCCAGTTGAACTTCTGCAGAATTAATTTATTTGGAGGTTGAAACATTCTATCTGTATCCCTCCCACTTTCTTACGATTCCAAGCACTAAGGTGGAAAGGAATATATCTGTGCTGTGTCTAGAAATAAGATTTCTTGTTGTCCAAATTCTACTGAGCAGCAAAATAAGAACTGGAAGATATAGAGATGTGTGCATATGTACCTATGTAGAACATATTTATTTGAAGGATACTGGACAAAAGGAGCAGAGCAGTTGATAATCACTACTTTTCCCAGTGGAGTTCAAACAGAGATTTCCAGTAGAGATCATTGCTTGGAGTTTCTTCTTGCTGTTGACATCACAGTCAGATCTTGTTCACTCTTTACCTCCAACTCACATTGGATAGTTGAAGTCCTCTTGAGAACATCGTGTCTGAAATCAGACAAGAGAGTCTTCACTTGGCTGAAACCTCTCCTGTTTCCCTTGGATATCTATACACAGTACATGGGAAAGTCTGTTAAAGTTGCACAATGCCTACTTTTTCAAGTCAGGTTCTGAGGATGATGATATATATGCAAGTGATTTCCAAGCTGTCTTCCCCTGAAATCAGAAAGCTATGTCTTTGTACTCCTGAACGGGGGGAAAGCCCAAACCAAAAAAGCAGACATATTTCTTCCCTCTTTTGCAGAGTTGTCATGCTTCAATTGTAAATTATAATTTTAGGACTTTAGAGGAGAATGGAGCATTTGGCTGCCCCATTTCATGCTAAACTAGAAATAGCAGAGCAGAGCACTTATTTTGCAAGGAACAAAACAGAGACTACTGCCCAGAAAACTGCCAGTTTTCTCCTCCCTTTGCAGCCAAGCCCTTGGGCCCCTTTCATCTCAGACCCTGCTATAATTGTAACACCTGCTCTGGAGTTACACTGAGAACTGAGTCGATAAAGGTAGTGGTTTGCAGACCTGAGCACACTGGAGTGCCTTAACTTTTTGGAAGGCCCTGCTTTACCTGGCCCAAATCCAATACACCACTTAGACATCTGCTTAACTTTAAGCATGTGAGTATCCCCTTTGAAGTCCTATGTATATTGTTTTGCCGGACTGAGGTCAATGAGCTCAGTACCTTGCAGAATTGAGCTCCTGAATGTCAGATTTGATTAAATGCTCCCCCTTTCTTCCCCCCTCCTCCTCTCCTACCATGAAAGCCTGACCAGAACTAAAACAGCCTCAGAAAAAAAAAAAGAAAAAAAAAAGAAAAAAAAAAGAAAAAAAAGGCAGCTGTTGGGAAGTGAGCCTGGCTCAGCTGTGGTAGTTTGGTTTTAAACTGTTGCAGATCAAACCAGAAGAAAAGCAGAGAAAAAAAATCCAATTGGAGATCTGGTTAAAAATTAAACCATCTACATTTTCCTAAGGGAGCTGAAGAATCTCAGCTAGAAGTGACCTGTGTATCGATCGTGCTGCCTTTTCCTCCTCAAATTCTTTGTGCTCTCGCTTCAGGCGTACGACTGCCTGTTTTATCTAACTGCTCCCTGTTAATTGTACTCTTGCTTCTGATTTTTTTACTGTGGCTCCGAAACGCGCGCTCTCTGCAAGCAGAAAGAACCGTGTGCGTGCTCTCTCTCTCTCTTGCTCTTGCTCTCCCAGTCTGTTCCTTGTCAATTCGCATCAGTTTAAGGTCAGGAAAGCTAACGGGGAACAAGGCACTGCAGCATTTGAACTCAACCTTGCCTTTCCAAGGAACAAACTGACAATTAGCACAGGGATCAGCATCAAAAAAGAGCAACACAGCGTGAAGCCTGTCTAATTAGTCATATGAACGGAGGGCTTCCCCTCCACTTCCTCAGGAACACATGCCTGTCAGATCTGATACAAAGAGACTTCTCTCCCTAACATAATACTGAAATAAGGTTGAGAACAGGTAGCCCTGGCTGAATTGCTTGTTTAAGCAACAGGAAGCTTAGCTGCAGCATCGACTTGCACACCCGTATCTACAGTTGCAGTGTGCTTATGACCATGTGTTTTGCAAGTGACTGCAGGATGTTTCCTTCCTTGCAAAATACAGGGAGAAAAGAAAAAAGAAAAAGCATTAGTCTTGTTGCTAATCTTCTCGATTTAATAGCACTTCTCATTTAGAGGGAAAAATGAGCAAGGGGAAAAATTAGAGATGAAAGCTGAATGACAGTCTCCTAATCTCAGAGAATTGTGCTGGTTGAGAGACTTCATGTGTCTGACTTCTCTCTTTTTTTTCTTTATGAATCAAACATTCCTTGATCTCCTACAATCTGAAAATCAAAATAAGTAGCAATATAACTTAAAACTTCGAGTACTGCTAATTTTGCTATAGTATCTGGATAGCAGCTAACAGCTTGAACTGAAATTAAGATCCTGTTCCATTCAGTCTGTGATGAAGACAACCAAAGCTCATGCAGCTTGTCTATACAGAGACATGCAAAAGAAGAACAAGCCAAGTGAACTAAAAGTGCATATTTTATGATTAGTTATACACCATTTAAATTCCTGAGTCAAACTCCTAATTCAGAGTTTAAAAGTCCTTCATCTTATTCTGTGATTCTGTTGAATTTACTTTGTAAGTGAAGCAAAAGAGATGAAATAAAAGCTGCTTTTACCATGTCCTGAAATTTTCTGATGTGGGCTGCAGAATATATGTGGCAAGCTAGCAGTTCTGAATTTTCATTTTGTTCTTGAGCATAAGGTATGTTTTATACTGTCATACCTTATTTCTGGAAGGAAACAGGCATAAACTACTCGGACATAAAAAACTTTTGCATAGGGGTAAAGAAACATCTGCATAGGGGCTACGTGCATACAGCAAGTAAAAAAGAAACACACCCCTACCACTGCCACAGTTTATCAGTGCATCTGCTGGGTTTTTGTGATGGTGACATGTTGCAACAAGTCCCTCAGCACTGGTTTCTGTACAGACCATAGCCTAGACTGGGCTTTTTTGTTTTCTTTTTTTTTTTTTCTGTAGCCAAAGTGCTTTATGCCTTGGTTTCACTGACACATCTGTCCTGTCAGATAGAAGCTCTGTTCCTTCTGTAGGGGCTGCCAAACAGCCATCAGCAAAGCTTTGCTCCTGCAAGGTACCTCAGGCTGCTTGTTTCTGACAGGATACTGATGCATTTCCAGGTGTGGATTCCGGGCATGGCAGGAGAACACCAGTACCAGTCCAAGCATCTGCATTCAGGTTGCTTCTTCATTTGTATACCAAAAAGGAGCACGGATGTTTTCTATTAATATAGCACTGGGCTGAGTCTTGAAAGACGTACATATGCTTCCTACCATGACATTTACCTTCTGGTACTTCAGGGGACAGAACTGAAATAATTTGTGCAGTTCTTCCTTTCCTATCTATCATGATCGTATGCTTATTTGTGAAAAGCTTGAGCTGTCCCACTGAAAAGTGCAATAGAAGGCTGTTTCACTGTTACTTATTATTATTAATGCAGAAGCGTGGTCTTGGCTAAGCACGGGCTCGTGAGGAGCACCACTGTCCCTGAGCAGAAATGACTGAGCTGTTTGTTTCCTCGTGGATCAGAGGGGGGGGGGGGGGGGAGGGGGGAAGAACGATTCCTCTGTTTCATTGAGTGATAGAGAAGCAATGCCACATGCCTGCCAGTGACGCTGCACCTCTCTAGTATTCGGATAAGTACTCTCTGCTTTGTTCATGCAGATGCTCCATGCATTAATTAACTGATTTCAGATACTTGTTGCTTTTAGCAGCTTATATTTAAATAGACACTTGGTGGCACACTTTCTCTGAAGAGTGCTGTGGGAATACATAGCTGTTTTGTTATCTTCCCTTGCTCTTGGCATGGCATGTTTGTACAGGCTGCCAGCCGTGTCCTCTGGCTTTTGCAGTTTACCTGGAGAGGATGAGCGGATACTTTTATGAAACAAGTGAACAAAATGCTTTCCCACAGATCCCTCTTCAGTTTCCCAGAAAGAGAAGAATATTGACAGCTACAGTTTTCTGTAGGTTTTGATAACCATCTGCGTGATCCAAGCTCAGCTGAATTTCACTGTATTCTGCAGGTACTGGATACACAAAGTCCTTCTCTCATAGACTTCCTGGACATCCCGTTCTACTCCTGCATTGCTGCTTTCTACAAGGCACAATACTATTCATTAATCACATATACTCAACAAAATACCATCAGCTTTTGCATTAGTGAGTCCTGGTGATACCTATTTCTGTTACATTCACACAAAAGGAAGACTATCACTGTTTTAAAATAATAAAGAGTATTGTACAAATAGTAAGAAAAGTGCCTTATGACTTTTCCTCATACAAATATTCACAGCTCATGAACAGTACTTACACCACTGCCTTTGTTATATGAATACTTGCCTAATACTATTGTTCAACCATAAAGATTACTTTAGCTTCCAGCAGAGTTCAGTGGTGTGAACTGGCTAATACCAGTACCATCTCAGTGTGAATATGCATTAATGAGTCATTAAAAGAAGAATTGTGTGTACATTGCCCTGAAATTTTTCAATTTTACATTTTACAGTTTACTGTTGCCTTCTGGTGCTGGTTCAAAATGTTTGTTGAAATGTGGAAAAAGTATGGGCAGAACCCAGTGTCTGTTGAACTTACATCTCTCATCATCTTTTCTGCATGCTTCTCCTGGCAGCTGGGACTTCAGCAACGGACTGCACAGGACTGGGCATGGGGCCGGCTAATGAACCAGCAGTAAAGAACACCACCGAAATCTATTGCCATTAGAGCACAAATGTAGAGAAATGGCCATGGTGTCAAGTCTTTCATATATTTAACCGTGGACAAGAACTGAAGGGGAGGGGGAAAGAACAGCAGGACAGTAGTATGTTACATGTCAAAGGTGCCTGTCATATTGTGATGGACTGGTAACTGGTTCCCTTGTGTTTTATCTGCAGTTCCCCCAGCCCTGCAAGTAGTACATTAATTAACAGGATAGTTGTCCAAAACTGCCTTTACTTACTCAGTGTATTATAGCATTTGCTGCTCTGCAAAGCTCTGAGGACTTCTGTGAGGAGGAAAAGAAACAGCAGATTCAGTTCCCAAATGTTCTAAAGCTCCATTTAAAACCGGAGAGCGAGTACAGCCTTCCCATCATTCACAGGGGAATGTTTCAGATGATATAATAGAGTCTTTTTCATCCTTTACAGCTCTGGTTCAGGTCTGTTAGCCATTTCAGCAGCGTCCCTCTGAGGGAACACTAGCAATGTTGCTGCTGCTGACTCACAAAAGGCTCCACTTCCTTGACACATCACAGTGATTGCAAAGAAAGCCTTTCTCCATGTGAGCCATGCTGCAGCTCAGCCTGGTTCTCGTTATGTTCCTCTCCATAACACTATACTTCTGCATAGATGCAGTACCCACCCAACTGGGGTCACGTCTGCTGCTAACAATCTGCTGACATATTAGATAATTTATATGGGTTTCTTCACTGCTGCAAAGGGCAAAATATTCCCACATACACCGTTTTTTGTCATCTTTTTTTTTTTTTTTTTTTTTTTTTAACCAGATGCAGGTCAAGCTGCAAAAGCAGGGAAAGTTCCTGAAGTATTGTGTGTGAAGCTTAATAGGGCTGCCTGGTCTGCTCCCCAGAAGTGTAGGAGAGAAAGCAATGGGGAAGTAGCACTTGGCCTGTCTGATGGGTCTTTTGCTATTTGCTTCTTCCTAAACTCACCTGACATGGATGCTGCAGTTTGCTTTCAGTATCTCTTTTAATTGAGAGAGGTCTAATCTAATGATTCACCTGCAGGATCTTCATCTTCAACACCAAAAACATGGCCAGTTTGCAAGACATTGCAATGTCTCTCATGGAGTTTTTGACCCCGAAGCACTGTCTTTGTTTATATAATACAAAACAGATATGCTTCCTTGTTGTGACATTACCATGAGGGAACTGTGCTTGTTGCCTGTTTCTTAAAACAAACTTCCTTAAGGGAACAAGACTGAAACAATTCTGTCTGTCTATCCCACTCCTTCTCCAACAAAACTTCTGAACTACTTGTGTAATTTCAATTTAATTTGAAAATAAGGACAGGATGTCAATGATATTTGATGCATACTTGTTTAGTGACTACAGACTAATATAGGAGGCAGGAATTCTATTTATACTTCCATTTATGGAAGAACTATAGCATGGGTTAGTTCTCTTTCTTATTAGATAATTATTGACATAGCAAACTTTATCACAAGTTATAAATTCATGGGTGACCAGCCCTCATAGATTCTACTACTTTATCGAAATGTTTCTTTATATTCCCTTCAATAAATGTAGGTGAGAAATGGTACCTAAATTTACACATATTGCCTGCTCCACTGCATCACAGAGGAACAGCCCGGTCCTTGGCAAACACAGTATGGGGTAGATGTACTAGTAGGCTTGTTCCTTGAGCACAGGCAGTGGGTCTGGCTTCCCAATACACAGAGTTTTGTGAGCTTCCTTGCTTTGTTTACACAGGTTTCATTTGTTATAAGCTGTTAAAACAAAAAAAAAAATCATAAATTCCAATTATACCAGAGGTGGCAAAATTCACTTTGGTGTGTTGTGTGTGTTACTATCTCATATAATAGTTTAAACCTCTTCCAGCCTCTGGCATGTGGATGACTAAACAAACTTTTTGGGAGCTTCACTGTAAGCCTTCAAAAAGGACCTCACCTAGACATGTCTAAAGCTATTTGATATCAGCGTGGCACATTAATATAAGTCTGCTGAACAGATAGTAAATCTGGTTTCTGTCTTTCTTCTTAAGAAGAGAACCCAGCTTTTGTAAAATCTGGGTTCCATATGCAGAGCCAGCTATGAAGTCTTTCCTTTCACAGGAAAAGCCTGCACCAGTGTCCTCAAATTTTCATCAGCTCTGTTATGTCTCTCACGTCCCTTCCTTTCCTCCGGGAGATTCAAAGTACCAGTGCTTTGGTCAGGCCTGCCTCTTCTTTACTAGAGACAGATGATGATAAGTAGGTTTCGTGTCCCCCCTACCTGTTAATAAACAGAGGATAAAAGCCATGCACACACTGAAGGACCAAGGTAAAGAGCCTAACAAGGACCCACAGCTTCTGGTGTCAGTTGTATGAGTCAACAAAGAATATGTGACCAGGTTATGAACAGCTTATTAGTATAATTCACTCTTAGTTTGGCTGCAAAAGCAATTGTTGCAGTCCTTCCCCCCTGATTTATGGCTCTAAGGGAAGGTTATTTTAAGATACCAAGAGCTAAGTTCAGGAGTTTGTTTTAACTGATGAAATGACTCCGTCTTTGCTAGATCATGCACGGCATGTTTCCTGTGGATAGCTCAGCTAAGTCTACCAGTAACTCTGTATGTTAGCAAAGCTCCATCTAAACAGTGGCTTAAGAACATAGAATGATGACATACCACAGGAAAAACGCTGTGAAATGATCACTGTTTATTAACTCCTCTGGATCTGGGGCTGAATGTGACAATGTTTCAGCTTTACCTCAATGCTTATGTGCTCTGGGAGAGCACATAAGCTGGTATTTCACAGCAGAAATTTCTTTTCTTTAAAATAAAATAAATCTAAAAGTAAAATGAGAACCAAAGTGAGTTATAGATGTCAAGGACTGTAGGCTGCCAGTGGTGACATGAGACAGCATTCAGATGACTTAGGCAGTGTGTGAATAAACTGAAAATTCTTTTGTTGAAAAAAAAGACAAGAAAGAGAAAAGATGGTTTTCAAAAAGGTTCTTCCTCTCTTTCTCTGAATGTACAATCTCCCTTCTCTACCTCTGTAGCCCATGCAGCTCTCACTTACATGCTTCAAATACATTAAAAAGTTGGTTCTTTATGCTTTTTGATTTTCCATGAAAGCCCTCTTGTTCCTGTAACAGTTGGTTCTCCAGACTTCAGTGTTATGCAGCTTTAAGAATGCAAGCTTGTGTAAACAGAAGAAAAACTGGGTAAGTGACATGGATACATTAGAAATCCCACTCTCTGTTCAGTGGCTGCATCTCCATCCCCGCCATTGCTACCATCTACATCACTGTTGGTGGCACAAGTGCGTGCTGCTCCTGTAATTCCACCATCACCACCATGGAAAACATAACAGAGACAAATTTTCAGGCTAAAGAGCACAGTCTAGTAAGAGACAAGAAATATCAAGGTTAATATGTTATTCAAAACTGTATATACTAATTTTTTAGTGGAGAAGACCAGCAAAGTGATGGCAACCATTGTTTTGTGCTTGTGACTAGTCTGTACCCATTCAGTCCTCCAGTGCTCAGGTCACACATTAGAGAGGGATCAGTCACTGTAGATTAGCAGATGTCATCCATTTTAGTGACAGCAGAACTAAGTAATACTCCTTTTTCTGCAGCAGTCGGTAGTTTCTATAAAGACATTTCCAAATTCAATTGCTGTTGGGTTAATTCCTCTTCTCTTATATCATACTGCAGACTGGACAGCTGCCTCAGCTGGTGTCTGAATCTTCAATAGAGAAGAGGTCAGCAAAACTATTTTTCAACATTTAGCAGAAATCTACTGAAACTGTCAATTTTAGAAAGCTGATGGCAAGTTGTTTGACAGATGCCAAGTGGTAAGAGCCCAAATATACTATTGGGAATGTTTATTTGTGGGCATAATCTCCCCTGTCAAACTGAAGAAAAGGATACCATGAAGGTTGCAAATATTAAGTGACAGATTTCATACAGTCTTTCCTTTGTTGAAAACATGAGTGCATGTTAAACACAGAAGTGCTCTTCTCAATCCCTAGGAACACATCAGTGCAAAAGGCATGCAACCCTTTGAAATTGAACTGAGAAAATAAAGGGTTCAAGTACTGGTTATTTTGCTAACAAAAAATTAAAAACCTCTCTGAAATCTGACCCAATTGAATGTGATAGTGTCATCAGCTGTTTGTGGGTAGTAACATCAACTTTAAGAACAGAATCTTCTTCTTTGTGAAAGCTCAGGCAGAGTCTACAAATCAAACTACCTTTCTAAATGCCCTGTTTTATAAGCTGTACTAACACCATCTTTCTATATGGTGATTTTCACCAGCAGACTCTAAAGCCTTTTCTGCAGCATGTTGGTATCATTGTGCTTGGTTTTGGGCAAAGCAAAGCAGGAACGAAGAGCAGTTGCAATTCTGAGCTGTATTCTATGACCAGTACATTCTGATCTTGTGTTCTAGCTATCACATTGTACTAATCAAGAGAAAACACGGCATCGCCAAGGAAGGATGGAGGAATCGCCTGAGGTGCAAAGCTGTCATTACAGCTGTGAAAGGTTAGCTGTGTTTAGGCCACTCTTTTTTCCTAGCAAGTATTTCCACTCCGGGGCCTTAGCACTAAATTTTCTCTCTCTCTAACCTTTGGTCTTAGTTTTCTTTCCAATATCAAGTGTCAGATATGTCTGTTTATTTTGCCAGAATTAACCTTGGTTTTCCCTTTTTGATATAAAACACCTGTTTTAAAGTACTGACTAAATTCTGTCCGATCTTTCCCCCTCTCACCTCTGCCACAGCCTACTGTACACTGTTATCTTTCTTTTATGGTGCCAGCCCTGGTTTTACTATCCACTTAGTAAATCCATATAATTTATTTAAATAGGCTAAAGGGAATCTTTTTTTCAGTTCTCACTTATTCTGGGAATTTTTAGGCTATCCATGCTAATCACACTTAATAGTTTTAGTATTTTGTACACTATATAAAGGTCATATCACTTCACACACGATCACTTACATCCAAGTGTTTCAAACCTGAGAGACAAGGTTTGTCTTGGCACTGGCACTCATAGCATTCCTGGTGCTAGAAAGAAAAAATTATTAAAACACTATTTCTTGTACAGTCCTTCTGCAGCTGTCTTTGAAATTGAAAGATGCATGACAAGGTTCTGTACTCTGCACTTGTTCAAGAGTTACTGCAACAGAAAGAGGAACATAGACTTAGGTATACGAAAAGGATCTTTTAAAGAGAACCCACTCATTTCAACTCGTGCAAGACCTTGATCAAATCCTTAATTTGCCAAAAAGTGACAATGTAAAATATGGGTTTTACTTGAAATATATTATTTTAACCTGGTTCAAATAATAATTTTCATTATTGGAAAAATGTTTCAGTTAATGAAAGAGATTTTTTATTTGACAAAGATTTTTATTTTTACTTCGAATTCCACATATAGGTGGAATTAAAGCTTTTGACTTCAGGCTGACTTTTATCAATTCCTTCATCAAAGAAAGATCTCCTAAAGAGAAAAAGACAAAATGTTTAACCCTAAATTTAAGAGACTATCATGGAAGTAAAGTAAGTTTGCTATAAGCCCAGACCTCAGCAGTGGCTAGGGGTGAAGACAAGCAAGCTAATAAACTACTAGTGTACACAGTGCTGCCCTGGCTAATAATCATCATCTACGTTGTGGTGGGATTCAGCTATATTAGATAACTATGGACATACAAAAAGGCCAAATCCTGCTCTGAAGCCCTTGCAGTATCGTAGGCAGGAGAGGGAAGTGGTGAATGGAGGAGTGGTATGGGAGCTGTCTTCCTCAGCTGATGGTAAGAGAAATCTCTTCTGCCTGGCAGTCACTACTGGGGTTCCCCAAAGCTCAGTGTTGGGAACAGTCTTGTTTAATATCTTTGTTGATGATCTGGATGAGGGGATCAAGCGCGACTTCAGTAAGTTCATGAACGACACTAAGTTAGGCAGGAGTTTTGATCTGCTGGAGGGTAGGAAGGTTCTGAAGAGAAATATGGACAGGCTTGATCAGTGGGTGAGGCCAATGGGGTGAGGCTTAATAAAGCAAAGAGCAAAGTGCTGGGTCCTGCCCTTAGTTCACAACAACCCCAAGCAGTGCTGCTGGGGACAGAGTGGCTGGAAAGCATACCAGTGGAAAAGGACATGGGGTGCTGCTCAGCAGCCCACTGAATATGAGCCAGCAGTGTGCCCAGTTATCCTGGCTTGCATCAAAAGCAGTGTGACAATCAGGACCAGAGAAGTGATTGTCCCTCTACTTAGCACTGGTGAGGCCGCACCTCAAGCACAGTGTTTAGTTCTGGGCCCCTCACCCCAAGAAAGACATTGAGATGCTGAAGCCTGTCCAGAGAAGGGCAACAAAACTGGTGAAGAGCCTAGAGAGTTAAGTCATATGAGGAGAAGAGGAGGCTCAGGGACACCTTATTGCTCTCTACAACTACCTGAAAAGAAGTTGTAGCAAGGTGAGGATCAGTTTCTTCTCCCAGGAAACTAGTGACAGGACAAGAGGACAATCTCAAGCTGTACCAGGGGAGATTCAGCTTGGACACCAGGAAGAATTTCTTCATGGGAAGGATTGTCAAACATTGGAATGGACTGCCTGGAGAGGTAGTGGAGTCACCATCCCTGAAATTGTTCAAGAGGATTGGATGTCGCTCTTAGTTTAGTTGACAAGGTGGTGATCAGGCAAATATTGGACTCAATGATCTTGGAGGTCTTTACCAACCTAAATGATTCCATGATTCTTTAAAAAGTTCCCCATTTACCATCCTAATGCTGGGCCAAAAGAGCAAACTGGAATTCAAATGTATCTCAAAAAACCGAGCCCAACTTTTTATCCTGCAAGAATGCTTGAGGCTAACATGTTATTTACTCTCATTTAGCTATATTTTAAACTAGAAAATTTGAGCACTGCAAGATCATAAATGTTCTTCATTAGCAAATACTACACACTCATTAATATTAAATATAAATCATTATAATCTTATGTCTCTCATAGGGCAATGTTAGTTTCTATGTCACCTAGAAGCCTCATTGGTTTGTATCTTCATTACCACCATCATTATTGCTAAAGGCTTTGATATCAACCATGAGTACCTTACTATGATCAACAACAAGTTAAGCCATAAAACCAGCCTAAAAATCCCTGCTAAAATTGAACAGAATTATTGGTTCAAGCTCTCCATGCGAAATGAACTGTTAACTTTAAAGGAGCCAGAATTGCAACTCTGATTGCCTGAAAGCTGATGGCAACCTACTTAGCTTGTAGCCATGTTTTATGGTGCAAATTCCAGGTTGATTGGTTTCCTCACTTTGATATAAATAATGGAAGCAAGCTGGCTTCTCCTGCAAACCCATGCGGGCAGAGCAGGAAGTGCTTACCTCGTAAGGTTGTCTTCATGCTGCTGAAATGAAAACCTTTTCAGTGTCAGCCTTCCAGCAAAGTGTATGCTGGGAATTACACAAACTTGTGAACAGTTTTCCCCCAGTGTTATTTATGACCACATTATTTCAAATAAGCTTAGTTTTCTTCTGTGAGCTTAGCTGTTGCCAGATAAATCAGTGGTATGTTATGGGTACTGAAAGATGTTTTTCAAGCCCTAATCCTAAATGCTTTCAAAATTGCAGGCTTTAAAAAAAAAAAAAATCCTTTTTATGCCAGAACACCCCCAATCCTGTTCCCTACACTGTTAAAATAAGCAAAAGCAAGGCCTTTCACTGTGCCATGGTGTGGGAATGCCTGCCTCTCCCTCTATCCTTACAGTGTGGAAACAAGCCAGAAATTTCTGGCAGGCCCCATTTGTAGAGCCTGAATGGGCCAGCAGCATGGCCCTATCTGCACACCTGGTTTCTGTGATCATGGCTATAAGGTTTCAGGCAGCAGAAGGCTGCTAGAGCAGTACTTTGGTGACAGCAGTGGTGCTCCCAGACCATATCACACACTCTGTTACAAGCTGCTCTGCATGATCTGGGAGAGTTGTAAATCACAACACTTCTTCTCACTTTCCAAGCTCACTAGATGAAAAATGAAATCTTCTTTGTTCTGTGTTCACCTTATTCCTCCCGGTTTTGTAACGTTTTATTTTCCCTTTTTTTTTTTTTTACTACCATTTTTTTTTTTACATCTATTAGGAGAGATGGACACAAAATTTAGATACATCACTGAGAAAAAAATGGAAAAGCACCACTACTGATGTATTTGGAAAATGGCTGATAGCCTTTTTTTGATGCTTTCTACCACTGGCCCTCAAAGCAAAACTCGTCGTCTTCACTCGTTGTCTTTGGGCGTATTCTACTGTGTATGTTCACAGAGGGAAAATATGCAGAGGTCAGCAGTTTCAAAGGCACTCTCTAATTTTAGGTTCTTAGCTTTGGATATTTTGGGACAAAACTTTGGACACAACAAAAGAAGTGTCAAGGAACTATAAATCTAGATGAAGTAAGTAACACCCAAGACATCTCGAACTAGAGACCCAAAACCAGACTCCTGTATTTAAAAGAAAAAAGAAAGTTTTAACGTTTGCCAGAAAATGATTTTCTTAGTTCTTGAGGTTTCTATCTTTCCCAGCACTTCCCGCTGTTCCTATTTTCATATCGCCTTTCCAGGCAACTCTGAAATTCTCCTACCAGTCTGAGGCCTGCAAAAGTTGAGGGAAAAATTTGCCCTTTCTCATAATGTGCATATGATCGTCTTGAGTGCTGTGTAAAGTCTGATAATTTTTTTTAACCAAAATACGTTCCTTGAGACTTTTTTTATTAACTGAAATTGTTCTAAATACTTTTAGTTGGCAATTTATTTTTTCTTAGTATATTTTAAATAGAAAATTTTCAAAAAATTTTTAAACAGTAAACAAATTACCTATTTAAATCCCAGTTGCTCAATAAAGCTCAGAAGTGCTGATTTATTATTTTTAGAGAAAATTAAATATGAAATATGGAAAAAGTCAAGGACACCTGAGAGAAAATGAAAATAAAACAGGTTCACTTAAAATATCTGCCACAGATACAAGAAAAAAAAAAGAAGAAATTTATATTGTTTCAGGAGCTTGAGTACATTTTCCAGGTAGTCCCACTGCACAATCATGTCACGCAGTAGCCAGACATTTGCTTCAGCCAATAAACAGTGGGAGGGACAGCTCTCCTGGAAACTGCAAGCCCAAAATTTCAGGTAGATCACTGTATCTGATCAAAGGAGAGGGAGCCATAATGATCTTGCAGTCTGTCAGGAACTGCGTTTTGACTTCCATCATCAAGTTGAAAGTCAAGAAGCTCAGTCCCATCTCTAGGACAGATAAATAGACAGACATACATATGTCTGTCAGGACATGTTAACTCCAGTGAGACTTCAGAAGTCATAAACTAGAAAAGATTTTTCAGATGCTCTCACAAACTGTTTCCATATCGCTGACATAAATTTTTACATCTTTAAAATGAGCACTGAAATACAGAAGTCTTGTTTTCCACTAAAATTTTGGTCCAAAGCAGTGGTTTCAGCTTACAGTAAATCTTGCACTGTGCCAGATTGTGGGTTGCTTGTATTGTTTCATGGAAGGCAACTAAGAAAAGCACCACCAGGCAAGTTTAAATGTATGGTACTGCAGATGTATAGACATGTGTACACACACACATTTTTTTTATGTTGAATAATGCTCCCTAATCCGCTAAGTAAGAAAGTCATATTTTATAATTTATAAAATTTTGCAGTGTTCTGAAATAGTGTGTGAGTAAATAAACTAAAAATTCTTTATACGTAAAGAAACCAGTCAAACAGATCCCTTGCAAGGTATTTAAATTTCGTTCCCTTCAATGAAGTAGCTGGACAGAAAATTCTGTATTCTTTTTTAAGATCTGTGAAGGAGCTTTTCTGAACCTATCCATCCCTCCAACATGCCAGGCTTTCTGCTTAGTTCTGCCAGTTAACGCATATCTCCTCTAACTCTGCAAAACACGTGGAAGGGCTCTTGAGGATTTTGGTTTGAAACTGAGCATAAAATGGTTGAACAAAAACAGGGCATTAAAGACGTGGCTTTTTGTAACACTTCTAACTATTGATGTAAACCTCAAAATCCAAAGAGGGTTCTTGGTCACTGCAAGCCTAGGGTGCATTGCATATGTCTTGGCTGTCGTGGGTGCTGGAGGGATGATTCATTTTGCTTTAGTTTTCAATTAAATTATGTTGGGAAAGCTGAGCAAGACAAACTTGTGTGTTAATTATATATATAAATACCTTAAAAAAAAAAAAAAGGCTCATGATTTTTGGTACGAGAGATACGAAGGGTAGCAGAGGTTCCCTCACTGAATGGAGTCAGGAAGGCCCTGCTGTCTCTGCCTACCCCATCTCGCCATGGAGAGCCTTGCCCTTCACCCCGCTCCTGTCCAAGGCAGACTCCTCTGGGTCAGGACGTGATGCTGGCCGGCCACCGTGAGAATCGTCTTCCCTGGGGTGCAAGAGCGTGCCCTCCCGGAGGGAAGCAAGCTCCCATCCCCCATTGTCCCCCGGAGCAGGCGGCTGCAAACCCCCTCCTTCCATGACAAAGATTTTGCGATGTTGAAATTAAATGATCACGTCCGAAGTCGTGCGCTGCTTGGTGGTGCTTCATATTTTGGCTGCAGAGCGTTAGGAGTACCTAGTGAAAATTTCATCAGCTTTTAGTGATGATTTTAAAACGGAAAAAAAATAATCTGTGGAGTACTCAAACTCGGATATTTATTTTTAATAAAAGTGTCATCGCTTTCATTAAGCATAAACTTTGGGTTAATATGGAAAATAGTGTATTTTCTGCACATGAAGCGGCGTTAAAGTCTGATCGTATCCAGCTGATGTGTCCATGTGTCCATGTGGATTAGATGATCTTTTAGGTCCTTTTCAACCCAAACCACGCTATACGTAGTATGGCATGTTGGAATAGGTGCATGTACGCTTATGGATGCACCTATACTGGCGCCTTGGTAGCGGGCGGGCGTGTGCTCGTAAGCTTGCACCAGAAACAGATCTGCTGTGTGACTCTGGATCAGAAGGGACGTGTTTAATGATCGTCCTGGCTGCGAGACCTCATGCGTGTGCGTCTGTCCGTGTGTCTGTGTGTCGGTGTTGAGCTATGCCCGGCTGTTCGCGCCCTCCGCGGACAAAGATGCCTCCCGTTCTCGAGCGAGGCAGCCTGCAAAGTGTGAATAATTTTCAGCGAGGAGTTACACTAAGTGGGAAAGCTTTTAGCACATTATCCGCTGGCAATTGGGCTATAATCTAATTGTCAGCCCTCGGGTCTTAATAGAGCCTTTCTCTTTCCACCATTGGATTTGCATCTGAGAGATGCCTAATGGGTTTAAATGCCTCGCATTTTGCTCCAATAAGCCACCTTTTCGCTGTAGGTGACATTGAGACGTTTTTGTTGTGAAATCGGATCTCGGGTACCTGGGCTTCTGCCTTGCTGGCGCGACTATTTTCGTGAAGGGGAGAATGCGAAGCGGCGACAAGGGGGGCGATGTCCCCGCCGCAGCAAGAGCGCTGGGAAAGGGGGCTGCTCCGAAATCGGGGAGCGCAAAGAGAGGAGCAATCCAACGGAGAGAGCAATATAATTATGTGCAGAGGAGGAGAAAAAAGCTCCTGAAAGCAGGGCTCGTAACCGCGTGAGGTTGCAGAGGAGCCAGAGCTGTAGCCGGGGAGTGCTGTAGCCGTCGCTCTGTGGAGCAGCGATGCGCTCGCAAGGCACGAACGGGAGTGCTTGAGCCCATGCCCGAGAGAATAAACACCATTCTTTACACAGGACAAGCTGTTTTCGTCTACAAGGGGTAAAAATAAGAAAAACCAAAAGATTTTAACTCGTCCTCTCCCGAGGCAGAAGTGCCTTCAAGCCCAAAGCAGTGCCGTAGGTTACCTTGCAGAGATGCTGCGGGAGAGAGTGTCAGACACAGACTCCGGTCGGCACCGGGCCAGCATCGGTCGGGGCGGGACGGCAGCAGTGAGGGTCTCGGCAGCGGCCACCCCGCACCTGTAGGCTCCTAATTAAATGGAAAAGTGGCCCTCGCCCTCTGCACAGACGACGGATCCCGACGGGAGATGGGGAAATAACAGGAGAAGGGATGAGATGCAAATGCCAGGTTATCCCAAGAGGTAGCCGGGAGAGAGCGGGTGTCAGATCGGCTCGGTGCCGGGCCCCGTTTAGGGGCACAGCCCCACAGGTGCCAGAGGGACTGCCTACAGGTTTATCTCTGTGGCGTGAAGCGTGTGGTGTGGGGGCTTTTGCGAGAGAAATAAAAAAAATAAAATAAAAAAAGAGACAATGCCTCCCCATCACTGCGAGAAAGACTTGCTTAAAATCTGAGCGCGGCTCCCTGCCTGATCTGTGCCCCTCTTCACACACCTCGCCCGCCGCCGGGCCTGAGCGGCCGCGCAGAAACCCACAGCGTCGGAGCTCTTGTCAGAAGGCGCACCTGAAACCATCCCTCTGGCTCGGCAGGTTTCCCAGCGGATTCCTGCGGGTTTCTGTCTCTCGTGTCTTATTCCCATCGTGATTTTGGCTACGTGAGGAAAGGGCCGGGAAGAAGCGGTGCTCATGGTTTTCAAGGGATCGCGTTTTCTCCTTGGTTTTTCAGGGATCAGAGGGACGTTTTGGAGGGGGGCTGCAAGCTCCCTGTGTGAAACCTGACGGCGAATCTGAGACCTAATCCTGATTAAAACTGGGAATCGAATGAGCGCGACGGGGTGTGCACCAATTACCCGCACGCTTTCTTTGCCGATGCGCAAGAGAATAAGGAGTTTTTTAGGCAAAGGAAGATGGGAAAAGAGGTACTTCGAAAGGATAATGAAGCCTAATGAAATGGCTCTGCCACAGCAGGCTGACACTAGCGACAAACACATGGATTTGCTAGACTGAAAACAAACTGTGGTGTAGATTGCGTGTTCTTTATGTACGGATAAACAATAACGAAGGATTTAATTGAAACGGGTTCAAATGAGACAACCGTCTTGTTGGGGTGCAGCAGGGTTGGTAACTCTGCTCTCGGGAGGGGGTCGGTACAGCGGTGACAGCCGGTCTGTGCCCGGCTGTGGCAGGGACTATCTGCTCCGGTTCTCATCCCTCGGGAAGAGCGCGCGGACGTTACTGAATACGTCCACTTGGTTGGGAAAGCAGAGAGGGACCAAGAGTACTGGAGTAGTGATGGGTTTCTCAGCTACCCCCTCGTCTCTGGAAGCCCTCACAGTTCCCAGAGAGGGTCATGGGCAGGGACGGCAAAGCAGCTCAGAGGAGCCAGACTCTCACCCCCTTCCCACTCGGGTACCCCGATCCCCATGTCTCTCCAGTTCAGACCCGGCGGGGGAGGGAGCCGTAGCGAGGATTAGGCGGCCAGAGCTGAGCCCCATTCTCTGCCCACGGGGAAGGAGGGGGTGCTCTGGACGTCTAGACAAGGCTCATTTCCTTATCGGAGGCGGGGCGGGAGAAAAACTAAAAAAATATAGATTCTCGTGGGATAGAGCGAAACATTGCATGGCTTACCCAAGCAAAAGAAAAGCCATCCCGCGTGGACGGACTCGTTTAAAATAAAATAAAATAAAACGAAGCTCCTAGTTTCTTTCATCCCCGAGTTTTTGATCTCCGAGGTACGAGAAGGGACCCGCAAGCCCCACGTCCGGTCTCTCTCTCGGGGGGCAAGCCCCTGCCCAGAGGCAACAGCCAGCCCCATCCCAGGTCCACGGCCGTGCCGCGGCCTCGGTTTTCCCCCTCTCTCGCCGCTCTGCTCCCCTCCCCGCCCGACCCTCCCTGCCCCGCTCACCGCGCAGCGCTTCCCCGCGCCGCGGCCGAGTCCTTCTCTGGCGGATAAAGGTAGGAACCAGCCGCTCCACAGGGCTGGAAATCCCGCGACGAGACAGAGCAGAAAAGGGTCCCGGGCTGCCGCAGCTGCGGGGGCTGAGCCGGTACTTTCCATATGGACCGAAATATCCACCGCCACTCTCCGCTCCCTCCCCTTAGCCCCAATGGGCCGGGGGCAGCCTCTACTAGGGAGAGGTATGTTGCGACCTGTCTGCTGCGGGACGGAAATAAGGAGAGAGCTTTTTTATTTTATTTTATTTTATTTTTTAATTATCCTTATTTGTGGGGCGCATAAAGTAGGTAGGAAACCAAAGGCATCCCTGCCACCACCAGAGAAACGATGAAGACAATGATTTCCCCGGCTATTTGTACCAGGCCGGACCCTGCTTTTCAGATAGGGCCAAAGGAGCGCAGGGCCGGAACCCTCGGGATCCCTGTCCCACCGCCCCTCGCACGCGAGGAGCGGGGCTGTCCCGCAAAGAAATCGGGCCCGTAATTGGAGGGATGTCCCTTGGGATAAAGCGGTAAAGCATTTGGGGGACTTTTTGTTTGTTTGTTTTCTTCGAATTGATGTCGACAGAACCGTTGGTCTCGGTTTCGCTGTGTCAAGAGGCGATGCTTCGCGATCTGACCCTCCCGGCTCTCCGGCCGGGCTCTCTCTTTTCTCCCGCTTATACCTGAAGCAAGACCGGGCCCCCAGACCACGGTGGGCCACGCCGAAATCCTCTGCCAAACGCTTCAGGCTCTTCTAAATCTTCACATCCCGTTTGTGGTAGACACCCTATCTATTAGCAAATTCAGGTAATAAAAGGGCAAACTGCAGTTGGTTCTCTCTGACCTCAAAGCAATAAAGCACATTTCATCTTCCCCACTTCACTGGCTCTGAAGGGTGACCCGAGTAATTATTTCT
Organism: Pseudopipra pipra; assembly: GCF_036250125.1. Lineage (NCBI taxonomy): Eukaryota > Metazoa > Chordata > Aves > Passeriformes > Pipridae > Pseudopipra > Pseudopipra pipra. The sequence continues at coordinate 108,276,101 of NC_087549.1, forward strand.
CAGCATTGATTAATTAAATAAGCAGGAATAGGAGTGGCACAGACTATACCTGACCAGGTATGTCATGGCTCTTGGCACAAGCCTGCATGCTAAAAACGCTTGGATTCTGTTCTAGGCTTAAAGGGTGGAACTTCAGTGACAAAGTTGCATGTCCTCTTGTGAGTCGTTTTAGCGAGCAAACATTTTCAGTCATGTTTTCATTTAAAGGAATTTAATTAAATGCCCCGGTTTTTGTTTTATTTGTTTGGGGTTTTTTTTAAATTTATTTATGGGAATATGCTTACATTATATGTGTATAAGAGTACTGGTGAGCAATTTGCTTAAATCATTGCCTTGAAATAATCTGCTCATTGGCACTATCAGCTCGACCCGACTTTCTCTCTGTTTTATGTGCTTGATCAATACCATCTAGTCTGGTGAAGCCGATGAAACGAACTTGAAGAAAACTGTGCGATCAGCGGCCCACGCACTGGTTTGGCTGGGAAGAGAACGCAGCAAGGGTCTCACCTGGAGTCGGTGAGGGAGAGTACGTCTGACCGGAATGATAATATCTGGGATCTTTTGCAGGAAAACCAAGTGCACGATCAGCCTTAAGGAACATTCTGTCCCAGTAGAAGGCACACAACGACGAAAACGGCTGCTTTGAAAGTTGTGGTCTTTTAATATTTGAATTCAAAATAGAAAATTGACACTCACACGCACGCACCAGAAAAATCCACAATTTCTTTCCATCCTTTCAACGGCTTCTCCGCTGATTCTTGCTTCAGCAAAGCGAATAGCCTAGGGACCTTCTCGGGAGCATCCCCGGTCGTGCGGCCTGCCCCCCCCGTTCCCGCCCCCAGGGCTCCGAGGAGCAGAGAGAGCACCCCGAACCGCAGCCGGGGCCCCGGAGGGGAGCGGGGCTGGGCTGCGCGAAGGGGGAGCGGCAGCGGGGAACCGTCCCGAGGGCCGGCCGCCCCCTGCCCACCCCACAGGCTGGCAGAGCCGTCCCCTCCCATCCCGCCCGTCCCTCCTCCTCCCGCTGCCCGCCTCCGCCCCCTCCCCCGCGACCGGGCCGGGCCGGGCCGGGGCCCTTGACGTGTCCCGGCGCCGATTGGCCGCTGGCCGATAGGATCTCCGCGGCCCCGCGTTAAGGCGGGGGAGCGCTCGGCGCCGGGAGCAGAGCGCTTCCCGGTATCCCGGCTCCACCACCCTCGGTCGGTATTCACGCCCGCCCCGTCCGGGCAGCGCCGCACCGAGCCGCGCCGCTTCTCCGCAGAGTGGCCATGGAGTACACGCCGCCCCCCAAGCCGCAGCTCTCCTCCCGGGCCAACGCCTTCTCCATCGCCGCCCTCATGTCGAGCGGCAGCTCCAAGGACAAGGAGTCCCCCGAGAGCACTATCAAGCCTCTGGGTGAGTGGGGACGAGGGTGACCGCCGGGTGTCCGTGAGGTGCGAAACTCCCCTCCGTCCGTCTGTCCCTGGCGGAGCCCGCTGGCCTCCCTGTCTCACCCTTCTCCGCGCTCCGGTAGCCGGGGCCGGGCAGCGGCGTGTCCCCCCAGCCCGAAGGCTTCCCCTGCAGAGGGGAAAGCCACACCACCTAAATCAGTTGAGTGTCTTCATCATCCACGGTCGTTTTCAGGCGAGGCTGTTTATGGCATAAACAGTTTCCTAAATTCCTCCAGCTTCAGCTATTCCACTTATTTATCCAGCTTCGCCATTTGTAGAATAATCTCACACCCTAAGGTAGTTTTATTTCTCTTTGCTGATATGAAATGAATCTCTTAAATATTTATTGCAAATCCTCTCTGTTTTTGAAGTCAAATGAGAAGACTCTCCGTTATCGTACCTAGGTTTACAAGGGGTATAAAACTTGTGCGTAGACCTGGAAATCCGTTTGCTCCACAGCTCCGCGATGTAGGCTCATATAGGCTGTTTTACTCTTCATAGACCGGAAGGATTTTTGTAGTATTGCTTGCGATTTTTGGGTAAGCGATTTCACTTCTATTCGGTTGCCTCCATTCAGAATCCTGAAAGTTTTTAAAAAACCTTAACGTCTTCCCCTCATCTCCCACCCTCCTCCCCACCGAGTTTCTGAGGTTTGTCGTCCTTGCATGTATCCAGGAGTTCGCAGAAAACTACAAAAAATGTGTTAAGCTCTCAGGGCGCCAATGAACAGGATTACATTCAACCTTAAAAGAATTTAGAAAAGGCAGCTCCCTCAGCGTCTGCTTCATCTAATCAACTGTCTCAGAAGATTTCACATAGTCCAGGGATTCATTGTGAACTTTATTTTTTTAGTCTAGGCGCTAATGTAGGCCGGGAATGTTGTAATATTCCCATTCGGCATGTTTACAACAGCTTGTGTTAAACGTAGTGTTAGTGCCAGTGGGGATTTGTTTGTTTGTTTGTTTTTTCCTTTTTCCTGAAAACGCTTGTTTAATTTAATTTTTCAAAAATTTTTAACTCCATCCCACACGCCATTCGGCTTTTAATCGAAGGGAAACGGCTGCCTGTAACTCGACTTTTATCAAGTGGAGATTCGGGTAAAACCTTTCCCTGGAGGGGTAGGGTGCGTTTGTGCACCCCCCGTTCCTTGGCGCCGGGCGGCGGATCCGTCGCCGCATCCCGTGCCGCAGCATGGGGCCGAGACAGAGCCCGCGCAGCCCTGGTCCCTCCCGGCCTCGTCTACAGGGGAAACTCTCAGCGGAGCTGCTGAAGCCCCCAGAAACTTCCCGGGACTTGCGGGGGTGGGCGGCAGCGCCGGCGGGACCAGCCGCGGCGGGAGGGCAGCGTCAGCAGCAGCTACTGCACCCACGTAGGTTGCGCGGCCGCACGCAGCTCCCCCGGAGCCTGTTTCTCCAAAGGAGCTTGTTCAGCGTCATCAAGCCGTCTGGGAGGCAAGGCAGACCTGGTTTTCCGGGAGGGTGAGCCCGCGCTCGCCGTTGAATTAGTATTAAGGGTTCGCTTCCCCCGCGGAGGAAGTGCGGAGCCTGCGCTTCTGAGTTGCGCGCTCTGCCAGCGGCGCAATCTAGGAGCAGCCTCAGCGCTGCCCCAGCGTGGCCCCGGTCCTCAGCAGCCCCTCGGCGCCCAAAGCTCCCGTTTTAATGAGAATTAGTGACCTTTCCATGGAACGCCCGGGTTAGCAGGGGGGCAGCGCGCAGGGCCTGCTCTGCCCCCTCCGCGCCCCGCAGAGCGGGTCACAGCCGGGCGGCGACGCGGCCGGGGTCGCGCTGCCCCCCGCCGCCCCCCGGCATCTCTCCCGGTGAGCCTCTGGAGAGTGGCGCCGTTGCATGCTCTTCCCGGAGCTCATCTCAAAAAATCACCACCGCTGCTCTCAAAATGATGAGCTGACGCCTAAAGAACAAGCGCGGGTTTGCGGGTGTGCTGGGGCAGAACGAGGGCAGAGGAACGACAAATGCCTTTTTATATGTAGATATATATATATACATATATATTTAAATAGCTTGTCTCGGCGGTCGCCCCGTCCTGGCTGAATGCCCCCTAGACTCTCTCTTTTTTTTTTCCTTTTTTTTTTTTTTTTCCCCTCCTCCCCAAACTCTGCAGAACAATTCGTTGAGAAATCCTCTTGCGCCCAGCCTTTGAGCGATTTATCCAGCCTGGACCCTCACGGGGATTTTAGCAGCAGCCCTTCGTCCCTGTGCACCGAGCCCCTTATACCCACCACCCCCATCATCCCCAGCGAGGAAATGGCCAAAATCTCCTGCAGCCTGGAGACCAAAGAGCTCTGGGACAAGTTTCACGAACTGGGTACCGAGATGATCATCACCAAATCCGGGAGGTAAGGCTGGGCAGCTCCGGGTTTTTTCTCCGGGCAGCTTTCCCCCTGGCTTTGGTCAGGGGGAAATAAGGCAAAATAAGAGAAACCCCGCGGGTTTTCTATCGGGAGAGCAGCAAGGCTGGGCTAAGGGGAGAAGAGGAGGAGGGTGAAGCCCCTTATTTGCCGCAGCTCCTCGGCGGGCTCGGCCCGGCGCTGCGCGGTGCGGTGCACGGAACCCCGCTGGGGCAGAGGGAGAGGCGGCCCGGGGCGGCAGCGGGGCGGATGGAATCCATCCGAGGGGTCCCAGTGGATGGGTAGAAATGTTGCTTCCCTTATAATTCGGTCTGTAACAAAAACACCGCAGTGATTTTTGCGGGGCTGGGTTGTTACAGACCAAGGGAAACGCGAGGACGTGGGGAAGTAATTCGGTCAGAGCTTGGCTTGGTTTGTTCTTTTCACTCGGTTGCAAAAACGCGCAAAAGAATCCCACGCCTTCTCGTAATCTCAAACTATGCCGTTTCGCCAGTAAAGCTTCTGGATTTGAGTCAGTTAAACGGAGTCCGGAGAAGCCAGATGTTTTTTCGGGTCTTGTAATCGCCCAAGTTACTTTTTATTAATGTAGTTCCCTGACGACATTTTTTTTTTCCTAAGTGGTGAGATCTATTGGCATATGTTTGTTTGTTTTTTAATAATATTTAAAAAAGTAGGTAAAACCCCTGCAATTTGAAGTTCAACATTTCAAATTGTTCAAAGGTATTTAACTTTATTTCTGTCTACAACATGACCTTACACTTTTAAATTCTGTTTTGTCAAAACTTAAGTACCGAAAAGAAAGTTTAGTTTTGAAAATTTCGCTCAAAAATATCCTGAGCAGGCTTAGAAGAACACTCATCCAAAATATGTGAGCATAATAACGGAAATAATTTCTGCAATATTTCCCTAAGAGTAGTATGGATGCCATAAAAATTAAAAAAAACCCCAAACTTTCTGAAGATGTATGTACCTTAGGTACAACTATTTTCTGAAATCACTGTATACTTTTAACTAGCAGGCAAACAGTATATTTCTCCTCTACTTTTTATTTTTTACCTTTTTTTTTCCTTTTTGTTTTCCAAATATCATTTGGATTTCAAGCTGCTTTTTCTCTGCCTATTGGAGAGACACAAGATTTAACTTCCATCATGCTTAAACAGATTCAAGAGATGCTTTTAGTTTTTACAGGTGGTTTAAATATAATTCTTACTTGTAGCAGCTTTTCAGAAGCTCTCTTATTTCTGTTCTCTATCCGCATATTTATTTTCTGATTTGCCTTTATTTCAGGAGAATGTTTCCAACGATCAGGGTTTCCTTCTCGGGAGTGGATCCTGAGGCCAAGTATATTGTGTTAATGGATATAGTTCCTGTGGACAATAAAAGATATAGATATGCCTACCACAGGTCTTCCTGGTTAGTGGCTGGAAAAGCTGACCCTCCTCTCCCTGCAAGGTTTGTAGATTTTACTGCTGATCTTTTATTTTTCTTTACTTTTCTTTTTTTTCTTCCTTCAAGAAATACTTCCTATTGATTTTTCCATGCTGTTTGCAAACAGTGCTCTGAGATCTTGAGTCCATGCTCAACAGTTGGTTGCAAAACTGATTAATTTTCTGTGATGCAGAATCTGGCGTCAAACCTCTGCTTGAGGTTTGATTTATACTGAGTTTGTTTGAGAACAGAATTTGTTTAAGGGTTCTTTTATACAAATGCTGTTTGTTTTCTAATTTTTTTTAATGAAGTTTATCTTTATTGAGATAAGAAAGCTTGAAAAAAAAATTATTTGTCTCTTGGCTTGCCCTCCCCCCTCCCCCTCAGTATTTGACCCCATAATTTGAAGCGATCCAGGCACCGCTAGCCAAGCCAAAGTGGAAATACTACATTTCAGTTCAGTGCTGTTTATGCTTGAAATTATATTATTTCTCTAACATATCCAGTATTTACTAACCAAGAATTCTATTCTTGCTTTTAGTCATCTCATAAACAGCAGGCAAAATAGAGATCGGTTCTACAGCACAGATACTTTTTTTTTTTTTGCTTAAGAAATCATGACATATTCTGAGACATCAGGAAAAAAATCAAATAAATCCTCTAAAATAAATTCCTTTTTCTATAGAGAAAGAAATGCTGTAGAAATTCGATTTCTAAAATCATTCAATTAATGTAATTAATGGCTGATTCCTTTCATCACCGGGCAACTGAGGCTGCAGCACTAGGCTGTACGATGGGAGGGCACTTCAGCGGAGACCCACACTTCATCGTATTCAGCCCAGCACTTCAGTACGTACTTAAGTCCCCAAGTCCAGTAAGCCTGCAGCACATGTCGAACGGCTTTGCTGAGTCAGAGCCGGAGATATGAAAATAATGGGGATGCCTCTCTGGCTTCAAAGAAACTTTTCGTGAAGGACTCTGCATACGGATACAGATCTGCTCCAGGTGGCTTAGCCTGGGGTTAAGAACTCACCTATTACAGAGGTAGAAATTAGAAGTGAAACACAAGAAATGGAAACAAATTTTTTTTTAGTGTGTGAGTATAGGCACGGAATACTGCAAAATTTCCTTATATAAATAGTTGAACTGAAATCTTGGTGACTGGTGATCTCTGGAAGGCTGCTCAGGGAAGTAAACAAACAAAAAGCACAACCAGAGAAGCTGTGATTAAAGACAGCAACCTAGGAGTTATGTCGGCTTTGTTTTCATGGCCAAAAACTCCTTTTTGCAATGTGGTTAACGTCTGAGGGCTTCATTTGACGTATTGTAATGGGCACTGATCGAAACCCAAAGAAAAAACATGGATCCTTCTCCAAAGGAGTGAGCATCAAAAGAAGAAATAACAGAAGGACAGAAATAGTTTTAAGGCAGGGTTCTCCCCTTCTTTTTTCTGTGTTCATGCCCCTTTCGGGATACCTTTAAATAGATGCTAATTTGCACTTTATCTGGCACAGTCTAGTTCATGGAGGAAATACAAGAACATAAGACAAGAAACTGATCCTTGTAATAATTAGCAACTGCCCTATTGAGTGTTTTAAAGTTGGGGTCAAAACTTCTTGAAGTTTCATAGTTGGGGTCAAACCTTCTTGAAGTTTCATAGTTATTATTATTGTACTGTGGTAGCTCTTTAGGGTCCTCAATGGATCAGTACCCCGATGCGCAAATGTGTATCTGTGCTGTTCCAAGGATACTTTGCCTCTGTGTATAAACGTCCACCTTTCCTCTTTCATTTTCACGATGCTTAGCCAAAAAGACTATTGATCATACCACAGGCTTAGATCACTTTTTCTTTGTATGAACAGTACTTAAATATATATTTATGCACTTCGTCCTTTCTATGTTTCTCTTTGGTGAGAAAAAGGATGTCAAGAGGTTCAGTGTGCCAATGTTTGCATTACTAGTGCTTCTTCTACAGTGTTAATGCATCTTTTGAGGTGGGAGTCCTCAGTCTTGCTTGAACAGATTAAAAGTAGTACTCCTCCCATCTTGAAACGAGTTTGGTCCTGCTCCAGTAACAGGAACCCTTAATGAAGTTATGATTTCTTGTCCTCCAAACACGCGGTTTCAGCTCTCTGTACTTGAGGAGTGTCAGCAAGGGGCGTATGTGTGCCTAGCGTCTGGGCACTGGTAACAAGGTGCTTACTCCCCACACACATCACTGCCTGCGTCTGCACAGGCACGATGGCAACAGGGGAATTATTTAGGAGTTACATTGTGCATGGGTGTAAGAATTTGCAGGATTGAACCCCTTAGGTGGTTTGCTCTTTCCATTATAAAAATAACTTTCAACACTAAGGCAGTTTTGTGTTGTTTTTTTGGGGTTTTGTGCTTTTTTGTTTTTTGTTTTTTGTTTTTCTTTTTTTTCAAATTAACAAGTATTCTGTGATTCTGTTTGAAAGATTAGCCCTTCAGGGAACTTTCTATTAAAACCAGTTTTATCCTTGTCTTCCTGCTGTCAATGTTGAAGACAAGTTTATGTTGCAACGAACACTTAAATAAAAATACTTTTCAGAGACACTTTTGGAAATCTTCTAAAGTGCTATCTGGGGATAGAGTTACTATGCGGTATTTTATGTTTGTCTTCCACTTTGCTAAGACTGTGTGAAACATCAGTTTAATAAGTTTCAGCATGTACTTTTGTTTGATCTTCCTTTATCACCTCCTTTCTTTACTCAAAAGTTTGTCACTTTTTTTTTTAACTATATTTGTCTACAGTAATTTGTTTAATGAAATTATAGTGTTTACACGCAGAGAACTCTAGGTAGGAAGCCTTTAAAAGGTATTATATTTTTCGAATTATTTGAGACCATATGGTAAATAAAAGCAGCATGCATGGAGCTTGTGAGACCAGACCGACTGGTAAACTAAATAGAGGGAGTGTGGTATCACATCACAAAATATACAAGAAAGAAGCAGTACCTAAACCTTGCACATATCATGAAACATCATATACTGTAGAGCAAATTCATACCCAAATATGGCTCCTAAATCCTTTGTGAGTCAAAGCAAGTAGGCCCTCACATCTGGCTGGCCTTAGGCAGCTGAGCCCACACAAGCTTCTGGGGGAGCCTTGTGTGCTGCATTGGAATGTGCATATTTATCTCTTTAACCTGTTTGCTCATGGTCTTGCCGACAACTTCGGCTTCAAAAAGCAATATGTCAACCCTCTTTTCTGAGGTGTACGAGCCTGGGCTGTAGGAGAAGTGTGTGAAATAGGTGTAGCTCACCAAGTGGAGCCCAGTGTTGCACCGGAATCAATGGTGTGCAGCAAATGGGTAAATTAAAATTAGGTCTGTTATTACACTTCTGTAACTGATATTATGGTGCCATCCTTCAGTGATTTCCCTGTTGGCTCTCTGCTAGCATACAGGCACTTGGTAGTTTTAAAGCAGTGCCAAGCATTAACCATTGATGATGTAAAACAATTGTGCTCAGCTTTTCGACACATGAAAGTCTTTACTCATTCCCCAGCACATATTTGAAATACTTTGCCTTTTTGGTCCCAATTAGCCAAATCTTGCTGAGCCTGACATTCTGTGATCACAATAAACATTATTAGTTATCCAGACATTCAAAATTAGGAGTCAGGCTCCAAAGAGAAATGTCACAAGGCTGGCTGAAACATTGGAGGACATTTTTGTGACTCTTTGTTTTGCCTTCTCTAATTCAGGACTCTAAGGATTGAGATTTTCACAGTTTTTTAGAGGAAGGCAAAGTTAATTTTCATGAAAGCTAAAATTCTTTTGACATAACAGGGTTCCGGGTCTTAGGTTTTCTGATACATCATCATTTTTTATGAGCCTTGCAGTGCAATCATCAGAGTCAATAACAGTGAGGACACCTACATGCTAGGAATATTTTGTTGCAACAGGCCTAGCATCCCATTCATGAACATAGCTAGAGCAGCCAAGCTGTGCTTCAGATCAATGTAAGGAAAACGTTCTGCACATCTGAAGTGAGCTGTGCCTGTAAAACTTTGGTTTCATTGTGACTTGGGGATTCTGCCAGCAAAAATGGAGAGTGCAGGATCAAATCTCCATCGTCGTAGAGCAAAAGAGCTGTGCTCCCTAGCGTCTTTAGTATGGTCATTCCTTGACTAGGGATCAGTGTAGCCTATTGGGGAGTTACACCCAATCGTTTAGTGGTTTTTTCCATTCTAAAATCGTAGCCCAACAGCGAGAACAAATGTTTATCTTTCTAACCTCACATCTCAGTGTGTCCCACCCACCTAATGGAAGAAATCCATTCGTGTGGCCAAAGATATCACCCAAAATGAGAGTCAGGCCTCGGGGAGTGATAACTAATGCAGACAGAAGCAGAACAGGGCTGGTTTACACTAGCTGAAGGTCTAGTCCAGCTCTTAATTCACTGTCACAAAAGAACATTTGAGTTAATAATTTTCAGCAATATATTATTGTTATAAAATCATTGTTTTTAAATAGCCTGGCACTTGTAATTAGTCTAGTCATAATGTATATATCACTGTACCTACATGTCTTCTTGTTTCCTTTTCTTCTGCTTAATTTCCCAAGTGGTGGATTGTTAATTACAGAGCTGCAATTAATTTTTCATGTCAGACCACTGTGCTGGACTGCAGCCTTCAACTTCTTATAAACAGATGTCACCACAGCGAACGTGTGATCGAGTGCAGGTTAAAATCATTATCACAGCTTAATGTTACAAATAAAGAAAAATGCATTTTTATCTACATTCCCCCATTATCTCTGTAATGACACTATGTTTTTTCTCTTGGTTCTGTAGTCATTGTTATTTTAAGTGCTTGTTAGTACAGCTGTGGGGAAAGACATGATCAATTTTTCTTTTGGGAAAAGACACAACAGCAAATGTTAGTTAATGTCTCCATTTTAGATAACTGGATAAAATAATAGGTATGGTTAGGGAGCAGTCTAGCACTCAGACACAGGATTCTTCATTAGGTTCCAGTGAACTAAATAAGTCATCTGCTTTACTGTCTTTCATTATTAGCTGTTTTTCAGGCATTAATTAATTTGGGGGAGATGGTGTCTTGTTCTAGCAGCAATTTGTATTACCCTAAGCTGTCAGGAAATCTGTGTCTGTGAAACCACTGCATATCCCAAAAGCAAGATGATATGTGCTTTTTAATTTCATATGGAGGTGATGCCCAAGCACAAACCAAGAGGTGGGATTTTTTATGAGCAGACCTTCTCCCTGTGTTTTTTAGGTTGTACGTGCACCCTGACTCCCCATTCACAGGAGAGCAACTGCTGAAGCAGATGGTGTCCTTTGAAAAAGTGAAACTCACCAACAACGAGCTGGATCAGCATGGCCACGTGAGTAACCCTCCTGGTGGGAATGGGTAAAGGAACGTCGTCCATAGGGGAATTGCTCGCTTGTGCCACAGGGCTAAGCTTGCAGGAGAGAGACTGAAATGGGGAAAGGTTGTTATGGCTCCCACATTACACCTCTCTTGGCCAGCCCCTAGTACTACAGTGAAAGAAGATGTTGTGTGAAGCTTGAATGTGTTTGGTTTAACACATTTTAGGGCTCCTTCGGGTTCTTCTGTTGTTGAGGAATAGGCAGCTTAAAAATCAGTTGTTTTTTTTAATATTTTATAAGGTAGAGCCCAAGTCAACAGTTCAAATCATGGTCCTGCTGCCATCAGAGGCAGAACATTCATCAGAGACAAGTTCAGGGTGGATATAAGCATCAAAGTAAGGGATAGAAGTAAGGCAGATGAGCCATTTTTTGTGCTTCTGCTTGCATTTTGTGACTTGGCAGTATGCTCTGCCACATGCAATGGCCAGCAAACCCATGTACTTTTACATGTGTGATTTGAAGCTCCCTCTCACTTCAGGCTAGAGCTCCTTTACTTCCAGACTCATTGCAGTCTGGGCATAGAGTCAGAAGAAAATACTGATGTGACACCAAAACAAGGCCTATAGAATTATAAGAATAAATGTGCCTCAGTTGCCCTTGACATAACTGTAGGTTAACTGCAAGTCAAAGTGCCAAAGTCTGGACTTGGGCCTCTAGAGAAGCAGGAGGTGCCAGTTTGTTGTCACAAGCCCAGAGGCTGGAAGCTGGTAAATAGGATGCGGAGCTGCTGGCCACGGTTTCCTGCTATCCTCTGTTAGAGGGAACAACTCCTTTAGTTACCTGACTATCTACTGGTAGGTGGTAAGAAAAGGTATTGTCTGTCCTGTCCTCTCCCCTAAAGTGACTGTGAAGTGCAGGATTGACTTGGTAGGGCGTCCAAATTGCAAAGAAAAAACTAAAAGTGTTGCCTCTGGACTTGGTGGTTCTCTCAGGGAAGGTAGAAGGAGCAGGGGGATGGATTTGAAAGAGTTGTTGGCTGAGAACAGGGCAGTTCAGAGGAGAGAGATTAAAGGCAGTGTCAGTAAATGAGGTGTTGGGAAGAGAGGAGTGATTTTGAATTCTAAAGCATTTGTAGGAGGAACTAATTTGTACAGCTGAATAATTCTGATACAACGTATCAGAAACCCCTTTCCTAATGCGGCATTTATTGACTGTGTGAAACAGTGGCCATTTGTCTGACCTGTGTTCTGTGAAAATGTTTCTCATCCAAAAGAGAATTTTTACTAATTTCAGGACCTGAGAATTGAATCACAGCCATGATCATTTAAAATACATCCCGGAAATAACAAGAACAAAAGTATTTTAAAAACCCCAAGCAAACAAAAAAAGCCCAGAAAGCCTTGTGTTTTTCTTTTTTAAAGATCCATTTGTGGGTACATTGTTCTTGAATCCAGTTCCCACCGTTGTTCCTTTCATGACTGGTGGAGAATGTATTTTTTTCCCCTCTCTTTTATTTCATAATAAGGGCAAAGCTGAAGATTTGTGGGCTCTATCACCGAGTGATGATAGAGCAGTATACGTGCGCACTTAAAAAGAAGCATTTTTCATCATAACAGGGGCCATGTGTGCCTCTAATAAAGGGCTTGCAGCAGTATATTGCAAGCTAGTTAGGAGTAGTGCAGTTCCCAGAAGCCCAGACAAGTATAAAGAAGAAGTAGGTTGGAGAAGCTGTCGGGAACAGAGACATGACAGAGCAAGAAGACGTAATTGTCTCAAATACAGGCAGTGGGAGAAAATGATCCATAGTGTTTGAGATACAACCTTCCCATTAATTTCCAAAGAAGCAGTAGAGGTTGATCCCATTCTTTACACAAAGGCTACGTGGATGGAAAGTTTTGCGTGTTCAGTTAAGAATAAGCCCTGAAGGCTTGATCCTGTGTTGAGATTTGCCTGACAGGTATTATGCCTTCATGGAGCACTCCCTTTTTAATATTTTGTGAGTTTTTATGTTCCAAATTAGGGTATCAGGTTTTATATGAAGCCCTATTGAAGCTATGTAAATACCACCATTGGATGATCAGTAGAATAAAGAAAGAAATTAATTCTTTGGAACCTTTAAGGAGGGCTCACTGTGCTAGGGCCCATGGCATTTCTGAACTCCTGTGTACTAAGAGAAGAGGAGAATTGAAGCACCATCCAAAATCTCTCCCTTCAGTTTGAAAGAGCCAGTCTTTACTGGTGAGAAGTTTTTAATTATGTTTGATAAAGTGTGTTGGTTTCTGAGGAAGTTTGGATGACCTAAAAGATGCCTTTGGATACAAGTTATAGGTAGAGAAGCTAGATCCAACCTGATTCCATCTTGTTCTAGTTGCTTTCTTTCTTCAATCTCTAGAAGACAGTTTTGGGAGTTCAGGTGATTGTGGTGTTTTATTTGTAAGGTGGTCATTTCCCAAAAAGGATTCTGGAGAGAAGAGAGGCCTTTGTTTGTTCTAGCATTTGTTTGTTTTCTCCTATTCCGAGACTTTTGGTGTTGGCAAGCATTTCTGCATGTGTACCTTCAGCAGCATGTGTAACCCCGTAGCTATGCACATATTCTCCCCAAGCATCAGGCAGAAGTCTTATCTCTGTGTGCATGACATACAGCTTGCTCTGTGGAAATGCTTTCAGATATCCTTACCAGAGGAAGGAAATGGCTCCTATCTCTGGATTTTTATAGCCGAGTGAGTAATTCCCATTTTTCTGGCTGTGAAACATTTATGAATGTGACTTTTTTCTCCAGATTTCTGGTGATGTTTTTCACACAGAGTACTTTCTTTAGGACTTCTGGTTGCACTTTGTTGGGGTGGCATAGTTTCTGGTTTCTGGTGAGGTGAACCATGAGTGTATACATTATTGTAATTGCTTTTCTGGCATTTACAATAACAAAACTTAAACACATGAATGTTTGCAAAAGCAAACAGAAAGGTGTGAACGTGGCCAACGAATAATTGTGAAAGCAGGGATTTTGAAATAGCCACAAGGAGTTATGCCCAGGATTTTTTAGAGCCAACCACGCAGAAGTTAGGAACTTCCATGTTTTTAGAAAGAAAACTTTGCCTGGTAATGCTATTCTTTGGTAAATATGGAAGCGGCATTCACAGCACAGTTCCTGGATTCAAAATCACCTTCAAAGTTTGCAGCTGGCATCCAGATTGCCTCTGGTGACTGGTTTGTAGCCAGTGGGAGCCAGATGCCTACAAACCTGCCTGACCTTACAGCAATCAGGATCCTGTAAGGAGGGATCCTGGTCATCTGCCCAGCTGCAGGCTGTCAGCACAAAGGTAGATGGGGTGGCTGGGGGCCTGTGGCTGGGGGGCTGCTGTGAGTATTTGTGCACCTGATGTTTCTTTTGGGGCATGCCAGTGTAAGTATCACAGAGCTGGCATCAGGGATTTTCTGCTAGCTACACTATGTGGGCAGGGCACTGCTTGGACTTTGAGAACACTCTTGGAGGCTACTCTGTGAGGTCCACCCTGTGTATCTAAATCATTTGGGCTGTTTTGATGGTCCTAACATAAGAAGTTGCATGGACATGAAGGGGTATCTTTGTGCTCACTTTATTATCAGTGAGTATTACAACATTAGCAGCTTGTGTTCGGGGGTGGGTGGAGCACTACATGTACAGACCCTCACATAAAGGAAATAGTGACCTTAACCTTGGCCATGGATCTTTTGTGACCTTCTGGCTGTATTTGGTACTTGTTTTGTACCTGAATGACCAGGCTTACCTCTGGTGGGAATGAGCAAGGTAGAGCATCGTGGCAGGGGATGTTGTGTTTGTGCACTTTAATTTTTGGAAAACTTTCATAAAGGATTACGTGATCTTGTTTTAGAAATGTGGTTTCTTTATCACAATTTGCATTCACAGAGGAGTAAAGGCAAGGGCATATGTGAGAGCTGCTCTGTCACAGCTTTTTCCTCCTTCCACTCGGCTGCTGCTCAGATGTAATGCCTTGGTGTTGATATCATGGCCATTAAAGGCAATAGAAAGTACCAAGGTCTGTGGGCCAGCCCTTCAGTAAGCTCATCACCATGCATAAACCCTCCTTTAAAATGTCTTTTCCATCTGCCTGGAGCACTCCAAGTGATTAAGATGGTAAGACAAAATTTTACGTAGAGATGGAAAAGTGCTAAGGGTATTAAAGGCAATGTCCATGGCTGTTTGTGAGTGCCTGTATAAAATGGTGAAGTGCTTTGAGAAAGGACTGAGTTGGTAAAAGCAGACATGCAACATTTTAAGGGAAATGGTTCCCTGTCACTGTAATGACTTCCTTGATGCTGTGTGCTTTCCCCCAAAGTCCCAGTATGAGTCTTGGTAATATTTGGCCCCAAAGGAGCAGTAAAGAAGATGCTGGTGGAAATTGTAGCCATGATAGAGCTGTCTCTAAGCTCTCCACTCCAATGCAATGCGCAACCTTTCTCATTGACTGAGTTAGCATGAAATACTGCACCACTTCTGTTGTGTTTCAGTTGAAGTTAACGCTTCCTGAGGAATGCACATTAGCTATTCCAGATGTACGGAGCTGACTGTAATGTCGTTATGGCCCCTGCAAAATAGAACCACCCACACCAATGCCAATTTCGTCTTGTGACTGTGATTATATCCAAAACAAGGGTTGGTGTGAGTCGAGCTCTGTATTTAATTCTTATATTGTAATACTGTGGTTAGAGGCAGCCGAACAGGCCTCCAGCCAGTGGTAACTGAAGCAAGTGGGACTCTCGGTTTGACTCCAGTGAATGTTGAAATTGGTTAGTTGGTACCTTCGGTAGGTTTAGAATTGTTTTGCGAGCTCGTAAACAATTATTAATGAGGACAGAATAGCAAAACCTTGTCATTTTGGGGTTCTGTACTAGTTTCCCTCCTTGCTCTCATTTTTGGTAGTCTGCGGTAAAGAGCATCTATGAAGTAATTTGTTTTAAAGGTTTGCCACAGTGAAAGGATCCACGGAGTTTTATTTTTGGTCAGCCGGTTTGGGCTGCTGCTGGTGGTGGGTTTTTGGATGGGCCTTATTTTTTCTGTAGTTTTTTTCAGAGGGATTTGTGACTGTTTTCATTCAGCACCTGCACATTTTTGCAAGTGGGGACTCTTGGTCATTAGCTTTCAGGAGTTTCGTATTTACACCTCCAAATGGGGCACACTCTGGAAGTAACTAATTCGGTGCGTAAAAAACACCTCATCTGTAGGAACAGGTATTTATGCTTCAAAAAATGCATGCTCACCAGTGGCATAGGAGTAAGAGGAGACTAGCTCCCGGAATGCCTGCTTTTCCACCTTCATTTCCTGGAACTACCCAAAGGAGCAGGAGAGTTTTGTTCTGAAAACCAGCCCCTGGCTAGTTAGATTTCAGATGTCTTCCCTGCAGTGTTAATTAGATGGGTTTTTTTCCCCTATGGTTTTATAGCCTTCAAGTGTCCTGTCAACCTTCCTCTCAGGACAGTGCTGTGTCACTCTTTCTTGCAGATCATTTTGAACTCCATGCACAAGTACCAGCCAAGGGTACACATCATTAAGAAAAAGGATCACACGGCTTCTTTACTAAATCTGAAGTCAGAAGAGTTCAGAACGTTTATCTTTCCAGAGACAGTTTTTACTGCTGTTACCGCCTACCAGAATCAGTTGGTGAGTACAGTTGCTAATTTTTACAGTTATAACTAAATCCCACCCTGCCAAAAACTCCTTTTTGCCCCATCGAAACTAGGAAAGTTTCTGACATAACCTACCTTTCCATGACAACCTTATTCACATTCAGGAGTAATTCTTAAATATATGAGTAGTACTACTGACTTCAAAGAGCCATAAGGATTATTTATGAGAGTAAATATGACAAGTAAGAGGCTTTCTTTCGTCTTCCCTTCTGTGTATACAAAGCTGTTTGCATATTAACATTTAGTCATTTTCTAATTATAGCTCATTAAAGAACTATTCTTATTTGCAGTGATCTTTCATGCCACAAGCTATGAGCTGAGAGAGATTCTGGTTTGCACATGATGATTTCATGGGCTTAAAAAGTTGACTAATTAAGCAGTAAGGCTCAAACGTAAGGAAAATCACTCAGAGATATGCTTTTCAGAGGCTGCCCAGATTACATCCAGATGTTTGAATTTCAATTTGCATGCTAGTGAATAATATATACAAAATGGAGGCGATCATAACAATGGATTGCTAATGAGTAATTTTAGGAAGTCTATAAACAATAAGAGACCAGAGGCTCTGCTTGACAGTGGACTGGGCTTTAATATTTAAGTCAGTAGAAATACGTTGTTGCCTTCAGTGTGACTCAGAGCATGCATTAAGGGCTTAATGACTATGGCACTTTGAAAATAAACCTATTTCCCTTTTTAGTTCCCCAAAGTTAAGAAAAATATAGGTACTCTCCAAGCACGTGGGCAGGCAGCATCACAGAGTCAATGTACTTTAAATAATATTTAAAGAAGTCGTCATTTCTTAATATGAAGCAAAAGTAACTGGTTTTGAAATGCTATGAATAAAAGAAAACTACTGCATAGAGGGCCAGTGAAGCTCTGAATATAATAGTAGTAATACTAAGTCAGTCCTATTACAGATACCATATCCTGCTTTAAGGCTTCGATGTATTGATTTTAAACTCAGGTTTGTATCTGAATGGTGCAGAAAACACATTCAGCACCTGGCAATCTCAAGAATATGACGTTTGGACAGGCAGTTAGATTTTTTCATGTAACTTTCTATAGAAACCAGCAAAATAGTAACAGGCACAAAACCAGCTAAACCTGGAATTTATTTCTGTAGGATGGATTTTTGTCTACAGATGATATTTACACCAGAGATGTTTCTAAACTAACCTTCCCAAAGCACATACATTGAGTCCTGGAAAATTTCTCAATGGAACATCTCCGGAACCCCTAGAGGCTGATGTTGTCATTTTATTTATGACTAATGAAAATGGAGCCTTTTTTCATTTTTGCCATTTCTTTCAGAACTGTTTTAAGGAGGGATTGATTACATTTCTGGAGGTTATTAGATAAAAGCTAAATACATTACACTTTCAACAAACTATCTCATAATTTAAGATTTAAAGGGCATGCATTTATTTAAACAGTCAAACCACTGCCACAGAGTTGAATTGTAGGTCAGATTTCATTTTAAAATGCTTTCTAGCAGATGTTCTCTGATTGTTTGTGAGACAGTCTCTCAGGAAGAATATGGCCATAAATGATTGTGAGTCTCATCTGGCTTTGGTGGATACAAAAAGTTTCTCTTGTGATGTCATACCAAAACTTTAATATTAGGAAAATGGAAGTTTGATTGGTGAAAATATGCTCAAGAGATGAATAGACATCCTTATTGTTCTGTAGTGCAGTTGGCTTGGTGTGTTGGTGATCTAAGTCAATGGAACTAGTTAGAGCTTGTCTTTTTTCAATGTAGTTTTCATAATGCTGCCATAAAAACCTTCACTGTACGTGAGGGACTAACTTGCCACTCTATGCAACATCACCATGAGTCCAGGGCTTATGGATATCTTGGAATTAAAATGAGACTATAACTAACTTTCCAAGCTGTTTCAAGGTCCTTGTGATAAGGCTGTAGGGTTGTTTCCACCAGTTGTACCTGTATGATGAGACAGCCTCAGACCCCTGACCAGTACTGAGGTCCCATGGTGTTTGATCAGCCCACTGAAGATCATTAATTAAAAACTCAGGTTTTGTCTTTGTCAGCACATCCTTTCCTCTCTGTGTTTCCCTCCCAGAAGACTTCTTTCTCAGAATTAAAAGTTGAGTTCAGTTGTCCTCTTTATCTTACTTTTTTTATTTTGGAGGAGAAGCCACCCTGTTTTGAAATACCTTTGTTTGATGAGAGCACTTTATTGTTTGAGGATTTGGAAAAGATCCTTTCTTTTTTTTTTCTTTCCTGAGTCTTGAGGCCCAGGTATTAAAAATGACGTTGTGGCCTCCTCAACATAGTTTTTTTGGAGGAAATTTAGGCTGACAAAGCCTCTTAATACAAAATGTTGAAAGCTGTTTATTTTCATGGGCTTACACTGGAGCTGATGGCATTCACTGCCTTGCAGGATGGTCCTGTGTTGTACCTCATCAAGCTATAACTCCCACTTACAATTTTATTTTTAACTCTTGGAAGGAGAGTGGCTGGAAAATTCAAATATTGTAATGACATTTCAGGTTTTATTCACCAAATCTAAATTGGTTGGACATGCAGAAAATTTGGCAAGGACAATAGTGTATTTTTTTCCTGCTTCCCAAAAAAACACATTGAAAGCCACTACCATATGCCTGAGAAGTTTCACTGCAAAGTTAGGGGGATACTTTGTGGCAGAGGGATTCCTGGTCAATGTATTGCTCTGTCGGAATAGGAAGGCTGACTGAATGACTGGATAGGTTTGTAGAGGTTTGCAGCTGCTTTCGAATAAGAGTTTTGCTTGCAAGATCTCTTGTTTTTCAGTACTCTGATAGTTTCAGTGGGGTTACTCCTTTAATCCAGGTTCAGTCACTTTAAATATGAGTTCTCCCCAAATTTTTCCTTCCCTTCCTCAGCCTCTTTTCATACAAAACCAATTAAACTGCCCAAATGTGATGGCTGGTAGGCCTGGCTGATAACATTCCCATCCTAGAAAAAAAAAAAAAAAGAAAAAAAAGAAAAAAGGGGTGCTGAACTGAAGCCATGTCTTCAGGCCTGCAGATGGCAGCTCCTAGTTCGGGCTCTTAGTAGTTCATGTGCAGCTCCATCAGTAAGGCTTAGCTGTTAGCAGTGTTATTTGCATTGCTTGTGGAAAAGACAACCTGGTTGATGCTGGTAAAGTATTTGGAAGCTGCAATGCTGTACGTGGGCGAGTTCCTCCTGCTGTGGGCAACATGAAGGCTGAGCCTGGTGTGTCTTTGGATCTTTCCATTGCCATATGTGCAATACACCCTGGTTTGCCTCCTCAGCTTTGCAGTGTCTTGAGAGCAGCACACAAACACACAGACACACACAAGGAACACGGATAAAATTAGCAGTGAATTCAGGAGGATGGATTGGTTGACACTTTGTGTGCTGCAAACAATATATTCATGTAATGTTGCTCCTTTCTGTGTTTCCAGATAACTAAGTTGAAAATTGACAGCAACCCTTTCGCTAAAGGATTCCGTGACTCTTCCAGACTCACTGATATTGAGAGGTAATGGGGACTTTCTGTTTACTTTGCATGCAGATAAGATAAAGAGAAGAGACAGTTTGTAGGAAAAGCATCCTTTCAACTCCTCAGAAGCTATGCATTTTAATGTTATCTTATTGCATATAGTAAGACTCCACCACCTCCTTTAAAAATACTTATAAACTTTATAAAGAAAGAGCTGTTTTGAGTTTTGACATCTGTTCCAGTTGGGGCCAATATATTTGTCTTCCTAAGGGGGCTTCTTGAAGGGGGGAGAGGGTCAGTTTTACAACTTCAAAATGAAAAGCTTTTTTCTTATCATGCCATTTAATCCTATTGAGGGCTGTGAATTGGGTCAATGGGAAACAAGGGCAGTGGTCCTGTGAAAAACATCTTTACACTCCCTAGTGCTCAACACAGTGAAAAGAAGAGAGGAGAGCTCCCAAAATACACTTCAGCAGTCCCAGACGCTGAATTAGCATTTATTGCCATCAGGATGAATCCAATAACTCCCACTCTGACAACAAAGATGCCATTTTTGTTTCACAAAAATTGTACTGCAGGCTGCACCAGGGGAAAGCTTTATCTGGAAACTGTTGAGTTTTGTGTCTGTACAGCTCATTACAAGTAACTGCTGCCATAGGGACAGAAGCATTAACCCACAGCTGAGTAGTAAATAAACTTCAATCTCTTGGCAGCTTTTCAGCACATCACATTTTTATGATATCGTGTCAAATAGTTTGGCAAATGAAGCAAATTAAGCTGCCTGTGTCCTTTAGGCTGGAAGAGAACTCGATGGAGATGGATATAGCACATCCAAATTTTCCTATGAGCGCACAATCATGAAAGAAAGTTTGGAGAGGCCAAAACCCTCCAGGCTCCTATGTGGGGATATCCAGATGTATATGTGAATCATCTTTCACAGGTGCATATAGGAGACAAAGTGCTCACTGGAGTCATATTCATAGAGCTAGGCAAAGTCTTTACAGCATTTCAAAAGTACATCTATCTAAGCAGGTCCGTGGATGGGAAATAGTGATATACTTTATACCTTACTGGCGACTGGATCGTTAGTGATCCATTGAGTAAATGAGTAAAAGAACAATAATTTGGGGAAAGAAAGCTTGCAGCTGCAGTGCACACTTGCAAAGTTGTTGAAACTTGTTTCCTAAGTGAAAGACTTTGCTGAAAAAAAAAAAAGGCAGATTTAATAAAGATAGCATAGCCTGCTGTATTGACAGAATACTGAGGTAAACAACATCCGAAGCTCAGGTTTGTATCCAACAAATAGTCAAGAAAGGACCTGTTGGAAGAGATTTCCTTGTTTTACAGACAGGAGACATCAAACGATACAGCATTGCAAGGGCGGAAAGAGTCTGAACAGATAAGCTGGGAGAAAAACTTAGTTACCTCTGCGCAGATGAAGGGACTATCGTGGTGCTGGATATGAAGGGAATTTTTCCAGAGGACATCTTATTATAACAGCACATGGCATGGAGTCAGAAATGCTGAGCATAAGCTGCAGTGCCCTTTTGTTTATTGATAAGTGTAAGAATAGAGCCTGAAACAGGCAGCCAAGCCCAGGCATGAATGTTACCATGAAAGATAAGGCAGACAAATGTGAAGCCTACAATAAATACAAGAAACAGAATGTGAAAAGTATTGAAATTACATTAAAACTCTGGATTTGAGAGTCCAAGTTTGGTTAAGGTCTTATTTTGACTTAAATTGTAAATCTGAGCCCTGATTAGCAAACAATAGTATTTTAAAATACAAAACCTGCTGCACAACACATATTATCATGAGATAATAAAAGTGTAACATGCAAGAGGGCTAGAAAGAGGTTGTTTGAGAATTTCCTAAGTTATACAATATGGTCCAGAAATACCAAGGGTTTTATTCCATACTGGAATTGAAATATTCAGGCAGATGAGAATATAATTCTCTAAGTGCCCACTAGTTCTATAGATTTCATCTTAGCTCCAGAAAAATTGCTTAAAGAAATCTGAAATAAAGCAAAAGGAATAGCAAAGTGAGATATGACAAGAGGAAAAATTTCTTACTTGATGTCTATTGCAACATGCATTACAAGTAGGTGAATATTGAATAGTACAACATAACTCTTGCTCAGCCTGGTTGGAAATGTAGTTATTTCTGTAAGATAACGGCTGGAGAAAAATACTTATTTGCCAGGGAAAAGACTATGAAAGCCAAATGCACACTTGTGCAGCTCTTGAAAATGGAATAGTTATCTAGAAGCTGTGAAAATACTTTCCATGCACTCCTCCCTAAGCAGGCCTGCATACAGCACATGCATGAGTAATCTACAGTGTGGTGCAGCGATCCTAATGGCCTCCCGTAAAGCATCCTGTGATGTTAGGGCCAAGAGAGCACTCATTTATCGTGAGTTCCAGCTTTTCCAAATGACCTAAGTAGTGTGAAAGCGTACAGAGCTTTGTATTTCATTTCCAGGTATTTAAGCCTGCTTTTTCCTAAACAGCCTTTGGGGAGGGAAACAAATCAGATCAATTGATCTTTAGAGACCTAAAGAAATTAAATTAGTCTGGAGTCAGTTACTGCACTAAACCATCCAGTAATTGGATTGCTCCTTGTAACTGATTGAAAACAGCCTCTATCTGTAACAATATAGGGAGCTTTTCTTTGCAGTAGATCTGAGAGAAAAACACATCTTTTTATGACATGATGACAGAAATTGCACTTTTTTAACCTAATTGAATATGATTTTATAAATATGTGACTTTAACGATTTCAGGCTTTCCATTCTAGATTTATGATCCCTCTGTAGGAAATTCAAGCTGCAAATGCCTTTAGGATTAAATCTATTGGCATTGTATGTGTTGGAGTTAAATAATATGTGTAAAGGTAGTGAAATTAGCAAAACAGTAGAGGAAGTAGGTAACAGCAAAGCTGTTGAAATGCTTGCATTTTCTTTTGTTCCTGTGTAAATACAATGGAATGGTTTGCTTGTACTCATGGCTATATATGCAAAGCTTTTAACCATTGAAAAAATCTTTGCTGAGTTTGATATATACGAGTTTTTAGCAGGATGCAAGATTCCTTCCACAATCAACTCTTTCCCAAATTACTTTTGGTAGTCTATTTACGGCAATGGGCAGACTTTATCTGGGGCTACTGTGATTTAGATAAGTTTCTGATTCACCTTTTGATCTTTTTATGTGGTATTTACATTTCCTCTCCTATAAAAAAGCTCCCACAGTGGTCATGATTGAAAAAACCAAACATTTAGCAGCAATTGCCAGAATGTGAAGCTTAACATGCTGTGGTGTTAACTATGGGATGCCAAATGCAGTAACGGGGATGAATGTGATATTTTTTAATGGTAACCTTTGTGAAAAAAGACTAATACAGGTCTTCTAATGAGAAATTCACTCTGGAGATAAGATTTCAGGGAGTACCTTTGTGATTTTGCTGAAGAAAAAACTGCCAAAGACACAAAGAATGCAGAGGCAGAGCCCAACAGATGAATTTTTTTTATCTTGAGTATGAATTTGTCTTTTAAATTGTTCTGAAGAATCAGCCTGTTAAAATTAAGTAGGTAAATAAAACCATCATTGTTACATACCATTCAAACAATTCAGTGAAAAAGGTGATAATTTCAAGAGCATGAGTCAACAGAAGACTACTGAATCATAAAATAATGATCCAACAAGAACTGACAGATCATAATCATGCTTGTTTATTTGACATTGCTTGTTTATTTGCTTGTATGTGATAGGCAAGTTCAGGGTGTGGACTTGTAACTATTAAAGACAGTTAAGTGAGTATACCCATCTGCACAAGTCCAGTAATGCTTCTGGGAGGTAGATACATACTTCAAGAGGCAATATGGAAAAGTATTGGTTGCACACCCAAGCAATTTTTAGGCAGAGAAGGGAAGGATGGGGTAGGCAGGGTGTGAAGTAAGAGAGCTGCATCGTAGCTGGATTTGCATGGTAATAAGTTCAGAATTTTCCCCTGAGGAGCTTCATGTATGAGATACGGAAATACATCGTACTGGCTTACAAGGCTGTAAGCAAAATGGATGCTAATGCCTGGATATAGGCACTGCCCTGCTAAAGTATGAGTCAAAGCCATATGCTTGATGATGTGCTGTGCACAACAAACTCTCTTCCATCCCTTCCCTGCTCACCTCACAGAGCTGCCTTCCTCCCCATTTCCACTGCTTACTGCTCATCTAGAAGAACTTTCCTGACTCTTGAAAGCCCCCTACCAGCAGCCAGAAATACACATATATGCACTCTGTGATCTACTCCCATGTCGATGGTAAAGTATAGCTTTGTCATAGTTCTCCAACGACTCAAACTCCCAGACTATCTTTTACCCCCAGCTAGTTCTCAGTCTGTGAATGTCAGCAACCAGCCACGAGGTATCATCTCTGATGTTTAGGTTTGGAGAAGAAGTGAAGTCCTGAATTTAGGGAGAAATACCAGAAACTCTGGTACCTAAATGCCTCATATCTAGTGCCATTCCAGATATTGCTGATGCTTTTCCAGCCTTCAGCTGCTGCTCCAAACGGGTGAGGGGATTATCTGTGTTTTCCAGATCATTCCTTCCAGACCACTGCAGATGGCTTGATGTCTTAGCACATCTTCAAAGCACTACCTGCCTTTGTTTAGACACCTGATTTATTCACTTCAAATCTGGTTCCTCTGACTTTGCTTGTTGTTAGCCAGGCAACTGTTCCTTTTTATCCAGCAGAAAGCCCTCTACGCCAGTTTAAACCTCTTTAGTTCCCAACGTTTTAAGCATGCATACCCTGGCTCATTTTCTACTTAGTTGTGCTGTTATTTAACTTTTTACTTATGCAAAATGGTATAAAAATGTTTTATTTTTCTAGTAGTTTCCACTCATCTCATGCAGATGTAGTGTGTGCATGACAGTAGGGGATGATGTCAAATTAGACCTATGGTTTCACCCCAGAGTGGGTTTTCCAGGGACTTCTCCCAGTCAGTGTTTCAGTACTGCTCTCTCCTCACCTCTCATCTTCTGCCTACAGAAGTAAATGGTTGCAGTCACTGGGTGAGGTGGAGATCTATGGGGCTGGCTATGTAAGATAGTTTTCTCATTTTTGTTTGCAGTTGAGAGAAACAGAGTATATTGATAACGTCATGTTCCTTCTTCATAAATGCCATTACTTTTCCCATGTCATGGATTCAGCCAGGCTACATCACATCCATATGCATTATAGCTCTCCCAGAATTGCTGAATTTTTACTGAGAGGGTGACAGTAAAAACCACTGTAGAGGTACACTTGTTCTTTCTTCTACAATCATCAAAACTTAGATTTTTCATAATTCAAGTCTCATTTCCCTTCTTTCTTAAAATTGTATATATTCTTGGAGTAGTGCATCCATCCACCACTTGCCCAATAGTTTTGACTTCATGTGAAAGTGTTTTGTGGCTGTGTATTAGCTTTTGGGCCAAATCAGACTTCAGCTCATGTGGGCCAATGTAGCCTGTAGGCCTTGTTTCACCCCTGGTTGGTTGGAATTGTTTTAGGCTAAGCAGTAGAATGGAGCTATAATGTTTTGGTGAAGGATTTGGTCCATACCATGTCAGAGCTGAATTAGGTTCCTATGGTCAGCCTCTAATATTCATCTACCAGTGTAAGAGCAAGTATATGTAGCCAATTAATATGTCTGTATGTTTGTGCCTGTGTAAAATAGCAAATAAAAGCCACAGGAACACAAAGGCTGAGCAGGGGTTCTGACAGCATATGTTGTTCACTCATAGCTGCTGTTACGGAAATGTATTTGTTCCTCCTGTTGTGTTGTTTTGGTTTTTTTGGGGTGATGTGTGGTCTTTTTGTTTAGTTAGTTTTTTGTAGTTGTTGGTTTTCTTGGGTTTTTTGGGGGGATTTGGTTTTGTGTGTTTTTGGTTTTTTTTACAAACTTGTTTTTAGCACTTGCGCCTTGGACAAATTAGTCATCTTTTCCCTTAAAAAAGAAGTTCTACTACAGTTTGACTTCCGACAAGTTTATTTTTGTGCCTTCTCAGTCCATTTATTCCATCTGTCTTCACCTCACCTCACTTCTGACGTCTTCTGTTATCTGGGCATTCTTCCAAACATACTAACTGGCAGCTACAAAAAAAGGAAACCTTTGAAATGCAGAACTAAAGAAGTCATTCAGGCTGCAAACTGATAATTCATACACTTTATATCCTGTTCTGTATTTTTCTTTGTGTTGGACTGAAAGGCCAAGCAAAACATGGTTGTCAGTTTTATTATTTTACTATTTTCCTGCTATTATTTTTTATTGGCATTGCCTTTCCTTATAAAGAAAAAACTAAAAAACAAAACAAAAGAAAAAAGCAACCCCATGACACCAGGAACAGGGAGCAGATTCTGAGGATATGCTTACCTTTCTACATACCTAGCACTTGGATAGAAAGAGGGGGAAAAAAAGAGATAATGCTAAGAAGCTGCTCAGCTTTGCTCTGAAATT
Source organism: Pseudopipra pipra (assembly GCF_036250125.1). Lineage (NCBI taxonomy): Eukaryota > Metazoa > Chordata > Aves > Passeriformes > Pipridae > Pseudopipra > Pseudopipra pipra. The sequence goes on from NC_087549.1 coordinate 108,302,334, forward strand.
TGTACCTCTGATAGCCATTCCTGAAGCAGTAACTTATGCAGAGGACATAAGTTCAGAGTGCCCAGCTCTGCCACCTGCTCTTTCTCACTGTAATTTGGCTTTAGCACGTTGTATTCAAAGGAGCTTGAACCTGGCTCCCAGTTCAAATCCATGGCAAGATCTCGGGTTTGGTCTGTAAAGTGTTAGTGAGTCATTTGTCAGCTACATAAGGATTTTCTTATCTATTTTTGGTCCCCTGAAGCTACTCTGTATGTACAGGGCACTATTAACTAAACAAGGCCAAAGACTCAGCTTGTAGCTGCACAATATAAAGCATCCCTAACTGGAAGTTTAGTTTTGGAATCATTTGCCAGCAGGGACAAGAGTGAAATGTTTAATCAAGAGGTCAACCTGCAGAATAGCAAGATGCTCCCTGTGCACCCTAAACCCTTGCTAATTGATGAATTCTCTCAGCCCTTCATATCCTTTGGTTTCAAGTTCAAATTTTGCTGGTTTATTTCTTGCACAAAGGAGAGAAGTGCTTCACTCGTAATAAGGTTTATTGACAGGATTGGGCTCAAGGTGTGCTCCTGATGGAATGTAGATTATTGGGATTAGCCTGAGCTCTTTTTCCCTGTTACCCCTCCTCACATTTGTCCTGCCTCGGCATCTTCTCTGTGGGTGTGCTTGCCAATATGAGCTTAGTTTTTTTCCTTTCCATTTGGCACAAGGTTCCTTTTCCTTTTTCTCAAACAGCTTCAGTCCCTAACTTACTCTTCTCCAGCCTGTTACCTGCTACTATTATCCAGTTGTAAACATTGCAAAACTTAATCATAGTAAAAAAAATATGTGCCTATGTGCATGCTTTTTCTCCTACTCTGGGTAATTCCAACATATGAGTTGAAGACTGGGAGACTGAAAATTATTGGTAGACAACACAAAAGAATTTGACAAAAAGAAAACATCTTTCCTTTATTCAGTTGGCAGCTTGTGATCTCTCAGAACAAAGTTTATTGCTAATTTATTGATAATAGAAGAAACTGTGGAGTTCTAAGACACATTAAAAGGTAAAAATTGTTAGGTTGCAGCCCAGTATTAGATAACAATTGTCTGATCATGAACAAAGAAACAGAAGGACAGAAGCTGGGTATTGAGTGACTGGAAGTCACTTTGTTCTTCAAACAGTTTAGTGTGAAACAGCACTTAAAAACACTCAAAGAAAGCTTTAAAAAACCTCTACCATACTCTTCACTTGCTTTTTTTTGAAATTGAGCATAGAATCATAACATGGCAAATATTGATTTATCATTCAGTAATTCTAAAAATTATTTCCATAAATCCTTTGAACCATATTGAGATATCTGAAGTTGTACACAGAACTATAAAGCCAGAGTCAATAATGTCCTTCCCTCTTAGTAGTACTGTTATCGTAATATTTTGGGACTTGAAAAATGTGTTGTACTAATCCACTCTACAGAGCACCATATTTGGGTTAACCTAAGGAGTTCACTCTTCCATAAAAAGAATTTTCAGGAAGATTTTGAGATTTAAGTCCTTTTGGCCCCCATGGAAACAAGACTATAAGAAGAAATCTGTGTTCCAAACTGCCAGCTTTGTTTCTGCATTTTGAACTAGATTTCACAGACACTTAAATTTTGTTAAAGTTTTTCTTCCTCCTACCTATCTGCATTGGAGTAAGCCCTAAGACACCTCTGTCTTTAAAGGGTAAAGAGGTTAGCTTCCTCTTTCCGACCTATGGAGTAAACTCCAAATGTTTCCATAGATTAGATGAGTTGAAATCTCTGTCTCCTCTAACTACTCTCTGGGTGGTGTTTTCTGAGCATGGAATATTTCAGCATGGTTCAGAGGCCACCACCCCTTTCTTTTGAAACACAAACGGAAGGAAAGAAACCTAAGTGCAGACTTCTGCTCTTGTTTTTCCAAGTGGAAGAAATAGTGCTTGGAGGAATAACTTAGAGATATACTTCATGAGTATGAAGTATAAACACACCACTTCTTGTTTTTTTCTGTTTCCTTTTGCACACTTAGTTGTGCTCAGCCTTTTGCATTTTGTAGGTCTGTTTGGGGGTTCATATGCAACATATGTTGTATATGGAAAGAACAGGGTCCACCTAAAGGCTATGGGGGTCAGGTGCCTAAATTCTGGTGTGAATCCCAATGCTTTGCACTCATGATGTCAATCACAGCCTCAACCTCTAAATTGAAAAATCAGTAGATGTTTGTGATTATAGTATAAATAACCTACATGGTTAGGCAAGATAAGCATATACAGTTTTAAATATTAAATCTCAGCTGCACAAAAGGAACTGCTTTTGTGAAATTAGTTGCCTTCCCTCGTCCAAGCTTCCACATTAGACTGTTCCCTCTGCCATAAAAACCTTTGCCTCTTGTGCCAATGAATGAGATTAATCTTCTAAAACCTTTAGCATACTACCTGCATCACTACATAAAAAAAATAAATAAACCTACCACATAGTTTCCTGATTTCAAACTTTGCAGATTCAGAGTTCACTAAGAAGTCATCTCTCTTTTTCCTTAGAAAGAAGACAACCATGTAGAATAATAGAGTTCTCTGTCTAGCATACAAATCCATCTGGAAAGAATTTAGTCTGCAATAATTGTGGGCATTTGATTCAGCATTAAATCCCTGTAGGTAATTCAAATGTAAATTTATTAGGGTGAGTTTATCCCCAAGCCACCATAGGATCCAATGTTTGGAGATGAAATTGGCCCACTACACTAAAGTCAGAGCCTGCATTGTTTCTGTTGCATCAGGATATTATTACATGCTGTAATGTCTGTCGGTATAAGCAGACATTTACTAGTAATAAAGTCAATAGAGACAACACAGACAATCACCTGAATTGCATTTATTTTTCAGACCTTTAAAAACTAGTCATTCTTTGGTTATGAATAGGTTTATATACTGTTATCTAAATCACTCAGACAACACTGGTCTAATTCATTATTCTGTTATGCTGTACTCATATGAGATCGTCTTTTTGGTTAAGTAAAATTCTTTGCATTTCACATTCTGCTTCAGAAAAAAAGCCTTATGTTTCAAGAGGCATTCAGCACATAATGTAAACAATGCCATCTGTCTTTTTCTTTGTAAAATCTTCTTCAAGATAGCCCCGATATGCCTACTGTTTTCAATCACTTAAAAGGCAGTAATCCAATTATATCATCCTCTATGTAGGAACTGCCATTGCTTTCAGTCCACTTCCAATCCTGACACAAGTAAATCACTTTGATAAGATCCTCTTTTTATTTATTTTTTTTCTGAGGAGACTAGCATAAGTAATGATGCCAGTGATAGACCAAGGACAAAATGACCATAATGGACTTTCTGTAGGAAAGGAAAACATGTGCCATTGTGATTTATCGTGTTACTTGATAAATATTTTTCCTTGGAATTTCTGCAACAGGCACACTCTCCAAGGGAAGGGCATTAGCAAGTATGAATGGACAAATGGTAAAGTCAGACAAAAACCTTCATTAAACAGCAGATTTTAAGCAGCTATTGCTACTTAGATTTCTTAAATAGGAACAAAAGGTCAAAGCCATTTTGGAAATGTGCCCGGGTCATATTCATCTTTGGTATAATGCCACCTACTTACATGGAAACGCGCTGGGAATGTGTAAGGTTGGATCTTCCTTACAAACTACTAAGGCTTATCATGTAGATATGCTTACCTTCTATTTAAAAATGGTTTGGGTAACTTCAGTGCTTTGTGCCACAGAGAGGCAGGGGCCTGGCAGACACATCTAACCTCCCAGAATAGATGTGGCACGAGATCAGTAGTATCTGCAGACTTCCTGCTACGAACTGCCCTCGAGTCTGATGATGAGAAAGTGTGGTTAGAACTGAGCTGTCTCTTGCCCCTGATTTCAGAAAAACGGGAGAGCAGCAGATGAAGTGGTCATGTGCAATTCAAAAGCTTGTTTGAAAGGAGCACCGGTTTCTCTTTGAACCCAGACCAATCACTCAGCACAAATAACTCCAGAGTTTGCTTTTTAAAATTTATGAAGAGTGTTGGTCTGACATTTACTGTCTGAGACCACATCCAGGGAACACAGTAGCAAGTTGACTCTATTTTGCTGAATAAGCAGGTAAGAGGTGACCAGCCATATTAAAAAACCACAGGCCAAATTCAGTATTTTCAATGTCATGCTATGAGGTAAGTCTTTTGTTAAGTAATTTGGAGAGTCTGTGTGAGACAACTGTGATCTGGACAGGAAAAAGGTACTGTATTTAACCAAATGAATTAGGATGCTGTTTAGGATGATGTTCATACAGGAAGTTGTTTCCTTTTACAGAGAAAGTGTGGAGAGCCTTATCCAAAAGCATTCCTATGCCCGATCCCCCATTCGAACCTACGGAGGAGAAGACGATCTTGGAGATGAGAGCCAGGCAACACAAAGCAGAGGTAGGAAAATGTGCTCAATAGGTAAACTGCTTGAGAAAAGCAGGGCCACAATCAGTACTGTGGTACTCTAAAGCATTTCTCTGATGTGTCTCTCTGCCATGAAGTCCTATAATGAAGAAGAGTATTTATTACTTTATGGTTCTTTGGGACATCTGATGTGCCCACGGCACTGGTGTAAGTGGTTCAGTTCAGGAGGCAGCTCTAGGGTTGCTAATATAGTCTTTGCCATCAGAAGAGAATCAGCTCTGCTTCCTCTTCAAGATGTCTGAAAACCAGGCAACTTCATTACCATGATGCTGAGAACAAGATAACACTGCCCATCTCTTAGCAGGACTTACTAGCTGGGCCCTGCACCATTTGTAAAGTACCCTATAGATGTGCCACTTGCTGTCCCTCCAGCATTCTGTGAACAGAGGACTTAGTTCTGACTATCTTCAACCAGCCTGTAGTTACCTGCTTTGCCTCCACAGGAAGAAAAGTCTGTAGCTCCCTGGAAAATTGATATTTAATTGTTGTCTCTTAGTCTCTAAAAGGTGCTTTTCCTGCTGGGGCAATTAGCTCTCAAATGCTTTATCAGTTTGTCTGCTTTAGCAGTAACAAAGTAGTAGCAAGACAGATTTGTTCTTTGTGGGAATACTTACTGGACAAATTGCATCTGTCACAATTTGCCACTGGAAATAGATCTCAAATCCATCCTGTGGGATTGCTGACTAGCATAAACTTGTGTTGCATTATACTTTGCATGTTGACTTTGTGACCTGCCTGATATGCCACAGCCACTTGAGGTAAAGCAGTTCTATCTGTCTTCCGACTGGCAGTGCCCTTGTCTTGTCCTCTAACTTCATACAGTGTTGCTAAGATAAGAGCTTTATTTCTGGTCATAAGCTCTTCGGACTTGTGCAGGAAAAACACTTATTTTTAACTATGACTGGCTTTTCAATAAATTAGGTGGGCTTGTTCTTACACGTCTGTTCTAAGAGCAGGTCCTTAGATTATGGAGTTTCTGGAGCAACTCCTCACCTGGTATGATACCATCCTTTCACATACTTCTGGGGGATTACCTTGCTTCATGTCATCTTAGATCTTAGGCCAGCTATTGTTGAAGACTGTTAAATTTTCCCTTGTCAGAAGGGCTCAGAGCAAGGCATCTTCTTTTCAAAAACTAAATTTCTCCCTGGTATGCTGTCCTCCTTTGGGAGCGACAAAATGAACAAAGTAAACCTCAATATGAGAGCTGGCCATTAAATCCTTTCTCTTCCGAAAAGAATCCCTAGGAAGGTGTCATAGAAGGAAATAATACTTTATTACAATTAATTTTATGTATAATAAAAGGGTACAGTTCTGCATTTGCTCACAATATGGCAAGTGAGTAAGTGAGGAAGATTATGAATTATGGCAATGAACTTTTTTCTAATCTGTGAGCCATATGCTAGCGTGGGACGTGATTGTTCTGGGCAACCAGAGGCATGCACAGAGGGTAAAACATACTGTTCTTGCAGATGAGCAACTGGTACTGCCTTCGGTCTCTCTTTAAGTCTGGTATCCTTAAAAAAGAAAAGGTCCTCCAAGATACAAGGAGAGAAATAATGTTCTTACTGAAAATCCATGGATATTTTCATTTCTTCCGATGCATTTTAAAGCAATCTTGCATGCAAAGCTGATGGATGTTCTTCCATACATGAGAGTTGACAGCCAAATACATGCATGTTGCTGGGTGGCATGTGTTATAAGCTCTCTGAGGCCTCAATTGCCTCAGAATTACTAGAGCACATTTCCTTGGTGCTGGCAAATATGGTATGTGACATTTTTTGGAGTACTAAGCTGCAATTAGAGACGATTGCAGTTGGAGGAGTAAAGGATGCTTGAGGAGGTTCCTTGTGAGATTCACAGAATAGGTTGGGTTGGAAGGGACCTTTAAAGGTCATCTAGTACAACCCCCCTGCAATGAGCAGGGACATCTTCAACCAGATCATGTTGCTCAGAGCCCCACCCATCTTGACCTTGCGTATTTCCTGGGATGGGGCATCCAGCCCCTCTCTTGGCCACCTTTGCCAGTGTTTCACCACCCTCATAGTAAAAATTTTGTCCTTATATCTAGTCTAAATCTAATCACTTTTAGTTTAAAGCCATTACTCCTCGTCACAAAGGTCATGCTAAAAAATTTGTTCCCAACTTTCTTATAGGCCCTCTGTGTACTGAAAGGCTGCAGTTAGGTCTCCCAAAAGCCTTCTCTTCTCAAGGCTGAACAACCCCAAATCTCTTAGCCTTTCCTTACAGGAGAGGTTCTCCAGCCTTCTGATCATCTCACAATCGTTAATGAGAAAGAATCACATACTTTATTCTGCATAGAACAAAGAAATAAATAACAGTGATAGACTTTTCTAATTACTTCAGCACCCTCCCAGAGCATTCTCTCCTCAGATGATTTCAGCCATCTAAAGATGGAAGCTGCTAGCCTACAGTAGCACATTCATCACAAGGCATGTATTTCCAAAGGAATTAACAGATAGGAAAGTTACAAATCCAATTAAAAGTCTTTAATGCACATCTGCATTCACACAGAGGATTCATAGTAGCCACCTGGAACAGAGCCAAATGTAAACCTTCTAGGCAAATCCAGATTAGCATTCTGCTTTTCCTGTAGCGCAATAATGCTCAGATACTCCCTGATTTATCAAGGGTGTTGTTGTGGCCTGTGAGTAAAGTATTATCCTCAGAGTTTGTCTCTAGATCCTAACTTCCCAGTGGCTAGGATTTGGTTCAGTTGTAGGGCCAGGATTTGGTTCAAGTTTGTTTCCACTGCTGAATTCACATAATTTATTTTTCCTGTTACTGGATAGTTAATTGTAACTATCTGTCTTTCTGATTTGAGAATATATCCCTTAAGAGACTGATGATTTTTTAAAAATAACAATTTGCATTTTTTCTTTCTATTGTTTTTTTAGCTTATAGTTTTGGTTTGAATATGTGTCTGTAATTGGTTAGTATACTTAATTCAAGTAAGTTTACCTTGACAGATAAATGTCTTCATGTTTTTTCCATTTCACAATTTGGATGAACCTGTCTTTTAGAATCAGATTCGTGAAACTGTTTTTTTGTCTCTGAATGTTTTGCAATACTGGCTTGAAATTGTATTTTGTCAAACACTCTTGCCAATAGATTTATCTTCTAAATTAACAAAATTGGTCAAGAAAGAAAACACAGAAGGGACATGAGTTGAGTTATTGTTTGAAGAGGAATAAAGAGAGTTTATTTATGGCATTTTATTGTATTCCCCATTTCTAGAAATCAGACATATGATGATGACTAGATGCATAGGGGAACTACAGAAGTCAAGGGTAATACAGTAACCAGATTATTTGAAAATGACCATGTGTAATTATCCAAACAAATTATTGTTTCCCTCAACATTTTACTGCCAATATGAAACAAGTAATTAGTTCTAATTTTAAGAAACCATTTTTATTTTTCTTTATGATTCTTCAGTCTTCAGAAAAAATAATTTTAAAGAGTAGGAAGATTTCTGAAAATAATTTTTGGAACTTTTCAGATTAAACAAACCCAAAACAAAATGGCAAACAAAACACTTCCATATGATCAAAAGCAGATAATTACCTTCCAAACAAGTTTGGCATCTTAATCATTTAGCATTAGTGTTGTTTCTTGAAGCACTGTACACTGTTGAAAATACAACAAAAATTTTGACATTTACATTTCTAGAATTTTTTGTTCTATATTGTAGAAATAGTCAGGTTGACTGGAAAGATGTAGGCTGACAAATTTTATTGGAGTAAAAAAAAAAAGGAAAAACTTGTAGTGCAAATTACATTTTTCTGCATTTTTGCCACACTGAAATTTTAGGAAAAAAATAAATAATTCTTATGAGGATCTGACGCAAAAAGCTACAAGCATGTCTTCAAAAAAAGGACGTAAGGCAGTGAGATTCTGTGACAGAGTAGATACTTTAGTGTTTAGTGGCAGCATTACAAGGTGCTTCAGTGTTTAATACCAAAAATGTCTGATGTCCAAAGCTGATTTTACTGTTCAAGCCACTGCAAACAGCTTCTTAAAATGGAAATTCATCTAAGATGTAGTGATAAAGGACAGCAACCAGCAAATAATAATATAAAGAGAGAAGTATTTGGGAAGTATTTCCAGTGACAACTGGTCATTGAAATCAGCCTTGCTGTGAAAGACTGATTTTCTCCCTTTTTGCTGTTTTACCAGTTCTGTGTGTTGCAGTGCCAGTGTCAGGCATTCTTTCTCTCTACTTGCAGGGTCAGCCTTTACAACATCTGATAACCTGTCCCTCAGCTCCTGGGTTTCCTCTTCAACCAGTTTTCCAGGATTTCAGCATCCACAGTCTTTGAGTGCCCTGGGTACCAGCACTGCATCCATAGCTACACCCATTCCTCATCCGATCCAAGGATCTCTGCCTCCGTACAGTCGCCTGGGAATGCCTCTCACACCCTCTGCTATAGCCAGCTCCATGCAAGGTAGTGGTCCCACTTTCCCATCCTTCCACATGCCTAGGTACCACCATTATTTTCAGCAGGGTCCTTATGCAGCTATCCAAGGACTGCGCCACTCTTCCGCAGTGATGACACCGTTTGTATGAGTGACAAGAGAAACACAACATTTTAAATGTGCAAGTTTGGTATGAAAAATACAAGGGACCTTTCTGAAAGGCCTGTGGCAGGCGTGCTGAACTTGTAACAAACCAGCTAAGAAAATGCATTATGGATATAGATTCCTCTTTCGAGGGATCACAAGAAGCGAGCGTGCAGCTTGGAGCTGCTCACAGATCTATGTGTAACACAGCCAAAATGGATCCCAAAGTCCCCAGGATTTTTGGTCACGTGCAGCTTGTTCCAAAGGTGCATTATACCTAGCAGAAAAAGATTACATTTATGCAGCAGTGTACAAATTAATTGTCTATAGGTCTTTTTTCATATGCTAGATGGATTGTGAAAAAGGCAATACTCTCACTCATCTTCATCTCTTCTTGTGGCTGATGAGCATCTAAACAGAAAAATGTATTGCTGTAACTTTGAGCATGTTTTAGGCTATCTCAGCATACATTTGTGAAAACACAACAAAGTGGAGAAGACCACTGTTCTTTTTAAGACTGGCTTATATTCATGAAAACCAGTATTTCTTAGTTGCTATTGTAATCAAAAAGAGAAAATTATTGACAATTATTTCTTTCTTTGTTTCTTTCACAAAACACTTACCAGTTCAAGAAAAAAAAAAAAAAGAACTGTGTTACTGGACTGTAGTAGTAAAAATGTATTTTCTCCTTCAGTCTAAAAATAAGTTTGTCCTATATCCTAGGAGAGCAATTTAACTGTCTGTTAAGGTATAATGAAGGAAAATTTTGATTTAGAAAAATCTGCTATTTAAACTTAAAACCCCAAGATATCAAATTTTAAAACAGTGCTTGTTTGCTGCTGTGCTTGCCACTGAAGACCTGTTTCTAGCTGCACATGTGTACCAGTTAACCAAATTCCAGGCTAGATCAGTCTGTAGACTCTCCGGATCAAACTATATCTAGTGGACTAGTATGAGTGGAGTATCTTTCTACTTCTACTAATTTTCTTGGGTTTGGTCATTGCTATAGAAGCTCTTTGGCCAGGAACATGAGGGTTTTACTGCCAGTTTTAACATGTCCCACTATAATGGTGGAGTTTCGTTAGGAAAATATCAGTGCAGAACTTCACATGAAACTCTTTTAAAATTCATATCTAACATTTTTCAGTTAGTAATTCGGGTTCTCATTCAAAGTACTGTCCACGTTTTCTAGTTTGTTTTGTCTGATGCAACAGAGGAACTGTAGAGGTATAAGAAAATAGTGACCTGTCTGCAGAGAGCTAACATGAATCCTTTGCACGGCTGAAAAGAGTACCAGCGTGATGTTGGTTTTCTGTGTGGCAGGAGCTGGGATTTCACTGTAAATAATAAGTCAACACAGAGTTTCTGTGAAGAGTTGCATCCAAGTTAGAGATGATAACACATTACTGACAAAAAAGAACTAGCAATCCAATCTCATATATTACAAATCTGTGTAGAGCTGGAACACAAAATAGAAAACAGACTTGTCCACTTTGGACCAATCTGTGTTGGTATCATATAGAAAAAAGCAGAGTACAGTACACTGAGCCACCTACCTCCCATCTCTGTGAAGTGCAAGACATGTTACGTGCCTTTATTTGTCCCATTGCCTTGTTTTACATGCCCCATCACACAAAGCAATAACAACCTTACAGGCTTTTCCCAGCTTCTACTGTAGGACAGTACTTGCATCCCACAGATAAGGGCCATCTTTATATATCTTCTAGTAGATGAATTCAAAATCTTCTCAAATTGGCCACTTCAATCACCTTTTCAATCAAGTTATCTGCTGTATTATCCTAATTCCCCTTTAATCACTGTTGGACCTGCTGATAAAAAATAACCTGGGGCAATTTGCAACTCCTGTGCTTTGTATGTGAGTGAAAATGAAAATTTATTTACAATTTCTGGGTTCAGAGCTGCTACAAGGAGTTTGATAAATGAATATAATAGGCCAAGCTCTGCAATATTTAAATGGCTTAAAATCAGACACTGAAATTGTCTTGAGGTATCCAAATATTAGATTTTGAAAAAGTGGATGTTGCAAGGTTGTATCTACTTATGACCAATTTTGATATAAACCCCCTATTTTTCAGGAAATTAGATGATACTGGCCCCACAACAACGTAACTCTCCGAGTACATATGATTCTGCAGACATGAGAATTACAGGGGAAATTTGGAAGAAAGTTTTGTTCCCTCACTTCAGTTGCTTGACTTCTGTTAGAGTTGTATGAAGACCCCAGGATGCCATGCACTAAGGCCTGTGGGGAAATTAGGTTTCTTTTATCTGGTTCCTTCTGCAGTTTCATTAACTTATCTAGAGTTGCAGAGGATATGGTTAGGTTCAGAACTCAAGCCAGTAGTTTTACTACTGATACTTCCATCAAGAAAGGGTCAAGTGAGTAGGTAGCCTTTATATGACTCCAGAAACAAGTTTAAACAGGTTGACTGATTTAGGCATGGTTAAGATGTGACATAAAGGCTGCTCGTATACTGACCTATGCTTCTTTCGTGAAGCAAATTTGGAGACATAAACTGTACAGTCTCTTCAGCCCTGTCCCAGTCCCTGCTCTGAAAACACCAATACTTGGCATGCACAAATGTCCCTGATACTGTTTCAGAGAAAATTCTCCAGGCTATTTCTGGAGAATGAAACTAGATTTTGACAACTTCATTCACAAAATTATTAAATGAAAGACAAGTGCTTTTCACTAGCAATAAAGTGTGACTCATATCTGAAAAAATATGGCAGTAGGCTCTCTCTATATAAAACATGATAAAGCCAATTCCTCATCCAAATCTCAGTGATGAATTTCATATTATAGATGATGCAGAACTATCTGTCAAAATCCACAACTTGATTTTTCCAGTCAGATCAAGTCTCTCTCAGTGTGCTCCTCCCTCCTCATGCTGCTCTCTGGCATATGCTGCTCTCCAATGGTTTAATTCCTTTGCATCAGAAACCTACTGGGCTCCCCACTAAAGCAGAATCACAAGGAGATCCCAAGCAAGTAAACGAAGGTAGCTTGTGACAGCCTTCCCCAGGAATGAGATCAATAGGTATGTCCAGTCCTCACTTCCTCTTCTTTGACTTCACAATCCTACCTACAAAACCTGTTGCATAGATTTGAGGTTTAAGGGATTAGGTTCACAGAGACCACAGGACATCCAATGAAGAGGTTTTGCCGCCTAGCAATGTTTCTGCTCCCCATCCCTCTCACCCTTCTGTAGGCAAGGGACAGCATGGGAGTGATTCCAGGAATAAGATTCCTGCCCAACTGAAGTCAAATGGAAATTTATTGACTGTAAGGGGGGCAGGCTTTCATTCCATATTGTCATATAAAAATAAAGTCTAACAGTAAGAACAATGACTTTAGTGACAGCAACAATATAGGAACTTTTCAGAAAAGACTAAACCCCAAGAGCAAATCAGCTTTAGCACTGAACTCACAATTGGAAGAAAATGAATGTAAAGTCACAGTTAATTGGTTAAAGAGTGAAATCACTCTTTAAAATTAAAAAAAAAATTAATTATCTCTACCGCTTTGACAATAACACAGTAATTTATTTGAGGAGTTGCTGTACAGCTGTCAAAATTATATCACTTTCAGGACAGAACATCTGTTCTTGGTAGATGGGCTAGGAACACCAAATATAACCTAGAGTTTATTTTCCAAATACAACTCACATTTTATATCCCATGAGAAGTGCTCTTCACCTTTATGAGCTTTCTTGGCTCAGCAAAATGGAGCTGGTTTATATTGTTGGGGGTTTTTTAGGTTTGTTTGTCTATTTTTTAAGAAGGGTGGAGAGAACATGCCTGAATATGGTTTTAAAAGAGAATGATAAGATTATCCTCAGAAGTTTTGCAAGTATTTTTCTGGGTTTTTTTGAATTACCATATTACCCGTAGATAGTCAACACCCTCCAGTCTTTAATCCAACAAAAGCATCCTATGCACTAACAAAACTGACTTGGATGTATTTATCTGAATTTTTTCTCTTCTACTTTTGGAGCCTCGAGGATCTAAACATAAAAAAAATATTTTTAATCTGGCTCTTTGGTTTGCAGCATTGCTTTATATGGCCTGAGGCACTGTCAAAGACAGAAAATCAGTGCCACTGGGTTTCAGTCATGCTCTTCTAGGTATAAACTGAAAAACACACATATACCAAGTAGATAAAGGTAGAGTTTCTAATGGGAATACTTATTCATGAGTTCAAAGATGGTAAGTTGTATGATAGCTAACATACTTGGTAATACAATCTTCAAAACGCAATTGCAAATTTTCTCCTAGAAGGCTTTATTAATGAAGGCTGTGACACTGCATGAACGTGTACTCATAGGGAAATGTTGTCATTTCCAACATCCAGCAAACACTAACCAGCACTTGAAAATGAACCTTTTTTATAAAAAGCATTTGGACAGGCAACTTGATTATGCAATACGTCCTTTTTATGTGTGTGTACTATACAGAAACAGAAATATCAACGAAAATGATTGCAAAAACTTGGGGAGATATCCAAAACTGTAGGTTAATAGAAATTTAAATTATGGTAATTTACTCCTCGATAAGGGGTGAAAGCAACTGTGAGATCAGTGTAACACCTACAGTCTCTTATCTTGAGGGAGTTGTGGCCGCAGTGCTTATACTCATCATTTGCAGGGGGATGACATTCACTCACTGCAAGATTAATTTTTATTTTAGTGATATTTTATTCTCGCTATTCCTTACAGAGCATTTTCTGCTTCAGGAGATGTGGTTTCTTTACCAACCACATATTTGCTGGCCAGAGGATTTATGTATTATTCTGTAATCAACTGTCCTTGCATATAGTCTCTAGATTATCAAATGACAACTTCTTTTTCTTTATTTTATCTTTTTAAAAGAAAACTAAGTGGTGATTTAAGTAAACTCTGAAGTAACTTTTTATGATAGTTTAAGGACAAAAAATACAGTTTGCTGTATTTTACCTTTAGCACATTTAACAATTTTTTTTTTTTTTTTTTTTTTTTTTAATTGTACCTTCAGAAACATGAGGAAAGATTTGGTTTAAAAATAAGAAAGGTAAAAAACTGGATGTAACCTCTTTAACAGAATGTACCACAGTTCTTCTGTTTGCTGTGTTGACTTTGTTGTTTATAATGCATTGCGTGAGCACATTCACCATGTACTGAAGTGTGTGTTTGTGTGTATGGGGTGGGGGTAGGGGGAAATCTTTTTATGGAAAAAGAAGTTGTGAACATGAAATATGAAGCAACATCTAATGAAAACTTTCTTTTTAAGTGCAATATATTTATTTCTGCTAGAAATATAATATCAACATTATGTAATATTTGAAGCATTAAATGTTATTTGTAAACAGCTTAAAATTATATATATATCACAAAAACTGTACAGAAGTGCAAATGTGTGGATATTCAATTTCTTTCATTAAAATATTGGGTGTTTTGATATATCATTCTTATTTAGACAAATCTTTTTGCTTCTGTTGTTTTTCCTCTAACCAAGTCACTCAGTGCGGTGGAACCAGCAATAGATTTTTCTGAGAGTACACAAAATTTGTTAGGGCTGCTCATCTGCAAAAGGTGTTCTTTGGGTCCATATGGAACAACAGTTTTACTGTAGTTAAATACAATTGTAGTTTGCATATAGTTACACAAATTATTTTTTCAAAATGCTTTGCAAATATATTCATAAAAATAACTGGATTTGCCAGCAGAACCCAAATAAGTGGCTGAAACACGGGGTTTTCAAGGTTCCCAAGATAAACTCAGTCTAAGAAGAAAGTGGAATTAGGTCTGTTAAGTTAGGAGAATTGAAGATTGTGGGAGGCTACAATAAAGTTTTCAAATGTACGAAGAATGTAAAGAAGGGGGGAATAAATTCCTCCTGCTGCAGGCTTTCATTAACAGGATTTTATTTCAATTATACTAACACATATTAAAGCAAGGGAGAGTTACGTGAGACATCTAAGGTATTTAAAGAGAAAGGATAGTGAAACACAGCACTAGATAACCTAGAAAAGATAAGGAGCAATACCTATCACTGGAAGTCTTCTAGAACAGGTTGAACATGCATTAGTCAAAAATGATGTGATGAAAGGTAATCTTGCCTTGGGACAACCAGATGATCTCTTGACATGCTTCCAAGCTATCTATGAGAGCTACGCCTTAAAGAAGCTTCTGACAAAATTCTCATGTTTTTCCAAAAGCTTTTGTTACACACCTGTAGTTCAGCTTGTCCTCAAATTGAGATCAGCTGCTGAGCCTTTTGCAAGGACATCACAAGAGTCTCTGGTTTGCAAAAATCTTAATGTGATAGAAGAGCTGCAAGGTCCTAAGGAACAGCAGTAGCAGTAGCATTGCCTTGGTTTAGTTTTGTCTGTGAACGTAAGCAAGTAGAGAACAGCCTCAGGTAATTCAAATCTGCTTTTAACTATGCTGAGTTGAAACCATGCATTAATGTACTTGTTACCATTTGGAATAAATGAAAATTAGGATAGATTGCTGAGCTGGTAACTCTATATGGTGCCTTTTGTCTCTGTATTATATTTTCATGGCATCTTGGTAGCAAAACACATGTATCCTCTCATAGATATTCAGTGCTGTGAAAGTCTTTTGCTTAACCTCAGGCTAAGGGGGCTTTCTTGATTACATGTAAGACTAAGCGCGTGCACTGGCACTTTCCTGAATCAGAACCATTGGCTGTGCGCTGGTGCAAGATATACTTATGAAATCAGTGGGCTTGCTTGCTTAAATCAGGGCTTAAGTGTTGCAGTGGCTCTGCAACTGTAAAACTCCTTGTGCTTTGCAGAATTAAGACCTTAGGAAACAAGTTCTCTGAGCAACAAACACCTGTGTAATTGGAGCCTTTATTTGCTATTGTCCAAAGAGAAAACAGGGATTAAATAAAAATGAAGATTCTGAACTGCCTCCCAGCAGGGTTACTCTGAAAAGACTGATGAGTAGTCACGATGACTGTAGGCTGCCTTGTGTTTCACATTTAGAAAACAGATTTATATCCAAATTATCTATCTTGGAGATAAGCAGGGCAGAAAACAAATTATTTGGAAAATGCTATTTTCTAAACTTCCTGTGCAAGAGCATGATGAATGCACTGATTTAATGGCATGATAGAAATACAGAGCAATAGACAATATTTTGAATCAAGATAATTTCAAATACACATAAAATAGATTATACACCAACAATTCAACATATAAACAAAGAATAATCAGTAATGATAGTTCTAAAAATTAAACTGTCAGTGGTCTAATGTCCAAGATCTTTATTAAAGTTAATCATTGATATCAGGATTGGTCAGTAAGGCTTTAGGGACCTTTGTGGGAACTACAAAAGCTGGCCCTTTTTCTCCACAGTAATAACCAGAGGGCCCAGGAGAAACCTATGGGGATGTCTACTAGGAAAGTTGGACAGAGATGTTTCTTTGAAGAGAAAGATAATAATTTCTCCAAATGCAAACAGTATTAGATAAATCTCTGTTAATATAAGATAAAGCTCTGTTAATATAAAATATAGTTTGAAAGGCAGACACAGAAAAATCTGGTATTTTAAATACTTTTTAGGATGGAAAATAGGTTTCATACACGGACTGTATTGACTAACTAATTTGTTGAATTAAAATCAAGCAACCATGCTCTAGAATTTTGGTCTATTTGTTGACTTTGAATTGCTTTATTCTCATTGTGAAGCCTGCCAAGAATATATGCAGTAATTTTGAGTGGCATCAGGTTTCTGTGTTCTAGAGAATGTCCTGGGCTTGAGCCGTGTTTTCACAAACTTCATGAGTACCTGCTTCAAAGGTCTATGCTCGCCTCTGTTAGAAGAAGGCTGGTTAGCAAAGACGGTGATGAGCTGAATGATTGTCCTCAAGATAAGCAAGCGGCACTCAGCTAGCTCTTTGTTTGCTTAAATTGCTAACGACTGTAGGGGAATAGCTCAAATAGCAAGATGAATTAAAAAAGGGAAAAGGCTTGAAACTGAACCTGTAATGGATGATATTTAGAGCAAACAACCCCCCAAAAGGTAGAGGTGATACAGTTCCTTAAACAGTTGCAACTTTTCTGTGCTTAGATGCTTAACTTTGGTCAGTTGTTCTGAGAGGTTAATACAAGGAACAAAGTATGTGGCAAAAAATCTGTGTCTCTCACCTGTGTCAGAAGTCTGTTATCTGCTCTTTCAGAGGCACTGCATTCATATGTCTTCGTCACTTCAAACTAGGAATATTTTTGAGCTTTTTTACCTGGGTCTCTGTCCTAAGCCATCTTAAAATGAAGTAAAAGCAATAATATGGATTTGGAGAAGTTAGAAGTTCATGATATCTTTGTTTTTAGTCTGCACTGTCTTCCAATCAGCTTCCAGGGACAATGCATAGCATAATTTTAGCTATAAAATAATAAGCAATTCAGGTGTCTGATGCCATCAGAAACCACTCTCTCTGAGTTCTCACAGAGGTAGAGGAAGCTGTGATTCCTAAACTGTAGTCTATGCTTAATAGGGGCTGCTGAAATTGAACTGCTTTCAATTAGGGGTCTTTCTGTTGAAAATCCCATATGATTTTAGGAGACAACAAGTCTATGGTCTTCACTGGTGTTCTCTGGCGTAAAAGTATGGGGGAAGTGTGGGGGAGAGCAGCTTTTTTCTCTTTATCTTACTCCTTGTCTTAAAGCCATGGTTGATACATAGTCACAAATCAATTATTATTTCTTCCTGTGCTCTCTCATGGATCAATCCCAAGAGGAATTAATTTTTATCTTGATGCAAATCGTTGGTCATAAAATTTGCATTGATAATATCTGAACATGTACCGAGGGCTTTGGAATGGCAGGCTTCAATTACCTTCCCGCTGAATGTCATAGCTTTTAGACTTGAGACACCAGTCATACTACTCATCTTCAATGATATTACAAATAAGTTAGTAGTACTCAGGGGATTTATCAGCCTGACTTTATTTAATCACTCCATTTTCAGTTAACACAGTCACCCCAAACAGTGCATTTCCAGAGGATGATTAGATTGTTTCAGACAGTTAAAGACTTTGGCCTTCTTTGCTCCCTCCCTCGTTTTACAATGCACAAGGAACCTTGTGCATTTTTGTAGGAACATAAAAAAGTCTAACACTTCTGCCCCCGTAATTTCCTTTACAGGACTTTAAACACTTTCCAGTTGTTCTTAAACGAATTAGTATGTATTGTATAGCCTATCCAGCACTTAAGACAACTTGGCATGGTTTCCAGTAGTTCCGGATGGACAACTACTTGTGTTTTCAGTCACAGAAAATGTTTTCCTTCCTACATACCTGATGAGGGAAAAGACTAACAAGGAATATTATAGGCTGAGATTTCAAAGCTCTTATGGAAGTAGATGCACAGCTCCCACAAATTTTAGCAAGAACCATGCTTCTAAGTCCTGTTTGGAAAGGCTGCGCTATAGTGTTTGCTATTTTAAAAGGTTTATGGTTTTTTCAGAGGCCAGCCTAAACGTTTTAACATTCCTTCCTGAATTACTTTAAAGCTTCTTTTGCTCCATGCCATAATATTATGCCTTTATTCTCCTGTTCTTTCAACTTTGGCCAAACTGTTAGAGAACACATGGATACTTCCTTTTTATTTGCTACCTAAATAATAAGAGCACTCATGTAAGTTGCAGAGATTAATTTATTTTGTTTGTTTGTTTTTTGTTTGTTTCTGGGGTTTTGGACATGTTGGTTTTTGTGGATCCTCTTCTTAGGAGCTTAGTTGTTTTGTGTTTTGCAGAAGAATAGCCTGTATACTTGTCTCAAAACCAAAACTGCCATCATGACAATATAGACAAAACTGAATTTTGCTGTCCAGAATTTGAGGGATGGGCTCGAGCTGTCTTGACAAAAGAGAAGCTGGGAGAAGTCAGAATGTAAAAAGATATAGAGAAGCATTGCATCGGCATGCTCTTACCACAGCCAGGAAGTGGTGCCTCCCACCCTGCTCCTGAGCAGCTGCTGCCACTCTGCATGTAAAGTTTCCCCAACAGCAAAAGCAAAATGTTTTCCTCTTCAGCGTTTTGGTATAGGCAGCAAAGCAGGCAGCAGGTTTGGGATTGGTTTGTCCCCACCTTGTCCAGGAACATAGAGACACACAGACTACTTGATGTTGAGAAAATGCCTTGTCAGCTTGTGCCTAGAGCCACTCAAGGCTGTAGATTCCTGGAGTGATCTAAGAGCCTAGAACCTAAGGTCTGCAATGTACAGGTCTCTCTCTCACACACAAAAACTTATGGCTTAAAATATTTTTAATGCCTGTATTATTCTGGAAATGTGAATCCGCAGTGCAGCTGTGATGAGATGGACACTTTCACCAGAATGAACACGCTGGAAAATCTAGAAAGACTTAAATAGCAACTGTCCGGATGTTACAGTAGAAATAAATTGGAAGCTGATCATAAGATCTAAGTGGGTATTTAGAGTTAGTGTAAATAGAAATACCAAATTAAGCAAATAACATGTAATTTTGAGATGAATTGCTCTATGTGCCAAGCATAAAACTTTGTACTGGCTATGCCCTGCATGATAACACGAGAATAGGGCAGACATTTTGAAACCTAAAATCACACGAGAAATTGCAAACCACAAAAAAGAATACTAAAAGTCACACGTGCAATATGATCATAAACAGAACTGCAGCATGGTTAAAGACAACTCTAGCTTAGAAAGAAGGTTTCCACTGACATATAACCTGAAGGCAAACCAGATCATACATCCAAATTTCAGCTATACTACATCCTGACTGAAGAAAATTTTAAAAAACACCTGTGTAAGCATGCCTAAATACAGGAAATATGAATGCTTATTCTAATTTTTGTGTTAGAATACACTGCTATTTCCCTGTGTCCTGCTTTGGTTCTGGAGTATGTACATATAAAATAAGTTGCATGGCTGTGGCTAAACCAGTTATCCAAACACATAAAGACAACAAATGGGACGACAATAATGGATTTCTGCTTTATCTGGGATTCATGACAAGTGCTGAACACGCATCCAGATGGGGAAATTATTTAGAGAAGACAAAAAAGACCCCAGAAAAGGAAACATGGAACTGTGTATCATCTTCATTTAACTAATGAAAGCCATAAGAATTAATAAGTGCACCAATCTGTTGGAATAAAATTGAGAAAAGAAACAGAGGTCTGCAAAATTTCCCCCACCATTGAATATGACATAACTAATTTTAAAATGAACAATGACTTCATTTTTGTTTTGCTCCACACTTCACTGATGTTGAATTAACCAATGCCTTAAAATAGTTTTCTCCATGTGAAGTCACTTTTAAAATTAGTGTTTGAATGAAGTATTTTAAGCTAGTGAGGAAATCACAAGTTTAAAAAGAAAAAAGCAAGCCTTTACAAAAATGTTATGTGATGGTCTGCACTTTTGCTAGTAAAGAAAGCACTGATTCTTAAACATGACAAGGTTTGGGCATAAACCTGATTCTACAGGTACTGTGTATCTCTGTGATGGAAAGGACTGTAGCAGGGAACTTGTTCATGAATACAAGTGTGGTTTCAGCTGTTTTTACTGGATTTCCTTATTTACATATACGAGACATTATAAACTAGTTGTTCCACCCAGACCCACACAGATCAGATATCCAGGTGTAGAGCTATAAAGTACAAGACTAATTTTAAATTTGAATATGGGACGGCTGCCTTCCTCATAATCTAATTTTAAGACTAAATCATTTCAGTTCAGCATTAGGGAAACCTTTTTCCCTCCAAGCAACCCTCTGATTTTTCTTTCGCAATTTTATTGTAAATTTTGTGCTGTTTTGCTGTTTTTATTAAAAGATGGCCATGAGAAACAAAATTTCATGAGAACCTCAGCTTCCATTAAAAAGAAAAAAGGTGGCAGGGAAATAGGTGGAGTAAATCTGCTTCAAAATTCAGGATAATAATACTTAAAACACTTTATAATTCTTGTCTGGACACTGTTTTTTTCTTTTTTTTTTTTTTTTAATATTTGGGACTGGAAACAGAATAACTTTTGCTGTTGTTGCTATGTCAGCAAATAAATTTTTTTCTAATATAATTTATTCCAGTAACATAACCAAAATAAACAATGACGGCAAAGTGACTTTTCACTGTCATTCTTTACACAGCCCTAATTAGGACTCTAAAAAATTGGGCTTGTGCATGTTTTTTGGTTGGCTGATGAACTGGAAAAATAGGGGAAAATGAATTCAGAATTAAATGAAAATGCAAAACTCAAATTTGGAGGAGTATAAAGGGCTGATTTAAAAGAACAAGAAGATCCATGTATTTTGGGTAAATGCATACATTGTATTCACTGACAATATTGACTGTGTCCTCAGGTTAGTTATCACTCTTTGTTAACTCACTTATTTACATCAGTTTCAAATGAAGTATTAAAATACTTTATCACCTATCAAATAACTTTTTTTAACTTCTGATATACTTCCCTCTTTCCATTTCCAGCTGAAAATCATTTGGTCTGAATTAGAAACTCATTTCCGTTTCCAGGAACCAGATTTTTTGTTTGACAAATTCACTTATCACTGAACTTCTTGGCCATGTGGGGTCTTAAGACACTACCTCATTTGAATATCTAATCTTTACTTTATTATACATTAGCACTCCATCACACATTTAACTGTTAGATGCAAAAAAAAAAAAAAAATCCAGTGAAAAACTCCACTTTACATAAAATTATGGTCCTGACTACTGTAAAGGCTGAGACAATATGGAGCTTCATACCTTCTTCTGTGGCTTGGGGTACTGTGACAGATTTAGACCATCTTGCATGTGCGAGAGCAGTACTTTGAGGGCCACAGCTTCTCCCCCGCTACCCCAGGTACCACATGATCTTGAATTGTGGAGTGCCGACTCTGCTGAAGGATGGAGGTGCTGCAACCCTGCCTTTTCCAACCAGCCTCCTTTTACAGGTAGAGATGGGGCTCCTTTTTGTGTGCTCTGTGCCACAATCCTGCTTCTTTGCTGTGCCCCAGTGGTTGGAAGCTTTACAGCTGCTGCCCACACTGACATCCTTATGTACACGTGTACAACTCCGGGCCCAGACGTCCCCTTACAGCATAACCTTGCCATGAAACTTCAAAGCTCAGGGAAATGCTTCCAGCTCAGGTGCCACCACCATCGGGGAACTTCTCGTGGAGTAACTCACCGCAAAGGCCACGGCAGGGCAGGATGGAGTGTGCTGCGCTAAATGGAGGGCAGTCACCTTCGCAATTTCTTATTAGGCATCAGCGAGTCCCTCACCTGTGGCCCAGCGCTCAGCCTTACCCTAAAGCTACGCAGACACAGGACCAGTTCCCATCTTTGTCTAACTAAAAACTAACGGCCTTTGGGATACCTTCCGACCCGTCCCGCCCGTGGGTGGATACAGCCATGAGACGAACGCCCCCCGGCAGGGAGGAATTGCCGCTGTCCGAGCCGGGGGCCGCGGCAGAGCCTTTCCCGGGCGCTCTGCGCCCCCTGCTGGCGGCGGCGGCCGGGCCGCCCGGGCCCTCCCGGCCCTGCCCGCCGGCCGCGGCCCCGGCAGAGCGCGGGCAGGGGGCTCGGGACCCGCCTCCTCGGGGAGCCGAACGGAGCCGGGAGAGTGAGCCAGGAAAGGGAAGAAGTCCGAAGGAGGAAACAGAAGGAGTTGTGTATCCAATATTTTCCATGCGCCCCAGATGCCACCTCTGGTATTCCTTAAACTCCCCTGGTTCCCGCTGGCCTCCCTCCTGTGACCTCAAGTCCCTGTAACACAGTGGTAACTCAGTTCTTGCTACAGGGACCTACTCTGCCACTGCTGCACAGTTTCGCTGTACTGCTTCAGATGTTTTTCAGGCAGTAATATCCTTTCCCTCCCCTCTCCCTTTATACACAATACCTAACCTACAGTCTGCCTCCAGTATATTTTCCCTGATTTTCTACCAGGTCCTCAGGTGCAAAATCCACATGGTGATTGAAAGGGTGCTGGCCTGCATCAGCTATCTATTTGTGTTCCTTAAGTTGATTAGGATTTTCTCTGGTTTGTTTTTATCTCAGTAGTTTTGTTTGGTTGTTGTCTACTTACTGGTTGGATGGCATCCAGAAAGTCATAAACTGTAATGTCTTTTTGGATTACGGATGGTAAAACATATATTTTTTTTACTCTATTATGTTCAGCAAATATTAGTGTTGTCTGCAATAAATGAACCTGAACAAGAGAAAAGAGTTAGCTTGTATCTACTACTTCTAATTTCTTCCAGGTAGACAAAACAAGTCTATCAGTCTGTGCCTTAACAAAGAAGTAATCTTCAAATACTTTTGGAACATGTACTCAACACCATACCAGGCAGAAAATACACAGCCTGATTTTCATTGACACAAAAGGCAATTTATAAAGCTCAGGAAGCCTTGCAAGGATTAAAGCAGATGTCTGCACCCACTTAGAGCTTTCTTTCCGCACCAGTGTTGTGTAACTGAATAGTTGTTCAGGACTTGCTGCTGCTGAACTGGGTAAGTGTGCCACACCTAACACCTTACTCAGGGCAAAACTATGTAGATCGAATGTTTGCATAAAGATGCATGTATTTGCTTTGGTGGCAACCATTTTCATGTTTGCAGCCCTTCACTTTGAGTCTCAGAAAGCATGCTGACGGCGGGCTATAAAGAGACCCTGTGATTTATTCTCTTGTGGTGGTCTCAACATTTTGTCCTCTTTTCCTTCCACAAATTGCATTGATCTAAACTGTTATTGATATAGAAGCCATCCAAATACAAAAACACACCCTACTATTTTAAAGTGTGATGTTGAATGAAGTTGAAATTGGCTAAACCGTAAAGAATCATTTGGTATAATTAGACAAAGATATATAATATATACAGAGACATTTCTTTAGGTAACTGAGTAAAAATCATGAGTTTAAGGACTTATTTTCCTCTTTAATCTTCATGATTTTTGATTTTATATTCAAGTGGACACAATGAAAGAAAGGGATTCACTCCCTGAAATGGATGAATCAGTCTCTGAGAAAGGATCAGGTTGTCTCAGCTGAACTCCCTAGTGAAATGGGAATAAATATGTTTTTAATGGAAATGCTGAAGTCCAGAGCACGTGTCTGCCAGAGCCCTACCAACTCCGGGGAGTAAAGATATATGACCGGTCTTGAGTTTGAATTCCTTCTTCTTCCAAGCCATATTTGGGGAGCTTTTTAGAAATAGGAGGGCTAAACCACGGAAAAGAAGATTCCATTAGTGTTAAAATTACAGAGACTGTACCACAAGGATAGGGCAACTCTGGAGAGTAAAGCAGAGATAGGACAGAAACCTGACAGTATTTACTGAGGTAAAGTTTACAACAAGAGAAATGTGATAAAAACTTGAAGGTGTAGTTGCAATCTTTCTTCTTGTAAGGCGTCTGTAGGTGTGAATTTCTTTGCCTGCTTTAACTTTCCTTTCCTTCATGCTCAAGGGGTGCAGTTCTTCTACATTCTTCTATGAAGTTTAACACAGGCAAGTGCCAGATTCTGCACCTGGGATAGGGCAAACCTGGTTGTGTGTATAGATTAAGGAACAAGAGGCTGGAGAGCAGTGCTGCAGAAAGGAACCTGGGAGTCCTGGCTGATGGCAAGTTGAATATGATTCTATTTCAGGTAGTAGTGATAATGAGGAGGGAGGACCATAAACATGTCCACCATAAGACCTGTGGGACTTACCTGTGGAAATCCTGAGGAGGAAGAGACCTCAAGTCAGTTTAAAAGAAGACAGCAGCAAAAATCTATCAAGCAAGAGACAGCGAGACCCATTCTTGAACATGGGCAATAGAGTAAATATGACTCTTTGAGAAAGTAATGTTTATTGTATCCTGGGGTAGAGAAGGTACATAGAAGGATGTCTTCTCAACCTCTTGGATTACATGCAAAATTTAACTATGACTGACTGAGCTTTTACACATCCCTGGGAGTGTGAGGCCTCTGAACTACTATAAGCAGCAGGTCAGGAGATCCAGGTTCTGGGGCCAAAATTCACTCCAGCACTTAGGTATTTCCTTTCCACCCATATCACTACTTTAAAAACGTAAGGAACACTGAAAATAGCAGAATCTCTGTTGGAGTTAGGCCTCTGTTGCACTTGCACATTTAAGACTATTCTACAATATGACTTTTCCTCCCCCTTTTCTTCTTTGTCCTCTGACTTTTCATTTTCTTCTCCATTTATTGCCTGTCCCTCTTCATTCTCATTCCACATACACAGACCCTGTTCTTAATGCTATTAATCAGTTATTGTCACAATTCCCTTCCTTCCTTGTTTATTACTCATTTTAGATCATCCATTGTACTTACAAAGTAGATCTGTGGTAGACCCATTAGTGAAACCTGTGTGCCTCTTTAAGAGCCGAGCTAGTTTTTAACTACACACTCAGTGTTTCCTCCTTCTTATTTTGCTCTCCCACATCAAAAGAAAACCCCAAGTAAATAATACAGGTATGCCCTTGCTCTTTTGTTTTCAGAGTTCTTTCTCTTTTCTTGTTTGGTTTCTCTTTGATTTTTCAGGTGTTGTCAAAATCTGAAGGTGTTGCTGATGTATTTCATCTCCAAGTTACATACAACGTTCATGATAAACAACCAGAGAATGGCATATCAGGGTAATAATTGCATTTTCCTTGGTGTATGAGGAGCTGGGTGGTCTCCAGCTCAAAGCTGGGTCAGGGCATACTTGGGATGAAATTTTTTCATAAATACTCATTGAGGGATTAGCTGGTATATAATAATAAAAAGTAGGGCAGGAAGGGATCGTCAAAGATCATCTCCTTGGCTCAAACCAAGATCAGTTTATAATTAAACCACCTCTGAAAGATGTTTATCTTATTTCCTTTTAAGAAGCCCCAACAACGGAGATTCCACAGGTCCTTTAAAGTTTCTGATGCTTAACTATTCTTTCCTTAGAAATTGGTCCTAATGTCTAACCTGACCCAGACTGAAATTTTAGCCCTTCACTACTTATCCAGTGCTTCTCTCTCTTCTTGTAGCAACCTTTTGCCTATTTGAAAACTGATATTGCATTCCCTCTGATTACTCTTCTCCAGGAAATTTTTCACAATCTCCTGTAGACTTCAAGGGGGTTTTCTGCTGTATTTATGTGCTTCATGGAGGTGGAAATCTGCTTTGCAACTACCATTGCTGATGTAAAATAAGAATGACAGTAAGGGGTAAAGGAGATTAGGAAAACTCCTCATCCTTCAGTGGATCCATATCTTTCCCAAAGTGCAGTGTTCATTACTAGACACGTTCTTTTAACTGAGATCTCACCAGTACTAACTGGAGTTAATAGATGAGTTCATGAGTGAGATATGAAACTCTTTTTCACATACTCCAATGTAACATTTTGTTTTCCTAGAACTACAACATTGTTGACTGATTTCATTCTAATGTAAGAGATTTTTTATCAGTTTACTGTAAAGTAAGACTATCATAATTTATTTTGCATTCTTTCCTCTGCGGTTTTTCTAATAATGCTGGCAATAAGGCTTATAATGACAGCTGAAACGTGGAGGTTCTGTTTTGCTGCTTGCAAAACACAATTCTGCATATGCATATGGTATGCTAACAGGAAATTACTTTAAACATGGTACAGGTAGCTTGCGAGTTGTTAGTAGGTAATGAATCACTCTCTGTTTGAAAGGCAGACAGAATTTTTCCAAGTAACACATCAACAGATGGGAAAGATTTCTCTAAAGAAAAAACACTTTTTAAAACTCTATCACCTTTTTCTGATTCTGCATTCTGCTCTTTGACACTCTCTTATGCTTCCATTAAGTGGCAATTTTAAAAGCATCCTTCCTATGAAGTATTTCTTCAGCAAAACCCGGGTTTACTAGTGGGCTACAGTTTCCTTGCAGTGCAGCCCTTGGGGTCATTCTGGAATGTCAGCTCTGCTCAGTATCAGTGAAATTCTCTGTAACTCTGTGATGTGACAGTTGCATGGGAGAAATGGCTAAAGACAAGTATGTCTTTTGGAATATGTCTTCCATGCCCAGCAGTGCAGTTTGATTTTTAGTATTTTATAGATGCTTTTTATATATATATATACACGCATGGAAACACATACACTTGTATATGCACACTTGAAAGCGCATTGTTTAGTGAATTCTCATTTTGCTATCAGGCTAACATGAGAAAATGAATGCTGTCCTATATTCAGGCTTCAGTCCACAATCAGTATGTACATTGATATATATCACCAATGTAATCTCTCCAGAAGGTAAATCCTCTGAACTCCTACGTGTCATGCTATGAGGAATCATGCTACGAAACACCCTACTGGGAAACAAGTTGTAGCACCTCGAGGAGCTGGAGTGGTTGCACCTGCCTTGTGAAACAGTAAGTCAACTGCTGCTCTCTGAGTGTAATGAGTTGTTCTGACAAGCTTAAACAAAAATACAGCATCAAACTATATTTAAGAAGGAAGTGTTTCCCCTCCCCCTCCCATAAGCCCTTCAGTGCTACCTGCTGCACACTTCTTGAGAAGCGGGCTAGGCTAGGGATTTTTGTTGGCTATAGATACTTCTTTTGATTTGAATTCTCTTTGCTAAGATCAAAAGAAAGGAGGATTTCCTAGTGGTAGGGATGGGGTGGACAGAGCAGCCCACATCTTGTGTAAAGGTTAATGGGGCTTTTAGGGTGAAAGAGGGAGTGTCACAAAGGATCTGTCGTTACTTGTGAGCAATGGGTTGGTGTGAGGGCAGGGATGGTCCCAGGCTCACTTGCAGGACAGTCTGTGGTGCTCCAGGCAACACTCATGGGGAAGTGAAATTACCTAAAGTACCACACGCCATTCATGAAGAGAGATGGTGAAGGCAAACACAAACGGAAGAGGAGTTTGTAAAGGACATCTCTGTATCTTATAGGTGATTTGTATCTGCAGAGTCAGAATGATCACCTGGAGCAATACAAATCTGTGGCAGATGGATTTACAATTTGTACTTGAAACACAGGCCTGATTCTTCTTACTTTGCATGCATGTCAAAGCACTTCCTCATGTAGAATTACTCAACATTTACAAGTCAGGTGTGATTCAAGCTCTGCATAGATCAGTGGCTTAATTTAAATTATCAGTAACTCTGACAAAGCAGCATTAGAGTCAGCAAGAAATGACAATGGCCTGTTTAATCAATCAAACAACCCAGACTTGGCCTGCTAGTCTAGATGAAATTGAAAAAGAAATGAATGCATATTGAAAAAGAAATGAATGTGTTAATTCCGGGGGAGGAAAAAGTATATAAACACTTGGCATAATTTTAACTATGATGCAGAAGAGGATGCCTTGGACAGTAGAGGGCACTGTGACCTCAAAAATAAGCTTCAAACGGGGCTTTAGTCCCGTTTGTGAGCACAGTTGGTGGGACACAGACAAATGCCGTATTCCAAGTGAAAATGTGCTCTATTTGTTTCGTAGTAGTTCAGGAGACTAGAGAGGCAATGTGAAAAAGCAAGGGGAGGGGAACACAATGATAGGTAGTGTAAAGCCACGATGCCTACAAATACTCACTTGGAAAATTGAAAGAAAGGGATGAATTCCATCAAGTTGCTTGACACTGTGGTACATCTTTATGTTTAGGGAAGACAATCTTTAAATCTTGATTTGAGTGCTATTGTTAACAAGGTTTAAGAATGTATCATGAAAGCACACAAGTATTCGGGATCATGCTTTGAGACAGATTATCAAAAATTGAAAATGTGAGGAAGAAGATGAGAAGATGTAACTGCTGTTGCAAGTCACCAACAAGGACAATGCCCTATTTTTAGTTTTGTATGGGTATAAATTAAAGGGTTTGTAGCATCAGCAACATTTTCTTCTCTTGATAAGGTACCTAGCAAAAAGACAAGATTTATCAAGAAAGGACGCCCTGCAGCCCTTGAAGTGACCATGTTAGTCACTTCAGTTTGTCAGAAAGAATTCACCTTTTCTCAGTCATATAAAAGAAGCAAACAGCATTCCCAAGCCACAGCTTTGTTTGTCATTTAAGGGGTGTTCACTGTGTAGGATTATCTTGCCTTCAGTCTGGTCTTCCATTTTGCTTAGTTTGCCAGAGGTACTTTCTACTGCTGTTTTAATTTGCCTGTTCTCTACCTTCACTAACCAGGGCAGCATAGCACATACTGAAATCCCCACCAAAATGCGTGTCAGGTTAAGCAAAGTGTGAAACAGAAATAAACTTGTTAACATCTGAACAGACAAGCTTAGACTGCTGCTGTTTCTGATATAGTTGTTTGTATTACACAGTGGTCCGCAAGCTGCTCTCACTCTTGCCAAAACAGATGTGCCAGTAAATCTCCATCAGTGTAGATTTATTGACTTTGATATGGCAACATATTTCAAGAGCCCTACTGTTTCTTACATCTGGTTGCTCTGCCAGTTGGTCACTGAAAAGCTAATCTGTGAGCACTTCCAGATCATTGCTTTTCTCCTCTTTCTATTCTAAGTCCATTGCTGGCCCTCCCATATTTCCACTATAAATGGTGTCCATATTCTCAATCTCACAGAGATTTCGTCTGCCATGAAAAGTAACTCAGTCCACGTTCATATGGTCCTGTTCTGTTGTTATCACTTAGCTCCTGCTTGTCACTGCAGGACTGCTACTTAGAGACACAGCAGATAAACACTGACTCCACAAAACATTAAGTAAAACCACAGTGGATAGTAAATCAAGTTAGGGGGAACTGGATCCATCACTTCTGCTTGTAACAGTGAGTTCTGGGGTCCTCAGATAACTTACTCTACAATTTTCTCCTGCAAAGAAAAGCATAATGAGATGCAGTTGCTGTGGCTGTGAATCATGGCATCTATGCCAAATTAGCATGACTACTCACAGTGGCCAAATGCCACACGATGAGAATGTAGAGTGTACAGCAAGAGATCTTCATTTTGAAAGCTGTAAGGAGATTATGTTATGCAGAGGAGTTAAAAGTCCTCAGGACAGTGAAGAATTACAGAAACATTCTAGGCCTCAGTTGGGAGGAAATGATCACACTCCATGCTTTAGGAGGGGGCATTGGCAAATCTCACAAATCAGCTGCTCAACAGGACAAGTGAATGGCTGTGCTGCTTTCATCACTCTGACTACAGCAAGGAAAGAAGGGCAACTGGAGATATGTTAATCCTAAAGGTTCCCAGTGTAGCCTAAATTTTTTTCCTGCTAGTCATAGTATCTATTGTCCTTTTTTCTTTAGTTATTATTTTTCAGAGCTGCAGGGAAGCATTTAAGGTAGCATGAATATATGGTACTGGAAACCAAAAGCCAAGAAATCTGAAAAAGTCTGGTGGAGACTAATTAGGTTTTGTGACTCACCAATGTTCTTCAGTGTTATTCTGGCAGCAGGAACTTTGAGATTTACAATCATTGTCATAGAAATGAAGGAAGTAATTTCTTTGTCAAAGAAAGAAGGGCCTTCAGGACCTCTCCTTGTAAATATGTGATATTTTTTGTTGTTCTTTTTGCCAGGGTAGGCAAGCTGGGTAAATTGTTCTTATTTGTTTCTAGTAGAAACAAATTTTTGCTTGTTTGAGCAGTTAGCCATACAGACACAGATGTTCCAGTTCTATATAGTTTTTCATATATATAGTTGAAATGCAACTGCAACTATAAAAGTGAGAGAAGATACATATGAACAAAGATGTGCAAGTAGAGATCAGATTGCTGTATAAATAACTCACCAGAAGCACATTTTTCCCTCTTCAGGATGTAGGCAATGTATGTTTAAAGGGGTTGACTCCAAGGGGAATATGTGCAGAAAGTGAACTGGTCCAACAATGCTGTTAAATAGGACAAGGTACACACTATAATAGTTTGCCACTGCATTCCACTGGGTTTTTTTCTGTCAGATTCCTCCAAGGGCAATCCTGCATTTTTACTTCTGCCAAAAGAGATTTCTTTGCCTTCTGCACTTCTATTCGGCTTGGTCTTCACAAGAAGAGGTCCCAACTATTTCTGTTCTCATAAAGTTCTTTCTGTAAGTAAGAATTTGTCTGCTTGGCTTTGACTGAAGCTCAATCAGTATTAATAATGAGTTAAGTCAGATATGGCCATATGGTGTGGAGCTCAAAACCCTCTAACTTCCCAGCTAGTTACCTGGGGCTCTGAGCTCCACATTGCTGCAGCTCTGTTGCTGTCAGCACTCAAAATGACTAGTTTAATGCTAGGTTGAGCACATCTAACCATGCAGCAGCCACAGAACTGTTCGGTGAAGCGACATACTTTCCAAAACATGTTAACCTTGGATTAAATAAACCAAGGAAAAAGAGCCTGAAGTTCCCTAACTTGCTACAATGCAGTCCTGCTATTATTAAGTCTGCTGCTGAATGTGTGAAAGTGTGTGGGATCAACACAAACTTCACAGAAGCAAAGCCCCATGGTAGGTGGCAAAGGCAGCTTTGTCAGAAAATCTGCAGAATATGCTCTGAGGCTGTGCCGCTGGAACAAAGCAGAGAAGTACAAGAAACATCATTATAGACTGAAAAAAGGAGTCTCTACAGGCACTCTTATTCAGATCTCCTTGGGAGAGAGAAGGGGTTAGTAGTGGTAATAAACTGTAAAGTAAAGGTCTCACTTGAAGCAAGAGGAAGAGAGAGAACTGGTGTCAAGAAACAGTACAGATGATGAGAATGAGTGGAAGAAAAGAAAGCAAGCTCTGGACTGTTTGATAATGAGGTGTGCCTGTCCAGTGTCCTGAGGAATGCATAATGTTAGAGAATACATAGGAACTGCCAAGGCCAGTGTGTTTCACTTGCAGGGTCTCATTCCTGAGGACTGTGAGTTATCTTCACTGACAGTGTGCCACAATCACTATCCAGCTAAGGTTGCTGATATCTATCAGAGTGATTTGGAAATATGAAGAGACAGTCCAGTGATCATGGAAAATGTGCGAGCAAAGAGATAGAGAAGACCTAGCAGAAAGAGGAATGTTGTGTTCCACGATGTGCCTTGTCCTGGGACAGTAGAAAACTGTGAAGCAACAGCTTATGGATTTTGCACTCCCTGGACAAAAGGAGTTAAGATAAACTGATTAAGATGATGTCTCTCCTATGGACTTAACATATATCCTTCAACATCCTTGAGAGTTAAGAGAAATTAAATTTATTTTCAGAGATATATTTCCTTCTTCCCCTTCCTTTTTGTTATAAACAGTAAGGTCTGTGCTGATTTATTGGAATTACTCTTTTGGCTGTGATGTGCAGGATTAGTAATGAGCTACTCTGTCTGAAACGTGATGTTAGATATTAAACATAGCACTTCTGGAAAAAATATGCAATTCCTGTGATGATATAAACCCGAGGTTTATTTCTTGCTACTTGTGTCTTACAGACTGAAACGTGTCATTTTATTTTTAGAGGTGTACTGCTCTACTGCAGCTCTTTTGAACTAGTGTTGATGGTGTTCTATAGCATTTCATAGTTGCTGAATATGGGCACCTTTACATTTAAGAATGTCATGTTCTATTTTTCCATACTTATAGTAACTTTTAAAATCTTTAGAGTTGTTTAGTAGTACGTGCCTTTGTAATCAGATTCTGTGAATCTTTGAATTCTTTGAAATAAATTGCCTGAAGAGCTTTAATAAAAGGAAACAGCCTGAAGGTAATTGGTTTGCTGAAGGCTGGAGCAGGCCCAGTTAACCTCAATGGTTGAGCCACCCCACAGCGATTATTTGAACCTTAATAATATCAACCCTTCAAGTTTCTAAGTGTTCCATGACTCTACTGGTTTTGGCAAAAATTGAAAATAGGTCTCAGGAGCTAAAAATCAGCAGAACATATCATACTGCTCTTTTTCTGTCGGTTACACTAAAAACTCTATCTGGAGCCTGTACCCTTCAATCACTCAGACAGCAACAATAGACTCCTTTGGTTACTAGATTTACGACAAGGCTACTTGATTAAAATCAAATATAAAAAAGAGCAGACTGTG
This sequence comes from Pseudopipra pipra, assembly GCF_036250125.1. NCBI lineage: Eukaryota > Metazoa > Chordata > Aves > Passeriformes > Pipridae > Pseudopipra > Pseudopipra pipra. The sequence goes on from NC_087549.1 coordinate 108,335,338, forward strand.
GAACTTTTTCTCTTGAAAAGCAGGTGGGAAAAATAGCATGTATTCTTCAAACACTTGAAGTGTCTTCCCTTTAATAAGCACAGATAAATGTTTCTTGCAATATGAAACTGGTACATGTAATTCACACTGGAAGAAGGGCCTATGTACTCAGGAGACTGGCTGTTTTATATGAAAAATACTATTTCTTCCTTGCTCACCTTTTGAGATCAATGTAAGACATGCCCTTTGCAATTATCTCCCCAAAAGAGCTAGTGAAGGGCTGTTTTCCCTCAGCAAGGAAAGAAATGTGGAGCCAAGAGACACACAGGCCCTCTGTCAGCCCCACAGGCATTTGTTTAGTACCTTTTACAGGTTTGTATCTTTACACCCTTACCGTGGTCTAAACAGCCTTCCTACTACCACAAAGACACAAAAGCCATCCTGTCCTTACACATTCGTTACCTTGGTAGCTATAAAACTATATATATTATTGAACAATTTTTTAAATACTATCTTAGTACAGTATTTGCCACATAAGTCTCAAACCAAGTGTTTCACAGGCTAGGATTCATAAAAATAATTAGGAAAAAGAGATGAAAAGAAAGAGGTGGTAAACATTTTAGAAAGAGACATACATCTGTTATGAGAGGAAAAATATGGAAAAGCCAGGAAAAAGAAGCAGAGAGTTTCAAACGTAGAAAACTTGAGAGCAGAACCAAAGAGAGAAATAAAGAGAGCAGAGGGATAAAGAAAAGCCTGAAGACAGCAATGATGAGCATCTAGGAGGCAAGGAATAGGTACAATCAAGAAAGGACTTCCAGAGGACAAAAAGAAGATGTTAGGGAGGAAAGAATGAAATGGATCTGCTTGGAGAGGTTGCAGTTACTGAAGATGTTATATTCTGCTACACTTAATCAACACTATCAAAAAGTGGTAATTAAATTAATGTATCCCTATCAGATGAGCTGCTGCCTAAGCACTGCTCTGTGCTAAAGCACTGGTAGGAGGAGGAACGACAGTTTTCTGCAGCTGGGTCTTGTTTGACAGTTGTGCTGCACATTCAACACTCCTCAAAGAACAGTAATTCCAGCTGTTACAGTAGGAGCTACAGTGGTTGCTGCTGAGAAGTTCCTGAGGAGAACTGCTCTGGAAAAGTCATAAAACAATACCTCAAGGGTCCGTGTTATGCAGAACTTTTGTATAATAAGGCCTTTTAACCTCTGAACCCAAAGCAAGGTTTGGGCTGGAGCTGCCTGGTGCTCCTGGGCTGAGAGGCCACCTCGCTAGCACAAGGTAAGGCAAACCCACGTTTAAATTCCATAACGAGGAGGTGCAAGAGGAGGAAAGAAGGATGTCTTCTGTGGCGGGGAAGCCCCTAGGACATGGCAATAAAAAACACAGCCGGGTTACCTCCTGGCAGTTAAAATTTTGGCAATTTGGGCGGGGGGAAGGGCACTTCTGGGGTGGGCTCGGTTTAACCGAGTCAACGCTTACAAAGCTGAACGACCCGGGAACGGGAAGGGCAACCAAGAGAAACACCGGGGGCAAGAGACCACAGCTGCCTGAGGGTGGCGGCAGCCCCGCCCGCTCGGCGACCGGCGGGAAAACCTCCCCCGGCCCTCTGGCAAGAGAGGGAGGGGGTGAGCGGGAAGAGCTTCACTCCCGCCTCCCCGTCCTCCTGCTCCTCCTCCCCGCCGGGCTGAGGGGGCGGCGCGTCCGTGAGCGGCGGGGCGGAGCGGGGGGCGCGGGGGGCGCGGGGGCCGCTCCCCGCCCCGCCGGCAGCGCCGCCCCCTCCCCCACGTGCCCAGCCGGGCGGAGCGGGCGGCGGCGGAGCAGGGATCGGCCGTCCCCTCGCCCCGGTACTACGAGCCCGCCGACTGCGGCTCCGCCCCGTGGCCTCCGGGCCCTGCCAGGGGGTGGGGGAAGCTCCTCGCCGAGCACCGCCCTCATCGGCTCGGCTCGGCTCCCCTCCCCTCCGGCGCGGCGCCCCGGCCCCGGCGGGGACTATGCGGAGATGGTCGTCCCGAGCCGAGGCAGGAACAAAGAGTCGCCGCCGCTCAAGCTCGGGCAGCAGCAGCAGTCGCCAGGCGCCAGCCCCAGCCGCGGCCGCCGGCCGCACTCGCCGGGCAGGCAGCAGCTCTCCGGCGGGGCCCGCACCATGCGGAAGGGAGGCGGCGGCCGGCGTGGAGCCCGGGGCGACCCTCGGGGATCCTGCCGGGAGGGGCCCGCGGCCCAGCAGGTCCCGCTCCCCCTCCGCCGCGGGCCCCTGAGGCTCCTGCGCGTCTTCGGAGAGCAGCTCCGAGGTGAGGCTACTACCCCGAACCCTGCCCCCTCCCCGCTCCCTGTGCCCCCGCCAGGATGGGGGGCAGCCCTTGCGCCCGGGGGGAGCGCGGTGGGGCTGGGTGTCGCCTCCAGCCCCTCTTTCCGAGTGTCCCGGCACGGCAGGCGAGCCCCCGTGGTACGCGGTGGCTGTTCTCGGGGAAGGGAGCGCCGGGACGTCCTTCCTCGGGAAGCAGCGGTCCGGGGGTGGCGGGCAGGAAGCGGGCACCCCGCTGGTCTCCCGGCTGCAGGGAGGGAGGGAGGCGGGAGGGCGGTGTCTGGCACTGCCCGGGACAGGGGCCGGTCGCGCTCTCGCCCTGCCCGGGCCCGTCCTCCAGCCCCTCACAACGCGGTGGCGGGTAAAAAGAGAGAAAAGCTGACGAGAGCCACACGGGGATCGGCGAGAACCAGGGGCGAGGGGAAGGAAGAAGAGTTTTTTTTACCACTTCAGCATCCTTTGGGGGAGAAGTGGGGAAACGTGCTGTTTGTGTAACTAACTCTTGTTACAACAGTCCCTCTGGTGGTGTTGACTAGCGCAGTTCATAGTGCTGGCATGACCAGCTTGTTTCTTGATAACGCTCTGCTGAAAGCGTGGAGGGTTGTGTGTACTTTAAAAGTCTTGACTTCCAGTTTGAACGAATTTGTCGGTAACATACCTGTGTAGAAATCCTCCTCTGACAAGCTATTTTGTAGATATTCTTTCAGAAATAAAAAACTTAATGATTTGTATAGTCACCTGAATAGTCTATCTGTGCTGTTTAAAGCTTTTATGTGTAATTACGAACTCTCTGTATGAAATTGCAGCATTTTTGAAGTCTAGTCAAGATTTTTACTTAAAACTGGTGTTGCAAAGTTCAGAGTTCCTTTTACAGGGGCTGTTCTTAAGGTACTTGTGTTCTTTTGGCAGTATTTGTTATCGACAAAAAGGCCTTCATCATAAAAGCTGATAGCAAGATATGGCTCACGTTTCTTCTGGGTAAGTAGAAGAAATATATTTGGGAGTAAATGCTCTTCTTTTTACCTTTCTTTCTCCGGAATTGTAAACTGTCAAAATGTATTTGTGAATACAGCTTGGAAAAACACAAAAAACATAGCTTATGTTGAAAATGGACAGGAAATAACTTCCTGCCTGGTAACTTTTGTAAAGCTGTTACTGTAGCAGTTGATGTGGTATCACAACATTTGTAGGAAAAAGAATTCCTGATATTTATGGATCCTTTCTATTCAGTCATTAATTTCTAGGGGGGAAAAAACAACAATTCTTATTGAGTAATTTATTCAAAACAGCTTGCTTGAGAAGAATTATGGATGGAAGAACATAGAGTTGTAGGGGGATGTAAGTTCAGATGTTGTTTGGGAATATTTTTGAGTAAATAATGAAATGGCTAGTGGCCAAAGTCTTGAAAAAAGCACCTAAAGTGTTTGTGAAATTAAATAAGAAATACATTCCTAAAGTCAACAAATGTTAAGTAGTAGCATATTTGTAAGATGCACAGTTATATATACCCTTAAAGGTATTATAGTAAAAGACTGTCATGGTACTCCAAAGATGCTGGTACTATTAATCACACTACCAGTAGTCCTGGTTGCCAAAGGGAGTTTCTTCAGTTTGATGAATTACACTGCAAAGGAATAGCAGGGAAATAACCCTTAGATTACAAACTAATTGATGAATAGTGTTCCTGAATTGCTTTGCTTGCATCTGTTTAGTCAGCATTTCCTAGACTCACAGTTACTTAAATGACATAGAAACATTAAACTGGTGGTCAAAATTGAAAAATTATTTTCTTTGATTGAAATTTGAGAGCAGATTAGGGAAAGAGCTTTATAATTTCTGGAATTTGAATTTGTCTGTGAAACTCAGATAATCAGTTAAATACATCAGGGAGGTATTTACATTTTCAATAGCAGTAAGACCTTGACAGCAAATTATGTGATAACATACAATATTTGCAGTAGCAAAGAATACACTAAATATGAAATAGTGGGGTTTGATTAGTTTTACTGGTATTTGAATTTTTGTTGTCATTTCGCTTAAGCTTTAAGGCCCATGTTTTAAAAACAGGCTCCCAGAGCTGGAGCTGGTTTTGTTATAGAGTGTGAAATTTTTTCTCATGCAAATTACTTCCAGTGCAGCAATAAAATTGTCAAAAATTTCAAGGATAGTCTTATACTACACTTTGCCCTCTTATGTTGGGGTTTTTTTTAAATGACCATTGACTTGAGGCCTTTTTCTTGAAGATGTCCTTTTTATATTGAACAGAATCTCCAAATGGAACAACTTGACTAAGTTGCAGAAGTAGTCTGCGCTTGCAGGTTCCTCATTGTTTCCAGTTTTGCTGTATTCCTACCTCAACACTTTGTGGGTATTTGCCAAATATTAGTTTCTTGTATGCTTCACATCCTGCTAGATTACAGTATCTCAGCATCTGTTGTTCTCTTGGTAAATAAAGCCAAAGAATGACTTTATTCTTCAGTATTTAATTTCCAGAATTAAAATCCTTTTTAGATGCCATTCATATTGCTTTTCTTAGAACAGCACACAGGCAAAAATAGGAAATCTATCAGATTTACATAATAGCCCTAGTCTGCAAAAATCTTATCATATGCTTTGCTTTTAGGGATTCTTAGGTTGGGTGAGAAAATGGCACCTGCAAGTTCAAGTCCATAGTAGCTGTGTAAGTGTTTGTAGCATTAGACTATAGTATTCCCTTCCGGTCCTCTACTTCATTCTTTCCCCAGTAAGGACATTAATAGGATCAAAGGATGGTAATTTAAGAGAGCTGATCTGAATGTTTTGAATCAGAAACTAGATTAATGCAGTGTGTTGAAAAATGCCGATTTGTACTCACAGTGGAAGTCCATGAATTAAGAACATTGTCTCTTGAAATGTGAGTAATTACATTGCTGTGCGATTATGAAAGGTCTTAATTTTGTATTTATAATAGAGTGATATTGTGAATTTTTGTAAAAATGTGTATGAAATTCTCCAAAATAACTGTGAATGTATTTACTGTTCCTGCATTGACTTTAAATGAAACATTTACTGAAGAATAAGATTGAGAGATATTGTTTTCTCAATGAAATAAGTGGTATGTTTGAAAGTGAAATGTAATTTCCATATTAATAGATAATTTATTTGCATCAATAAAATACTGCATATTTGGCTTCTTTGGAACCATGTGAATTTGAGATAATGAACAGTATTGGTAGCTAATATGCATTTGACTTTATTGTGTATTCTTACCTAACATATAATCTGTCTTAAAATTGATTTTTTTTTTATTTTTTTTTTAATAGATGTGGTATGTGTATATGGGAATGTATTTCAGCATCTAATCTTACTGGGAGTCTTAGGAATGTTGCTAAGAAATGAAATAATGCCCTGTGCCAATGTGCAATTATTACTCAATAAGTAATAACTAAGAAAGATATGGACTGCTCTATTTCATTCCATAGCATTACTGCAAAATGTGTTTTTCTTACGGAATATGGTTTGCTGCATTGCTGATATAGCTAATGTGCTTACCCGGAATTCCATGTCAGATCAATATCTGCTTTTCTGAAAAAGAAATTTGCAGCTTTCCATGAGAACTAATGTAAATGTCCTTAGTATAAAAAAAAGCCTGCAGCTCCTGAACCTTTCAGAAGACGTTAAGTTCTGCTTACACTGAGCAATTCTTTGGGAATTTTTTTTTTTTCCAGAAAGTATATGTAATAATGTGAAGTTTTAAGTAAAAGTTTGAGGTCTTCATTTTCTAACTGGAATCCAACCTTGCCTAACCTCAACTTCTATGTGAAGTGTTCAGCTTGAGCCAAATGTTAAATGGTACAGGCAGGTAGTATAGAATTTGTTTTCCCTGTTAAGTAATTTTTTTCTTTTTTTTTTATTATTTTTAATTTCTGTCTTGCCCAGCTTCACCTTGCAGATCTTCATATACAAAACTTTAATTTTAAAATTAGATCATAATGCAACAAACTAATTTTGTGAACCTTGTGGTGACAATGATAACAAGTACTGCCATCACCAGCACTTCCAGGCTCTTTACTGGAGGAATATCTGGTTTGGATATGTATATACTAGAACATGAAACGTACATTAAGTCCACTCCCATTCCACATAAATTTAGTGCTTTTGGAAAGGTGTTTTTCTTTCTCTTATTCCTGCTGCTTTCCAGAAGCAGCCAACCACACTCTTGTAAAATTCAATCTGAACACCTGTGCGTTCACTAACTCTCTGATTGTCTTCTGCATCGATGTGCAGGCATTGCTGTATGTTTTACCGTTGTGTAAGCAATTTGATCCATTCCACATCGCCATAGAGGCAAGGGCTGTGCCCAGGAGTGGGGGGAGTTGTGTGCTGATCAGCACCCTGGAGAGAGACACAGTGCTCAGCACCTTTCTGGTCCCAGCTGGGTGTAAGTAGGGCAGGTGATTATCTTCTCCACTTTCTCTCTATTCTGTATAGCCTATGTGAATAAGAGGGCTCTTCATTAACCATAAAGATTTTCATGGATTGAAGACAACTAGTCTGCCAGACCCTTCTGTGGCAGAAAGCCACTGTGTGCCTAGAGGGCAACCAAGATACCTTCAGTCTAGGAGGAGCACTGTGATCCCCCTAAATGCCTGCCCATTATCCCTCACTTATGCTGGCTTTGCTTCCATGCTGAGCTCTGTACATGTTGTCAATGCTGCCCAAGGAAAATGGAGTGGTTTCTGCTCTCTGTGGATCTTGTCATGCTCAAGAGGTCAGAGACCTAGATTGTTAACCTACTGCTTTATCATCATTTGTCTTTTTCCTTTGTCCCTCAGATTACCTTGTTCTGTACTTATGTGACAGCAGTGAAGACAGTCTTTGAATGGACAAATGGAACGTTACTGCATGCAGTCTATTTTTTCTAGCAATTATAGTCGCAATGAGATTTGTGTTGGTTGTCATGGTCCATTTGGATTTCTGATATTTACACCAAAATGTAATTTGTAAATTAAAATTTATTTAATGAACTCATGGGGAAAGAAAACAAACATGACAAACAAGGGCTCAGTCCACTTTGTAGAGACTAGTCTAACATGGGAATTTACTTACTCATCACTTAAGGCATGAGGGGTTGAACTCACAGGTTCTCTAATTCACAACTCAGCTTGAAGCTTCTAACCTGTGCACCTGTGAGCAAGATAATTACCTAGATGATGGTGGGAGTGTTCATCCTTCGTTTTTCATCACGGTGCAGGCATCCCCTGTATCACACTGGGAAGTATGAAAGCCTCACCAGTCCAGCAGCTTCAAAAACTTTTTGGCTAAGCTGACATATTTATACCTTCCAACTTGGAAGTTTGGTCTATAGCATTTCCATGAGTTAGCAGTTTCTGAGGACACCGCTGGACAATCAATATGCAAGGATTATGGCTGCAGGAGACAGCAAGCTGCAGGTGATAATGGCTGCATAGTGACCTTAAGCCCTCTCTGGTCACCAGGTCCTGCCTGTTTTTTGCCCTTGCTTTGGCCTAGTAGCGCTGCTTGTAGCATGCATCAGGCCTTAGCTCGAGTTGTGTATTGGCAAAAATCTGAGCAGGAGTTGAGTGAACAGTCACAGGAGGTGTCATAAATGCTAAAAATGTTTGCGCTTATTAAAAAAAAATGCTTGTAATTCAGTTTTGTTGTTGATAGATGTCGTACGTGCATTAGATGCTGGTGGTCCAACTGGAGTGATGCAGGATATAGGTGGAAACATTGCCTATTGCTGATTAGCACTGCATAATTTCAGATTTTGAGAGACCTGGCCATGACAGTTAATTCAGATGTTCCTATTCTTCTCTTCCTCTGGAGTCTTGAGTACCTCCTGTGCATCTGTGAAATAGTACTGTAATTACTACGATGAACGTGATTTCGTGTTCAGTTATTTATTTGAGTAACTTCGCACCTTTTGTTTCCTTTACAGCTGTTTTTGCAGGAGTCCTACATTGGTAAGGTTAAATTTATTGTTTGAGAGTAATATGGTATTTAAAAATAATAAAAATAGAACTTTTACTTATTTCTAGACAAGATATTGGGATAATTTATATTTAGATCTTTCCTCTCAAAACTAAATTGTCTGTGAGCTGAGTAGTTCTGTTCTTGTGAAGCTGATGTGACAGGTTTCTTAAGCCTGTTCAGAGAAGAGTAAAGCCTGCTTTTCAGGTAGAAAATTGTTGCTTAATCATTAAATGTCTGCCCTTAAATTAAAATACATTACAGTATTATATAGCATTATAGTATTATAATTAATGTCGTAATAGAATTTACTAAATACTCTACGGGTTCATATTTTTTCAATTTAAAATTATCTAAATAGAGGAGAATACTGCTATAATATGTGAGTAAATAAAATAGCAGTTTGTAAGTAAACTTCGTTTCTTCATTGAATGTTCCTTGGTATCTATGACTTAATACATTTTAAACCTCTTTATTGGGTTTCAATTATTATTATTTTTTAACAGGTGTCACATAACAGCTCTGTTTGAAAACGACCGTCATTTTTCTCACCTGTCAACACTAGAAAGAGAAATGGCTTTTCGCACGGAAATGGTTAGATTATGTTTCAGTGGTTGGAAAACTTCTGTCTGTAATCTGATCATGGGCTTCCCAAATTTTTTTTAATGCGTTCTGGATAAGTAAATATATTGATCTCTTACAGCTAACATGCATTACACATGCAGAGTATTCGTGTGTCTTGTAGTTCATCACTGTGAGTGTGTCGCTTCACAGTTCACTTTAAATATAATTTAAAAGTATGATTCTAAGGGATCTAAAATACAAAACTGTGCAAGTACCTTATACCTTGCTTTCAGTTTTAGTCTTGTTATGCAGCCATTTTTCTAAATAATTTATTTATTTAATAAATGTTGCATATGTATACACCTTTTGTCTGCTTTTGAGAATTGTGAAATGCTATGCTAGTGCATAGATACCAGATGAAATGAAAGATTTCCAGATATGCTGTGAAACAAGGTGAAAGGAAACCCACATTGCTTGTTTCAGTGACAGTAACAGAAGAGATTTGAGAAACTGGATAGTCCTCTTGAATAAGTTTGTCTTGTGTGTTACATTAGAAAGTTTGTTTAAAAATGAAGCTTGTATATGGCAGTTCATGAAGAAGAAGTGGCCTCTTTAATTGTAAATAATAATTCTGCTCTCCTGTAGGGTCTTTATTATTCCTACTTCAAGATCATTATCGAGGCACCATCGTTTTGGAATGGAGTAGGGGCAATTATGAATGACAGACTAACTGAATATCCTTTAGTGATTAACACCCTACAAAGGTTCAATCTTTACCCAGAGGTGAGCTATATTTTAAAAATAATACCTTCTGTGAATCTTTTGTTTCTTTAGCTTTGACTACAAATTTGTAAGAAATGTTACTCTGGAAAATTGTCAAGATAAGGTGACTAATGAAGTGTTGCTTAAATACGGAATTTTAGTTCCAGATTTCAAATTATAAAGCTACTTCATACATTGTGAGCAATTTTCAGACTTTGAGTATGTTCAGTCAAATGTGAATGCTTTCTAGATCTTAGTATTTATTTTGTGCAGTCTTCAAGTTGCAGTCCCAATTCTGTACTTGTCTTCTTTTGTTCTCTTCACTGAGAGCAAGTAGGTTGCTGACATTATGTACTTCAGGAAATATGACATATGAAATATCAGTAGTATGTGATAATAATGACTGCAGTGATACAGGTAGCAAGAGGTTATTTTGTCTTGCATTTTGTACAGGACACATAAAACTAACAGTTCACTATGGCCATAAAATCTGTGAGTGGTAATAGTTTACTTAAGATGTTGCAAAGGAAATTCCTCTGTGGAAAACTGATTGCTGTTGTTTCATACATACTTGATGTTAGACTTGTTACCTGGTTAGATTGCTTTCCTGCTCTTCTAGAAAGAACATGTGTTTAAGTACAGAAATGTTGGAGTCTCTTACAGTTTTACCAGCGTATCTCAAACATTTTGCAAAGGGGAAAACTCCCTCGGTTAAATGTACATTTCTGTAACTCCATGTATCAGCAACAGCCTATTTTTTGGAGAACCAACTAATAATGGCTGTAATTGTTGAGTACTAGCATTTTTACTCATTCTCCTGATCTGTTGGAGCAGAGCTACTTTCAGGAACTATATGTGTAAGAGTTCTTGGCATGTGTGTATTTGTAGAAGTTGCATGTAGTGGTTTAGTTTGATTTCTTAATTCCTTACTCTGGAAGAACTAAATGCTAAATAGATGACTGCTTTTGTTGCCATATCACTTGTTTTGGGTTTGCTTGCTTGTGTGTTTTAACTCCAAAGGGATTGCAAATCAGTTGTAGCAATGTCACATTAGGAACATATGCCTTATTTGGTACTAAAAAGTTATTTTCTTTATGTGAAAGATTTGTTGACTTCAGCTATAGTCTGACTTTCCAAAATCACAGATACTGGTCAAATGAACTTGTTCTTAGAGAGTCATCAGTATCACCATGACACATGACTAAGTAAATTAGATGATCAAATCAAAACAAGAGCAATCAGATGTAGTGGCTGACATTCTGTAAGAACATTAGGTTGATTACTGTGCAAAATGTGTAGGCTTGTCTGTTCATTCAGATTTTTCTAGGATTATACAGGCTCGTAGAATTTGGTGATAAGGTATGAATTCATTCATCTTTTCTGTGCCTGTGTGGGCGTGCAAAGCAGACAAATAGTCTCCTCTGCTACTTTCAGTCATTTATTGTTTAATGTCTAGCCTTTCTGTAAATAGTGATTTGGGGGTTGTTTTAAGTGCATTTCTTGAGTACTCTCGTTTACACATAACTACATTTATAAAACTGTCAATAGGTGCAACTTGACATTTGAAATGTGTTGTCCAGGTTTATCTAATTTTATGATTATGATTATAATGGGTGGTGGGAAGACGCTTGTGGATTTATTTGTTGGCAGTGAAATGTTTCTTTCTGATATTCAGTATCCAGTCATGTTTTCTGAAAGTGTTTCATTTCCTTTATGATCTTTTGGGATCTTTCCAGCTCTTTCAGCCCATTAGTAGCATTTAGGCTGAATTTTAATAAAATGTTTGTTTGTTTAGTGGATTTCAAAATTCAGTTAATCAAAACCAACCTGGAAATCCCATTCCTAAATAGGATGTCAAACCCATTAAGAAAAGTAAAACAATTCACTTGTATGTACAGCCAGTACTAGCCATGGAAACTTCAAGGGGGGAAAAAAAAGGGTAAAGGAGGAAAAAAAAAGGTAAAATGAGTCTATAGCAATAACTGCATTGTTCATGTAAATTATAATTATAAATGGTAAAAAAAACCCTATGGAAAGCAGCAAGGCAGTCTTTGTATTTGTACAATGTTATAGTCCCAATAAAGTTGATTTTCTAAGTATTTGCTGCATAGTCAGGTTGTTCTAGTAATTGTGGTGGTTTCATTTCAGATGCAAAATGGGAGAGAGATAATGTGTGGCAGGGAGATAATGTGTTAAGTTGGTTCTCTGGCTGCTTGTTGTTATGGAACAGTTGATATTTCAGTGTGTGGCAGTGATAATGAAAATTTGAGTTGAAATGAGGAGTGTTGCAAAGACGCATGAAGATGGCTTTAAAGCACTCACTCTAAGGCACCTAGTAAAAAAGATTGACTGTTCTACACGTTCTTTTACAGCAAAGGACTGACCTCATCTGCAGAGATCTCCTGGGCCTGAGAGCTAGTCTTTTGTTTTCCCAAGTTCTGTGTTTTCTGCCTCATCTAATACAGAACAATAAAAATTCCAGAAACACCACTGTGCTTTAATTGACCTAGCAGTTTTGTACTGCTTACTGATTTGCTTCCATTTTTATGCCTGTGTTAACTGTTTCATGTAAAGTAGCTTTTGGCAAGAAATGTTTGTTTTGTTTGATACCTTTGCTGGTACCTTTTTAGGAAGTATTCACTTGGAACACCTGCAGCAGATACACTTTTGGCATAAAAACCTTAAGTGGTTAAGATGAATTAGTTTTGGATTTCTGTTGGTTTTTTTTTTGTGCGACAGTTCAGCAAGAACGTTTCATGTGCTTGGGTAATGTCAGCTTCAGGGCTGGTGATGCAAATATGCTAGACAGATGTCTCTAAGCTGCCATATGCATTTTGTTGATTATGTACAGAGCACACTCAGGTGACAAGAAGAAAGATATGGATTTGGTTCCCCACTCATGTTGATGCCTGTCTGGAGATGGGGCAGGTGTGCACACATTCATGTATGCACCCATGCACTGTGAGAAGTACCAGGGCACAGATGTTCAGAAAGCTTCCAGGAATTCAGGATAGCGCACTTTACAAGGCACAACGTTGAGGCACAGAGTCTTGATCTAGAAAGATGTATTTTAAATATAGAAGATTTACATTGGGAGTGTGTAAAGGCCACAGATGAAGTGAGCCATGATGATTGGAGCCCTGGCATTAAAAATTAATGAGTTTTAGAATCGCAGAACAGTTGTGGTTAGAAGGGATGTCTGAAGGTCATCTAGTCTCAATGCTCTGCTCAAACTAGGGTGAAGTAGAACAGGTTGCTCAGGGTCATCTCCTTTTAATTTTGAATATCTCCACCTCTGGGCAGCTTGTTCCAGTGTTTGACCACCCTCAAAGTAAGAAAGTTTTCTCCTATATATGGGTGGAATTTCCTATGTTTCAATTTGTTTTCATTGTCTCTTCTCTTGTCAACCAAAAAGACACTGTCTCAGTCATCTTTATTCTGTGTCCTTCTTGTTGTGGGCTGCCCAGAACTGGACTCAGCACTGAAGATACAGTCTTAGCAGTGCTGAATAGAGGGGAAGGGTTGCTCCTCTTCTGGTCACATACAGCCAAGGATGTATGTGGCTTTTTTTGCAACAAGGGCTTATTGCTGACTCAAGTACAAATTGTCTACCAGGACTCACAGATCTTTTTCTGCAAAACTGCTTTCTAGCTGGTCAGCTCCCAACTGTACTGGTGCACTGCACTATTCCTCCCCAGTGTAGGGGATTTCCCTTTCATTAGATTCCTGTTGGCCCAGTTCTCCAACCTGTTGAGATGCCTCTGAATGGCAGCACAAGCATCAGCAACTCCTTCCAATGTGTATCATCATCATGCAAACTTGCTGAGGATGTTCTTTTGTACCGTCATCTAGTCTGAAGATGCAGAACAGAATTGGCACCAGATAAAAAGAAATATTCACAGCTGTCCCCTTATCTATCAGTTCAGTCATCTCAGGAGGCTATAAAGCTGGGCAGGTGTAGTTACAAATTTACCTTTGTAAATCCATGCTGATAGCTTCAAATCAGTCTTTTGTGCTTTTTAAGTTTGGAAGTATTTTCCAAGAGGATTTACTCCATCACATTCTCAGACATGTTCTCTGTGTTTCCCTCTTGCCCTTTTTGAAGATAGAAGTGATATTAAGAGTTTTATTAATTGTATGGGGAAAGAAAAGAGAGAATCATCTTTCTTATACATGTTTTCTGTGACACAGGGCTGAGACAGCTAATACTGCAGTGGTGAAACATATTTTCAATCTGAGAACCCCTGGGTTATAACTTTCAAAGCAGCTCAACTGGAATGGCCACATTACTCATTTATGAACTCTATAAAGTCATTTATATCCTGACAGAATAGCTTGGTAATGTTCTTAACTAATGATTTTGCTGTGAGATGAGTTGTCATTTTTCTGTGTGTAAAGTACTGATGTTTTCTGTGTCAGGTGTTGAGATTTGATTGGGTTGTTGTTATAAGGACATTACAACCTTTGCATGGAAAATGGAACTGCTGTCTTACATTGCGTCTGGAAACCCCTTCTAATGCATGCTTAAATTTAACCTATATAAAAATTTATCAGAGTAAAACTCTAAAGATTTGGTCTGCTAATATTCTTGCCAGGTGAAATAAAAATTAGTTGTTTTTAACGGATTTTATTTGTCTAACTGTCCTATGTCAACAAGATCTGAGATTTTAATATCTGATAAACAAAAATACTCAAATGAGTAACCTTCCAGACAATACTGAAATTTATAGGTTGTTGGTTTGGGGGTTTTTTTAATATTGCAGTTTGATGCATGCAATTATTTCTGTTGTAAAGCAGGCATAATTTTAGTCTATTAATGAACACTTGGTCTGTGTTGGATGACTTTAGGAAACCATGGTCAAAAATCCCAAGTTTTTGAGATAAATTCCGAGTTTAAAAATAGTCCCAGATGAGGCCAGTTGTCATGACAGGTTACCTTGGGCATTGAGCTAATCTCAAAGTTCCTGTTCAGAAACTTCAAATCCTGTTTTCCTCCTAGGTGGTTCTCGCCAGCTGGTATCGCATGTATACTGCTGTTATGGATTTCCTTGGTGTCCCAACAAAAACGTGTTGGACTGTAAACAGAGGAAAAGGGCTTAGTCCTGTTGAAAGCTGTGAGGGTAAGTTGTGTTTTATTCTGTTTGTTTCCTGGAATTATATAATTGTGGCTTTATATATTTCAGAAATAATAAATATTCCTGTGGGGTTTTTTGGCTAAACCCAGGGTTTTGTCAGGTTCACAGCATTAGTGAGAAGCACGAAAAAGAGAGACTTTTAAGAACACCAGGAGTGAGAATGTGGGCTTTGCTTATTAGATAGCTCCTCCTACCTGGGTTGAATTCCTATACTGCACTTAGAAACTTCATAGTTGTAGTCTAAGCCTTCGTAATGTTGGACTATTACAAAGAATAAGATGTCCTAAATGTAATTAGAAGCCACTGTACATATATTAAATTTCTGTAACTTCTGAACAATCCCAAATACATTCCAAGTTTCTACATTTCAGAATTTACCCTCTATATTTCCTCACCCAATTTTAGAGATCTTTTTGAGAAATCATATGTAGTGATTCTGCTGGGAACAATCCTCTTCCTCTCATGACTATTCAACATAAGAATTTCTACCTTATACCTTGATTTTGATGCCAAAGCTTGGACACTACCACTTTTTTGTTAGTTTGGGGTTTTTTTCCACATCTGAAATACTGGCTTGTCAAGTCAGTATTATATGATAAAAGTACCTTACCAAGAAGCACTTTCAAGACGTTCTACAGTCGGTTAAAGCTGAATGGTAGATGGTAGCTTGTGAAGTTGTTTCATTTTATCATTTAAAATGCCTCTGTGTGATGACAGGTTAGTATTTTTCCTTTGCACAAAGGCTATAACAACTTTCTTCAGAGCTTGAATGGCTCACTTTCTCTAATTCTGTTAGAAGCAGTAAGCAGTGAATACATGTACAACTTTTCATTCCTGTTTTTTGTAAGAACAAAACCAAACCAATGAAAACACCAGTGACTGAGGCTACCATGTTTGGTGAGCATATCATCATCCTACTTTAGAGAACTGTCTTGCTGTATTTTCAGTAATGGTGAATAATCAGTTTTGCATACGAAACTATGGAGTTTTGCTACCATTTTCTTTAATGAATAAGGCTTTTCATGCTGTTTTGCTGAAATGATGAGAGTCAGGAGGGTTTAAAGAAATAGTGGGAAAGAGAATAACAGCAGAAGCGTGAACACAAAAGTGTCTGTTAATGAACAAATTGAAAGACTTGCATTACTGGAAAATCTCTTGGCTTAAAATGAAAGAAAGCCAAGAGCGTTGTGTGTGATATGTTTAAAGATGGATTTACTCCTGCAAGGGATGGAAAGTGAGAGTCTAGGGAGAACAAACCTGTTCTGAAAAGCTCTATGAAATCAAAATATAGTCTGTGGAAAATGTTCTTAGTGGTGCTTATGCCTTCTAAACATTGCAGGATTTTCTCTGCAGTTAATGTGTCCCTCTTGGCTTGTTCTATTGCTGACTGCCTCAGTGCCACCTCTACCCTTCCTCTTTCTGTGTTTTCAGAGCTATGGTCTTCTGATTGAATCTTTACATTAGTGTTGATGACATTAACTTTTTTTTTGTTGTCATTCTGTAAATATATTAGGATAGTATACTGATTGTGTGGTGGGTTGTAAGCAATATGACCTTTCTTCTATATTTGACAACATGTGTTAACTGTTTGTTCTTAGGGTTGGGAGACCCTGCTTCCTTTTATGTTGCTGTGATTTTTCTTTTGAATGGATTAATGATGTCACTGTTCTTCATATACGGTACATACCTCAGGTAAGGCTGTTGAGACTGAGCTATTTAGTTGGTACTCACTCTCAGTTTTGAAAAACTGAATTTGAAAACGTGAATGTTAAAATATTTTTATTGGATATTGATTTTTTGTTTTTACAGCAGGAATGCTTTTATTCCATATATATTGTCACTAAAAGATTACTGAAATAGAGAAGCTTTTTGCTTAAAATAAATGATGATGCTGGAAAAAAATTGCATGAAATTCAGTGAAGAGGTATCTCATTGGTACCACCAGGTTGTGGGTAAAAGTAGATGCTGTACATGTTTTAAACAGCTTTTGACAGGTTTCTGCTCTAAAAATTATCACCATAGCTCATTTTTAAACAAAGTTTAAATGATGGTGTACTTTTAACCAAGATTGGAGTTTTCCCAATGCTTTGCCTCAAGTCATATTGCATGTCTTTCAATTTTAACTTAACTGAGAAGGCAAAATATTTTTTAAGATAATGCATTCTTTGAGATAGATTCTATACACTTCCCCTTTTCTATAAATTTGTGTTTTCAGTATCTGTCCTTAAATTTCAGGAACTGTAATACACTTGCATACAAAAATAGACTCCACATTCAGCAGAAAAACAGAAGTGGAAATGCTTTTCTGTTTACCTCATCTGTTGATTTTCCAAAAAATTAAATGGCAGCTATATTTTCCTCTCAGAGATGTAATTGGTTGTCCCCCTCATTCATGCTCTGGCTTCACTGTCTTGTGATTTCTTCCTTCTCTCTCTGAAGCATGTACTGATCATTCAAATAAGAAAAATCACAGGGCAGACACTGACAATAGAAAGAGGTGTTTGGGAGTAAAGCATCTATATTTGTATTCCTTAGCATAGGAAATGAATATCTCATGTTTTGCAGAAGTAGATAGATATGAATATTTGTGCAATTCACTTGTAATGTTTCTCTTAAGGGAGGTATATGGAAATCCACATTTTATATATGAATGTCATTGAAAAATCAGTAAACTCTTCATTTCTCACTACTTTCTTTAGATAGCATAGACCTTGAATTTTATTTCTGGTTTGGGGTGGGGGTTTTTTTTGCAAATTTTGCTTTGTTTCCAAGATTAACATTTTTAATGTTGAGCACATTATTTTGTCATTTTGCCTTATTGTTGACGCTTTTAGAATTTATGGAATGTAAGGTTGAGTTTTATGTGCAAGAATGCACAATTCCTGAAGGTTGTTTTACCGCTCAGGTGGTATCTTAAATCGTCTGATTTTGTACCTAGAACCTACTGATTCTGTTTAACCTGTATACTAGTGATGGGTGAAGGATCTGAGAGGATATGAAGGGGGTTTTTTGCTTGTTTGTTTGGGGTTTTTGTTATTGTTGGGTTTTTTAATAATCATAACAGCTGGCTGATGCTTTTGTTTAGTAGCAAAAATGGTATATTCTGTCGTTCACAGTAGTAGTGCACTTGTGTGCACAAAAATGTTGCTTTCTGTCATAGAACATGAGTAGTTACAAATCTGTCCAAACAAATTGCAACCTTATCTATTGCTGTTTTGAGATGGGTTAAATCTAAGCAATGTCTTTGGGGTTAGTGTTGACTTCATGGTGCTATTTATTCAGTGGGTGAATTTGATTGGTATGGAAATGTAAAAAATCCTTAAGTCAAGGGTATTAAAGGTTCCTTGTGTTAACATCACAGTATTTCACATAAGAATTCAGTTGTATCTTGCATTGACCATATAGTGAGTTAATTTTTAAATGTGTTTTTTGAACATGCTTGATTTGATTACCCTAAATTAATCTTAGATTCAGACCAAAATTCCCTGTTGGGTGATTGAGCACACAAACTCTGAAATTTACTGCTCAGCATCTTAGGGAAGAAGTACTGCATTTGTATTGCCTGGTGTTTAAAAGCACTCAGATGTAATGATCTAAACCAGAGTTTGTGAGGAGTGGAATAACTGTTTTACAAGTTATTAACATTAAAATTGGTGTTCTGCAGAAAATTGGTTTGCTCTGAAATAATTATCTAACTAGTATTTTAATACTGTAATTTGTTGATTGCCTTCCCTTGATGCTTCAAAGCATTCCTCTCTTCCCCCCCCCAGTAAACTTACCTGTACACAAGTCCTGCTTCATGTTTCAACGTCGACCATTATAAGATTCTGTTGTACCTGTTTTTCTTATTCTTTTCACAGTGGGAGCCGTCTAGGAGGCCTTGTTACCGTGACATGTTTCTTTTTCAATCATGGAGAGGTAGGTCTCTCTCCCCCACCCCTTTTTTTTTAATTATTATTGAAGTTTAAGCTAATTCTAATTTCATTAAATGTAGTGATGTTGCAGTATTATTAGGGAATGAATTTAAATAAGTTTTAATTCAATTTAGATACACAAGTAAGACATTGAAAGCAAAATAGGCTCTGACTATAAAATGTGTAGCACAGTTCAATGTGTCACCTTGGTGCTTAAAATAAAAAATCAGAAAGGATATATATTGTAAAGTGGTCCTGAGATTTAAATCTTAGTAGCACAAGTTTCAAAATATCAAAACACTCTTATTTTTCTGCCCATTCCAGACATCACCAGGCTTCATGTACCGTATGAGTAAACTTCAGAAATGGTGAAAGTTTACTTTAAATTGGTATATATCTTACTGGAAATTCATAAATACAAAAAAAAAAAAAGCGCAGAGAAACCTCTGTAGTACTGATGTTTCGTTTTGGGTTGGGTTATTTTGTAGTGCTCATTTTATGTGTGAAAATGTATATAAATACAAATAATATATATAATATATATATACATATTTACTTTACTTAAAATGCAGATGGAAAATAACTACTTTATAATTTAGTTAAGTGTTGAATTTATGACTTGTTTTCTTATTTATCTGAGCTGACCATGATAGAGAACACTGAGTAGTAAGAATATGTAGTTGCACATAACAGAATTAAAGATGCTTCTATTCATAGTGAGCTTTGACAGTTTATTATAAAACAAAAATCTGTGGGATGAAATAGCTATTTTATTTTTAAGTTTCATTTGAAATGTTTTTGTCTAAATATCCCACATTAAGAACTTTCACCCATGCCTGGTTGAGACCAGATAAACATTACAGAGTTGCTGAACTTTTTTTGGTGCTATAAAAGCATAAATACATTGGTGTGGATTTCTGTTCTTCTTAATGGCCTTCTGAAGTGAAATGACCAGGGAATACTCATAGAGTAAGTAAGCACTGTTTTGCCAAATCTGTGAAGGTGATAAGTGTAACTTCAGAAAGAAATGACCTGAAAAGTGGTAGCAATAATGAAAAGAAACGCTTATTTCATTATGGCACAAGCAGTTCTCCTATGTCAGAGACTGTAGGAGAGCTTGTTACTCTTAATGGTTGACTTGACTTGGGGGAAAAGAACAGATAATGCATCTATTTTGGAGAAGGGCATGAAATCAGATCTGCATAACTCTACACAGATGTAGTCTGGGCTTAGGCAGAGCTTAAGTAGGATGACCCTGATTCAGGCTCAGTTGTATGGATTTCTGGAAAACAATAGGAATGACTTGCAGAGGGTGCAGTGTTTGATCTCAGCTGACTCTTTGTGTTTGTACTGTAGCTGATAAAATAATTCAGGAGTTGTTGGATATTGTTGTGTATATAATTATAGTAGTATATGTAGTTACATGTATGTAGGTGGTCTTGCTTCACTGTGTGAATACATGTGAATCACATGCTGTGGATGTGCGTCTGTGCACACGTGTAGCTCTTCTATGTGCCTCTGATTATGAGCAAATCACCTTGTATGTGGTTCAACAGTACGTACAGTCGAGCTAGACCAGTTGCTAAAAATTTGCTTTCCTCTTTGGGAAGGATAGGACTGAGCTGCATGAGTAAGCCTGATCTGTGAGTCTTGGTATCTCAGCTCTAATGCTATGTAAAAGTAGGTATTTAAAAATGCCTTCTGGCTTTGAGGTAATGATCCTCAGGCTGTATGTTTTTATTTGTGCTGTGCTTGTGCTACTCTGTTTTAATGATTTCAAGTTTAGTCAAATCTGATACATTTATACCTGCGGCAAAGTTGGTTTACAGCCTTGATAAATCATCCAGAGATGATTGAGTTTAGCATCACATTTCAAATATAGAAAAACAGCATGGCCCATGTTAGTCAATCTACTTTTAAGATAATGCTTCCTTTTTATGGTTCTATATTATAGTTGGCTCATCATTTCTTTCCTCTTTTATCTCTTCCAGTATTGAAAGATTTGGTAAATCAAATATTGCTGTCATCTTGAAAAATATTCAAAATGACTTCACTGCTTTAGAATAATCATGATTATATTTATTGCTTATAAAATAAAATTAACCAATCACATCTGTGCAGTCAGCTGAGGACAACACATTAGTATATATATTTATGAAAGCTTTATTTTAATGATAATTGGCGTAGCTTTTGCAAAGAGTTCTAGATGGCAAGAACTGTTATTAATGTGATGGGTTTCTGTACTTTGCATTTATTTAACACTACTTCTATGCATTTTTTTTACACTAATAATTTAATGTGTTTGTGAAATAGCAAAACAATAAGCAAGGAATCATACAATGTTGATTCTAGTGACTTTAGTAAAACAGTATTTGAAAAGCAGTTCTAAGATGATAGGAAGCAAAGGAGAAGGAACATTCTTGCATCAGCATCCTCCAGGGTTTTCATAGATTTATTGTGGTCCATGTTAAGATGAATTCCATTTTTTTTCTGTAGTTGTAAAGAACTTACTTCTAATTTGTAGTGCAAACCTATTCATAGCGATTTTGAACCTATTTTTTATATGTCAAAGTTGTCCTTTAAAGTTGTAATTTTTTTTTTTGATGGTCAGTGCCATCTGCAAGCACTTTATAAAGAGCTGAATATAAACAATGACAGTTGTAGCTGAGCCATTTGCCATGAGACCCATTATTTATTTGCCATTCATCCCATTAGGAAATTATTGAAAAAGCTCTTCAGTTGACTTCATTGTATTATGCTTTGCTTTATTAGTTTTAAAGAGTGAAATATATGAGTTAGCATAAGCTCTGTATGAGCTTCATTTCTTGTGTTCAGTTTTGCTGGCCTGGTTTGGAGGGCAGCTTCAGATTTTATACTTTATGTGCTGTTGCTAGTAGAAATGTGAAATGTTTATAACCTAGAGAACTCTAGCTTATGAAGAGTATATTGGTTTATCCTTCAGATCCTCTCTCCCACGCGCTTTCTTCTTCTAAGTGTTGGCAAGTCACTGTCTAAGTCTGAGAATGGTTTTAGTTACCTGAAGGAGTTGATACTTTCGGCAGAAGCAGGGACAAGCAGCTGCTGTCCTGGCTTTTTTCTTGGCTGTTCTGTAGCTGCCACATTTAATTTTGGAAAAGCAATCATCTATTTTAGTTAAAGAGTGTATCATAGGCCTCAAGTTGGGAAGCTGCTTCCTTTCCCTCCTCTTTTCTGCTTCCTGGCTTGTTTTTTTTATAACTTTGTGTCTAAATCTCTTGTAAAGTGATTTTTGCTTTATTAAAGTATCTATAGTTATTAATACTGAAATACAAGTGCATGGAATTATGGAAATGTATCAGTGAATGTTATCATCCAACCCAGTTCTTATTTTTAGTGCACTCGCGTCATGTGGACTCCACCTCTTCGTGAAAGTTTCTCATACCCGTTCCTTGTGCTGCAGATGTTGCTTTTGACCTATATTCTCAGGTACCTTTCAATTTATCCTTGACTCTTTACAATGCTTTAAAAAAATTGAATGTCACAGGACATTTATTTAAATGCATTTATCTAAATATTTAAGTGCCTCTGTGTGCTGTAGCAATGTTATCATTAACATAGAAACTTTCCTGTGGCTGTTACATTGCAGACGCTGCACCAGTAGAACTGCAGTCATATTACTCACTTATTAAAAGGAAAAACTTTGCAACTTGAAGACATGATTAACATAAAAATCAGAATTACTGTGTTGGCAAATACGTATCTAAAGTAAAAATCAGAATTTTTGGTTGATGTCCCTTCCTTCCCATGAGAAACAAGCTGATACTTCATCATTTGGTTTTGTCCCTCTTGGAGAGTGGTATGTTGGTTGCACTTAGAATAAGCCTATGCTTTGCAACAGAGGATGCTATAGGCACCCATAAGCTAGTATGTTCTTGTAATTTTCTATGACTAATTAACTAGTCTAATTAACTAGTTCAGTGATTTAGAGCAGTCTAATTCCATTAATGCAGGGGTGCTCTTGAGTTCATTAGCCCTGCTTTTCTGTGATTGTTTCTGGCTTGCTACATGAT
The DNA here is from genome assembly GCF_036250125.1 of Pseudopipra pipra. Lineage (NCBI taxonomy): Eukaryota > Metazoa > Chordata > Aves > Passeriformes > Pipridae > Pseudopipra > Pseudopipra pipra. Next base: position 108,358,031 of record NC_087549.1, read on the forward strand.
TGTGTTACTGTCTTGCCTCTGTTTTGGAAAATAAGCATGATTGTTCGTATGTAAGGGCTTTTCCACCAACTCCATTGCATCAGATTTGCAATGTATTTATTATTTAGCTGAACTTAGTATTTATAACAAGAGATTTTCCTTTATTAAGTCATACTGCTTTGTAGTTACTGATGTCTAAAGCAAAAATATTACATGCTTGTCACTTATTTGTGTTTTTATGCCAGGAAAAGATACATACTGTCTAGAATTTAGGGAAATTTGAAACATAACATGATTCTGAATTGAACTTGAAGCTAACACAGGATTAAATATTTTAAATAACACTTATTTCAGGACATTGAGAATGGGCTTGTTTCAGTTATAGATGAGTTTCACGTATTTGTCATTATCTTCTTCCCTGAAACATCACTCAGGGTTGCTAGCAGAAAGTAAATATGGAAGAAGTGTATAAGTTAAATCACTTTCAAATGCAGACTGTTCTGAGAATAGTCGTGATTCCAGCTAAAGTGGAAATGGTTGTGACCTGACTGTAGAGTTGTAACAAGAAGGTGAACCGCTTGCAAACAACATGCTTTGGCTTGCTGTATAGCAGGAGAAGACCTGTTTGGTAATCAGTGACTCATCAAATAGTTAAGAAACATTAAGCATCAGAACTGTTGTCATGGAAACTCAAGAAAAAAAGGATAATAAATTTACTTGAGCAATGTTATTTGTAGTTGATCAATATTGTTAGCTAACTCCCAAGGTAACTGTGTTTTTATTGCATTTCCTATTGTGCTTTTCAATTATTTGCAAACACCTGTGTAATTGTACTTACTGATGCCTATTCTGTCTGTTTTTCCCAAGGATTCCGAATATTAATACAGGAAGCTTGATTGCACTGTGTGTTTCTAATATCTTTTTCATGCTTCCCTGGCAGTTTGCTCAGTTCGTTCTTCTAACTCAGGTAAGCCCATATTTACCTCTAATGAGCCTCTTTGTCTAATCTGGGCCAATTAACTGCTTTGTATAGGCAACTACTGAATTCACTGCTTTCCTTTTAGCCGGATTTCACTCTTGTTCTCAGGAAAGATTCTCACCATTTATCACATCAATATTTTTCTAGTCTTAAGTTTGATAGTTGACCACTTACGCCACTCAGTGTTCTCTTTCCAGGACTAAAAAATTTACTTTTCCCTTAAAAAGAGCCTCCAGACTGAGATCAGTACATAAGAACAAGAAAAAAAAATGTATTTTGAAGTACAAAAATAAAAAAAAAAAAGGCATTGATCTTGCATCCCTTAAGGCTGGTCTTAATTTTTAAATGAAGCAGTGTTTGCATGGCATGTAATATCTGGCATGATTTCGCATGATTTCCTATTTAATTTTGATGAGTCTGTGAGTGGCGCTGTATTCTTACTGTCTGAGATTTTGGACAGTTGAGGCAACTTTAGTTAGTGTTGAAATACAGCAAATGCTAATGTGAGCAGTAAGATACTGTCATACAGCACACCTTCTTAGTGTTTGAGTCAATTGAAATGTAGCCTGTTGACTGAAATCCATCCATATCTCCATACCTTCTCACTTGTCTGTCCTACTTGAAGCAGATGTTGCTTAGTCTGAATTGATAGCTTTGAACTATCAATATATGCTGTGGTATGCAAGTGTTCTAACTGCAGAAGAGGAAGCCAGTAAATTCTGTAAAATACTGTGAGAAACTCGTCACTATAACTTGTTTAAGATGCTGGGCCTGAAATTTGAAATTACAGGTTCACTTCATAATTTCATTAATTTCCCATGTGACTTTTAACAAGAGGCCTTATCAATGAATCAACCAGTCTTATTTTCCTCAGCAGCAAATTGGAGATGTTTCCATATTTTGCTGAAAAGTTAAATAATCCTAATGAATTATTCTTTGAGGTTTTTAGACTGATTTGGAGGGGGGTTTAATTTTTTCATTTTGTTTTGTATCTAAGGGTGAAAGGTAATTCTTTACTGCTGTATTTTGGTGACTTGCATTTTTTATAAAGCTGAATACTTATTTCTTAAATATCTAACTATATTTGATAATTGTTATTCAGAGCACAGCACCACAATAGGTTTTTTGATAGAAATGATTATGAAATGCATAAGTACTGACTTAGCAAAAAAAATAGGAAGAAAAGTTAATGATTGTTTGAATAATCTCTTTTTTTGCATGAATGTATATTCTGGTGGAAAGAGTACACCAGTACAAATTGTTTTAACTTCTCTTTCACTTTTCATTCTAGATAGCTTCCTTATTTGCGGTGTGTATTATGGGTTATATTGACTCCAACAAATTACAGAAGATACTAAATGCTCATATGGTAATACTTTTTTAAAAAATCTTTAATCTCCTTAAACATGTCAAAGCATCAAAAGTGACCATTTGTCTGACATGTTTTCCTTAGCTGCACAATGGTTTTCCTTAGCTGCATTAATGAGGCAGAGTGGGCCTGGATTTGAACTAAGATTGGGTTATGAAAACTAGCGTAGTCTCGACCATGTAAAGATCTTGTGGTTTAACTGTTTGGAGAGTTATCTAGAAAGGAGAACAAGAAAATAAACTATTAACCTGAAGAGCAATTATTTTTTTTTTCAAAACTTGTGAGAAAGTCAAGAAAGAAAGGGGTAATTAAAAGATGTGTAAGTTTCTGCGTAATATCTGATCTTAACTTTTAAAGTTAAGATAATGATCAAGTTTTGCTACCAGGAATTTTGCTCTTTGAAGTGAGATTGAAGTTTTAAATATAAAGGAAGATGTAAACAACTTTTTAAAGAAATATGATTGTCTTTAAAAATATTTTTTTGCTAAAATTGGGCTATGCTAACTCAATGGACAAAAAGGGAATATTTACCTCAGGAAAGAAACTAAATTGTATTTCATATGTTTTCAAACATTTTTTGAAATACTCTAAATGGTAAACTAAAGGTAAATGGTACTCTAAAAGGTAAACTAAAGTAATAAGTTCTGTGCAAGTCACTTCTCATATAAACCTGGGACACCAAATACTTCTTTCCAGTCAGATTTACAAGGGAAAATTTGCAAAAAGGCATATTTCTTAGAAAATTTTTGACAGTAGCAGCATGAAATACTTTAGCTTTTTGGCTTATGTTAATAGCTTAATGGGTGCTAAAGTGGCATAAATAGCCTATTTTCAGATAGATAAACAATCATGTTATATTACAGAGAAAGCTTAATGAGTCTGGGTAAACTGCCAGTCTCTGTTTTGTGGCGTTTTCAATTTTTGCTGCCCCCTCTCGTCTGTGGAAAATGAAAGTGTGAGGAAGAGAGTAGAAAAGTGTGCAAATAACTGCGTTGTTTTTCTTTATTCCTGTGCGTAAAAGACAGAGCTTGCTCATTGATTTTGCTCTCCAAGTTAGAAAATGTAATTCAGATTGCTTTCTATCAAAATGAAAGCAGAGTAGGAGATCAGGATGGTGGATAAAAGTTTTATTTCAGCCTTGATTTCAAACTCATATAGTTAGGTGCATATGTCAAACAGTCAGAGTTCTGCTTCCTTGACTTTGGGGATGATTGTATTTTAAATATATGCTTGTCAATTAGGAAGAAGGAATGCGACATTTTATTCAGCTTTTTTGTGTTTGTCCGGAATTCTGAAAGGCAACAAACAGGATGGAGAACTAAGACAACAATTTGAAAAAAAAAGAAAAATATTTTAGAAATAACTTCAGAAGTGTAGCTGTTGTATCACATAAAACAAATTAATTCTATGATCAGATCTTTTTGTCCTTAAGCACTTTAAAAATGTAAATTAACACAATAATCTACTTGGCTTACTGTTGCCAATAAGTCTTATAGTCAGTGCTTTCAGAACAAATCTGCAAGCTTGAGTATCAAGCTTTTACTTGCTGTGAAGCAGGTGGTTTTCAATTTAAAACTGTTGACAGAACAGGTAATTCTTACCTTTTCTATTTTAAATTTAATTATTTTTGTTTTCTTCTTTCAGGTATCTCTTTTAGTGTGTTTTATTCTGATGTTCGGTAATTCAATGTTACTGACATCATATTATGCTGCATCTTTAGTAGTTATCTCGGTAAGTTGTTTAGGAAAAAAAACATGACATGCTAAGACTGTAACGCTGTACTGCTATATATGTATTGATGTAAAATGTGAAACTGCTGCATTACTAGACATGAAAAATCTTTCACGTGAGAAACAGAATTAGACCATGAAGATATCTAATGAATGGGTAAATACTAATTTAAAAAATGATGGGTTTGCACCAAACCCCTCTTTATAAGAGAAATTCAGTTAAGGCTCGGTTCACCTATTTTTACAGTGCTCTTCTTTTTATAAAAATATAAAATTTTACCAGGTTTGTATTTTTAACCAGATTAATTGTAAAATAAGAGGAATTGTAAAGGAAGAGTTTCACTTAAATGCTTCTTTATTAATAGTGAACCTGCTAATGCAGAACAACTGACTAAAACATATATAACAGTGGTTTAAGACTATTTGAAACTGCTGAATCATACTGCCACGTTAGTGATATTATTCACTGAAGACCTGTCATCTTGTCGTTCATTGTCTTAATTTTTCCTTAAATAGGAAAAAACCCCACGATCTCTTTCAGTTTCATATAGTTTCTCTGAAGGTATTTATGTACTTAGGAAATAGGACTGTGTGAACAGATCTAGTTTGGCTTACGACAAATCATCTAAATTTCTGATTATTTTTGTCTCTTTTTTGTTTGTTTGTTTATATTTTGTCAGTCACCGAAAGAGTGATAATTTCTCACTTATGCTAACAATAAACTGCCTTGGCTTACATATTTGCTGTCATATAGTTTGCTTGCTATAAATCCATTCTAGTTTCTTGTAGCAGCTTTTGTAATTATATAGTAAGTACAGGTTGAGTTCCTTGCCTGTTTTCTGCTTTGAGAAAAGTATTTATTGTTTCCATGGTATTTGGGTGCTTATAGTAGCCTCAGTCTCACATATGGACTGGATTTGTGGAAGCTTTTAATTGCATTGTTCATCAAATTAGCTTAAAATGAATCTTCCTTGTGTCATAAATAGAGGAACATAATGTGAAACAGAAAAATATGAGTAACTCCTACCACCCTCCGTATTCTGATGCCTTACTTGAAAATTGTTTGTATTAGGCTCCCAGTAATTTATTTATTGCTTCAGATGTTTCTTGTCATTCACAAAGCAGACATAATTCAGTTTCCCATTGGCTTCGATTTAAAGATGCTTAGAACTGGATAATACAGAATCTCCTTACTTGTTAAGGAAAAAAGTAGTCTTCCATTAATTGTATATAAACTGCAGTAAGAGTTTTTATGCTGGTGTGTTTTGCTAGTGCAGGGTGAATTCATACTGCTACATATTCATTTGTCTTTGAGGTTGTATTAATAATGGAAGGTTTTTTAATAAGTACCTGTTTGTTGCAATAGGCTTACCAAACAAAACAAAAAAAACCTCATTCAGGGTACTAAAATGTCTTATTGTTACTATGTTACCTGAAAATGTGCATTCATTTTTTATTAGAGAATTCTTGTTTGGAGTCCAAAAATCTTGAAAAGCCGCAGAAGGGAAGTCTATGTCTGGGTAAGGAATTTCATATATTTTGAATTTTAGAGAAAAACTAAGACTTTTCTTTGGTTTAGTGAAATACAGAAATAACTTAATCATGGAAAATCAAAGAATATATCTTAACTACTGTCTTTAATAGATTGGTCATGTTCTCAGCAATTAATCCTAAAAGGGCAGAAGCATACATTTATGTCAGAAAACTGAAATAGCCTTTGAATGACAACACATTTAATTTTTAAATTAAAAACTTAACATGTTTACAAAACCTAAGATCTGTATGGAAACCCCTTTAAAATAAAGGTCAATTTAGAAAAGGCAAATAAAACAGTCCTTGCAGAAATGGAGATTAAGATACTGCTTTAGATGTTCACTAAAACGTGTCCTATATAATTTTTAAAACATGTTTTTATAATGACAGCAAACATCTTAAAATTACATAAGAAAGCACGTTGGAATAAAAGACTGTAGGGTGTGTGGGTGGGGTTTGAGGGCAGTAGAAGTCATGTCCAAAGAGGGGACACTCCTAAAACTGTTATGAATAAAATACAACCCTGTAGGAAACATGAGAAGTGACTTGCTGCTTAAGACATAACATCAGTGTGTAAAAACATCTGAAATGGGAGCCTACCTAGACTATGGTTGACTTAAGACAGGCATTCTTATTAAATGAAGGATAACTTGTTAGGAAACCTGGATGGAATTTGTACAATTAGAATTAGAATAGAAAGGAATTAAAATATTTATAGCAAACTGCAATTCATGTATACATGCCTGCCAATGTAGTTAACTGTGGTACCAAGAAAAATCAGTATAGACATATCCCATGTCAGCTTTTTAAAAAGGAGATCCAAGGCATTTGTGCAATGGTAGACTAATAAATCTGTTTTTTCTAAAAGAATAAAAACATGTGCAGTGATGAAGTTGTTAAGCTGTATGTACATGCAGCATAATGAAAGAGATCCAATACAGCCTCTGTGGAAGGAAGTCATGCCTCGCAAATGTGTTTGACTTCTCTGAAGGATGTAGTTAAGGGTGTGTGGGTGAATGCAATGCATTTGGATTTCAGAAACCTTTTGGAGAAGTTATCTAACTGGAACTATAAAAGAAATTAAACTCATGGGATAAGGTGTGAATGTTAGAAGGTAAGAAACAAAGGGTGGGATTAAATGGTTAAGTTTTCAAAGGAGGACCACCACCACCACCGTAAATGTGTATATAAAATAATTGATGCTAAATAAGGTCTTGCCGCTCAGCAGAGAAATCTTGGTATTTTTATGGAAAGTTCTCTGAATACATCAGTTCATTACTGAGCAGGCATCAAAAAGGAAAATACATGATGGAAGTCACGGAGAAGGATCTATAGTGAAAGCATAATTATTTCTTTTATTTTGGAAATTCATATGTAACATCATACATATTGAATGCAGTCTCAGGCAATGTGTCTTAGTTTAAAAAAAAAATTAACAAACTAGAATGCCTTCCCCCAAGATCTACTACCATCAGATTTAAGTAGAGTATGAAGATAATTATTAATGTAGATTCACTAAATAGCTGAGATTTTAAAATAGGTTAGAATTCTACATCTTGGAAAATAAAGGTAAATATTACAAAGCCAGTGAATAGAAGTATGATATAATTATAGGTTTTTTTAGTGCCCCTGATGCTAGTAGCAATAAGCTTATAAGGAAGAGAAAAGTTACTATGGAAGCAAAAAAAAAAAAAAATAGAGGCATTCAGAAAAGGATTAGGATACCTCCTGGGTTTCTTAGCAGCCATTAAATGAGATGATTGAATGCAACCCATCATCACATAAAAACCCTGGCCTGGTTACATAAGGGCGAAGATCAGTTTGTATTTTGTTGAATTCTCTCTGAAAGCATCTGCTGTGAGTCCCAAATACAAGATACTGAGACAGGTTTTCCTATTCAGTTGATCCAGTTTTATAAAGAATTAAATAGATTAAACGTCACTGCCAAGAATTTAATCTTTCTGCCACAGGGATAAACTTGATACGTAACTAAAAGTAATAACTGCACATATATTGTTCATATTTCCTTCAAGTTCTAACTTGAGATTGTCTTTAAATGGTGCTATAAATCAGCTAATTCCTCCAAAGATTTGAACCAGAGTAGCACAACCTGAGAATATGAAATGGCTCTTGCTGGAAAATAATCCTTACGCACTGGTGTATGCAAAACAGATGGAACTGGCAGCCCCTGTTTAAAGTTAACTTTGGTGCCTCCTCTGTGATAATGTATGCAGCTGTAGTGTAAATCAGCTGCACAAAATTATTTCAGCTGTAACAGAAAATACAGAAACTTTAAACACCTCAGTGTACTGAAATCTGGCAGGTGTCATTGGTTAGAAATTACTGTACTTACCGGTGATAACATAGGAGAATTTGTAAGTAGTAGCTAAATTTAATAAGCCTTTTAAAAAATAAAAGATTTCTTTAAAAGTTCAAGAAATGTTTATTTCATTCCAAATACATTTTTAAGGTCATTGAAGGATGTGCCTGGTTATTTGGGACAGTCACCTTGAAATACCTGACTTCTTTTGTGCTTGGAGTAGCCGATGATGTAAGTTCTCTTATTGGAGTATCTGGTTGGTGTCTTCCAAAACTTTTATAATTCTTAGTGTTTTGAGTTTGACATATTATTGATAAACTTCCATGAAATTCTAATATTTGTTTTGCAGAAATGGGAGAGAGATTGTATATTTGCTTTCTCTTTCATTATGTGTTATCACTTTGAGATGTTATTACCAAAGTTTGTGAAAAGGCAAATGTCTTTACTTTTGAGTTAGTAAATATTCTGCATTTGTTTTTAAATGTGGATTTATAGACCTTTGTTTATTTTGTATATCTTCTACCTACACCTTTTATTTACTCAATTTCTTAGCTCACTGTTCTCTGAAGCTAATTTTTAGGACAGTTTTGAAATGATTGTTGTAACAAGGTTGTCTTGCTTTACTTCAGCCGATTTGTTCTGTTGTTAAAAACTTGTCTGCAGATGTCTATCGAGGTAAAAGATGGGAAGCTCATATTTCAAAATATGACTATATAAAACTATACACTTCCTGAATCCAATCACAATGATAATACCTCTTTTTCTACTGTTTTCTGCTTTTTATTTGACATCATCCAATCTGTGTTACAGTCAAAGATGTCATTTAATGCACTGGAAGTAGATTTCTGGAACTCTTATAACAATATTGTAAATGCATAAAATTCTGTTCTAATTTACATTTAAACTACTTTGCTGTGGAAAACAGGACAGTTTTTGCTTACTACAGTTTGCATTTTTTTCCTGTATCAGGCTCATATAGGAAATATATTGAAATCTAAATTTATTGGCTACAAGGATTTTGATACATTAATGTATACCTGTGCTGCCGAGTTTGACTTCATGGAAAAAGAGGTAATTTGGTCAAAATATATGATTATGGAAAGGGGAGCTTCTTGTTTTATCTTTGTTTGTAACTTAAAACATCTAAGAACTATCACCTCCTACTGCCATCATAAGTTCAAGGGCGTACTTGTGAAAAGAGAAATTAATGAGCTAAAGCTAAATTTAACTGCTTTTATTGCATTTAATTGAACTAAAAACACTGTTTTGATTTTGGATCTAAGAAATATGCTTGCTTGAATGAAAGAAGTCCTTGCTCAGGGATAAACGAAAGGTTACAGATCTGCAAACTTAAGAGTTTATGTGGCTCTCAGTGACTGGTTTTGAGTATATGGAAAATATACAGAGAGCTACAAAGGCCTTGTGTCGTAGATTTAGACTACAGAACAGCACTGAAACTTCATAATATGGCATTAGCAGATGTTTTTTAGTTCATCAGTTTCTAGGTATGCATTTAGAATGCTTTTAGATTACTCAGCCCATAGTACTCAAATTCAGATGAGATACAATCTACTTCTAGGCTTTGAGTGGCTTGCCAAAGAATTAGAAATAACTTAGTGATGACCCCAGTGTTATGATTGCTGGGTAGAGTTTACATTTACATTTTACTCAAGGAAAAACTCTTTATATTATTTCCTTTTAAATGACCACTGGAATAATTATAGATTAATGGAAAGCAATTAATGCAGTTAATTTCCATTTTAGACTCCAGTAAGATACACAAAGACTCTCCTATTACCAGTTGTCCTGGTGGTTTTTGGGGTAATCATCAAAAGGGTAAGTGATTAATGTAGTGAATCACCTTTACCTGGAATTTAGTTTTCAACTTTTTTAAAGAGATGACTATTTATTTTGAGATGGGAAGAAGTTAGTGTGGTGGGTTAACCTTGGCTGGCTGCTAGGTGCCCGCTAAGCCATTCTCCCCTTCCCTGTCCTCATTATGACAAGGGGAAAGAAGAGTTGAAAAATCTCATGGGTCAAGATAAATGTAGGGGGATCACTCTCTGATTTCCTGTCATGAGCAAAACAGACTTGAATTGAGGAAGATCAATTTATTGGGGATGAAAAATAGAGTAGGATTATGAGAAACAAAAGCAAAACTAAAGACACCTTCCCCTCATTGCCTGGCTTAATGGGTCCCTTCCATAGGTTGCAGGTCTTTTAAGAACTGGCCTATCATAGGTCCTTTCCATGGGGCGCAGTCTTCAGGAACAGAATGCTCTAGCGTGGATCCCCCACAGGTTGCAGCTCCTGCCAGAAAACCTGCTCTTTTGTCGGCTCTTCTCCATGAGCTGCAGCTCCTGCTAGGAATTTGCTCCCTTGTGGGTTCTCCATGAATTTCAGCATCCTTCAGGGCACGTCCAACTGCTCTGGCATGGAGTTCTCCACAGGCTGCAGGTGAATATTGCTCCACTGTAGTCCTTCATGGGCTGTAGGGGGGAAAAAACCTACATCACCATGGTCTTCTCCAAAGCTGCAAGGGAATCTTGTGGCACCTAGAGCATCTCTTCTCCCTCCTTCACTGACCTCAGTGGCTTCAGGGTTGTTTCTCTCCCATTTTTCTCACTACCCTCTCTTAAACCTGCTGCACAGTTACCTTTTCTTAAACGTGTTATCAGTAGAGGCCCCACCAGTGTCACTGATGGGTTCAGCTTTGGCCGGTGATAAGATCTGGTTTGAAGCTCTCTGGAAGTGGCTCTATCTGACATGGGGGCAGCCCCCAGTCTCTTTTCACAGAAGCTGCCCCTATAGGCCCCCTACTACCAAACCTTGCCACGTAAACCCAGTACAGTTAGATAAATTACAGGTTTTCAAAAACATTTACTTCAAATTCTTTGTTCTCTATATGAAGATTTTTGCAAAGGTTCAGTCCTGAGTCAGTGGTAAGATTTGCTCTGATGTTGAGTGCCAAAAATATTTCTGTCACCTAGCTGATGAATACTATAACTGGAGTTTATAACTGGTTTTGTAAGTTTGATTATGTATAATTTGCATAAAAACAACTTACAGTTTACACAGGAACAGATGGGATAACTGCTAACTGCCTGGCTAATTAAACATCCTCAAAAAGAAGTTTTAGCTAAAACATTGCATGTCTTTTATCTTAGCATTTTCTCAAAATGAGATTACCAAGGTGTGGTTTAATTTAGCAAATGTTGAAAATGCTTTGGAATGCTTTTGAAAGCTTATTCATATTTTTTGTTTGCTCATGTTTCCTTCAGGCAATTAAATCTATTATGTGGTCCTTATCTCAGACAGGCCAATATGAAAGGTAAGTATTGCCTTCTTTTTTAATGTAAAACTGAATTTTCTGTGGAAAGTTCATTTGATTTGCTATATGCTGCATAATTCAGAATTCTACATTATGTTGGTCCTTTTCGAAGGATGAGTTATATATAGTCCAGTAACTGAGTGGCTTGGATGTACTATATGTGGAATTTTTATATGGTATCTAAACCTAAGGTTAGCTGCTGAACTCGTTTTAGACATGTTAACCTATTTAAGCCTAGATTTTTTATTTAATAATTTACTTTTCTGCTCTGTTCCTAAACCAATATTTATATATCTTTTTGCTTTTTTACTATAAACAGTGAATGCAAATTCTTTTCTCCCCATTATTTTTTCCCAGGTTTTAAAGATACATGAGTTTAATCCTTAGGAAGGGATCCCAACTGTATTAATTTTATTATCTGAATATCTAATACATACTCTACCTATCAGAGCTGTTTGACATCACTTGTTGATGCCGTACTAAAGAGAAATCAGTTTGTCCAATTGAGTGTTATCATTTCCCTGGCATGTCTTTCTGCTCCCCATTTTTTTGTAAAATACCATTAATCATTTCAGTGATCTCTGCTATCTGTAGTCTACTGGACATTACCAAAATGTCAACAGATGTGAGCAGGATTCAGCATCCTATCTTCACAGATGTTTTTGGAGAACAAGAAGTGTACAAGATTTTGACTCTTTTCACATTTGTATTTCTGTCTGACAATCCAAGATCAATATATGTAGTGCCTGACTGACTCTTCTTTTGGTACCAGTGTTCTGCTTCTTTTCAGTGGTGCCCAGTGACAGGACAAGGAGTAATGGCCGTAAATGAAAATACAAGTTTCACCTCAGTTGAGGAAGAACTTCTTTCTGTTGAGGGTGGCAGAGTACTGGAACAGGCTGCCCAGGGAGGGCATGAAGTCTCCATCTCTGGAGACATTCAAAACCCACCTGGACACATTCCTGTGTCGCCTGCTTGAGGTGACCGTGCCTTGGCAGGGGCATTGGACTGGATGATCTCCAGAGGTCCCTTCAAATCCTAACAATTCTGTGATTTTTTTTTTTTTTTTTTTGCATTACTGAAGTTTCATTTTCTAAATAAGCTGTTCTATAATTAATGGAATTAAAAAAAGTGCTAAAATTAATATTCATATTTCCAAATAGATACAGGAATTGAGGAAGATAGTTACTGATTTGCAGTATATTTAAAACTTTCACAGAGTGAAAAAAAATTCTGTGCAGACATTGGCTCATGCTTACTGGATTAGTTGTGCTGTCTAATGCCACTATGATGATTTTGAAATAAAACCAGTGCTTCTGTAATACATAAATAATGTGGGGTTTGGATTTTTTTTTTTCCAGAGAAGAACGTTTTAACCATGGTGAGGTAAGATTCTTTTTCTGCACAGTTTTTTTACTTGTACGTTAATGCAAATACTCAGTATTGAAATGCAGGTTGTAATGGTGTGATGCTGATAGACATGCTTTATTTGAAGCTAAGTATTCACGCCTTTTATTCGCTCATCTTAAATTGCATCTGTTATGTCACCAGAATAATTCTGGAATGTTGAACAAAAAAATATACTGGCTAATGGGGGTGACTGCAAGAGAGAAATCTTGGCCTTTTGCTATAGCAGTACAAAAAGACACTTAAATTAGTCTGGATCTTCAGTTTTCTCCATATAGACTGAGAAGGAGATTGCTTCCTTTGCTGGGCTTTGACATGATAGATAATGTTAAAATTCTGTTTTGAAACATGCCATAATGAATATAATACTATACACATGGTTCTTTTTAGTAAAGTTATGCAAAACAATGTACTGTGTCCTGCTCTGGAGCCCTCAGCACAGGAAAAAATGGACCTGTCAGAGGAGGTCCACAAAAACAATCAGGGATGGAACAGCTCTTCTCTGAAGACAGGCTGAGAGAGTTGGAGTTGTTCAGTGTGGAGAAGACTCGACTCCAGGGAGACCTTATTGAGGCCTTTCAGTGCTTAAAGGGGACCTATAAGAAAGATGGGAACAAACTTTTTAGCAGGGCCTATTGTGATAGGACAAGGGATAATGACTTAAAACTGAAATCAAGTAGATTTCGACTAGGTATAAGGAAGAAGTTTCTTACAAAGAAAGTGGTGAAACATTGGAACAGGTGGCCCAGAGAGCTGGTAAATGTCTGTCAAGTTGCCTTAGGGGAATTTTAGATTGGATATTAGGAAAAATTTCTTCACCATAAGGGTTGTCAAGCATTGGAGCAGGCTGCCCAGGGAAGGAGTTGAGTCACCATCCCTGGAGGTATTTAAAGACATGTCGATGTGGCACTGAGAGACATAGCTTAGTGATGTTCTTGGTAGTGTTAGATTAATGGTTGGACTTTTTCCTAGAGATCTTTTCCAACCTAAATGATTGTGTGATAAGCAATCACTTAGATAAAAGCACTGATTGAAAAAATGCCTCTGTGATTTACCACAGCACTTCGACAGGTAGCATAGATTCAATGTCAGTAGTGGTGAGTGATATCTGATGCTTTTTAACATTTTCTGAGAATATTGGAGCAAGCTGCCTGTGACTGTGTGATTATCAAGGATGATTTTATTCTCTACTTTCATTCCATACTTGGGTATTCTGGACATTAAACAGCAAAGTCTCTTGACTTCTGTAAAGAGGTTATACAAGAAATTTTACATATGCCTGTTGTTTAAGGATTTTTTTTAATAGCTAGCCATTTCTCCAGCTCCTTTTGATTTTATTGTTAATGTTTACCTTCCTGTTGTTCCATTCCTTAGCATACTAGATACACTTTAGAAAAAAGATAAGAGAAAGTCATTATTACTATCTGAAATATGAAGATCTTTACTTTGATTTGTACTTTCAGACAAGCTCATAATTTGTATTGAAAATGAAGTTGCGTGTTTAAGACAGAAATGAAAAGTATGAAATATTATGCTCCTTTCTTGTGGTTTTTTTTTCCTTTCAGCTGGTATTCCATGCATTGCAGCTGTTGGCATACAGTGTCCTAGCAATTTTAATCATGAGACTAAAACTGTTTTTGACACCACATCTATGTGTTATGGCTTCCTTGGTGTGTTCAAAGCAGGTAAGATCTCTTTTATCCTGTAGCTATCTCAGTACTTACAGTATTACAAAGATGTTTGTCCTAAAGCAGATTTCTCTGCACGTAATTGCTGAATCTGAGGGTAGCAGTTAAAAATAAAGCAGATTATACTGCCTGTCAAAAAATAGTTCCATTCTCACTTCTTCCCAAATAAAGTAAATGTCTTGTTTTATGCAACTTGTCCAATAGCATTATTATATGAGTTAACATGCTGTGTATTCAGCTTGAACATAGGGAGACATATACTAGATTTTACTGCATTTACACACCTCTATGCCATTGCAAGTTTTTATTGACCATTAATTTTATCTGGTGTTTGACTTTGTTTACACTGTGTTTTCACAGCTCTTCAGAGCTTATTGCCTTGCATATTTTTGTCTGTTATTTCTTTCTAGAAGTCTTGTTTGAAGTCTTGCACGTTGAAAACATTTCAGTCTTAAAAATCAAAGTCATATATCTAACTCGGATTTAATCTTTCTAGTTTGAAATCATCTATAACATAAAATGTTACTAGATTTTCAATCTCTATTTAAATAGCTGTTTTAGAAGGCTTGCACTTGCAGCAAAAGTAGGGTAAGTAGTCTTTTGTCTGGGAAGCAGAGAGGGAGGCAGATAGAAAACTGTCTGAATGGCTGAGCCCAGAGAGGGGTGATCAGTGGTGCATGGTCTGCTTGAAGGCCAGTAACTAGCAATTTACCCGAGGGGTCAGTGCTGCGTCCAGACTGTTCAGTGTCTTTGTTAATGGTCTGGATAATGGGGCAGAGAGTACCCTCAGCAAGTTTGCTGATGATACAGAACTGGGGGGAATGGCTGGCTCTTTCAAGCGGTGGCCAGTGACGGGACGAGAGGCAGTGGGCACACAGTGAAACACAGGTGGTTCCCTCTAAACATCTGGGAACTTTTTCACTGTGAGGATGATTAAGCACTTGCTAAGTTAACATGTGCATGTTATTTACCTGTGTTAGACTTCTCTCCACAATACCATTCACCTTTCCAGGTATGACTGTATTAGTGTGGGTGCCTTATTTCACCAAGGCAGCATGTTTTTAGCAGCCATTTTGCAGAGTGATAAGAGCACAATTTCAATGGTCTGTGTTCATAAGATGATGCCTGCAAATATTTGGATGATCTACCAGTCAAGTTCAACAGTAGAAGCAGAGGCTACTTTAATCAGCTGTAATGTAATACATTACACACATATTATTTCTGGAGGAAGGACTCTTCTGGTACACTAGACATGCAGATGAGCAGCAGCATCATGCTTTAGAAACACCGAAGCGTCTGCTGGCTTGTTCTCAGTAGTGAAGGAGAAGGCATGTACTCTGGAAAAGTCTGCTTGCAATCAGGACAAGTTTTTAGTTTTGGAAAGGAAGTGTGTTACGGACTGCCTGACAAGTCCTCACTCTGTTGGTACGCACTTTCAGCTCAGCTCTGCTAAGAACGTGAGAACCATTAATTCCAGGCAACCATGAAATTCCAATTTGCTCTGCTACAAACATACTGCCTTTTGCACCAGTGTAGAAATTTTCCAGGGGAAGAGGTGTGGTCAGAGAGCTGCTGTATCTTGCTGGTATAATCAACCCTTTGGGGATTATTACCAGCCAGTGCTTGATTACTGAGAAAATGAAAAAGTAGTGTAAATAATTACCTGTTTGGATTTTTAATGCACATGCAAACTGGGCTTCATATTTTTCAATCAGACCCTGACTTCAAGGAGAATTTTGTATGAATGAATGAATCCCAAAACAATGGAGATACTCAAAAGCTGTCTGGACATGGACCTGGGCACCTGGCTCTGGGTGACCCTGCCTGAGCAGCAGGGCTGGATCTTCAGAGGTCTCTGTCACCCTCCACTCTGCAGTGATTTTTTAGAAAGTGTCTTAAAGGTGAATTAGGGTTGTATGATGAAGGCAGTTACTGTCTGTTAAACAGCTGATCCCTGTGTCAAACAACGGGAAGATGCGTTAATGAGACAGAATTATGCAAAGAGGAGGAAGCTATCCCATATTATGCCAGCTGAACAAATGATTGTTTCCTAGAAAACTGAATTGTTTCCCTGCAGGTTCTTTAAGGGAAGGACAGTTCTTTATAATACTGGACGGGTAACACAGTATCAGTCTGCTTAAGCGGTGTGCTCATCACTTTCTTCATGCCTGATTTGTTATTTGGCCTAGGTAGAAGTGCTTAGTGTTGGCCAACATCAAATCAGTCTGTACAGTTAAAATATAAAATGCTAAAAATTTGTCAAAACTTCTTCAAAAAGTAACTTTATTTAGCTACCTTGTAACTGAGCATTGGGACTTGAGTCTTGAGGAATTTTGCTCTACGTACTTGCTGTTCTGTAAGGTTCACAGGTGTTCGGTTTTCCAGTTCTTAGTTGTTCTTGAAATACTGGCAGCCTCTTAGGTGGTCTGGTTATTTCAGTAATAGCAGTTACACTGGTTAGATTTCTCCAAATGAACTTTCATGAGGTGTTTCTAAATCATTTGAAATGAAGTTTCTTTTCAAAAGTCAGAAAAGCAAAAAGAAAAAAATCTGTTTTATTTTAACATATGATTTCTAGATAACAATTACAGTATAAATTAGTTCTGCCCAAAGTTAATTTGTTCTTAGTTCTTGTTTTAATTGTATATTTTCTAGAAGAAAATTGATGGGCTTTTCTGCCCTGGTTGTGGTGGTGGTGATAGTGCTGGTAACAATAGAATTTTCTAGTGAAGTTCAGAACTAAAAGTATTTCTGTGTTTTGTACCACGGGAAAAGGCACCTCAGCCTTCTGAGAATTAAAAAATAATAAAATGTGTACTGCTATTTTTGGCCGCATAGCGATCTTTTTGTTTTTAAAGCACCTGAGTAGCAGCATTTCAGTAATTCTTTCTGAATTGTTGTTTTTTTAGCACTGCAACTAAAGTCATCAGACCGGTTCATGAAAGCTGGTGCTTTTGGTAATTGTTGTGTGTTGTATCTTAGAGGATGCCACATGTCATTACCATGTGAATATTGAAAGGGAAGATACATTTAGAGTATTTGGTCAATATTTTTTTTTCTTCTGCTGCGAACTGCATTTTGGCACTTTGGTTGTTCTGCTGTTACCAATGGTTGTAGAGTGAGAGTAAGATTCTCGGGAAGCTGCTGTTGCAGAAGATTTCCTGTTCTGGGAGCTGCCTCTGGTGGACTAGGTGACTTAGGTTCATTGGCATTTTCTTCCTTCTTTGCAGCATCGTGGAAGCATAGTTGGTTTGAAAGAAATAGGTCATGAATGCTAGGGAAGGGCTTCAGATCTCTGTGGTTCGGACAGTTATTCTGTGCAGAAAGTGATGAATGACCAGCTGCCACATATAATACAGCTTGGGAATATCCTGGCCCTGGCTTGGGCCTTAGGAGAAGTACATACCTATGTTGAAGAGTACCTAACTTTAGGTGAACAGTGTAAGTAAAAATAAAATCAATTCCCTTGTCTTGTTATCAATGAAGATTCTTTTGCCTGTTGAGCATGTCCCCTAGGTTGGTGCTGATTGATACCTATAGAAGACAAGCTGGATTTTTTTTCTGATCTGACTGATGTATGCTTTCTTTAGTAGGGAGAGGCTGGTAATCTGCCAGCTGATACAGGACTGGCTTCAGCATGATAGAGAAGTACTGGCCCATAAGGCTGTTCAGCTACAATTGAGCAGACCACTTCTAAGACTTAAGTGAGCAATAAAGAAACCCTTTTTTGGTGTGGTGTTTTTTTTTTTTTGTTTCATTTTGTTTGTTTTTGTAGGATTAGGAGAATATCAAGTGGTTTTTAATGAGCTTTTTCTGTCCTACTGGCTGCTGAGCAGAAATAGTTTCTTGAGGCTGAGAAATCTGACTGTATGTGCAATACTGAGTCAGAATTGCTGCAATGGAGGGAGATGAGAAGGGGAAGATGAGACTTGTGACCAGATGATTGATTAACACTCGGTACACTTATCGTTAGATGAAGTTTTAGATGTTTGAATAAAGTATATATTAAAAAGCAACAATTTGGTTTTACAGATGCAAGAAAAAATTAAGGAAATTTAACAGAGGCAGTTATCTTATTGTAATTGAGATCAACACTGTCCTTTCATCTAGAAGACCACGAACGTTTACCTGCAGTGGTATTAGTATAACTAATTTATTTGGAGGCTAAAGATTATTATTGTGCGCATGGAAAAGGAATTTGATATATTTTGTTCTTTCAGCCCATTGCATGAATCCTTGTACTTTCCATTACCATCATCTTGTGGCAGCTGATGAACAATAAAAATAATAATGTACTTTTTTTTAATAAAAAATATTTTCATTGTCTGGAATGCTTTGTGAGGAAAAAGTGACCTAATGCTGATTTTCACTGGAAAGTAATCCAGTTTGTAACACATTTTAAAGAAAGATTTTTAATGAAGGAAAAAGGAAAAAATAAGTGCATCTTCGTGAAGGGAGTAAAGTCCCATCTTCTCTACAACTACATTTTAGGTATTAGAAACCTGTGATTAAAACGTTTTCTTCTCTAAGTTGAACAAAGATGAATAATTAAGCAGAGATATTTCATACTGTAATATATATTAGGTTCCTCATAGAGAAATAAAAATGAATTGTTCTGCATACAACATTACAGAATTGTTGTCTAGGAATTAATCAATTCTTGCATTTCAGTTATTTGGATGGCTCTTCTATAAAATCCAGCCCAAAACGTTGGTCTTTGCTATTTTAGCATTGATGGCAATAGAGGGATCTGCAAACCTTCAAACTCAGTGGAACATCATGGGAGAATTTAGCAATTTGCCACAAGAAGAACTTTTGGAGTGGATAAAAGTCAATACCAGACAAGGTAAACTGTTTAATAGTGTAGGATGTTCCCCATTTACTGTGAGATCGAACCATAGAACTTGTCATGAATGATTGCATAGGTATTGCTACAGTTTGTGGCTTTGCCTTGGGACAGGCCTAAAGCCAAATCATATATACTTGTCTGTATAGAAACTACTTCAAATGAGAAAAGCACTGAAAACTTGCTTTGTTAGACTGCAGGCTACTGGTCTGGAGGTTCTAGCCAGTGATGTAGTATTTCAACAAAAGCCTCTTTGCCAAGTCCAATTAAAATAGGTTTTTGCTTAAATGACACTGGTCCTGTATGTGGGTCCATGATCACCATTTTGCTAGAAGAGAATTAAAAATGTGTATGTGTTGTGGTTGCACCACTTCTTTTCCTAAAATAAGTAAAAGTGTCAGAAAACTGGCTGGAAACAAAGTAAAATACGTTCAAGCCAAAGTGGACTGACTGCCCATTTAACACTAGCATAAGAAGTGACAAAGTGAGTTGTCGTAATAACTATGTTATTCTACCCGTTCAAGAAAAATAAGATGCAGTAAATCTTCATTCTTAGATGCTGAGTTATCTAATGGCTCATGTTGAATTCAAGGTTAAAAAGAAAATAGATTTTGTGCATCTCCTGTTCCTGCCGTGTCAGGCCTTCTAAAAACTCTCTCTATGTTTTTTCTAGAGGATTACTGTTTAGATATTTGAACTGTTTCTCTACTTTTGCTGTTCGATTCTTCATGTGAAACGTGCCTATAATTGTGCATTTCAGATGCAGTGTTTGCTGGAGCAATGCCTACAATGGCAAGTGTTAAATTGTCTACACTGCGTCCTATTGTAAATCATCCTCACTATGAAGATGCAGGTTTAAGGTAAATTTTGCATTTGAGGGTTTATTTGTATTTGCTATTAATTCTCTTAATGTTTGCAGTATACTCTAGGAATGGCATCATGTTATATTGTAAAATTTGTTAAAACCCCATAGAACTTGGTTTGCTATTTTAGTCAGATTGAAAACTCACGCGTTATTTCTTCAGGATTTATGTTCTTCTGAAGGGATATACTGTAGGGATAGATATGGCTTCAAACTTATATACAAAACAAATTGGAATTAAATTATGGAATTGAATTTAATGTGTCCTGTTATGTCCTTTCTTCATTCTAGTTCCTGACATTGTAGACAGGTTTGATTTTTTTCTCAAGATAGCTAGTTTAGTTATTTCTCTTAGCTCTCTGTGACTGGCTGTCATTTGTTTTGTGATCATTTGTTAATTACTGAAATACTAAGAGTAGTTGAAACTGAAATTTTATAATGGAATTACTAAGTTTTCTACTCTGTTATTTTCAAAATCAGGATATTTTGTGAAACTGAATTGATTTATCGGGAAAGGTCAAGAACTTATTCTAATAAATACAATGTAGCATCATTTTTTGTTAATTTGGTAAAACGGGTTAAAAAAACCCAACACACAACAAGAAAACAGCAAGATAGAGAGAAAGGGCAGGGATTAATTTTATGTGCCTTACGTCCTTAGTCCTCTGTTGGCATTAACTTGCTTTAACTTTTGGTCTGCCCTGAATTGGTCAGGCAGTTGGACTAGATGATTGATGTGTGTCCCTTCCAATTGAAATATCCTATTTTATTCTAGCTACAAAAATACGGGACAGGGAATGTCTGGAGAAAATAAAGTACCGGCAGTACGGTATCAGAAAATGAATGTGAGTTAACAATGTCATGCTTTGCACACTCAAAGGAGGATATTACTGGGTGATATAGAATGGCCTGGGCTGGAAGGGACCTTAAAGGTCATCTAGTTCTGAAACAGGATCATGGTGTTCAAGTGCTGATTTTGCTTGATCAGCATAGGTGAACATCAGGTCTTGCACTCTGCATTTAACAAAGTCTGAAAAAGGGCAGTGAGTGTGACCTTTTGCGGAGAGGCTCGGTGAATGATTCCTTCTGATCACCTACAGTCCAAGCAAGGTTGTTTCTGGCCTTCAGTATTATGTAATGAATGCATTGCTTTGACATCTTCATGCTTTCTGTTCACAGTAACCATGTCTCTTGTTACTAAGTTGTCTCCTGCAACAGAAAAATCAAAGGGCTGTAAACACTGTGCTTGGAATCATTAGATTTGTGAAGAAATAATCACATTTAAGCAAATGGTACTATTAATGTAAACTTTTTTTTAGCGCAGTTATCTTGTGAAATAAAAAAGCCTTCCTCTCCAGTCTAAAGTTAAAGCTCACATTCTCATGCTAGATTGCTAGCTAACTTTTGTATTATTCTTTTTGAAGGGCCAGAACTAAAGTGGTGTATTCCATGTACAGTCGAAAACCTGCAAATGAAGTAAAAAGAGAATTGATGGAACTAGGAGTGAATTACTACATTCTTGAAGAGTCGTTATGTGTAAGCAGAAAAAAGTGAGTAGTCTCCCTCTTTCTCACAAGAATGACACACCGCTCAAAAATGCAGTATAAGATTCATACCAAGTGGTAGTTTTGAAATGTTGGTCTGTACTTTATTTATTAAAAGTGTCAAAAATACATTTTTGTCCAGCATCTAGATACCTGGCCTTTATCAGAAACAGTGTGGCCAACAGGTCCAGGGAAGTGATTCTTCCCCTGTACTCAGCGCTGGTGAGGCCACACCTGGAGTACTGTGTCCAGTTCTGGGCCCCTCAGTTCAGGAAGGATATTGAGGTGCTGGAGCAAGTCCAGAGAAGAGCAACAAGGCTGGTGAAGGGACTTGAGCACAAGTCTTATGAGGAGAGGCTGAGGGAACTGGGGTTGTTTAGTCTGGAGAAGAGGAGGCTCCGGGGAGACCTCATCACTCTCTACAACTCCCTGAAAGGGGGTTGTAGCCAGGTGGGGATTGGCTCTTCTCCCAGGCAGCTATCAGTAAGACAAGAGGGTGTGGTCTTAAGGTCTGCCAGAGGAGGTTTGGGTTAGATATTAGGAAGAAATTCTTTACAGAGAGGGTAATCAGACATTGGAATGGGCTGCCCAGTGTAGTGCTGGATTCTCCATCCCTGGAGGTTTGTAAGATGAGGCTGGGTCTGGCACTTAGTCCCATGGTCTAGTAACCACGGTGGTGTTGGATCAAGGGTTGGACTTGATGATCTCACAGGTCCTTTCCAACCTGGCCTATTCTATGATTCTGTGATGATTGGCTTTACTCATATTAACAACCTTGTGTTCTTGGTGTGCACCTGAAAAGCTGTGTTGTATGTGTGAAGAGATTCACTAAGGAAACAAGTCATCGTTCTGTAGTGGTAAGAACAGATGTATGTGTATAATGAAAGCCTAGTATGAATAAAAGGTGCAGAGTAACACATAGTTGGAGTACCAAAATATTATGACCACTAGTCACTAAAAATTTTGTCACATTTAAGCTGTCCTTCAGAAAGAGCTATGCTTTTTCCTTTTTTCCCCCCTTTGATTTCTCTTTCTGCCCTCCAGAAAACAATTAGTTTGGATTTTTTATTTTATTTTATTTTCATTTAGAATAAAATTAAATGTATATGTTCTACTTCTTTGCTCTTATCTTTGTTAAAATTAGAAAATTTTCAGTAATTCTGACTTTGAAAGACAAATTTATGGAATTCTCTAAAATTCCAGGGAATTTATGTTGGCTATGGTCCTTAATAAAAATCAAGAAGTTACTTTTTTAAGGTGTTTTATTTCCTGAATTTTCTTTAGAAATGTTAGGAATGTGAATATCACCCCCTATTTTATAAGACTTAAGGATCTCTGGTAACGTATATGGTATAATTTGTGTTGTTTTATATGCTTTCTGCTCCAAATTAATTATTTAATGATTACATAACTGCAAAAGCAGATCCATTTTACACATTCTCAATATTATTTTTAAATTACTACTATATTTACTGGTTTTGTAATCTGATAATATCTAGTATAAAGACAAACTTAAAAAAATATATATGTCACAATCAAGTATTCATGGGGCACTATAAAACTGAGTTCAGCAAGCTAAATGTTTGGGGGTTTTTATGGCATTTCTTCATTTCTCTTTTCATATTCATATGTTTTCTAGGCCTGGTTGCAGTATGCCTGAAATTTGGGATGTCGAAGATCCTGCCAATAGGGGAAAGATTCCTTTATGTACCCTTATGAGCAAGAATTCCAGGCCGTATTTCATCACAGTATTTGAAAATAGCAATTACAGAGTCTTGAAGATTCCAAAGGAATAACATTTCAATGCAATGAAGCATCGGTCTTTCAAATCTTTAAACTATTAACTATAAGAATTCTAAATCAGAAATACCTTTTCTACTAGACTTAAAATGGAAAAATGTGTATTTTATTTTTTACCATTTTAAGTGAATTCTGATTATAGAAATATCTTAAACCTAACAGTTTGAATTTCTATTTCAGGGTCAGTCCCTTGAGATTTGCTATGCAAATGATTATATGTTTGCACATTTTATTTAACACTGATCCAAAAAGAGTTAAAAGTAGCTATGGAAAAGTTTGTCGGCGGACTTGAAACTTCATTTTTTTTGGTGCATGTTCCTGGAATCCTATTGATATTAAAAAAGAAGACTAATAAGGGTAATATTTGCAGTAAGCAATAGTTTAGCTTCTCAGTGTCCAAGGGTTTTTAGCATTGTTATGCATTCACAATAAGCTGGCATAATATACATGAAATTTTTAAGGGAAAATGCTTTATTCAGGAAAAATCTGTCATAGCCTTAGAAAGATACTAAAATAAATCCTTCACTGCCTTAACTAGACCTTCAGCGCCTAACTTGATAAGAAATTACTTTCAAAATGTATTCCCTGTTTTATTTCCCCATATATTAGATCCTCCCTGGACTTTATCATCAGCATTAAAGAAAAATTAAGCCCCAGTTGTGATATGGGTGTAGTCAGTCGTGTGGGTGTAATAGCTTCAACATTATTAGACTGGTTCTGCAGTTTTTCTGTCATCTTGGTGTCACACCAATATTATAATTAGATAGAGAATTCACTTTCCAAGATACCCAGTGCAAGGACACCCTTTAGTCGTTTACCTGACCTGGTAGAATTTTTGTATGTTTGTTGCCATTGGGAAGTATCACAGTAATTGTGATTCTACAGTATAAGACTTCTCAAGTCTGATGTTTCGCTGTATATCATTCATGTTTTGGATTTGTTTTGACTTAGTGTTTTTTTTTGTTCAGACATCAGTCTATTGATATGACTGATCTTTTTAGCCCTAATAGCATCTAGCAATTCTAGGTGCTATAGGGATACCATCCATCACGCCTATAACAGTATCAATTAAATGGGAACCTGTGATAAAGTAGTAGTATAACAACTGATCAGTATTGTAAAACTTCTTATTTTTTTAAAATCTGT
This sequence comes from Pseudopipra pipra, assembly GCF_036250125.1. Classification (NCBI taxonomy): domain Eukaryota; kingdom Metazoa; phylum Chordata; class Aves; order Passeriformes; family Pipridae; genus Pseudopipra; species Pseudopipra pipra. Next base: position 108,382,565 of record NC_087549.1, read on the forward strand.
TTTATTGAGAGGGTGAGGGAGAATGGCTGAAAATGCATTAGCTTTTTAACTTTTACAGAATAGCTTTTGGAAAAATTTCTATAAGGAAACTCACAAAGAAAGGGCTTTTGGAAAGTCACTTTTTAAAATGTTAATTGAATTCAAGGAAGCAGGAAAAAAAATCTTTATATAAACATTGTGACTAGTGTTTCGGCACAAAAAGGTACTGTATTTTTATGAAGTTTATGCCAACTGTTGACATGTACTTATGTGGTTAAATAAAAAAGAGAAAGATGGAAATTGTTCTCACGTTTCCGATGGATGTTACACTTGTCTCTTATGTCCGTAAACTGAAGTTTAATACAGGTACCACAGCAGATACGATTGAAGCTGAACCTTCAACTAAACCCAAACCCACACACCTCTTTCTAGCCTCCTTTTTATTCAAAATATCAGTGCAGGAATATGTGAAAAGGCATTGAGAAAATGTCAAATACTTATTTAGAAAGCAAAGTGAACTTGGAAGGCAGTTCAAAATTATTCTGGTTTTGTTCTAAGTTTCTAAGCTCTGGTAATCAAGAGTGAAGCTCTAATACTGGTAGAATGAAGAAACATTTGAAAGTTAAAATTCAAATATGTGCTTTAGTAAAAATGTTCATCGTTTGGTGAGGAGGTGACTGTTACTGAGTACACAGCCAGACACTGTAAATTTTCAGCTTGTCTTGAGGTATATTATGCTGTCCCTCTCTTTAAACTGGATAAACTCAAATAATTATTGTCATCTGATGTTAATCTGATAAAATTTAGTCATGAAAAAATGCGAAGTAAAAAATGCAATATATAATTTTTGGGAAGAAATATGGGAATTCTTGAATTGGATGTCTCATGTTATGAATTTCTTATTGTCTCAGTAATTTGCTCTCAGTTTCAAAGGAAAGAATTTGAGTTTAAATAACAAAACATCTTACACATAGGACCACCATGTTAAACATTAACCTTATCACTGCAGCTTAAACCAGAAAACACAGCTTTGAGACTTCTGAGCTCTCACTGAAGTTGGTTTTCCCTTTGCAAGATCCTAATCAATAAACATGTAACACAAGTAAGTTCATCACTAAATATATGCTGGCTTTGAAGTAATTTAGACGCAGGACTGGAATACTTCCATACCTGAAAACAGTTTCTATTCAATTTTAGTAATATTGGATCATTGTGCTGGTTTTGGCTTGGATCTTATGTTTTGGCAGAGCCAAGGTGTGCTGCCACACTGGCAAAGAAGTTGGGGGTGCATTAGGAGAAGACACAGCCACGACAGGTGTATCCTGTCCAAAATGACCAAAGGGATATCCCAGATGATATGACATTATGCTCAGTATATAAAGTGGAGGGAAGAAGGAGAAAGGTGAGGATGTTCGGAGTGATGCTGTTTGTCTTCCTGAGTATCTGTTAGGTGTGATGGGGCCCTGCTCTCCTGGAGATGGCTGAACACCTGCCTGCCCCTGTGCAGCAGTGAATTAATTCTTTCAGGTTTTTTTCCTTGTGTGCACAGCTTTTACTTTCCCTATTAAACTGTCTTTATCTCAACACTTGAGCTTTTTAGCTTCTACCCTTCTGATTCTCTCCCTAATCCTGCTGATGAGGGAGTGAGTAAGTGGCTGCTTTGTGGGGCTTGGTTGTGAACTGGGGTGAAACGTCCAGATTTGTCTGTTGGAATCTGAAATATTTATTGCTTTACATTAAATTTCTTCAGTACAATGGACACAATTACAATTTGGTATAAAACTTCTGATAATTTTGCAAACTAATATTTCGTATGGAGACCAAATGAGGCACCTGTTCAGTAGTGCCCTGCACTTCATCATACTCATGTACACCATATAAAAAATGCCCTTTTGTCTTTTTTGGCAGTTCAACTGAAACTGTGAAACTGAGTCAGTCAGTATCTCTTGGATTTTTATGACTAAGGCATTGAGTTCCACAACACAGGACTTGCTCCAAGTGAAAACTCCTTTAGCAACAGCAGATATGTAAGGAGGAGTATAAACCCAGGGTTGTCAGAAATCAGCGTTGTTCTACATGGCATGCAGAACTTCTAAATGAGAGCTGGTCAGCAGGGCAGTAAAACCTTACTGCTACAATAAATTCTCAGCTGTAGCTGTACAACTTAAGTACAAAATCAAAGTCAAGTATTGTGACAAACCGTAGCAGAGCTTTAAGCTGACCTGTTAGTTTGGAGCAGAGTAGTAGAAGGATTTACAGGGTTAGGCAGAATCTCCTCCTCAGCAAATTGGCTGCTTTCTGATCTCATGCTGTAATTCGCCATTACTGATGTAATTCATACAGTGTCTGAAGTCGTCAGTTGCTTGAGTGGGTTCATCATGTAGTAGTTCAACAACTTCATTACTTCCTGTTACAGCATGTGTAGAGCACTTACTGCCAATACATCATGAGATGTGGATAGAACACACAGACTGAATGAATAATATTGATTTCATATCTGGCTGAGGACTCAGGCAGGATCCCTGTGGCCGGTCTTCCATCCTGTCAAGGTTACCAGTGTTTAAATTGAGTCATGATTGCAAGCAACACTAGTTTTGCCTGTTTGGTAGGAAGGATGAAGTCTGGTTTTTTGCCTGAAGAATGACAACTTACTGGATTGCATTTAAAGGTGATTCTGAGCCTGCAACAGGACAACCTCTGAAGGGGAAACCTCCCTCCTTTTGATGTTCACCTGAAAGGAAATGAATAACTCCAGTTCATTCTTTAGGCTTGACCAAGCTTATTTTAGAAGCCAGTGCACCAAATTCTTACTCCCATTACTAATTATTGCTGTGCTCAAGCACCCTGAACAGTATCATTTTCATGTTACTGAGCAACCAGTTGCTTGGCTTCTCTGACTACAGGTCCCTGGAGTGTCTCAGGATGCAGTTAGCAAACACTATTTGCAGGCAGTTAATGTTTTGCTGTAGATATCTCTGCTTGAGCTCTGCAAAAATCCTAGCCTCTTCTGAAGTAGTGGCTTTTATAATTTCACTATTTCTGAAAATCCAACTTTTTTTTTCTCGGCTAAAGCAAGTTAGCAAATCCTGAAAATACCCCAGAGTAGGATGTCTCCTGTTTTTTTTCCTGAATTAGCTTCATGATGGTGTTGGAATTGCTGCCTTGATTTTCTTTGATTTTGAATGTTAAAATATAACGCATCTGTATTTGGAGAAGTTTGTCTTCTATTATTAAAAAAAAAGAGCTGAAGTTAGAATCAAGCTTAGTAAATGCATAGAGTAAAAATTTTTGCATTCCTGGAGTATTTCAAAGACCATTCAACTCAAAACACAAGTTGTAGAAAAGCAATAGGTATAGATGTTTTCTGTAACCTTAGTTTTCTTTGTTCTAGATCCTTGCTGGATTTAACTGCAGTTATAATGCTACAGGCTGCTGCATACAGAATCTTTGATTTGATAGTTTTTAGCTATTTTTGTGTTATTACATAATTTAATCATAGAACGGTTTGGGTTGGAAGGGCCTTAAAGATATCTGGTTCCAATGCCTTGCCATGGGCAGGGACACCTCGCTCTATTCCAGGTTGCTTAAAGCCCCATCCAATCTGGCCTCGAAAAATAAAAGGAATAATTATTTTGAGAAGGGATAAATGGAAACAAGATGACCAAAAGTAAGTTTATTCCACAAGTTCTTTATTCAGAACTTTAATTTCAGAGTTTACTACCCTCAGTGCTTAAAACAAATGAAATGAAATGTTACTTAGCAAGCGGTGCTGTCAGACTCTGATTTTTAAAGTAGCGAAGTCTTGGCTACTTACCTGAAGAATTGCAGGTTTGTTTCATCCATTAGGTTTTTGCCTGAAATAAAATGGGATTGTAAAGATGCCTTTGAATTAGGAGATTGTGACATGTATTGCCTTCCTTTGAACCCTCGGTGTGCAACTGAATTCATATCTGAATTTAGAAAGAAACGTGTCAGCACTGATGGTTTGTTTGGTAAGGTTGTCCTTACACATAATGAAGTAGCGAAGCAGTAAAGTTCCAACTGAAATAAGCTGAAAAGCATAAATATTTGCAATGTTGAGCTGCAGCAGGACTGCCGAAAGGAAACATGGTTTCAATAAAGTCAGACTATATGTGGAATGACTCTTTTTTTTTCTTTTCTTCCCCTCCCTCCCTCTCGTGTTCTATTTCATTTTATTCTGTTTCACTTTGATGCTGGGAAATGGGATAAAACTTAACAGAATAGACTTGAGAAAAATTGCGTAGCTGAAACTGAGGTGGTGTTTATATCTTCCAAACATGACCTGATTTTAATAAATCTTGTTAAAATGTTTGGCTCATGCCAGTAAACTAGGTGATGGAAGATGATGTCTATGTTATCTGGTGTTCCTGTAAAAGGTAGAGTTTTGTCATTCTCTGTTGCTCTACAATTCATTTATTAATGAGCTAAAAAGAGCCTGGCTTATTGCAAGGTTAAACCTGGAGTACACATTGTCATTAGGACCTCACAGAAAGGGTAACAAGCACAGCTGGAGAAAAAAAGAAAAACACACACTTCATTTTTGTTTGTTTGTATCTATTGAAAATTACTTTCTTGGCTCCCAATTCTATATGCAGCAGATCTCAATTAATTTCTGTGACATGGGTGCTCACCACTGTAAACTACTGAGCACATGCTGTGCTGTAATGGTGGGAACTGAAGGGGATGTATAACAACTATGACTGGACCACGTTGTCTTCTGTGTGGTCTTGAACTAGTGATCTAGTAGGAGCTGGATTTGTTCTTAGTGAGGACTAAGCATGTTGATACTTCCCTAAGCAGCAAATCCAGATGTGGATTTACTGAAGAATTACTTCAAGCTGCTATGAATCAGAACGACATCAGTGTTAGGTCATAATGATTGGTGATTTGACCAAGTTTCCTGGACTTTGACTGCAACTTTAGAGCACTTTGGACAAATGTTGTATACTGCGTCATGCTGTAATCCTTCAAAAGAAGGTCTGGCTAAAAATGTAACCAAGGAGAAGTGCACAGAAGAGGTACTCCGGACAAAATGAGGGATTACTGGGATTCTTAATCGCTGGGAACACAGTGAAAAAATTTTAGCACAAAAGAGTTGAACGAATGGCTTTTCTAAGGTCATAAATGATTTTGTGTGCCTGCATTTTAGGGTGTGCAGTCCTGACCCAACATCCAGAAAAAAAGTATTGGTCAAGTCAGTCACTCAGAATTGGCTACTTGAACTGAAACTTTGACTCCAAGATGTTGTTTAAAGGAAAGGCAGAGAAACTGATATCCTACAAGTAGCTTACTCCAGGACACCTATATAATGGTAGCTACAGTAAATCTTAAAAGTGTTTCAAGAAAGAAACAATTAATTTTAAAAAGATTGTCTATGAGCAGTTCTTCAAACTGTTTTTCTGCTTTAAATGTAGGACTAGAGCTTGCTAATTGTTTTTTGCTGCCACATGAAGAATTACACAGTCCTTCCACTCAAAGGCTCCTTTTTTTTTTCTTTCTGAGACTGATGTTAAAGCAGCTTGAGACAAGTCATTGAAGAAGTAACAGGAGGATATTGTTCTGCTGTGGTAAGCACTTCATTTGGAAAGCTTTTATGAAGAGCTACGCTTAACCTATGCAATCCCCCCTCCTGCTGTCAGAGATTTTGAAGCAGAAGGTGACATGTCTGTGTGTTTAAAACCACAAAATTGGGAGTGGTTTGTGGTTGGTGATGTCACTTCAAAGCAGCGTTGTTTGCTAGCTCAGCTGTTTAGTTTATCTTTGTACGGGTGTGCTTTCTGGATTGCTTCCAATCATTTAGACCCTCCTAGACAGCACATGGTTGCTGTTGCCTTTGCTGTCAGTGAGGTGAGGCACAGGATCTCTGTTTTCCCTATTACAGTTTCCCCTTTTCTTCCCCCTTTTTCATTTCCTTATTACCACTGTGCTTCATCCAATGCCTTTGTATTATAGGTAGTCGTTCACTCTGTGACCAAAGTGGTCACATCTGTGCAGAGTAAGCAACTACAATGGAAAGTTACCTGTTCTGTGCTCCCCTATTTACATTCCACAGATATGTAACAGTGATGTACTTCTTGATGCTGCTACCACTCTGTAAATGCCTACACTTCCTTCTGGAACTTTCTTCTGCAAATTTGTGACAAGAAAATACAGAAAATATACATGAAAATTTTACTGAAAGCTTCACAAATCAGGGCAATTTCCTCTGATAAAGTGACCAAAATGTCAGTAGATATTCTCTGACAACATTACAGATCACACTGTGTTTTGATGGGTCGCATGATACTCGGTAAGAACCAAGGGTGAGGGAAGTATGCAATTTGGAAATGCAACTGAGGGTGAACAGTACAGACATACTTCATCAGTTTCTGGTCTCCCAGTAGCCTTTCAATACTTTCTTATGTAAGGTGACTGTATGACTGCAGGCTGCCCGTTGCTGTTGTCATCTGAGCTGATAGCAGAGAGTGAGTGAGCAGAGAGACCATTTTAAGGTAAAAGGCAAAGGAGCCAGAATCTCTTACTGGCTCAGCTCATTGAATTCTCTGTATCTGTTATTTCTGTGCAGTCAGTGTCAGACATCCATTGCAGCAACTGCAATCTTCCTGAACATTACCTGTATCCTTGGAAGTAGACCAGTAAATGAACTTCACTGAGTCCTGCGTGACTACCTGATTCACAATTGTGACAAAAAGATGAATGGCATCACGTGACCAGTAAGGTCCATCCAAAAGACACACTCAAAGTTGAGAAGGTGACATGCTGTGACGTGGACTGCATCCTGACCTGCATAGCTGCCATTCCAGTGTTGAATCAGATTTCATCTGTGACAGGTATCACTGCCAGGGAAGATGCCATTCAAGTGCTACTCCAGTGACTTTAGGGAGATTTCCCTTGCTTTTAGTCTACTTTTCCTAGCATCTAGGAACCCATTTTCTTTAGGCTTTGTTTCATTAGTGGTTGGATTCAGTCTCATCACTGGATGAAACCTCATTGCCCATTTACTAGCATGTGTGGTTGATTTTGGAAGGATTTAGAGGAGTTTAAACTAAACTTTCCCTGAGGCAGAGATTTTCTACTTCCTCAGGATTACTGAAGTCTAAAACCTACAATTTGTACAAGCTGTAACACCACCTCCCAGTACTATTTGCTGACCGAGAAAGTTTGAAAGACTGAGAGGAAACGTAGCAATCACATTCACTTAGAGAAAAACATTAATAAATTATTCTTTTTCATTGTGTAAAAAATTGATTTAAAAATAAAATGAAGGATGAACATTTGAAGAAAAGTTATTTAACTCTGAGGGAATGGCTAACGCAAAATGCAGGTATGAGAATGTTAAATACAACCTTCTTCTAAAGGCTTTTTAATGATATTGAAATGGTGGAAGGATTTAGTCTGGCTAAAGCTGTATTTCCGCATACGTGACCAGTGTAAAATGGAGTGCAACTGAAGTCATTCTCCCCCAGCCAGCTCACATGCCAGCACGAAATTTCACACTGTTGGTGCCATAAACTAGATTGGGAGTCAACCCTGATGAAACTCACCTGGCAAAGTAAATTGTTTTTTTTTTTTTACATCAGCTGAGTACATAGTCTCAATCATCATGCAACTACAGGAAACCTTGGAACAACCAAGGAGAAAAGGCATCATGAAGGAATATACAGACAGTCAACACCAGCTTTTTTCAGCGGTTGGGTCACACTAGACTGACTGAAAGTGTCTGTGATGCTGGGCCTTCAGGAGGGCCCCACTCTGTCAGTCCCTAGTAAAAACCTTTTGAGATCCTACCTAATTTCAATGAAATCTGATAGATAATTTCTTTGGTACACAGGAGGTAGGCAAGAGAGATCAGCATTACCTCCCGCACTGCAAAACCAGCAGAATGAGTACTTCTGCCCCAATCACAACACTGCTGTCTCTCGTCTCTGCAGATGTAGTGAGGATATAGGAAAATGGGGTTATTATGGCAAAGGAGGGAAAGCGAAGGAGAACAGGCTTCGCTATTCATAGGGATATCAGTTTTTTCCCTTTGGAAAGTCCTTATATTTCAGAGCTTTTTCCCACACCTCTGCACGTAGGAGGCAGAGAGAGACCTTTCACTGGAAAGATCAAGATGTCCACAAGGTATCTATAAGGCATATTGGTTGCATCAGCTTAATTTTGAGATATTATTTCCATTCTCCTACCCCAGACAAAAAAACCCTTCTCCTGCCTTACATCCATGGGCTGTGCTCAAGGAGTGTATGCACCTCCCCACCACTTTCTTGGCACCCCCCCCGTATCTCAAGGGCTCAGAGGTGACTGCTGCAGCTCTTGCAGAGCAGCCCTTGCTGAGCAGCACTGAGTCAGCACAGATGGGACTAGCACCTGCTGCAGGGAGGAATGTTTGAATGTTACTTGAAGAGTTGTGGATACTCTGGCAAATCATCCTCTGGCCTGTGGGGACTGCAGTTCTGCTTCCAAAAGCACAACAAAAAGCCAGATGGGGCTGCAGGTAGGCTTAGCCCCCGGTCCTGTAGTCAGGGGTTCTACCCCCAAGGTGCAACCATGTGTCAAGTCATAGGCATCAGTGCAGGCTTGAAAGGCAAGCCATGGAGCTGAGGGATTTCTGTGGGTCTGGTGCAGTGCACAGGTTTAAGGGGACTGGACTGGGGACAATGAGGGTGGGAAGTGTGCATTTTTGTCTCCATTTGACCTGGAGAACCCCACAGCTCTGGAGGAGACAGTGATGTGTGCTTCTCTAACATAGTGGGTTATTTCCTAAGATGTGGTTGAGTCGTATCTTAACCCCTTTATTGTCTGCTGGTAGTTTACTAAGTCAACCAAACTAAAGGGTGAACAAAGTTTTCCAGTGGTGTCCCCTTCACCAATGCAAGTGGAAACTGCTGTAAAGAGTGCTGAGCATTTGCAGTTGTCCATGAAACTATTAGGAGGTTTGACTTAAAAACATAAATTTAGACCAGGTGGTGCAAGACTCCTCTTTTGTGTCTGTATGGCTGGAAGGATGGACTTCCTCACAGGGGTGTTGAGAAGATAATTTCATTGATGTGTCTAATGTAAACTCATAATGTGATGATGGGTATGAAATAACAATCTAAGGCAGCAAATCTGAAAAGCGTGGAGTAAAGAAGGTGTGTGGCCATGTACTGAACACTTGGAATAAGGTAAACTAATGAAAAAGAATTAATCAAGGTTGTCTATTCCATCTGCTATATAAATCAAATATACTTTGTGGTAGTAATTCTGTTCTATATTGCGTTATGTCCACATGTAGAAAGAATGAATAAATTAGTTATTACAAACAACCTTAATTTTGGCTTGTGCTAGTTTCGGAGGGATTAACTTTGACACATTTGTGGGTTTTCCAGTGTCTGGACGTGCATACGTGTGCTGTGTGGTCAGAGAGCATGTGCATATCCAAATAGTGGATCAATGCTGGCTCAGAATTTTCATCCATGGTACCCTCACAATGCTTTGTCCTTGGAGTACATTTTCCCAGACGATTATTTTGGAAAGCTTTGACAGTTTGAAATGCTGCCTGCTTTCTGAGTACAAAGCCAATGTCAGCAGCTCCACAAGCTGCTGTTACTGCCAGAAAGCAAGGCCTGCTGGCTCTCCGCCTCCACCACCCTCTCCTTTGGTTAGCTGAGGCATTTGTGCAGCATCACAGGGAATTGGATATAGGAACAGGTCAAGAGAATACTGTATTGCTGAAATTAAAGCTAATTTAAAGTGCTTGTGCAAATTAGGTGTGGACATGTGCAGCTGAGAGCTGAATGTGAGGGAAACATGCATGCTGGAAACCCTCTAAGCCCTCTAAGAAACTATGTTACAAAGTCACACCTTAAAGCCTGAAGTTGTGAAAAGTGAAGTCTGGTTTTGATGTTGAAGTTCAGGATCTCTGAGGCTAAGCAGTGAGAGGCTGTGAATGTGTCCTGGGTAGAGAACTGACCACATCTCACCCTCACCAGCACTTGTGGGGTCTCCTGTTCAAGGAGAGAAATTCCACATTAAAGCTGCAGATCTTTTTTTCCCATTATTTATAAAATGTTGACTGTTTCATGAAAATTGTTCAAGCTTATATTCAGGGGTTTTTTTAATTAAGAGGGGAGGGCAGGTGCATGGTAAATAAGGTACATGAGAAATATAAGTCATGACTTGGGCAGTCACCAGCTTTGAGTGTGCATGCACAGGTGGAGGGCATGAGCTTGTATTGTAGGGTGAAGCTACATCTGTGTCTGAGATACCCTGTCTAAGGTAAAGGTTTGTTACTTTTATTTAGCATCCCCCCTGTTCTTCCTCAAATATAAAGAGAAGAAAACAATTGTGTGAGATGTGAAGAAAAGCCTCAGCCTGGAGAAATGGCTAAAAAGTTGGAGAACAAAGTTTTCCCATCCCATGTGTTGTCAACAGTTAACACTGACGTAGGTCTGAAAATCCAAGAAGAAATGTAAAGTGATTGAACTGTGCCAGATATGAGAGAAGCAAAGTTCTCATCCTCAGCTCAAATAGCCAGAGATTTGGTAAGAGTCAGGAAGTATGAGAATAAGTCTTTTGGTTCTGATATATGGTTGTGTTGAATAAGCAGGCTTTGTAATGCTGTAGGTAGGTATCGCCCAGAAGGGCAGGTACTAGATATGGGCTGTCCACCCTGGCACTTGTCAGCTGTGTCTATCTGGGGGCAAAAGTGTTTTAGAATCATAGAATCATTTTTAGGTTGAAAAAGACCCTTAGGATCCTTGAGTCCAATCACTAATCCAGCACTTCCAAGTCCATCACTAAACCACATTCCTAAGCACCACATCAACGTGTCTTTTAAATACCCCCACGGATGGTGAATCCATCACTTCCTTGGGCAGCCTGTTCCAATGCTTGACAACCCTGTCGGTGAAGGAATTTTCCTTGCATCCAGTCTAAACCTCCCCTGGTACAGAACTGTAGGCTTTTAGCAGTTGTTGTCCTAGGCATTGAAGTGATGAAAAAATAATGACTGATGAGTTGAGCATGACTCAGTACTCAGTAGCAGCCCGTATGGAGTGGGACAGATCCAGTGCCCTGCTACCCTGGAGGAACATGCAGAGGCCTGAAGGAGTTTCTGGAATCTTGCACATCCAGGACACTTGGCACCTAGAAGACCCGAATTACAGTGGTCTAGTTGAAAGAGCATTTATATGGTAACTAAGATCAGTTTGCTGTCTGGCAGCACAGCATAGTATCCAGTAATTGATTGGGAATGAAGCTCAAAGCAAGAAGGAACTTGGAAATACTGAACTGACCAAATGCACATTGTCAGCTTCAATCTAAGGGTACTTGGTCACGGTCCAAAATAGCTGGGGTTTGTTTTCAGTTCAATGTTTCATATGATATTATCTCCATAAATTCTGTATGTTGGAGCTCTAGAAAATTACTCTTGCCTTTTCATATTCTCTATATGTTTTTTGCTCAGGTAACTGCAAAAACATCACTCATTTCAGTGTAAAAGTTTCTATGTCAATATATTGTCCTTTGTAAGCTGTATAACTAGATGAGATGCTAATATATAACTCAGAGAAGAATTCTCACTTTAGATGGGAATGCAAAAATAATGGAATTTTGCCATTCTGGAAATAGTTGTCTTTGTTTTCTTTGGATTTAGGCTGATTTAAACCCTCTCTTTTCTCAAGTGCTGGCTTACAGCTAGGGACAAGGGGTGAGCCTGAAACCTGCAGCACTGTGACGGTCTTTGACGTGATGTTGCTGCCTGTGTACAAATAAGGATGGGGCGACTGAAGGGCTGGGAGCATATTGACTCTGCAGTCAGGGATTTAAAGATTGTAGCTGGCGTAAAAGCAGAGACACAAAGCTTTTATCTGAACAGCTCAAATGACAAAAGCAAAGTAGCTGCAGCACTGCTGGCCCTGAATGTTTAGGCAGATACACCTCTGAATTGTGGTGGTCTTGATATCCTGCGCAGTCAGATGAAAAGCCACCTCATGTGCCTCTGTACAGACGTATTTGCATCCGTAATATTGCTCTGTCAGTGTGAGGGAGAGCAGAGAGACACCCAGGCCTGCTAAGGTGTGCCATCACCTCCTGCAGCCCAGAGAACAGCTGGGGACATTACAGGATCGTGGAGCTCTTGCTTGAATTGTGAAGGGGGCTGAGAAGAACAGCCCTGGCTCCTACCTCCAGGCAAGTATATTTCAAAGAAGTTAAAGAAACAGCCTCGGAGCAAACTCAATGTGGTGTAAATCCTTGAAGCAATGCAAGTAAAGAGGAATTCAAAGTGTAGTTAAAGGTCATGCACTTCACTATCAGTACTACAGTAAAATAGAATTAAAAAGAGGCATATAAATAACAAATGCTTGTGTCTGGATGAGTATAATGGCATTTTGAAAAGGACAAAGGATTCTCCTGAATAATATTTAAAATTTCATGTTGCAAATTGCTTGAATGAATAAAAATGACATTTTTAGAAGGTCAGAAATAGCTGCAGAAAGGTATCTAATTTTTAAAGTTCAGTAAAGGAATCTGTTTCTTACAGCCATGCTTCTGCTCATATTGTGTGCGACTCACTTCCAGCTGAGGAAGCTGAGCTGTAGTGGAACTGACTCTCTTACTCTGTGGGTTAAGGAGCATCAATCTTGATGGTGGTCCTTTCTGTACGATTTTCATTAACACAAGTGACTGTGTGAGCTACTTGATGAACCCGACAAACCTCTAGGAAAGTCCATCCCTGTTCCCAAGGAAAGATGAGGGAGAACTTCCGAGCATCTTGTGTAAATCACAGTCTATGTGGCAAAGCAAAAATACCTGCTGCAGCTGGCAGAGGTGGCTGATAGGATTTTCTGTAGATGTGTGGTTGGCACACTTTTCCTTCAGCCCTGCATGGAGCACCTTAGTGACATGCCTGAAGTGTCCCTGTTCTTGCTTTTATGCTTCTGGCCTCAGATTAGGGCTTCCCTCACTTTCTGGGAGATGTTTTGCCAGGGGATAGAGTATGCTGTGGCTCAGGGACTGGCAGAGCACAGAAGAAGCAGGGACTCCCCCAAAGCAGACAACTCAGTGTCCTGTACTTGGAACTGATGCACTGAACTCACATCTCGGTGCTCAGCCTGTCTCCATTCAAATACTCGCGCGCTTTAATGTGGTTTTGGTGTCAATTATGTTATTGACACCTCAGTTAATTGCATGCCACCATGTCAATGTAGTTTCCCTGCATCCCTACTCTTAGACCTTATCTTCCTGAAGCAAATGTCCCAGGAAAAGCAAAAGGATGGGGCTTGAGGGATGGCAGCATGAACTTTTGTAGAAAGGGTAATTGGTAGGATAAAGTTGTATTTTTAGGTACTCCTCTGAATTAGAACTCTGCTGTCCTGCAGATTGATCCAATGTATGAAGGGGCAGTGTCTGTCTGGCTTGCCTTGAAAAATGCATCCAGCAAGACGCAATGTTATACTCTTGAAAATGTGCTTATGACCCTTCCTCCTCTCCCTCCTTGCCTGGCAGGTGAAGAGAGAAGGTGAGCAGGGGATAAAACACATTGCCATCATTTGTACTGGGTTAAACAAGGCTCATGTGAGTTTTGAGTTGCCAAACTCAAACTCGGAGTTTCCCATCCCGGGGGAAATGACTGAGTGTTGAGGCACAGACCCACATCTTCTGGGGTTCAACCTTCCCATAGCAACTTCTCTGTCTTTTTTGTCTTATTCTCTGACCTATTAGTCTTTTACATTGTAATGGACTGTATGTCACATGGAAACTGCATGTGTTACAATGACCCTTTACTTGGTGGTTTCTTTCTATCAATTTTGTGCAATTCCAGGGCAGAGTTACAGTGAGGGCTGAATTTTGTTGCTTTAAATGCCCTTTAAGTAATTATAGTTACAGAGACAATATCAACCTCCTTTCCTCTAAAGCTGTACCCTGGTAAGGCTGTTTTATCACTATTGCATTTTTGGTAGTACATTTGCTCTTCTTAGACTAGCACTGACTTAATAGAAAAAGGATTTTTCTGTTCTATCGCTAAAGTGTAGCAAGCATCATACACTTGTTTTTGGGTGGATAGTCCCTTGGGTGCAGGAGTGGATGGCACAAGCTACGGTGAGATGTGTGGTTAGCACTAGATCAAGGAACTGAACGAACAGGAATGCTTGGCCTGATCTCATCTGCAAATTAGATGAAATAGTCTTTGCAGGCTGATTGAAGTGCTAGTTGTCACAGTGTCAATGAACCCTCATTCGTGAGCTGATTGGAAAATTGCAGTTTTCCTTCTGGTAACTTTGAATGCCTTCCCTTCCTTTCTCCTGCCCCCTGCTATTGTTTCACTCTGGTATTTCAGAGCTTGCTCATTGTGGCTGGTATTTCCAAAAAAACAAAGTCACGTTCAGCAGTAAAAGAAACATTGTTTGGAAATTTGCTATGGGTAAAGTTGTGGGAATTGAGTTTTTCTGGCAAATGTGTAAATAACTGAAACTTGGAGTTTCACCAGCTTTCTTCATCTGTTTCAGGCAAGCTGACTTGGGTGCACCTTAGAATAGATGCTGATATGTTGGAAAGGCAACTCCATTTCATTTTTTTCCCTACTCCATACTGACTGAGGAAGAAGTCAGCTCAAGGTCACTGTACAGTCTGGTAAGACTGACTCTTTTCTTGTAATGGTGATGCCCTGCTGTTGTGGGACTACTGAAAGTTGCATAATGGCAAGCATAGAAAGAGCTGAATTAGGGGGCACAGAGGTTTCACAAATCTTTGGACCAAACCTCTCCGTCCTCAGCAGTGGAGGGGGTTTGTCAGCAGTGACTTCATTCTTCAGGGTTTGTGGTGGGAAGTTCTGTTTAGGTCCATGCCATACATCCATCAGCTGATGTCTTGTGCACTGGTCTGATCACAGATGCACACTGTGCAAAGTGAGATGGCTCCCTTTGGGGAAGTGTGAAATGGCACTGGGGCCTGACTCTATCTCTGTCTTACAGTGTTAAAGAAATTTTGTCACTAGGCTCTCATCTCTGTTAGATAGATTTATTGACACAGATCAATCATAGTATCTGGTAGCTTGAGCCAGGTGCCTCAAAAGAGGGACCATGAACAAAGAAATTCTTGGGCAATTAAACTCTTACAATCTAAAGTCCCTATCTCTCACGTGCCAGTATGGAGAAGCAACTGAATTAGGGTCTGGGGTCTTCTCACTCTTTGTTGGTTCACTGTTTTCTTACCAAATGATTGTGATGTTGTTGTGTTCATACTTCCTTAGGTAGGATTTGGTGAGGGTTTCAGTTGATTCTGCAGTCAATGTTGTAATATGGCTGTTACAGTATATATACCAGGATCTGGCGTCTATCGACTCTAGCTATTAATTTTTAAGTAATATTTAAGCTGCTGGCTTTGTCTATTCTGCCCATTATTAATGTTCAGACTGTTAGCTCTAGATTTCACTATAATCCATCTTTGACTTACACAACATAGCCACAGAGTTCAGATAAAGTTCAGCTCGCAGCCTATCAGTTCTAGCTACTTATGTCTACTTTCAAAGAATATAAAATTGTCAACATGCAGGTTAGCCAGAGACAGGTCTTACCTGGAGTACTCATGACTCAGTTCATTTTGTGTGTCTACAGTGTTGAGACCTTGGCAGGACACACCCAGTGTAGGAGGGAGGCAGGAGGGTATAGTGTGAAGAGTTTGCTACCTGTGGTTCCAGTTTTGTGTCAGTTAGAGGCATCTCATCAGGCTTGACAGTGCGTAGGCAATTTTGCACATGGATGTGTGCAGCTTTGCAGTGATCCTGGTGCAGATTTGATCTGTCAGGGCTGCTGCAGTTTGACCTCCCAGTCCTCCACAGCATGTCCCAAGCACCTCCCTGCATGCTAGTGGTTCCCAGAAATGATCTGTCTAGAAACAACCCTTACAAGAATAAATAGTTTTCTTTCTGACAGCCTGGTGGATGTGGTACCTCAGATTCAGACTAGCTTCAATAGCTGTGAGAAAATCCATTGGTTTCAAACTCCATGGAGAGTTGTTACCCAAAGGCCTGACAAGCTGTCAGCCTAAAAGATGTTACAGGATGCCGACCCCTTCTTTCTCAGCATCCTTGTCTCTAAGTGCATGGAGGTGTAGGCGGAATTGGCTGCCCTGTTGGTATCTTCTGTGGAAATAATGAAGCTGAAGAAACCAAAGGAACACAAGGAAATGGGATTTATTCTAGCACAACTAAGAGTTCAGCTCATATTTTCAGTTTGCAGAGACTATGACCCAAAGAATTGTTAAGTGAGTAAGTTGCCAAGGCTTTGTTGTGATGGAGGATGAAAAAGAAATTAGATCAACTTTATCATTCAGAGTTTGGGTGACATTTGAGAAATGCTAAATGAACCTTCAAAATGTCTCCAAATGTCTTGTTTAGGAAAAAAAAAAGAGGAGGAAAGTCAAAGACGCTCAGTCTGGTTAACAGTGACAATGAATGAGTGCATGTAAACAAATTCCCTCAAGCATTCATGAATGCATTTCCTCAGCTACCAGTATTTCATCAGGTAATGAATTATTTTCACATCTGTCTTATTGAACAAAATGTACCATCATCTGAGCTTGAAGGTGAAGAGGGAGCAATATATTTAAAGTAAACCTGCTTGCAGTTGAACACAGACAGGTTATTAAAAAAACCCTCTGAATGCTCACAATATTGCCTCCCTGTTCCAAGTAGAAAAAATGAAAACAGGCTTGATTCTGTGGTTTTTTTTGATAGTACAACTTCACCATTAGTTTGTGTATTTACAATTTCAGACCATAAAAAGCTGAAATAAAAATTGAATGGAATTATAGTATAGGTTAACTCTTGTGGAGAACCTTACTAGCCTGCCTTGTGCTTGTAGGTCCTGTGCTTGTGCTCCCACACATGAGATGCTGATGTATATATATATATATGTGTCCTTTCAAAGAGAGCTTCTTTTGAGTATGGCTCAAGCACGCTGAAGCCCCAGTGTTGTTGGTGGAACCATGGAGGAAATAGATTTTTTTCTTGCTGCTCTAGGGGCCAGGGTTCTCTCAGGGGGAAACCTGACACATTCCTGCTTGGCTATGGGCATCCTGGCACTTAGACAAGGGCAGTTGTCAAATTTTTCTGAGTCAGAACTTCTCAACAGTCACTGTGTACCATGCTCCCTATGGGAAACTGCTTCAGGAAGGATTAATGCCCACTAATCCTCCATTCAGGAGAAAAAAGCTCAGGTGTTTGCCAAGCACCAACGAGGAGCTAGTTTAGTCCTTTCTTCCCTCCCTGCATTTCTTTTTTTTAAAATAAATCCTTCTCAAAATTACAAAAGCAGATCCAAGCAGTCACAGTGACTCAGCTGTAGAGCTATAAGCAGTCCACACTGCAGATTAAATTTGCAATTGGTAATATCACTGTGTTTCATCACCAAAATGAAAAATCACTCTTTTCCTACATGCTATATGCAAAGTACTACATGCAAAAATTTTCATCAAGCCAGAACAGTTGCTAGAAGAGAAAAAGGGCGAACTAACATCCTCAAAGGGGTTAGAAACCATCTCCCCCAAGTCCCTGTTTTACCAGTACTGTGATCTTGGCTGGGTTTATCTGCAAAGGTAAAAGGAGACAGACCCAAAAGCAATATATGACAGGGCATTCATTCATAGACATATGTTTCATGGAATGGAATTTCTTTCTGATACCACCTGTGATATTTTTTTACCTCCAAAGGTAACAATCACGATATTTTTAATCTGAAACCCACCCAGAGCTACAGTAACTGCAGGTGCTGCTCATTTCAGTCAAGCATTGAAGAATTACAAAGAATTAAACTGATGAAGTGTTAGCAAGGAATGATGAATTCCAAATACTGATATGCTAATTATAATAAGGTATTTGCAGTGATTGCTTACAAGTGTAATTGCCTTTCTAATTGAATCCAGTGCTCTCCCTTGGTCATGGGACAAAATAGATAGGAGCATCCAGTCTTTTCTTTATCTCTGGTTTTTATATCTTATTTCTGTTCTTATAAGGCAAATGTCCCAACCGTTCATAAGTAGTATCACAATGTTGTCCAGATTCTGCTTTTATGACTTTCTCCCAGGTAAGCTAAACAATATTTGTGTGTTTCTTTTGAATTCAAAGGCAGAATTTCTATTGATGATGATAGGACCAGGAGATCTCCTTCACAGTCCTGCAAGTTTCTTCCTGCTACCCAGATGTAGTCTTATTCACCCCTTCTGTTAACATGCTCTGTTGAGATTAGGTTTCACTGTCCCACTTCAACAAGTCCTAGAAGATACCTGGGCACTTGACTCCTTCTGGTTCGTTATAAACAATCAATGTTTAGAGTTTGTTTCTATCCAAAACTAAGGATGCAAAAATCAGGTTGGAGATAGGACAACCATTTTACCTTTGGTTCTTACATTACCCATTATGGCTAACTACTGCTAAAATGATGCAAAGCCATGCAGAATATAACTTTGCTTTTCAAATATTTTAAACTGAGGAAGGACTGCTGAACTGTGCTTATAAAAAAGAGAAACTCCTCAACTTAGGTAAGAAGACATCAAAGATAAAGAATCCCATACTTCTTTCTTGTGGTAATTTCCTCCACTACTTAAAAACATCTGCGTTTTGTAAAAGCTTTTTGAAAATTATGTGATTTCTACATCTGTCCTTCCCATTGTGTATGGAAGGGTATTGAATGACGCCTTATTTCTTTTCCCTGATCTCCTTTGATGCCCTGATAACACTGGGAGCTCATGCTTTGTAATGATAACAATCGTTATTATTATCATCTCTAGTTCCTTCCTAGGCTTGGGCTTTCCAGCCTCAGCACCATTTTCTCTAGATAGAGGGGACTTTTTTTTCCCCTTGATGCATTGTTTGGTGCTTGACTGTACTCCTACACATTTTGTATAGGACTGATTTACTGAAAAACCTTGTCCTGCTTTTGTGAACACTCAGCCCTCATCCATGTTTATCTGTTTGACATCTGCATACCTTAGCAGAAATGATTTCCTTTATATTTCCAAATCAGTGATAAGCATACTGAATCAGATCAATACAATATTTCTCCACACTTTTTCGGTCTGCCTACAGGGTTCAGATTGCATAACGCTTGGTAGCAAAGCAATTGCAAGAGTCCTGGGGACAGGACCTTAAGTGGAAGGTGATTTCTCAATGCCCTCTTTGCCTGCACTGCCCTGGCAGAAGCACCTGCTGTCAGACCTGCCTGTCTCCCACTAATCTCCACATTTCCTCCTGTTCCTTGTCTGCATAGCAAGTGGATCTGGAGGATTAGACAGAAAGAGGATCGCTGACATCAGTAGGCTATTATAACATATTGGATTCCAACACGCTGCAACATGGTGGTGGTAGAATTTCTGATGGTCTGTCAGGGATTTATGGTCCTGCATATGGCAGGAGAAAGCCCTAAATGTGGGGGTTCAGTATACCAAAACACCACGCTGCTGTTCTGATGGTAGCTGGGGGTTGTAGTAAACAAACTTTCCTGAGAGTCACTCTCTACTAGAAGAGTCTTCCACCCCCCACCTCCTCTCCTTTTCAGCAATGCTTTAAAGAACTGAAAAGCAGCTTTAGAGCAGAAGTGCCACTTCTGTCTCTG
Source organism: Pseudopipra pipra (assembly GCF_036250125.1). Taxonomy (NCBI): domain Eukaryota; kingdom Metazoa; phylum Chordata; class Aves; order Passeriformes; family Pipridae; genus Pseudopipra; species Pseudopipra pipra. The sequence continues at coordinate 108,402,157 of NC_087549.1, forward strand.
CTTGCAGGTATGCCACCTGAAATAGTATGAACTGTAAATCACTTTAACAGATAACAGCTGAAGCTTCACAAATCCTTGTGATTCAAACTTCAGAGGCAGCTAATGTAGCAATTCAGAAGACAAAAACTGGGAAACTGCAGTTGTGTTTTGTTCTGGTGGCTGAAAAGATCATGAAATGAATTCAGCTAATCATATAAAGATTGTCAGTCAATAGAGTAATGGTTTTGTGTTTAAAGGGTTTAATGACTCCACTGGTGAATGTCCTGTATCTTGATAATCATTTGTCTTTGAGTTAATTATCTGAGCCATATTAGGTTTGTGAAGCAGAAATGAAGTGGTGGGTGGCTTTTATGACACCATAGACATATTAAAACCAAATTGCTATGTTACTAATCTTAAAAGAGAATGTCTTGGCAGGGAAACACTTTTATTCCGAAGTTCACCTTTTCCTTGTGTCTCTTGAACAAACAGCAAAGCAATCAGTCATGCTGAGTCTTTTATCCAAAAGCCTTTAATTTACTGAAAAGGCAGATGTCAGACTTGGTGTGATTGTCTCCTAGACATAAGGGTGGTATATGCGCAGAGGCAGTGTCTAAGGATGCAGCTGGGTGCAGCAGCATGCAGAGGTATTCAGACTGGCTCTGAATATGAAGTAGAATAGTCAGGCAGGGTACTGTGGCCTCTGACTCTTTTCCTGTAACCTCACACGTGCACAGGTGTGCCATACAGAGGGCTACTCAAATAATGGGCTTGGACATGGCTTGTTGGACCATGAGTAAATATTCCCTGGGCTTTTTCCAGTTTGATCCTTTCTGCAGACTAAGGTTCAGCCTGCAGACACCAGAGCACATTACAATTTACCTCACAGAAACCAGGATTTCCCCAAGGTGCAAAGAGAAGATGACAATGAATCCTCAAATTTTCCATGAAGAGAATCAAACCTGTGAAATACTCCAGGCCTGTTTTTGAAAGTCTATCTATGACTTTTCATCACACTCTGAGGGCAGGGTAGTGAATTTTCTTGAGTTTAAGACTTTTTGTCTACTGGGACCTTTGAACAGGTTCCATGAGTTTTATGCTGCTTAATCCCAGTTTGCAGTGGAAAGGAGTGAAATTGGTGTTCAGATCTTGAGTAGGAAGAGGTTTCCATTATTCCTTTAGTTCCTACAGATGGGACTCCGAGCATACTTGTGGACCCAGGAATTATGTTATACCACTGCCAAACCCATACAAATGTCGAGAACATATCTGAGGTTCCTGCAGTGATCTTGGAGAGATTTCTGTTTCACAGTGTCATCAAATACATGCTGTTTCAAGACTGTTGGTATTCCATGATATTCCTGTCTCTCCTGTCTGCAGTGTAATTTGAATCCACTCAATTTCAGCAGGGTATCAGGACAGTCTTTTAAGAAACAGGAAACAAACTCCGCCACCATTTCAGTGATTTGTCTCACCCCATTTCTTGGGTGTTTTGTTAGATAATTCTATGTCAGTGTGCACTATTTTTCTCTTAGCATTTTGCTTGGCCGACCTGGAAAAAAGTCTCTGCAACCTGTTTTTTAAATGTCAGTTTGTTTTGAGGTGGCAGTTAAATCAGTTCAGTCCTGCCCAAAATAGTAAATGTAAACACATTAAACAGGTCTTGTGTTCTCCCTGAACAGAGCCTGATCAACTCCTACTGAAACCAACAAAAAGAATCTTCCTGACTTGTGGTAGGGCTGTGTTAATCTACCAGAAATATTTATTCATCACCCAACAGGCCTCCTCCAACAATGCAAACTGACGATCATGCTGCTTTATCTAAGAAAAGAAATTAAATTGATATAGATACTTTCAAAATATAGCAGCTTAATTACCTTCAGGCTTTTGCAAAGTCTCCAGCTGGGTAGACTACTAATCTTTTGCAATTATTCTCATAATTATAAAATTACAATTATGCCTGTTTTCTGATGATTGATCACGGTTTAGAATGGCTCACGCTTACATTCCTCGATACACAGATGTAGGCCTGATCTAATAAAACCCACCATATCTTCAATGAAAGATGATAAAGACCTGCTGAGATACACAAACAGAGAATCTGGCTCCAAATATGAAACAGGTTCAAAAATGTAATCCTGGGTTCCCAACAGGCCTTTTCTGATATCTTACTGAGTCCCTGTATGAGCCATACCAACAGTGTGCCTCCATATGTTGTTAATTAGGTATCTCACCCACGTCTTTAGGATCTGAAATGAGTGTTTATTGTAGTCATGTAGCTTGGTATGTTGCAATGATTCTTCCTTGCCAGGTAAAGCTCTTTAAGAAAACTGAGGCAGAGCCTTGTTACCCCTCTTGAATTAGGCTAGACTCATTTACACAAAATTCCTTTCTTTTTTATTCTTTTCCTAAAAATGCAGACATTTTTCTAGACTCAATAAGAAAGCCCAAACCGCATGAAAATCTTGGTGTGGGAAGGAAGATAGACTGAGAAGGAGGGGAGGAGCTGCAGAGGGGTGCGAAAGCAAAGGCAGCTTGTCCTGGTTTTGGCTGGGATAAAGTTCATTACTCTTAGTAGCTGATAGAGTGCTGTATTTTGCATTCAGAATGAGAATAATGTTGATAACACACTGATGGTTTAGTTGTTGCTGAGCAGTGCTAACCCTAAGTCAAGGACTTTTCAGTGTCTCATGCTCTGCCAGTGAGGAAGTGCATGAGAAACTGGGAGGGAGCATGGCCAGGGCAGCTGACCTGAACTTGCCAAAGGGATATTCCATACCATAGAACACCATGTCCAGTATACAAACTGGGGGACTTACCTGGAAGGGATTACTGGTTGTGTGGTTCAGGGATGGGGTTTGACACTGGTCAGCAGGTGATGAGCAACTGTATTGTGCATCACTTGTTTTTCTTGGTTTTCTTTCTCTTCCCCCACCCCCGTGTATTATTATTATTATGATGTTACATTGTTTTGAATGGGGACTCATGACATGAGCCTGAGGGGTTCAACACCACTGGGTGGATAATGGACACCATGTGGGAGTAGTAGCCAGGGAGTATCTCCTTACTTCTAGATCTGGGGGGTTTCAATGTGGGAAGCTAAATCAAGACTTGCTTAAGCACATTCCTTAACCCTGTGGCCACAACCATGGCCATGGTGATGCTGAGGTGCCTCTCTCTTCTGTTTGATCCAGGAGATTTTCTCTGCATGCAAAAAACTTCAAAATCAAAGTTTTCTCAAAAATTATAATGATTTTCTGCAGGAGTTTGATTGACAATAACAATTTCCAGATGACCCTATACCCTGTCCCACATCAACAGTTCATTCTTTGGGGGATGTTCAGGGAATTGCTATGTGTTTAATGACATTTGACTTTCCTCTATGAGTTATCCTACATCCATTTTATAAACACAATGCTGAGTTACCTTTAAATTGTTATTTTGGTGCCATATTAAAACAGAGCATGCTTCTTCCACCCACATTACATATATACAAATCAGTAATTCCCATGTCTATGCTTTAAAAAACTCTCTTGAGTAATCCTTCCCTCCCAAATGAGAAGATTAAGCCATAGGGTCCAAATGGGACTTGGTGATATTTTGCTACTTGATCACTTCACAGTCTCTTTTCACTCCCTGGTAGCTACATAAAGTACCTTTTAGCATGATCAAGGGAGTCTGACTTCTCTTTAATTTCCTGCATAATGCATTTAAGGGACCCAAATCCTTTAAGTCTAGGACACTTTATCAATTTACAGCTACAAGAACTTCTCCCTTTAGGCATTAGTCTTCTCTGCCCAGAAGGTGCAGTTTTGCAATCACTCCATGCATAAATATATCCCCAATTACAGGCTTTTAGTCACCTCTTTGTAAAACCACGCACACTTGTGAAGGCAGTAGAGTGGGAACTCAGATACCATTGAGTGGACCCAGGTTGTCTGCAAACCACCAGTGTAGCTGGAGGCTGGTGCTCTGACACAAGGTTGTCACGTGAGTGTCTTGGGCAAAGAGGAGAGAGTATTGTACTTCAAAGAGTAATGCTTGTATAACTCTGCTATCATCAGTATTGATCTCAACCTGAAAGTCTGAACACAAGCAGAAAGGCCGGCTGCTACCTTGTACTTCCTTGAAACCTGAATGTGAGTTGGCAGGGCAGCAGTGTTCATGCCTGAAAGTTCATTGGCTTTTCCAGCTCTCTCTGCATGCCTTAGGAAGATATTATCTCTCCAAATAAAATTCCCCTCTGATACTTTTCATATTAGATCTCCTTGCTCCACTGTTGCAAAGGCATGGCCATTACCAGGATCCAAAATGAGAGGAATCAGCTCCTGGTCCTCCTGAAAAACTTGCACAGAAAGTCTTGCCTTACCTTGCCATAGCACAAACTGGAAGGGTTCTCTTATAACCAAAAAGCTTGTTCCCAACCCATGCAATAAGATTTGGGCAGGCTGATCATCGTGTCAGCTGAATTTATTCCAATTTATTCATGGTGAGATTATTCCAGGGGCAGGGTTTTTTGTGGATTTATCATGTATTTTAACTATTTTTTTTCCTTTTCATCCTTTTCCCACTGATATTTTTGACTTAACAGGCAGCAGAAATACCCCTTTTCAGCTTTCCATATTACCAACTCCAACAAGCCAAAATCTCAGATTGTTCTTTTCCATGTTTCCTCTTTCTCTTATTTTACACAGAGTGGTCTCAACAGAGAGCAACAGTGACACTAGCACAGCCTCAGCTCTTCTGAAAAATACTTCACCAGATACGTGTTGGGATCATATTAGTCCACCTGACCCCACTGGCTATGGTAGTGTCAGTGAACAGCTGATGAACGTGCTTAAGGCTTTCTTCTCTTCAGATATTTCCAGCTGATTAGCTCCCAATTCATAACAGAATTTCTCATAATTGATGCAACTGATTATTAGCACACAGTGTGATACCTTTCTTCACATTTCTGCTATTTGGGTCCTGAAGTTCATCCAGTTCTTTCTATGTGATGCCTCAGACTCTGTTCATTTTTATTGAGCTTATTAAAGTTGCTGAATTTTAGCCCACTTTCATTTCCCTTGCTTGAGTCTAAACTAAAAATTAAGCTTCTAATTATATACCACCATAACCAACTCAGCCTGAGGAATTAGCGATGTCTATTTGTAAATCCATGCATGTGTTTGTGTGCCTAACCCTCTACCCCCATATTTTATGCATATTCAGAATAAGATGCCCTCAAACGTGACAGAAGATTATCTAATGAACCAGTCGGCTATAAGGCTTATCTAAATTAAACACTGTGTAAAATAAATTACAGTTTGCTAAAGGAAATGAAACATATTTTACCTTTCACTAAAAATCGCATTTACTCCACAAATTAATCATGTTTCTCAAGGTTGATGAATAAACTAAAGTCTCAGCTCCTGTAAGCACCAGGCTCTGTGTTGGAAGGCAGAGACAGATAGCTTCTACACTAGTTTATTTTTGTCTGTGGAATGTCTCCTGACAAAAGGCAATTGTGCCCACAGCATGTGTATATATATGTGCGTGTGTGTGTGTGTGCATATATATGTAGTGCTTTCTGCAGTTTCTTTCCTTTGTGGTTGTTCTGTTTCTATCAAGTATTTCTTAACAGTACATGCCCCTCAGTCCCTGTGAGGGGTAAGGTGAAGTGGCAGGTAGCGTGAGGCCTTCTGGGTTCTTGTCTGAAACATATCTGCACAAATGGTGAATTAAGACTTTCTGAAGGGATGCAGAACTTGAGGCATCTTATCAGCAAGTGTATTCCTTTGTAGAGAGTTCCAAGAGACTCTTCTCAGTTAGCTCAGAGTTACCCCGAAATGCTCATATCTTGATAAATTGTTTGCCAAAGTCACTTAGAAAATGTTGTGGGTTTTTAGTTGAGTTATTTTTCCTGTGTTTTTCACAGAGGACTGTGTTCTGAGATAGGATTTTCCCAATTTCCTGCATCTTGCAGTGCCAAGAAAATATGAAATCTGAATAGACATAAAGATTTCTGGTATTCAAATGTCAGGGTTTGGACTAAAATAAGTGCCAGATTTGCTTTTATTCTGCTTCTGTGTCCTTAGAGACTGCTATTAGTAAGGGTCTAGTGCTCGCAATAGCTTATACTCTAGAAGAATCATATTCTGTAAGCCCGCTTCCATAATGACCTGCATGTGCCTGATTTCCAATAGAACAATTCATATTTAAATGTCTAGGTAACCTGTAGAGTATGGATCTTCGTTCATTCTGTGGAACTCAAATCATCCTATATCATCTCAAAAGGTGTAATTACTTTTCCATGAAAGATATCTTTCAAAAAGAGCCCCAAACCTGCAAACAACAAAGTAGTTTTTTTGTTTGGTTGGGTTTTTTTGACTGATCTGCACCTCTAAACCCTGGGTCAGCAGTGTGCAGGAGGATGCAACATGTTTCTGAGTAGATTTTGACTTACTGTTCTTCGATGGTCGCACTGTGGAATGTTGAATTTTGCTACCTTTCATTATTTTTTTTCAAAATAAAATTAAAAAAAGGAGACAAATTTCAAAGGCAAAACCAAGTTAAAAGACAAAATATCACTTTACACTCTTAACAACAGATTGAAATCTGGACTTAGAGAATTGAACATTAAATTGCATCAAACATATCCAAAAGCAAGTTAAATTGCTTTCTTATTTATATTTTATTGGACATTGACACAGAAGCACACATTTTCTATTCTCCTGAATTAGTGTTAGCTTGAAAAGTATCCTAGTCCTATGCTGTTTGATGTGACCTCTCTAAGACATGAGTATCTGATTTTTCATCCTTTCTGAGAATCTATAATCATATAGGACTTTATTATCATATGGGATTTTATGTCTTAACAGTCATGCATATAAATAATTCTGGTCGCTGTGGAAATGTCAGAAGGATTTCACAGATGCATCTTGAAGTGTTAAAGCTGTTGAAAACCAGAGCTCCTCCTGGGTTGTCATGGACGAAACAGCTGGGTGCCCTCTTCTTGTTGTGTTCAGACTCCCTCTCGGGATAATCAGACCTTGACACTGACTTTTGCTGCCTCTCCTCATAGGTTTGAGGTCTTTTGTAACAACTCTGACACCATTAAGCAACTAAACAGTCAACAGATGTAGAGCGAGTTGCAGACATGGAATAAGAACAAGAAACCTACTGGAGTCAGGTGAAATTCCCTAAATCTCTCTCCCCAGAGACAAAGGAGAGCTGTGCAAGTGTTTTCCAGACTAATGGAAAAAATCAGCTTCTTCTGTTGCTTTACGACAGAAGATGTGGAGAGTATAAAAAGGTAGTAGAATGCCATCTCCTGCACAGTAAGAAAGCAGGATAGAAAATAAGACGAATTATTTATTTCTGTATTTAAGCACTTGGAAGGGATGCAGACAAAAGCGGTGTGAGGTCTTTTAAACTGAAAGAGTCTCATATGAGGAAAGGCATCACAGTCATGTCCAGAGGAGAAAGGATATTAACAACATGTAAATGGTACATAATACAATAATGAATGAAACAAAAGGCTGTTTCTTTGAAAGTAAATGAATAATGACTTCACTTAAGTCTAGAGTTCTACATTAATTCATGCATATGCTTAATTTAAATGGGATAATTCCTGTGATGACCACACTGAATTATGTGTAAATTTTAGTGGGACTGAGTCACATTAAATTTGCAAATCAAAGTACTGCTCAGAAATGTTATCTGATTTCCAGGTATTAAATCTACAAACTCCATTAATAGTTTGAAAGTAGATAACCAGTGTATATGTATCAGATGAAAAAGTTAAATCCCACAATTTATATCACTATGAAGCTTAAACCAAGCAGTCCACTTTTGGGAAAGTTACTACATGCCCTTGGGAAAAAAATTTTGTCTAGTTCTTATATACAGTCTATCCAAGGTGGATGCTGTAAAGGCTGGTATAGATTCATAGTTTCAATTAAGCAGTTATTAAAATTTAGACATAGAGTCTAAGTAACAGAACTTCATGGTAATAAAGAGAGATACCTTATTTATTTTACTGAGAACATAAAGCCCCACAATTTTATGTATCTCCTACTTAGGAAAAAGTATTTTAGTAATATAGGTAATTATAAATAAATTTTATTCAATTCTTGTTTTGCAGGGAACAAACTAATTGCAAAGGATCATAATAATAAAAAAAGGTTTTAAAACTGACTCCACTTAAGTAAGAATAATTTTTTTACTGAGTGGAAACAAATACACTCGCCATACCGCTGGTTAGAGTGTATTATCACACAAACACTTCAAGCTGCCTTGTGGCAAAATGAGCATTGGAGTTAATATCATTCCCCCACCCACTTAACCTGCATGAGAAATTTCTCCTTAAACTTGAGAACAGTGTGGTGGGAGGATGCCCTGAGGGCTGGGGGAAGGGGATGCCCAACTGCTTGGGTGCTGTGCAGCAAAGCTTTGCCTGAGGGATGGTGTTCTGTGATCCTCACAATGAGATTACAAGACTGGACCATCAACAGCTAATTTTTTCTAAATGTAATTTGAGTTTTATGGTTTCACTTGGGTCTTTTTCCAGCTCTGAATTTGTGCAAAGATGTGTATGGTTCCTTGCATGATTTAAGTGGCAGGGATGATTTACATAGGGTAGGGGGTAGGGAAATGCTGCTGTGTGGGTGGCGAGATTAATCTGCAATGACAAAGTGCCCTGTATGGCAACTCCCCATAGGGCCCTGGAAAGACTGTTCAGGGCCTTTGTCACAGAAGCACGTAAGGATCTGTGCATGGGATGAACCATGGGGTCTGGGAGGGGCTGGCAAACACTTTCTTAGTAGCCCAGAAATAAATGATTATCTGGATGTGTCATGTGGAGCCCTTCTGGGATCCTGGGGTGCTACTCATGTGCCAAGGTAGCACAGCAGGGAAATATCGCACTGGATGGGGAAGAAGAGCTACAGGGATGGTGTGGCTGGCATGAGCTGAGAAGCTAGGCCAGGAGATGTGACAGGCAGTGACCCAAATCTTCATTCCCCTCTTGTCTGGCTATGACTTTGTAAGTGGTTCTGTATGAAAACAGATATAATATATAATTGAGTGGCAGGGGTGTGTTCTCATTGGAAAAGTGCCTGTGCTTTCATTTTAACTTGGGTCCTTGCTCTGTAATTACTTGTAAACACTCTATCAGTTATATGAGCCAGATGGTACAGTAGATGGCTTTTAGTGACTCCTGGAAAATAGAGAAGACTCTGACTAGACACCTTTTACTTTTTTTTTTTTTTCTTTTTTTGCTGTTTGGAGCATGCATAGATTACAGCTTGCTTTAAACAGAGGGCCAAGATGAAGCCTCAAAACAGAGGCAGACAAAAACCTTGCTCTGAGTCTGGCACTGGCAGTGTGAGATTGCTGAAGCTGCAGTGCCGATCCAAAATATATGTGCTGTAAGATGCACAAGAGCAGCAAGTTGCAGGCTCTTGCCAGTCAGTGTCCATCTGCTTCACGACGACAGGGCTTGTGGGGACCTCTGTTGTCTTCGTTACAGGTTCCAGTGTGGCTTTGTGGAGCATCAGCTGTGCTAGATGTATTCTGGTTTGGACAGGACCTGCAATTCCTGCCCTCCATCGCTCCTTTCCCGGAAAGTCCCTCCCAGCCTTTGAGTTCTTCTTTCCCTGTAAAAAATAAGGAATGATCAGAATTAAAATGGACAAAAACAGTTAGTCAGTTTACGGACTGTGCTTGCATTCCCTCCCTTCTTAGGGGGTAATCAGAGTGACAGTAAAGGAGCAATACTCGAAAGGGGGGCAGAGGCGGTTGCTGAAGAAGCAGTAGATGAGGGGGTTGATGGCACTGTTCAAGGCTGGCAGGTTCTGAATGATCACGGATGCGAAGAAGCGCTCTTTAGTCTCGGGGAGTATGTTGAAGTTGTCCAGGATATCAAAAAGAAAGTAAGGGCTCCAACAGAGAACAAATGCTGCAGAAGAGAGAGAGAGGAAGAGCTTGACGTTGGATAGTTGAGCAATTTAGGGAGGCAATTACACACTCATGGAGAGACTGTCATAACACATAAATATTTGTTTATGCAAAAAACCCTCTCGCTATTCAGGATCTTATTTAAGAGAATAGTTATTAGATTGTGCTTTTATTTGTCTTTATTTTTATTTTAATGCCTATAAAATATATTATGTGTACTCCTCTAAGTGTTTAGAATGCTCCCTTTAGACATATTTAGACACTTCAGAACACTACACAACACATAAAGGGTAAATAGGTAGCCAGTTAAAGCATCATCAGTTATAGTGAAGTGCTCTTTTAATGGTCCCCTGAGTGAGCAGCCAATCTAAATGTACACGCAACCGAAGCGCTGCTCTGTGACAGCACTGCCTGTCATAGCCACCTATTAAAAGAAGGCTCTCAGACACCCAGGAGCAAGGAATGACACTCTTTCACACCACATTACAGCAAACCAACATGTCATTTGGTATGCTGGCTGGAGGTGCTGTGTACATGGAATGTGCAGGAAGATTCTCTAATTTCCTGTACTGCCATTTGAGAGACGAATTTGAGGAAGGGAAGACTGCATTGCTCATAGCCTCTGGTTTTTTTCAGAGGTGGTAGGGAAAAAAAAGGTCACAGATCTACCTTTATTTGCAAACATAGGGAATGAATCTGTCCTTCACAAATTTTTGTGTCATCTCTTCTCACAAAGGCTTATGATTCAGGATTTCCATAGAAATGCTGGGACAGGCAGTTCACTCAGCAACCTATAAGTACCTGGGTTGCAAACGATCTGTAAAATCAGACACGATCTCTTCCTGACCCAGATGAGACAGAAGAGTGACCTCATGCCTGTTTCTTGTCACATTAATCAGTATTTCTTCTCTGGCATTTAGCTGAGTGCTCCTTGAAAGTGCCAGGAAGAGGTAAACTCACCTCCTGTATTGTAGAGTAACCAAACAGGAGGTGTCTATGCACAGATATCCATAAAATAGCAGTACACAGTCCCAGCATGTGGATCATAGCACTAACTGTGCAGAACTTTAAGTTACCTGTTTGCACATCAAGAGAGGCTGCGTGCCTAATATTACCAAGGTACACTGAAATACTGACCATCCATGTGAGCTCTTAAAACCCGATGGCCTTGCAATAGTAGTTACATCTGACAAAATCTTTCTAAGAAAAGTTCAGACACAAAGAAGCTGTTCTTGGGCTTATGAAAGGTATGAATCACACCACCCTCTCTCACATCTGCAGACACTACCTCTACACGGTGAGCTAAGCAACTCAGTAGTGGCTATTATCACAGTATCCTCCAATCTGAATTTTGCACAGTATTGGAAAGAGAAGCAATCTCTTTTTCAATGTCAGGGGATGATTGTCAGCCCTCGAGAGTAAACAGCTTTGGTCGCTTTCCTGCATTTCTCTGCAGTTAATCACAAGCCTTGTGTGACGCTGGTTTTATTTATTGAGATAGAATATCAGCCTCCTAATTGCATCAGAATAATGTAATTTCCCTGGGAGACAGAGAACGCCTGCACTGAGTCATCTGTTGCTCAGTCAGGAAAGGAGAGTTCATTCTTTCCATCTCGGCAGGCAACACACCTGTAACATCAAATGCAATTGCTCCACATCTTGCCTCTCCTTCCTCTGCCTTGCACCAGCCCAGCAGCTCACATACCATACATAGTCTCTAAGCCTAAAAGACAACTCAGTTGCCAAATCTTTCAGCAGTCTGGATGGGAAGGAGATGACCCATTCCTTTTTCCTTTTAGACATTGTCTCTTCTTTACTTTCTTAATGCACATGAGGGGCTGTGCATATAATTTCATTTGAGGCTTATGTCAGATGCCTAAAATAGGAGTGTATCAGCCAGAGGAGAGAGGAAGGACAGGGTCAGAAGGCAAGTCAGGGATCTAAGTTCCTTCTCTGAGCCATCTACTGCACTTTGTCTGCTGATGATGGAGGTTGCTAGGGAGAAGCAGCTTCTTCATGTCAGCATCCTCCCTAGCTATCAGCTGAGGGGCTTTTCACTTACCAAGGATAATTACAATGCTGTACTTGATCGCTTTCACTTTTGCCCTTGATATGAACCCACGACTGGTGCAGCCAGCAGAGGTTGTGCCACCTGGGAAAAGAAGAGTTCAGCTAGTAAGAGAATAGGGCTGGTGTGTGGATGTGTCAGTGTGTACCTTGGCAGGCAGAACAGGAATACATAACCCCATCCTTCCCTGGTGTCAGTCAGGAGCTCAGTAGTTCCTGAAATTTGGGCGCTTTCAAGTCTGCTCAAGTTGAACCCTTAAAACCTGAGCCACCCAAAATCAAAAAGGTAAATGTAATCAGAGTAGATCTTTCTGAAGCATTTTGGCATTTATAGTCTTCAGATGGAATGCTCACGCATTTTATAGCCTTCTGTGGCCAAGAATTTCTGATCTTGAGCAAAATCCAGATTTGCCAAGGAAATGCGAAAACACAGAAAAAGCGTTACCTAGGTATATGCTAGAAAATATTTATTCTGAAAATGGACAAAGTTCTAGGAATAGGAATTCTAAGTTCTAGAATAAGTAGTTTTCACTTTTTAATAATTTTCTCACAGATTTTTCCTATTGTTTCTCTAAAGAGGGCTTAGTGTCAAAGAAAGAAGGTAAACAATGTAGAAAAGAGTTATGAATGAACATTTACAGAAACCCCATTTCCACTGCTGTGATGGGGGCCCAACGCAACACTGCACATCCAGGCATTCCCAGATTTGTGAGAACCAGCCGGAATTGAACCATGAGGCTGGAGTCACGTGCATGCTGAGACTCACCAGGACAGCTGGACAGGATGACAGCCTGAGCTTTGCTCTTCATCCAGATGGTTCGAATCACGATTGAATATATGACGCTACAGAAGGGAAAGAGTCATTGGTATTATCAGGCACAGTAAATTTAGCAGGCATCCCGGGTCATTTGTGCTCTATGATCACACTTACCTATGTGTAAGGAGTTCATTGAGATGATGGGGCTGCATAGGAATAAAAATAATAAATGGCAACAACAATAGTAAATAAGATATGACTCTCACATAGTATTTTTCTGAAGCAGATCTGAAGAGCTTTCACCATGGGAGTCCTTATGATTGTCCTGGCTTTGTAGATGTCAAATCTGAGGCTCAGAGAAAGGCAGTGATTAGGCCAAAATCTCACAGGCAAGAGCTCAGTGGGGATTTTGAGCTAGCCAAAGCCAAATCCTCCTGGGTACCAGCCCCAGGACACTAGCTCTGAAATAGGGAAGCAGGGGGAGGGACCCGGTACTGCTATATGTACACTTCTGTTTTGGTGTTACTTTGTGAGTGTGAAGCTAATGAATAAAAAGGTACCCTGGGGAATTTGATAGGGGCGAGATCCACGAGAAATGCAGTTAAATACAGCAGTGCTCAGTTTTGGGTCTCAAGGTCCTGTGGTGGAAATCAAGGAGGACAGAAGTATCAGATAGATGATTCAAAACCAGATCCACCACAATTTGCATATTTAGAGAGAAATATATACTTTCCATGGGAATAGATGAAAAGTGCCCTAGTGCACAATGACCTTGGATAGTTATGATCTTTCCCTAAGGCAATAACCAATCTGAACTTCCACTGGTTTAGTATGGAATAGGTAAAAATAATTTCTTCAAGCCGAAGATCTGTTTGAACCCACATCCTCCTTGAGGATGTTACCTTTTCAGCAGTTTATATGCGAAAGATACGAGGCCTTGCTCTGACTGCCTTTTCTCCTGAAAGTGTGCATAACGTGCAGCTAAAATCACTAAGCAACAGCATACCTTTGACTGCTGTTTTCCTTTTTGGTTTGCTAAGGAAGACAAAAAATGACTTAAGAATATTTCAGCTAATGCACTCAGGTTGCCATGTTTTCCTCATGTAAAATCCAAGCATCATAACAGAAGTCGTTATGTACCATTTGCAATACAACACAGTGCTCTGGAGAATCTGGGGCAGCCTGAGCATTAATTGCCTTAAATCTTAGTGGTCCCTCTGTGAAAAAGGTGCAACTAAGAACATTGTTTCAGGGTGTTTTATAGAGGCAAAAACGTGTCTTACTGTTATGTGGTTTATTTTCATTGTCAGAAGAGGCATTATTCTTACTAGACCTTTCAGATTGATTTATGAGCCTTTCCTACAGCACCATCAATTGCTAGACACGCTTGCAAAGGTGATATTTGTGCTCAAAAAGCTACTGGAAATTTGGAGGTTTCCTTTCTGTGGAAGTTTGAGCCATCTGGTTTCCAGATATAGTATGTGAGAGCTGTAAATTCATTGTGCGGTCTGGGCTGTGCAGTAGAGCTGTAACATCTTTGCCCAGTGAGGGGTTTGCATGCAGTTGCTGTGGACTACAACTTGCTCTCCTTAACCTCCTCAAAGGTCCAGCTTGGCTCCCAGCTGACTTGAACATTTTCCTTTTATCTCCTGGCTTTTCAAGAGGCTGTTTATTTAACAGCTCATACACTTGAGAGTTTCTTTCTACTTTGTACTGACAATGGTGGAAAATTCCCATATTATTTCTCCTTTGATTGTTCCAATGAATAAGAATGTATTATAATGATAATTGTTGTAATCTCAAAACAATTTCCAGCCAATTCTTAAAAATCCTGTTTCTATTTTCTCCCTAGCCTGCTATCTCTAGCCTGGCCTTTGTATTTGTAGTTGAAACAATGTCCCCTCTGATGCAGACTTGCCTGTGTCCAGCAGGACATGTTCAGAGCTGCTTAAGTATCAGGACAAAGAGGTCTAATTCTGCAGTCAAAATAGTCAGACTTCCTACTTCCAGCCAAGTACCACAAGGATTGAATTATAAAGTCAGGCTCCTCACTTGCTTTCCTTTTGACCCCAGAATGCTTTCCCTCTTGGCTGCAAAGTCTGGTAGGAACATGCCTTTTGCCAGATAGTTACAGCATTTTTTATCTTCATTGGCATTTCACATATGAGATTACATGTGATTCATTTGTATCCCTAATTTTTAGGACTCCAGTGGAAAGCTGAATTCCTGTTTTAATCCAGAGGTTTATAAAGTGCTGCCAACATAGTGGGTTTGTGCTGGTGTTTTTGCCTCTGTTCATCTTTCATATCTCTATAGCTGAAACCATTGGAGCTTTCCTTATCAGAAGTGGACCAGGGGTGGTGTAAGGATGCTCAAGGTGGGTGTCAGGAAAACCAAGTCACTTGTTATGCTAGGTACTCTTCTGAGTGATGGTTTTGCCAGCCACAATTATGCCTTTATGATTTGATCTCTCTGGGACTCCAAAGAGTGCCTAACTCGTACTAGTGCCTAACCAATTTTTTTCCCCATAGAAATGTTGGCATGGAGCTAAGAAACTGGAGTTTCCAGAAATTTGTCACGTAAATCTTAAGATCATAGAAGGCAACTGCATGTGTGTTTCAAAGCATAAGTGTTTACAAGAGTAAAACACCTATGGAACAGAAGTTGTGTTTTTCTTACAACAGAAAAAACAATTTTTTTTTTTTCAGAATGCATTTGTAGCTCCTTTCTTTCTTTAAAAGGCAGCTGAAGGAGAATGTGGAAGTTGGTCAGATCTCAAAGGGTGGGAAGAAATTCCCACTTGGAAAATGAAGTGGCAGATGAGCAAAGAGTAACAGGGAACAGATGATAACTGGTATTCAGAGGGGTGTTTGATAGTGGTCTGCACCATTCTGACTGTATTGTAATATCTGTTCCCTTCCTCTGCATGTCAAGCTGCTCAGCGTTCACTATTAAGTGTAAAAGCACAATACACATTGACACAAACCCATTTTTCAACCCATGTAACATGTCTGCATGCTGCTTGCTCTTGTCTCCACTGAAAGCACTGAGAGATATGATGTACAGTTCTTTAGGTCCAGATGTTGTCATGTTTCTTTGTATCTGCAAGCACAGAGTGCACTGGTCTTAAAGCCCTCACTGAGGTTTCTTGGGGGCTATAGAAACATGTGCTCTAGTCATTGTAATACACACTGTGATATGAAAATATTATATGAGTTGTTGTGGCCCATTATTTTTAGGTGACAAACTAATGAAAGAGTACTATTTATCATGGAGTAGTCAAACTTGAATGGAAAATTCATCCAAGACATTTTGAAAAGGAGCCGCTCAGGCCTTGAAGACCACAGGATAAAAAGGACATGCTGTTGATCTGAAAATGTGACAATTTTTCTGGCCCTGATAAAATGCATATCTTGAGCGGTGGCAGGAAAATACAAGAATATTGTTCACATTATGGATATATCTGAGAAAAGGAAATTCTTTGCATCTCCAAAAACGACTTAGCATGATCCAAATTCTGAAGGACTAAGATCCATTTTCATCATTGCGTCTTATTAGTTAATGGTGTTGTTTAATAAGCCTCATTGGTAATTACAGCATTCTTTATCAGGTAAATATGTAACTTATGTTTAGTCATACATGAATAGTCCCACCCCATCTTTATTTTTAATTCATGGATCACTTTTTTTGTAAAATGAACTGTCTTCTGGTAAAGTTGTATATTCGTATTATCAATCATAAGAGTTATTGGTCTGCCCACTCTTTAAACATTATTTAAAAGATTATTTATTTTAAGTAAATAATTGCATTATGACAGTATCCCATCCAGCCTCAATATTTTCTAGTAAAATGAGCCTTTACCATGGCAAAAGTGCACTTAAACTCCCTGCTAAATGCTTCTATTTATCATCCAGCGTTGCCTATTGTTCCTTATAATTTATTTGTGCAAAGTGATGCAGCTGCATTGTTTTATGGTAGCTAATTTACAGTGCTGCTTATCTAAAAAAAAAAAGGCATATGTAATCTCATTTGACCAAACCATTGCAGGTATATGTGACGGGTAAATGAAGAGATGAGCAGATATTAGAACATATGTGCAGGATCTATGCTTTCTTATTTAGAAATGGAAATTGCGGGCAAAAATGAATGTGCTCACTGAATCAAGCTCAAAAAATGACCTTTAGTATTATTATTAATGGTATTTCTAGTTCCTTTATTTAATTCAGAGAAATACCTTTTATTTAATCTATTTTTTTATTTCATTACAATGCCTTGGGCTTAATTCCGTATATTTCCTTTTAGTCAATTCTGGTTTTTCTCTTCTAATTATTTTTCAGCTGCTCCAAAGCAAATGTTCTCTTTGGAGTTTAGATTTTAAACAGCAGATGGATATTTTTCCTCTCTGCTTCAAGAGGAGGTTTAACAATTTTTTTTAAACATGAATTTGCAATTATATTTGATAAATGCCTATGTATTACATTCATAATATAAAAATATATTTAGCAATCATGAATAACAGCTAAAACCCCTCTGAATTTCTGAATACTCAAGTACCAGAATATAATTATGTTTTGACAGAGTAGGGATACAGAATAGAAACCCAGTAGCTGTCCTGTCTCCCCATCACAGGATCTGATGGGCCCAGATGCAACTATTTGCAGGAGAGCAAACTTGACCTGTATCTAACCTCTGCTCAGCAATGCCCCAGTTTTCAACTATCACAGATACCATTTGAGCTTTTCTTGGTGTACTCCAGCATAGGAGAAAAGGCTTTGGTTATAGTTGATGACACTTGTCCTCAAATAGGAGAGAACTAATTATTGCAGGTTCCCTAATTACTTTTTTCTGAATCTTCTGAGGTTTGGTAGGTTGACAATATCAACTGCAGAAGTGGTAGAATAGTGTAAATAAGAGGGAACAGAACAAATTTTTAAGCACTGTATAGAAATACCTGATGCAGGATCTGTGGCTCTCCCTGTACGACACTGAAATAGTGGGGACAAGGAAAGATTTTACATTAAAAGAACAAATATTCTCCCTTTTTTTCATCTCTCAAAGGTAACCACACGCTTGGGTTAAAAATACTAATAACAGCTTTTCATTCTGTTTTCATTATTCACATCTTGTTCATTTGTATTATAATCAGATGAAAAAACTTGCTAAAAAACCACAAGCTGTTTGCTAACTGATTGCTGATTTCCCAGTTGCGAAGAAGTGGTAGGAATAGACCTCACAAGTATTTAAATCTTTCAGGCTGTTGCAGTTTTCTTCATAAATTACCTTTTTAAATATATGTTTAAAAAAACCCAAACAAAACAGGGGGACGGAATGTTTTCTTGTTTGATGTTTTGGCTTGGAATCTAAGAGCTCACACCACATCTGGGGGTTTAGCTTGTCAGTGGAAGGATTTTCCAGACTGAGCATAAGGTTATCAGCTAAATAATTCATTCCATGGGCTGCAGTGTTATGAATAGCACAACTCCTGTGAGTTAGTTGAAGGCTGTCAGGAACATGTAAAATCAGCTCTACTGAGAGAGCTGAGGGATGGATGAGAGAATCTTAAAGATGGTGGTGTCTGGACTGTAAAAAGTGAAAACAGCTCAGCCAAAGCAGTGTATCTAGTGTGGAATTAAGCCCTGCACCTGAAAAGTAAGATTTTATCCTTTTTATGCACTTCAGATGAACAGCACCAGAAAAAAGTGCTGTCATCAGTGAACAGCTTTGCTCCAGAGGTTTGGTTTTCAGCAAATTCAGGCAGCAGAACTAATTAAGAATTAACTCCGCCAGCCAGTGTCCCACATTGCATCAGGCACCTGCCGTGCAGCTAAGTCAGAGTGCTTCAGCAGAGAAAATAAAGTAGCTGTGCAAACAATATGAATTTTTGCAGAAAAGATTTTATTTTTTTCCCTGTGTGCACCCTGCCTTACTGCCTCAGTGTGTCGTGTGCCTTGGCTTCTGGTTTATATGTAGTCACAGCTTCTTAGGTACTGATCCTTGACTTTTCAGTCACATCTATGTGACTTTTCAGTGCACATCTATGGATCTTCTCTCTGTCATTATGTTGTGGCCTTTTTTAGGTAACATCTTCAGCTAAAGAGTATTAAAAAAAATAAATCACAAAATGCCTTCCTTCATTTACTAAATAAAGCCTTTCATTTTTATAATTAATCTCTTGACAGAGTAACACACAACTAGGATGCACGTGATCTCTCTCACCCTTATGAAATCGTGTCTCATCAAACCTACTGTGCATCTGAAAGTATTAGGTGGAACAAAACATTTGCAGAGAAAGTGAGTCCCTGCAGATATTAACAGCCATTCCTGTTGTTCTTGAGCCACAAACTGCTTACCAGAGTATTTATTTGCTGCAGCCACATCAGGTGGATTAGCTTTAAACTCCTGGACTGCCAATAATTTTTGACAAAATAGATGTCACACCTTCAGGCTGCATTGACAGATGTTTTACAGATATATCAGCTGGGAAGTTGCAACCTTCACTTTTATGCTTGAGACTTGAAAAAACATTCTGAAAAATAGCCATTTCTTTCCAAATTGCATGGCATTTTTTCATAATGTCTCAGCTGACCTTGCCCTGATGATAATCCTCTTTTTCTGTAGTTCTAGACCATCCTCTGTGTTCTGAAGAAAATGGTATCACTGACAACTAGAAATAAATAGGCACCAAAAAATCTTTCCCTGTACCACTCTCCTTCCTTCCTCCCAGTGCCAGACACCACTTAGGACATGTCAAAAATCTGACTTCTGCTGACACAGGAGCATTTGTATTAATATACACTGAAACCAGGGATGTGTCTGGACAGCAACCGGCACTGCGCTGCCCCCTGCCTCCAAGGCCAGGGTTTTAAGTTCCTGAGCTGCCATAAACTTCTTGTGTGAGAGTTGCTTAAGGTTAAAGGCACAAAAATTTTAGGATGTTTTATTCATGTCTCAGCTGTCAGGGCAATCTCATGAAATGCCAGTTTCACTGCCTTTCCCTTTCCTCTCATGTCTTCATCACCTTCTTGCTTCTGGGGATTTACTGTAAAGCAAGTCACAGAGCTGATCTGGTTTGAATATCTTCCTTTGGAAGGGAGGAGGGGAGTATAATGTCAACAGCTCTGAAATATTCGTTGCTTTTTAACTTGTCTTTTCTTGCCAAACAAGTATATATGGCATGCAAAAAGGAGTAGCTGGTCTGTAATAGAAAGCATGCAAATCTGTATGTTTGAGGGGGAAAGAGATGTTTCACACGCCTATGGAATGACTGGTAACTGGACAGGCTGTGGGTCTTTTTCTAAAAAACTTAAATCCTGGCTAGAATTTCCTGATTGCTAGCTACTTGAGAAAGCTCATTAAAGAATCCCTCTAATAGTAACAGTCATCCTCAAAGTTTTCTAGTGCCATTTCTTTCCACTCTTAAATTGCTTTTTGCCTGTTCAGTGTATGTTTATTTTTTTTTGCTGCTAGTGCTGGGCTGCAGATCTACCCAAATTTTTATTTACATATTCCCAAGAATATTTTTTTGTTTTATTTAAAACTAGGCTGCTTTAAGAGACAGGACAACATATAGAGAAATGATCCTATCTAGGAAGGAAGAGCTATTGGACAACTTGGGAGTAATTTTTCTCTATTGCTATCACATCCTTTCTTTAAGGAGAATTTTCATGATTTTATTTATTATAGCTGTGCAATCTGGCACAAAAATAGAAGGTTTAGCAAACTGACATGTTAAGAGCAAAGTGTTATAATCTTCCCTTCTCTCTAGGGAGCAATACCAGTCCATGTTGAATCCATATCAAAAAGTCAGGTGACTTCAAGTACCACATGGTTTTGATTCTATCAAAGATAAACTTGTTTCTATTAAAAGGTGCAGAACTTAATGCCCTTGATAAAACAGTAAGAAACTTCAAGGCATTTAGCTTTTGTAGCCAGTCTCGTCATCCGCCGGAAAAGGTCAGCACCTTCTTCTACTCCCCACCCTGCTCTCACCCAGGGTGCTAATGAGCAGGAAGCTAACAGAGACTCATGGCTCATCACTTGTTGAAAAAGCAGATGGACTGAGAGATATATCCAAGGGACATGCAAATGTAATTCCTCTCTTAGAGTCCAAACAGCCTGTCATCAAATTATGTGGGGGAAAAGGAGTCCCAGCAAGTCTTCTTTGCTGCTAAAAAGAAGAGATGGACGCCAAGAAATCCTAGTAACCTTGCTACTGAAAGAGAAAAAAAAAAAAGGGGGAAAGAAAGATAAGGGCTCAGAGAACAAGTTACTGCCACTGGGAGCCTTTCGAGGCAGTTAAGAAACCTGAATCCCCTTCCACATCAGATTTTGGCTGCTCCTTTGCGTTGGTAACTCCTCATGGCTAGATAATTTTTGTTTAACGTCAACTAATGGCAGTGCCCTAGAGGGAGGCAATAAACTTCACTGATCACTGGGCACAGTCTGGGTTATTGGTTGGCCTCAGTTTAAAATAGATTCTGCAGCAGATTGTCTTTGTGATTTGGGGCAAATCAGTCTCAAGTATTTGCAGCTTAGGTTCCCCATAACAAAACAGGAAGAATTGTATTTTCTCCTATTTTAAAAGTGGTTGGCAACTTCAAATGCTTGGAGGTTTCTTTCCAATCCTGGTGAAGGAACACTTGTCTAAAACTGTGAAGCTTGAGAGCACTTCAATTTAATTTTACTATAATTAGTGTTAAATGTAGTTTCCTGTTCTTCTATTAAAATTATCTTTTGTAATAATAGATAGATATTCATACTGGATTTATGGAGATATCTTTCAAGCCTGAAGCTGTGGAGATAAGTGGACACACTTAGAGATTCATTCCTCTTTTCAGAGAAAATGTTTCTGGCTGTTAATAGCACGTGGAGAACACCCAGGGCAAGTACAGCGACCCATGTATTATGTGATAAAAACCGAAGCAGCTATACAGCAGGTATGGAAATGAAATTGTAATGAATGAGTAGAAATTAAGGCATTATGCTGATTGCACACTTGACAGCTTTTACCACATGCTTGGTGATTGCAGTTCAGGCTTACCTGATAATGATCAGAGGAATGAAATACACCAGGAAAGCCACCACTGTCATGTAGGGTATCCAGTAGGAGTCATCAGGCCAGAGAGCCCAGCACTGCACTTCTCCATTGGAGAGCTGCCGTTTCCCAAAAATAATCAGAGTTGGTATGGAAAACAGGAAAGAGAGGCTCCAGGCCACTCCAATAAGCACTTTCGCCTGTCTTTCTGTGCAACAGAGTCAAACAGACAGTGTTAATGGGGTTGTTGGTGAGAGTGAACCCTTGCAGCAGTACTGACAGAGAGGCAGGGAGGAGGAGGAAATCATGTAAAGAAAGGGAATTTTAGGCTTCAGTTGGCTGATGCTGAAAAGACTATGAAGGAAAAGAGGGATTTCATCTCTTTCTCATGATAAATAAGCATGTCATTATGGGCTTGTACTTTACAAGTTTTATTTAAGGATGCTTAGGGTCTGTTGAATCTGAAACACTATGAGAAAGGCACTGGTCAGGGTCAGCAAGTCAGAAAAATGAAATGTAAATAGTTCCTCTATGCTACCAAGAGAACCTTGTGAATGGATGTAAAGGACTGCAGGCCTGCCCTACTGCCTGCCTATTGATGCACCTTGAAGTGAGAAAGATTGCAAAACCTTTCCTATTAGGAAAAAGAAAATGCCTCAGTTCAGGATCAGAACAGAACTGCACACCCAGCTGCCTTTACTTCCAACTGCAACTTTACAGTCCCACAGAAATGTGGTCCTGAGGAGCATGGGCATCTCCTGCACTTCTCTGTATCGTGGTGGGGGCCAAACCCAGCTCCCGTTGAAGAGCATGTGCCCAAGCCATGACAAGAGTGGACTGCTAACCATGAGACATAGCACATGACGGTGCTCAAGTGCTCAGCCCTGTTTTATTTGCTACAAGAGACATTGACTAGGAGATCCGTGACCTCATGGTGAAGAACAGGAGCTGAAGGATCCCAGAACACCCAACAGTTTTGGGCTACTGCTTCCTCTTGACTTCTGGCCTCCTCCACTGTCAAGTGGGGAAAACAAGTGGGCAACCAAATGTTGCCTGGTGGCATCCATGGGATTTTGTAAATATCAATGTATCAGAGCAAAATGTCCCAAGGCTTTCATTTTCACAAATCAGTATCTTCTGGCTAAAATCCAGGTAGCTCTAGCGAAAAAGTGTGGGGAAAAAGGGCTGATCTGTGGAATACCAGTGATTTTCAGTGACAGTCCTCCTCAGTTAGATTGTGAGAGGAACAGATGGGGCAGCTTTTTTGATCTAGGAAGCTTTAGTGTTCAAATACTTTATTGTCCTAAAAAATACTTGAGGTGAAACAGAAAATCACTTTAAATTATGCATATCAAAAAGAATGTCTTTCCTCCTTGAAGCTCAAAGAGCAATACAAAAGCATGTGGGCGAAACATTCAAAAAGTAATTTTCTGCTTTATAAAACATCAGTTGCATATACTCAGTTATCCTGCTCATTTTTAAATGCTACCCACGTTCAGCAAAATACAGTCTTGCTAATCTAGGGCTTAAGGGAACTCTGATGACATCTGCCTAAGTGAGAGGGTTAGATTAAGTCTATAAATATTGCACAGGAGAAGGAAAACTGTAAAGTTTCCCAAAGCATAACAGAATAAACTTAGCAAAAGGAATATTAAGAATAAATTTTGCAAAATATTTCCTGACAGAAAGGATACTTCAAATGTGAGCTAACAACTTAAACTACATTCATACAATCTCAGTCAGGGCCACCTGTGTATTTCTAAGGGAAAAAGATCATACCTGCATAATATGCCTTATTTTATTTGCACTGTATAACAACGACTGTAATTTGGACTGAAGTGGGCAATTTGGGTTGGACAAGAGCGGTATTAGATCTTTGTATTTTATAAAACATTACCTGCAATGTTCATTTATTCTTGTTTTAAAATGTCCCTTGTGCTTGGTAAAATATGGCCTTGCTAGTCTAAAGGGCTTTACAGGACAGTGATTGCATTCAGGGAAGCAGACTTTTGTTTTATCAGACTAATGTTGATTTGCTGCCTCACAAGCAGGTTTGGTTTTGTTTTGTTTTGTTTGGTTGGTTTTTTTTTTTTTTTTATGTTGGAGGTTTTTTTAGTAGTTACTCTAATATGCTCTAAATGCCAGCAAATCATATAACTAGAACTCTGTCTGTTAAAGGCGGAATAAAAAAAATATCAGATTTTGAAATACAATACTCTATTTAGCCAGTCTCAGTATTTTCCTTTAAAAAAAAACATTGCTGTTTAACTGGAGAGTTTTTCATACTGGATGGTCAAGACTATCTCCCAGGGTTGAGGTGGGAATCTCAGTTGTGAGCACTGACTCACGTAAAGGATGTTTTCATGTGACTGTCCCCTTTACTCCGCTCCCACCGTCCGTGCACTGTGACAATGGTTTTGTGCACATCTCTCTGCTCCCAGAAACATGTGGCAGGGAGGCACCTCTTGGAAGGAACTTTCCTTCCTGCCACCAAGAACGTCAATTCTATGCAACCCTTTGATAAGGTGACTGCCACTTTAAAATTAGGTTCTAAATCCAGAGAGAGCGGGCTGTTCCAGAATCTCATTGATCTGATGGACTTTAGCATTGTTTTCAGACTAAAGCCATGCCAGGGACAGTTTACACCTATTTGGGTTTCTTTTAATTAAGCAGTTCTTCTGTCACCTCTTGTTTAGTTTGTATGTTGTTTGCATATGCCTTTTCAACACAATGAAATGTCTTCTTCTATAACTTCTCAGTTTCTTTTCCTTTCGATCTTTATTTTACAGTTTTTTATTAATGCCCCTTTTTGCTTACAGAATGAGGTACCTCACAGTAAAAGTGTTAGGAGTAGAAGCCATATTTCTTTCACATCCTTTATTTTCTGTGGTCATTTATGTGTTTGCAAAATATAAAATATTCAACTCTCAAAGTCTGCCTTCTCAAAAACCATGCAAAGTGCAACTCATTGCAAATGCTTTTTAACAGGACTTGAAGCTAGTATCTAAACCACAATTTAAAAAAAAAGTTGGTTGACATTTTCAAAGCTAAATACTTGATTTTTTTTTCTCAAATCACACTCCAAGGCCACATGGAAACATAATTTTTAAAATCACTAAGGAGAAACAACTCTTTTGTTTCTTGATTGAATGATTGCGAGGGGATGAGTGTTTCATTTTGGAAAGAAATTTGCCACAGGTTGACTCAGAACTGTTCATGAAGTTTCTCTGTGTCATCACCAATAACAAAGTTTTGTAAATCTCTTTGTTCTCTATCTGTAGAATAACTAAGAGGGCATTTCAAAAGCCTCCCACATGGCACCTCTGCAAGAAGTAGCTGGGTTGCAAAAAGTGATTATTTTATATATATTCCAAAAAGTTGCTATCATAAATATATCTCTCTAGATTCTTCTTTTGGATTTACAGATGCTTTCTTTTCCCCTTTGAACATGGTCTTTGCTTGTCCATCAGTGAGTAGCCAACTCTTGCCAGAGGCAGGTGAGTTTTGTCAGTGCTTTTTCCTCTGCCCAGAGCTGCACCCGGCTGATGACTCTGGTACCCTTGACTGAGGGTAATGTTTGCTCTTCTCCAGTTTTAAAAATAAAAGAAAAAATGTAATGGTATAGGTATAGCAAATGTGACTTTTATGAAAATTTGAGGTGAGATCTGAGGTGATTTTGGTATGGGTTCTTTTTCAACTTCAAAGTGTTTTTCAAAGATTAATCATCAAATTCTTTACTGTGCCCAGGTAGCAATTTAACAAGTGCTACTTTTACTATATAATGAAGAAGAAACACCAGCAGGTCTGTATCATCTTGCCCCACTCAGCTGGTGGGTTTATGAGCACCTGCCTTCCTGATGCAACATCAGCAGGAGCTGTAGGGCACACCACATTTACCAAAGCCTGCTGAGAAAACCTTGATATCAATCTCTCCGGTCTAATAAAGTTCATCTGCACACTGGAGAATATCAAGCTAAATTTCAGACAAGTATTTGAAGTTTTCAGATCTTAACATCTACCAAAGCTGCACCACTGC
The DNA here is from genome assembly GCF_036250125.1 of Pseudopipra pipra. Lineage (NCBI taxonomy): Eukaryota > Metazoa > Chordata > Aves > Passeriformes > Pipridae > Pseudopipra > Pseudopipra pipra. The sequence goes on from NC_087549.1 coordinate 108,427,969, forward strand.
CTTGGCTGTGATTGATTCATAGGTTTTTAAGGCCAGAAAGTATCATTAATCTGATCCCCTGAATAGAGCCGTCTGGCAAAAGCCATCATTACTCCAAAACAAGAATGATATTTGCATTTGATTAAAGCACATTTTCCAGACCTCATGGTCCTTATAATTGTTCTTCTTCCTCCCCATCTGCTAATTCTGTTTATTCACTCAGTGCAACATACTTAATGCCCCACTTTGTCTCTGTAGGAAAGAAATAGTTTTCTTTAAACTGTACTTCTAAGAGAACAGGCGATATTTGAGTGCTGTAAAAAACCCCACAAATCAAACCAAAACAAATAGAAGAAATTATAAGAAACAGTAGGTGTCCAAACTTATACGCTATATCTTTTGAAGTTCTTATTAAACTGTTGTATGAATTCTCAGTACCATCCTCTCCATCAAGTTATTTTTTAGTGTGGATAAGTAGAAAATATAGCTGTTGCAGCTTCTGTAGTCAGTATAGTTGTACAAGAGATAACTTTTGCCTATAATTACCTTCTAATAATGCTGGAAAATAATGAAAACCACTATACATTTTAAAATGTCGTTTCATTCTTTGCTAACACAATACTTTTGAACACTGCTAAGGGCTAAGTGGAGTTTAGTAAATCTTGAAATCAGAGTTCCTTTGTCATTTGAAAAACTGTAATGGAGTTCAAATGTAGCTACAGCAGGAATAAATAATTCATGGCAACAAGATTAAGAATTTTGAAAACTGAAAAACTATCCAGTAATATCCGTAGCAATAACAAGGCACAGAAATTCTCCTACCTCCTTGTAAGAACTTCATTGGGTAAACTATGGCATGATACCGGTCTATGCTTAGTGACACAAGGACGTAAGTCGAGGCATAGAGAAGGACCACCTGGGGCAGAAGGTGTAACAAGAGAGCAGTTGAGAGAAATTTGTTGCAGAAAATCATGTCAGCAAGAACTCTGAACAAGGAATATTTGAAAACTTTTAAAGAAAGAAAAAAAAGAGAAAAAGCAAAAAACCCCCACCTTTTGTATTCACCCAGATATTTTTCCTTTACCTCGTCCACAAAATTAAGAAGATTTTATATGCTTTGATTAAAGTGTTTCAGCTTTAAATAGAAATTTTCATCATTCAGCACTTTTGAACAATTTTATACAGCATTTTTGTTGGGGTTTCCTGCTGTGGGGACACAAAGCACAGCAGTTTGGGCATACAGGGGAGCACAAGGTTTCTATACCTGGAAGTAGCGAACGATTCTGCAAACGATATCAGGAGCCATAAAATCTCCAGTGTAGCGCCAAATTATGTCAGTCATTATGTTTATGAGTCCCGTGAATGAATCTGCAAAGAAAATTAACTGAAGAAGTATTAAAAGAAGCAAATAATGGCCACAGGTGAGCCACAGAGGTGGGTATGACCCTTGGGATGTACCAGCTCCCCCACTCCTGAGGGCAGCCAAGCCACAACTAGTCAGGTGAGAATACTAGAGGAGCTGAGAAAACTTCCAAAGGTTTGTGTATTTATTTTCTTGCTTTCTTAATTTACCATCAATCCATTCAGGCAGACAGCAAGATTCCTCTAAGCATGGGAGCCCATAGCTGGCTTCTCATGCACACAGCTTTCCTCTGCACTCTGGGTTGCAGTTCAGTCTGGCTGGCACTACAAACAGGTCAGATGAGCTGGGCCCTTAAAGTCCTTTCTCCTCTCCATTGCTTACAAAGAGATGTGAGGTGACCAGCACTCCAGCCCTAGGCTGGATGCAGGTCCTGGTCTGTACCCGCATGACTAAAATTAACTAGTAGGATCCATTCCTCCTCAAATAACAAGTTGCCTTTTTTTGTGAGTAGAGGTGCATAAAAATTTCCCTTTGGGTGTTAATCTCACATACACCTAAACATTTTAGGCTCATCTGTGACAGAAATGGAAGGGACAGCCTGATGGGCCTGATCCTGCAGTATGCCGGGTTCACTGCCATCTACAAAGGGTCACCAGGTTTTCCATGAGGTGTGGATAAAAAATATAGCACTAGGGAAGCTGTAGGTTAGTGTCTAAATGTGTCAGCTTGATCCCAGCTGTGCCAAATATTGAACTACTTAATGTCCTTTTTTCTTTTTCTGTTATTTCATTAAAAAAGTGTCTCCTACAAAAGCACCTGGATTGATAACCAAATGTTACTAAAATCAGAGGAAATTTTGTCAGGACTTAATTTGCAAACTTAATTAATTAATGACCAACCCTGTCTTGTCTGCTTAAGGTTAACCTACTTATGCCTGTACTTTTACTTTCGCCGAATTAAATACACCTCAGGCTATTTTTTTTTTTTTTTTGAGAAAATCTAAGGGCATATTCCAGCCTTTGTTCTGCTTATTGAACAAGTGAGTGCTCACAGAGATGCAGGTTTTACAAACAAATTGCAAGAACTGGTGCTCCTGTTGTACATATGGGCGATATTAAGTTTTGCCTCTAAAACCAAGTTCTCTCTGTAGGACCAAATTTTCTGGGTGCAGTCCATGGAAGAAAATGTGCATCAATCCAGTATCCTGCCACTTCAAGTAACATACCGTATTGCTCTTCTTGCACAGATTACCATAAAGGGAGAGAGCAGGTTAGGAAAACATTTTGTGAAATTTATCATGACAAAACCAAGCAATATGAAGAAATAGCTTCAATTCAAAAAAAAATTTAGGGTGGTGAAGTAAAGTGTTTCATTTTGATATCACCATTTTACATTTGAAAATCATCTCTAAAGTTTAGTATTATTAAGGTATTCTAACCCCCAAGTCAGAAGATTTTGATTTTAAATTTATGCCTTTGGACACAAGATATTTCAATAATTTTAAAAAAAATTTTTGAGAAGTAAATAGTTTGAGCCAGTATTTCCAAGCAAACAGGCATGGGTTTTTCAAAACAGGTTTCTACTAAGCCCTTTGAAATTACAGAAATTCCAGATATTTCTACCTGGAAACTGAGATCTCAGCTTAATGCTTCAGAAAAAGCAACTTGTTTTGCTTCACTGGAAAACCAGGATAATTTTTTCTGTATCAGTAATTCTTTATCTCCTCATTTTTTCCTTCATTTATCTTGTCTTTTTCTTCATGGGTCAGTTCAAAATTAAATTAGTGTAACTATATTACCTCCCTCCTTATGACTTTATTGTTCAATTAATAGTAGTTTGCTCTTTATTCTCACAGTGTTTCCCAACCCTGTCTTGTCTCTCTTCTCTCTTCCCCTGCCTCCATAGAGAGGCTGGATCAGAGATGACCTCCAGAAGGAAGTTTGTGGTTTGAAGCCTTATGTTAAATGTTGCTCATTGATTAGAGTGATGGGGCACGGAATGATTGTTCCTTTGATGAGTATAGTGGCTTTAAGGCTTTACTGAAAAGACTGTAGGTTATTAAGGTGGTCTTTGAAAAAAAACACAGAGCGTTAAGTTTTTCAAAAAGTGAAATGCATCCTCCAGCAGTGGTTCCAACCCATCCCTTCCCCTTTCCTTACTCCTGAATTATTGATTCATATTCTCTCTCTCTCTCTCTCTCTCTCTCTCTCCCCAATAGTGAAATATTCATTGGTTCAAAGCAATGCACATCAATAGAATTTCACCTCAGGGTATCCTCTGGCTTTTCATGGTCTGAGCATCTGCCAAGCAGGTGCTAAATGGGGGCTCAGCTTTCCTGCAGAGGGGGAAAGCTCGAGGATTGCCCTCGTTCCTACCAATCTGAGAGCTCTGGAGAGAAAAGGGAAAGAGAAAGGAAAGCACCTCAGCTATCTGCTAATTTCCCTCTTCTCATCACCATTTTCCTATACCTTTCCAATGCATCAGGATAGTGCTTTGAAGGTACATCCTGCAGCTGTGGTGGGAGATGTGACAATATCCTGGTGCTTTCCTTCATGCAAGCAATTCGGGCAGTTCCAGAAGCTTATGGCCACATCAGCTTTTTAGTTTGCATCAGTACTGTGGTTTTTAACCTGTGGGTGGCCCCCACTTCACTGACTTACATGATGGAGATCCACAGGGTAATGAGCCTTCAGCTGTTGCTCAACTCAAAGTTATTCTCCAGGGTACCCTTCATGAATCCTACACTATGTACCTGCTAGCCAGTGCTCAGGCTGAGGGACCATAGAGGGTCACTCAGCTGAAGCAGACCCCTCTCCACAAATGCACAGAGTGAATATCAGCTCCATCCTTTTCATGCTACAGGTCTCTTCCTGCTGCATAGCATATCTACAAATATATCTATAGCCTTAAGTACTTCAGAAGCTTTAAAGACAACTCTAAATTGTCTTTCCCTTGAGAGCCATTGAGTGAGGTTTTTCAGGTGACTGCAGAGGTTTTTAAACGAGGTTCAAACTTCACAGCTTCTTTGTGCTGTCAGCCTCAGCTACTCTCCCCCAGCAGTACACTTTAAGAGTTCTTTGTGCTGAGTTTCAGAATCACTGCAAAGGGCTCAGCATGCTCCTCTGAGCATGTGCCCTGAGCACAACACACGTGCATGCCAAAGCCAATGTAGACAGCTGTGAGTGTGTGCCGAGTTTAGCCAGATTTCTCAATGCCCTTTAATTAGAGAAATATTCTTCCACTCAGCGTCCTCATGTCTTCTCAGGTTTTAGAAATCCCTCTTGTCTTTTCGATCCTAAAAGTACCAGACCAACTTTTCTCACTTCTCCAGTCTTCTGCTGCCTGCTCCAGAGGGTGTTTCTTATCCTATCTCTGCAAAACCAAAGCATCAGACTCTCTCACTATGACACAACTGCACACCTTTAGAGGATCTGTCCTGCAGACACATGTTACTTTATATAGGGCCACCAAGTAAATAATGTGCCTTGTGCAGGTGATCAGACAGTATACAGGAAACATTATATGTAATTTGAATTGCTGTAATAAAGGTTAGTGTGTGTAAGTCACCTGGTTTCAGCAATGAATTCTCAGCAGATCACACATTCCTTGGCTGCTTTCAGCAAGCTTACACCTCAGTGCATGTCACTGGATGACATCATTGACATCCTAAGTGGTGAATGTCAGGTACAGAAAACTAAGAGAGCTGGTACATTGCTCTAAACCTCGATGTCCTCATTAGTGTAGGTATCCTCACCACTCCTTACTAAGCTGGTGGCTTGCATATTAGATACTTGCGTTCTTTCACTGATGAATGTTTGTGGGCCAAACAACACCAAGATCATTTCTGAAAACTGTGCTAATCAACCTTCACTCATAACTGTGTGCAAGCTTGTCATTGCAACTGCTTCTTAATACTCTTCTGGGTTCTTTTACTAAGAAGTGGCGTGTGTAGCATGGTTCTGTGTAATCATTGCTAGGCAACAGTGTGGTTATAGGCTCATTTATTTACTTAGAAAAATTGGTAGAAAATCAATTAATGAAATACATTCTCTTTTGATACAAAGTAAAGATAAGACAAAGTGCTAATTTGTGACTTTTAAGCCAAATGTAAATTCACAGAAGGATACAGATGAAATGATACTTTGTTGAAGAAAAGACATGGCACTAGTGTGATAGAGATGGCAGTAGTTTGCTCTTGATGGGAAGCGGAGTTTATATAAACTTATGTAAAAGAAAAATTCCATGAGATTTCAATAGTAAGGAAAAACAGAGGGAGGCAGGAAGGACAGATGGCTTTGCCTGGGCAGAGGGAGGGAGAAACAGTCTATTTGGGTTTGCAAAACTGGACAAATTTGCAACCCTTCATCTTCCTCCTCCCTGCCACCACCATGGCCACAGCCAGTCCTCAAAAGCAGAACTAGTTTCTACCTTTACAAACCTGTCAGCATTTCAAAATGCAACGTTTTTAAACAGCATTTATCGTAAAGGCCAAGAAAATGTCTGAGAAGGAGAAGCACCCTGTTGTTCCCAGAGGAGACTGAAACACACTGAACATAGTGCTACAGCATCTATTGTTGGGAAATATGTCAGGTACTGAAACAACCTGTGAAAATCCTCAGATCTAAAGACAATATAACCCAAGTTTCCATCATACTCAGTAAAATCTCTTTGGATTTTTTATGGGCATGACTGAGCACAGGCATTGCCTCTATGTATATGAGCCCAGGAACTACTTGGTTCAGGAGGTGATTGCAGTAGCTTGGGTGGTGGGTGCTGCCTTGTAGGACCGAGGAGCTCAAAAATGTAAAAAAGAAAACACTGCCCTTGCAGGGACAAATCTGAATACAGGCTTGCTGTTGCTATGAGTGAAACAAATTTTTATGTCAAAAATCCCTCCACAGAGATAGAAATCCGTTATAGAAAAAAAATGGAGGTAATTAGCAATCTGGCGTGGGAATACAGACAGGTTAAAACTGTCTCAGTTAATAGGTTCATAGAAATTCATTGACTTGATGGCATTGCCAAAGGGATGTGCCTTGTGCAACTTTCAGGACATTTCTTTCATTACAACTAAGGAGGTTAAGACAAGAATCTGCACTAGCAACTCTGCAAGAAAATATCTCTATCATTTGATTATTAGTACTGACACCATGCTTCCCTGAAGACACTTACCCTAAAGATGCTCAAAGTCTTTTCTGTCAGAAGTGGAGAGCAGATTGCTGGTGAACTGTGGTGGGTTAAAAAGCCCCATGCCATCTCAGCTGCAGTTTCATCATTTCCCGCTGATTAAAACAGTTCTATTTAGTTGGATGTGGTGATCCATGACTTCTTGATGAGTCCATGCCTCTTACTGAAATTTCCTCTCTCTTTTCATGTCGCTTACAGAGGTATATTTTGTTCTGCTTTGTTGATGGCACCAAGCTGCACAAGGCACCTCAACATGGTATATGCCAGACAGGGTGTGCAAGCTCCTCGTCCGGGCTGAACATTTCATACGTCTCATTCTTTTTGGACGTCCCAATGTGCGTTCCTGTCCCCTACCACTCCCCAAAGAGCACATCCTCTGGAAGGATCAGAAGCAGCAGTTTACTAACCCCTGCCTGCAATGGGGTGATAGACACTTAAAAACAAAAGAGGCATCACTGCTCTATGACAAAAATAATGTCCTGTCTATGATTTTTGAACCGATGAGGCAGGCATTGCTGGTCTGCCCTTGCTGCTCTGTATCATGCTTGATGTGCTGTCAGGTAATAACAGTCAATGCTGTGAACTTGCCTTTCAAGTTAATAAAACTTGTAGCTGATTTTTTTAGACCTGAGGGTGCAAGCAATTTAAATTAAGAATTCTTAGGGGTCCTGAAGATTGGCTTGAGGACAGGCACAGGGCAGAGAGAGCAGGAAAAGCTGTCCTGACTCCTGCAGACACCCTTGAAGCTTGTTCTGTTACTCCCACTCTTCCCATAGCCTGTGCTTTCCACTGAAAATGTCACATGTGGCTTTGCAAGTATTTGCTGCACTAGAAATAATTTTGTGGTCATGTTAGCTAGAAAATATGCCAAGCCCTCTGCTCTCATTCAGCAGCTGATGGTGAAATAGGTTATGTACCTGCTCTGGCAACTGTAGGACAAGATACTTTCAAGACACTTAGATGATACCTTTTCAAATTGTTATATTTTAGCTCTTTAAATGCTGAGCCCCAAGAGCCTAGTGTGTTGCCTCTCCATGCAGTCATGGTGCAGTGAGGGGCTGCATGTGGAGCAGGTGTGAATGTGAGAGTCACCCTCATGTTAGTATTTCATGGCCTCTTTATTTATTTCAAATGGTGCCTAGCATTTCCCAGAAGAAAAAATACTTCTAAGATACCAAGGACCAAACAAGTCCATTTTAATTCTTTCCTTCCCCAACATCTTGTACACAGATTCTTCTACTGTTTCTTCTAAATCCTCCTTACTGATCTTTTTGCAACTCTTTACCTCAAGTATTTTAAGGACTTGCCGTTCATATCTTGGTCACAACAGCAACTACATGATTATTCTCATCTAAAAAATGTGGACTGTTGTAAGAATATTTTCTGTTGCTGTAGTTCAGGCACTCTGGTGATTATAGTCACCAAATAACCACACTTCTTATAATGCTGCCTTAATTGGCTCAGATATTGTTGATGTAGATACCTTAGTCTAAGTAGGAATGGTAAGGATAAAGCCTTCTTTCCTCCCTCACACCAAACTGTAAGATTCCCACGATGTTCAAGCAATGATATTGCATGCTGCAGCTCAATTTTTGTCAAACCTTAGGCTTGCCATTGCAGAATAGTAGAGCAATGTTCATTCCCATTTTTGTACCTGCTTTGTCTCCCCTGGTGTTTGCTGATAGCATGAACAAAAGCATACTGGCAAGATTCATTGGCAAATTCCCTTGAAAAATCACCACGTGGAAAAGATAGAACATGCAAATGTATACTGAGCTGCTTTCCATTAAAAATCCTGCAATACCAGAACAGGCTGAAAATTCATTACATGTGGTCTGGATCTCAGTCCTATAATTGAGCTGAATTTGGCTAAAATAGACTTCTAAGTGTTTGATCTTATTAGAACAACTAAGTCTCTGTAGCACCGTATGTGTATCTTTGACCTGAATTCCATAAATCCTGTTAAACATTTGTAAACATTTGGTAACTAGCTAGGCAATGGAGTTAAAGGAAGTAACTCTCCAGAGAAAACCTGTAAAAGACATGCATGTGAGTTGGACAGATTGGCAGGGGACAAAGTACCCCATGAAAATGTTGGATGTATTGTCCTATGGCCCTTTGCATACACGGATAAAAGGAAATTTGTGTTATTGTTGGTGACACAAAGACAATATAACTCAGAATGATAAATAAATATCACTTGCTTTAATATGCAAGAAGGGAATAGAAAAAAAACCCTATCTTCTTAATGTAACTTTTTGTTTCACTGCTTTTTTAGTGCATGCAAAGGCTGTTTCCAGCACACTTTCCATTTGATTGCAATTAGAAACCCTGCAGAACAGACGATAGACTAAAAGATGTTAATGATATATTGGTACATCTAATGTCAAAATTTCAAAGTCTTGTCTTTTAATGAGTGCTAATGAGATCCTAAATGATGATTCCAAGTGTAGTCATTATGGCCATGCTGTTGGCAGCACCATGCTCATGCAGTCCTGTTTCTCAGTGTTTACTGCCAGCATATGAAGAAGCTGGATAGAAAACTCTACATATCTACTTTCATTTAATAATAGAAGTCAAACTCTCATGGGGAGTAACTGTAAAATAAATGTCTCCTGTGTCAGATGAAAATCCTGCCTGTATATCCATCAGGGAATCAAACAGGTATCCATACAATTTAGAAGCAACATATTTTTTGAGCAATTCAGAAAGAAATCCACTTCCCCCCTTGATGCTGAAATGTTGGGCCCAAAGGATTATAGAATTTGTCTCCCAAGCACCTTTTACTTAAAACAAAAATAAAAACAAACATAGCACAACTGTCATTAGAATTTGAATGTCTGAAACAGGCTGAAGGTAGGAAAACCATAATCAGTCCTTCAGGACCACAGAACAACTCTGTAGCTGTCAAAACAAGAATTAAGGCTTCCTATAAAGCTGGGATAAATTGGCACAGCAAAAGCAGACTGCTGCTGAAGTAGAAAATACCTGATTCAGTCTGTTGACTGCCAAATGTATCTATATAGCATACTCAGGGCTACCACTAGGCCACAGGAAAGGTTATCAAAATACCAGCCATCCTAATGTCTGCTTTTGCTCTGGAATCCTATAGAAAACCCCTAGTTCACCTCTTGCCCTTCATGTTTCCTTGTGCCTCATTATATGCGATAGATGTGATAAGAATAAAAATGCAATTGTTCTTCTTGCGCTCTGCCTTGTCCAAAAAACCCGCTGCTTTGAAGTAAGTAATTTATGAAAAGATGCATTAGACAGGACCAATGTTTTGCCAGCCAGACTTAGAGGTGCTGCTGCTCTGTTTTCCCAAAGTACGTTACTAATATGAATAAAGGCTGTTCCTACGCCACCCAAGCACCGTGTCTGTGGGCTGTGGCATTGCATGGACCTGGTGCATCAGATGTTCATCAGTGTGGCCAAGTCAGACCTCTCTGACAGCACTGGATGTACACACTCCTTCTCTGGGGTCCCAAAGAGTTCAACCTGAGACTGATATGGCGGCACAAAAAGCCTCTCAAAGACCTACACAGAACTTTGCAAAAAGGGAGTCAAAATCTCCCACCAGTGTCAAAAGTCTTTGGATTTCATGTGATTGTTAGTTTGAGGGCTAAGCCAGCCAGCAGCTGTGTCAAGGTTGGGATCCCAGCTCAAAACCGAAAACAGAGCATTCTAAAATCATAAAGGAAATTAGTTTTTTCAAAATGTCTGGCTTCTTTTCCTGACCAAAAATTTATGAGTATCTTTGAGATGAATAACCAGATATTTGGATTTTCCCTGCAGGTAATTCACTGAGATTGATGAGTGTAAAGAGTATAAACAATAACTCCAATTTGAAAACTAAAATCAATTTACTTGCGTCTTTTCCACATCCTCTCAGTCAGCGTTCTAGCAAGGTACTTCTGAAATTGGAATATATTCCAAAATAATGAATGAATATGAAATTTTGTATTTATTTACAATTCACACTGAAAATGTAACTCTGTGGGAAAAGCTTCATGAAGATGAAAGTGTCTTTATCTACTTCTGAAGGAATGAATGGTCAAAAAGGGATGTGAGTACTTTTAGAAAACTGTTAGTATAATAGGATAATTCAAGTTGGAAACTACCTTTAAAATCATAGAGGAATAAATAATGTAATCCACAGGCTGTATAAATTCATCAATCTGATGAATTTGTAATCCCTATCTTTTCAGGAACATTTTCTGCAAAGCACAAAAAATGCATTGTTGAAACATTGTTTGCTGAAAACAGTGCTAACCTACCAAAGCACTCATTTGAAAATGTATTTGATATATTAATGAGCAGATGCTTAAGGATTTGGAAATGAAATTGAAAATGTATAATGCTATCTTGCAAGAGTGGGTAGTCCATTCATTTGTGACATTTCAGGATGATCAAATTAATCTTGAGCAGGAGTAAAATATTTTGTTTGTAATATTATCTGCACACGAAGAGGTCCAATAAAAGAACTCAAAACCATTTCCTTTTACAGATCCTTTCAAATTTACATAGACATTATGAACATGTAAGTGAAGCACAGAGTTATTTAAAAGCATACCTCGAAGGGCATGGTTTTCGAAGCACTGCTTTGTTTTTCTGATGGATCTTATTGAATTGATTTTTTTCAGTCTATTTGTATTAGCTGGGTAGAGCATTCACAGAAGTGCAATTGTGTATTGTAATTTCACGTTGATCACAGTAATTTTCTTTCTTGTGTCTCCCGAGCAGTCTTCTAGAAAACACAGCAGTTGATATTGAACTGCTTGCAATCCACTCAGGCAGCTCATAAAAACATTATTAAAAGGCAAATGCCCTTTGTGCTCATTACTTCTAAACCACACAAGCTGAAGAGCCTTAATACTTCTAAGGCATTTTAATATATTGAGATGTGCTCTGCTGGAGTTAGTGTCATGGCTTTCCAGCTGAAAACTTGTGCTCTCCTGTCAGTGACTGGTTTGATTTGCCTCTGATTCTCCTTCCAGTTCAAGAGGTCAGTTGTCTAAGTGTGGGTTGCTGGAAATTTCAATGACTGGCAGGTAGCACATGTATTCTTTCTGGAGTCATCTCTTATCTCTGACAGAAGGAAACTTTTCAGAGCATGCTGAAGCATCTCCTCGATACTAGTGAGTGTCCTCCTCCCAAACCATGGAGGCTCTGGAGATGTGCAGTCCTGCAAAGGTGCTCTAGCTCACCTGCTACTGTGAATCTGTCCCCAGAGTGAGAGTTCTGGGTGACCTGTGAAGGCCACAGAGGAAAAGAGCACTTCCTATGCCCATGTATTGTGTGCATTTTACCAGGCAGAATAATAATGAAGCCATTTTAAAGATATCCTTGATGTTCACTGAGGAAGTGTCATAGTGCTTTAGTTTCTGATTGCATTAAACAACAATCATCTTCCCACCTCCTAAGATTATTCCTTGCTCAGCAACACCCATGAATGTGATCTTCAAACATGTGAGTTTTTTCCTTTACCTAAAGAATTGAGAGCACATCTGAGGATGTGCTTTCTGTCAAAATCAGTCACTGTGCAGGTGATCTGCGGCTTTCCCCAGAAAGTGGGGAGCAACAATACTTGCTGTAGAGTTCAACAGCTGAATAATTATTGCCTTGTAGTGTACTGGGGACTTTCTCCATCACAGCAGCTGTCCTGGGTTAGGGTATTCTTTTCCTCATTGTAGATTTTGTTTTCTGTAAATTTTGCAGTAATTATCTTCGTCTTCTTTTGTATCTTGTCTATTTCTGCTGTAAACTAAGCATTAACTTTATATTGTCTACAGGGTCCAGGTTTTATAGCCTAAGAAGTCTTTCTGCAAATTGCAGTTATAAAGGATGTTGGAATATCTAAGACCTTCACACAGACAACAGGCACCACTCTAGTCAATATCAAATTGTCAACATATAATTTATTTTTTCAGCTGGCCTCAAAATCTCTATTCCAAATAACGATTTCTCTATTGGCATGTGATTTCCCCTAAAAGGGAAATTATTTTTCTTTTTGGTGTATTAGTGGAATATACTTCCCCTTTCATAATAAGTAAACTCTAGTGCCTTCATTTTCTCCTCTCCACTGCTCCCCTCACCATCCTCCACTTCCAGCTCTAAATGTAGATATTTGATAATCGGATAACTGTGGTCTAAATAGAGTGTGTGTGTTCCTCCCAGAAAGAGCACCTAAAAGTTGTTTTCAGTGGTGGAGTTTATCCTTCCACCATAACCAAAAGAAATTAGTAGCCAATGAGCTGAAATTCAGTTTTCAGTACACTAGTTGTTCCATGTTGCATGCCTTTGGAGATGGTATGCACTTACAGTAAGGTAGCTTTGGAGTGCAATACATGCTGACAGAAAATCCATACTTGAGGGAATCTACACTCACTTTTCCCTGCCCCAGACACAATGCAAAACACTTTCATGCTGAGTTCCATCAACCACCCATTTTCTCCAAGGTGTCAGAACATTGAACACCTTTGTCTCACCCGCTCTACAACCAGGTTCCAGTTAGCTCAGGTGCTACATGCCCACATTACTCAAAAATTTCTTGTCGAACAAGTGTTTACTGTAGAAGAGGCAGGAAGTGGTTTTGAGAAATACCTGAGGGATGTAAGAGGTGCCCTATTTTGAACAAACCGAGTTGATTTACTCACTGCCTGGAAGGCAAACTGGGAATTTGGGAGGTACTTGGTGAATAACATATTGTGGTGTTCCACTGAATTGTCCAAGCAGTAAAAGCTAGTATCCCTGTGCAGGGAGACTTACAGACAGTCTTCACTTACAACCAGGTTGCAGGGGTAAAGGATACATTATTGATTTGTTTATTTAAGAAGCTTCAGTGTTTGAGAGAGATAATATTTTACAGCATAATGAGAGGACACTCCAGAGAAACTAGGTTGATGTGCAACTCATGTGGTTGACACATATTAATATTAGATTAGACACCTCTGCAAAGCAAAGATTTCAGGTGGGTAATTTTATTGCTGTGCTGTCTTTTGTGCATTAAAATTTCATGACAGTTTCTGTCTTAGAGCAACAAGATTTGCCACTAATAATTCTTTGACACAAAGAAACTTACTCGATGTTTGAGTACTACAACACTATAAAAACTCATCAGAGAAGATGATCAGAGATTGGAAATGCATGCACTGGATGAGTGGATCGGTGTTGTAGTACAGAATTACATGGGTCCCATGCAACCAGTACTGTGAGGAATACTTCAAATGGACTCTGCCATCTAACAAGCTCAGTATTTAAAATGTGTCAGCCTTGCTGTGTGCCTGCATGGGCTTCTGTCAGGGATAATCAGGAATCCAAATTTAAATTGATTCTGTGAATAAAAGATGGAAGATGAGTCACGGTATCCTCCTTTTAGAAAGGCGAACAAAACACTGAAAGACCCTTACTTTTCCAGGGTTATGTACAAAGCTGTCCTCAGAAGTGGTGACACTGGATTCCATGCTAAGGATGACAGAAAAAGACACTTTTGCTGTTCAAACCTTTTAGAGGGGATCTGCTATCAATTTTCACGAATGAACATCTGTGACCTCGCAGTTCTTGAGAAAAGACTTTAAATAAGAATGTCCCCTTGATATCTAAAAATATTGCATGTTTAATAAAAGAAAGAATACTGAGCAACAAATGACATTTCTCGTATTTCAATTGACTTATCAGATATCACTGGAGAGTTTCCTAACAAGCAGTGAAATTACCATATTTAATATACCTTAAATTGTTTCTCTGGACTTCATAGTAATATAGCAGTAACTCCAGCAAACCCACAACACATTAGAAACCCACTGTATAGACAATCCCTATCTCTGTAGCATGGGAAAGCCATTTTCCAAGAGGGCTGTCCATCCCTTCCACATATGGCATCAGCTCCCGTTTTTTCCCTGCCTTTGGGAACTGGAAATGAAAATGGATAGAAATCAGTTCTTCTGTTCAAAACTAGAAAATATTCATCAGTAGAACAACACCATCTTAAAATGTAGAGGGGTTTTGTTTTTTTTCAGGAAATAGTTAAGCTTCTCTTTTTTGTCAAGTATCTTCAGGTTCCCACAACTTCAAAGCAAACTGTTTCCTCGTGCTGAAATCACTCTATTCACCTCCTCTAGTCTGCAGGCTTCTGGATATTAGGACAATGGTTTTTCTATTGTTATTTTTCAATGAAAGCAAAAATGTCTTGCAAGAAAAAATTCTTGCTGTTCATTATCAGTAACCTCTAACAAACTGGCATGATCAACTGTGTCTGCTTTTCAGTGTTGTTAACGCTATTCCTTAAGAAGTAGCAAAAAGTCTGACTTGTAAATGAAATGTTTGGAGATTTATCCAGATGTAATATCCATCCTATTTTGACCAATCACGTTCTTGTTAAGCAGGTCTTCACTCTTCTCTCTTTCTTGCTACTTCTGCTAATGTAATAGGAGTGATTTACCTGCAAGTTTCTTTTGAATTTCAAGGTTCGGGCTATGGAGTGTGTGTGTGTGTGTGTGTGTACGTGTATTAAATTTGTGCAGAAACAGAATGAACTGCTAAAACACATCAGATCCTTCAGGTTGCTCTTTTCAGCAACACAGTAGGGCACAACACTCACTGAACTCAATGATCTTGGAGGTCTTTTCTAACCTAATTGATTCTATGATCCTAAAGGTTCTCCTTTAAGGCTGATCAGACAGCTGTACGTAGTGTTAATGCGCAGGTTTGGAGTAAATTTGTCACTTAAGCTACACTTCTATTCCAGATCCCATTTAGATCTCTGCAACTACCTGAAAGGAGGTTGTAAAAAGGTGGGTGTCAGTCTATTCTCCTAAGTATCAAGAAATAGAACACGTGGAAATGGACTCAAGTTGTGTCAAGGAAAGTTCGCTTTGGATATTAGGAAAGACTTCTTCACAGAAAGGGTGGTCAAGCATTGGAACAGTCTGGCCAGGAAAGGGGTTGAGTCAGCATGACTGGAAGTATTTAAAAGATGTGTAGATGTGGTACTTAGGGACATGATTTAATGATGGACTTGGCAGTGTTAGGTTGGACTCGATGACCTTTTCCAGCCTAAACAATTCTATGATTTTATAAATAAATTGTGTTTTGGGCAGTGCCTAGAAAAGCTTGGACAAATTCCAGATAGCAGTTTAGAAAAGAGCTGAGCACAATAGAAATATTCCTGTACTTTCCATCAGGTAACATGTTGCTATGCCTTGCTGTGTTTAAAAATGAACAAATAAAAAAAACTGAGGAGAAACAACGCTGTAAAAGTTTGTATTCGTGGATGGGATTTCAATCAGAGCCTTCTGAGGTCTGATTGAAATGGAGAAAGATTAGGTTCTTAGTTGTCAAAGACGAATAGTAATCCTGACATATTTGGTGATGTATGAACACTGAAGGGATTTATATAGTCAACTTTAGAGATCAAAATTAGGAATTGAATCCTCCTGTACAAGTCAGTGAAACTTAAAGGCAACTTAGAGTGTTTTTCTCTATTGGCTATAAATGGAGCATAGGGCATCTTATCCTACAGTGAGGAGTCTAAAATAGATGGCATGAATAATCCCTAAAATGAGTACCAGTGTGCAAGAATGCAGTCATGAAATTTAATCTAATTATGTTTGTGACAGTTATGTCCCATTGCGCTTCCCAGGACTGTTTTCAAGATGTATGCTTCCTTTAGACCTAATTCTGTTCACATGGCAAGAAATTAGCAGAGCATTTTCCCTCTACCTTTCCTGCTTTAATGATGCTGTATAAAGCAAAAGGTGTAATGTTCCAAATAACAGTAACTTCCTCAGGTGAAGAAGGTCACAAATTAAAATCCTTTTGGCTCAAAGATCTGCAAATGTAGATTGTCACCTAGGTACTCAACCACTGAACTATAAGAGAACAAAGATGTCTGAAGATACTTACCTAAGTCACATTTTACTCAGCTAACTAGAAAATTTACCAAGATAGGAATGTCATTGTTCTTTTTACATTGTTTCCTTCAAATAGCATATGGTCACTCTAGCATATGAGCCCAGACCACATTGCATTTTTGTTTTACAGCCCTCAAAGTGCTGTAGTTGCCCAGACAAACCTTTATAATCTCCACATAGCCCTATGGTATCAGCAGAGCTGTGATGGTGCCGTAATTTAGCTGCACAGTGCAAGTCTCATCACAGGGTTAGAGAAATCATATTGCAGGTGAAAGTGGGGGTAAAAAACTAGTAACAAAAAAACAGCCGAAAGGAAGTGCTTTCATTTTAGTCACACAGATGTCTAGTCAGGAAAAGCACTCACATGCAAAGATCTAAAAGAATGACAGCTCCTTTTGAAATAATACAAATTGTAAATGTGGACCGCCTATGTGGAAATCTGTAGGTGGTTAAGTGGAATCAAGTTTAGGCTCTGAGTGTGTGTGTCTATTGAAATGAGAAAATGATGCCTTTGATAAGGATAGGGCATCTAATGTCCATTCATCATTTTTTAATCATTTCAGAAATTACTTATTAGCTGGGAAAAGCAAATAGAACAACTGCTTCCATCTTAGTTTAAAATTGCATGATCTAGGGTGAATTTTGGGAGATAGGATTATCACTAAGATGTTCCACTAATGTTATTATTATTTCCATTCTAAACCTTAGGGATGGCATTCAAAAACACTCCTGGATGGCTTAGAAACAGAAGTGGTGCCTGCTTTTTATTTTAAACATACATATACACTGGAAAGGAATAATCATTGCATCATCATGGCTAGGCTTCTCGAACGAAGATTTGGGAATCATTGCATACTGTATTGAATATTTATAGGCATGTTTAGAAGCAGGAGGATTTATGAATTAAAGCCTATTAAGTCTCTAGAGGTTATATAAGGATATACTCATTATTTTTTTTACAGGAATCCATACCCCTACTCAAAATACGTTATCGCTCCACAAAATGCAAGTTAAAGAAAGATAGCTCTGGCTTCAGAGTGTTAAAGTGATTGAGATGCAGATGAAATGAGGGCATGTCATCTTTGTTGCTAAATTCTCAGGGTCCCAGATGGTCCTTTGCAATGTGATAAAAACCACATCCCCCAGATACTACAGTGAAATTGATAGCGGAGCCACTGGCAAGCGAGGAGAGTGTGTCTGCTGTTTTGCAGTTGTGGAGATGCAGCTTATATCACTAGGCACTTTGAAAATCCCACTCTGAGCTCCTATGTATGATCAACACACAAACTGCCCCCTTACAGTATTAGGCACTGTACTTTGAGGAAAGAAAAGACCTTTTTAATGAGTTCTCCTAGCCTTCGTGGACCTCAGTTCTGTACATGGGGTTATGCTGCAGAATGGTTTTTGCTGCCATTAGGGGATCTGAAGACCACTGTTCAGAGACAACAGACTAAAAATCATTCATTTAAGGATGTCCGCCTAGTGGCTTGTGATTGGATTAATTGCAAATGATGAATCATGGACATCTTGTTCCTGGATTTTTAAGATTAAAGTAGGCTATATAAATAAAAGTCATTACAGGGTTTTTAAGTGGATGACTATTCCTACTTCCAGTAGCAAATTTGGAAAGCTCATTATCTTTATATTGTCACTAATGGGAGGGACATTACATTCTGGGTTAAGAACTGGCTGGATGGCCGGGCTCAGAGAGTGGTGGTGAACGGTGCTGCATCCAGTTGGCAGCCAGTCGCTAGTGGTGTCCCCCAGGGATCAGTGTTGGGCCCAGTTCTGTTTAATATCTTTATTGACGATTTAGATGAGGGGATTGAGTCCACCATTAGCAAATTTGCAGATGACACTAAGATGGAGGGGGAGTGTCGATCAGCTGAAAGGCACGATGGCTCTGCAGAGGGTGCTGGACAGGCTGGACAGTTGGGCTGATCCAATGGGATGAGGTTCAAAAAGGCCAAGTGCCAGGTCCTCCACTTTGGCCACAACAACCCCATGTAGCGCTACAGTCTGGGCACAGAGTGGCTGGAGAGCAACCAGGCAGAAAGGGATCTGGGAGTCTGGATTGACAAGAAGCTGAACATGAGCCAGCAGTGTGCCCAGGTGGCCAAGAAGGCCAATGGCATCCTGGCCTGGATCAGGAACAGTGTGGCCAGCAGGTCCAGGGAAGTGATTCTTCCCCTGTACTGAGCGCTGGTGAGGCTGCACCTGGAGTACTGTGTCCAACTCTGGGCCCCTCAGTTCAGGAAGGATATTGAGGTGCTGGAGCAGGTCCAGAGAAGAGCAACAAGGCTGGTGAAGGGAGTTGAACGCAAGTCCTGTGAGGAGAGGCTGAGGGAGCTGGAGTTGCTTAGCCTGGAAAAGAGGAGGCTCAGGGGAGACCTCATCACTCTCTACAACTCCCTGAAAGGAGGTTGTAGCCGGGTGGGGGTTGGTCTCTTCTCCCAGGCAGCTATCAGTAAGACAAGAGGGCATGGTCTTAAG